>NC_049246.1:17288571-18638214 GCF_011100685.1 Canis lupus familiaris | reverse complement strand
ACCATCTACTGGAAAAAAAAAAAAGACAGTCTCTTCAATAAATGGTGTTGGGAAAATTAGAGATCCACATGCAGAAGAATGAAATTGGACCATTCTCTTACACCATACACAAAGATAAACTCAAAATGGATGAAAGATCTAAATGTGAGACAAGAATCCATCAAAATCCTAGAGGAGAACACAGGCAACACCCTTTTTGAACTTGGCCACAGCAACTTCTTGCAAGATACATCTATGAAGGCAAGGGAAACAAAAGCAAAAACGAATTATTGGGACTTCATCAAGATAAAAAGCTTCTGCAAAGCAAAATAGTTAACAAAACTAAAAGACAACCTACAGAATGGGAGACGATATTTGCAAATGACATATCAGTAAAGGGCTAGTATCCAAGATCTATAAAGAACTTATTAAATTCAACATCCAAGAAACAAACAATCCAATCATGAAATGGGCAAAAGACAGGAACAGAAATTTCACAGAGGAAGACATAGACATGGCCAACAAGCACATGAGGAAATGCTCTACATCACTGGCCATCAGGGAAATACAAATCAAAACCACAATGAGATACCACCTCACACCAGTGAGAATGGTGAAAATTAACAAGACAGGAAACAACAAATGTTGGAGAGGATGTAGAGAAAGGGGAACCCTCCTGCACTGTTGCTGGGAATGTGAACTGGTACAGCCACTCTGGAAAACTGTGTGGAGGTTCTTCAAAGAGTTAAAAATAGATCTGCCCTAAGACCCAGCAATTGCACTGCTGGGGATTTACCCCAAAGATACAGATACAGTGAAACGCTGGAACACCTGCATGCACCCCAATGTTTATAGCAGCAATGTCCACAATAGCCAAACTGTGGAAGGAGCCTCGGTGTCCATCGAAAGATGAATGGATAAAGAAGATGTGGTTTATTACTCAGCCATTAGAAATGACAAATACCCACCATTTGCTTCGATGTGGATGGAACTGGAGGGTATTATGCTGAGTGAAATAAGTCAACCGGAGAAGGACAAACATTATATGGTCTCATTCATTTGGGGAATATAAAAAATAGTGAAAGGGAATAAAGGGGAAAGGAGAAAAAATAAGTGGGAAATATCAGAAAGGGAGACAGAGCATGAAAGACTCCTAACTCTGGGAAACGAACCAGGGGTGGTGGAAGGGGAGATGGGCAGGGGGTGGGGGGTGACTGGGTGGCGGGCACTGAGGTGGACACTTGACAGGATGAGCACTGGGTGTTATTCTGTATGTTGACAAATTGAACACCAATAAAAAATTTATTAAACAAAATAAAAATAAATAAAAAATAGTGAAGGGAATAAAGGGAAAGGAGAAAAAATGAGTGAAAATATCAGTGAGGGTGACAAAACATGAAAGACACCTAACTCTGGCAAACGAGCAAGGGGTAGTGGAAAGGGAGGTGGGCAGAGGGTTGGGGTGACTGGGTGATGGGCACTGAGGGGGGCACTTGGCGGGATGAGCACTGGGTGTTATGCTATATATTGGCAAATTGAACTCCAATAAAAAAAAAATTTGAAAAAAAAAAAATGTTAGCTATGGCAGCCCGGGTGGCTCAGCAGTTTAGCGCCGCCTTCAGCCCAGGGCATGATCCTGGAGTCCAGGGATTGAGTCCCACATCGGGCTCCCTGCAGAAAGCCTGCTTCTCCCTCTGCCCCTCTCTCTCTCTGAATAAATAAATAAAATCATGAATAAATAAAATCTTAAAAAAATGTTATGAATAAATAAATGAATAAATAAAATCTTTAAAAAAATGTTCATGAATAAATAAATAAAATCTTAAAAAAAAAATATTATGAAAAACTCCTAACTCTGGGAAACGAGCTAGGGGTGGTGGAAGGGGAGGTGGGCAGGGGGTGGGGGTGACTGGGTGACAGGCACTGAGGTGGGCACTTGACGGGATGAGCACTGGGTGTTATTCTATATGTTGGCAAATTGAACACCAATAAAAAATAAATTTATAAGATTAAAAAAATAATAAAATAAAATTAAAAATTAAAAAAAAAATGTTAGCTATGGAGTGCCTAGGTGGCTCAGTAGTTGAGCATCTGCCTTTGGCTCAGGTAGTGATCCCAGGTTCCTGGGATAGAGTCCCACAGTGCTCAGCAGGGAGTCTGCTTCTCCCTCTCCCTCTGTCTGCCACTCCCCCTGCTTGTGCTGTCTCTGCCAAATAAATAAAATCTTTAAAAAAAAAATGTTAGTTATGATAACATGTAACTGGTTATTATTTTAAGTGAATTAGTTCTTAAATTTCTCCATTTTAATTTCTGATACAGTAAATATCAACAGCTATAGCCCATATAACAAATGCTCTCTGGGGTCCTCAGTAATATAAGAGTATTAAGTGGTCCTGAGACCAAACTATGAAAACCACTGCCCTAAAAGCAATGTTCTATAACTGATTAGGGTTAGTTGTTATATTAAGAACACTGAAATCTGCTTTCCTATTGCTCTACCATAGTGCTATATCTATCACAGGTTGTTATTTAAATGATCCTGATTGTCCTCTTTATGTATTACATAAAGGAACCCTGAACCATTCAACTAGTTCAAGACACACACTATGTTCTCTATATTTGCTTAAATAAGCATCCTATTCTCTAAACCATTCTTCATTTGGTACATTTCTCATTACTACTACTACTACCAATCCCCAAATCCCATCCAGCTACACTTCACACACTCCTCTGCCAATGTCTTTTCTTCTCTGTATTCTCAATTCCCAGTGCAACCTCTGAACAGAACAGGCACTTTTCCTAAATCAGTAGTGTGTCTCTTAAAGGTTGCCCTGAGAAGCAAACACACTGCTCCAGATCTAAACTGTGGGACACAATCCATTAGTAATTTTATCATCAGAATCACAACTGGCATTTTTTTTAATGACCAAGAATAGGATAAAATAAATAGAAAATATCCTTGCTACATGCCAGGCTCACCAATAAGGGCTGATTTATGAAATTTCTTTGAAATTATGAGTTTAAATGTTTTTGTTATAATGTGGGATGGTCAAACAACTTTTAAAACCACTGTTCTAGATCACATTCAACAGGTTTATTTTCTCCTGATAATCCTGTCATTCTTTCTTGTAATTGATCTAGCATACAACAAAACAATTCTGTCATCTACCACCATAGAAAACATCTTTGGTGTGGTTCTTCTGCTCAGCAGAGTGGCTTCTATACATATTTAATTTTATGACCCCAAGGAGTTTTTTATTCTTCAGGCAAAGATTGTAAGCCAGGAACTCTGGGCCAAATTTGGCTGTAGATCTTTTATGCTGCTACGTCTTCTTAAAATTTTAATATAAATAAATATGAATGCCTTTAAGCAGGACACACATGCTCCAGAATGGCACAGTTCCCACTTATCTCAATTATACAACATGACCACGATTTCACAATTCTCTACAAGGCCCCTAAAAAAAACTGGAATTTACAGTATATGATAGAGAAATGGTAGTAATAACCTGCCAAACAACTAAAGGTGAGAAATGTATGTAACTGTCCCCTGTTGTACTAAGTGAAGGCTCTAAGCAAAAAATACCTGGGAGTGTGTGTTGCCCAGACACCATAGTAAGCAGCTTCTCTTGTTCTTCCATGAGTCTTTGTAGTTGCTCTAACTGCTGCCTCTTCAGCTGTTCCTGCTTCTTCTGTTGTACTTCTTTCAGCTTTTCAAACATAAAATTAATTTGATTAAACTCACTTTATATTTCTTTATGGATCTTTGCTCCTTATATTTATCTTAATCCCTCTACTCTTCCTTTTCATATCATCTCTGATAAAGAGTTTCAAAGAGAGATTACTAAGTAACTACATCTGCTACCAAAACTCCAAAATGCTATTTCTTATGAAGGAAACTGTATCGACTGTCCCAATTAAGAAACAGAAAAAATCATTTGAATCCAAGGATTCTTAAAATAGGAAGGTATCCATACATTTATGATCAATTTTGTCCCCCTAATATTTGATCAACCATTTCTAATTTAGTTTTTACCAAATAAAACAGAAACTTAAAGATGTTGTGACCTCAAGTGTTATATCTTACATATCAAACCTGTGATAATGTTCACATTAGACAAAAGGCAACATTTAGTATTTTGAGGATTTTACAGGAAAGGGGAAGAAATAAGAGGCTCTGAACAGGTGACTTTTCATCATCAACAGAAACTTGAAATAACGCAAATACATATTAGGCTGAATCTTGTTGTACCTGTTCAAGCTTTTTAAAAAGTGGGTCTTTATAGGCCACTTCTTTGCATTCACTCGAAAGATCTGAGATAAAGTCATTTTTGTTGTCTTCCCAGTGTCCAGGAGCATCTTGACATGCCACTATTTGTGGTCCTTCTTTAGTTAAAGGAAATACTGTATGTGTTTCAGGTTTATCTGACTGTAGTTTATAAGGGCTGTTAGACTCCAACTTCTGTTCTTCATGAAGTGAATCTTCTTCACTTATAAAGCTGAAGCTATTTGAAAAACGTGAGGCTTTAACAGGAAAGCTGGTAGAAATATTCACATTTGCTCGCTTTTCTTCATCTGCTTCCAAAATAGGAAATCCACGATTTAATATGACCCCAGCCCGAGAAGGATTGGTCATCCACTGGGTTAAGAAGCTCTGCCCACTGTTTAACTCGGAAGAGGTTGGCATCAGGAACATTTTAGTTCAATGACACTATTATATTTAAATAATGTAAAAGCTAGAAGAGCTATTAATTTCCAAAACCTGTAGAAAGAAGATTCCAACAAAAAGCAATGGTTAAAGCTATTCTATGAAAACTTGAACTAGCACAAAAATCTACTGAATATTTCAAATACAAAGACTGCAACCAGTTAGGCATTAAGCTATGTGGTTTCTTTTAAGTCTTAAAAACATCCAAATTGAGTGAATCAAAAACCCAAGTTCCCTTCTAATCATTTGATTACTGATGATTTTATATAAGTACTAAATCAGTTGACCTAACACTGTGGGAGTTAAAGTACCTTCTAAGTTGTTCGATTACCAAAAGCCACAATCACTATCAAATGTTACCCATATTAAACACTTCCATGCTTTGGGCCCTAGTCCAACATGGCTTCTTTGTCCAACTGGGGAACCCATGTTTTCTCTAGTTACAAAGGTCACCACCGTCCCCACAGCTTCACTGGCACGGTTTCTCACTTTGTCTTACTGCCTCATTCCCCTTCTAACCCTTTGCCCACCAAGCAGTCCCTCATCTGTATTCCCAGAGGTCTCTGACATCACTATTTTGGCATTCATCTCAGTATTAGTGGTACTTTGCTTTTGTGTTTATAATCTACCAAGCTGTCAGTTCTTTGAAGATATAGTCACCTGCATTTTCATCTATGCCTAGCACCATCCATTCCTGACAAACAGAAGAAATTTTATAAATGTTTGTAAGTTATAATTAAATCAGAACTAAGGTTGTATTATTGAAAATAAATTCAGTATTATAAAGTATTTGTGCTCATTCAATGTTTAACAGTAAAAATTACATTGGTTCATATCATAGGACAACTACTCTCTATGAATCACACCCTAAAATAACCAAATTCCTAGTGTAAGTCAGTCACTGTGCAATAAACTTAAATGGCCACCACACAGAAGATAAGCTCTTCCTCCTCTGTATGATTGATTTTACTCAATGAATATTCATTGAGTTCTTACTTTGTGCCAGGTATTATTTTAGTCACTAGGCATATAGCAGTTAATAAGTCAGAATCTAGTGGAGAAAATACATGCATATAAAAGTAAATTATACAGTATGTTATACAGTAATAACTGTTAAGGAGTTAAAATGACGTGGGGGAAGGAGATTTGCAAGTCCAGATAAGGTAGACAGGGAGCCCTCCTTTAGGAGATAAACTTAAAGACCTGGTGGAGGAAGGACAAGGAGCAGCTATGAGAGGCAGAGTAAGACCCAGCCTTCACATTGAAAACCTTCATTTGCAGGATGCCCCTACCTATTCTTACAGCCCCATTACTGCCAACTACCTTGAATTCTTCAGCATTTATCTCTTTATGTGTTTAAACTTATTTACATCCATCACCATGAGAAGGACCTGGCTCCTAAGCCACCCTTTACCTTTACCTCTAATACTCTGATGTCCATGTACATGCCTATTCTATCTCCATCCCTAAAGTCCATCACTAGCAAAATCTCCTATTACCGTCAACCTCATCTCAACTTCCTGAGAACACTTCTTCCAACAGAGCCCATACTCTGTACCATGGGCCTAGAAGTAGATATGTGTTTTCCTTATTGCCCTTTTTTGCTTCTAGATGATTCTCCTTCCCCCACCATAAACACCAACAAATTTTGAACCTCATATGATCTAACTATATCATCTACTAGTTCTCCTTTATCATCTACCAAAACTCCTTAGGTCACCAGGGTCCTCCCCTTCTTTCCTTAAAATTTTCTGGCTGAGCAAATGGAAGAACAATGTTGCCATTAACCGAAATGGAAAAAACTGGGGATGAAACAGGTTTGGGGGAATGAAAGATCAAGAGTTGAATTTCAGACATTTTAAGACATTCCAGTCACCACCATATAGGCAGCGGGACACACAAGAATGGGATTCATGGATGAAGCCAACACTGTGAAGTATAAATATGAGTGAGTATCCTTAGGATACAGAAGATAGTTAAAGCCTTGACATTGGGTGAGGTCATTAAGTGACTAAGGGTAGACAAAAGAGAGAAGATGCAGAAAGTACAGCGTCCTTGAGGCTAAGTGAAAAAAATGTTTTAAGGAAGAAAGAGATGTGTTAAATGCTGTTAAGAGATGAAGGGTGAGGAGAACTGAGAACAGACTATAGAATTGAGCAAAGTAAAGGTCATGATAACTTCAATGAGAGCAGCCTGGGGGAAGAGGAAGGCTGCAAAAGCTTGAATGGAGGAAATACATACAAGAATGAGAAACTGAGGACAACTAACTCTTTCCAGGAATTTTGTTATAAAGGGAAGGAAATAAATATGACAGTAGCTGAACAGGGAAGCACGGTGAAGAAAGATTTTTTAAGACAAGAGAAATAAAAGCATGTCTGTAGGTTGAGGAGGATGGAGAAAGGAAAGAATTACTATAACCATGTCTTTAAGGGGAGAAATGAGAAAGAACCAAAAGACAGTGTCATACGCCTATAAATTGTTTTAAATACTTGAGCCTTTTTCTTGGTGGGGGTGGGGAGGGTGCAAAGACAAGGTGAAGAAAAAGCCTTACATTTCCGTTTCTTCACTGGGTGGATTGGATGCTTACAGGATTTTTCTTGTAACTTCTATAAGTGCTGCTTACATCACTGAACAACAACAACAAAAATAATAATGGAGTAGCTGTTGCCCTTCTCCGGTTGTGTGTACAGTACGTGTGGAATAAAAAAGGGGACTGTTTTCACAAGCTGTTCTTTGTTTCGTAATTGGATCCACCGAGCCCGTAGCTACCCCTGTTGCACTGAGCTTGCCAGTGGGACTGTCAGGAGCGTCCTGTGATACACTTTGTTGGTTGTTGTTGCAGAAGACTGAACTGTTTTTGGAATATTTAACAATTACATAAACAGAGTCAAGTGTTTCCCAATGTGGTTGTCCGATTTTTATGGCCTTGCTGTGTACTTTCCCTCTTTTTGACAGTAAACTTCTGCCTATGGCTTACAGTTTGACATTTAATTTAATAATAATTCATTATTAATTTATTTATTTAACTAAGTTTGACATATTAATTTATTACAGTTTGAACTTCCTTCCTGCGGGAGGGAAGACTTCATGTTGTTTATTGCCAGTTTATTGTTTACTTTTCAGGTTTGTACAAGGTTTAATAATAAAAACAAAGTTTTTTGGCTAAAAAAACAAAAACAAAAACAAACAAAAAAGTGTCATTTTATTAAAACTGGATTTAATGGAATTTTAAAACAAGAGACTGCTGATTCCCTTGTTGCTTTGCTGTGTATAATGGCATACATAACTGTACTCCATTTTCTTAAGTAGGATCCTGAAATAGTGTCATGGGTACAGTTGTTAAAAATGTTCAATTCGTATATGCAAATACTATGAATCATCAGTTTGTAGAACTGCTCAGAGAAAAAACAAGACTAAAGGAATGCTCGCAAAACTATTCAATAAACAAAGACCAAAGTGACAATGTGATTTTTCTCACTGATATCCCAGTCTGAGAACCACAGCTGTTCACTTATTTTTAAAAACTGCTACTACAAAAAACATGGATGAGTAATGTTGAGCCCAAGTCTCAACAAATTCACACTGTCTCCATTTAATATGAAGTTCAAGAATAGGCAAAATAAATTTATAAGAACAGAAGTCAGACTCATGGTTATCTATCTTGCTGGGGTTAGCACTGACTGAGAAGAGGCTTCTGCCCTCAGGATTGATAGGGAGTGTTATTATCTTTGCTGCTGGTGATTACACCGGGGTATATACTTGGGTAGTACACTTAAGATCAGGGCAGTTTACTGAATATCTGTTTTTACTGAATAATTTTTAAAAATCTGTTCTCAGCAAATTAATTCTAATTATTTTTTAGTTGAAACCCTGCCTAAAAGGTAACAACTTTTCACCAAAATCAACCTAGTAATGTATGTTAAATTCAAAAGACTTCAGCAGGAAAATTTGAAATCCAGATTTAGGAAGGACACAAGCATCGCTTCTCGGCCTTTTGGCTAAGATCAAGTGTAGGAAGGACACAAGCTACAAGGTTATCTTGTGACATCAAAAACTAGACAAGTTCCCTACTAGACTAAAAAGTGCAAGTATGGTTGTGTTGCAGCACTCAAGACATCTTCATCTTAAAACAAACCACTTAAAAACAAGCAGCTCTATTCCTTCAATTTCATGAATATGATTCCCAAAGTGTATTTACTGTCAGCATGAAGAATAAAAATACTGTTTCACTTTAACCTGCTACTTATTATTAATATTAAGGCCTTGCTAATGGGAACACATATATACAGTAAAATGCCTAGAGAGGATTAGTATGCGGACTCGGATTTTTTAGATACGAAGATGTGTGTGAAACAAAGTCACAGCCTCGCTACCCCCAGAGTGCTACGTAAATATTCTTAAAGCAGTCTGGAGGGATTAATGCTCTGCATCCTGGCAGGAAAAAGAGGACACGAGCAATTAATTCCAAGTCACCCTTCGACCGTTTAACTAGCTGGTTTAGGAGATGACTTATCAGTCTCCCAAAACGCAGGTCCTCGAAAACCGCGAATCCACAGTAAACCCTTAAAAGACTGCTCTTGCCTGATGGTCATCGGTGACCGCCGGGCCCAACGATGGAAAGCAACGCCCCTCCGCACTGTGTGCCCGAGCCGGCCGTGTTCCCAGCGTTCCTGAACAGCACACCTGAAGGGCGGCGAGAGCCCCTGAAAGGCAGGCTCCGCACAAACTGCGCGGAGCTGGGCCGAACCCCGACCTGGCGCTGGCCGCCGCCGCCCTCGTCCCGCCGGAGCCAGCCCTCCCACACATAGCCGGCACACTGGGACGCCACGCTGCAAACACACACCCCCGCGCCCCCCCGGCTCCTTCCATCCACAAATTACCGCTCCGCGGTCCCTCGGCCTCTCAGTCCACTCAAACCACAGTAAGAACCACCATTGCACTTATGAATGAGCCGCCACAATCGCCGCCTATGGTTGGAGTCCCGCCCCCAAGGCCGGCTCCGCCCCCCCGACCCGAGGGCTCCTGGGAAATGTAGTCTCCACCGGCCCCCTCTGCACTTGCGTGCGGGCCCTGGAGGACTCACGCAAACTACCATTCCCAGCTGGGTCGCCGCGGCGGACATTACCTAAGGGATTCACGGCGAGGCGCCTTCCGCCTCGGCGGCGGGCTTGTGGTTGGAGTCTGCGGGCGGCTGGGCGGGCGGGAAAAACCGTTCCTGGAGCGAACTTCCGTGACAGAGCGGAGCTGTTCCCTGCGCGGCTCCCGCCCCGCCCTGAGGACCGAGGAGCGCGCCTCTGCGAGAAGGCGGTCTCCGTGTTCCTAGGAGAGCAGGGGACGCCGAGACTCAGGGCTGACAGTACGGACCGGCCCTGGCGGCTGTGGCGGGGTCGGACGGCCCCACGCACCTTCAGGCAGAGGTAGCCCGGTGAGAATGCGCCCCCCCTCCTCGTGTGGACCGTAGGTGGTCGGGCTCTGCCTGTCCACTACCTGTTTGAACTCCTCGGACACTGCAAGTGCACAGTTCGGGGGCTGTGTCCTTAATCGCCCCACAGAGAAGTGGGGCTGCACGAGGCTCCGCGGCTTACAGATAACTGAAAAGCACTTTCACAGAAATGTGCCCCGCCCCCCAAAAAAATGCTGTGCTAACTACTTCAAAAATACTTTCCCTAAAGGTTTTGAATTTGCTTTTTTAAAAAATTTCCCTTATGAACAAGGAAACCAAAGCCCAAGACTTTCGAGATCACACAACTATTTAAGATGCTTTATGAGGATCCGTATGCTCTTCTTCCTTTATATTGTCTTTTGGCTTGAAAAAGCATGCCCAAAAGTTTCATTGCTTCTCTTAAAACCTGTATCTTTTCGGATAGTCACCATATCCTTTATTTCATGCCCGTATTTTACTACTGTATTTTTATTCTAACGTGGCATGTAGTACCATACTGGTTGTTGTTAATAAATGAGTCTCTTACCGCACTCAAGTCTTAACCGGTTGTTAAATCAAGGTACTAATATAGAAGTGTTCACCTGTAGCCCAGGTAATTCTCAAAACTGCTCACTAAATGTGAAGGGTCCTCAAAATCCATCACAAGATAGAAGGGGTAGGAGGGAGGGACTTCAGCTTCTGTTACGCCAGACTATCAAAGATTCAGCCTCATCAGTTGCTCCTATCCTGCTGCATCTTCAAGCACTGCTGTAGAGAAAATTAGGCTAAGGGTTCCCATCCCACGGGTTTCAACCACAAATCATCCATTCTGATAAAATCCTTTATGCCATCACAGGAGGCAGGAGAGCACTATACTACAATGGTTAAGAGCCTCTGCTCTGGAGTCAGGCAATCCTGAGGTCGAATCCTACCTTGGTGACTTACAAAACGCTTTGTAGTCTTTAGCACTCAACTTCTAATCAGCAAAATGGGATGATGACAATACCCACCTCATAGAATCGTCAAGAAGATTAAATTAAAGATATACAAAAACAGCGTAACACCTGCCTTGTAAAAAATTAAGCAACTGGAGGTGTTTTCACTTTTTAAAAAAACACTTTAATGAGGTATGACTGACATGCAAAAAGCTATACATAGTTAATTTGACAACTTTTGGAGATAAGTATTCACCCATGAAACCATTACCACAATTTATACCATAAACCTATCCATCAAGGTGCTTTCATTTTTGTCATGACTTCAACTGTTGTTGAACTCATTTTGTCTATTAAAGCCCAGCTCTACAGGTCATGTCAAATGGTTTTGAAGACACAAAATAATGCCGTATTATTATCAAATTGTTTGGTAATAATATTATTTTAACATAGTTCATCTGGCTATAAAAGATGTTCAGAGAGTTAACAACTTTCCACTGTTGGGCTGGTGATAGTAGTGACTGCTCTGTTAAGTGAAGACAGAGTTGTAGGCCTGGTCAAAGAATGGTCCCCATGCTAGTATCACCCAGGCTAGAAAGGACGACACAGAGATTCAAGTATCCAGCCTCTAGGCAAAAGCAAGAAAACCTACAGCCCACTTTACCTATGGGGAAGAGAGGGAGTTCTTCACTGAGGCCCCAAACTCAGATTTCTAGAATTTTATCGCAGTAAAGTAGTTTCAATCAACCGTGTTGGATGCTGGAAGACAGCTTGTTTAAAATCTTGTTTTAGGGACGCGTGGGTGGCCTTCAGCCCAGGGCATGATCCTGGAGACCTGGGATCGAGTCCCACGTCGGGGCTCCCTGCATGGAGCCTGCTTCTCCCTCTGCTTGTGCCTCTGCCTCTCTCTCAGTCTCTCTCTCTCTCTCTCTCTGTGTCTCTAATGAATAAATAAAATCTTTTTAAAAAATAAATCCTGTTTTAATAAAGATAAAACTATTGCTGGTGCATTGGACTTGCAGCAAAATATGGAAACCTGTAAGTCTAAGTAACAAAGGGATTATCACATCCATTACATTCTAGAATGTCTGAGCAATAATGTCAAATACACAAAGTAGAATTCTACCCTGAATCATTGCTATGATCACAGCAGAGCAATACTATACTTGTCACACCTCCTATATTGTTACCATCTTCTTGAAAATAAGAATTGAGATTTTTATGTAATTGCCTGATAGTTTTCAAAGCAATCTCTAGGTTTTTATTACATATTTTTTTAAAAGATTTCTTTATCGGGCAGCCCCAGTGGTCAAGCGGTTTAGTGCTGCCTTCAGCCTGGGGTGAGATCCTGGAGACCCAGGATACAGTCCCACGTCGGACTCCCTGCATGGAGCCTGCTTCTCCCTCTGCCTGTGTCTCTGCCTCTCTCTCTCTCTCTCTCTCTCTCTCTCTCTCTCTCTCTGCCTCTCATGAATAAATAAAATAAAATCTAAGAAAAAAAAAAAGATTTCTTTGTCAAGGCACTTGGGTAGCTCAGTTAGCTACCTTCAGGTCAGGTATGGTTTTAGGATCCTGGTATCAAGCCCTGTGTCTAGCTCCCTGTACTGTGGGAAGTCTGCTTCTCCCTCTCAACTCTTCCTCCCCCTGCCCCCACTCATTCTCTCTTTCAAATAAATAAGACGCTTTTTTAAAAAAAGAGATTTACTTGAGAGAGAGCACAAGTAGGGAGAGTGGCAGTGGGAAAGGGAGTATGTTTAAGCCTACTTTCCACAGAGCACAGAGCCCAAAGCAGGGCTTGATCCCTGGACCCCAAAATCATGACCTGAAGCAAAATCAAGAGTCAGCTGTTTAACCAACCGAGCCACTCAGGCACCCCTGCTTTTATTACACAGTTTTATTTTTTTTTTTAAGATATTTATTTATTTATTTATTCATGAGAAAGAGAGAGAGAGAGAGAAAGAAGCAGAGACACAGGCAGAGAGAGAAGCAGGCTCCATGCAGGGAGCCTGATATGGGATTCGATCCTGGAACTCCAGGATCATGCCCCAGGCCAAAGGCAGGCGCTGAACCGCTGAGCCACCCAGGGATCCCTATTACACATTTTTAAACCAGCCCATTTACTTTCCACAAATATGAAAATTACCAGTTTGCATATCCTAGTATCCATATCCAAAATAGTGAGTAGTTCCTATGTGTCAGGCACATTCTTTTTTGAATGTTTCCTAGAATTTACCAGTGAAGCAAGCTGATTCTGGGCTTTTCTTCAGTGGGTGGCTTTTGATTATTATCTCAATCAATATATTTATTCATATTTTCTATTTCTTCCTAAGCAAATAGTAGTAGTTTGTGTTTCTAGGAGTTTCTCCATTTCATCTAGGTTATCTAATTTGTTGATGTATGATTGTTCATAGATTATCTTATAAACCTTATTTCTAGAAGACCAGTAATAATGACCCCCACTTACATTTCTGATTTTATCAATTTGAGCCTTTCCTCTTTTATCTTTGTCAGTCTATCTAAAATTTTGTCAGTTTTGTTGATCTTTTCAAAAACCAACTTTTGATTTCATTAATTCTACTTTTCTATTCACTATTTCATATACCTCTGCTCTAATCATTATTATTTCCTTATGCTGGCTTTGAGTTTAATTTATTCTTCTTTTTCTAGTCCTTTGGGGTGTAATTTGAGTTAATTTGGGATCTTCCTTCTTTTTTAATATAGTCATTGACCAGTTATAAATTTCTTCCGAGCAGTTTCATTGCGTCTCCTAGATTTTGGTATAATGTGTTTTTATTTTAATTTATCTCAAAGTATTTTCTGATTACCCTTGTGATTTTTTTTCTTTGACCCACAGGTTAAGTGGGTTTTGTTTAATTCCCACATATTTGCTATTTTTCCAGTTTTTCTCTGTCACGGACTTCTAGCTTTATTCCCCTGAGGTCAGAGAAAGTAATATGTATGATTTCAATTATTTAAATTTACTGAAAATTCATGATATATGGTCTACCCTATAGTACTTTCATGTTCACTTAAAAGAATTAAGTGAACATGTGTTATGCAATTATTATATGTTCTATATTTGTCTTTTAGTCCTTATTGATTTATAGTGTCTATTTCTTTATTAATATTATTTCTAGTTCTATCAAATATTGAAATTGGATATTGAAGTCTCCAGCTATTATTGTAGAACTAATCTTATTTCCTCCTTCAATTCTGTCAATGTTTTCTTCAGGTATTTTGGGGTTCTGTTGTTAGATGTGTATATACTTATAAATGTTCTTTAAAAAAAAAATATTTATTTATTTATTTGAGAGAGAAAGAGAGAGAGCAGAGGGAGGGGCAGAGGGAGAAGGAGAGAGAGAATACTTCTTCCTGAGTGAGGAGGCCAATGCAGGGCTTGATCGCAGGACCTTGAGATCATGACCTGAGCCAAAATCAAGAATTATACACTTAACCAACTAGGCCACCTAGGTGCCCCTATTTATAAATGTTCTATCTTCTTGATGTATTGACTCTTATTAATAGATAATGTCCTTCTTTGTCTCTTGTAACAATTTTTGACTGAAAATTTACTTAGTGTAGCTTTTCCTGCTATCTTTTGGTTACTATTTGCATGGAATGCCTTTTCCTCATTTTTTCTTTTTCAACCTATTTACGTCTTTGAATCTAAAATGAATTTCTTGCAGACAACATATAGATGGATCATGGTGGGTTTTTGGTTTTGTTTTTTTTCTTTTAATGCATTCTGCCAACCTTTCCGTTTATTTGGATACTTGAAGCAGTTACTGCTAATGATGAGCTTCTGCCATTTTGCTGTTATGTCTTCTTTTTTGGTTCCTCGGTTTCTCCATTATTGTTTTCTTTTGTGTTTAATTGATTTTTTTAATATACCATTTTGATTTCCTTCCCATTACCTTTTATGAATATTTTTATTTTTATTTTTTTGTGATTACCTTTAGGATTACAATTAGCATCTTAAGCTTAAGACAACCTGGTTTGATTAAAACCAACTTGGAGGGCACCTGGGTGGCTCAGTGATTAGCATCTGCCTTTGGCTCAGGTCATGATCCCAGGGTCCTGGGGCTGAGTCCTGCATCGGGCTCCCCACAGGGAGCCTGCTTCTCCCTCTGCCTGTGTTTCTGCCTCTCTCTCTCTCTCTCTGTCTCTCATGAATAAGTAAATAAAATCTTAAAGAAAAACCCAACTTAGATTCAAAAGTATACAGAAACTATGCTGCTATATATCTCCAGCCCTCACTCTTTTCTATGTATTATTGTCACAAATTACATCTTTATACATTGTGAGGCCATTAACATAGCTTTATAATATTATATGTGTTGTCTATTTTATTTCATTTAGGAAAAAAGAGGAGTTACAAACCAAAAATATAATTCTATTGGCCTGTATATTTACCTATGTAGTTACCTTTACCAGTTGTTCTTTCTTTATTTGGCTTCACTTTACTGTCTACTGTTATTTCAAAGTAAAAGACTCCCTTTCGCATTTCCAGTAGAACAGACCAACTAGTAATGAACTCCTTCAGTTTTCATTTATCTGGAAATATCTTTACTTCTTCATTTTTTTTGGACAATATTTTGATGGGTGTAGAAATCTCGGTTGACAGGTTTTTTTTTTTTTCTTTCAGCTCTTCAGATATGTTATCCTTCTGGCCTCCAGGGTTTTGTTTTTTTTTGTTTTTTTTTAAAGATTTATTTATTTATTTATGATAGACACAGAGAGAGAGAGAGAGGCAGAGACACAGGAGGAGGGAGAAGCAGGCTCCATGCCAGGAGCCCGATGCGGGACCCGATCCCGGGACTCCAGGATTGCGCCCTGGGCCAAAGGCAGGCGCTAAACTGCTGAGCCACCCAGGGATCCCCTCCAGGGTTTTGATTTAGGAACAAGTTAGGAGCAGAGGGGCTAGGCAGGGAAAGATGAGGGAAAGGCCCAGAGTTAGGCTCCTACCCATCCCAAGAAAACAGAGATAAGATCGTAAAAACAGAAAAAAATAAATAAATAAATAAACCTGGCTCCCTAGCTCCACAATGTTAGGGATTATCCCCTTTTAATGGCTACTAAGTAATCACAGAAATCCCAGGTGTAGAGAAATGTTATGGATGAGATATTAATCTCAAAGAAGGGAACACCTTGTTTGGGCTCATATTTGCAAAAACATCTAGTTTGTTATTATGATAGTTTTAAGTCCACCATGTTTGTTCTAAATATCCACCCTGATATTGACAAGAAATTTACCAAGTTTCCTGGTCAGTTTCCTTTAAAAGACAGACCATAAAAGCCCTCAGTGGCAACCTTGTCAGGACCTCTCTCATTTTTGAGAGCTTTCTCTGTATCTCTGCTTTAACTTTTATCACTTTGCTCACTCTGCTGTCTGCGAGATTCATTGTTTGACTCCGTGAGACAAGAACCAAGCTCTCCAGTATCAGTTTCTGCTGAGAAATTGGCTATTGATCTCCTTGATAATTGCTTGTATGGGACAAATTATTCCTGTCTCTTTTAGCAACTTCATTATAATGTGTCTTGGTGTGGCGCTCTTTTGAGTTTTCCTATTTGGAGCTTCATCAATGTGCTGTTTCCTAATCTTATCAAACTTGGGGAGCTTCTGACCATTATTTCCTCAAATCTCTGCCCCCTTATTCCTCTTATCTCTTCCTTATCTCCCCTTATACATATGTTGGTATTCTTGATGACATCCCACAACGCTCTGAGGCTCTGTTCATTTTTCTTCATTCTTTTTTCCTTCTGTTCCTCAGATTTGATCATCTCAATGGCCCTATCTCTAAGTGTTCTCATTCTTTCTTCTGCCTCCTCAAATCTTTCTGGGGCTGAGCACATCTAGTGAATTTTTTATTTCAGGTATTATACTTTTTAACTTTCAAAATTTCTATTTGTTTTTTTTTAATCATTTTTGTCTCTTTATTGATATTTTCTGTTTGTTGAGATACTGTTATACTGGTTTCCTTTCATTCTTTGTCCATATTTCCCTTTAGCTCTTTCAGCATATTTAAGATAGTCCATTTAATGCATTTGTATAATAAATCCTATGTTCATGCTTTCTCATGTGTAGTTTCCATTAATTTATTTTTTCCTTTGAATGGGCCTTTATTTTCATGTTCCATGGCATGCCTCATAACTTTGTTATGAGTATCATAACATTTTGAGTATCATAATGTGGCAACTCTGGAAGAAATCAGAATCTTTCTCCTCCCCATGATTTCCTGTTGTTTGCTGTTGGTTAGTGACTTTTAAAAACTATTTTTGTAAAGATTGTATTCTTTATCATCTGTGATCAGCTAGTGGTTTGAGAGTTTCATAAATGCCTGAGTTAAAAAAGAAAGAAAAATGAAAGAAAGAAGAAAGAAAGAAAGAAAGAAAGAAAGAAAGAAAGAAAGAAAGAAAGAAAGAAAGAAAGAAAGAAAAGGAAGAAAAGAAAAGAAAAGAGAAAAGTTAAAAGGGGCACCTAAGTGGCTCAGTTAAGCATCTGACTTTGACTCAGGTTGGGATCTCAGGGCCCAGGTGGAGCCCGCATCCAGTTTAGTGCTCAGCAGGGAGTCTGAGTCTCCCTTTCCATCTTTTTTCTGCTTTTCCTCCTGCTTGTGCATGTGCTCTCTCTTTCATTCTCTAAATAAAATATTTTTTAAAATTTAGAAAAATTAAAAAACATGCTTCACATCTTTGCAGATTGGCTCTGTATTGGGTCATTCCTTCTATGATTAGGCAGACTATAACTGTCTCCAGTTCCTGCTTGTGTGAGCCTTGATAAAGTTTCAACTTTTAGTGTTTTTGGGCGCTGCTCCTGGGCTCCCAAGGAGGCCACACTTTATTTTTTACCAAGGTGAGAATGACTTAGGCAAACTTCACAGCAGGGGCTCTAATTCTGCCCCAGCACACATTGTGCATCTGCTTTATTAGCAAATAATCTAAAAGAAATATTTCAAGTTAAAAAGTAAAAATCCCCCTAAGTTCTGTTCCCATACCACCAAAGCTTGCAAGCTTGCACATACCAAAAGCAAGGTAAAGTCTGTAGTCTTCTGGAATGTCTTTCCCCATTATGATTTATAATTCTTATTATAACAACAACAAAACAATAACAAAAAATATATATATAGTTATATATATATATATATATGACCTTGTATTAAACATTCTTTCTCCAGAGCACTCTTCTTTGTGAAGATTGTGTATCTGGAGCAGCTGTCCTCACTTGGATTCAGATAAAACTCTTTCTTTTTTTTTTTTAAGAAATTCTAAAAGATTTGTTCACTTTGCATTTGATGTGGGACCATCAAGTGCAACAGTAAAGAAAGAATTCTTGAGATGTTTTATGGTACAAAATGGTGTTTTTTATTTAAAGTCTGGGGACAGAACCCATGAGTAGAAAGAGGTTCATTTGATTGTAAGGAGTGATTGATTATAGCGGGTTTTCACTTTTGGAGGTGAAGGTAACTTTAGAGCTCCAGGAAATTAAATCTAGAGGTTCCTGGAGATCTATTATTAAGATTTTCTTGTAAATCATTAAGACAGAAATGATAGTGAAGTTTCATGTCCTGCAAGACTGTGATCTTCATCAGTTGACCATTTGTTTCTCTCTTCCCTTTGTTCTTAGGCAGTCACCAATGCCTGAGGAATGTTAAATATATCCCATTTTAAGGGTAGATTATGGGGTGTCACCTTCTGTTTTGCCCTCAGCTTGCCTTTTGCTCTCTCATCAGCTTCAACAGCCTAAAGATCAGCCAGAGGTATAATCTTATGGGATTCTCAAGTCTTTTCTGAGCAGAAGTCCTAGACATGTGTGCAGCTTTCTAGATGCCCCAGGATACACAGGAGCTTTTCAAAGCCCTTATTCCTCCAAAAAATCTCACTTCTGGCTTTTCTTCTGCTTTTCTTCCTAGGGCTGCAGCCTGTCTGTTCTTTGCCCCAACTGTGTTTTGGGTTTTGCTGCCCCAGGCAGGAGTTTGTTCATTTGCCTTTCAGTGTTTCTGAGATTCACCCCTAAGTAGCTGTTTTTCTGCTTTGAGAGAGTTTGAGGGAAAACCAAGGTAAGCCCTTGTATCGGTCCTTCACGGAACTCCCACACAGGTAATTCCTTAAACTAGAACCAGATTATCCAAACTGGGAATGAGGGCTAAAATAAGTGAAAACATGGGAACATCTGCCACCTTGTTTCAGCCTGGTTACACATTTGCTTGCTTGCTGTAAACCTCTCTGTCTTCTGCGTTCGGATAAGGTGGTTTCTGACAGGTTTTGCCTGGTTTTTGAAAATGTTTTTGGTAAGGGATGGACCCTGGGGCTCCTGACTATACCATTTTTGCTGATATCACCTAAGCTGATCCTTACAGCGCCCTGTAAAGTCACGATGAAATGGGGGCTCCAGTAAAGTACCTTGTGCACAATCCCCTAAGTATACGGCAGCCCTGGTGGCGCAGCGGTTTAGCGCCGCCTGCAGCCCAGGGCATGATCCTGGAGACCCTGAATCGAGTCCCACGTCAGGCTCTCTGCATGGAGCCTGCTTCTCCCTCTGCCTGTGTCTCTGCCTCTCTCTCTCTCTGTCTCTGTCTCTGTCTGTGTCTCTATGAATGAATAAATAAAATCTTAAAAAAAAAAAAACCAATCCCCTAAGTATAAACAGTAGAGGCAAAATTCAAAACCATACTGTCTCTACATCGTTTCTAAACTAATTTAATTTAGATTCACTCAATGAATCTCGGCACCCACCAGTCTGGAATGACAGATCAGTATTTATAACTACTTGAAAACACTGCCACAAGCTTCAGACACAGGAAGTCCTAAACTACACTCGTTATCTTGACCCTCTTGCTTCTCCAATCTCAAACTCTCCAGAAGTTTGCTTCTCTATTGCTCCCTGGATTTACTCTCATTTCTCAGTTAAATTGCAGCACCATCCACGCCTTTTTACCAAACTCCAACTTTGGAGTTAACCTCATTGGCCAAATCTTACCTGAAAGATGAAACTATAAAAATCCTGAACTACGAGTCAATCCCATTTACAATTGCACCCAAAAGCATAAGATACCTAGGAATAAACCTAACCAAAGATGTAAAGGATCTATACCCTCAAAACTATAGAACACTTCTGAAAGAAATTGAGGAAGACACAAAGAGATGGAAAAATATTCCATGCTCATGGATTGGCAGAATTAATATTGTGAAAATATCAATGTTACCCAGGGCAATATACACGTTTAATGCAATCCCTATCAAAATACCATGGACTTTTTTTCAGAGAGTTAGAACAAATTATTTTAAGATTTGTGTGGAATCAGAAAAGACCCCGAATAGCCAGGGGAATTTTAAAAAAGAAAACCATAGCTGGGGGCATCACAATGCCAGATTTCAGGTTGTACTACAAAGCTGTGGTCATCAAGACAGTGTGCTACTGGCACAAAAACAGACACATAGATCAATGGAACAGAATAGAGAACCCAGAAGTGGACCCTGAACTTTATGGTCAACTAATATTCGATAAAGGAAAAAAGACTATCCATTGGAAGAAAATCTCTTCAATAAATGGTGCTGGGAAAATTGGACATCCACATGCAGAAGAATGAAACTAGACCACTCTCTTGCACCATACACAAAGATAAACTCAAAATGGATGAAAGAGCTAAATGTGAGACAAGATTCCATCAAAATCCTAGAGAAGAACACAGGCAACACCCTTTTTGAACTCGGCCACAGTAACTTCTTGCAAGATACATCCACGAAGGCAAAAGAAACAAAAGCAAAAATGAACTATTGGGACTTCATCAAGATAAGAAGCTTTTGCACAGCAAAGGATACAGTCAACAAAACTAAAAGACAACCTACAGAATGGGAGAAGATATTTGCAAATGACATATCAGATAAAGGGCTAGTTTCCAAGATCTATAAAGAACTTATTAAACTCAACACCAATGAAACAAACAATCCATTCATGAGATGGGCAAAAGACATAAACAGAAATCTCACAGAGGAAGACATAGACGTGGCCAACATGCATATGAGAAAATGCTCTGCTTCACTTGCCATCAGGGAAATACAAATCAAAACCACAATGAGATACCACCTCACACCAGTGAGAATGGGGCAAATTAACAAGGCAGGAAACCACAAATGTTGGAGAGGATGTGGAGAAAAGGGAACCCTCTTACACTGTTGGTGGGAATGTGAACTGGTGCAGCCACTCTGGAAAACTGTGTGGAGGTTCCTCAAACAGTTAAAAATATACCTGCCCTACGACCCAGCAATTGCACTGTTGGGGATTTACCCCAAAGATACAGATGCAATGAAACGCGGGGACACCTGCGCCCCGATGTTTATAGCAGCAATGGCCACAATAGCCAAGCTGTGGAAGGAGCCTCGGTGTCCATCGAAAGATGAATGGATAAAGATAATGTGGTTTATGTATACAATGGAATATTACTCAGCTATTAGAAATGACAAATACCCACCATTGGCTTCAACGTGGATGGAACTGGAGGGTATTATGCTGAGTGAAGTAAGTCAGTCGGAGAAGGACAAACATTATATGTTCTCATTCATTTGGGGAATATAAATAATAGTGAAAGGGAATATAAGGGAAGGGAGAAGAAATGTGTGGGAAATATCAGAAAGGGAGACAGAACGTAAAGACTGCTAACTCTGGGAAACGAACTAGGGGTGGTAGAAGGGGAGGAGGGCGGGGGGTGGGAGTGATTGGGTGAAGGGCACTGGGGATTATTCTGTATGTTGGTAAATTGATCACCAATAAAAAAAAATAAAAAATAAAAAAAAAACACGGTGGCACCGGTAGAGGGATAGATACAGAGATCAATAAAAGTAAAATAAAATAAAATAAAATAAAAAAATTCCTGAACTTTCCGGGCGCCTGCGTGCCTCATGTCATGACCTCAGGGTCCTGGATTGAGCGTCCTCACCCCCGACCCCCGTGAGCTCCAGGCTCAGCAGTCGTCTGGAGGGTTCTCACCCTCTGCCCTCCCCCTTCGCCGGGACGCTGGGGCGCCGGGCGCTGGACTCTAGGCGCGGGGCGGGGCGGGGCGGGGCGGGGCGGGGCGGGGGCGCGGTCTGGGCCTGGGGCGGCAGTCACGGCGGGCTTCCCGCAGCGCTCTCGCTGGCTGGGCTGACCGGGTCAGCACCGGGAGCCCGGAGCCCGGAGCAGTCCGTACCCGGGAGCAGTCGGTGCCGGTGGCGGGGAGCCCGGAGCAGTCGGTACCCGGGAGCAGTCGGTGCCGGTGGCGGGGAGCCCGGAGCAGTCGGTACCCGGGAGCAGTCGGTGCCGGTGGCGGGGAGCCCGGAGCAGTCGGTACCCGGAAGCAGTGGGTGCCGGTGGCCGGGAGCCCCGAGCAGTCGGAGCCCGGAGCAGTCGGAGCCCGGAAGCAGTCGGTGCCGGTGGCGGGGAGCCCGGAGCCCAGAGCAGTAGACGCGAGGACGGTCCGGAGCCGGGAGCCCCTGGCAGGTGAGGGGGCGCCGCTGGGAGGACGAGCACTCTCGGCGCAGCGGGTCCGGGCAGGCGGTCGTGGGAGGGGAGGGGCGGCCGCGCGGACTCCCTACCGGAGCGGCGGGGTCAGCTCCGCGGTGCGGTCCTGGTCGTCACCGCGCTGGTGGCCGTGGGACCGCTGCCCGTGCCCGGGGCGTTGTGCTCGGGTGCAGGTCGCCGGCCCTGGGGACAGGACCTGGGCGGGGCCGCCGAGGAGAGCCGGTGCTTAACGCTGGTCCCCGGACGCGGCCTGGGCTCGGGGAGAAGGAGCAGATTGCAATAGAACTCTGTTCTTCGCTCCAGAAGACAGCCTGTTTGATTCAAGTTAGCTATTCCTGAAGTTTGGTTTGGAAAATGAAACTTTTCCAAGAAATAACAGTATTTTTGGTGAATAATCAGGGAACGTAATCGGAACTCCTAATTAGAAACACCACGATAGAAACATTTACAGTGCATGTTGAGGACCAATGTTGAAACCTTGCAGATCCGCTAAATACTTCCTGCAGGGAATGCCCGGTGACTCAGCTGGAGGACTGAACTGCCTTAGAACAAGGCGCTGCTGAAGGTTCCGCCTTTTGGTTCTGGATTGCAAATTAACAATAAACATAAAAAATATTTAAAGTGTAGTGTTAGGATAAAGAAGAAAGCCACTCTCCACTATGTGTATGTGTTGTGGATTTTTTTTTGTTACACTGGAGTTGATCATTTATTCAGTAAACATGTGTTAGATTCCGTCTGTGTGCTTAGAGCTGTAACATTCAGTGGCAGTAGAAGCAGTACCAAAGTAGGTGGTCTTTGCTTTTTAGGGGTTTATAAGTCCCAAGAGGGAGGTGCAGTATTGATGCCATTTGGGTCCAAATATGCAAATCATGGCAGAAATAGAAAGCTTTTCTATAATACTAGGCTTTAAGTGATGCATGAAAGAGTAAGCAAACATTTACTGAATGCCTGCTTGTACCAAAAGTGATCTAGATTCTAGAGATATATAGATAAGCAAGGCACAGCCCCCCACATAGGATTGACCCTCCTGGAGAAACAGGTAATGTTAAGAGTGGAGAACAGCCAGTGGTTACAGACAGGGGTGTGATGAAAGTTGCCAGGTTCTGGGACTGTTCCGAGGGCCAGAGCAGGGCCGAGAATCAGAGGGAAAAGGGTTCCAGGAGGACTTTCTGGATGGGGAGATCCTGAGGCTTTCAGAGAGGAGGAGATGTCAGTTGTGAAGACAGGAAACTGCAAGGGAGTAAGGCCCTTGCTCCCAACTACAGCAGTGGTTTCTGGATAGAGGAGCTAGAATTTGTGAGGAGGAGCTCAGGGAGCTTCGCAGGAGCTGGGGATGTGTGTTCTTGTCCGGTGTTCATAACAGCCTGATGGATGGAAGACACTCAAAAATCTTGCATGTGCACAACAAGCTCTGGTGACAACATGAATGAACACTGACTGTTTAGAAAAAGCTTGGAAAGGAGGGAGAGATGGTGGCACATGTCTGTCAAGAAAGCTGCTAGCCAAGAGGGGGGCCACACATTCAAGAGAGACTCCATATACCATCTGTAGGAAGACGGAAGTCAAGGCCTGACTTCAGATTTCACAGATTTTGGGAGTGTTAGTTTCACTACCTCCTTTGTGGCCTCAGCTGCTAAGAATGGGCCTGATATTTGTTTAAAATGTTTGTTTATACTTCGGTTTCACAACGATGCCACTGCACTGTACACTTAAATGGTTAAAATGGTAATTTTATGTTAGGTACATTTTACCACCTAATAAAGTCAAAAAAAAAATCTATACCATTTGAATCAGTAATTCCACTTCTGGCCATCTATATTCTAAGGAAACAGTGATAGAGATTTGGCCAAAAATATATGTAGAAAACATTTTCCTCAAAGTATATTTATCAGATTGAACAGTTCTCAGTAACCAAATATCTGATGACTTGGGGAAGAGTTAGATTACACATAGGCACTACGAATATTTTTAAAGAATATTTAGTGATATTGGGCAAATTCTCATTAAAAGTTAGACAAAAGAAACTGGCTATAAAATTCAATAATATTCACACATAACTTATATTTCTATTAAAATAATTTATAAAATATATTGAAACAGGAAAGAATAATGTCAAAGATATTGAAAGAAATATCAAAATCAACAGTGGAGTTATTTCTCAATGGAAGGATCATAACTGCTTCTTAAAAACAACTTTATTGAGATATAATTTACATACCATTAAATTCACCCATTTTAGTTGTATGATTCAAGAGATTTTCACTGAATTTACCAAGCTGTACATCATCACCATACTCTAGTTTAAAACATTTCCAGTGTTGTAGGTGCTCTTTATTTTTCTTCATACTGGTTAACCTACTTTGGGGAAGAAGTTATTTTTAGAAAGACAAGGTCATGGTACTTTCCTAGGAAATTTAAGCAAAGCTGAAAAGTAATACAATTTAAGGTAAAACTGAAAAGCAATATAATATAACAAGAATAAAAATTATTTGAACTCTGACTCAGTATTGTTTAGGATGTCAGGGCTGTTTTATAAGACAATCATTGGAGGTGCAAAGATTTACATATGAGGGTATACACCATAGCTTTTCCCCCTTTTTTAAAAAAAGATTTATTTATTTATTTGGGGAGGGGGAGCACAGAGGGAGAGAAACAATCTCCAGCAGGCTCCCCACTGAGCTAATCTTGGAGACCAAGGTGATAACCAAAGCCAAAATCAAGAGATGGACACTTAATCAATTGAGCCACCCAGATGCCCCCATAGCTTTGTTTTTGCTACCAAAATTTAGAAATAACTTAATTGCCCAACAATAGAAATAATTCATTTATGATATGTATCTAAGATAACCTCTATTAAAGAATGTTTGATGATTTAGTGCTAAAGACAAAATGCTGACATAAAATGCAAGATAGGTATTGTGAATACGGTATGATTTCAGGTTTGATAATAATATAGTTTATTATAGTACATACACATAGAAAAAAAGCCTGGAAAAAAGGCAAAAGAAGTTGTCAATGTGGCCTCTAGCTTTTGAGATTATTTTGCTATTATTATGCAGTTGTGAATCTTCCAAATTTTCTAAGATAAGCATGAATAATTTTCCTATTAGAAAACATTTTTTTTTAAAAAGACCAGGTTAGGGCAGCCCCGGTGGCCCAGCGGTTGAGTGCCGCCTTCAGCCCAGGGCCTGATCCTAGAGACTCGGGATCAAGTCCCCCATCGGGCTCCTTACATGGAGCCTGCTTCTCCCTCTGCCTGTGTCTCTGCCTCTCTCTCTCTCTCTCTCTCTCTCTGTGACTCTCATGAATAAATAAATAAAATCTAAAAAAAAAAAAAAAAAAAAAAAGAACAGGACAGATCTGGAAAGGTGGATCTGAGCATCATGTCCACTTCAGTCTTCCTTGCCCAACATAGGCAGGGTACATTGTGTAGAGACTGTCCTGAACATTGTTAAAGATTCTTCAGAGTTTTAGTGTTTCATTTGTTTTTAACTGTCAGAGATTAAAAACAAGATAAATTAATCTAACTAACATAGTGTGATAACTTTCATGGTATTCAACATCATATTTCCCATTTATAAACCCTGATAAGTATGAATCCATTTAAATGTAAAAGACAACACATAGGAAATTAGTAAATATTAATGCCTATGGAAAGGCAGAGTTAGATCAAGGGACTTCAATTTAACTAGTCATCATAAGAAAAAAAACCAGAAACCCCTAATTTGTTCATTTGCTGGACAGATTCTTCTAGGTCCTGGGTAGGATATACAAGTGTGAGGTGGGGACAGGGAATAGGGCCCCAGGGAGAAGGAACAGCATGTGTGAAGGCTGTGAGGACCCACCTTGAAGTTTTCGCCAACCTGGAGAAAAAGCCAGTGTGTCCAGGGCAAAGTGAGAGAGAAGTGCAGGAGGTGGCTATGGAGAGAGGCCAGGCCTTGAACCATGGTAAGAAATTTGAATTTCATTTGAAATGTTATTTAAAAAAAAGTTTACCCAAGCTACAGTGTAAAGGAGATTAGAGGCAGAGAGGAGCAGAAGTGGGGGAGGGAGTCTGGTCTCCACTGATGGGGGCATGGGCCAGGGTGACAGAGGAGCCTGGGAAAGTAGATTGATTGCACCTATGCGCAGGGGTTGTGAGGAGATGCTGATGGCCAACCAGGGTAAGCAAGGGCTTGAGCAGCCAGCAGCACCCAGCAACCACTTGTCAAGAGGAGAACAGAGGGAGGCCTAGATTGGAGACTTGGCAAATCTGGGGTGCCTGAGGTATACACTTTGGGAAGGCAGTGGGCATTTTGTCCTAAGTTAGGAGTGGTCCTCACATAGAGGAGGCCTTCATTTAGGGTCACAAGGAATGGGCAGTGTTACTCTTGCAAGGAAACTGGAGCAGGGACCCCAGCCTGAGAGAAGCAGGCATTCCAGGGGCAAGTGGAACTGAAGGAGGAAGGCGGAACCCCTGGGCGCGGTTGGGAGGCTGGGCCCTGTAGGCACCTGCCAGCTGCCTGCCTTTCTGGCTCAGACCGGGAGCCGCTTTCTAGGACATATCAGCTGCTTTGGGGAAACCTGTCAGAGATTACTTCAATTTTAAGAATTTGACAAATAGCTACTGTGAATTAAATCCAGTAACTCACCATTTATTAGTTTATTGTTAAATACCTTTACATTTCTTTTTTTTTTTTTTTTTAATTTATGATAGTCACAGAGAGAGAGAGAGAGGCGGAGACACAGGCAGAGGGAGAAGCAGGCTCCATGCACCAGGAGCCCGATGTGGGATTCGATCCCTGGTCTCCAGGATCGCACCCTGGGCCAAAGGCAGGCGCCAAACCGCTGTGCCACCCAGGGATCCCCCTTTACATTTCTTTTAATTCAAAATAGGCTTATTTTTCTTAGAAGCAATTATTTTCTATATGTGGGAAAGTATGACAGTAAAAGATATTAAATTAACATACAAATGTTTCTATTTAAACATAAATTGTATATTTTTATTACTGATTGATCAATTTTTTCTCCAGAATGGCTTAATAGAAACCCACATAACTCATGGATCTCTTTGATTTTATGGAATTATATATAAAAATTTGTGGGTTTTCTATCACATAATATATTTTTTAAGATTTATCTATTTATTCATGGGAGACACAGAGAGAGGCAGAGACCTAGGCAGAGAGAGAAGCAGGCTCCCTTTGGGGAGCCCAATGTGGGATTCAATCCCAGGACTCTGGGATCACAACCTGAGCCACCCAGGTGTCGCTCTATCACATAATATTAATTTTTAATTTAGAAATAAATGCTTCTATGTTCTTAAACCACATACCTGATCTGTAACTGAAATCTGTACATTTTCATTAAGATGTATAGTATGAGCCTGTACCAGTATATTCTGGGGTGCCATAGTATCAGCCATAAAGATTCTAAAACCAACATACTTATTGTAAGTTTGACCATTGTTCAATTTTTGTAGTTAAAAATTATTGTAGTATGTCTTTTTAAAATAATGCCCAGCTTCCCACAGTTTGCATGTAGAACAATTCTAAATTTACTGTCAGTAATATTCATTGAAAAGAGAATCCTGTGTTTTATTTTTTTCCATAGACTCACTAGAGCTTTATTATAATGTGGTCTACTTATTTATTATTTAAATTCAATTTCATTAACATCTACTGTATTATTAGTTTCTGGAGTATAATTTAGTAATTCATCAGTTACATCTAATGCTTATATCATGTCCCCTCCTTAATGTCCATCACCCTGTTACCCCATCCCCCTACCTACCACCTCTCCAGCAACCCTCAGTTTGTTCCCTGGGGTTGAGTCTCTTACGATTGAGGTGCCTCAATCAGTTAAGCACCCAATTCTTGGTTATGATTCAGTTCATGATCTCGGGGTCCTGGGATTGAGCCCTGCACCATTCTCTGTGCTTATTTAATTTTTCCTTTCCTTCCCCTGTGTTCATCTGTTTTGTTTCTTAAATTCCTCATTATAAATGAAATCATTTGGTATTTGTCTTTCTCTGAATGACTCTTAGCATAATACCCTCTAGTTCCATCCATATTGTTGCAAATGGAAAGATTTCATTCTTTTTGATGGCTGAGTAATATTTCATTGAGAACTCTTTAAAACTATGACTTGAAACTTTTTTTCCAGGATGACTGTGGGAATCTTTGCAAATTGTACCTTCTATTTGAAAGTCAAGGACTTACCTCGTCAACTGAAGAAAAAGCTACAAAATGACATTAAGGAGAATGGTGGAAGTTTTTCCTTTTTATTAAATCCTCAGGTATTTGCAAATTTCGTAAGAACTGTATGATAGATACTATACTAGGTCAGAGTACCTGGCTGCGTGGGAAGAGCATGAGACTCTTGATCTAAGGGTCTTGATATTCAAGCCCCACATTTGGCATAGAGCCTACTTAAAATAAATTTTTTTAAAAAAAAGAGGAGAACAAGTCATGGTTAGAAGAGTAAGCAGAAAAAATTGGCAGCAGAAGAAAGTCACTGAAGGCAGATTAAATTGTGATATTGCCAAAAGGGAAATTGGGCTGGAGAAGGGCAGAGGAGGGAAGACCATACGTCCCACCTTTTCTCCATTCCCTTGGGCTATAGGGAAATCCCACATACCTTGTGAATCTGAGGTTATTAGAGTACAGCTAAAGAGCAAAACAAATAATTTCAGATCAGCCAAATCTGTTCTCAAAGGAGAAGAGTTATGGTGTATAGCATTTGCAAAAAGCAGTCTATCTAATCACTCATCAGTATGTCAAACTCTGAGTGTCACCTGTACAATATGACTCAGCAGACAAAGAAAAACATGCATCATAAACTCATCTTGTACTGCTTGTACAGTTTGTATTGCTTGTTTTTATTTAAAGGCTGAAGGAAGCTACTTTCCTCTCTTGAAAGGAATTGTAGGCCTGACAATTTAAATATGGATTTTGACAGCTGGATGAAATCTTAAAAAATAAGTAAGGCTAACCTCCTCTTTTTTAACCACTTCATCATAAGAAGTAGAAATTAAAGTCTGAAGTCATTAGATTCTAGGTCTGCCAATGCAGGGCTTGCCCTGTCTGCTGCTCTTCCTTCTGTTGGTGAACCGATGGGGTGGGTCAGCACTGCCTCTTCCTGAACCACAGGCCGGGATCTTGCTGACCGTGAATCTGGTTTGTTCTGTGAAGTATGTTCAACTCCAGCTAGATGCTGGGTGCTCCCTGACATTTAGTAGTTTGCCTGTGATTATCAGAAATGGAATGTCCCTGTTTACCTCCAGTTCAGGCAGAACCATATATTACATCCCCTATATGGCCGTCCTAGTCCATCTCATCATTTCTGTGGATGGATAAATAATTCATGCCTGTTGTACCTTCTCAGTTTACCTTCTGGGTAAAGAATGCCAGCATGGTCTCTCTTTTTCAGAAATTCCCACATACTGTGAGTTCAACCTTTTTGAAAGTTATGTTGCCATTGTATATAAACTTCTGAAATGTGCATACCAGGTATTATAACAAAGGAGACAACTATATATGTATTGTTGAGGAGTGAACTGCAAGATGAATTGTTAAGTGGAAAGGCAGTTTCAGAACAGCATGTTTCATATACTGCCATTTGTGACTAAAAATAGGGCTATGTACTTATATGTTTGTTGCCTATGCATAGAATAGCTCTACAGGAATACTCCAGAAACAAGTTACAACAGATGCCTCTGGGGAAACGAACTGAGAACAATGGTAGGGAATAGGTTAATTTATTATTATTATTGTCTTACTTTTTATATATTCTACAATGTGCATATACTATTTATTCCAAAATAAATTAATAAAATTCAGCTTAACAAATTAAATAGTGATTACCTTTTGAATCTCTCACTCCACTCCTAGGAAAACAAACAAGTGTACAAATATGTGTGCATGAAGACATTCAGTACAGTGTCGTTTAGAGGAGTGAAAATTTGGAAATAACCTCTAGGGTTGGCTAATCAATTATAGTACATCCATATCCATACTCTTTAAAAACTTGATTTTTTAAACCTTAATGTAACTAAAAATTATATCATTTATAAGAGTTCTAGAAATCTGAGAAATATTACTACAAATTATCTTCAAGACTTTTAAGAGTGAAAATTGCAGATGTAAGTAATTTATTTAGATTTTTTTACAAGTACATAATGAATTGATTCTTTTTTTCTAAGTGCACACATACAATCTTAGACAATGCTGCTGTTCTGACCCAGTATCAACTGAAGTGTATCCAAAAGAACCAGATCCATATTATAAACCCAGATTTTATATGGGACTCTATCAAAGAAAAGAGACTCTTGGACATAATGAATTATGATCCTAATAAGGCAGTGGACATCATACCACCTCCTTGTCAAAAGGCATGCAGTTCTGGTAAGTATTTTATATTAAGCACGTAATATATTACAGGTACAATAGTAAATGTTTCAATTTATCAAAGACAATATAGTCAAAGGGTTGTCCAGACATATGACAAAATTCCTTATCTCAAAAAATAGCCAAATAGTGAAGGACAAAAGGCTACTTTAGCAATAGGAATAGATTTCTCAGTATCCAATCTAGTGTGACCAGATTCAAAAAGACTATACAAAAACACTGATAATCTCTGAAAACTTGATGTGTAAATTTTTATTTGGGAGGGAGAAGGAACTTTTTTAAAAAAATTATCACCACAACTTAATGACTGGAAATTTTATGACTAGCATTTTGCTAAAAAAGTTCTTTCCAATAGATATCTCTCCATAAGCATATATCTCCTTTATAAACTCAGATTTTTATTTTGCAATCTGGCCAAGAAGCAAGCCTTTGGACATAGGGAAATGCCCTCCTCATGAGACCTATCAAAAGTCAAGCAGTTCTGGTAAATAATACTTTATAGTAAGCACATGATATATGTTAGATATCACATTGTACATATAAATTGTATTATTTATAGGAGTTTCAGAAATCTAAATGTTTTACTGTGATGCAGCATCATTAGACAAATGATTGTCCAAAAAGCTATCCTCAGACTTTATTACTCACAGAAAATGGTAGCTAAGACAAAATAGGCAGGATAGTGAACTCCTTTTACAGTGTTGTAAAAACATTGAAAATGTTTTTCAACATCCATGATGATACAATCAGATTCAGAATTACTATAAATACATTGACATTCTTTGAAATCTTGACAGCATTATTAAAACTGGAAAGAAATCCTTGTATAAAAGGAGTTATTCCTATATATCAGAATGCTATAGACAGTGTTAGGATTCCTTTATAAGAAAACTATGAAGCAGAAATTGCTTAGCTTCACAAAGGAACCTGTGAATTTCCCTCTTCTAATCTAGAACATCCTCACTTCCTTCTTTGTCACGTGGCACTGGTAAGCTCATTCGGACCCTGTAGCATACTAGAAATGTATTTCATAGCTATGCTCACCATGATCTTCAGAAGAAAAAAAGATACCATTTGGAATTGTATATCTATCAATGAGTTTCAAATAAATAAAGATTACATTAGAATTCTCCTTACATGCCTATTAAAATAGAATTATACTATAGTCTTTTATTTTTGATCTACCTTCTTCTTGTCCCACCGTACCATCCTTAGATCACCAATTATTATAGCTAATTTAAGGACATCTTAAAAAAAAGAATAGCATGGTAAATATGACGTGTATTCAAGGATCTTAACAATTCCAGGATTTATTGTTAATAATTTTAATAAATCTTTGAATAGTAAACAAGCATTTTCTTTTTATTCTAGAAGTGACAACAGATGATCCATCCCTGGACAACTCCATGGAGAAGGAAAACATTGTGGAATTCACAGAGTAATCTACTTCTGATCATTAAGACTCAGTTTGCAAAATGTTTTGTAAACCTCAAGCATGGTGTTGGGTTTTTTTTTTAAGATTTATTCATGTATGTATGTATGTATGTGTGTATGTATTTATTTATTTGAGAGAGAGAGAGAGCGCAAGCAGGGTGAGGGGCAGAGGGAGAGGAAGAAGGAGAGTGGACTCCCCAATAAGTGGGGAGCCTGATGTGGGGCTTGATCCCACGACTCTGAGATCATGACCTGAGCTGACACTCAAACACAGTTTTATTTTTTAAAAAATATTTTATTTATGCATGAGAGACACAAAGAGAGAGTCAGAGACATAGGCAGAGGGACAGGCAGGCTCCCTATGGGGAGCCTAATGCAGGACTTGATCCCAGGACCCCGGGATTACACCCTGAGCCAAAGGCAGATGCTCAACCACTGAGCCACTCAGGTGCTCCTAAACACAGTTTTAAAATGCTATTAGACATCATGTTTTTTGTAGTATTTTCATCTATCTTGCTTCTCTAATTTTTGACTTTTATTTATTCAAGACTTTACTTCCACTAGCATAGTGATAATGATTTCCAGCTTAGTATTATATAAGACTGGACATAGTTGTTAGATTGATTTTTAAAAAGAAAAGGAACTGAGATGTAGGCAGTCTGCTTACCCGGCTGCCTTACTCAGAAGACTTTTGAGTAAAGACAGTTCCTTACTCTTTACCTAATATGTCAAAAAATGGAAAGAGTGACAGCCTTCTGCAAATGGAGGATGTGAGGCTACAGTTTTATATGGCTTCGTAAAGCATACCTAAAACTGTAGTGTGAATTAAGCATCACGTTTACTTTATTTGTTATTACTAGTGTTAAAAGAGAGAACAAATACCAAATATAAAAGTATGGATTATGAGAAATCTGACACCTTTATTTTAATGGGAGAGGTGGTTAACTGGAGTCCAGAGAGTCTCTGATATGAGCCTGTCTGAGTGACACGGCTCCTAAGGGTCAGAACCCAAGAAAGTGCAGGTCACCTGCCTCTGCTAGGATTGGCGCTCTCTCCAGTGCACTGACCCCCATTTCTGCTCCATGCCACCCCACCTTCCAATGCAGACATTCAGTATTTGGCATCAGAGCTCTAGAGCTATACAGAGGAGGAATCCAGCTCATTCCACAAGACTTTTTAACCATTTTCAGAATATCTAAGGAGCCATTAGGGACTTAAAATATATTTTGTATGGAATTAGGAGACATACAAAAAAAATTTGTGGAAGTTCTGTTTAGTCTAAAAGTCCATTTTGATGTTAAAATTTTATTATACAAATTTCAGGTTTTACAAGAATGTTGAAATTCCTCATTTTCCACAAGACTTTGAAGTTGCAAAATATAACACCTTGGAAAAAGTAAGAGTCTGGTTTGTATTTGAAAAAAAAAAACCTGAATGTCTCCTGATTACTTTTCCTGTTTGATAATTTTCTCATTGTTTTGGAAAATTGTGTGTATCCTAAATAAGTATTTCTTAATATATGAGTTGATTTTTAATAATCAAGAAAATTTTATGTTTGACTTTTTAGTTGTTTTAATTAAAGTAATACATGCTCATAATAAAAATATAAACAGTACAAAATATTAACATGACTTTAAAAGTAAAGGATCTCCTCTCCTGTTTATTACTGGTTCATATATTTTTTTGGAGTAGACTTGACACTAAGTATTTATATCATGTTGAATTTCCATTACTATTCATTAAAAAGAAAAGGAGAAAATTCTTTCTCTAATATATAAGTGAAAGCCCTAGCATTTGAAATGATGCCCCATTTACATATTTTAGATATTTTAATAAAATGTAACTTGAGAATAAATTCCCTCTATGATGAAGAAAATATAAAAAGTGGTACAGTTTAAATGTATACAGATTTATCTATAGTAAAAGTAAGTACCAGTAGGAAATATACCAAAACATTAATAGGAATTGTATATCTGTAGTATGATGTTAGGTAATTTTTGTTTTTCCTTTATACTTTTTTTTTAAACATTTTTTTTAATTTATTTATTCAGAGAGAGAGAGAGACTGAGACGCAGAGACACAGGCAGAGGGAGAAGCGGGCTCCATGCAGGGAGCCCTACGTGGGACTTGATCCTGGGTCTCCTCCAGGATCAGACCCCGGGCTGCAGGTGGCGCTAAACCTCTGCGCCACCGGGGGTGCCCCCTTTATACTTTCTTTTTTTTGGGGGGGGGATGCAGCAAAAGCAGTCCTTTTTTAAATTTATTTATTTATGATAGTCACAGAGAGAGAGAGAGGCAGAGACACAGGCAGAGGGAGAAGCAGGCTCCATGCACCAGGAGCCCGGTGTGGGATTCGATCCCGGGTCTCCAGGATCGCGCCCTGGGCCAAAGGCAGGCGCCAAACCGCTGCGCCACTCAGGGATCCCCCCTTTATACTTTGTGTATTTTCTAAATTATATCTCCAAATCAACTGGTACTAGTTTTGTTTTTTTTTTAAGATTTTATTATTTGTCAGAGAGTGAGAGAGCACAAGCAGGGGGAGGGGCAGAAGGAGAGGGAGAAGTAGGCTCCCTGCAGAGGGGATCCTAATGTGGGAGCTCAATCCCAGGACCCTGAGACCATGACCTGAGCTGAAGGCAGATGCTTAACCTACTGAGCCAGCCAAGTGCCCCTTGTATTAGTTTTTATAATCAACATTTTTAAATGGTGTATGTGTCGTTTGTTATTTAACGAATGCAGCTTCTGAAGGAATAGCCTATTTTCCAGATTGGGGCCAAGGGAGGTAAGGAGGTGGCCGTGGTAGAACTGCAGAGCTGCCAGGACCCTGAAGACCCTGCCTTTCTCATATCCACACACTTCCTCCTGGCCAATGGCCACAAGGTAATGATCTTTTTTTTTTTTTTTTTTTTTTTTTAAAGAACCCTCTTGCACTGTTGGTGGGAAGACCTCATTTCTGAGGTTTTTTCTTTTTTTCCCTTCCCCTGATTAATTTTTTTCATTTCCAAAAAGTTTGAAAGCCAGACTTCAAAGCCAGACAAATATGTAAAGTAAGAGTGAGTATGCAGTCTCTGAACCTGTTTGAGTGACTTCAGTGAATCAAATGCATCTCTTCTGCCTGTTGTACTTGCTCAGGCTTTTCTCCTCTTACTTTCAGGTATTAGGCTGTTTAGTGAAGAATTGAAGATTTAAGTCATTCTTTGAAAAAACTAGTTACTAAACTCTTGCTGGCAGAGATCCAATGCTTTATTGACATTCTGTTTCCCCACGGTGTGTAAGGAGGTGATCAGTAAGGATCCACCGGTTAATAAGTTATTGTACCTCGCATCCTAACATTTTGCTCCACACTATAATTCACAGACTAGAAAGTTCTCTGTGCAGAAAACCTCTGCAGACGCAAGTGAATACTATGAAAATTACATTGAAGAGCTGAAGAAACAAGGATTTCTGTTAAGGGAACATTTTACACCTGAAGCAACCCAATTAGCATCCGAAAAACTTCAGGCAGTAAGATTTATTTTTATGTGCTATTTTGTGTGATTGATTGAATATCTTTAATAGAAATGTTTTCTTTTGACAAATAAAAACCTGACGGGAGAAAGTGGGAGTTAAGAACAAGAAAGGTGGGCAGCCCTGGTGGTGCAGCGGTTTAGCGCTGCCTGCAGCCCAGGGTGTGATCCTGGAGACCCTGGATCGAGTCCCACGTCAGGCTCTCTCTGCATGATGCCTGCTTCTCCCTCTGCCTATGTCTCTGCCTCTCTCTCTCTCTCTCTCTCTGCGTCTCTATGAATAAATAAATAATATATTTTTAAAAAAAGAACAAGAAAGGTAAACTCACAGACAAGGAAGCATGGTGGGGAGTGAGTTCAAGGATGAGCCACAGACCTGGTTGTTTCAGCAACATACCTCCAAGGCTTTCAGATTTCCTTGTAACCTAGGTGTGGAATAGGCATCCTTAATCCTTAATGCCACTTAACCTTTGATGCCACTAGCAGGCCTAAAGCTTACAAAGCAAAGGAAGGGTCAAAAGGAAACATGAAGTGGGAATAAAAGGAAGAGGGGGAAATAGGGAGCGTGTAGGCAGGAAGCAGAGGTGCAGACAGATACCAATCCCTTGGCTGCCTGTGACTCTCTCTGTGACTGCAGTTAATTATTTCTTCTCTTGTCTCTGTTCCTCTTGGTTTTAAATCAACCCACTTATGAGACTTTTTGTTGCTGGGGTTTTTTGTTTGTTTGTTTGTTTGTTTTTTGCAGTTGCTTTTGGAGGAGGTAATAAATGCAAGCGCTCTGAGCAAAGAAGTGAGCGATTTGGTGGAGATGGTTTGGGCAGAAGCTCTGGGCTGCCTGGGGCGTCTGCTTCTCAAGCCTGTGAACAGGATTAGCCTCAATGACGTGAGTCACAATGTCCCTGCAGCAGCACCCGCCTTGTGTCCAGCTGCTGTCTGGCTCAGCTGCTGACATGGTACCACATGCGTTGGGGCACCAGTCCAGCCTCTCCTGGGTGCATTCCTGATGGGCTTTTTCTTACCTTGGGAAAAGGGAACACTGAGAGCCCTGAGGGGAAAACAGGCTTCCAGGACAGCTAGATGTTCTTACATATAAAGCGTCAGACCCAAGAGCAGCTCCCAGCGCAGTGTCTGGTGCTGGCTCCTTAGGGGGCCTGCCCCTTAGGTCCCCAGATGTGCAACAGGCCTGAGGGACAAGGTTGCTCTTGGTCCTCATGATCAGATGCTCAGACCCAAGTCTGAGCCACTGCCTTACAGTCTCCTAACATGTGACCATTTAGGGGAAGGCTGGGATACTTCCAGCCCTCCAGAAAATACTCTTCTTCACTTTGTATGATCGAAAGAGCAAACGAAGGAAAATATTCCCAATGGTACAACTTGTGCAACTGCATTGTTATGGTAAAATAATACAGTGTTCTGTGGAACTAAACTAGTTTATTTCAGGGAGAAAAAGGTTTTCTGGGGCAAAGCCCAAACAGTACTTGTGTAAGTAGAAACATGTTCTGCTGGATTTTGTTCCCAGTTCAATTCTGACATTTTTCTGAATTTCTTGTGTGAACAGCAAGTCTCCTCTGGTTCCATTAGTATTCTGCTCTCTGCAGATATAGACAGAAATATAGATACCATTGTAGACATAGATATAGATGTACATCTAGGTATAGATCTAGATATACAGTCACAGGTATTGAAGGCTCTGGTTTTTCCCTCTAGTTAAGCTGAGCCCAGTTTTGGAAGGCTTCTCGTGGCATCATCATCACAACCAAGACACATCTCCTGAAAGTATGGCATCTGTCTTATGGCTGGTGTCAGTAGAAAACTAACTAATAGTTGTGACATATCTTAAAACGGTTTTAGATATTTTTATGCATATGTTCCTTCACTCTCTCCCTGATTGTCAAGATTTGATTTGATTTGATTTTTTTGAAGATTTATTTATTTATTTAATAAGCGTATATTGTCCTCCATTTAAAGGTGAGCAAGGCAGAGGGAGTTCTACTTCTAGTAAAGGCAGCATTGAAAAATGGAGAAACAGAAGAACAATTGCAAAAAATGATGACTGAGTTCTACAGATTAATACCTCACAAAGGCACAACAACTGAGGAAGTAGACCTGAGACTGTTAGCTAAGAAAGAGGACCTCTGCCAGGTAAATCTCTGAAAAAAGAATTCAATTTATAATAAATTGTGGAAGGGTCTTTCCAAATGTGATTAATAAGGTATCACTGAATCCGAAAGTTGGCTCAAAAAATAAACGTTGAACCATTTTAGAATGCTTTGGGTCCTCATGGAAGTTATCTGAACCATGTTTCCAAACATGAATGTGTTGGAATAATAGTACAATGGCAGATATGTTTAGAATTGCTACGCTGTGAAATAATTTTCTACATTAGAATGATGCCCACAGGCCAGGTCTGAGGACCCAGAGCGGGTCGTGCAGGACCAGCAGAGAGAGTCCCTGGCTGCTCACAGGATAGAGATCAAATATAAGCCAGCATGAGGTGAAAGCAGAGTTTTTTGTAGGTATATAGAGACTGCAGGTACAGACTGTGTCTGGGAGACTCAGCAAGGAAAGGAGGGAGTCTTATCTTTGCTTGGGGTCTGGGGATTTTATTGAGCATCATGGTCTGGCATCTGTGTCCTCTCAGGCCCCCAGGAACTGGTAGGAACAAAGACAAGGGCCCAGGTGTTATTCCTCAGAGCCAGGGGGTCTTATGGAGATGTCTAACTCTGGTGGTCTGGACAGTCATACGATAGCTTCATCAGGCCCTTCTCGCCTGGCCCTTTGTTAGATGTTATCTCTTCTTGAGAAATCATTAACTTCTTGTCCCCTCAAAGGAGAACACACACTGATTACATCACAGGCACATGTAAAGTGCAGGTCCTGGCAAGAATAGAAGCAGGAGAAGGAACAAAAGCAGATTTTTATGGAGTCCTTTAGATTCCTTATCTCAAGGAGATGAATTAGGATTCTTTTTACAAAAGAAACAGAAAGCTCTAATTGACTTGAACCATGAGGACACCTGTCACCCTGTATAACAAAAAGCCAGCTGTGAGTGGCTGCTCCTCCAGTCACTCAGAGGTAGAATTATCACAGCCTCTTTCCATCTCTGTGTTTCCTGTAAGCTGAGCTTCCCTTTCAGCCTGGCTCACCTTATGTGACCTTATAGCTGTGGTTGTTCATAGCATCCCAAATGGAGTATTTCTTTTCTTGTCTCTCAGAACAATCTCCCCCCATCCTGCAGACTCTTTGGTCAGTTCTTTGCTCAAAACTGAGTCATATGCACATTCTAAGCCAGTCACTGGCAAGGAGAGTGGAATTACTGACTCCTCAGAAATGAGCCCACTCCCTTGAACTGTAGGGGAAGGAGCAAGGCTCAGTTAGCAAAGAGGAAGGCAGCCACAGTGTCCCCCTCACCTTGGATGAGATCAAGTCACTCCCTGTTCTGAGCTGCCTCATCTGTGCATGAAGGAATTGGGACAAGACCATAAATCTATGACGTAGACTTCAGAAGAGTTTGTGGATATGAAACTTTATATGTTTACGGGAAATTATAGCTTTCAACAGATTCCTGGAGTAGTCTGTAATCCAAAATAAGTGACAGATCAACAAATGAGATGAACCAGTAAATGAGATGATAAAGGAGCCTTCCAAATTTAAAGTTTCATGATTTGCCTACCACCTTTAAGAACTTTAAGAACCTCAGTTTCTGGTTCTGCTACTGAAAAGGTATATATGGTGTCCATCCAAATGCTTTTTCTTTTTTTTTTTTTTAAGATTATATTTATTTATTCATGAGAGACACAGAGAGAGGGAGAAGCAGGCTCCATGCAGGGAGCCCAACGTGGGACTCAATCCCGGGACTCCAGGATCACGCCCTGGGCCGAAGGCGGCGCTAAACCGCTGAGCCACCTAGGCTGCCCCATAGTATACCTTTTAAATATAATTTTGACTTTGAAATAATGCACATGTGTTACCTATCAAAAATATAAAAGTTAGGGATGCCTGGGTGGCTCAGGATGTCGGGCTCCCTGCATGGAGCCTGCTTCTCCCTCTGCCTGTGTCTCTGCCTCTCTCTGTCTCTCTCTGTGTCTCTCATGAATAAGTGAATAAAATCTTTAAAAAAAAAAAAAGTATACTCTGAGCAATCTCTATTCTAACATGTCCCCTCCTCCCACTCCAACTCCCCAGCTCGAGAGAGAACCATTTTTATTAGTGTCTTGTCTTTGTATTTTCTTTATGCAAATAACTATAAATATGCACGTGTATACTTATTCCTCCCTACTTTTTTTACATAAGAAGTTATGTACCATGTTTTCTGTTCTGCACCCATTTTCCCCTCTTAACATATCCAGCATGTAAGAGAGCATCTTCATTCACCACCTTGTGTGGGCATCCCCTATTGCCAGACATTAGGATTGTTTCCAGACTTTTCTACTACACACAAAGCCAAAATGAATATGCTTGTAATTTGTCATTTCATACCTACACAAGAGTGTCTCTGAGATCCCAGGAGTAGAAGCACTGGCTTATGGGATTAATGCATCTGTATTGTGATAGATTTCATCTTATTCCCTCATAAAAGTTCTACTCGTTGCCCTCCCACTTTCAGTGAATGAGAGTTTCTATTTCCTATAGTTTTACCAAAAGTGTATCTGTCAAACATTCAGATTTTTACCAATTTTATGGATGAGAAATGACTTCTCAGTTACAGGATTTATGTTTAGTTTATGTGTCTTTTTCTGTGAACTGTCTACTCATGTCCTTTGACCCTTTTTCTTCTGGATCTTGCCATTTTTCTTCATGACTTTTAGGACCTATTAATAAGTTAGGGAGCGTAGTCTGGGAAAGGAGTTGCAAATATTTTCTATAGTTTGTTTTGTTTTACTTTGCTTATGGTGAATTTTGGGTGGTGGTTGAGTTTTTTACTTTTATATAGAAAATGCATCAACCTTTTCTTTTATGGCTGGTGTGTTTGAATTATAAAGATGTGTGGCAGCAGAATGAATAGGGCTCCCCTGTCATGTCTCTTTCATCTCAAAGATGGTAAAACCAATACATCCCCATAATAAATGTAATTCAGATGAGCTGGGAGCTGTGTTCCATCCTCCAAGCCCCATGACCTGTGGAGTATACTAAATATAATTAGGTTCCTTCAGGGAAGACAACCATGTCTTATTCATTTTTCTATCTCTCAAACCTGATACAATGCCTGGCATACAGAACATGCTTAATGAGATTTTGGTAACAGAATTGGACTTGAATTTTGATGATCTGAGCTCCTACTTAGTCAGTCACCCCCTCTTTGCTGTGGAATCTTGAGCACTTAATTCAGCTTCTTAGAGTCTCACTTTCCCCATCTATACGATGAGGAAAATAACACCTGAGCTGTAGTGTGGATTAGAGAAATGCTATACCCGAAAACACTTTATCAACAATGATATGCTATCCTGATGGACACTATTATTCTTATTGTATAGTATGCTGTCACTGAGGGTGCAATATATATAAAGGTATTACCTTTAATATGTAACTCACATAAATATTGATCAAAAGCTTTGGGAGAGGGGCCACTGGCTGGCTCAGTCAGTGGAGCATGCAACTCTTGATCTCAGGGTCGTGAGTTCAAGCCCCACATTGGGTATAGAGATTACTTAAAAATAAAACCTTAAAAAAAACTTTGGGGACAAAAACCTTATTTTTCCAATCTTTTTTGATAAAGTGTAATGTGCTATAAATATTTTGAATGTAGTGATTCTGACATCTTTTATTATTTCCATCTACAGCTAATAAGAGACATGGTTAATGTCTGTGAAACTAATTTGTTCAAACCCAGTCCTCCATCTCTTGCCAAATACCGAGCTCTGAGATGCAAAATTGAGCATGTTGAGCAGAACACTGAAGAATTTTTGAGAGTTAGAAAAGAGGTTTTACAGAATAATCACAGGTATGCATAAAGGAAATGTCTTAGGATCTGTTATTATGTTATACTATTCAGATCCTGTTCAAGAGCTACTCTCCTTAATTACCTGTTTAATCCTCTAGTAACAAGGTAACTATGTTGTGATGACAAATTACTTTCTTCAGTGCTTATAATGGGGCTTGGAGGGCACCCGGGTAGCTCAGTTGGTTAAGTGTCTGATTCTTGATTTCAGCTCAGTTCTTGATCTCAGGGTCACGAGTTCAAGCCATGCATTGGGCTCCTTGCTGGGCATAGAGCCTACATAAAATATGTGTGTGTAAATGTTCATAAGGACCAACTTTATTGAAAGTGGACACACAGAGAGAATGCAGCATAAAAAAGTGTTTCCAGGATCAAACCCTGGGTGATGCTTTTACTATAAAGAAAAGAACCTGCCAGTAGAGTAGCTACTTATTTTTGCTGAGGGTTCTCTGCTTTTCTGTGTGCTCCACGATCTTCTCTTTCACGTAAAGACCCTTCCGCTTGCGCACTGCGTTCATGTACTTCCCGGCCTGGTTCTCAGAATCAGCCTTTTCCCCAAAGTGCAAGTATTCCTTCTCAGTGGTCAGCACCCAGAAGGGGTCGCTGGGAATGATCTCCCAATGGCTGAACACCAGCTGCCGGCTGGCCACACCATTCATCTGCTTCCTTATCCCATCCGCAAAGCCGAAGCTCTCAACAACGGGCAGCACAGTGATGAACATGTTGTTGATGAACATGTCTGTCCCTTCTTTCATTTCTTCTTGAAGGACTCGACCTTCTCTCTTTCCCTCTGGTAGAGGAAGAGGAAGCAGTGTCTGAACCAGAGCCTGAGGCTTGTAATGACGCAGAGTTAGCAGATGACAGTCTTGGAAAGGGGACCATTTGTACTGAGTCCAGCCAGCAGGAACCCATCAGCAAGCCAGGCTTCACACATCTGAGCAGCTCTCCTTGTTACTACTTTTACCAAGCGGAGGACGGGCAGCACATGTTCCTGGACCCTGTGAATGTGAGCTGCCTTGTGAGGGAATACGGCAGCCTGGAGCAGAGCCCAGAGAAGATCTTGGCAGTAGTGGTGGAGATCTCTGACTACTCCATATCCTAGGATGTTTGACAGCACCATAGATACCTCTCTCATCTGCCACTTACCTGTGAGTTCAGCATCTGTGAACTAGATCTGCAGCCTCCTGTGGTCTCTAAGGAAACCCTAGAGATATTCTCAGATGACACTGAAAAGAGGAAGCGGCAGCGCCAGAGGAAGGCTTGGGAGAAATGCCGCAGGAACGCAGGATTGAGATGGAGGAGAACAAGAAACAGGGCAAGTACCCAGAAGTCCACATTCTCCTAGAGAATCTACAGCAGTTTCCTGCCTTCAATTCCTATACCTGCACCTTTGATTCTGCTTTGGGGCCCACCAGCACTGAGGGCCATGGTGCCCTCTCCCTGTCTCAGCAGAAGTCCAGGTTCCCAAGCAGACTTTATGCTGACCTCTCTGTCACCCACTGCCAGTCAGGGCAGTCCTTCATTCTGCGTTAGGAGTCTGGAAGAAGACTCTCCCTTCCCTTCCTTTGCTCAGATGCTGAGAGTTGGAAAAGCAAAAGCAGATGTGTGGCCCAAAACTGCTTCAAAAAAAAGATGAAGACAGCTTAGTTTCTCCTGCTCCTGTGGACAGCGATGGGGAAGTGATAACTCAGACCGTGTTCCTGTGCCCAGTTTCCAAAATTCCTTCAGCCAAGCTATTGAAGCAGCCTTCATGAAACTGGACACACCAGCTACTTCAGATCCCCTCTCTGAAGAGAAAGGAGGAAAGAAAAGGAAAAAACAGAAACAAAAGCTCCTGTTCAGCACGTCAGTCATCCACACCAAGAGACACTACTGGTCCCGGCTACCTTCTCCATCTGGTTTTCTTGTTTCTGTGCTTTTGTTTTGCTGCTGTAATTTTTATCTGAGTTTATTTAATATATGAGTTTGAACAGATTAGCTCTGGGGGGAGGGGGTTTCCACAGCGTGAGGGGGAACGAAGAAAAATTTAAATACAGTTTATTTTCCAGCTTCCCGTCTTTACACCAAAATAAAGTATTGACACTCACAAGAAAAAAAAATAATATTACATATATTATATATAAATTTTTTTTTAATTTTTATTTATTTATGATAGTCACAGAGAGAGAGAGAGGCGCAGAGACACAGGCAGAGGGAGAAGCAGGCTCCATGCACCAGGAGCCCGATGTGGGATTCGATCCCGGGTCTCCAGGATCGCGCCCTGGGCCAAAGGCAGGCGCCAAACCGCTGCGCCACCCAGGGATCCCTACATATATTATATATAATATAAATGTATATAATGTATAAATGTAGATAATTGTATATAATGGAGCTTGGGACAGTATTCTATGCTTGAAAACACTCCCTACTAGTCCACTCTAATTTCAAGTTTACCTAATTTTGCTGAGAATTAAGTTTTAAAATTTTAGATCATGGGCAGCCCTGGTGGCTCAGCAGTTTAGCACCACCTTCAGCCTAAGGCATGATCCTGGAAACCTGGGATCAAGTCCCGCGTCAGGCTCCATGCATGGAGCCTGCTTCTCCCTCTGCCTGTCTCTGCCTCTCTCTCCTCTCTGTGTCACTCATGAATAAATAAAAAAATAAAATCTTTAAAAAAAAATTTTTAGATCACATGGTATTTTTTGTTTTGAAGGGTATTATAGGAAAATCCATTTAAATTAAGATTTTAAGATGCAGAACCATGTGTGTGGCAGCTTCTAAAACAGCCCCCCCATGGCATGAAAATAGTTGAAAGTCTGGAAAATACGTTAAGAGATATGACACTCCTAAATGTCAGTCACATCCATCTCCCCGTTGACCGAAAGAGTCCCTGTGTCTTGTGCTCATGTGTATTCTGCAAGCCAGGGCAGCAGCTGTAACAGCAGCCGTGTGTGGATCAGCTGCTCAGACAAGCCACCACTGGGCATTAGTTGGTTCCTCTGAGAGTGCGGACCCAGCTTCAAATTTCAGAAACCAATTTGATGGGTTTATTCTCAGGGGTGGAACTGACTTCCATTGGTTTGGCCATTCATTCCACTAATGTAACCTCTCAGCACTCCCCTGCCTGAAGTCTTTCTTCTGGACTTTTTAGCATCTCAGCTATCATTAGGTATAAAGGGTCAGGTTAGCTTTAATTAGCCTCATACCCTGCTTAGAGCCAAAGGTGGTAAACTGCACCCTCTGCCCCCAGTACCAATGCAGGGGCCAGTTGTTATATTTTTAGGGATTTTGTGAACTGTATACCATTAGTAACTGGAAAGTGGCTATGATGGCAATGTTAATACCATGAAAATCAACAAATGGTGCAAATCAGAGTTTGGGGTAGGTTTTGCTATTTTTTTGAGAACTGGTGTTCCGGCACCTTGGTAGAACCAGACCCACCCACACCTCCCTTTATGGACTAATTCAGACCTATCTAAAATTGAGTTCTACCTTCCTGGTTAGTCATCCTCAAATGCCATTCTCAACATCACTTTACACCCACAAAGATGGGTATATTTTTTTTAAACAAACAAACGGAAAATCGTAAGTGTTAAATGAAGATGTGGAGAAATTGGAACCCTCATACAATGCTTTTGGAAGTGTAATATGGTACAGCTGCTGTTTGACAGTTCCTCAACAAATTCAACACAGAATTCTTGTCTGCCCTAGCAATTCCACTCCTTGTTATATACCCCAAAGAACTGAAAACAAGTACTCGAACTGATACTGGTAAATGAATGTTCACAGCAGCACTATGTACAGTAGCCAAATGGTACAAATAACCCAAATGTCCATCAATAGTTGAATAGATTAACAAAATGAGGGGTGTGTGTGTGTATGTATGTATGTGTGTATATAATCTATATGTGTGTGTGTATAATATAGAAAGAGTATTAATCACCAAAAAAGGAATGAAGTACTGATACATGCTACAAAATACAAAATGGGTAACTCTTAAAAGCATTATGCTAAGTGAAGTAAGCCAGACACAAAAGACCACATATTGTATGATTTCTTTTATATGCAATATCTAGAATCGATAAATTGAACCCATGGAGGCAGAAAGTAAGTTGCCTAGTTCCAGGAGAGAGAGGAGGGAGGACTGACTGCTAAATGGCCATGGGGTATCTTTTGGAGTACTGAAATGTTTAGATAGAAGTGGTGATTGCACGTTTTGAGTTTACTAAATACTACTGACTGTACTCTTCAAAATAGTTAATTTTAAGTTATGTGAATTTTATGCCAATTGAAAAAATCCTTTCCTATAAATCTTTTGCAGGTTTTGCTTTTATATATAATCAAATTATTTTTATTTCTTTTGATTTGATTTTTGACCCTCCCCTAGGTATCTGCTAGGATCTAATACTAATTAAGAAACTAGTAACAATGAAAGTGGAATCAGGAGGGGAGTAACTGACTTTCTCCAGGGAGTCAAAGAGAAGGAAGAGCCACTTCTTCAAGCACAGGGAGGAGAGTGCAGTTTAATAATCTAATGCCTCTTGAGCAGGCCTTGGAGATCTTACCTCACACCCAAGTGATGTTGACTATTCATATGACAAAAGTGAATCTCTCCCTCTGGAGAGGTTTTGCTGCTGTGAAGAATTAGATTTTCTCCATTTCATTTCACTAATGATGATTGTTTCATATTAACTTTTTCTAGTAATAAAATTCATGTTCTTTGCTGAAAGTTTAGACAGTATGTAAAAACATGATGAAAATTAAAGATCACCCAAATCTTACCACCAGGGATAACCCAGAAATAATATAATCACTGTTAACATGTTGGTGTAGAATATATCCCAAATTGAATTATTGATTCTTCTTCACACCTAGTAGTCTAGTAAGCCAACCTTCTGAAATAGAAGTCCTGACTTGTAATAACTGTTGGTTTCTGTGGTGTAAATACTCCCAGCTAATTTCAAGCTACCAGTGTGATGCCAAAGAAAGAGGAGTTGGGAAGACATGCTGGGTAGGCCCTCTCATCTCCTCTGCCCTGCAGCTGTGTCCTTCCATAGACCCCAGTCTTTCCCCATGCCTCCCCATCCTGGTCACCCACCCAGAGGTATTGTCAACTCTCCTTCATCCCCACATCAGCACACCCTGTTAGTTCTGCCTCCAAAGTATCTGTGCCCCATTAGCTTCTTTCATTCACACTGCTGCCACCTTCACTGCAGACACTGCTGTCTCTCCTGCTTCCTGACCCGGCCAATTTATTTTCCCAAAACAACCAGTTAGGTCTTAAAATATATACTGTATTATGCTATGTTACAATAAAATAAATGTCACTTTCAAAGATAGGCCTTTCTTGAGCATCCTCTCTTTGAACCTGGTTGGCTTGTGAGTAGAACTTAAAATCAGTTATTTGTTAATTTTTATTGTCTTTCTCTATTAGGATGTAAGCGCCATGAAGCCAGAGACCATGTTATCTGACTTCCAGGGCCTGGATAGATATCCACAGAATGGTTTTGGTTTTGGTTTTTTGAGAGGAAAAAAGAGAACACAAGGACATGCCTGCGGGAGCAGAAGGTCGGGAGGGGCAGAGAGAGAACCCCAAGCAGGTTCCATGCCCAGCGTGGAGCCCGACCCAGGGCTTGATCTCATGACCCTGAGTCATGACCCCAGTGAAATCAAGAATCTGATGCTTAACAGCCTAAGCCAACCAAGCACCTCCAGAGTGTATTTGTTGAGTGAATGAATGCATGCATGAATGAACTCAATCTATATATTATATATATTACATATATTATATATTTGACAAAATTTGAGATCATACTCTGCATAAAGTTTTGTGACCTATTTTTAAAATTAATTTTACTACAAATTTTACTTTATATCCTTGTATTTTTAAAGAGTGTGATTTTTTTTTTGATGGCTACATAATATTTCCAAGAAATGTTGTGTTCTGATTCACTGAATCCATTCCATAATAATGGCCATTTGGGCTATTTTGGGTTTAATGCTAATAATGATTTTTTATTTTGCTCTTGATTATGCAATCTCAAGGTTTTTCTTCTGCTTTTTTACAGCCAAGTTCCAGTGGACATCTTGCAGATATTTAGAGTTGGCAAAGTGAATGAAGCCACAGAGTTTTTGAGCCAGCTTGGCAATGTAAAGCCCTTACTTCATGGATCTCCTGTACAAAGCTTTATAGGGATCCTGTCCCGGTAAGAGGATACCATCTTTATTTTCCAAATGTTTCAGTCTCGTGAAGATGAAATGTTTTACTGTTTTTCTTTTCTTTTTTTCTATAGAACATGAGTCTCTTCAGTTAAAATCAGCTATTGCATTCCAGAGAAAATGGAACATTTTAATTGTTATAAGTATAATTTAAATTGTGTACTTATTATTACATATATTTAAAAGCGTAGTGCATAGGTATGACTTGCTTCTTGAAAACAGTATCATATGAAAAAAGAGGATTCTCTATTTCATGATGGCTCTTCTATATGTATCTAATCTAGAGAACATCCAATACTTACAGAGAAAGGTCTAGAAATTAGAGTACCCAGATGCTGTGAGGTATCTATTCAAAACATAACTCTAATTTTTTGTTTGCTTTGAGTAACCACTTAATATTAGATCTGAACTGTAGACACAGGGAGCAGGGGAGGATATGATTACATCTGGATCCTTAATTAAATATGTAAGAAGAAAAAAATACCTAAAAATAAACATGAATATACAAGATCTATCTGGAAAAAATTTTAAACTGCCAATGAAGGACCCAAAAAAGACTTGCACTAATCAGAAGGATGCCAGTTTTACTTGAATTAGCCTATAAATTTAGAGCCATCACAATAAAAGTGCTAACAAGATATTTTTTAAGAAATAAAAAGCTGATTTCTACCACATATATTTTTTAAAATTTGACTTTACCAAAGTAATTCTGAAAAAGAAGATTAATGAAGGAGAATTAACCAGACACTGAAAATATTTATAAAGCTATGTTAATTAAAACAGTGAAGTGGGAGGGCAGCCTGGGTGGCTCAGAGGTTTAGTGCCACCTTTAGCCCAAGGGCATGATCCTGGAGACCCGGGATCAGGTCCTACATCAGCCTCCCTGCTTGGAGCCTGCTTCTCCCTCTGCCTGTGTCTCTGCCTCTCTCTGTCTCTCTCTGTGTCTCTCATGAATAAATAAATAAAATCTTAAAAAAAAAAAGTGAAGTGGTACCTTTAACAGATGAATCACAGAATAAAGAATCCAAAAGTAAATGTAAACATAGAGGTGTTCAGTATATCATAAAAGTAGCTCTTATTTCTGTAGAAGAAAGATCATTTCTTCAATACTATATATTTGGACAGATTTCTCCCTGGAAAAAATACAAAATTGGACCCTTACCTCATTCCTCACACTTAAATAAACTCTACATGGAACAAAGATTTAAAAATTTAAAATTAGGGATGCCTGGGTGGCTGGCTGGCTAAGTGTTTGACTCTTTGATTTCGACTCAGGTCCTGATCTCAGGGTCCTGGGATGGGGTCCTGCCTTGGGCTCCATGCTTGGTGTGAATGGAGTCTGCTTGTCACTCTCCCTCTGCTCTTTCCCCCTACCTCAAATAAATAAATAAATAAATAAATAAAAACCTTTTTTAAAAATTAAAATTATAGGGACTAACTGAAAAATAGTTTTGTTGAGATGCCTGCGTGGCTCAGCAGTTGAGCGTCTATCTGCCTTTAGCTCAGGACATGATCCTGGAGTCCCAGGATCAAGTCCCACCCTGGGCTCCCTGCATAGAGCCTGCTTCTCTCTCTGCCTATGTCTTTGCCTCTCTCTCTTTGTCTCTCATGAATAAATAAAATCTTAAAAAAAATAGTTTCCTTAATTAAAAAAAAATACTTTTTAAACTTTTAAGTAGAACTAAAACCCGAAGCCATTTTACAAAATTAATTATATTTCATAATGCAAAATTCAAACAGTAGATGTTTATGTAATGAAAACAGAAGTCTCCTTTACCCATCTTCCCAGAGATAACCATGGTTTAACTTTGATTGCAGAGAGCTCTTAGCAATGCTAGGAGGCCAGTAGGCACCTACATAAGTTCTTGAGCTTAACCATGATTCTCCTGAATGCTGGGGGTCTTGACAGGTAGGAGGCAGCACATTGAGGCAGGAAAAATGGAGCATCTCAGAGCTGGTCAAAACAGTGATGAGAAACTTTCCATAGCTTGATACACTTGAATAGCACCTGGAACTCCTTCTGTAGGATTACTCTGAAATACATTTTTCTTTTCATTTCATGCTCTTTATTTACTTATTGTCTTTTAATTGGTGTATTTTTTCCAGCTTTATTAAGGTATGATTGACAAATGAGAATTGTATATATTTAGGTTGTACAAGGTGATTTTTTAAAGATGTATAACTTGATTTAATGTACATGTACATTTCTGAAATGATTACCATAGTCAAGTTTATTAACACATCCATCGCTTGACATGGTTTTCTTTTTTTCCTTATGGTAAGAACACAAGCTTTGCTCCTAGCAATGGGTATTATCTTATTTATCTTAACTGAAAATTTATACCCTTTAGCCAGCATCTCCCCATCTTCCCCAACCCCTATAAACCACCATTCTGCAGTGTGGTTCTGAGTTGGACTTTTCTAGATTCTACATATATGTGAGGTCATGCAGTATCTGTCTTTCTGTGTCTGGCTTATCTCACTTAGCTTAATGTCCTTTAATAGCACCTGTCTCTGCTAGAATTATGAGGCCATAATAAAAGCTTGTAGTAAATCATTGCAATGTCATTTTCTTTTTAGTGGATTACTTTTACCCAAAGTAGTTGAAGATCGTGGCACAAAAAGGACAGATATTGGAAATCTTGGGAGTGGAATATATTTCAGTGATTCACTCAGGTTAGTATATTATATATTTGATATATTATAACCTTAATCCTGTTACACCCATCACCAGGGACTTATAACCAAGTAGTTGGTATGTGGCTTGCTCCATCTTTCCTTTGTGAGGGATTTCTCACCTGAGAAATAGATCACTGAAAGCAACCAGTTTCCTCAGTATACTAAAGAAACATGTCTTTTGTAGTGGATATTTGGGAAAATTATATTTTAAATTATGTTAGTGATTTTACTATCCTGAGTGTCTTTACATTTTTTTACCCACTTACTCCTTACAACAACCCTCTCAGGTCAGTTCTATTATTACCCCATATCACAGAGAACACTGAGTGACATTGAGCTGTATTTCCTAAGGTCACACAGCATTTTGTCTTTCTCCAGGGCCAGCAATCTTTACTTCTACAGCACACGACCTCTTCTTGAAACAACTTACTATAAATAAACTCTGTATGCCTAGAATAATATCTCATCTTCAATATCCTTGTTAATACTTAGATCTTTCTTCATCATAGCCACAATATATTGAACACCTGCCCTGTGTGAGGCACTGGGCTAAGTGCTTCATGGACATTATCTGTAAACCTCACAAGTGGTATTGTGACATTTTATGAAAAAGAAACAGACTGATGGAGGTTAAGTAACTTGCATAAGGTCACAAAGCTAATATAGAATGGAGCCTGGGTTCAGGCCCAGGACAAAGGATTGTTATCCAGGGTATTTAAAGAATTCCTACAAATCAGTAAGAAAAAGATAAAGAGTTCAATATGCAAATGGACAAAAGACATGAATAGGAACCTAATAGAAGAGAAAACATGTATGGACAGTGACATTTGAAAAGATTAGTGATCAACAACATGCAAATTAAACTATAATATACATTTTACACTTAACAGCAAAAACAAAAAGTTTAACATCTCTAGGTGTTAGTAAGTCTCTAGAACAGTCTAAATCCTTATACCCTGTTGGTAAGAGTATAAACTGATGAAACCTCTTGAGAAAACTTTGGCATCATCTGCTATAGTTGAAGAGTATAGTTGATGGTATGACTTAGGAATCCTGTGGATTAGCTGGCCTATGAACCAGGCAGCAGTGATTCTCAATCATGGCTACACATTGGACTCACTTGGAGATTTTTTTTTTTTCACTTAAAGTACTTTTTTTAAATTTTTACTCAAATTACAGTTAGTACAGTATAATATTACTTTCAGGTGTTCAGTACTTGCATCCATCACCCGGCACTCATCACAAGTGCACTCCTTAATCTCCATCACCTATTTCACCCACCCCCTACTGATCTCCATCCTGGAGGAGCCTTTAAACACTGCTGGTGGGACGCCTGGGCAGCTCAAGTGTTGAGCTTCTGCCTTTGGCTCAGGGCGTGGTCTCGGAGTTCTGGGATTGAGTCCCACATCAGGCTTTCTGTGTGGAGCCTGCTTCTCCCTCTGCCTCTCTCTCTCTCTCTCTCTCTCTCTCCTCTCTTGAATAAATAAAATCTTTATAAAAAAATAAAAAATAAAAATAAAATAAACACTGCTGGTGCTGACTTCTCCCCAGATAGTTAAATTAGGATCTCCAGGGCTGAGGTTTGGATATCAATTGTTTTTTAAACTCCCTGAATGATTATAATGTGCATCCTGGGTTGAGAATCACCACCTTGATAAGCAGACATAGACCAGGACACATGTACAGGAGTGGCCAAGAAAACTATATTAACAGAACACTAGAAATCATGCAGATGTCCTTTGATAGGGGAATGGATCAAAAAATCTTGGTATACTCCTACATGGAGTCCTATGTGCAGTTTAAACAAGTGTACTACAGCTACACATGTCTAACCCATGACCCTTAGGAACATAACATGGAGCAAAAAGTTGCTATATGATTCTAGGTGTATGTAAATTTCAAAACAAGCAAAACTAAGCATATCATTGAGGGACAGTTATCTATACATCAATACTATAAAAGAAAGAAAAAATAATATACAGAAGAAACCAAGATAGCAATTAGATTACCTCTGGGTGGCAAAGAAATTGATGCCACAGGGCAACATAGACGTCTTGATGATCTTCTATTTCTTAAAGTAGGCAGTAGCTATATGGTTGTTTGTCTTATCATCACTCTTGAAACTGAACATTTAGACTCTTTCCTGTCTATTTAAAATATTTGAAAAATATTTCAAAGTAAAATTTTTTAAATGATAATTTTTTAAAAATAAATTGGCATTCTGAATTTAACCAAATTAAAGTCATTGGTGACTTTGGACAGAGTGGTTTCATTGGAGGAGCCAAACTGCAGTGGGCTGAGGGGTGATGGGCAAGCAAGCAAGTAGAGGCAGTCATTTAGAAAGGCAGAGGGTGGAGAGGAAAGAAGCCAGGACAAGGTCAAGGGTCACAGGTTTGGCTGTCACAGGGAAGGAAGTTTATAGGAAGAATGGGGGACATTGATTTTTTTTTAAAGGGGCAAGTCTTGGGGCACCTGGCTGGCTCAGTTAGGAGAGCATGTGGCTCTTGACCTCAGAATTTTAAGTTCAATCCCTGTGTTGGATGTAGAAATTACTTAAAAATAAAATACTTTTAAAAAATAAATAAAAGAGGAAAGTCTTAGAGGGGATAGAACAAACACTTTTACATTTGGGTCTTGATATTTGGAAAAATAGAGGTCTGTCTCCAGAATGTTGCTCCCAAAGGTATCCTGACCTATGCTCCTTAATTGCAAAAGTTGCATTTTTTAAGCTGCCGAGTCCTGAAGAAAGTCAAACAAAACCTCTCATTTAGATGTCATTTGAAATTTTTGTTTCTCCATTTGGATTCAGAAGGCTCTTTGAGAATACAGTCCATTTTTCCCTTTGACCAGTTCTTATTCACATGGTATTTCATGTTCTCACTGAGCTTTAGTGCAGAGAAGTAATCTACTTTTTCTGAATTAAAAAAGTGAAGGGTTTTCCTTCTCTTCCATCACTTTGGTATGTTTACCATACCAAAATGTGTGTATTTTAGTAATTAATAAAGATTTGGGAAAACAGTGTAATCCATCTATCTTTGGAAGAAAGCAATTTCAGTACTGTTTACCACAACAGAAGTGCAACATATGTGTTTTTCACTTTGAAGTTTTAAACAAGTAAGTGAACAATAAAGTTCTAAATTGAATCTTCAGAGACATTTCAATAGCAGTAAAATTTGGAACATTCTACCAGCAAAGTTGTTTACACAGTATTTCACATGTAGAGATGGATAATAGATAATAAAATATTGTTGGCCCATAACCATAAATTACAAACACATACTTCCTTCCTTTCCCAATGCAGTACGAGTGTCAAGTACTCCCACTCAGGAGAGATTGATGGCAGTAGGCTCTTGGTTGTCTGTGATGTAGCCCTCGGGAAGTGCATGGACTTGAAAAAAAGAGACTTCTCCTTGACAGAAGCACCACCAGGTTATGACAGTGTCCATGGTGTGCAAACAACAGCCACTGTCACCACAGACTTCGAGGTATTTATTTCAAGAAACAAGCAGAGAGGCTCCCATTTTTATTGAGTATACTTAAGTTTAAATAATTATTACATATTTGTGACTCCCTCAATTCAATATTTTCTAAATTAGCAAACCTGTAATTCTGCTTTTATGAGAACATTTGCTGATAAGGGTTTTTCCCCCACCCGTTAATTTCTGCTGGTTGTAGGATGATGAATTTGTTGTATATAAAACCAATCAAATTAAAATGAAATATATTATTAAATTTTGTATACCTGGAGATGAAGTAAAGGACTTTCATCCTTGTAATACTACTGAATTAGAGGAATACAGACCTGAGTTTTCAAATTCTTCAAACGTTGAAGGTAAGACAATTTTCTTGAATGCTGTCTTATGTGATATTTAGAGAACTCAGCTGTTTTCCTTTTAGAGGAATTCATGCTCATATTCAGTAACTGTATCTATGACCTCATAGATAAATATTTTATTTCCTTTTTTATTTCGTAAAAATTATCTCAGGATACTTGAGAGAGGTTAAGTGATCTCAGAGTCACATATTACTTTGTTAACATGCCTGAGTTGAGCTCGTGCACCTCAGGACAGCCAGTGCTGAAAACCACTGAAGCAATCTAAGATGTCGAAGCACAAAAAGTGCAATGGGGGTTGGTGAAGTGGACAGAAGACACAGCTTTAGAATCAGGAAGCTCAGCTTCAAGTATCAACTTGCCACTTGCTAGGCTGTGCAGCATGCAACACACTGCATAAGCTTTGTGGGCCTCGGTTTCTCTATGTTGCAAATGAGACCAATATCTGCACTAAGCAAAGGTATTCCCAAAATTATAATATGCAGCTTATATGCTAGTAGTAGAAATATATGAGAGGATGATATTTTCTCAGAAAATTGTAAGCCCAAACTATTATAATATTTATTAATAGCATTGTAAAAACACACTACATTTTTAACTGTGATCAAATTATTTTTTATTGGAAATGCATGACTTCATGTATAAGAAAATGACTCCTGGTTTTCCTCTGGAAGCCATTAAATGAAACATCTGGGAAGAGAATCAGAATATATCTGATTATATCTGTATTTTTGCTCCTTCTGGTATAGAAGGGGAACTTTTTTTTCCATATGCTATATTAGAAATTTGATTTAGTGGGCTTTGGTTTGAAAGTCTAAGGAGCCTCCTATTGGTTTGATAAGCTTTTGCAGCACAATAAATAATAGTGAGTGACCAATCAAAATTATAGGTCAAGGAATGGAGATATCTAGATTCATGCATAAACTACACATATAAATTCTGGAGACTTCTCTGTACTTGTGTATGCTTAAATGTAGGTCTTTCAAGTAATTGCATGACTCTAAATTTTCGAGATGAGTCCTCATGGTCTCTAGATTAAAAAGGCAGAGTGTCCGTTATGAAGGCTGCCCCCATTTGTCTCATGTAGGTTCACTTGCTTTGCAGAATTGGCTATTAAAAATCATAAAATTCTACTTGTCCATTTTTCCTAAAATACAATGTATAAAGGGAAGAGGAAGGAATAACAATTAAGATAACAAAAACAGGCAGTGCAGGGATGGTTTTAAATGCTAACATTTTAATTTTTAATGTGTAGATTATCAGTTAGCAGACACCAAACCTTTCAGCAACATCAAGTCTGGCCTTCAGGATTTCTCTGGCAATTCAGTTCCTCTTGAGAATGTTCACATCAAGGGGAAAATAATAGACATCATAGCCCAGGTATGTTCTTTGTGGTTTTATGATACTTTAAACAGATAAATGATAATTTGATTATAGTTGCATGAATTAAACAAAATGTGCATTTCCAGAATTTGTTTATTCATTGAGCACCTACTACATACCAGGGACTGTTCTAGGCTCTAGGCATACAGCAATGAAGAACAACAACAACAAGAACAAAAAAAAACTGCCCGGAAAGAGCATAGATTTTATTGAAGGAATAGGCAAAAAAACAAACAAACAAACAAACAAACAAACAAAAAACATGATAAAATGCATCATATGTTAGATGGTGATAAGTGCTAAAGAAGAAAATGTAAGCAGGGAGGATAGGAGTTGCACAGGAGGGAAGGGTTTGAATTTGTAAATAGGATGTCCAAAAAAAAGCCTTACTGAGAAGGTGACATCTAAGTACAGACATGTAGGAAATAGGGGACTAAATCATATGGACATTAGAGATTGCTCATTCCAGGTGGAGAAAACAGCATGTGCAAAGGCCCTGTGGTGGGAGCAAGCCTGGCATCAAGAAGGCCAATGTGGCTAGAGCAGAGTGGAAGGGGGAAGCATGGCAGAGAACTGAGAGTCAGAGAGGTGGTGTGGGTGTCAACTCACATCAGGACACAGGACATACTGTCCTTCATTCTGAGCCTTTAGAAGATGTTTGAAGGAGAAATGGTATGATATCACCTGTTTTAATAGTATCACACTAGGCACCATGTCAAGAACAGTCTAAAGAGGATTGGTCAGGAGACATCTTAGGTCGAGTTGTCTGGAAAATAGACTCTAGGTGGAATTTGTTTTCAGGAAGGTTGTTGTGAGGTGCTCTCAGGAACAATACCTGTAAGAGACTGAAGGAGTCAGAACCTGACAAAAGGAGACATTGAACCTTAACACATCTAACATATGATGCTTAGGAGTCCTCACATGATCTCAGAGGAGCTCTGAAGCTGTGATGGCCTTCAGAGACATTCTGAATTGAGGCCAGGGCACCAGGCTTTGTGCTTGCAGAGGGACAAGTTACTGGATGTGGCTGCCCGTGGGGAGGGGTCATAACCTTGGGTGAGGCAGTCCACCTTTTTTGCTGGGGACAGTCTGGGAAGGAACTCAGCAGATGACACTCCCAGCAGGCTTGGTCCTGAAAAGAACATCTGGGAGCATGTTACAGTACCAAGTGTAGATTACCATTGAAGTAATTCAGTCAAGGATGACAGTGACTTGAACCAGAATGTTAGTAGTAGGGGTGAGAAGAAATTATTGGGTCTGGCAAAGGATCGAAGGTAGAACCAGTAAGATTTGATGATGGATGTGAAACACAAGAGAAAGTCAGGAGTCAAGGATGACACCAAGGTTTTTGGCCTGAGCAACTAGAAGGATCAGTCACATTTGCACATACTGAAATGGGGAAGTGGTAGAAGGGATAAGTTGGAGGTGACTCTCAGGATACTACTATCTTTAGCCATATCATGGGAGATGCAAAAACCAAGAAGGCAGTAAGGCATTTGAGTCTAGAGTCCAGGGAAGAGTTAACTCCTGGTGGGAGTCATAAATGGGGGAGTCGCCAGCACTTAGATACTATTTAAAGTCGTGTGGCCAGATTAGATCACCAAGAGAATCTTTCAGAGAGAGAAGACAAGGCCAACATGTAGTGGTCAGGTAGAGGAGGCTGAGTCAGTGAAGGAGACAGAGAGGGAACGGCCAGTGAGATCCAGACTGTCTACCTGGAGGTAGGCTCTGATCTCAGAGGTTAGGGTCTTCATCCCCCAGGACTGTTCTACCTCCCTGCTACCACTTCAGAGGCCAGTTGCAGGTGTTTCTGGCTGACCAACTATACATCAGAGGTTCCAAAGGCCCTTTAGATTGATTTGCTAGAGCAGCACACAGAACTCAAGGAAACATTTTACTTACAACATTAATAGATATTATTGGAGAATATAACCGAGGAACAGCTGGATGGAAGAAACGTGTAGAGCAAGGTATGTGCCAAAGCTTCCATGCCCTGTCCAGGCAGACCACTCTCCACATGTTCCCCAGCCTGGAAGCTCTCTGAAGCCTGTCTTTTGGGGTTAAAGTAGGCACGATTGATTATTAAATCATTTGTTATTGGCAGTTGAATTCAATCTCCATCCTCTCTCCCCTCCCCAAGGCCCAAGGGTGGGGCTGACAGTTCCAACCCTTTAATCCCCTTGGCAGCCAGTCCTTATCCTTAGGTACTTTTCAGAAGTCACCTCTTCGACATAAACTCAGATGTGGTTGAAAGGGGTCTGTTATGAACACCAAGACACCTGTATTGTTCTTAGCCCTCTGGAAATTCTGAGGGTTTGGGGAGCTCTGTGCCAGAAACCAGCCAGAAACAGGTACAAAGACAAATAGATATAGATATAGATATAGATATAGATATAGATATAGATATAGATATCTTATTATAAATCACAAATCTATATCTTATTATAAATCACAGTATCATAGCGGGGAATTGCTGGAGATGCCCTGTTCTGTAGTGGGGAGAGGATAAGCACTCATGTTCCAGTGCAGTGTGTGGCCTCAGCTAGAAGCTCACCACTAGTGCACTTGTGGTCACAGAACAGAAAGTAGAGTTCATGGGCATGCATGCAGGTGGGCTGCCAGTGCACCATGAAGACAGCTTCTAAGATTTGACCTCATTGGCTCCTACACACTAAGGACTGCACTGACCAGCTATAAAGACCTCTTAGGAACATAAGAACATCTGAGTCCCATATCATGATAGGATCACCCCAATTCCAGGGTAGCTGGCTGGTAAGCCGGTGGCTCTACCACTCACAGTTTACAGAACTGTGAGATTGGATCCCCTGAGGCACTGACCTGCTGATTTGATGAGAATCAAATTGTTTAAGTGTGTGCCCCTTAGAAATGTTTTTCTCTCGTTGCACATACACTAGGGGCAACCCAGATAACTGTCAATCCAGTTATGGGCAGCATTTTGGAATAAGTTCGTTTCCTTTATTCTTTTATTTTTCATTTCAGTCTCTTCCCAGAAATTATTGATGGCAAATGGCTAAATATTTTTTTTATTATTGCCACATGTTTAAAATGCTACTGTTTATTATTATGTCTAGGGTTTTTTTTTTCAAATGTTTAAAGACTGGCCTTTTCTTAAGCAAGGGACTGATAAACGCAGTTCATTTAGTAAAATTAATCTGATAAGAATAGAGACAGCAAGTAGGAGTGGAAGAGTTGATTCAGGAGTTGGCTAGACAGGAAAAGATGGGGATAGATGGAAAAAGCTATGGAGGGCTATGTACAAAGAGGTAAAGGAGGAAATGCCAAGACCTGAAAACAGACCAGATGTAGGAACTATTCTGGAAAAGTGTCTGGGCTGTGACACCAAGGACAGATCAAGACCCAAATGTAGCTGAGTGAAGTAAGTCAGTCAGAGAAGGACAAACATTATATGTTGTCATTCATTTGGGGAATATAAATAATAGTGAAAGGGAATATAAGGGAAGGGAGAAGAAATGTGTGGGAAATATCAGAAAGGGAGACAGAACGTAAAGACTGCTAACTCTGGGAAACGAACTAGGGGTGGTGGAAGGGGAGGAGGGCGGGGGGGTGGGAGTGAATGGGTGACGGGCACTGGGGGTTATTCTGTATGTTGGTAAATTGAACACCAATAAAAAATAAATAAAAAAAAAAAGACCCAAATGTAAAGAAGCTATCTTGTCATCTTAATGAAAGCTGCTTTGCTTCTGTTAAGCCAGTGTTTATAATATTGTAATAATAGTGACTTTTATTCTAGCCAAGGGTGTGTGAAATACCTAAAGTTACGGCTGGTACATTTTATAATGTGACATGGACTCTACATTGCAATCTTAGAATGCTCTAATCCCTGAAGCCAGGATTGGAATTCGAGAGACATGATAAAAATTCAAGGAATTTAAAGAAAATATGCATAATAGCTTTCATGAACAGTTGTTCCTGCAAAAGTTGTTCCATATGATTTCATCAAGTATGTGTATTCTTTTCTTCTTCAGGTCATTGTTTTTCAGACATACACAAATCAAAGTTCTGTGCCCATTGAGGCAAGATATATTTTTCCTTTGGATGATAAGGCAGCTGTGTGTGGTTTTGAAGCATTCATCAATGGGAAGCACATAGTAGGAGAGGTAAGGGGAGAAAATGCAATGTGACCTCTCTTTGGATTCAAGGTCAGTTTCCCGTTTACCCAAATCTTCCTCACCTGAGTCTCCATAGCTATAAGATTGAATAGCAATCTTATCAAAAAACAGAAATATTCTTTGAAAAACCAAGCATTTATACAGTTGGCTTCCATTCAGACATCCCTGCCTGACGGATAACTGGTTTCTGTCCCTACCTGTCCAGTAATCATTAGCCAGTGCCTTATAAATTCTTTGCCTAGCACTTCAAAACAGAGCAACTTCAATATCAAAAGTTTAAGAGAGGCACAATGGAAAATTGGTGAAGTTTTGCAGAAAAAAAGGGACCCTCTGCACCCTGTTTGTAACAGTTACATTGATGTGACCGCTACTGTGGTAACTTTTTTTTTTTTTTTTACTGTGGTAACTTTTTAAGACAAGTTGTACCAAAAGAAATAACAAGTGATATATTCTTTGTTTATTCTAGGGATTAACCCACAGTTGCAGTAATAACTTATATTTTGTTAAATTTAAGATAAACTTACTATTTTTGTTCAACATAAAGTCCCAAACTTTTTTTTTCCCACTGTTGACTCTGAAATACTTTAGTCCCAACTAATTAAAGAGATTTCTCTTTAGTTGGCTTTTTCTGATTCAAATTCTTTTAGATAAGTACATTTTAATGATCACTTATATAAGTTTTCATTCACTTTCAACTCCCATTTTCTGGCTTTGCCTAGGTTTTAATAAAAATTGATGAATTTTCTCATCAGAATGTTAAAGTCTGAAATCACTATTCATATTATGACTGATATAAAAGTTCTCGCTTTGGCAGCACATATACTAAAATGACTGGTATAAAAATAATCTTTTCCAGGTGAAAGAGAAGGAAGCAGCCCACCGTGAATACCGGGAAGCCATCAGTCAAGGCCATGGCGCTTACTTGATGGATCAGGATACGCCCGTAGGGCTTAATTTATCCATTAGTCTAGCATACTTACCAAGAGGGAGAAAGAGTTGGTGTATGACTTGAAACATGAAGTCCATGGTAGACACTGGGATACTTTATGCTATTTTAGGCCTAGAGTTTAACTTGCTGTTAGTAAGGGAAGGTCCAGCTGTTTAAAACCGTCTAACTTACCTAAACAAAGGAAATGGTATCGGTATTGCCAAACGAATAAGAAGAGCTATTTCTCTCCTAGGGAACTGAGTTTCCCAGAAATGACAACAAAAAGAAAAATTAGGGATACATAATCTTCATCTTCTGATAAGAGTATAACATACAATTGACCCTTGAACAACACAGGTTTGAACCGCATAGATCACTTGTAGGCAGATTTTTTCAATAAATGCAGTATAGCACTGCAAATGTATTTTGTCTTCCTTATGATTTTCTTTTCTCCCACTTACTTCATTGTAAGATTTTAGTATATAACACATAACATACAAAATATGTGGTAACTGACTGTTTATGTTATCAGTAAGGCTTCTGGTCAATAGTAGGTCATTAGTAATTAAATTTTTAGGAAGTCAAAAGTCATAAGTGGATTTTGGCTGCATTTCAAGGATCCACTGTATATACGCTTTTCCTAGAACTAAGCTTTCCTAGCAGTTTATCCAGTTTTCACCAAGTCATATCCCAGGGAGACATTTTTACAGGGTCCTGAGATAGGTCCAGATTCTTTTCTTTCTGATTAATTGCTTTTATAGAGATAAAATATGGATAATATGAAAGAATAAACAGCTGTCATATCCACCAGATTTCTTTTCTTAAATATAAGATGCTTTAAATATACATTTGGCAAATACTAGATTGCATGAGGTTAGTTTCTAATCATTATCTCCAGTGTAGATATTTAGTTGTTTTTGAGGATGCATGTGCTTTTGAGAGGCCATGTGCTTCAGATATTACCCCTGAAGATGGCACATTGCCCTAGCATTGTGAAAATTTAATGTTTGGGGAGGGGAGTTATTAAAGATTAATATAGAGTTAAAGGATAAATAATTGCTTTTGACATCTAGGATAACCATTTGCAGAATGGGAATAAGCAAGGAAGAGGTCATTATTAAACACTTAATAATGCTACCCCTGGCCAAAGTGTATATATAAAAGCCTGGGGTTCATTTGATATGCTGACACTTAACAGTGTGGGGTTATTGTCATAAATGGTTGGCATGTTTCCTCTTTGATGCTAATATATTTCCCTAGGAAAATGATCCACAGGAAAACAGTCCTCACAACAGATGTTACCTGTGGATAAAGTCTGGTCAGAACCATTGCTAACCAGAGCCTTTAAGTCTCCCAGAATATATTTCGCCATATGGTGACTATGATGTCCTCACCCTATAATGTATTATATTAATAATATAGTTATATAGTGTATTACATACATACTATATGTTATTATATATAGGTTATTATGTGTTTAATATATAAATATATATTATCTATTTGACTTCTAATAGTTGGCAACATTTTATATATGTATACCCACATATATATACATGTCATACATATACATATAAAATAATATTCCTCTACGCTTGGGAACATTATATATGTGTGTATAAAATATAACATATATTACTGTATTACATATCATGTTATCATTTATAATATATATGATGTGTATATGCTATGTGTATTATATATATGATATTCCCAATGATCAGAAGACTAGCAAAGTGGCTTTAGATATCCAACGGATGAGGCGAAAATGATTTGTCATTGAACTATTGTGTAGGGACACCTAAGATTTCAAACCTCATTATATCACAAAGGAGGACAAAGTTAGAAGAAGACTACTGGACTCAACTTTATATTGGTCCACCTTTAGGATATACCTAAATTAATCTTATATTTAATATATTTTGAGGTAAGGTTAAAAAGAACAAGGTGGCATGGTTATTGAAATAAATCAGTAATTGAAAATATTTTTAAAAACCACACATGCTTATTAAGGAATAGATCTAAAGCTGATTCCATTTCCTTCTCCTCTAAACTTCATCCTTCTCCTATCTCCCTGGTCATAATAATGGTGTCACCATTTACCTGGTGGGCCAGGTGGAAACTCTGGGTGTCACCCTTCAATCCTCCCTTCCCAGTGTAATCATCTGTTTGAGTTTCCTACCAGGCTGTGCAGCCTGCCCATGTCACCACCTTTCCTCTGACTGTTACTGTAGGGCCCACTGTCATCCCCTCAGCCGATCACTACCGTACCAAAGACCCTCCCAGGTCAGGCCTCATTGCGCTAGTTCCTTCCTCCCGCTTGGCACTCCAGAGAGTCTGAGCTATTACTTGTAGTCCCCAAAACAATACCTTTGTAGAGCCTCTGTTCTCCTGGTTGGAATGTTCTAACTCCATTTGTTTACTTGATTTTTTTCTTTAAGTAAGCTTTATGCCCAATGTGGAGTTTAAACTCATGAGATCAAGAGTAACATGCTCTACTGATTGAGCCAGATAGGCACCCCATTTGCTTGATTTAAGATAAAACTATATATAATTTATCTATATATCACTACTTTTAATATACTATTTATACAGATAGAGGGCTAGTTTGTAATCTCAAATATTTAAGCAGGAAAGTAAGAGAAAAGGGTAGATAAAGAGTTAATGGGAAAATGCAGAGGAAATTTCAATGCTGAGACTGGAGCTGGAGCAAGGGCCCAACCTCCTGAATGGAAGCTGCTGGGTGAGAACAAGCACCCTATGTGGCAGGTGCTCCCCATTACTCTGCACTGAGATGAAAGCTCTCTGGGAACCCCTAGGGGAATCCCCACAGTTCCTGTGTCTTATCTACTCTCAGAGGAGCTTGTCACTCTTTGGCATTCAGTTCACTCAGTTGCCTTGCAGCTCAGCTTTCTGGCGGGTCAAGACCAGTTACAGTTTTGTAAATTATCTGGCTTGTAACAGAAGTGATGTCTTACATCTGTATCCTACGCAGAAACAGAGCTGCAGCCCCACACTATTATGTGTCAGTCTCTCAAATGAGACCCAGGCTTTCATGTGCTTAGTTATCATCTCTTCATTGTTCATGCCTTCACTGGAATTCATTTCTTCACTGGATATTCTTGCAAATGGATATCCTCAATGTCAAAAGTAATCATCTACTTCTGAAATCTTTATAAATTATCAGTAGTATATGCTCCTAAACATACTAAGTTTCATGGCAGTGCAACCATGTGGACTAGAAGATACTCTTGAGGTTTTAAGAGTTTCTCTGTGTGGGTGTCAGAAAAAACATACATCTAGCCTCTTTTTTCTGCCCTAGCCAGTCATGAGCTTGTCTCCATCTGCAGTGATTATAATACCCCTTTAAAAGAAAGTGAAATACTTTTTCTAAAAAATAAAATGATGAATAAACTACAGGGTAAAAGAATGAAGTGAGGGCCAAGTTAGTGAAAACTGCTCTGGCTCTATGGCCAGATAGAATTGCTGCTAGATGCTGTGGAGGTCAGAGAGGCTACCAGCACTTCAAGAAGGGACCATATGGATGCTGTCTGCGCAGCAGAGGTCTGCATGCAGGGCCTTTGGTATGGAGGACAGAAGTGACCCTCCCCAGCCAGGGCAAGGTCCTGCTCCTAAAGGAACTCCTCTCCTTCTGCCCCCCTTGTAAATGTCACACCATCCCCACCCCTAGGGACCAATTCCAGGATTCTCCTTTAGCACTGCCCATTTGTTTTGTAGGACATATGCTCATTTTCTGGGGAAGAGTCTGGCAGATTATAATTTAAGTGGCATATACAGGAGGGATTAGCTAGCATAGAATGGATACAATTTTGAATGGAAAGCTGAGCAATGTGTTTCTATTTCAGGATGTTTTTACTGTTAGTGTTGGAAATCTACCCCCTAAGGCTAAGGTCCTTATTAAAATTACCTATATCACAGAACTTAGCATCCAAGGCAGCAAGGCTGTCTTCTTCATGCCTGCCACTGTGGCACCTTGGCAACAGGACAAAGTTTTGAATGAAAACATTCAGGTTTGTATGCTTAGAAAGTTTTAAAGAGGGTTTTTTTGGTGATTTATGAATATCTGAACTTAAAAATACCTAAAATAATCTAATCTTTCCACGGGCACCTGGGTGGCTCAGTGGATTAAGCATCTGACTCTTGATTTTGGCTCAGATCATGATCTCAGGATTGTGAGATTGAGCCCTGAGATGGGCTCCATGCCCAGTATGGATCCTACTTAAGATTCTCTGTCTCTCTCTGCCCCTCCTCCTCTGGTTCTCTCTCTTTCTCCCTCTCTAAAAAAAAAGAAAAGAAAAAAAAAAGAAAAAATTAATCTTTCTGGCATCAAGTCAATTTTACTGACATTTCTGCATATAGATACAAGTAATATTTGTAAAATGAAAAGAAAAAGGACACAGTTATGCTCAGTTGCTGTGATATTTTTATTCTGTTCAGTCACTTAAAATTTTTGTGTCTGTACTACATGTTCATTATGGAGAATTTAGATAAGCATAAAGAATGCAAATAAGCCAAAGAGGAAAACTTAATCCTTAATTCCATTGCCAGAGATGATAGTCTGAAGCTACTGATTAACACTTTGTTTCTATTTTGTAGGTATTTATATAAATTATGTGTGTACATGCATATAGAGGTATGTGTGTGTGTATGCACACATATAGACATATGTGTAGTTGAAAATCTCTGTTAAATTGGTCATAAATTATTATTTAGAAACTACTGTCATTCCATGAGCAAATGTTCTGTGACTCGCTACTTCAAAGGGAGACCATCTGTCTTGCCACTGTAGATTGTGGTCTTGGTAACATTACATTCAGCTTAGAGTTCTCACTGTGTATTAGTAGATACTTACTTATGTAAATATATTTTCTTTTAACAGGATACAGTAGAGAAGATTTCTATAAAGAAAATAGGAACAAAGCAAAGGTTAGTACCAAAAATATAAAACCTCTTCATTCAATGGACATTAGTTGTATGGTTTCAAATTTTACTTAAAACTATATAAAATGACAACAAGTAGTTATTTAATATTTAAGATAATAGACAATTTTTTCTTCTTTTCTGGTAGCTTCTCTTTGAGTATGTCCATTGAGATGCCATACATGATTGAATCCATTTCTAGTGATACACATGAACTCAGACAAAAGGTTAGTGAATCTTTGTTTCAATTTTTAAGTGCTTTTATTTTAGCGTCAGCTTTATTGTGTCAAGACAATAAGTGCATGTGGTTTAAAAAGTTAAATAAGAACACTAACAACAGGGACACCTGGATGGCTTATCAGTTGGGTGCCTGCCTTCGGCCCAGGTCGTTATCCCGGGATCTGGGATCGAGTCCCTCATGGGGCTCCCTGTGAGGAGCCTGCTTCTCCCTCTGCCTATGTCTCTGTCTCTGTCTCTGTCTCTCTCTGTGTGTCTCTCATGAATAAATAAATAAATCTTTAAAAAAAAAAAAAAAAGAATGCTAATAACAGGGGTACCTGACTGGTTCAGTCGGTAGAGCATGCCACTCTTGATCTTGGGGTTTTGGGTTCAAGTCCCACATTGGGTATAGAGATTACTGAAAAAATAAAATTAAATATAAAATAATAAAATATATGTAACATATTTCATATAAAAATAAAATCTTAAAAAAAAAGGAAATAATGCTAACAACAGCTTCTCAGAAGAAGCAACAGCCTACTTATGCCCTGCCTCTTCCAGAACAGTCTCCAGAAACTGTGAACCACTTTAAATATCTTACCGCCTTTCTGGTGGCCTCCAAAGTTGTAAATGCTCATGTTTTACTGCTTGTAAAACAGTAAAAACATCCATCTGATTCAAAATTATTTTTTAACTTCCTATTATGGTCAATGAAAATTTAATTCTCTACTCTCCACTAGTCTCACTTACACATAGATTAAAACTCTTCAAAATATTATTTGTTGCAGTTGAATGCTTCCAATAATTCGGATCATGTTTTTCACTGGAGACCTTCCTCCCTTTTGTCTCTCCAGTCCAACCCAGCTTGGTCCCAGGGCCTTTCTTTATGATTCTCCTTTGTAGAGATTTTCCTCTTTATGCTCTTTCTTGCTTTATTTCCTCCATTTGGCAGAGAACAACCTCCATTAACTTCCTGAGTAAGAGTGTGTGGGCCTCAGTGTCTGGAGCTATCCTCATTCTGTGTGTGAATGTTGATCATCTGCCGAGGTGTCTAATCCGGAAAATCATCTTCCTCCTAATATTGAACACATGATCTTCTAGCTTCCAGTGTTAGTTCTGAGAAAAATGTTATTCTAATCCCCTGTTCAATGTGTGTAGTCTGTTTTGTTTTGTTTTGTTTTAAATTCTGCGAGAATTTCAGATCTTCTCTTTATTCCTGGTATTCTGAAATTAGTTAAGAATGTGATATGCATTCATTGGATAACTCATAGCCTTTAATTCTGAGAAAGTTTGTTAAAATATATATATAATTTATATATTTTAAATTGTTCCTCTCTCCTTCACATTTTGTATTGCCTTTCAGTCATGTGTCCCCTGGAATGAGCTTCATGTTTTCTTTCTTTTTCTCTCCTGTTGACCATTGTATTGTTTCTTTGTTCTACTTTCTGGGTGATATTCTTGATTTCAAATTCCAACTGTTCCACTGAAATTTGTGTTTTAGTTCTGATTTTTTAATTTGTAAGAGCTCTTTTCTGTTCTAGAAGTATTCCTTTTTTGTAGCGTCTTTGTGTGTTTCATGGGTGCATTATCTTCTCTTTTCTTGTCTCTCTGAAAACACAGTATGTCTTTTTCTTCTCTTCCCTGTGTTGTATCTTTTCTCTTTGAGTTCCTTTTTTCTTCTCTGGCTTTTTCCTTTTTTTTTTTTTTTTTGTCTCTAGATTTTGTGTTAGACGCTTTTCCTTAAAGGTCTGGGTGGCCTCTCCATGTTCATCTCTAACTAAGACATGAGAAAGCTAGTTAGATACTCTGAGGTGAATGGAGCGAGTGGACCAAAGGTCCTGCACTGGAGTCTCTGGCAGCTGGCTGGCTGTTTGATGGTGAGGCTCATGGTGGTGTTTTAACCCTTCTGTGGTTATTCAGAACACCTCTAGGTTATTCCTAAAGTATGATTGGGGAGAGTGACTGAGGGACCCACACTTAATTCCCTACTCTGCAGTCCTATATTTGTATAGTCTGCTATGCCTGTGATTCCCCGGTGTGGATGCTATTTGCTTGAATTTCTCTGAGAAATGAATCTTCAATTCCCTTTAATGAGGGAACAGGGTGCTAGCTATTGGTGCTAGCTGCTTGGCTACTTAAGGCAGGGAAGGAGCCTGCACTAAAGCAACTTAATGCATACTCTGCTTGCTAGTTACCGCCATTTCCTGCAGTAGGCTCCAAGGTTTGAGCCTTTCCTGGTTGCTGTAGTCCCCCACCAGACTCAGGTAATAGTTTCCTCCATTCTGGCTAAGTCACTTACCATGCCCCTATCAACTTTCAATTTTTTCTTAAATTGTTGACCTCTCTCAACTGCTATTGTCTTTGTTCCTATTCTCCATATCTTTATGGATTTATACCCTTTAATTGATTCCTTCTTATGGTAGAGAGTCTTAGGATTTTACTAGGAATGGAGATAAACACATACATTTATTCCATCCTGAAAAAGAGACCCTCTGCGTCAGATAGCTTCTGCTGTATAACAAGCAATCTCAAAACTTGATGGTATAAAGTAATAACATTTGTTATTTTTCACAGTTCTGTGAATTGGCTGGGTGGTTCTAATGGTCTGCACTGGCTTGGCTGGGACAGGATGATCTAGAATGGTCTTATTAATATCTAGCAGTTGATCTGATGTCATTTGGGGAGATGACCATGTCTCTCTTCATCCAGCAGTTTAGCTCAGGTTCATTCATAGAGTAATTGAAAAGTTCTCAGTAGCAACAGAGGAAGGCAAGCCCCTTTGGAATGTTTTCCAAGCCTCTTGCATCACATCTGCCAATATCCCATTGATGAAAGCAAGTCACATTGGCCAACTCTGAATTCAAGGGCAGAAAAATAGGTGCCATCTCCTGACAGGAAGAGATGCAAAGTCACATCATTGCAAAGGGGTGAGCACATAGGAAAGGAAAAAATTTATTTTACAATCTATCAACATTGCCTTCATTTTAAAGCTTATCATTAACATCTTCAAAAGTTATTTTACAAATAAGGCATAATTATAAGATTTCTGTTGAATTTTCTCTTTTCACTATTCTAAGTTATGATTATCTAGTATACTTACTGCCATATCCAGATAGTTCTGCCTGAATACATAGATCTATAATCTTTGGATCCAGGATTTGAGGCTGTGTGAAATTTCTAAATTTGACTATGTATATCAACCTTAGAATTTCAGGAGGGTAATTGATATGATAATGGGCATACTTCTAAAAATTTCACAATTTTGAGATTTATTACTACACTGTTGTTTTTTTTATAAAGATTTTATTTATTAATTCATGAGAGACACAAGGAGAGAGGCAGAGACATAGACAGAGGGAGAAGCAGGCTCCTCCCAGGGAGCCCAGTGTGGGACTCCATCCCTGGACCGGGATCATGCCCTGAGCCAAAGGCAGATGCTCAACCGCTGAGCCACCTAGGCGTCCCTAAATTGTTGATTCTTAATGCACTTATATAAATTATGCAAGGGTTTGCCACTTGAGAGGTAACTGCAAACTGATCATATGGTATTATTCCATTACTTACTTTGTTATCTTTGTTGTTTGTTTTGTAGAGGACAGACTGCAAAGCTGTAATTAGCACCGTGGAAGGTAGCTCCTTAGACAGTGATGGATTCACTCTTCATGTTGGTTTGTCTGACGCATATCTCCCAAGAATGTGGGTTGAAAAACATCCAGAAAAGGAAAGCGAGGTATGACACTTTTTACTAAAAAATGAGAGACGCTATTGAAAAAATTTTTCAGAATACATTATTAAAATTTGGAAATTGCTGATAGTCCTGAAAAACTAGAATTACAAAATGAGCTCTCATCACCTCAAGATTTCATAACTAAAAATACTTATGAAATCAGACACAACAAACTTCTGAGGTTTCAACCAAGTCCATCATGTGGCATGTTTCCCTATGACTGTAGTTTTTACCTTAATCCCCACCAAGAACAAAATATGCCTTCAGACATTACATTGGTTAGTCTGTATATTTTTATAGTTTTAAAATATTGATACTGTAAAAACAGATACAAAATTATTTATGGCTATAAGACAATTTGTGTGCCTGTGATGAAGAATCTCTTATTAGAATAAAAAATGAGAGTTGGCCATCAACAAGATGGCCAAACAAGATGTCCTTTACATGTATCCCCTCCTCAACAACAATTATTTGACATCTATCTATGGACAAAGTGCCATGTAGGAGCTTTGGGATCCAGTTAAGGAGATTTTGAAACCCTAGTGCCCCAAACCAAGTAGAACCATTTTGAGAAGGCAGGTTTACCCCCAGGCAGCTAACTTGCTGACCATGGTCCTGGCTGCATCTATGTCTCCAAATATCCTGAAAGTGCCTTCTACTTGGCTCCAGCCTGATCATGCAGAAGAAAGAATCAGTGGATTCGAAGATAGATCATTTGAAATTAGAGGAAAAAAAGAAAATGCAAAAGAGTTAAGAAAGCATACATGAATTATGGAGTACTGTCAAGCAAGTGAACGTTTCAGGAAAGCCCGGGAAAGGAGAGAAAAGGGCAAAGAAATTATTTAAGGAAACAATAGCTAAAATCTTCCCAAATCTTGAGAGAGAGATGGACATCCAGGTGCAGGCAGCACAAAGAACCCCAAGCAAAATCAGCTGGAAGATTACTCCAAAACACATCATAATCAAAACATTAAAAATAAAGGACAAGGAGGGAATTTTTTTAAGGAGGGAATTTTGAAAGCAGCAAAAGAAGAATGGCTCATCACATACAAGGGAATCCCCCACCCCATAAGCAGATTTTTCTGCAGAAACCATGAGATCAAGAAGGAGTGGGATAATATACTCAAAGTGCTTAAAGGAAAAACTGCCAACCAAGAATATTATTCTTTTGGGTTCCTGGAACCAATTTCAAGGGGAAGAGGGAGGCTTCCCTACATACCATGTAAGTCCAGGTTGTTACCTGTACTTCTGACCAACTAGCTATAAATCAGAGATTCCCCCAATCCTTTCCTCAGTTTCGATTAACTTCCTAGAGCAGCTCACAGAACTCAGAAACGTTTTACTTACTAGGTCATCAGTTTATTATAAAAGCATATAACTCAGGCACAGCCAGATGGAAGAGATGCAGAGGGCAAAGTCTGGGGAAAGGGTATGGAGCTTCTATTCCCTCTTCAGGCACGTGTCTCTTCCACATCTTCATGTGTTCACCAATGTGAATGCTCTCCAAAGCCCATGATTTGGGGTTTTTATGATGACTTCATTACACAGGCATGATTGATTAAAATCATGAGCCATTGGCAATTGATTCAGTCTCCAGCCCCTCTCCCTTTCCAAGAAGTCTGGGGGTAGGACTGAAAGTTCTAAGTCTATAATCACATGGTTGATTTTTCTGGCAACTGGCCCCCCTTCTTTGGTGGGGTCCAAACCTTGCCTTAGTGACAAAACAAAAGACACCTTTATCACCCTCATCACTTAGGAAATTGCAAGGGTTTGGGGAGATGTGAGCCAGAAACAGTGGACAAGGACCAAATATATATATGAGTTGACCAAATATGTATTTCTTATAAATCACAATATAACATAAACTCAGTGAAACTGTCCTTCAGATGTGAAGGAGAAATATATTCCCAAACAAAAATTAAGGGAATTCATCACCACTGGTCTTGCCTTATGGGAAATGGTAAAGGGAGTTCTTGAAATGAAAGAATGCTAAAGAACAACAAGCTTCTAGTGGCGAAATGAATAAGCCATGGGAATAAAAGGACAGCATGGAGAGTATAGTTAATGCTATTGAAGTTGCGTATGGTGACAGATAGTAGCTATACTATGTGATGAATATAGCATAACATATAAAATGTCAAATTGGCATCCTGTATACAGGAAACTAATCTAACATTATGTGTCAAATGTATGTCAATAAAAAATAAAATGAAATATTCTGTCAGTAGATGCAGAAATGATTGAAAAATTCAGCACCTTTTCATGATGAAAGCTCTGAACAAACTGAGTATGGAGAGAACATACCTCAACATAAGAAAGACCATATATGACAAGCCCACAGCTGACATCATACTCAATGGTGAAAAATAGAGCTTTTTCTCTAAAACCAGAAATAAGAGTGCCTACTCTCACCATTCCTATTTAGTGTAGTACTGGAAGTCCTAGCTAGAATAATTAGGCAAGAAAAAGCAATGAAAGGATGCAAATGGAAAGGAAAAAGTAAAAGGATCTCAGTTTACAGATAACATGATGTCATATATAGAAAACCCTAAAGATTCCACCAAAAACCTGTTAGAATTAATAAGCAAATTCAGGAAAGTTGTAAACATACTATAAGAGAACTATAGGCCAATATCCCTCGTTCACATAGATGCAAAAATTCTTAAAAAAATATTAGCAAACTGAATTCAGCAGTACATCAAAAGGATCGTACACCAGGATAAAAAATCAACATACAAAAATCAGTTATATTTATTTTATTTTATTTTATTTTATTTATTTTATTTTATTTTATTTACCAGAGAGAGAGCGTGAGAGAGAGAGCATGAGTGGTGGGGGTGGGGGAGAGAGTGGATAGCTAGTGGGAGAGGGAGAAGCAGACTCCCTGCTGACCAAGGAGCCTGATGCTGGACTTGATCCCAGGACCCCAGGATCATGACCTCAGCCCAAGGCAGATGCTTAACTAACTGAGCCACCCAGGCACCCTCAATTACATTTCTATACACTAACAACAAACTGTCTGAAAAAGAAATAAAGAAAACAATCCCATTTACAGTATCTCCAAAAAAAATAATAAAACACTTAGGAATAAATTCAACCAAAAGAGGTAAAAGATAATATACGTTGAAAACTGCAAGACACTGATGAAAGAAATTGAAGAAGAAACAAAGGAATTGAAAGATTATTTCATGATGGAACCACAAAAAACCCTGCATAGCTAAGGCAATCTTGAGAAAGAACAAAGCTGGATGTGTCACACTTCCCGTTTTCTTTTTTTAAAAAATATATTATTTATTTATTCATGAGAGGGAGAGAGAGGCAGAGACATAGGCAGAGGGAGAAGCAGGCTCCTCACAGGGAGCCCAATGTGGGACTCAATCCTGGAACCCCAGAATCACACCCCGAGCCAAAGACAGATGTTCAACCACTGAGCCACCCAGGCATCCCACACTTCCTGTTTTCAAACTACACTACAAAACTCTAATAATCAACTCAATGTGGTGCTGTTATAAAAACAGACACACAGACCTTTGGAACAGAATTGAGAGCCGAAAAGTAAACCCATGCATATACAGTCAACTAATATTTGACAAGGGAGCCAAGAATATTCAATGAGGAGAGGATGTCCTTTCAATAAATGGTGCTGGGAAAACTAGATATCTACATGCAAACAAATAAAATTAAGCTCCTTGCACCACTCATAAAAATTAACTCAAAATGAGTTAAAGATTTAGGTGTAAGATCTGAAACCATAAAACTCCTAGAAGAAAACAGAGGAAGAGTTCTTTGACATAGGCCTTGGCAATGATTTTTTGGATATACCGAAAGCACAAGCCACAAAAGCCAAAATTAATAAATGGGACTACATCAAACTTAAAAAGCCTCCGCACAACATAGGAAACCATCAACAAAATGGAGAAGCAACCTATGGAAGAAAATATTTGCAAGCCATATATCAGATAAGGGGTTAATATCCAAAATATATAAAGAACTTGTGTAATTCAGGGCACCTGGGTGGCTAGTTGGTTAAGCGTCTACCTTGGGCTCAGGTCATAATCCCAAGGTCCTGGGATCCAGCCCCACATAGGGCTTTCTGCTCAGTGAGGAGCCTGCCTCTCCTTCTGATCCTCCCTGCCCCACTCATTCTCTCTCTCTCTCTCTCTCTCTCTCTCAAGTAAATAAAATGTTAAAAAAAAAAAAGAATTCATGTAACTCAATAACAACAACAACAAAAAATCTGATGAAAAACTGGGCAGAGGAACTAAATAGACTTTTTTCTAAAGAAAACATCCAGATGGCCAATAGGTACATGAAAAGATGCTCAACATCACTCATCATTAGGGAAATACAAATCACAATGAGGTATCACTTCACATCTGTTGGAATGGTTGTTGTAAAGAGACAAGAGATAACAAATATTGGTATGGATATGGAGAAAAGGGAACCCTTGTGCACTGTGGTAGGAATACAAATTGGTTAGCCACTATGCAATAAGAGTATGGAGGTTCCCAAAAAAATGAAAAACAGAACTACCATGTGATTGATCCAACAAGTCCTACTTCTGAGTATGTATCCAAAACAGATGAAATTACTATCTCAAACAGATTTCTGCACCGACATATTCATTGCAGCACTATTCACAATAATGAAGACATGAAAAAGCCTGAGTGTCCACTAATGGATACATGGCTGTAGACATATGATAGCCAGACAGATATTGGTCAAAGAGTACTAACTTCCAGTCACAAGGCATAAGAAATTTCTGAGGATCTAACATATAGCAGGGTGACTATAGTTAACAATATTGTATTTGAAAGTTGCTAAGAGAGTAAATTTTAAATGTTCTCACTATAAAAACAAAACTTACATGAGGTGTTGATGTGCTATTAAACCATATTGTGGTTTAGTTGCACATCAAACCATATCACATTGTGACATTGTATGCCTTAAATTGATACAATGTTATATATCAATTATATCTGAAAGCTGGGGAAATTTTTTAATTGAAACTTATATGATAGTTATATTTTAAGTATTGGTTGATTAATAAAAATAAGGTTGCATATTTTAGTCATCACAATAGCGTGTTTATTTCTTTTAGAATAGTGTATGCATATGAGAAACAGAGACATATTACTTATTTATTCTTCAGACTGTGGATACCATATGAATTTTCAGATATTAATTCTGTATTAAATTTGGACCTCTCAGGGGTTTATGGCCTACACATTGGAAACTCCAGCTCTGACATTCTACTTTTTATGTGAACTCTTAAAGACCATGATATTGTTGAATAAATCTTATTCTTTTTGTTTTTATAATATTACCTGGCTAGAAAGTTGAATTAAAATTCAACTAAAAGTAGTTCTTTTCCAATAAAAATTATATATTTATGCCAAATTCAGAAAATCCTAGCTTTATTTGTATGTATATCTATCCCTTGCAGGGATGCCTGAAATATTAGTTGTATATAAATTAAATCATCATTAAAATGCCACAGATAAACATGGTATTCAAAAGAGCATGGTAAATTTACAGACCCCTTTAGTAACAGGAATAAAAACATTTTAATTAATCTTTTCTATAAATGTGGATTTTTTTGTTGGATATGCTTTAAATGAAATACACACACACATATACATATAGTGATGTGTTAATGTCTCCACCTTTTTGGGAGCTTATAAGATTTTTGTTGCCAGCCATACACACTAGCATTAGAGTCTATCATTAAAGTCTAAGGTCTAGTGAGAAGCAGTGTGCCTGAGCCCAGAAAGGTTCATCAGCTTTTTCAGTGGGCCACTTTTTATTCTCTGTTACTCTGTCTCAATTACATGTCCATCATTTAGAAAGATTGTGTGGCTGGATTTTTGTATTGAAATTTTGTTGTCTCTGGGCACATAAAGTAGTACAGGCATACCTTATTTTATTGTGCTTTGCAGTATCATGCTTTACAGGAACTGTGTTTTTTACCAATTGAAAGTTTGTGACAATGCCTTGGCACCATTTCTAACAGCATTTGCTCACTTCATGTCTCTGTGTCACATTCTGGTAATTCTCTCAATATTTCAAAGTTTTTTGTTGTTATCATATTTGAAATGCTACAGTCTTATGATAAACTTGCATGGATAAGGAGCTGCATTTCACAGATGAGCAAAGAGAGTCGTTTCTTGAGATGGAATCTGGTCCTGGTGAAGACGGTTGAAATGACAATAAGAGATTTAGAATATTACATAAGCTTACTTGACAAAGCAGCAGCAGGGTTTGAGAGGAGAGACTTCAATTTTGAAACAAATTCTACTGTGGGTGAAATGCTATCAAACAGCATCATATGCTACAAATGGTTCATGAAAGGAAGAGCCAATTGATGTGGCAAACTTCAGCTTTGTCTTATTTTAAGAAACTGCCACAGCCACCCTAGCCTTCAGCAGCCACCACCATAGTCAGTCAGAAGCCATCAACATCAAGGCTGGACCCTCTACCAGCAAAAAAATTATGACTTACTGAAAGCTCAGATTATGGTTAGCATTTTTTAGCAATAGAATATTTTAAAATTAAGATATGTACTTGTTTTTAGATATAATGCTACTGCATATATAATAGACTACAGTATAGTGTGAACATAACTTTTGTATGTTCTGAGAATCCAAAAAATTCACTTAACTCACTTTTTTGCAATACTTGCTTTACTATGGTGGTCTGGAACTGAACCAGTGATATCTCAGAGGTATGCCTGCCCTAATATAAACAAGCCAGACCAATTTAAGTGATAATAAACATTAATCCGGCACCTTTTTTCTTTTTTTTTTTTTTCTAGGCCTGCATGCTTATTTTTCAACCAAATCTCAATATCACACTCCCTGACCTAACCAAGAACAATGAAGTGATTATTTGTCTTGATTGCTCCAATTCCATGGAGGGTGCAACATTCTTACAAGCCAAGCAAATTGCTTTATATGCACTGTCCTTGATGGGTAAGAAGCAAAAGATAAACATTGTCAAGTTTGGCACAGGTGAGTGATCTTCGGCCCCAGTCCAAAGTGTGCTTCCTCCATAATATTAACATACTCATGAGTAGAGCTAATGGCTATTGGTGCCCTGACCTCATCTGTGGAGTAAGAGGTGGCATAACAAGGAATTCAGGAACCAGAATCCTGGAGCTAGATCCCTGGGTTCACATTCCAGCACTACAACTTACTAACTCTAGGTGTTCCCTTGGGCAAATCCCTTGAACTTTTCCTCATCTGTAATATAAGGGTAATAAGTTCCTACCTCATAGTGTTTTTGTAACGACTGAGCTAATGCACATAAATGATTCAAAACAGTGCCTATGACAGAGCAAGTGCTATATAAATGTTACTAGTGTTACCACCAGCTGAACCAAATGCAAGACCCTTGTTTTGATATGTAAGAGGGTCCCAAGGATATGGACCGGACACTTGAAATCAGCACAGCAATAGGAAATCTATAAGGTGTCAGGAAACATCAGATCAACCCTTTTAGAGGAAAGGTAATACCATCCTCCAGGTGGGGGCCCAGGGACATCTCAGACACCAGAAGAAAGTACTTTAGGAATGAGAGAAAGAACGCCGAGTAGAGTGAGGGGACAGTCATGTCCTATTGATTCTTCTGTGCCATTCAGCAGAAGACCAAGCTCTTTTATGAGGGAGCTAGGGTCTGCTGCTGCAGGGAGCAAAGGTTAAATAAGGCTGGGGTACCCAGAGCCTGGAAGAAGAATGGGTCCCTCCTGTGGCCAGGCTGCCTGTGCTATTGTGATGCCTCATGTCTTTTTTGCGTGAGCCATCTGCTACAGAACAGAGGTCTACACATGTATTTTCACTCAGAACATTTTGCACAATAAAGTGCATAGTTTCAATGCACTAGAGTTGATTATTTAAAGGAATACTGTGGTGAAATTTTTTATATGTTAAGCTATCAAACATTATTGTCAGTGGTCAATAAAGTGAATATTTAATGGCTATACCTCACACCAATTTATCACACAGATTACACGGAATTATTTTCATATCCTAAGTACATCGCAAGCAATAATATGCTCACCGAATTCATTATGGTGAGTAAAAGAACTTCCTTAATCTCTTAGATCTTTTCCTATCAAGTTTTAGTAGTATTGTCTGAACTTACTCCCCCCAAGACCATTATCACCATGCTCTTAGTCCTTCAGTTTTTATAAGTCAGTGGAGTTCCTTTTTATAATTAATAAAAATGATATGAACTAATTAAAGAAAAATTAGAAATTAAGGGTAGAAAGAAAAAAAAATCACCCATAGTTGTACCACCATTAACTGTTGGAATGTTTTCTTCTGTTTCCTTTTTTCTTTTTCCTTTTTTAAAATGGAGCAAGCTGAGAATGACTAGTCACCACCTCAGTGCAGGCCAGTAAACCTAGGAAAACCATAAAAAAATAAAATAAGTGCCAACTGAAAATATATAATTACTATGTGATATGAAATAAACTAACAAGATATAAGCATAGTCGTTCCACAAATATATAATTTTTAAAAAATTATCTTTTCAGCAACAGTATCTCTAAACTTTCGATGACACATGCTTCAATAAGTGATTACAGTTAATGGTGAATATACCCCAAAGGAGTGAATAACCTTTCACCTTATTTCCTCCAGTCTGCTACACCTACTATGGGAAATACAGACTTCTGGAAAACGCTCCGATATTTAAATTTACTGTACCCTTCTCAAGGCTTACGGAGCATTCTCCTGATATCTGATGGGCACCTCCAGAATGAGAGTCTGACATTGCAGCTTGTAAAAAGAAATGTCCAGCACACCAGGCTGTTCTCCTGTGGCATCGGGTAAGTGTTAGAGATCTGGTCACTTGGGTGAACACTGTGGGTGAAAAAGGCAGCCTGTGGGTAGGTTCTCTTTGTTGGCCTACACAGGGTTTTTAGAAATTTTGAAGTTGATAACAGTATATGGAAGCACTTTAGCACAGAGTTGCAGAACTCTGGGCCAGACTGCCTGGGTCTCAACACCTGAGCCAGCTGCTTGTTAGCCAGGATCCTTGGGCAAGTTGTTTAACCTCTTGTCTATAAAATGAAGATGGTAATGAAAATGTCATAGGTTTTTTAGGGGTTTTTTCCCTTAAGATTTTATTTATTTATTCATGAGAGACACACAGAGAGAGGTAGAGACATAGGAAGAAGGAGAAGCAGGCTCCCTGCAGGGAACCTGATACAAAACTCGATCCCAGGACCCCAGGATCATGACCTGAGCCCAAGGCAGATGCTCAACCATTGAGCCACCCAGATGCCTTGAAAATGTCATGGGTTTAACAGGTTTGCTCTGAGGATTAAATGAGCTCATATATAAAAAAGGACTTTAGTCTTGGCCCTGCAGTGAGGTGAGGGAAATGTGCAAGGAAGACCCACATCCTGGCACCTCTCAAAAAAAAAAAGTACTTAAGAACAGAGCTGGCACATGGCAAGCACCAAATCAATGTTAGATAATATTTTTTTTTCATAAAAGTCCAAATTTCCAACCTACCCCAAGAAACCTGAAGATCTGGCAGTGTCAGGCACACCCCTTTCCCTGGCAGTTCTTGACCAGGGCTGAGGGCTGCTGCTCTGGGTGGGCCTCCACCCAGGCTCCTTGCTCCTTCACACATGGTGGCTGGGCACATTTGCATTTTCAAACCCTGTGATGGATATACGATCTTTATCTCAGGAGGCTAGACCCCCATGATTGTTGGAATGAACCCCCTCCCCAGTCATAGTTAGCTTTTTTGGATTGATCTGAGGTATAGGGTATAAAGAAAACACCAAACAGAAGGGTCCCAACTGGTGTTTGCACAGAGCATGGCTGAACCCTGGTCTCTCTGGACTCTCCCTCACATAGTCACCATCCTGGCCTGTGATAGCCAGGCCTCGTTATCCTGAGGTGGTACATGGAGCAGGACAGCCCCTCAACAAGGGGTAGGGATAGCAATGAGAGTGGTGGCTATCGGTGCTCCCTGGAGCCACTGTACTGTCCTGGGCTAGGGGTGCTCCTCAGGCCTCAGCTGGGGCCCTCCACACCCTGGCATACCCAGTGCAGACCTGCCTGCCCAGAGGGCTCCTTCGTTCTCTCTGCCCCTCCTCCTCAGTCACAGCTCCTAGTCCTCTTCTCTAATCTGAGGCCTAACAGAACACCACAGACCAACCAGGAAATTGATCCAGCCCACAGTGGACTCTCCCAGGAATTATTCCTAAATGGACTTTACCTGATTAACTTGCAGATACCGGGTGGCTGGCCCTAATGTGCTGCAGGGACATGTCCCCTTCTGTGCCTGAATCGGTGCCCTGTTCCATCTTCCTCGTCACAGCCATACCTCCCCACTCCCCTGACCATGTAGCAGAGGCTGTGCTAGGGTCATGGCTCAGACCTCAGTGGTGAAGATACTGGGCCCTGTTGATTCCTTCTTTGCCAAGAGCCTGTCATGAGACAGACACTCTTTGATGCTGGACTACAGTGCTGTATACAGGGAGACAGACAGCAAGCAGTCAATTGCCTGTAAGGGGAGATGGATTTTCCCAGGTACCAGGAAGGAAATAAGGGGAGGGGTGCTGGGGTGAGGGGTGAGTATGAATCTCCTTTGGGAGATGACTTTGTGCTTTGACATGACCCAGCCTGAGGGAGCTGGAATTTTTACTGATTTTCTGCTGGGTTTTTAGGATCTTTCTGTTTCTGCCTCATTTTATATATGCTCATTGGTATTCACAAACTAGCAGTATGTGAGTTCTCCAGGAGTAGAGACTGTTCATCCTACCTGTTGTAACAAACTGTCCTCTGAGATCCATGCATCAGGTAGCTTCATTAGCTGATGAAACCGATAAAATACAAATAAACTCCAGCTTAGGGGGATTATCTAATTGGTGTTGTAATCACCACCAATTAATTTTGAAGACTAAAGACAAGTCCAGTCCTTAGTCAATAGGCTAAGAAATATTTCAGAAATAACTTTAAGCTCTTTTCCTGAAAAAGAATTGTTTCTTTACTATTTCAGGAGGAACCTCCCTAAGAAAGACTTTCTTAATAGTTATAGAATTATTATTGAGAGAAATTTTCAATAGGACATTATTATTTAAATAGCTAAAAGGGACTTCTTTATCTCTTTTGCCATCTAGATGCACATCATATTTTAAGATACAGATTTTATTAACTCTGCCAGTTCTTGGCCTGTGGAATCAAATTTGGGTAACTGATACTCATTGAAAGTAGATTGATATTTTTATCAGTATTCTGATAACTTTTGGGAGGTTTTCAGAATCCTCTACTCCTCCTTTGGTAAACCAGGAGTCAAGAATTTCTGCTCTTTTATTCTATTGCGAAAAAGAAATATGTTTTCTGATATATGAGAGTTTAAATTACCCAAACCTTCAGATGCTTCATACTGTCCGTCTTGAGTTTTATCTCTTCAACTACAGAAAAGTAATTCTTCTGCATGTAATGTATCATCTATTGAGTTTTGAGCTATGTCAACATTGTTAACTACATGAAATTCAAAAATGTTTCTCAAATTTCTTGAAAATTAAAACATGTAAAATGTGATCAGTTCTACAGCAAATCGTCATATGTTAAGGACTTTGTCCCAGTACGGTGCCGGAGTGTTTGAGTATTTTAACTCAAAATCCAAACATAGTTGGAAAAAACAGGTACGTTTCTCAAACATCTTATTTCTAGTTTTATGTTTACATGTGGAAATAGTATCTTCTATAAATCTAGCGATAGTAACTTCTGTTTTCATTAATGGAAAGGGGACCTAGGAAAAGGACAAAGGTACTGAAGGCATAGTTACTTAGTTACTGTCTGTCTCACACCTAGTAGGAACACATTCTCCTTAATTGAGTCATTGTCCTAGATAATAGTTTGATTTATTCTTTTTTTTTAAATTTATTTATTTAAGAGAGAGCAAGAGAGAGAGCACTAGTGACGTGAGGGAGAGAGGGAGAGGCAGACTCCCCGCTGACTCACTCCCCTGAGATCATGACCTGAGCTGAAGGCAGACACTTAACCAGCTGAGCCACCCAAGCACCCCTAATTTCTTCTTTATAAAGCATCATGGAGGGATTTTTTAGAAGCAAGTATACATAAAATTTACCATTTTAACTGTTCCTAAAAGGCATTCTGTGGCATTAAGGTATATTCACAATGTTGTGCAACCATCACCACCATCCATCTCTAGAATTTTTCATCATCCCAAACAGAAACTACTCATTAAACAACAGCTCCCAATTCCACTCTCCCCCAGCCTCTGGCAACTACCATTCTACATTTTGTCACTATGAATTGGACTACTTTAGATACTTCATGAAAGCAGAATCATAATGATATTTGTCCTTTTGTGCCTGGCTTATTTCATTTGGTATAATGTTTCCAAGGTCTATCCAAGTTGTAGCATGTGTCAGAATTTTCTTCCTTTTTAAAGACTGAATGATATTTTATTGTGAACACATACCACATTCTGTTTATCCATTCATTTGTTGATAGACATTTGGGTTGTTTCTACCTTTTAGTGGTTGCGAATATGCTGCTATGAGTATTGGCAAATAAGCATGTGTTCAGGTCTGACTCCAGTTATTTTAGGTATAAAACAGAAGTGGAATTTCTGGGTCAAATGGTAATTCTGTTTTGTTTTTTAGGAGACAGCATGTCATACTGTTGTTCATAGTGGCTACCTCATTTTACATTCCCATTGAGCAATGTACTAGAGTTCCATTTATTTTACATAATTGATAGCACTTGTTGTTTTCTGATTTTTGTTTTTGTTTCATAATAACCATCCTAGGGTGTGAAGTTGTATCCCAGAGGGGTTTTGATTTGCTTTTCCCTAATGACTAGTAATGTTGAACATCTTTTCATGTGTTCATTAGCCATTTGTATATCTTCTTTGGAGAAATATCTATTGAAGTCCTCTGTAGGATTAATTTTTATAACTGGAATCTACTCTCTGCCAAAGTTGTACATTAGTAGTTAACTAATGGAATAATTTGCATATTTAAATTATGTGCTAATGCTATTAAGAATTATATTTAAAATCTTTTTGAAGAAGTACCTTGAGTAGGAAAGAGAAGAACAATAACAACAAAAAGCAAAGAGCTACAAATCCCAAAATATAGAATATAAAATTATTTTGTGTTAAGTAACTTTTCTGGATGTAACACTGAAAGAGAAATAACTCATCTCTTATAAATAGATAGAAGACCAAATGACTAGGTTACATTCCCCAAGTTGCCACTCTGTCTCCATCAAATGGCAGCTACTAAGTACAGATGCACCTGAGCCTCTGCAGGCCCCTGCCCATGTGCAGTCCTTGTTCCACAATGATCGACTCCTTGTCTATGGATTTGTTCCTCATTGTACACAGGTAAGGAAGCACACAGCTTGTTTTACTATGGGAAGAGCAACATATGTTACCAACAATTTTCTTTCTCTTTTCTTCCTTCTCCTCCTCCCAAATCATAATATGCTGGCAGATTTTCTCCTTCTGGAAACCTAATGGGTAGTTAACTAGGGACATGGGGGAGCCTTTTAATTTCCATTAAAGGGGGACAGAAAATCACTGTGAAACTAAGATACTGTGGAGTATAAAAGCTAAAAAGGGATTCTACCACTGTCCCATTTCAGGCAACTTTATGTGCATTAATTCAAGAGAAAGAATTTTCTACAATAGTATCAACTACTGAACTTCAGAAGACAACTGGAACTGTAAGATTCAAAATGTTAACTATGAACTCACTGTTTGAAAGTTGTAATGATTTTATATTTTCATATATGTAATACTCTATGTACTTCTTTTGTTGTTGTTTTTCTTATTGACACTTCAATACACAATAGGATATGGAGAATTGTTATCTGTACAAATGAGGACACTTTCATTCAGTTTCTTTCTTTTTTTTTTAATTTTTTTTTTTTTAGATTTTTATTTATTTATGATAGTCACACAGAGAGAGAGAGAGAGAGGCAGAGACACAGGCAGAGGGAGAAGCAGGCTCCATGCACCGGGAGCCCGACATGGGACTCGATTCCGGGTCTCCAGGATCGCGCCCCGGGCCAAAGGCAGGCGCTAAACTGCTGCGCCACCCAGGGTTCCCAGTTTCTTTCTTTTTTTTTAAGATTTTATTTATTTACTCATGAGACAGAGAGAGAGAGAGGCAGAGGCACAGGCAGAGGGAGAAGCAGGCTCCATGCAGGGAGCCTGCCGTGGGACTCGAACCCCGGTCCCCAGGATCACGCCCTGGGCCGAAGGCGGTGCTAAACCGCTGAGCCATCTGGGCTACCCTTTCATTCAGTTTCTAATGCAGCAATTCTTCTGGGGTGCTTGAGTCTAGGTATATCCATATGGGCATCAGTGGATATAAATAACTGCAATTAAATTTGGTATTCTATACATGCACATTTTTAGGGAGATTCTCGAAGTGGTTCAAGATGCAATAAAAATGAAGTACCACGGATCCACTTATGTTATTTTGAAATATGAAGTATAACAGTACTGGACTAAGAGTAAACATATTGAGAATGTGTTTGTTTTTTCTACTTAGGGGTTAAAAGCAAATAAATTATCCCCAAAAAGCTTGTAGTATTTGCATTAGAATCAGACCTGGAAAATCCCTAGCCTATCTAGTATATATGTAGCTTGCTACTCATGGGACTATTTGCAAGCCCAGACTATTTCCCAGACTTTGTGGACTTTTTGTTTCTTTAAATAAAATATGGCTTACTTTTGGGCCCTGAATCAATTATAACTTATTATTTGCCAGCGATATATGTATAGAACTTGAAAGAATCTCCATATTGTTTTAAAAATTGAATCTAAGGGGCGAATTAATAAGTAAGAGAATTTTAGCTGGAAAGAGGTCATTTTCTATAAAATTGCAGTTTTTATAGCTGTATGTCTAAAGAACTGTGGCCTTATTGATAACAAAATGGCAAAAGAGTTGGAATTATCGTTGGAAGCAAATATTGATGTTAAAATCAGTTGTGTTTCTTAGTCACTGGAGAGAAAGGGGAAGGTCCCTCAGTGGTACCTCCCAGTACATGTTTTGCTGCCCCTGCCCTTCAGAGTGGAGGTCACATTTGGTTAGGTATCACAGCACTACGCTGACTCTTCCTACAGTAGAATAATAGTTTAAAATTTTTGAAATACATTGAACTTGCAAAATGCTTTTTTATAGCAAAGGCAAAACTGTAGGCACAGAAAACAGATGAGTGGATGCCAGGGGCTTCTTATGCCCTTCACTTCTGAAAGTGAAGGGATTGTTCAGTGTCTTTATTTCGATGGTGGTCACAGAGGTGTATGTTGTTATAACTCATCAAACTGTACACTTAAAAAGGGTAAATTTTTTATTGTATGTACTATTATATCTCAATTTTAAAAGTGTTTTTCTAAGTAAGACTTTGATCAGAAGCCATTGGAATCTTTTTTCCCCCTTTGCTGCTTTAACATAGATGATCCACAAACTGACAGCACAAGGTCTAATCCGAGATTATGAAGATGGCATTCTCCATGAAAATGAAACGAATCATGAGGTTTGCTCTTTTCATTGTTATTGGTTCTTCTTAAATGGATTTATCCATGGAAATGTAAAGTGAGGATAGCTGGATGGAGAAATATGTGGTAGAGGGGCATTCATCATTGTATCTGTATTTTCCGCTCCTGGGCTACAGGGTGCTCAGTAAGTGTTTGTTGAATGAATTAATGAAAGAACTGATGTCATTAGTTTCCTAAGAATTCTGTAATGATTATATTCATCAGAAAGAGGCCAGAGGAGAGCTCAGAGAACATTCAGTGAGTATCTGGCATAAAAATTACCTCAGGTCTCATATACTGTAGTCATTGGTCATTCTCATCTTAGTGATGAAGCAGCCCAGGTGCAGGACATGTGGATGACCAGCTAAAGACACAATGAAGCCAAAGCCCACCCTGCTGCTTCTTCCTGACCCAATGAGGATCCCAGGCTGGGGTCCCACTCAGCCAGTGGACCTGATGGGCTGGTCCATCTGTAGCCATGAACTTAAATGAGTGTAGGAGCAGTAGTCCCAGAAAAAAGGAACCAGAGTGCCTCACCTGGCTGTTAATACAGTCATGGAGGTGGTGGATGGTCTTTTGTTTTCACTGTTCTCCTTGGCTGTCCTTGGATTAGCAGCCTTGTGTTCTGTTTTACTTAAGGCCATGACCAGCCCTGCCACCAAATGGTCTTGAACAAGTCACTCCACTACTCCATGTCTTGGGATTCCCCATCTTTAAAATGGGAGACACAGACTGCCTGTAAAAGAATGCAGAAACTCACCACACTTGAGAGTGAGAATTCTTTGTAACCATAAAGAGCTATATAAACATGAATTATTTTTTTCTATGATTTAGCCAGTCACTTGATCCTATTTTGCAGGGAATGTTGAGTCAGCTACTCTAGACATTTAGACAGGGCCATTGACTCAATTTCATTTGAAATACTAATTATAAAATGGTTTATTTTATAGAAAAACACATTTTTTATTATTTAATACTTATTTTATTGGTCATGCATAGCTAAACAGTGAAAAATAAAATAAGACATGGCTTCATTTGTTTGATTCTGTTTTAGATGAAGAAGCAAATCTTAAAATCTCTGATTATTAAACTCAGTAAAGAAAACTCTCTCATAACACAATTTACAAGCTTCGTGGCAGTTGAGAAAAGGGTATGTATTGTTATTTTATGGTTATTTCATTCGTATTTACATATTAAGAAAATTATTCTTGCACTGTCACAGATAATATCCATGTTCATGGCTTGTGAAGAGCAGGGAGGGAAAAGGCAAAAAGGACCATCAAACCAGGGCCTTGCATTCATGAAGGGCCTCAATGTTAGAGCTCATGATAATCTCTCTAAATGAGTCACATGTGTTATATTTTTATTGTTATAATTATTACTTAGGTATATGTGTACTTCTGAGATACACTATAATTTTGTTACATTTTGGCATTTCTCATCTTTTATTAATGCAAGATCCTCAAAAAAAAAAAGGGCTTGAGTTTCCCTCACCCTGAGAGACACCTTTTCTCTTTCATAAGTTTAAGAGGAAAGCCCACAACAGAAGGCACTTAGCACAATACCCACACCCAGCTCAATAAAGAGGAAAACCAATCAACTGAGTATACTTGTCTTTTTAGCCTCTTTCTTTCTCTCTTGTGGCCCAGGACACACACTCTAATCTGAAACCCATACATATTTCAAACTAAGGATTTACTGGGCTTTAGAATAATAATTATTTAATTTGATAATGTCTGTTTTGTTTTTACCTAATTGTGACTCAATATAGGATGGTAAGGAGTCACCTTTTCTTGATATTCCAAATATTTCGGAACTTATTGCCAAAGAAGATATAGATTTTCTGCCATACATAGGCTGGCAGGAAGAGCAACTGGAAGACAGTGTGGCACAGGTAAATGTTAATTACCAAATAAATTAATATTGTGTTTTTATATCTGTATGATGGTCAAGGGGAACCCTTTGCTTAAAATAGCACCCTTAATGTTTGTATATGCAGAAACTGTTGTTTCCTTCATAATGGAAAATATTTGCACATTTATAAAAAAGCTGTTACATAACTGACAAAGTCACCACTCATATATATAGCTATATATATATATGAAGTACCAAAGGGGAAAAACTATGATTTGGCTTCATTCATAACAAATAAATTGTCATACAAGAAACCAAAGTCACTGATTCTAAGTAATTAATAGGTTGGTCATGAAAGTAGTGATAAAAGTCCCACCTGATAATCTAAATTTACCACTAATAATTCTTTTTTTTAATAATAAAATATCATTTTATTATTAAATAAAATTAATAAATTAATAAAATTAAATAATAAAAGATTTTATTTATCCATTCACGAGAGAAACAGAGAGATAGAGAGGCAGAAACACAGGCAGAGGGAGAAGCAGGCTCCACACAGGGAGCCGCATGCAAGACTTGATCCTGGGTCTCCACGATCATGCCCTGGGCTTAAGGTGGCGCCAAACCGCTGAGCTACCCAGGCTGCCCACCACTAATAATTCTTAAAGTTTATAGTACTTTATACTGTAGCCGTTGTAGCCAGAAGTAAAAATTTAGAAATGTGACTCCCATAGAAACTGGAAGTAGTTTTCGGTACCAAAGGAACAAAACAGGGCTAATAAGATCCTTGGGTATCTAGGTTAGCAAAATAAAACTGCCAAAATTTAGGAATTTAGAATCTAAGGGAAAAATCTGAGAGGAATTTTGGGAAAACACAATATATGCAACATTCATTTTCTTTGATCCATTTTGAAGTTCTCCCTAGAGAGAAGAGAAGTTGTAACTGCCACAAAATAGACAGGCAGTATCCCAATTAGCAGACAAAGAGGTAGGCTGCCTTTGGTCCACCTCTCCCATTGTTGCAAACCCCTCCCCCTTTGGCTGAAGCAATTTCCAGGAGATTAAAAGAGCCTGCATCTTTATTCCTCCTGCTCATTTTTTGCTCTTCCCCTTTTGGGAGTCAAACATTGAAGACAGGACATTAAAAAACAACCATATATATATGGGGATAATTTAAAAGTAACTGCCCATACCCAAGGAAAGGCTCAGAAAAGACTTAAGACATTAAGTTTACACTTTAGTCTGATTATCAGCCTACAACAATTAAAAAAGAAAAAAAAGAATAACAAAAATACAATAAACACTGGGGAAGAAGGAGAATCTCATATCCAGAATTACCACATTAATTAGATTCAAATATTCAGTGTTCAAGGGGAAAAAATCATGAGGCATACAAAGAAACAGGAAAGTATGGCCCAAACAAAAGAAAAAATAAAACAACAGGAACTGTCCCTGAAAAATACAAAATGACAAATATACTAGACAAAGACTTTAAAACAATGATCTTAAAGATATTCAGAGAACTAAAAGAAGGTGTAGAAAAAGTAAAGAAAATGATGAATGGGCAAAATGAAACTATCAGTAGAGATAGAAGACCTAAAAATAAAGCAAAAAGAAATTCTGGAGCTAAAAAGTATAATACCTGAAATGAAAAATTCACTAGAGAGATTCAAAGGCAGATTTGAAGAGGCAGAAGAAAGAAGTAGTGAACTTGAAGATAGGACAGTGCAAGACTTAATATTAATAAAGTGTCAATATTGGCAGCCTATAGATTCCATGCAATCTCTATCAAAAGCTCAGCAATGGAGGATCCCTGGGTGGCTCAGTGGTTTAGCGCCTGCCTTTGGCCCAGGGCGCGATCCTGGAGTCCCGGGATCGAGTCCCGCGTCGGGCTCTGGGCATGGAGCCTGCTTCTCCCTCCTCCTGTGTCTCTGCCTCTCTCTCTCTCTCTCTCTGTCTATCATAAATAAATAAATCTTTAAAAAAAAAAAAAAAAAGCTCAGCAATGTTACTGAAGAAGTAGAAAAATCCATCCTAGAATTCATTTGGAATTTCAAGGGACTCCAAATAGCCAAAATAATCTTGAAAAAAGAAAAACAAAAATGGAGGACTCACACTTAACTGATTTCAAAACTTACCCGAATGGTACAGTAATCAAATCAGTGTGATATTGGTATGAAGACAGACTTCTTTAGGCCAATGGAATACAATAGAGATCCTAGAAATAAACCATTGAGTATGTAGTCAAATGATTTTTGACACTGGTACCAAGACCATTCATTGAGGAAAGCACAAACACCACTGAAAAAACTGGAGATCTGCATGCAAAAGAATCATATTAGACTCTTAACCTAGTATCATATACTAGGTTATTAACTCAAAATGGATCTATGACCTGTATGTAAGGCCTAAAACAATAAAAACTCTTAGAAGAAACAGGACAAATCTTCACCCACTGGATTTAACAATAATCTGTCAGGACATGACACCAAAGGCAAAAGTAAAAAAAAGAAAAAATAGAGCAATTGGATTTCATGAAAATTAAAAAATTTTTGCACATCAAAAGATTCCCCACAGAATAAAAAGATAACCCACAGAATGGGAGAAAATACTTAAAAGTGATATATCTGATAAAGGATCAATATCCAGAATATATAGAACTCCTAAAATTCAACAACAACAAAACAAACAACCCAATTCAAAAATAGGGCAGGGGCAGGTGAGTGGCTCAGTTGGTTGGGCATCTGACTCTTGGTTTCACCTCAGGTGGTGATCTCATGGGTCATGAGATCCAGCCTCCATATTCAGCAGGGAGTCTGCATGAATATTCCTTCCTTTTGCCCCTCCTCTACTCTCCTCCCTCTCTCTCTCTCTCTTTCTCTCTCCCTCCCTCCCTCCCTCTCTCTCATATGAATAAATACATCTTTAAATAATTTGTTAAATAGGGCAAAGGACTTGAATAGACATTTCTACAAAGAAGATATATGAATGGTCAGTAATCACATGAAAAGATGCTCAATAGCAAAACAGGCCTTCCTCAAGAAGCAAGAAAAGTCTCCAATACATAATCTCCTTACACCTAAAGGAGCTGGCAAAAGAATAGCAAAGCAAAGCCTAAATCCAGCAGGAGAAGAGAATTAATAAAGGTTAAAGCAGAAATCAATGATACAGAAGAAAAAAAAAAGAATATATCAATGAAAGTAGGAGCTGGTTCCTTGAAAGAATTAACAAAATTGATAAACCCAGACTTATCAAAAAGAAAAGAGAAAGGACCCAAATAAATAAAATAAATAAATAAAATCACCAATGAAAGAGGGGAGATCGTAACCAACACCACAGAAATACAATTATAAGAGAATATTGTGGGATCCCTGGGTGGCACAGCGGTTTGGCACCTGCCTTTGGCCCAGGGCGCGATCCTGGAGACCCGAGATCAAATCCCACGTCGGGCTCCCAGTGCATGGAGCCTGCTTCTCCCTCTGCCTGTGTCTCTGCCTCTCTCTCTCTCTCTCTGTGCGACTATCATAAATAAATAAAAATTTTTAAAAAAAGAGAATATTGTGAGCAATTATATGCCAAAAATTGGCAATCTGGAAGAAATGAATAGATTCCTAGAAACATAAATTACCAAAACTGAAACAGGAAAAATTATAAAATCTTAACAGAACAAAAACCAGCAAAGAAATTGAATCAGTAATCAAAAATCTCCCAACAAACAAGGGTTCAGGGCCTGATGGCTTCCCAGGGGAATTCTACCAAACATTTAAAGAAGAAATAATACCTAGTCTTTTGAAACTGTTTCAAAACATAGAAATGGAAGGAAAACCTCCTAACTCATTCTGTGAGGCCAGCATTACCTTGATCCCAAAACCAGACAAAGACCCCACTAAAAAGAAGGATTACGGACCAATATCCCTGATGAGCATAGATGCAGAAATTCTCAACAAGGTACTAGCTAATTGGATCCAATAGATTATTCACCAAGTAAGATTTATTCCTGGGCTGTAAGGATCCACAAATCAATATCCACAAATCAATGTGATACACCATATTAATAAAAGAAAGAATAAAGACCATATGGCCCTCTCAATAGATGCAGAAAAAGCATTTGACAAAATACAGCATCTTTTCTTGATAAAAAAAAAAAAACCCTCTGGGAAGTAGAGATAGAAGGAATATATCTCAACATCATAAAGACCATATATGAGAAGCCCCCAGTGAACGTCATTCTCAATGGGGAAGAAATGAGAGCCTTTCCCCTAAGGTCAGAAACATGACAGGGATGCCCACTCTCACCACTGTTCAACATAATTCCAGCCATCTAGCCTCAGCAATCAGACAACAAAAAGAAATAAAAAGCATCCCAATGGGGAAAGAGGAAATCAAACTCACTTTTTGCAAACAACATACTCTATGTAGAAAACCCAAAAGACTCTACAAAAAAATTGCTAGGAATTCAGCAATGTGGCAGGATATAAAATCAATGCACAGAAATCAGCTGCATTTCTATGCACCAATAATGAAGCAGCAAAAAGAGAAATCAAGGAATCAATCCCATTTACAATTGCACCAAAACCATAAGATACCTAGAAATAAACCTAACAAAAGAGGTAGAGGATCTGTACTCTGAAAACTATAGAGCACTTATGACAGAAATTGAGGAAGACACAAAGAAACATTCCATGCCCATAGATTGGAAGAACAAATATTGTTAAAATGTCTATACTACCTAAAGCAATCTATACATTCAATTCAATTCTTATCAAATTACCACCAATGGGAGGTGGGTGGATGGGGTAACTGAGTAAGGGGCATTAAGGAGAGCACTTATGTAATGAACACCGGGTGTTGTATGAAACTAATGAATCACTAAATTACCTCTGAAACTGGTAGTACTGTATGTTAATTAAATTGAATTAAAAAAAAAAAAAACCTACCACCAGCATTTTCACAGAGCTGGAACAAACGTAAAATTTGTACAGAACCAGGTAAGACCCCAAATAGCCAAAGGAATGGTGAGAAAGAAAACCAAAGGTGGTGACATCACAGTGCCTGACTTCAAACTGTACTACAAAGCTGTAATCAAGACAGTGTGGTACTGGCACAAAAACAGACACACAGATCAATGGAACAGAATGGAGAACCCAGAAATGGACCCTCAACCCTATGATCAACTAATCTTTGACAAAGCAGGAAAGAACTTCCAGTGGAAAAAAGACTGTTTCTTCAACAAATGGTGTTGGGAAAATTGGGCAGCCACATGCAGAAGAATGAACCTGGACCACTTTCTTACACTATACACAAAAATACACTCAAAATGGATGAAAGATCTAAATGTGAGACAAGAATCCATTAAAATCCTAGAGGAGAACACAGGCAACAACCCTTTTGAACTTGGCCACAGCAACTTCTTGGAAGACACATCTATGAAGGCAAGGGAAACAAAAGCAAAAATGAATTATTGGGACTTAATCAAGATAAAAAGCTTCTGCACAGCAAAAGAAACCATCAACAAAACTAAAAGATAACAGACAGAATGGGAGGTGTTTGCAAGTGTCTTATCAGATAAAGGGCTTGTATCCAAAATCTATAAAGAACTTATCAAACTCAACACCCAGAGAACAAAAAATCCAGTCAAGAAGCGTATGGAAGACATGAACAGACATTTCTCCAAAAAAGACATACACATGGTCAACAGACACATGAAAATATCTTCCACATCATTCATCATGAGGGAAATACAAATCAAAACCACAATGAGATACCACCTCACACCTGTCGGAATGGCTAAAATTAACAAGTCAGGCAACTACAGATGTTGGTGAGGACGTGGAGAAAGGGGAACCTCTTACTGTGTTGGTGGGAATGCAAACTGGTGCAGCCACTCTGGAAAAGAGTATGAAGATTCACCATGTAAAAAATGTAAAAATAGAGGTACCCTACAATCTAGTAATTGCACTACTGGGTATTTACTCCAGCAATTCAAATATAGTGATCCAAAGGAGCACCTCACCCCACTGTTTATAGCAGCAATGTCCGCAAAGCCAAACTACAGGAAGAGCCCAGATGTCCATCAACATCTTTATGAATGGATAAAGAAGAGGTGGTGTATATATACAATGGACTACTACTCAGCCATCAAAAAAAAATCTTGTCATTTGTAATGACATGGATAGAACTAGAGGTTATTATGCTAAGTGAAATTAGTCAATCAGAGAAATACAATTATATCTCACTCACATGTGAAGTTTAAGAAACAAAATAGAGGAGCATAGGGAAAGGGAAGGAAAAATAAAACGACAAAAATCAGAGAGAGAGAGAGAGAGAGACAAACCATAAGAGACTCTGAATCATAGAAAACAGAGTTGCTGGAGGGGAGGGGGATAGGGGAATGGGGTGACTGGGTGATAGACATTAAGGAGGGCATGGGATGTAATGAGCATTGGGTGTTATATAAAACTGGTGAATCACTGAACTCTACTTTTGAAACTAATAATACACTATATGTTAATTGAATTTAAGTAAAAAAATAAAAGGGAAAAAATAAATGAACTTTTATCCTTAACTCAGACCATTTGCAAAGATTAGAATATAGGAATATAGACTTAAATGTAACAACTGATGCTAGAATATCTGGAAGAGAACATAGGAGAAAATGTTAATGAATTTGGGTTGGACAAAGGTTTCTTAAATTTAAAAAACTTTTAAAAATTGGTGAATTGGACTTCATTAATATCAAAAACTTTTGCTCTTCAGAAGACACCATTAAGCAAATAAAAGGGCCAACCAAAGACTGTGAGGAAATATTTGTAAAATACATCTGATAAAGACATCTGAAATATATAAAGCAAACTTACAATTCAATAAGAAAACCCAATAAGATAATGAACAGATTTGAATAGACACTTCACCAAAAAAGATACACAGATGGCAAACAAGCATATGAAAAGATGTTCAACATCATGAGTCACATAAGAATATGAAAATTGGAACCACAATGAGATACCTTTATATACCCAATTGAATGGCCTAAAAGGTGCTGACAGTACTAGATGTGGCAAAGATATGGAACAACTGTAACTCTCCTGCACCTGCTGGTTAGTATAAAATGGCACAACCAAGGTGGGGGGCTCAGTGAGTTAAGCATCTACCTTCAGCTCAGGTCATGACCTCTGGTTCCTGGGACCCAGCCCCGCATCGAGCTCCCTGCTCATCAGGGAGTCTGCTTCTCCCTTTCCCTCTCCTTCAGTGATCTCTCTCACTCTCACTCTCTCTCAAATAAATAAATGAAATCTTCTTTTAAAAATGGCAAAATCATTTTACAAACTCCTGGACAGTTTCTTAAAAAATAAAACGTACACCTACCATTTGACCCAGCCAAATGAAATGAAAGTTTATGGTCAAAGATTTCTGCATAAGTACTCATTGTGGCTTTATTTATAGTAGCCAGAAGTTGGAAACAACTATCAGGAAATGAATAAACAAATTGTGATATAGCCATATGATGGAATACTACTCAGCAATAAAAAGGAAGTAACTGTTGATGCATGCAACATGGATGAATGTCAGGATGGTTAATGCTAACTAAAAGAAGTCAAACAAAGAAGAATAGAAATTGTATGATTCCATTGATACAAAATACATGTAAACCATTCTAAAGTTACTGAAAGCAAGTAAATAGTAGTTGCCTGGGCATAGTGAGGAGAGGAATGAGGTGGATTACAAAAGGGCGCAGGAATACCTTGGAAGTGATGGATATGTTCATTCTCTTCATTGTGATAATGGCTTCATGATGTCTACTTAAGTGCACCAAATGATGCACTTTATTTTTTTAAAATAAACTCTACTCCCAATGTGGGCTCCAACTCAGGACCCTGAGATCAGGAGTCAGGTGCTGCACCAACTGAGCCAGCCAGGTGTTCCTCAGATTACACACTTTAAATATGCAGTTTATTGTATATCAATGATCCCTAAGTAAATCCATTCTGAAAATTTCAATTAACTCTAACCAAACTGCCCTCTGTGTAAGTTATGTCAATTCACACTCACATCAGTAGCATGCAAGAGGCTCTTACTGTCCCTCCTTAACCCAATGTATCATTCAAATGTTTGAGCTTTGCAAATTGGACAGGTGAGAAATGTGTTAGTGATATTTTAATTTTCATTTCTTTGTGAATGAAGATAAGCATGTTTTCATATTCTTAAGAGCCTTAGATATCTTCTTTTCTATGTGTTATCTACATGTCTTTTGCCTTTGTTATTAGTAATTTTTTTATTTCGGGAAAACTACATATTAGGGAAATTAGCTGTTTGTAATTTGAGTTGCACAAATTTGTGTCCCAGTTTGCCGTTTATATTTTGATGTCATTCATCATCTTTTTGTCATGCAGATTTCTTAGTGCAGTCACATTTTTTGATCTTTGGGTTACTTGTTTTTGTTTTATTGTTTTGGTTTTTATTATCATGCTTAAAAACAGCTTTACTATTCAGAAATTATGCTTTCTCAAAGTGTCCTCTTACTTTTTAAAATAGTTTTTATTTTAAAGTGTTTATGCTTTCTTATTTGTATTTAATTTTTCATCCAATTTGAATCTATCCTGGTATAAGATAGGAAGTATGGAACTAACCTTATTCTTTTCCTAATTAGCTACCCACTGTCCCCAACACTGTTTATTGGATAACTCTTTTTCCTCCCATTGACTTAAAATGTCATCTTTAGGGATCCCTGAATGGCTCAGCGGGTTTGGCACCTGCCTTTGGCAGGGGGCATGATCCTGGAGTCCCAGGATCGAGCCCCGTGTTGGGCTCCCTGCATGGAACCTGCTTCTCCCTCTGTCTGTGTCTCTGCCTCTCTCACGCTCTCTCTGTATCTCAATGAATAAATAAATAAAAGCTTTTTAAAAAATGTCATCTTTATCATCTACTAAATTCCTGTGTTTTAGGATCTATTGCTGGACCATCTATTCCATTGATGTCTCATTATTGTAATTTTATAAAATGCCTTAATATCTGATAGGTCTGATCCATCATTATTGTTCTATTTAGTTTGCTTCTGTAATTAAGAGAAATTTAACCAGAAAAGTATTGTTTTTAAATGTTATTTTCAAATATGTGTCTTGTTATATGTTCTGCAGCATTATTATTTAAATGTATACTGGAAATGACTGAATGGGGAAAGACTACACTTTAAAAAAAAAAACAGCTGATTTACCTTGGTAAAATTATAGGCTAATTATTTTTTTTAAGATTTTTTTTTTAAGTCATCTCTACACCCAGTGTGGGGCTCAAATATACAACTGCAAGATCAAGAGCCACGTGCTCTACCCATTGAGCCAATCAGGTGCTGCCAGGCTAATTATTTCCAAAATATCTCAAAGACTTGTAATTCATATAAAACTGGATTTTATTTACATGTATCTTTTTAAGAAAGACTTTTTATATTCCAGGAATAGTAGTAGCATATCATCCTCAATTCCCATTTATTTTACATGTCGTTTAAAGTCTGGTATAAAGATGCATTCGTTTAGTTATTTTAAAGCTTTTGAAATTTTTTTTTCAGTTTTCCCATTTCCTTAATATTTCTGAACAGCAGAATAAAAGACCAGAATAATTTATTTCAAATTATCAGTTTATTTTAGGGCCAATTACACACTATGATACTGCTAATTTTAAAATCTTGAACAAGACACTTCTATAGTGCTGACTTTTCTTTTGTATAAAATGAGGGGTATTGAAAATTTTAGCACACTAAGAATATAGAGAAAGGAAGATGTATTTATTGTTGCTGTTCTCTCCAAATCTCTATATAAGATTTGTATCTATATAAGTAGGACGTTGTATTTAAATTATCTTGAATATATACTCTTTTCAGTGCTCTAGGATAAGCGATTATGATTACATGTCTGTCTACTCAGAAGTCAACTATAGGAAGTATGTTTGATTGTTCATTTTATTTTGTGTTTTTCCTTACCTTATATTTTTCCCTCTTGGACAGCCTTTTTCAGCATTCTTTGAATGGAAAGAAAAACTGCCACAACCACATTTGACGAACAGAAAGTTTAAATTATCTCGGCTGGAATATTATGAAGATTTGGATGTTTTGGAAGATTTTGGTTCCCAACTATCAGAAAAACCTTTAATAGTCAATATTGAACATGGAGATGTGGAAAAGCCATTGGACACCAGAATTTCTGAGTCATTTAAACTACCAATTTGTGAAGCTGCCCCTTTCCTAAAACCGGCTGGTTATAGCATTTCTGCTGCCCATAGTTCAGCCTGTTTGGAAGTTCAGCCCTTTTTTGGTACTAGTTTCCTTCATCCTCCCCACCTATGTCATAAAAAGGCTCATTTTGCTTGTCCTAAGAGTCTCAAACAGTTTGGTCCATCTAAGAATGACCAAGACCTTCAAATTGACTTTTTGGGTGACTTTACCCCTGAGTCACGTACCCCTTCCAGACCACCTTCCCCACGTTTTGGATCCTCTGCTTTTTCTTCTCTTTTAGGTGCCTCATTTAAATCCAGAGAGGTTAATCTACCTGAAACTTCTCAAAGCCATAAGACCGACAATTCTGGTAGCATTTCCCATGAGTTGGACTCTCTTCTGCAGCCAAATATTTTTTTGTCTCTTCCTAAAAGAGTTTCTTCTGCTAGTCCATCCAGAGGGTTTGACGTTCATTACCATTCTGATTCTCCTCTTTATTTTCAAAATTCTGTAGTTCCTTTGAGCACCAGTTACAAGCCACCAATAGATCTGTTTGCTAACACTGAATTGGAGTCTTCTTCCACAGATCTTTCTGCCAGAATTTCATCACCTTCAAGTTATGAATGTTTTTTTGCAACAGAAAATAATGAAACACCAGAATTTCTGACAAGTAGTTGTTTTCAAAAAGCGGCAAAATTTGATATAAGAGGAAGTAACTTTACTGCAAGCTTTCAGTCACAAAAAGATGAACAAAGCTGGATGAATTTTGTGCCTTGGACTGAACTCTTCAGTCTACAAACTGAGGTATTAGTCTAATTTACCCTTAAGTGTATGGTTAATTAGCTTCATAGTTCAGAACAGAAATACTCAAAGTAGCTGGTCATTGAAATGTTTACCAGTGTATTAGTGAGGTAAGTGACTTGTGGAAGAATGTAAATCAACACACTGCTTCCTTCATTGATAAAATCCTGCTTTAAAAAAAAAAAGTCATTGAACAATACAGTTGCTTGATGATGGCATTTATCTATCTACTTTTAATTGTTAGGCCAAAATATCATGCAAGTGAATATTAATATTCCTTGGTTGAATATTAGCACCCCTGGGTGGGTCATGGGGTAACACCTTGATTTCCTAGATTCTAGAACAGATAGATGAATTACAATCATGTAAACATCTCATTGTGAAGTTCACATATGGTCTTGGGAATATGACTCAACATGTAAGATTGTGTTACAGTTTATCATTCCATTTGTGAAGCTAATAAACACCCAATAAATTTAGTTCCTGCACTGGTACTAAGACCCAGCCTCACGTATATTATTATTTGTTTTGATATAAAGTGAAAAAAGCAACTTGATTTAGTATGAGACTAAATTTGTGCCTCAGTCTTACTGCTTTGTGATTTAAGGCAAGTCAGATAACCTTCCTGAGTCTCAGGCTCTTTACCCATATACTGGGGATGATAATAATGGCTACCTCATAAAGTGGTTTTGAGGTTTAAACAAGATAATAACAGCTGCCCAGCTTTTATTTTTTACCTGAAAGAATGTACATGAAAGCAGTGTTGGAAGCAGTATAGCAGATACTGCTGTCTGTGGGCTTTGGAACCAAACTGTTGGGGCTTAAATCATGCCTCTGCTACTTGTTAGCTGTGCAACTTTGAACAAGGTGCTTAAACTTCTCTGTGCCTCAGTATCCTCATTTGCAAAGTGGATATAATAAAAGATTTTCCACAAGAACTGGCTAAAAAGGTTTTTTAAAAAACAAAAACCTGGCATCTAGAACTAGTTCAATACTAGTTAGCCTATATCAATGCTTTTATTTTTCAAATTATTGCCATAGAGTCTGTGCACCTGCCTATGACCTTACTCTCCTTTCTGCTCCCTTTATCAGTTGCCTTGAGACCTGGAGTCGATCTACTTCAAGTTCAAGATCCCCATGTTCAGGCTTACAACCACCTTATAATATGTAATAAACATCAGCCTTAGAAAGTTGGGTATGGTGGGCAGAGGACAATGAGGATAAGTAAAGTATTTTTAAAGACCATATTCACCATAACAATTTTTTTTTTGTTTTTTTTTGTTTTTTTTTTTACAATTTTATATTTAGTAAAAAAATGTCATTTTCATATTTCAGACATCATAAAGGCACATTTTTAATGTTGATCAAAAGGAATCTGCTACTTAAAAGTTTGAGAAACATCAGTTCAAAGCATTACTAGAAGAAAAAAACACATAACACCATTTATAAGTGCCACCTGATACATAATGTCCATAGTATTTTTTGAGACTCCCAACAATATTGTGTCACTAGTATATCAAGAACTAATAGAACTTATAGTTCTATAAAAAACATTGATTTAAAAAAATAATAAAGATAAAATGTTTGATAATAAAAATTTTAGAAATGTCTTAATAAACTGAAATGAGATCATTGGAAACATTATTTATTACATTAATATCTTATGTATGTAATTAAATTTCAATAATGTGGCTTAATTTTTTTTTTTATTTCATAGGATGGCTTCTGGAAGCTTACACCAGAACTAGGATTTATATTAAATCTTAATATAAATATTTTAAACAGCTTTCTTGAACAAAAAGGCATTAGATCTCTGGGTAAGTCACCATTTTTCTATTAATTAAATGGCATGTTCTTAACTGTTGTAAATTTTGTTGCAAACTAGTGTACCAATGTGCTAATTATGTAAGTTATGTGGAATTATATTTGTTAACCATCAAAGGAAACAGAGGACTAGATTCTAGTCATATCTTTATCACTAATTAGGATATTGCCTGTGAAAATTAATTAGCATAAATAACAATAACTTCTATTTTAAAAATCCAAAATTTCAGTAACTTAACATAAAGATTATTTTCTAGGGACACCTGGGTGGCTCAGCGGTTGAGCATATGCCTTCGGCCCAGGGTATGATCCTGGAATCCCAGGATTGAGTCCCATGTCAGGCTACCTGCATGGAGCCTGCTTCTCTCTCTGCCTGTATCCCTGCCTCTCTGTCTCTCTCTGTGTGTCTCTCATGAATAAATAAATAAAATCTTTAATAAATAGGGCAGCCCCGGTGGCTCAGCAGTTTGGCACTGCCTTCAGCCCAGGGCGTGATCCTGGAGACCCTGGATGGAGTCCCATGTCGGGCTCCCTGCGTGGAGCCTGCTTCTGTCTGTGTCTTTGCCTTTCTCTTTCTCTGTGTCTCTCGTAAATAAATAAATAAAATCTTTAAAAATATATATTTAATGAATGAATGAATGAATGAATGAATGAATAAATAAATAAATAAATAAATAAATAAATAAATAAATAAAAATAAAACCACTCTTTTAAGGCCTGGAATGCAATTTAATAAAAAATAAAAAAAATTAAAAAAAGAACAGGCAGAAGCTAGAGGGTACCAAATCCCTGAAAAGAGAAAGAAAATGAGATGAGCTCTACATTTATCCAGCTGTTCACCCAAAGATGATTCTCAGTTCACGAGACATATGAGAAGTTAGAACTGAAACAGAAAGTCTAATAGGATAATGACATAGAGGTCACAGTTCAAGGCTGCCTAAGTGGCTGGAAATTAAGGGTGAAAATCCTGGGAAGGAGTGAGCCACAGAGCAGGGAGCTCTGAAATATGCATTCAAATTCCCTCAGGTTGTTGATTCTCCCCTAACCCATACATACACAGGATGTGACTTCAGGGAATCCAGAAAAAAGCAACAGCTAGAAAGAAAAAGAGCAGAGCAAAGATTTCAGCTGCTGTCAGGTGTTGGGGAGACAGAGTTCAGTGTTTAATTTATAGCAAATTAGAATCTATAAACATCTCAAGTTTTCCACTAAAACCCAAAAGGGTCAAAAGGACCATAAACCATAATCAAAGACTGTCCCACAGGATGAAAGGGAAAAACAAAATAGGCCCACCCTAACAAAACCTAAAACAAAGTTTTTAAAGGATACTATCACCAGAAATAACTCAACATTCTTTAGAATAACATAATGTAATCCAGAGTCTCCACAGTTTTCAATATACAACCTGGAATGAAAATGTAATAACATACAAAGAAGCAGGAAAATATGACTTATAATCTAAGAGAAAATATCCTATAGTTGCTGACCTACAGATGCCCCAGTTGTTGGAATTAGCAGACAAGGATTTAAAACGGCTATTATAAGTATAGTAAAAGATTTATCAGAAAAGAACAGAATGAGTGAACAAATGGGAGAATCTCAGCAAATAGGTGGAATATCTTTTTTTTTTTAAGATTTATTTATCCATGATAGACACATAGAGGTGGAGACACAGGCAGAGGGAGAAGCAGGCTCCATGCAGGGAGCCTGACGTGGGACTCGAACCTGCGACTGCAGGATCGCGCCCTGGGCTGAAGGCAGGCTCTAAACCGCTGAGCCACCCAGGGATCCCCAAAAAATATATCTTCAATGAAAAGGTATTGGATAGGCTTAGTAGCACAATGCACCAAAACAAACAAAACCAAAAAGATCATGTAACTTAAATTATAATAATATAAAGTGGTAATAAAAATTATCCAAACCAGGACTCCTGGGTGGCTCAGCAGTTGAGTGTCTGCCTTTGACTTGGTGTGATCCAGGTCTGGGATCGAGTCCTGCATCAGGCTCCTGTGGAAAGCCTGCTTCTCCCTCTGCCTGGGTCTCTGCCTCTTTCTCTCTCTGTCTCTCATGAATAAATAAATAAGTAAGTAAGTAAGTAAATAAATAAATAAATAAATAAATAAATAAATAAATAAATAAAATCTTTTTAAAAATTATCTGAACTGAAGCATAGAAAATAAAACAGAATGAAAAAAGAAGAGAATCTAGGACATGTGGAATAATATCAAAAGATTTTATATTCATGTAATTGGGATCTCAGAAGGAATAGAAAAATGTTTGAATAAATAAAATTGAATTTTTTCTAAAATTGTTGAAAGACATAAACTTCTAGATCTGAGAAATTCAGTAGAACTTCAGGCAGGATAAATACAAATAGAACCACATTTAAGTAGACCAGAATTAAACTGCTGAAAACCACAGACAAATCTTAAAGAAAACAGTAAACAAGGACATATTAGAGTCAAGAGAACATCTGTAAGAATTTTAAATTACTTCACATCAGAGATAATGGAAGCTAGGGATGCCTGGGTGGCTCAGCGGTTGAGCGTCTGCCTTCAGCTCAGGACATGATCCCAGAGTCTAGGGATTGAGTTCTGCATCAGGCTCCCTGTGAGGAGCTTGCTTCTCCCTCTACTTATGTCTCTGCCTCTCTCTGTGTCTCCTGTGAACGAACGAACGAATGAATGAATGAATGAATGAATAAATAAATAAATAAATAAAATATTTTTTAAAAAAAGAATGGAAGCTAAAAGATAATGGAATAATATCATTTTTAAAAAATATTTTATTTATTTATTCATGATGAATAAGGAGGCTCCATGTAGGAAGCCCAATGTGGGACTCGATCTTGGGATCCCAGGATCAAGCCCTGAGCCAAAGGCAGATGCTCAACTGCTGAGCCACTCAGGTGTCCCTGGAATAATATCTTTAAAGTGCTGAAAGAAAAAAGAAAAACCTATAAGCTAAGAACTCTATATCCAACAGAAAAGATCCTTTAAAAATAAAGGAAACTTTTTTCCATAATCAAAAATACAGAGAACAAACTGGCAGTTGCCAGAGAGAACAGGATTAGAGGGGATGCACAAATAAGTGAAGACTATTAAGAGGTACAAACTTCCAGTTATAAATAAATAGTCATGGAGATGAAAAGTACAGCATAAGGAATGTAGTTAATAATATTGTAATAACATTGTATGATGACAGAAGGTAATTACATCTGTATGGTTGTGAGCATAGTAAAATGTATAGAATTATTGAATCACTGTTGTGTACCTGAAAGTATTATAACATTGTATGTCAACCATACTAGTTAAAAAAGAACACTAAGCACAAGGACCTAAAATATACCTATATAGATATATAGATTAAGTAACAAAAAAAAAAACTTTAAAAAATTAAGGAAATTAACCAAAGACAAACAAAAGCTGATACAAGGTCAAAGGATATAAGGTCAAAATACAAAAATTAATTTTAATCCCATGTACTAGCCACAAATAGTTGGAAACTGCTATTTTAAAATACCATTATTTTTTAAGATTTTATTTATTTATTCATGAGAGACACAGAGAGAGAGAGAGGCAGAGACACAGGCAGAGGGAGAAGTAGGCCCCATGCAGGGAGCCCGATTTGGGACTCAATCCCAGGACTCCAGGTTTATGCCTTGGGCCAAAGGCAGGCACTAAACCTCTGAGCCACCCAGGGATCCCCTAAAATGCCATTTATAATGGTGTTAAAAATATCAAATGCCTAACAATAAATTTTTTAAAAGGTATGCAAGATTTCTAAAATAAAAACTACAAAACATTATTGAGAGAATTCTTAAAAGATTGAAATAAATGGGGAAAAATTTTAATGTAATGGGATTAGAGAACTCATAATGTGAACATGTCAGTTCTCCCCAATTGATCTATGGATTCAAAGTTGTGAACAACCATGCCCACAAATTTGATAATCTAGATGAAATGTACTGATTCCTTGAAAGATATTATCTGCCAAAACTCACACAAGAAGAAATGGAAAATGTGAATAGACCTGTATCTATTAAAGAAATTGAATGAATAATTAATAACCTTTCAAAACAGAAAGTACCAGGCCCAGATGAGTTCACTGGTGAATTCTACAAAACATTTAAGGAAGAAATTATACTAAGTCTCTGTAATGTCTTTCAGAGTATAGAAGCAGAGAGAATAATTTTTTTTTTTGAGAGAATAATTTCTAACTCATTCTATAAGGGCAACATTACCCTAATACCAAAACTAGACAAAGACATTCCGAGAGAAGAAAACCATAAACCAATATCTCTCAGGAACATAAATGCAAAAATCCTCAACAAAATATTAGCAAGCTGAATCCAAAAAAGTATAAATATAACAAAATACCATGACCAAGTAGGATTTATCACAGGTATACAAGGCTGATTCAACATTAGGAAATAAATTAATGTGATCTATTACGTCAACAAAATAAAAATGAAAAACTACATGATATATCAATACATTGAGAAAAAGCACTTGAGAAGATCCAACACTCATTCATGCTAAAAACTCTCAGTAAACAATGAATAGAGGAGAACCTCTTCAACTTAGTAAAGACTATCTATTAAAAAAAATATATATATATAGGGATGCTTGAGTGGCTCAGCGGTTGAGCCTCTGCCTTTAGCTCAGGGTGTGATCCCAGGGTCCCAGGATTGAGTCCCACATTGGGCTTCCTGCCTTGAGCCTCCTCCTTTTGCCTATGTCTCTGCCTCTCTTTCTCTGTGTCTTTCATGAATAAATAAATAAAATATTTTTAAAACCCTATAGCTAATATGATACTTAACGGTGAGAAACTAGAAGCTTTTCCATCAAGATCAGGTACAATGCAAATGTTGTTCCTCTCTCCACTCCCTTTTAATATTGTATTGGAAGTCCTTGCTAATGCAATAAGGTCAGAAAAGGAAGTAAAAGATATACAGATCAGGAAGAAAGAAATTAAAATTTTCTTTTTTTAAAGATGATATGATTGTCTATGTTGAAAATTTAAAAGAATAAACAATTCTTGAAACTTAACTGATATTAAAATAAAAACTTTAAAATAGTTTTAATCAGATTTGCAGATGATGTAAAAAAAAACTCTTGAAACTAAAAGTTATACCAAGGTTGCAGGATACAGGTTAATATGCAAAAGTCAGTTGTTTTCCTATAATCCAACAAAGAACAAATGGAATTTGAAATTAAAAACACAATATCATTTATATTAGCACTCTCAAAAGTTAAACAATTAATTACAAATGTAACAAAATATATATAAGAGCTATATGAAGAAAACTACAAATATGATCAATGAAATCAGAGAAGAGCTAAATAAATGGATTGATATTCCAGGTTCATGGATAGGAAAACTCAATATTGTCAAGCTTGATCTACAGATTTAATAGAATACCAGTCAAAATCCCAGCAATGATTTTATGAATATGGACAAACTGATTCTAAAGTTTATGTGGAGAGGCAAAAGACCTAGAATAGCCAAAACAATTTTGAAGAAGAAAGTTGGAGGGGCACCTGGGTGGCTCCATCAGTTAAGCGTTTGCCTTCAGCTTAGGTCATGATCTCAGGGTCCTGGGATGGAGCCGCATGTCGGGGGGGCCCATGTTCAGCAGAGAGCCTACTTCTCCCTCTGCCCATCCCCCCTGCTCATGTGCCATCTCTCTTTTTCTCAGATAAACAAATAAAATCTTAAAAAAATGAAAGTTGGAGAACTAATGCTATGCAACTTTAAGACTTACTGTAAAGCTACAGTAATCGAGACAGTGTGGTATTGATGACATTATAGACAAATTGATCAACAGAAGAGCAAGCCCAGAAAGAGATACACATTTGATACAAATTGACAAGCTGATTTTAAAATTTATATGAAAATGCAAAAGAACTTAGAATAGCCAACATAATCTTTCAGTAGAAGATGACAGTAGGAGTACACAAGTTACCTGAATTTTAAGACTATAATCCTACAGTATGGTATTGACACAAAAATAGGTAAGTAGGCTAATGGAACACAATAGAAAGTTCAGATAGAGAGATGCCTGGGTGGCTTAGTGCTTGAGTGTCTGTCTCCGGCTCCGGGGTGATCCCAGGATCCGGGATCGAGTACCACAACAAGCTCCCTGCAAGGAGCCTGCTTCTCCCTCTGCCTGTGTCTGCCTCTCTGTGTGTGTGTGTATTTCATGAATAAATAAATAAATCTTTAAAAAAAAAAGAAAGTTCAGATAGAGACTTGCATATTTAGTCCATTGATCTTCTGCAAAGACACCAATGAAATTAATGATAAAGGAAAGACTGTTCAAAACTGATATTAGAAAAATTGGATTTTCAAATGGAAAAAAAAAGCCTCAACCCTTACTTCATGCCATACTCAAAAATTAATTTGAGATGGAAGATATACCTAAATGTAAAACTATAATACCTCTAGAGGATAGAGGAAAACTGGAAAATTTACAAATATGTGGAGATTAAACATGTTACTGAACAACCAATAGGCCAAAGAAATCAAAAGAGAAATTTAAAAATAACTTGAGCATCAAATCAGAAAGGAAGAAGTACAACCTGTCTCTATTGGCAAATGATATGATAGTATACATAGAAAACCCTAAAGACTACAAAAAAACTGTTAGAATTAATAAACAAATTCAGGAAAATTGCAGGATATAAAATCAGTACACAAAATTAGTTGTGTTTCTATGCACTAATAATGAACTATCAGAAAAAGAAATAAAGATAATAATCCCGGTTACAATTGTATCAAAAAGAATAAGATATCTAGGAACAAAATATAACCAAGGAGGTAAAAGACCTGTACATAAAACCTATAAGATATTAGAAGTTGACACAAATAAATAAAAAAATATTCCATGCTCTTGGATGAGGAATATTGCTTAAATGTTCATACTACCCAAAGCAATCTACAGATTCAGTAATCCTTATCAAAATTCCAATGACATTCTTGACAGAAATAGAGTAAACAATCCTAAAATTTGTACAGAACCACAAATGCACACACACACAAAGCAAAAAAAATAAAATAAAAATTCAAAAAGAAGTCAAGTTTTTTTAAAAAAGATTACTAAAAATCACAAAGTTCTTGCATGACTGAGCAAAAAAGAGAGAAAGAAAGCATATAAACAATACTCAGAATAAAAGGGGGTACTTAATGAAAGGTGGTAGAGAGATTTAAAACATAACAAGAACTTATGAACAGCCTGATGCCAATAAGGCTTTAAACTTAGATGAATTTTTAGAAAAAAATAAATTTTTTACAGCCAGCTAAAGAAAAAATAGAAAAGCTGAATCATTCTGTAATGATTAAAGAAATTAATTTAGGAATGCCTGGGTGCCTCCCTGCGAGGAGCCTGCTTCTCCCTCTGCCTATGTCTCTGCCTTCTCTGTGTCTCTCCTGAATAAATAAATAAAATCTTAAAAAAAATAGTTTAAAACCTTCCAACAAAAAATAAAAACAACACTAGGTTGAAATGGTTTTCTCATCTTCTACCAAATATTCAAAGAACAGATAATTTCAACCCAATACAAAATATTGAAGAGTTTAGGAAAAATCTGAGAATACCTATCAGCTTATTTTGCTAGCATAATTTAATAGCAAATATGATAAGGATTGCAATAGTAACCAAAAGAATAAAATACTTAGGAGTAAATTGAGCAAAAGATATGCAAGACTTGTACCATGAAAACTATAAGACATTAATGTGATATATACCTACAATGGATATTATTCAGCCTTAAAAAGGAAGGAATTCTAACTCATGCCACAACATGGGTGAGCCTCAAAAACATGATGCTAAATGAAACAAGCCAGTCACAAAAAGACAAATACTGTATGATTCTACTTTCATGAGATGCCAAGAACAGTCAATTTCATAGAGACAGAAAGTAGAATGGTGGTTGTCAGAGGCTGAGAGGAGTAGGGAATGGGGGAGTTAGTATTTAATAGGGACAGAGTTACAGTTTAACAAAATGAGAAGCTTTCCAGAGATAAATGGTGGTGACAGTAGCAAAACAATGTGAATGTACTTAATAGCACTGAACTGTATACTTTAAAATGGTTAAAATGGTATGTTTTATGTTATGTGTATTTTACTACAATTCTTTAAAACAAATATAATACATTAAGTGGGTAGTTCATACTTGGGTGTTTGTTATATTATTTATACCCTACAAATATATTGTTGTCTGTTGTATCTACTGAATATTTAATTAAAAAAAAAAAAAAACTAAGTGTAGGGATGCCTGGCTGGCTCAGCTGTTGAGCATCTGCCTTTGGCTTGGGTTGTAGTCCCCGGGGTCCCGGGATCAAGTCCTGCATTGGGTTTCTTGCATGGAGCCTGCTTCTCCCTCTGCCTGTATCTCTGCCTCTCTCTCCCTCTCTTTCTCTGTCTCTCTCTCTCTCTCTGTCTCTCTGAATAAATAAAAAAAATCTTAAAAAAAAAAAAAAAAGTGGGCAGCCCGGGTGGCTCAGCGGTTTAGTGCCACCTTTCGCCCAGTGTGTGATCCTGGAGGCCTAGGATCGAGTCCCTCATTGGACTCCCTGTACGGAGCCTGCTTCTCCCTCTGCCTGTGTCTCTGCCTCTCTCTGCATCTTTCTGTATCTCTGATGAATAACTAAATAAAATCTTAAAAAAAAAGTATGTGTATACTTGGGAATATTTGAAATTCATAAGAAACATTGGGCTTTAGTGATGAATTAAATGTGGAAGTTGAAGGAAGGACATTTTCTGGATTGAGCATGAGAAGGGAAAGCAACTGTAGACTGAATAATTGTGTTATGTTTTGGACTTTTAAAGTTGGAGATTCCTAGCAGACATTGGAAAGAAATATCTACTTGGTTCTATGATGCTAGAGCTCAGAAAGAGGGCAGAATTGAAAAAAACTTTGAGAGAACTATCATTATTTAAAGCTGTGGACCATGAGCATGTATGACATCACCTAAAGAAAGAGGATCTCTAGTACAGGGAAGAGGGCTTAGGGCCATCCTTGGGCATGCTAATATTTAGTGGTCAGACAGGACAGGAACGAGCAAAGACATTGAGACGAAATGGCCAGAGAAATAAGAGGAAAGCTAGAAAGTATGGCATCACAAGTGCCAACAAGTGAGCTCCCTTTATGGCTATATCTTTCCCATGGGTTTTCTCTATACTTCTCTGTATATCTTCATATTACCTATGTTATTTTTCTGTATGTGTGTTTTTCTTTTATGTGTAGTTGCAAAATGTCTGATTTTTTTCCTGATTTGTTTTTATATCTCCCTACCCAATTTTCTCTTATCTTTTTCTTCATTTTTCTTTTATCTTTCCTTCCCCTTATCAATTTACTTTTTAAGTGACTCTGATACATTGTTTAGGCATTTTATAATTTTATTATTTATGATGTTTCTAACAATTATGTGTTGCTTATTATTAATATCATTTAAAAATACTCTAAGATTTTATATGTAATACTAAAAAATAAGAACCCTCTAAATTAAATAGTCCCCATATTTTCTTCTGTCTCTGTTGATTTTCTTTGTGGGATAATGGATTGGTTTTCTTGTTTTATTTTAAAAATTTATTCAATTCTTTTTTCTCGCATTAAGAAAATGATGTCTTTTTTTTTTTTTTTTTTTTTGAGAGAGAGAGAGAGTGTACATAGGAGTGTGGGAGGTGGGAAGGGCAGAGGGAGAGGAGAGAGAATCTTAAGCAGGCTCCATGCCCAGCATGGAGCCCAACACAGGGCTACCTCATGATGCTGAGATCGTGACCTGAACTGAAATCAAGAGTCGGGTGCTTAGCTGACTGAGCCATCCAAGTGCCCCTAAAATGATGTCATTTTTAAGTAGTTTTGGCTATCTCAATGATCTAAAATAAATGGTTTATGTGCAGATATATATACATATTATGCACAAGGCTTTTTGTATTTATAAAACAAAATTGTATATTATTATAAGACAAGATTTTGGGTTTTTTTCCAAAATCACTGTCTCCTAAAAAAGGAGGTGTATTTGAGTCTTCACAAATATTTTATGTTCTCTAAATTACTTTATTTTTATTTTTTTTAAGATTTTATTTATTTATTCATGATAGACACACACAGAAAGAGAGAGAGAGAGGCAGAAGCAGGCTCCATGCAGGGAGCCTGACTCGAGACTCAATCCCAGGACTCCAGGATCACGCCCTGGGCCAAAGGCAGGTGCTAAACCACTGAGCCACCCAGGGATCCTCAGAAATTACTTTATTTTTAATGAGAAAGTGTCAATTGAGGAGAGCACTCAGCTTGAAATAGCCTTAGTGTTTATTTCTAGTATTTAGAGAAATTATCTGACAGAACTCCTTAAATGAGAAATAAAAGAAATTTAACACAAGTTTATTAAGTATTTCTTGGAATATGAATTGAAACTGATAAGCACTGAATGTTGTTTAATGAGTCTATTGAAGATCACTTTCAAAAGCAACATACATGAAAGGATAAAGAAGATGCAATATATATAAATGCAATGGAATATTGTTCAGCCAAAAAGAATGAAATCTTGCCATTTGCAATGACATAGGTGGAGCTAGAAAGATTAATGCTAAGTAAGCAAAGTAAGTCAGAGAAAGACAAATACCATATGATTTTACTCATAAGTAAAATTTATTTTTGTTTTAAAGATTTTAATTTTATTTATTCATGAGAGACACACAGAGAGAGGCAGAGACATAGGCAGAGGGAGAAGCTGGCTTCCTGTGGCAACTCCATGTAGCACTTGATTCCCAGACCAGGATAACGCCCTGAGCCAAAGGCAGATGCTGAAGTATGGGAAACAAACTGATGATTACTAGAGGGGAGGTGGGTGGGGAATGGGGGAAATAAGTGATGGGGATTAAGGAGTACACCTAGGAGGAGCACCAGGTGTTATAAGAAAGTGTTGAATTGCTATATTGTACGCTTGAAACTAATGCAACATTGTATGTTAACTAATTGGAATTAAAATAAAAACTTTAAGTGTAGACAGAAGAAAGTACAAAATATGTATATGTAAGATATATACAAAAGAGGAAGAATACATGGGGAATCCCTGGATGGCTGGGGGATCCTTGGATGGCTCAGCGGTTTAGTGCCTGCCTGCCTTCGGCCCAGGGTGTGGTCCTGGAGTCCTTGAATCGAGTCCCACATCAGGCTCCCTTCATGGAGCCTGCTTCTATCTCTGCCTATGTCTCTGTCTCTCTCTCTCTGTGTCTCTCATGAATAAATAAATAAAATCTTTTTTTAAAAAAAGAGGAAGAATACATTTAATTAATTAAGCAAGTGAGAACACATGACATCTAGAAACTAACTTTGGAAAATAGCGAGGCACTTCTTATAAAACAACAACAAAAGCAACATACATCATGGGAATGCAAATTGCAAGATCCAAATAGTATTTATGTTTGAAGAGCTAGGAACTGGAGGACATATACAAGATGGCTTCAACTTTCCAATATATTCTTTTTTCTAAAGAAAAGAGAGGAATTTCAATCAATTAATCAGTAAAGAAGAATTTGAAGCAGATGTGGGAAAATGTTAAAAGGTGACCAGCTACGCAGTGATAGGAATATTCATCATATTCTCTTTTCTGTGTGCTTAAAATATTTCATAATAAAAAAAATTAAGTGGCTATGTTGTACTGATGTTAACAGTGCTACATACCAAGCATCTAAGATTTAAATGAAGATAATTTACCTGGGAAACTAGCAGACAACTCACTGTGGCTCTAATGATGAAGATGGCAGGGGAAGAAAATAATTTTCCTTTCCCCTTCTGGTTTCTTGGCTGAAACACCAAGATTAACAAGAGAAAAACAAACCATTTTTATTATGTACACACATATATACCTGTACAAAGATGTGAGACTCAAAGGGCAGCCAGGCAACTGAGCTAAGGAAAGGAAGAGAGGTCCGGGGCTTCAAGCAAAGGGGCAGGAGAATTCACAGGAAGGTGAATGGAGGAAATGCTTGGTAAATGGACGTTGCCTTACCATGCAGATACATTTCTCCAGTGAAAAAGTTATCTCTGATAATAGCTCTTTTCCTGATACAAGCCCTTTTTCTCATTTCTTTTAGGCAGTTAAGGGGGAGGTGAAAAGTTTTACCTCAGCTCAAAATAAAAGCATGTTCTAGGGTGGCTTATTCTGAATCTACTCAAGATAGATGTTAAAAGTTTGGTTTCATGAAACGTGAGATTAGAAAAATAGAAATACTTGAAATCTAATTTTTTATAGGAAATGATTTCAAATATGTGACTTGCATTTAGGAAAATTAAAATGGTAAGCAAAAAAAAAAAAAAAAGAAAGAAAATTAAAATGGGTTGTTAATTTCCAGCTCAATATACATAAACTTTCATTTTCAAGTTTGGTATTTTATAAAGTAGTAAAATATCTTGGTTTGAATAGATAACACTGGTTACCTGTAGATACTGTTTAAAAAATGAAAAGACAATTTAGTTGATCTAAAAAAAAATGTTTATTTTACACTATCTACTCTCAAGAGTCCAGAGAACTACAAAGTAAGGGGACAGGGCTGCAAGGTCTTCTAGAAAGAGACAAGCAGAAAACAAGGAAGAAGTACTTAACTTATGTTGACTGGTTGGGGTTTCATATCTGACCATATTTAGAAAGGTCAGAAACCAGGCAGTGAGATAGCACCCAGAGTTGGTTTGGTTTGGGGGAATTGACTGACTGGATATATAGTGTTTCTAATCAAGGGGAGTTTTACAGGGACACAAAAGTTATCTAGGTTTTGTTTTGCTGGATGTGGCACCCTGGGCAATAGCAGCTTCATTTTGGGTCTAGAAATTTATTTCAACAGCACAAATCACTAGACATAATTTGATATGATGACCTACCCAGCTGTATCAATTGTTTATCTTGTATATTTAGGTTTATTCCTCTAAACTATTTGTAGGAGGAGCCTAGAAACTGAATTTCTTTCACAAACTTCATGCATTTCTGTTTATTAAACATGGCAAAAGAGTGGAGCTGTAGATGTAATTGCTTCCTGACACCCCTCGGGATGCTGAGGCACTGGTTCCATTCGTCCTCATTCTTTTTTTTTTTTTTTTCCCGTCCTCATTCTTTATTTAAATAACAGGCTAGTTAAGATCTTGAAGAGAATTATAGAGTTTTAAGATCTGCTAATGTATTATGGTTTAATAGTATTATAATTCTTTAATAGAACTTTTATAAATGGGCACAGTTTGAGATACAGAGTTTCCAATAAATATAAGAGTTTTCCACTTTTAGGTATAAAAGGAAGAGAGCGTCTCCTGGACCTGATTGCCACATTTCTGGTGCTACAGTTTCTTCGCACCACATTGGAACATAAGGGAATAGTCTTCAAATCATTGATGAAGTTGGATGATGCTTCCATTTCCAGGTGGCTTTAATTATAGTATTAAGCAATTTGCGTATATTTCTGACCATTTCTTAACTAAATTTTACAAGAAGCTACATGGAATTGTAAGAACAAAGAGAAATTATTCACAAGGAATATCTTGTCTGTACTCTTTGGTCATAGGCAGGGAACAATATTTTTGCCTCTTAGGTTCCATGAAAAACCGAGGCTCAGCATGTTTAAGTATAGCGTACACTGGAATTCGGATCTTTGGTTCCTGGTTTAGTATTCTTTTCAATATGTCATATTGATTCTATGTGCTTTTGGAAAATCCACAATATGATTATTGGGACCAGGCCCGTTGCCAGTAATTGCAGGGCTTGGCACAAGAATATAGATGGAAACCCACATACTGTATGTCTAAGTATTTAAAAGTTATACATCAAACCAGCTGTTAAGTAAAACACATTTTAAAGTCCTGCCTTGACAAATATAACTTCTTTTGAAGACTAAGTTCAAATTTAGAAATCTGTGACCACTTAAAGTTTTGTGCCATAACATGACAGTATAGAGAGAGCCGTTTCTGGGGCCTTTGCTCCTAATTCTTGGGGTGACCTCTGGCACCACAAGAGGCTTTGAGGCACACAGGAAGCCTCCCTACTTACCAAAATTCCATCCATACCCCATGCAAATGGTCACTCTTTATGTGTGTGCATATACACACAATATATGTATATATACATATATATATAATTTGCTCATGATATTTTTAAAAAGAGAAGTGGGAAAATAGCAAAACTAATAAAAAAATATCTATAGGGGGAGGATGTAGAGATAGGTTGGAAACTAGGTTTCTCCTTATATACTTTGTTTTATATTTTTGACTTTGAAACTAGGTAAATATTTTACACAATAAAGACAAGAAACCAGAGAGAAGAGATTGAATATATTAAATTATTCCAGGAACTCCCATCAGTAATGTCTAGAATGTGAGGAAATAAGTGGCAAAAGGAAAAAGAGGGGATGAGTGGAAGCTATAAATTAAAGGACATGTGGCAAGGCAATGTTAGGCCTACTTTGGATTCTGATGACAAAACCCATTTTATTAAAGAGAGAGAGAATTAGAGAGATTTAAACATTACCTGGATATTTTGTGATATTAAAGAATTATTTATATCTATTTTAAGTCATGTTTAAGAAAAAGTTCTTATCCCTTAGAGATACATATTTGCAGATGAAATTAAAATAAATAAGCAGATCTGTTTTTACCCTTTCAGAAAGACTGATTAAATTCTCAATTCCTAACAGCATCAAACACAAAACAGGTACTCAGAAAATAATAAATTGAGCATTTTGCTGTATGTAATTTATACTTCCAGTTTTAAGAAAAGCAACACTTTCTCATGAGCTTGCCAAACAACTCTTTGAGAAAGATGGAAATTTATTAAGTGAATATCAAGAAAAATACTTCAAAGAACTAGTAGACAGGACTGACAAGTTAATATTTGATTTAATAGGCACAACCAAAGAGGCACTTCTTCTATTTATGTCTTTTTCAACTGAGACAGAAGGGAAGAGGGGCTTAGGAGACAAGTTGGCCAAAATAAAGCCATTTTGGTTTTTAGGCTTATCCTTTACATAAAAGTCAACAAGTCTTAAAAGGAGTCATAAGATACAAATGATGGAAGACCGCAAGACCCCACTCCCTCCAGCAGTAAAAGTCATAAAGGCTGGAGGTTGCTCTTGCGGGTAATTCCATGACTCTAAAACAATGGAAAAACTAACCACCCAATGTAAATGTTAAACCCAGAGTTAAAGAGTAAGCCCCTCCTTATAGGATTGGCTAATTTAAAAAAAAAAAAAAAAAAAAAAAAAAAACCTTCTTAAACTCTTTGTTGGAAGCAGGAGGGGGGGGTGGTCCTTTTCCTCCCCTGGGAAGAGAGACTACTACTTTATCTATGAAGTAGCTCCTTTCTTACTTGTATACTTAACAAATTTTTGTCCCTTTCTCTACATGGCTTGCTCTTGAATTCTCTCTCTCAAAAGGCCAAGAACCCTCTTGGCGAGGGGTGTAAGGCCCTCCATCTTGGCCTGTCTGGCATCACAACTATGATAGCCATTAGAACAAGTATTAATAACTTTGAACTTACTTTTGAATTGCAGTATTATAAAGTATTAAACCAAGATTTTCAAAGATAATGAAGTATATTCCAGCACATTGCTTTTACCATATGACTGTTACTATGAGAGCAAAAAGGTTTGTTGGCGCTTTCATAATAGTAATTTTTATTCCCTGTTGATTGCATATTTAATTTTAACTTTTCTTTTTGTTTTTATTTTTCTGCTTCATGATAACATATAACATTAATGCACACTAATAACACATTGAAGGGGGTATATGAACAAAACCTTCATACTAGTATGGGATGGTCAGTCAAAAGCTTAGAGACCAGCTAAAGGAAGACCAATTGAATTAGTGAGAATATTTAAAACGAGTTTTGTTGCTTTCAGTAGTCCATAACTATAAGTAGACTAATGATTACTGGGAAACAGGCCTTTTAAGCACTTTGGACATGCTCACCATTTAGTATGTTTGTGTCATCATGATATTCATTAACATTTATTGATTGCCTGCTCTGTGCCAAGGGTTATTAAAGCCTGTGACATGCATGTATTTTGCTAATCCCCACGACAAACCCCTAGGATCTCATATTATTATTATAATTGAGGAAACTGAGACTTCCAGTCTTGAATGAAAGCTTCATCATAGCCAACATTGTGTGATTTCAGAGTCAGGGTTTGAACCCAGCTTTTAGCCATCATACTATACTAATGGCCCTTCCTCAGTTTACAGGGAAAAAAATCAGGAAGATGGAGAGAATTTTCCAAATTTTTAGTTTCCCCCCAAAGAATTTTTTTCTCTGTAGTATATGTTACCACTTGCTTGCTAATAAATTCTAGCAGATGACATGATTAATGAGGAATTAGCTAACTAATAATGAAAAATCTCAATTTTTCTGAGTCTTGCATAGACTTTTGAATATTTGACAGTCTTGAATGTTTGACATTTTATGCACACAAACTTAGAGCTTTTATGTTATGCACAGTTTAGTAGTACATTGTTTCTGATTGGTGTGACAGAATTAACTATATGAAAGTTTAATGGGTGAGTCTTAGGTATTTTGCTAACTGATCAAATTGAGAATTCCTGGTACAGTAAAAAGGAGAGAGAAATAGAAACCTGGTTTGTAAAATAGTATTGAGTTTCTGCTTGAAGAATGGATGGATTTAGATCAAGAAGAATGGAAAGGAGATGACAAAAAACAACAAAAAAATCATATAAAATCTAGAGAAGGCTTGAGTTGTCCTGGAGGGACCAAGGAAGTCTATGAAGCATTTAGAAGCTGGAAAGTGATGAGCTTAATATATTTTAAAATGTGTTGGATAAGTTAAAAGCACTGTGTCAGTCTGATAGAACTTTCATAAAATGTCAGAGAGAATTGCTTTTTTTAAATATCTTAATTTTTGACAGAATTATTTTGTCTGATATAATGTGCTAGGTTTGGTACCACATTACATTTCGTAGGTAATTATATTCTGATGTTGTTGGAACCATTTATTTTTATTCTAGAACTATCCCCTGGGCTTTTGAAGAAATAAAGAAAGCAAGTGAATGGGTAAGAAGAACTGAAGGACAATATCCATCTATCTGCCAACGGCTTGAGTTGGGTCAAGACTGGGACTCTGCCACTAAACAGCTATTGGGGCACCACTTCTCTTTACAGACTTCTTAATTACAGTCAAGGCTGAATCAACTGAAGTTGTTTTTTAAACATTACTCATGCTTCCATGTACAAAATAATCAGATATCTATAGATACCTATAATGAAGTTTAATTATGATTTTATTCAGTATAGCACTCACTTTAAAATAAACAGAAACAGGGGTGCCTGGGTGGCTCAGTCAGTTAAGTGTCTGCCTTCAGCTCAGGTCATGATCCCAGGATTCTGGAATAGAGCCCCTACATCAGGCTTCCTGCTCAGCAGGGAATCTGCTTCTCCCTCTCCCTCTCCTGCCACCTCGTACTCTCTCTCCTCTTGCTCACTCTATCTCAAATATAAAATCTTTTTAAAAAGTAAAAAATAAAATAACTGATTAATGAACTAAGAAGTGATAATAAAATTAATATTACAACATTACAGATTTTTTGTGTTTAAAAGTTTTAAGGTGATAAGAGACACATCTGGCTGGTCCTGGAACCTCATTTCCTTCTCCTCTTTAAAGACTCTAGTAGAGAATGGCCCAGCTGGATTTAGTAAGCTGGACAGAAACAAGGTCTTGGCTGATGTCAGTGTTCCTGGCGTGCAAGCCTGTTTCCTGGGTCCTGAGTCTCCAGACCTTTGCCCTTGTATGCATGCTCCCTGGTGTGGTTCCTAAACTATAGATCCCTTGATACATTTTTTGTCACTTAGAAAAGCTAGGTATCCTAAGTAATTCTTTCATGGATCTATCTAAAACCCTAAAGTCCTCTAGATTTCCTCCTATGTTATCTTGTAGAAGTTTTATAAATTTTGCATTTTATTTATTTTTTTTAAATTTTGCATTTTACATTTTGGTTTATGATCCATTTTATTTTTCATGAAAGCTGTAAGGTCACTTTCCACCTTCCTCCACACTACCACTTCTAGATTACCTCTCTATCTTTATGTAAAAAAAAACCCTGGTTTCATTGAGATTCATTCTTTTGGCTGTCCTCCAATCTGTCCTCATTGCTGTCATTTGCCATGTGCCCAGTTCCTACCCTCATTCACATGGTTCAGGATTTCCCTTTCTACTGCCAGTCCTGCCTTCATCTTGAGTGACTTCCATTAACCTGCCGTGTGACCCTCCTAATTCCCTGGACTAGAACCACAGCTATAATTGAGGGTTGGCAGAATGCCTTGTGATGCACTCAGAGGATGGGAAGTTTGTGAGGAATTACTGTGAGGCCTTCTCCATCTGACTGTCAACCTGGGAGGTAGACGTAAGACTATTTCTCATCACCTCCCAGTTCTGAAGCGATGTAAAGCTCAGGAGACAGTTGGAGACTAAAAATCCTAGCTGTATTAAGAATTGACTCCTCAGCAATGAGGTGTCCCACAACACACATCAAAATTATCTAGCTCCTTTGGGATGTGGGACAAGGACCAAGGGGAGCTGGCATCTTTGACTACTCTTTCTCTTGCTGTTTATGTAAGTAATAAACCATCTAAATCTAAAATGGCTTGTTATGTCTTTACTGGCTAAATCAATCAGGTCTTGCCCTTGGCCTTGTCTGCTTATTTGATATAATCACAGAAGATAAACTCTTTTCTTGTTCTATCAGATTAGAGGATAAAAGATTGATAGTACCTAGTAGCAGAGTGTGTGAAGATAGATAGACTTCCTTATGTTATCGCTGGAAACATATACTAGTAAATGTATTTGCAATTTCTCCAAATTTAAATCACTACCCTCCTTGATCTAAACATTTCACTAATAGGAATTCCACTTCTAGAAATTCATCTTGCAAAAATATGGACACATACACATCCATGTGTTATATATGCACATATATATATATTTCAGTTGCAGAATAATATGGAATAGAGTTCATTTAAAAATTATATAAATGGGGGGATCCCTGGGTGGCTCAGCGGGTTAGAGCCTACCTTTGGCCCAGGGCGTGATCCTGGAGTCCTGGGATCGAGTCCCACATCGGGCTCCCTGCATGGAGCCTGCTTCCGCCTCTCTCTCTCTCTCTCTCTCTCTGTGAATAAATAAATAAAGTCTTAAAAAAAAAATTATATAAATGGGTGTTTATATATGTATGAGATAAAAGTCTGTCATGTCATATTCCAAACTGGTTACCTTTGAGGAATAGGAACTTTGTTTCTATCCTATATATTTGAATTGGTTAAAAAGTTTTACAGTGAATATATATATATAACTTTTATTTCAAAAATACATAAAAGCCAAGAAAATAGTATAATGAACATAAATCCTGTCATTTAAGAGATTTTGCCAGGTTTTTATAAATTGAGAACAGTCTTCTCTTCCCTCCTCTTTTGCTATTGACTTGTTAAAGAAACAAGGTCAGTTGTCCTATAGGATTGTCCCACATTCTGGATTTGTCTGTTTCCATTTTTTCTTTCCCCATATTTCTTGTAAACTGGAAATTTGATCTAAGGTCCTGAATAGATTAAGAATCAATATTTTTATCAACAGGAGCCATATAGTTTGGTTGTTCTTTTAGCAATGCTAACAATGATCAGTGGGTTTTCCAATGTGAAGCTGTGTTTCCCCTACAACCAACAAATAGTCTGTGAAGAGATTCTTTGGCAGCCAATTCCTCATCAGTCTTTCACCTAACAGTTTTGTTGCTGAAATTATTTTCATGAAACATTGTGATTCTCTATCTTTTCTTCTATGATTAACTGAAATTTTTCTGAAAGAATGAGCTTTCCCCATCAACTAATGTTGTTTGATTATAGTATTTTTAAAAACTTACTTCAAGGGACACCTGGGTGGCTCAGTTGCCTTTGGCTCAGGTCATGATCCCAGAGTCCTGGGATGGAGCTCTGCGTCCAGTTCCCTGCTCCTTAGGGAGCCTCCTTCTGCCTCTCCCTCTGCCTTCTGCTTCCCCTGCTTGTGTACTCTGTCAAGTAAATAAAATATTTTTAAAAATTACTTTAAAAAGATATTTAATTATTAGAATTGTTGTGTATCTTCCTTTATAGGTTAAGAGTCTGTGAAGGGCAGAGGGACTGTTAAGAGACAACAGGCCCAAAATGGAATTATCTGTGCCAAGTCCCACATCAGCAAACCAAGGCTTGATACCCAACCTAACTGCAATTTCAGCCTCTTCTAGGAATAGAATCTTAACCAGTAGTCTGGAATTTCCTGGTAATACTAGTGAGGTAATCCTCCGGATAGACCTCATCCCTCCCCCAAAAGACAGTGAATTGGTCTGAAATAATCCTTTCTTTTGTTTATGATTTCCTTGCCCCACCCCTGTTCTGCTATGAAAAGCCTGTCCTGTTCTGCGTTGCTTTGGAGCTCCTTTCTATTTGCTGGATAGGATGCTACCCTAATTGTTGAATAAAGCCAATAAGATCTTCAGGTTTAGTCAGCTGAATTTTAATACCATGTTCTATTGTTGTTTGTATTGTTAATGCTTGGTATAGTCATGGTACACAGGATGCATTTAGTGAGCTAAACAAATAATAGTGACCCTACTTAAGATCTGATGAGCCTCTCCATGATGTGGGAAACAATGGCAAATGAAAAATTATTAAATTTCCTACTACTTACAGCCCCTTGACAAGTTCTTGAAACAGATAGAGTGATCTTCCTCTAGAGACTCAGCTGCCTCGATGTTGACACATTGCTAAAGGCAAAAGGCAATCTTAGTCCAACTCTCCAAGATCTTGGGAATCTATTTTAACATTAAAAATTCCTTCAGAAAAAAAAAAATTCCTTCAGAAACTTCATCTCTATCCTACAAGACACGTGTTGGCGATCATCCCCCAAGCATATGGCCTGTTGATATTCATCTGAAGGTTCTCCTGACTAAGGTTCATTAGACATAATAAATGACCTTTCCCAACAATAGCCAGCCCCCTCAAATCCTGGAAACCTTGCTTCCAAAATTCCTTAGAGACTGAACTCTCTCCCTAACCCCCTCCCAACTTGAAAGTATACAACAGGTCACTCCTCATGACCCCGGGACGGCTCTTCCTGCCCACAGGTCCCCTCTGGTGCTTAAATAAAACCACCTTTTTTTTTTTTTTTTTTAAGATTTTATTTATTTATTCATGAGAGACACAGAGAGAGGCAGGCAGAGACACAGGCAGAGGGAGAAACAGGCTCTTCAAGGGGGGCTCGATGTGGAACTGGATCCTCAGACCAGGATGACGTCCTCAACCGCTCAGCTACCCAGGTGTCCCAAAAAAACCACCTGTTTGCACCAAAGACGTCTCTAGAATTTTTTCTTGGCCATTGGCTTAGAATCCTAACGTCTTTCCTACATCACCCAAATGGATCTGCTGGACCATAGATGATTCTTCAACCTCTGAGTTCACTTAAAAGAGTAAATCTTATAAATTAAGTCCACCATTCAAAGAAACAAAAATGAAAAACTCCTTGGGGCACCTGGCTGGCTGTCAGAAGAGCTTCCATTCTTCATCTCCAGGTCCTGAATTTCAGCCCCAAGTTGGGTATAGATAACTTAAATAAATGACACTTAGCAGAATAAAAAAATTAAAAGCTCGATACCACAATTTTATTTGAATCCAAAGTGAGAAAACTATTTTACCCTTAGGTGGGTTATCATAGCAACTCTGGGTGACTATCTTTGTCAATCATCCGTAAGGTGGACAACGTAATTTTATCACGTCCAGATATTTTCAATGGGGGAAAAATCCCTAGAACTTGAAAAACAATTAGTTTTGGCCTGATACTTAACATTTTTTTCCTATCTGTAAACAATACTAGAATATAACAGCACTGAGTGATGTTTGTATCGTCCACACGCGTTTAACGAATCTCAATCACACCGCATGTCCGGCCCGCTCCGGTCCCGGCAGAGGTGGGCTGCTGTTCTGGGGAACCTCGCAGCTGTCCGTCCCCTCGGGGCGGCCGTCAGGTCCCAGGAGCGGTCGGGGTCCCCTGGGGCGGCCGTCAGGTCCCAGCAGCGGTCGGGGTCCCCTCGGGGCGGCCGTCAGGTCCCAGCAGCGGTCGGTTTCCTCAGGCACAGCCGTCAGGCCCCAGCAGCAGTCGGTCCCCTCAGGCGCTTGGGCTCCTTCTCCAAGGCGAATAGCCGCGCTCCGCGGTGCCCCGGCGGCCCCTTCCCCGCCGGGTGAGCCCGCCTCTCTCCCTTTTCTCCGGCGCCCAGACAAGCCCCTCCCTCTCCGCCCACCCCAACCGGCCGTTCCTGCCCTTCCCCCCAGGAGCGCCAGAGCTGCCCTTCCCCGCGCCTCCCCAGCGCCGCAGCTGCCCAGCGCCTCACTCTCACGGCCTATTCGCCCCGCCCTTCCTCCCGGGCGCCCCTCAGCCCGCCCACCCACTTCCCGTAGACTCCGCGGGCTCCAGCGCGCCCGCCTCGACGTGATTGGTGGGTGTGTGTGTCGCTCCAGGGTCCGGAGGCCGCTATTGGCGGGTCTCCCTAGTAGCGTCACGTGGATTCGGGCCAAGCGCGGAGCGCGAGGAACCGCCAAGGGTGTGTGTCGCAGCCGCTCTTCGTCGGCGGTTTGCTGGGCTCCGATGATGGCGGCGGCGACGGTCGCCGAGGGAGTGAGCATGACTGCGAGTCCTGTCTCAGGTGCCGCAGGCAATGTGGAGTCTCCTGAAGCTGAAGGAGAAGGTGTCGGAGCAGCGGGCGAAGAGAAGGACGCAGCCACAAGAGGCGCGGAGGCAGCCGGAGACAGCGAGGAGGACGGAGAGGATGTATTCGAGGTGGAAAAGATCCTGGACATGAAGACCGAGGGGGTAGGTGTGCGGCGGGGAGGCGGCGCTGGGCGCGCAGGGCGTGCCGTGAGGCGGGAGCGGAGGGGCTTCTGCGGAGGGCGGCCGTGCGTACACGGGGAGCCCTCCCGGAGTTGTGCCGTGGACGTGGGCGGGAAGGAGCTTGATCGCTTGCGCCCCGGCCAGCGTGCGGGTGTTGGGGGCGGACTCCGGCTGTGGCCGCGGGCTCGTGCGGGTTTCGGGAGCGGGGCTCCTTTCAGGAACTTTGGCCGGGTTGCGTGGCTGGGGGCGGGAAGCATCGGAGTCCGCCGGCTGCGGCAAGATCCGCGGCGGTGTCGGCGTGCCTCCTCGAGAGGGCCGCTGCTCTGCTCCGGGAGGAGACTCTGTGGGCCGGCTCCCATCCCCGTCCGGGCTGCTTGTCGTCCGTCCAGTGCTCTCCAAAGCTTTGGTCCGTTTTCTGCCTTAAAATCCACGGGGATTCCCGTTCATCCCCGGAATCTCGTCCAAGAGGGTGGTGTTTAGAGGCCTTCCAAGTCTGACCGTTGTCTTCCCTCTCACTTTGTTACGGGAGAGCAACCTCACTGTAGTCCTGACCTCCTCCGTCATACTGACCCTAGACCCCCCCGTTCTCCCGCCCCCCAGTCTCTCAGGTCTCTCTGAGAATCAGTTTCCCTGGGAATCCCTGCGGAGTGAGATCTTCAAGTTTGCCCTCCCAGCAGTGGGTCGGACCTCTGAGCTTTAAAGCATTATTATATACGTGTTTGTCTCTCTGCTACATGGTAGGCTCACTGGTTAAAGGAAATATGATTCTTACTAATTTTTGTATTACTGGTACTCAGAAGATTAAATGACTAAATGAGTCATGGACTGCAGGGTGGGATGGAGGAGAGAGGGTGCACAAGTAGGGAGACAGTCTGTGTCAGTAGGTAAGTGTGAGGTGACCAAAGGGCCCGTATGGTGATAGGGTCTCTGTCTTCTTTTTATATTATCTATTATTTTCTGTTTGACTATTTAGCAAACTTTTTTTTTTTTTTTCTTCACACGCCTTGTGCTAGATGCAGCGTTAGGTACTGAGGATATGGAGATTAATTGTAGCATACACAGTTGCTGAAGCTGAAAAATTTGTCGGGATAAATTGTTGATATCCAATGTATTACTATTATTGCTAGTTGCAATACAGTAGATAGGAACTTTTTTTGGTGTAATTTTTCCAAATATATAACAAAAGTACCTTGAGATGAGAGTAGATCCAATCTTGGGCTGTTTTTTATCTCCTTCATCTAACACAGTGCTTGGCACATAGAAGATATTTAGAAAAATATTTGGTTAGGAAAGTAATATCTTTAAAGTTAAGGTGGTTCGCCTGTAAGTATAATTTTTATATTTTTAAAAATTTATTTAATTCCACTATAATATTCCTGGTCCCAAACAATTGTAGGAACTGTACATATTCTAGTCAAAAGCAGGTGAAACTAAGAAGCTTAAATGTTGAAGACAGTAAACGATATAAAGTTAGGTGAAAAATCTAGTTCTCAGTGCATTGTATTTTTAGGTGCTCTTGAGAATGATTTATAAGACGAAAAGTATTAGCTCAGCAGAACAGGACTACACTGGTTACTTTTTAAGTACTGCTAAGGGAGCCAGCCAATTGAAAACCATAAGGGTCCTGGTAGCTGTTTGTTTGGCTTCCTTAAGGTCTATGGTATTTCTGTTCATAAGCCATCAGACTGGTATTCTGTTACTAAAACTGTCATGATGATGAATGGCATTAATGCTACATTTATATATTAGCCATGTTCTTTATTTCATTTTATTGCCAAATGTGATTTTTTGTATGTTTTCAGAACAGTTAAATTAATCTGACAGATCTTGGGGTTTTGAAGCCAAAAGCTGGCACTTTTTAATATTTATGGGAATTTGACTTGATTTTTTTAAGTGTATGAATATTTTAATTATATAACTTAGTAAATTATCATAAAGCCAACACCTGTATAACCTCCACCTAAGTCAGGAAATATTAGACTGCTAGCCCTAGAAACCTCTTTTGAATACCATTACCGTTCAGTATTCTCTTCCATCCCCCAAAATCACTGTCCTGAATTATTATATGGTAATATCTTTCTTGCTTTTGTAATTTTTCCACTTAAGGATACCTTCCTTGATACTTGAGTTTAGATTTACCTGACTTTTTGAGGGGGCCCTCGAGTGGTTCAATCAGTTAAGCATCCTACTAGTGATTCAGCTTGGGTCATAATGTCATGGTTTGTGATGTCATGGTTTGTGAGATCGAGACTCACATCAGGCTCCACACAGGGCATGGAGCCTGCTTAAGATTCTCTCTCTTCTTCTCCCTCTGCCCTTCCCCCCTCTTTTTTTTTTTTTTTAATTTTATTTATTTATTCGGGAGAGACACAGGCGGAGGGAGAAGCAGGCTCCATGCAGGGAGCCCAATGTGGGACTCAATCCCCGAACTCCAGGATCATGCCCTGGAGACGCTCAACCGCTGAGCCACCCAGGCATCCCTTGCCCCCTTAAAAAAAAACAAAACAAAAAAAAGGTTTTTGTTTTTTTAGGTAAGCTCCACATTCAGCGTGGGCTTTAGACTTAAAATCCCTGAGATCAAGAGTCTCATGTTCTATCAAAGGAGCTCTCCAGGCCCCCTCAAATTATATACCTCTAATCTTAATTTAGCTATAGCTCATAAATTATGTTTATACTATGTTCAGGTAAAAATATTTTCCAATTTCCATAAATTATGTGCAAATATATTGCCTAACTTCCAAACACTTGAGAGTTATTAATAAATATTTCATGTCCTTTAAAAGAATTATTTTAACTGACACGTATTTATATATTGTTTAACACTGAGTATTTGTTTAATTAATTGGGTTATTTAAGACCTAATAGTTGCCAACAAGCAAATCAGCTGTTACTTAGGAATTTGAAACTGGAAATATGGGAAACTAATTTGAGAATAATTTGCACATATGAGCAGTTCTCAATTTCATATTCCAAATATTATTGATTATTGTAACTGGCATTTTTTATGGTATGTTCTTGTCAATTTTAAGGCAACACTAAAGCCTGGAGTGGCTCAGTCAGTTAAGCATCTGCCTTCAAGCCCGGTCATGATCCCAGGGTCCTGGGAATGAGCTCCAAGTTGGGCTCCCTGCTCAACGGGGGGAGTCTGCTTCTCCTTGCCCCCACACTGTTTGTTCTCTATCTCTCGCTCGCTCTCAAATAATAAAATATTTTTTAAAAGATTTTATTCTTTCTATGGCTGAATAATATGCCATTGCATATATATATATGCACATATATGTATTTCATATCTTCTTTATCCATTCATCAATCAGTGGATACAGACTGCTTCCATATCTTGCTATTATAAATAATGCTATGAACATCAGGATGCATGCATCCCTTTGAATTAGTATTCTTGTATTCTTTGGGTAAACCCCCTGTAGTATGATTGCTAGATCATAAGGTAGTTCTGTTTTTAACCTGCCATTAGGCTTATGTATAGTCTCCTCTGCATATGGCAGTTTATATTAAGTTGGTGGTCATTTAAGATAAAACCCATTCTTTTCTCCTCCCCTGGTTTCTAGGTATATGTTAATATATTTTTTCCTTTTTCTAAAATTTAAATTCAATTTGCCAACTGTTAGTATATTTTACATTCTTTGTGTGTGCATGTGTATGTCGGTGTGGGTTTCCTGGCTGATTTTTTACAGAAATAGTCATTTTTATTCCTTTTGTATTTCATACCTATATACTGTGACTTTTGGTCTCCTTTCTACTTCAAGAGTCCCTTTTTAGATTTCTTGCAGTGGTCACAGGGGTCACAGACTCCTTTATTTATTTATATATTTTTAAAAAGATTTTATTGATTTATTCATGAGAGACAGAGAGAGGCAGAGACAGAGACAGGAGAAGTAGGCTCCTCAAGGGAAGTCTGATATCCCTGGACTCTGGGACCACACCCTGAGCCAAAGGCAAGATTCAACTGCTGAGCCACCCAGGCATCCCTATTTTGTTTGTCTGGGAAACTATCTCTCCTTCTATTCTGAATGATAGCCTTGCTGGATATTGTATTCTTGGCTGCAGATTTTTCCCATTCAGCACACTGAATATATCATGCAGATTTTTCCCATTCAGCACACTGAATATATCATGCCACTCTCTTCTGGCTTGCCAAGTTTCTGCCAAAAAATCTGTAATCTTATGGGCTTTCCCTTGTAAGTTACTGACGACTTTTGTTTTGCTGCTTTTATGATTTTTTCTTTATCACTATATGTTGTGGATTTAATTACAACTTGTCTTGGTGTGCATCTGCTTTGTTGATTTTGTTTGGAGTTCTCGATGCCTCCTGGATCTGGATATGGTTTCCTTCCCCAATTTAGGGAAGTTTTCAGATACTATTTCATTAAATAAAATTTTCTGGCCCCTTTTTTTCTCTCTTGTTTGGGACTCCTATAATATGAATGTTGATTGATGGAGTAACTAAGTTCCCTAAGTCTGTTCTTTTGTGTAATTGTTTCTTTTGTTCAGCTGATTACTCTCCATTACTCTGTTTTCTTGGTCACTAATTAATTTCTCTGCTCTTCCGTGCTGTATTCATTCCATCAAGTGTGTTTCTCATTTCTTTTATTGAGCCCTTTATCTCTGCTGTGTTATTCCTTATCTCTGTGTTAAGGGTATCACTCATGTTTTCCACTCTTTTCTCAAGTCTAGTGAGTATCCTTACAATCATTGCTTTAAATTCTCCATCAAGCATGTTACTTATATATGTTTTGCTTTAGATCTCTGGCTGTGGCCTTGTCCTGTTCTTTCATTTGGGATGAGTTTCTCTGTCTCATTTTGTCTGCCTCTCTGTTTCTGTTAAGAAAGTCAGCTGTGTCTTCTGCTCTTGAAAGTAGTGAGTTCATGAAGAGGAGGTCCTGGTATGCCCTGCCATACAGTGTTCCCTGTTCACCAGAACCTGGCACTTAGAGGAGAGTATCCTGTGTGTATTGTTTACACGTTGCTGTCGTGTCTGTGTCACTTTTCCTCTCAATGTAGTCATTTGTACTGACTCTGCCTGTTGTGGGCTATGCTTGCTGTCTGTGGTGTTAGTGGGACCCAGGCAGGCTAGCTCTGAAGGGGCGTGTACATCAGGGAACTTTGGAGCAGGGCAGGGTTGTGAGCAAAATTTCATTTGGGCCACTAGTCCTGTGCTAGATCCCCTGAAGCACTGAGGCAGCTGGGGGCTGTGCCCTGGAGTGGCAGGGGGTGCAAGGTTGGGCATCTTGCATAAGGATGACTGGGTATGGCTGAGCCCAGCACATGATTGTGGGTGGGGGTGTTTGGGCGGGGTGCACATGGTGCTAACAAAATCCCCTTGAACGCAAGGCTTAGCAGGCTTGGAGTGGGTGACTCCTGAGGAGAACTCATGGGCATGGCATACTGCTAGCGGGTCAGGTAGCAAGTGTCTGTGCAGCTCCCCTTCTTACAGGTGGCTCTGTGTTTATGCTGGTGGGTTGGGGAGGAAAATGGCACATGCAAGCTCTTTTGTTTTCAGAGAGGTCCCCCAACATGGTCTGAAATCAGAATGAACAAATCTGCTTCCCATTTCCCCCCGTGGTATTCCATAAACTGCTGGGTTTGTTTGTTTGTTTGTTTTTAAGATTTTATTTATTTATTCATGAGAGACACGGGCGGGGGGGGGGACACACAGGCAGAGGGAGAAGCAGGCTCCATGCAGGGAGCCTGACGTGGGACTGGATCCTGGGTCTCCAGGATCATGCCCTGGGCTGAAGGCGGCACTAAACCGCTGAGCCCCTGGGTTGCCCTAAACTGCTGTTTTTATGTTGCCTCTCCACACACTGTTGTCTCTTTAAGGGCAGCAACCCACCTATCACTTACCCTATTGCTCACTGGTGGCCAGTGCAGCATTAAAGTCAGCTGACTTTTAAAGCTCTGGGCTCCAAGCCCCACTGGTTTTACAAGCTCACAGAATTCAACTCCTTTGGGTTTGTTTGTTCCTCAGGTTTTTAAAACCAAACATTATGGGGTCTTCTCCATGTGAGATACCTGGTTCGAGGACCTGTTTCTCTGCCCTCTTCACACACACCACTCCCTCCAGCTGATAGCCTCTCTCCACCTTTCTGACCTTCCAAACCTTTCAGATGCAGCTTTTTCTCTATATTTAATTGTGGAGTTTGTTCTGCCAGTCTTCAGATCACGCTCCAATTTATTGACTTGGATGTGGAGGATATCTAGTAGTAAATGTGGGCCAGGGTGGACTCAGGGTCCTCTTACTCCACCATCTTCCTAAGCTCCTACCAAAAAAGGAATTAAGAAAACAACTCCAAAAAAAAAAAAAAAAAAAAAAGAAAACAACTCCAGGGGCACCTGGGTGGCTCAGTCAGCTAAGTGCCAACTCTTGGTTTTAGCTTAGGTCATGATCTCTTGGGTCCTGGGATTGAGCTCCCTCCCCCTTTGACTTCAGGGCTCAGTGGGGAATCTGCTTGATTCTTTGCCTTTGCCCCTCCTCTAACACATGCCTGTGTGCAATTCTGTTTATAACAGCATCTAAAAAAATAAAATAATTCTTTTTTTTTTTTTTTTAAGATTTTATTGAGAAAGCATGAGAGTAAGGGGGAGAAGCAGACTGCCACTGAGCAGGGAGCCTGACAGGGCTCTATCCCAGGATCCTGAGAGCACGACCCCAGCTGAAGGTAGATGCTCAACTGACTGAGCCACCCGGGGACCCCTGAAAGAATAAAGTACTTAGGAATAAATTTAATCTACAGAATAAATGACTTGCAAACTTACTACAAAGCTGAGTGATTAAAACAGTATCGTACTGGTATGTGGATAGACATAGAAAATCCAAAAATGAACCTATATTTCTATGGCCTATTGATTTTTCATAAGGGTATCAAGTGCAATCAATAGGGAAGCAAATTGTGCTGAAATAGCTCGATTTCCACATGCAAAAAGGGGAGATTGGACCTACCTCACGCCATATACAAAAATTAACTCAAAATGAATTTAAAGAGAAACCTAAATTTAAGAGGTAAAACTATAAAATTATTAGAAGAAAATGTAGGGGTAAATATTCAAGACCTTGGATTTGACAATGCATTGGACGTAACTCCAAAAACACAAACAGGAAAAAATAGGTAAAAGGACTTCATCAAAATTAAAAATATTTTGTGCATCAAAAAACAGTATCAACATAGGGAAAAGGCAACCCATAGAACTGAAAAAAATATTTGCAAATCACCTCTGACAAGGGATTAATATCCACAGTATATAAACAACACCTACAATTCAAAAATAAGACCAAAAAAGTAAAAACAAACAAACAAGACTGTCTACTTAAAAATGGACAAAGGAACATTTTTCCAATGATACACAAATGACCAATAAGCAAACGAAAAGATGCTCAACATCCTTAGGGAAATGCAAATCAAAACCATGAGATATACTACCTCACACCAGTTACTAGATGGCTGTAATAAAAACATGGAAAACAAGTGTTTGTGAGAATGTGGAGAAATTAGATCGTTCTTACACTGGTGGTGGGAATGTAAAATAGTATAGCTGCTGTGGAAAACAGTTTGGCTATTCTTCAAAAAATTAAACGATTACCTCATGGCCCAGTAATTTCACTCCTGGGTATGCACCCAAAAGAACTGAAAGTAGGAACTCAAACAGGTATTTGTTTAACCATGTCCAGTAGTGTATTGTTCACAATAGCCAATAAATGGAAACAACCTAAGTGTCCATCAACAGATGAATGGTTAAACAAAATGTGGTGTAAGCATACAATGAAATACTATTCAATCTTAAAAAGGAGGGAACTTCTTATACATTCTGTAACAGGGATAAACCCTGAAAACATTGGGATAGGTGAAATAAGCCAGAAACAGAAAGACATTTGTTGTATGATTTCATTTACATGAAGTACCTATGTATGATTTCATTTACATGAAGTACCTAGAATAAGTAAATTTATAGAGACAGAAAATAGAATGATGGATACCAGGGCTTCAGGGGAAGGGGACTTACTGTTTAATAGAGACAGCTTCAAGTTGGAAAGATGAAAAAGTTCTAGAGATGGACAGTGGTGACAACTGTATCTGTGAATGTACTTAATACCATTTGTTTCTATGAATTTACCCTTAAAATGATTATAATGGCAAAATTTAAGATATATGTATACTAAAAACATATGTAAAACTACAATAAACAAGATTTTAAAATTATCTATAGTGTCTTTTGCCTATTTTCTCATTCATGTATAAGATTTTTTTTTTTTTTAAGATTGTATTTATTTGTTCATAAGAGACACAGAAAGAGGCAGAGACCTAGGCAGAGGGAGGAGAAACAGGCTCCATGCAGGGAGCCTGATGTTTGACTCGATCCCGGAGCTCCAAGATCACGCCCTGAGCTGAAGGCAGACACTTAACCGCTGAGCCACCCAGGCGTCCCAAGAATTTTTCTTTTTCTTTTTTTCTTTTTTCTTTTTTTAAGAATTTTTCTTTTTGATGTTTCATGACTATCAAATCTTTATCATATATATTCCAAATTTTTGCTTCTCCGGATTTCTGGTTTATCATTTCTGCTCAATACCCAATCTGACTGAGAAGAATATATGAAATAGTTTTCTACATGAACTGCAGAGCACCATTCTAGCTTACACTTAACACTTACCTGATTTTATTCATACAACCACTGAGGCAATAAACTATCCAAACCAAAGCCAAGTGCTACTCCCTCACCTTTTACTCTTCAACATGCCTACACTGCCTTTCAATTGTTCTGTCACCTATTGAAAGACCAACATCAGCAGGATGTTGGATTGGAAACTAAGAAGTAATGGGAAAAGAGTACACTTAGATTCTTAAGTTTTAAAGATAATCCTGAAAATCCTCATGATTTTAACATCATAACTAAGTCTAAATTGATACACTTTTATGGTTCAGTTAAATAACAGGGTGAAGTGACAGTGCTTATATCAACTAAGAGTATATGTACATTTTTTTAAGCAAAATAGTATGCAAAAACAAAACCATTATATATAACTTAGTGCTTCTATGAAGGTATAGTTAAAACTGAAGATAAAGGTGAGACAGCATGGTTTAAGAGGCCTGTGTGAGCGAAGGGGAAAGAAAAGAAATCTTAGTCAATAGTATGCAGAACTGCCTTTAAAAAGCATTTTTGCTTAGTCTTGGTGAAAGCACAATAATGGTGTATTGAATAAAATGATCCTAATTTGTGGGCCACGTTTTTTAAGTAGGCTCCACCCTTAATGTAGGGCTTGAACTCATGATCCTCAGATTAAGAGTCGCATACTGTTCCGACTGAGCTAGCCAGGCACCTCTGGGCCACATTATTTTTATGTGTGCATAAAAACAGTAGTACAGGAGATGCCTGGGTGGCTCAGCAGTTAAGCATCTGCCTTCAGCTCAGGGCATGATCCTGGAGTCCCGGGATCAAGTCCCACATCAGGCTCCCTGAATAGAGCTTGCTTCTCCCTCTGTCTCTCTCTGTGTCTGTCATGAATAAATAAAATAAAATAAAAAATAATAAACAGGAGTACATCTGTTACTTAGGGTAGCTGTTTTTTTTTTTTTAATTTAAAACCAATTAACAGGGGATCTCTGGTGGCGCAGCGGTTTGGCGCCTGCCTTTGGCCTAGGGCACGATCCTGGAGACCCGGGATCGAATCCCACGTCGGGCTCCCGGTGCATGGAGCCTGCTTCTCCCTCTGCTTGTGTCTCTGCCTCTCTCTCTCTCTCTCTGTGTGTGTGACTATCATAAATTAAAAATAATAATAATAATAATTTAAAAAAATAAAACCAATTAAAAAAATAAAATAAAACCAATTAACATATATTGTATTATTAGTTTTAGAGGTAAAATTTAGTGATTCATCAGTTGCATATAACACCCAGTGTTCATTTACATCAAGTGTCCTCCTTAATGCCCATCGCCCAGTTACTCCATCCCTCCACCCCTCAATGTAGCTTTTAAAAAGTCTTATTTACTTTAAAATGAGACAGGAAAAAATATATATACATATGTGTATATATATATACACATATATATAAATAAAGATAAAAGACAATATTAACGGGGATATGTATGAAGGTATATATGGGAGATTGTATATAATTCTTCCATCTTTTCTGACAATCAAAAACAGTAAAAACTAGTAAACATTTATTTCTACATTGAACACAGTTCTAAATTTACTGCTAATTATCAATAAATTCAGTCTAGTCAATGAGAATAAGGGCATTAACAACCATTCTCAAGTATTAAGTAGCACATCTCAATTCTAGCTCCAGATTTAATTTGTTGATAACTGTACCTGGTCTTTATTTCAGCAGTTTTGTTTAATTTATTATAGAAACAAATATTAGAGGATCACTATGTAAGGACCTTTGAATCTTAGATATACAACAGTGTACAAAACAAGTGAAATCTGTGAATTATATGTTCTTGTATAGAAGTCCTGTAGATACAAATATTGCCCAAGCTTTGCCTTGTATTAAATTTCATGATAGCCCTGAAATTTAAAACCTTATCTTCAAAATGCCAGAAACAGTCTATTTTCTTTGTAGCCAAATTTTCTTTTAGCTTAATCAGTAAGCCAAACCAAAAGGTAGAAGATGGTCCTCCTAGCCTTCTGGATCATATACAACTAGATAAGTAGTTAAAATTTTTTGTTGGAAAATAAAATAAAATAAATAAAATAAAATTTTTTGTTGGAAAAAGTGGATTCAAGTTTATGATGAACATGAAGTGTTTAAGAAAAAAAGTCTCTAAGCATTTCAGTGGACCCCAAATGTGTTTTATAGAAGTAAAAATATCTGGTCTTTCAGTGTTGCTTGCTTGCTTATGTATGTACGTGTGTATGTGTTTTTAAGTAGGTTCCATGCCCAGCACAGAGCCCAACGCAGGGCTTAAACTCACAACCCCAAGATCGAGACCTGAGTCGAGATTAAGAGTCCGACACTCCACTGACTAAACCACCCAGGCACCAGGCACCACAAAGCTGTCTTTTTTTTTTTAAAGTAGGCTCCATGCTGTGCACTAGATGGTGTTACTTGCACATCCCTTTGGCACTTTATACACTGCACATCGTTGGATAACTTCACATATGCAGAAGCTGGTTAAGTGCCCTTGGGTTTTATTTTTAGCTGAATTACTCTTAAACTGTATAATTTTTACTGTTACTTTATCTAGAAGCTTCAGTTTCCTCTTCTATAAAATGAGTAATAGTACTTCACAGGGTTGTTGTAAAGATTAAATGAGCTAATAAATGCCAAGATTTAGTCCATGGATGACAGATTGTAAAGCACTTGACACAAATGTAATTCTTCTTTTGATTTGTTTTCAACCATTTAAAAATGTAAAACCATTCTTAGCTCACAGGACGACCAAACCAAAATAAGAGACAGGCCCTGCTACACTTCGCCGACGTCTGATATACGGAGATGAGCTCTTTTATCTGGTGGAAATAGAGCATCTTCTCTGGAAATGTGTTTTCTGGTAGTGTGTTTTAACAGTGTTTAGGTGGCTTTATTATTTGATCCCACTGATCTCTCTTTGGGAAATTTATTTTAGCAGTGTGACCAAAGATGTATGAGTATGTAGTAGCTTTGCTTATGAAAACAAAATCAGAAACAAAACAACCTTTGGTTTCCAAAGGGACAGTTTTTGTTGTACTTTTTATTGTATTTAGAACAATCAGTAAAAATCATGTTTTTGAAAAATAGTAAAACAAGAAGTGTTCTATATCTAAGTGAAAAAACAAAGTAAAGTGATAGTATTATCCCAGTCTTTTGAATAATACACATAAAATATGTATTTATAGTTATATTTGTAAATGTAAAAAGTGAAGGAAAGATCAAATTTTATTAGTATCTGTGAGTGATTTTTTAAAATTTTAATTTATTTTTAAAGTTTTATTTAAAATGAGTTGACATAGTATATTATTAGTTTCTGAGATAGAATTTAGTGATTCATCAGTTGCATATAACACCCAGGGTTCATTACATCACATGAACCCTCCTTAATGCCCATCACCTGGTCACCCTATCCCTCCCCCTCCTCCCCTTTAGCACCCTCAGTTTGTTTCCTGTAGTTAAGAGTGTCTCATGGCTTCTCTCCTTTGATTTTGTCTTATTGTCTTTCTCTCCCTTTCCCTATGTTCATCTTTTAAATTCTACATAGAAAAAGAAAAAAAAATTATACATAGGACTGAAATCGTATAATTGTCTTTCTCTGACTTATTTTGCTTAGCATAATATCCTCTAGTTACATGCACGTCATTGCAAATGGTAAGATTTAATTGTTTTTGATGGCTGAATAATATTCCATTGTATATATGTACCACATCTTCTTTATCCATTCATCTGTTGATAGACATCTGGGCTCTTTCTGCTCAATCTTGGCTATTGTGGACATTGCTGCTATAAACATTGGGGTGCAGTTGCCCCTTTGAATCACTGTTTGTATCCTTCGGATAAATACCTAGTAATGCAATTGCTGGGTCATAGGTTAGCTCTTCTTTTTAACTTTGAAGAACCTTCATACTGTTTTCCCAGAGTGGCCGTACCATTTTGCATTCCCACCAACCGTGTAAGAGGGTTCCTCTTTGCATCCTCACAAACATCTATTGATTACTAATTTGTTAATTTTAGCCATTCTAACTGGTGTGAGGTGGTATCTTATTGTAGTTTTGATTTGTATTTCCCTCATGATGAGTGATGTGGAACATTTTTTCATGTGTCTTTGGCCATTTGTATGTCGTCTTTGGAGAAATGTTTACTCATGTCTTCTACCCGTTTCTTAACTGGGTTGTTATTTGGGTGTTGAGTTTGATAAGTTCTTTATAGATTTTGAATACTAACCCCTTCTCTGATAAGACAATTGCAAATATCTTCTCCCATTCTGTCAGTTGTCTTGGTTTTGTTGACTCTTTGCTGTCCAAAAGCTTCAATAATCTCAAGTTTTGCTTTTGTTTCCCTTCCCTTTGGAGAGGTGTCTAGCAGGAAGTTGCTACAGCTGAGGTCACAGAGGTTGCTGCCTGTGTTTGCCTCTAGGATTTTGATGGATTCCTGTCTCACACTTAGGTCTTTCATCCATTTTGAGTTCATTTTTGTGTATGACGTAAGAAAGTGGTCCAAATTCATTCTTCTGCATGTGGCTGTCCAACTTTCCTAACACTATCTGTTGAAGAGACTGTCCTTTTCCCATTGGATATTCTTTCCCGCTTTGTCAAAGGTTAGTTGATCATAGAGTTGAGTCCTCATTTCTGCGTTCTCTATTCTTTTCCATTGATTTACAGGTCTATTTTTGTGTCTGTACCATGCTGTCATGATGATCATAGCTTTGTAATACAGCTTGAAATCAGGCATTTTGATGCCCTCAGCTTTGGTTTTCTTTTTCAACATTCCTCTGGCTATTTGGGGTCTTTTCTGGTTCATACAAATTTTAGGATTATTTGTTCCAACTCTGTCCATGGTATTTTGATAGGGATTGCATTGAATATAAATTGCTCTGGGTAGCATAGACATTTTCACAAAATTTTTCTTCCAGTCATGAGCATGGAATGTTTTTCCACTTCAGTCTTCCTCAATTTCTTACATAAGTGTTCTGTAGATTTCAGAGTATAGATCCTTTACCTCTTTGGTTAGGTTTATTCCTAAGTATCTTATCGTTTTGGGTGCAATTGTAAATGGAATTGATTACTTGATTTCTTTTTTTTGTCTCATTGTTAGTGTATGCAGGTGACTTCTGTGCATTGATTTTATATCCTGCCATGTTGCTGAATTCCTGTATGAGTTCTAGCAATTTGGGGGTGGAATCTTTTGGGTTCTCAACATAGAATATCATGTAGTCTGAGAAGAGTGATAGTGTGACTTCTTTGCTGATTTAGATACTTTTTATTTCTTTCTGTTGTCTGATTGCTGTGCACTGTTTAAAAGCAGTGGTGAGTGTACATCCCTGTCCTGTTACCAACCTTAAGGGAAAATCTCAGTTTTTCCCCTTTGAGGATGATGCTCGCTTTTGTTTCTTCGTATATGGTTTTTGTGATACTGAAATGTATTCCCTCTGTCATCTATGGGTGATTTTTGTTTATTCCTGCTTTTTTTTATTTTTATATTACGCATTGCTTATGTTATCCGGGAAAGACCTCGATCTTCAGTTTATGAAAAGTAGATCAGTAATACTGTTTATTTTAGTTTTTAAAAAATGATATATAATTGACATATACCATTAGTTTCAGGTATATAGCATAATGATTCTATACTTTTATACATTGCAAAATCATCACAATAAGTCTAGTTAACATCTGTCACCTTACATAATTACATTTTTTTTGTGTGTGTGATGACAACTTTTAAGATCTGCTTTCTTAGCAACTTTTAAGTATGCAGTACACAGTATTATTAGCTTTAGTCACCATGCTGCATGTTATATCCCCATGACTTATTTTATGACTGGGGGTGTACCTTTGACCCCCTTCATCCATTTCTTCTACTTCTAACTCCTGCCTCTGGCAACTTCCAGTCAGTTCTCTTTTTCTGTGAACTTGAGTTTTTGTTTTGTTTTCTTCCATATTTAATTGAGATCATGAAGTATTTGTCTTGCTCATTTTACTTATTATAATGTCTTTGAGTTTGCAACATGTTGTCATGGCAAGTTTCTTTTTTTTTTTTTTATTTTATTTTTAAATTTTTATTTATTTATGATAGTCACAGAGAGAGAGAGAGAGGCAGAGACACAGGCAGAGGGAGAAGCAGGCTCCATGCACCGGGAGTCATGGCAAGTTTCCATTCCTTTTTATGGCCAAATAATATTCTAGCGTGTAGAATTTTCTTCATTCATCTGTTAAGGATATTTGGGCTATTTCCACTTTTTTGGCTAATGAAATGATGATGCAGTGAACGTGGGGGTACATATACCCCTTTGAGTTAGTGTTTTTGTTTTCTTCGGATAAATACCCAGAAGTGGAATTGCTGGATCATATGGTAGGTTTTTTTGTTTCTTTTTTTTTGAGGAAACTTTATACTGTTTTTGCATAGTTACTATACCAGTTTACATTCTTACCAATCGTGCACATGGGTTTTCCTTTTTTCCTAATCCTTGCTAATACCTGTTATTTCCTGTCTTTTTGATACCAACAGGTATGAAGTAAGGTCTCATTGTGGTTTTGATATGCATTTCCCTGATGATTAGTGATTTTGAGCATCTTTTCAGATATTTGTTAGCTATTTGTATGTCTTCTCTGTTGGCCATCTGTATGTCTTCTTTGGAAAATGTCTATTCAGGGACGCCTGGGTGGCTCATACGTTTAGCACCTGCCTTCGGCCCAGGGCATGATCCTGGAGTCCCGGTATCAAGTCCCACATTGGGCTCCCTGCATGGACCTGCTTCTCCCTCTGCCTATATCTCTGCTTCTCTCTCTCTCGCTCTCTGTCTCATGAATAAATAATAAAATCTAAAAAAATTCTATAGGAAAATGTCTATTCAGATCTGCCCATTTTTAAATCAGATTGGTTTTTTGTTATTGAGTTGTATGAGTTTTTTATATATTTTGAATATTAACCCTTTATCAGATACGTGATTTAGAAATATTTTCCAATACAGTAGGTTGCTTTTTCATTTTGTTGGTGGTTTCTTTTGTAGTATAGAAGCTTTTTAGTTTGATATAGTTCCATTTGCTTATTTTTACTTTTAGTGTGACACTTTCCTTAAATGCACTTGCTTCAGGAGGTGAACGTACTTTATAATGATACTAATCTCCATTTCAGGTTCATTCATATATTTTCAGGATTGTATGTTTTTAGAAATTTAGTCATTTAAATTATCAAGTTTAATGGCCTTTATTTGATTGTTTTTAATTCTGTAACAGGGTAAAATCCTTTATAAAGTTCGATGGAAAGGATACACATCAGATGATGATACCTGGGAGCCTGAGATTCATCTTGAGGACTGTAAAGAAGTTCTTCTTGAATTTAGGAAGAAAATTGTGGAGAACAAAGCTAAGCCAGTCAAGAAGGATATTCAGGTATCATGTTTTATTTCTTTTTTTTTTTTTTAGTATAATAAACTTCCTATAAATTTTACTGACATAAGGAATATGCAGTAAAGAATTTACAAATAGGGGTGCCTGTGTGGCTCAGTCGGTTAAGCATTTAATTTTGGTTCAAGTCATGATCCCAGGGTCCTGGGATTGAACCCCACATCAGCTCCCTGCTCAGTGGGGAGTCTGCTTCTGCTCCCTCTGCTGCTGTTCCCCTACTCGTGCTCTATCTCTCCCTCTCGAATAAATAAAGTCTTTATAAAAATTTTTTTTGTTTTACGGAGGGGTTTCACCACAGTAGTGTCTGTAAATATCTGTAAATATTTGATTTGTCCCCCTCTCTATTTAAATATAGGAATCTTGCTTACTTAGGACTTAGTAAACATCACAGAAATTAGAAATGGCTTCTAACATAACCCAAAAAGGAGCACCTGGATGGCACAGTCAGTTAAGCATTCAACTCTTGGTTTCAGCTCAGGCCATGATCTCAGGGTCAAGAGATCAAGCCCTGCATCAGGCTCCACATACAGCAGGGAGTCTGCTTGAGATTCTCTCTTCCTCCCCTTCTGCCCCTCCTGCTTGTGCTTTCTCTTTCTTTCTCTCTAAAATAAATAAACATTTTTAAAAACTAGCTAAATAAAATAACCGCTCAAAATGGTTGTTAATGCTATTAATCAGAAAATATGCATAATGTAGAAATGGTATTTGTTCATTAAAATACTTTTCATCCTTTAACATTTGATTCTCTTTTTATCTTCTTATTGACCATCAAATATTTTAAACTAAAAAAATGTTGAGATGCTATTTAACATACGTATGTGTGATATGGTCTAGCCCTTTGTTTTTAATGGACAGATAATCTCCAGATAGGAAACCACTGGTCTGCCTGAGCTTCAGTGGTTGATATTATATGACAGTAAACCTCTACTGCTCTGCTACATCAGTGTTTTACTATGTATACCTTGTTAGGTTTTTTTCTTTATTTGGGGATGGCATTTTTAATAAACAGTGTCTGATAAGGTCTAAACCCTTATTTATAAAGAATTTTATTAAGGAAAATTTGAACATACAAAATTGGAAAGAGCAGTGTCACGAGACTCCTATTCATCATCAATGGCAGTTTACGTACTTGGCCATTCTTCCTTTTTCTATCCACTACTCCCCCTCTCCCACTTTATTCGCTATATTTTTTTGTTTTGTTTTGTGTGTGGGTTTTTTGTTTTGTTTTTTTCTTAGAGAGAGAGGAGGGAATGCGGGGAGGACTAGAGGGAGAGAGAGAATCCCAAGCAGGCTTCAAACTAAGTGTGGAGCCCAGTGCAGGGCTTGATCTCATGACCCTAAGATCATGACCTGAGCTAAAATCAAGAGTCGGACACTTATCAACTGACTCACCCAGGCACCCCTACTAGCTAGAATATTTTCAAGCCAATTCAGGATTTGATAAAAATCTGCATATTTATATATCATTAATAATCTTACTCTAAGCAGTTTCTTCCCCATGTTTATTTGATGAAGAAACCACATCATTTTCTGTATGCTAGGTTTGGCTGCATGCATGGTGCATTTTAAAACGTTCCTCTAGCCCCCATATTCCTATAAACAGATAGCTAAATATGGAAGCATGATTATACTAACATTTAGGTGTTTTTTGTTTTTTTGTGGGGTTTTTTGGTAAGGATAGTTGTAAAAGTTGTTTACCTCCTGCATATCAGAAAGCACATATTTAGTTCACTCCTTTACCGTGGGGTTAATAAGATCATTGAAATTTGGTATTTTCAGTCTGATCCTTCATTAGAAAACTCACAGCTTTTCATGTGTGGGTTTTAGGAGCCATTAATCATTGCCTAGAACCATTCTCTCATTAAAGGGTGGGAAATAGTGATTTTTTTCTAAATCTGTCATTCATCCCTCTGTGTTTATTAGCAGGAGTTCTGGAGACACAGGTTAATAAATAACCTAATATAAGTAATCTTTGAGACTGAGACTCTTGTTCCTCAGTAACCTCTCATCCCATGATTTTAAAATACTTTGATGCTTCTTACCTCAGTTAGTTATTCCTGTGATGGTTGTAAATATTGATTTTTTTCTTTTTTTTTTTTCTAATTCTCTTATTGTATATTTTTCATTTGTGTTTCATAAAGAATAGCTCCTCCCTGGAAATTTTTTTAGCATCAGTACATACAGAATCTTCATGTCAGTCATCCATTACTAGTGTTATTCATATTGGTGATGCAAAAATGGTTCTAAATTTGGCCAGTGGGAGCCAAGGCAGGTCTTGTGTCCTTTTGATATTTCCCTTTCTGTTTTGAGCATATCATTGCTTCTGATAAAGTGTTGCAATTTTCCTGCTCCATCCCTGTTATCTATCATTTCTCCAAGGAATCCTGATTCTTTATAGAGGAGGATAGGATTAAAAACCAAGATGTACTTATTGCTACTAGAGTATGATTATTTCTAGGCCCTTTAAGTAGACAGAGATAAAGGAAAAAATATGTCAGTTTGTTTAAATCATAAATTCATATTGGTATCTGTGGTTTCTGTCCATGACCTCAGGGTCTTCCACCCATTCTACCTGGCTGTAGTCTGTTTCCCTTTTCCTACTGGAGAACTCTGGTTCCCACCATCAGGGTATATAGTCATTTACTCAATCCTACAAAAATGAGAAATTAGTTTCAGATTTGCTATACCTGGGGTGCCTGGGTGGCTCAGCAGTTGAGCATCTGCTTTGGCTCAGGGCATGATCCAGCAGTTCTGAGATCGGGTCCCACATCAGGCTCCCTGCCTGGAGTCTGCTTCTCCCTCTGCCTGTGTTTCTGCCTCTCTCTCTCTCTCTCTCTCTCTCTCTCTCTCTGTCTCATGAATAAATAAATAAAATCTTTAATAAAAAAAATATTTGCTCTACATACTACTGTAAAACTCCAAATTTATTTGCAATTCTTTTTGTCCATATGTAAGTATATTCACTGAGGATGTTTAGTGTTCAAAAGTTCTTTAGGTTGATTTTTTTTCTTTTCAGTGGTTATGTTATCAATTTGATAAACAAGTTCATTTGGTTGTTAATTAGTATCATTCTTCTTGCTGCCTTCCCTCTCTACATATCTGATTTGAAGTACTGTCCCTTTACTCTCAGTTTAGAACTACAAGGCAATCCGCAAGAATACTATGTGTTAATATCTTTTTACCATTCTTTCCCCATTATTTTGATAGGTGCTTTATTATCAAGAGTCTTTAGTGACTGTTACATACTATACTCTCTTATAGCCATCATTCAGTCTTAATTCTAGGAGCAAATATCCATTTAATTTCTACTTATCTTTATTTTGATATCTATCCAGTCATTATTGGCTATCTGAAGCTCATTCTTTAGTACAGTGGTTCTCAAGAGGACTTCAATCCAGAAGCATCAGTTATCATTATCTGGGAAGGTATTAGAAATGTAGTCTCTGGGCTGCACATTGTTGGATAGGGACCAGCTGCCTGTGTTTATGGTTGGGTTTTTTGGTTGGGTTTTTGTTTTTTAAGATTTTATTTATTTATTTTAGAGAGCAAGTAGGGGGGAGGGAGAGGGAAAAGTAGCCTCTGTGCTGAGCACAGAGCCCAAGACGGCTCAATCCCATAACCCTGGGATCACGACCTGAGGCAAAATCAAGAGTCTGATACTTAGACACTTAACTGACTGAGCCATCCAGGTGCCCCATGCCTGTGTTTTGATAAGCCCTTCTGCATTCTGATGCCTGCTAAGGTTTTAGAACCACCTCTGCAATAGAAGGGCTCGTGAGAACAGTATTCTCAGAGTTCTTGTATTTCATAATAATTGTTGGCATCTTTATATCTGAAAGCCAGTTTGACTAGATATAAATGCCTTGGCTCAAATTTTCTTTTGTTGAATATCTTAACATGTTATTCCATTATCATCTGGCATAAAATAACTATTCTCTAAAGATGAATGTGAATTTTTCTCTTCTAAGTGATTTAGTTTTTTGTCTGATGCCTCAAAATTTTTCTCTACTTTTTTTTTTTTAGATGTTATTTATTTATTCATGAGATATACAGAGAGAGGCAGAGACATAGGCAAAGGGAGAAGCAGGCTCCCTGTGGGGGACCTGATATAGGACTCGACCCCAGGACCCCGGAATCACACTCTGAGCCGAAGACAGATGCTGAACCACTGAGCCACCCAGGCATCCCCTCTCTACTGTTTTGCAGACGTGTCTTTCTGGCGTGCTTTTATGGTTTTTAGAGTACTCTGTTCCTTAGTCTGTTTTTCTTATAACAGCATAGTAAAATATTTTGCCCTAATAATTTTCTGCTGCTTATATTGATATGAAATTTCTTTTTTCTGAAATTTTGGAAGGCAAAAGAAGAGAACAGGATAATTTTTTTTAGCTTAAAGGCTCCTCACCCCCATATCAGAATTTTCTCTTTTCTTCGTTTCTATTTTTCTTGTTCTACTTTACTTGGAATCTAATCTCAGCAGTTTCTCCTCATTTTGGGGCTTAGTCTTGGAAGTCCTAGAAGAGACCAGTTACTTTTGAGATTTACAGGACCTAGAGCAAGCCAGCCCTTAACACTGTCCACAGATACCTGCAGGTATCCTTGCACATGTGTAGCTTCTGCCGCTTCCTTCCACTCTTCTCAGATTGATCTGTCAGTTTTCATAGTGATTTCTCCCATTTGCTTTCTCCTATGTAGGTATTCATAATAGTCTTAGAGCTGTTGGTTGTTTGTCCCCATACTTATATTTTGGGGTTCACTGGGATGCTTTGCTATTTAGTTTTATTGTAGATGTTGTCTGTGGAGATTTTGTTTTCCTATCCTAGTAGCTTTGTCTATTTACGTAGGTATGTATGTCAACTCTACACCCAACATGGTGTTTAAACCTAGGACCTTGAGATCAAGAGTCACATGCTCCTACCAATTGAGCCAACCAGGCACCCCATAGCTCTATCTTTTTATGGAGTGATTTGAAGAGATTCAAAAAGATATGCCAGTTCTACCATGCTCTTACTATCTTGTTAACTTCAGTAGTGTTCATTTCTTTAGACCGTATAGGGAAAACATTTTTAAAATGTACCTATCTTTTCCTTCCCTTTCCAACCCCTCGTAATTTACAAGAAAAGAATTTGGGGAAATGGGAACTGAAAATACTTTGCATAGTGTTTTTGTGTCTATTATAAATATTTTTAAGGTGTGGTTTGAGTTGGTTTCTATTTTTATTTTGTTTTTAGAATTGGAAAATATATTTCCAGGAGGTTTTTCAGGTTATAACTCAAATCAGATCAATTGTGGAAATAAGATTTGTGTGTAGTCTTGCTAATTCTGTATGTAACTGTGAAATATAACAGCGTCTTTAAGGATATGTTGGATCCCCTCTTTTAAAACCTTGCGTTTGGATCAGTAACTACTTTTTTAACAACCAAGACAATCTGTACAAATTACTTTCTTGGTGTTTGAAATCATATAAGACACACCATACATAAGGCTGTTACTGTTTATTTCTGCTTTAGTTTAGAACCTTCAGCAACACTAAACATTTTTTGTCACTGTGTTTATTTGCTTTTTCAAAATGACACTATCATCAACAAGACCTATTTGTTAAATCATAGACATAAATAATATATAATTCAGTTTAGATAAATAATTTTAAGAAGTTGAGAAACTGCTTGAAAAAAAAAGATTTATACCAGATTTCATTAGTATTACTTTTCAAAACCTTTAAATTGCTACATTAATGAGTACTTAAGTCTTTTTTATATTTTATAGAGACTGTCCTTAAATAATGACATATTTGAGGCAAATTCTGATAGTGATCAGCAAAGTGAGACAAAAGAAGATACTTCTCCAAAGAAGAAAAAGAAAAAATTGAGGCATAGAGAAGAAAAAAGCCCAGATGATATGAAAAAGAAAAAAGCAAAGACTGGGAAACTAAAAGATAAATCCAAGCCAGACCTGGAGAGCTCTTCTGAAAGTTTAGTTTTTGACTTAAGGACAAAGAAAAGAATTTCAGAAGCCAAAGAAGAATTAAAGGAATCAAAAAAGCCCAAAAAAGAGGATATTAAAGAATTAAAGAAAGTTAAGAAGGGTGAAGTAAGAGATTTAAAGACTAAACTAAGGGAAGATTCCAAAGAAAACAGAAAAACAAAAAAAGAGAAAGGTGTTGAATCTCAGTTGGAATCTGAATCAAGTGTACTTAATGACTCCCCTTTTCAAGAAGATGACAATGAAGAGATACATTCTGACAGCAGAGAAGAGAAACAGAAGGTTAAAAGTGTAAAAGATAAAGCAGGACAAAACGCTGTTCAAGATGTTTTTGATAAAGAGCCAGACGGCTTTGTGAGTGCTGATGAGGATGTGGATGTCAAAGCAAAGAGAAAAAGAAAGAAACTGAGAAAGACCGAGGAACTTAAAGAGAGCAAAACACTAGAAAACAGGAATCTTTTCCTAGAGAAGAAAGCTATATATAAGAAACAAAGGAATCAGGACAAAAGCAAAAGCACCACAGAGTTAGATAAGCTACTGCCTGCACCTGCCCAAACACAGAAGAGTTCAAGAGCAGGTGTGGAAGAAAGAGGCCTCAGGTCCACCGACTCAGCTGGGGAGGTGAGTACTCTGGGGAGTAGGTGAAGGACAGTCAGAATCTTACAGAATACAGAATGCAGAAATGTTCGGATCAAGCTGGCACTCTTGAATGGTCAAGAAATTTCACAAAAACACAGAGGAAATAGTAAAACAAACTATTAGAATAGTTTTTCTGTGGTTAGGGGGTTGCTTAATATGTGACTAAAATACACAATTGAAGATCCTCCAGCTTTTGGACCCCTCAAGCTTATCTCCTAGTCCGAAAACTTTGTTTGTTTATTTTTGAATTACAACTAGAAAATTGAGGGCTAATTTGTAAAGAAAACGATTTTTTGGGTGGGGGTACTCAGATGCCATGCCACATTGTGTGGTAACACTGAAAATAAGCTTCATCAGCTTAGTGTTTCCTTACTTAATATTTTTCCCTTCTGTCTTAATATACTGTTTTTTACTTTAATAATGTCCACTGCTATAAGCCTTTTAAATTAAAAAAAAAATGTTTAATAGGATTTTATCCCACTATTATAAAAAAATTTTATATGGTTTTTCAAAATGTAAATATTTTCCACATTATGTAAGTATTCATATTTTTTTTCATCCATTACTGTTTGTGGATTTTTCTTAAGGAAATTATTAAAAGGGGGAAAAAGCTAGGTATACAAAGATATTTATGGCAGTGTAGCCTCACTAACAGTCTGACTAATTGTCTAGCCATAAGGAAAATTATTTTTTTTAAAAAAAGGAAAATTATTAAGAAAATGTTGTATTGACTTTGGGACTGTTACCTCTCCATTAAAATATTAATTATGAGATCAATGTAGCAAAAATAGAAAAGGTTTTAAAATGTGATGGTAAAGAAAATTGTATGTATGAACCCAGTCATGTAAAAATATCTATGCAATATAAATAAAGGAAAATAAATTTTAAACAACAGTATTCTCTATGTAAATTTACAAATCAAAGGGAAGAATATAGAGAAAAAAGTTTGGCTAGTAGGACTATAGGAAAATTATTTTGGAATTTTCTTTATTTTTAATAATGAAAAAATAGAGTGAGGTGTTGGGTTTTGAATTTGATATTTTATAAATCATCACGGTTGAGGGAGATCCTGATTGAGGAATCCGTTGATGTGAAAAAAGCTTTAATAATCAGTTATGTGCCATCATATCTGAAACACAGCCACTGATGCCAAGAACCAGCATTTTCCAGTTTTCAGATATATAGTATCAGTTCCTTCTCTATTCTTGTTTTGGGTCTTACATATGTCTCTTTCAGGAGAAAGAGATTAAAAAAAATGAACCCAAAGAGAAAAACCAGAAAAGGCATGATTTGGACAAGGAAGAAAAAGGCCGTATAGAGCCAAAGGGATTAAAGAGTGAGTGTGCATATTAACATTCTACCATTTACTGTTGCTAATTTTTTTTTTTTATACAAAGAATTTAATTTACTGTAAAGACCATCTCTCTTTTCTAACCTGCAGTGTCATAGACATAGAAAATTTCATTCACTGGAGAATTCAGAACTTTATTTTTGTTTGAAACGTTACTTTAGTTTATTGTATAACAATTCATATTGTTTCTGTAATTTTTTTTTCTCTTTTGTTCACTTTGTTTTTTCTTCTTTTGATGGAGTACACCAGAATTACAGAGACCCTAAATTAGTTGTGGTAGAAAAGTAAATGTCTCTGTTTATAGTAGTTGCTAAATGAGAGAAACTGCTGTTAATACATGTAACATATTTAGCTCTGAGTCATTTGTATAAATATAATATTGAATATACATTTTGGAATGATAAAGATACAACATACTGAGAATCCATGACATGTCAGTAGTAGAGTCAGGTACTTTATAAAACATTCACCATTACAGTACTTGGAACAAACACATACATGTTCTTGTGAAGCAGTAATTCTAAGAGATAGATAATTTTGCCAGGTTTTTCTCCCAAAAGCTGTATAGAGCTGAGGGTAATACTCGAAGTAGATTTTGGTTCTAAGCCTAAACTGGGACTTAGTGGTAAGTAGGAGGATATTAGAAGCTGAGAAGGAACACTTGCTTTGATGGATTATGCATAAAGTAATTATAATTTAAAGGCTATCTAGTCAAAGTACTAAGGTTTTAAACATGTATGACTCTTCAAAGAGTAGAGATTCAAAATATAGTAAAATTGGAGCTGGTTAATTTTTACTTCCTCCTAGTATCTTGTCAATTTCAGATACACTTTTACTTTGAATATATAGTCTTAAACTACTGTTCATTCCATTTATAATGTTACTCCCTGGGAGTCGAATTTTCAGCATCCCTGCTAATAAACCTGTCTGCTGTGTACAGAGTTATAATGAGGCTTTTCCTAATTTTCTTCTGTTCTGCCCTTTTTGGAGGTTATTATGTCACATCTAGTGTTGTGCCAGTCTTCTTTCCACTTTTATCTTTGGTTAAAAGCAAAGTGGGTGTTCATAGACATCAGGTGTACTTTTACCAGATGTATGGTCAGTATACTGGCACCATTCTGTTTCCCCCATTCACTACCAGGAGTCATTTTTTTGCAAGGTGAACTTCAGGATACAGTTGTAGGCAGCTGTTTTAGCAGAACAGTGGTGGCATGACTAGGATTATTTTGAGGCTCACCATCTTCAGTAGGCCTTAGTCAAAAATGGGAGTAGTTCTGAACACCTAATTAAGAGCCATTCTCTTTGCATCCCCTTCCTAAATATTGAATAGCCAATTAAAAAGCCAGTTGAAATAACTTCATGTTTTGGAATAGTAAATCTGATCATGCTTTATAACCAAGGCACATATTAGTAAAAATTTCAGAAATAACTTTCTTTAACAACCAGATTTTCTTTTGATTAATCACAGCAATTTGTGACTTGTATTTATTCTCAGTTTTATTTTTTTACCAGCACTTAAGGAAATCAGAAATGCATTTGATTTATTTAAATTAACTCCAGAAGAAAAAAGTGATTTTCCTGAGAATAATCGGAAAAGAGAAGAAATACCACTAGATTGTAAAATCACAGAAGATCACAAAACCAAGGAAAACAAGCAGTTACTTAAAGAAAGGAGAAATACAAGAGATGAAACTGATACTTGGGCATATATAGCTGCAGAAGGTGACCAAGAGATTCTAGACAGTATGTGTCAAGCAGATGAGAATTCTGGTATGTTTGTAGTAATTTTGCAGTATTCTTTCAGGGTAAATGCACCATATTATCTCAATTTCCTTACTCTCCTCCCCCAGTATAATTTTGATGAAAAAAAAAAAATGGAGTAGATTTTACCAAATCTCCTGAAATTTTAAATACATTTTTATATTGAAGACTTAAGTCATTCTGTGATTTCTAAATTAACTAAACAAATATTTTCTGAGTTCCTGTACTGTGCATTTAAAAATTATAAAAATTTCTCATTTTCGGGATCCCTGGGTGGCACAGCGGTTTGGCGCCTGTCTTTGGCCCGGGGCGCGATCCTGGAGACCCTGGATCGAATCCCACATCGGGCTCCCGGTGCATGGAGCCTGCTTCTCCCTCTGCCTATGTCTCTGCCTCTCTCTCTTTCTCTCTCTGTGACTATCATTAAAAAAAAAAAAAAAAAAAAAAATTCTCATTTTCTAGATTACCTACTCTTGCCAAGCAGTCTGTTTGTATATTTTACTAGATTTCTTTCAGAAAATTATCAAATATAGCCTTATTCGTATTCTGCCATTTTAACTTTGCAGTAACACTTGCTAAATAAGATTTTATTATAATAAATGCTATCCTGGGATGTTCAAATTGGCTGCCAAGGAGGGGAGAATCATGTATAGAATATAGAGTACAGTAGCTTGGGGGAAGAGTAATAAAAAGAGTATGTGTATATAAAACTAGGACAGAATAAACAAAAGAGGTTAACCTTATAAACCTGTTATTTGTGAATCTTGAGAATCAATTGAAGAGAATTTTTTAAATATTTGGCAGGCTAGTCTGAGTGGCTCTCATACTGCAGAACAACTAGATTCTGCATATTGTATAAAACAACCTTTTTAAAAAAAAAAAAAAAACAACCTTTTTGAGCTTGCAGGAAATTGGGATACTTTCTAGGAGAAGTAGACAAGGGGGAGGAAAGATGTCTCCCAGAGGGCAAATGCAAGATAGCAGTACTGCTCTTGGGATATTTTATTTATTTATTTATTTATTTATTTATTTATTTATTTATTTATTTATTATTTATTTATTTATTTATTTATTTTAGTCAGAGAGAGAGAGAGGCAGAGACACAGGCAGAGGGAGAAGCAGGCTCCATGCAGGGAGCCCGACATGAGACTCCCAAGATCACACTCTGGGCCAAAGGCAACGCTAAACGGCTGAACCACCTGGGCTTCCCAAGTGGCAGGTTTAATAAGCAAGGGAACTTTTTTTTTTTTTTAAGATTTTATTTATTCATTCATAAGAGACACAGAGAGAGAGAAGCAGAGACACAGGCAGAGGGAGAAGCAGGCTCCATGCAGGGAGCCTGATGTGGGACTCGATCCCGGGTCTCCAGGATCACACCCTGGGCCAAAGGCAGGCACTAAACTGCTGAGCCACCCAGAGATTGCAAGGGAACTTATATACAAAGCTTGTCTTGCTTGGCCACAAGCTGAGATTGATCTGTGCACATGCACACAAATACATACTCCTCCTCCAAGTCTTAAAACTTTTTATAGAGGCCTTAACTGGGTTCAGTCACATATTTAGTCCAGATGGTCTCAGCAACGCCTTACACTCTCAGGGCTATGTCCTTGAAATAGCCCCTAGTATGGGAATGGTGGGTAGAATGTACACTCTAAGGAGACACCTCTGATCGCTCAGGTCCAGCCTGTGGGTCAACGAAAAGTCACATCCTCTCCATGATCTCCAGTAGTAGAGAGTGCATCAGTAAAGCCAGAGGTTGGTTCATTGAAAAGACTAGTTAGACAAGCTTCTAGCAGCATTGATTAAGGAGAAAAAAGGACACTTACACAAATAGTATTTCTAATGAAAAAAGAAAGAGACAGTTACAAATTGTGTCCAGATTAAAAAAGACAATTCTATGAGCAATTCTTTACCAAAAATTTGAAAAGAGAATGAAATGGGAAAATTAGTAGAAAAATATAATTTAAGCAAAACTGACTCAAGAAGAAATACAAAAATTGAGAAGTTTTACAACTTTCAAAGAATGTGAAATAGTAATTTAAAATAGCCTTAAAAATTTAACACCAGTCACAGATAGTTTGGTATGTAAGAGCTTACCAAACTTATAAAAAGGTCTTCCTGAAAATGAAGAATGCTAACTTGTTCTGTGGGCCCATTATTATTTCAGAACCATAATGAGACAGAAACTTTGTAAGAAAGGAAAATGACAAAAAAAAAAAAAAAAAAAAAAAGAAAGGAAAATGACAGGCCAAGCTTACACATGAACTCAGATGTAAATATACCAAAAAAATTAGTAAATTGAATCTAGCTGTATATAAAAACATAACCTCTTCTGATCAAGTTAGGTATTCCCTAGGAAATCACTGAGTAAAGAAGAAATTGATTTAATAACATTCTTGATTTTTAAAAACAAAACCTAGCAAACTATGAATAAAAGGAAGCTTTCTCAGATTAATAAAAAGCATCAAACCTTTGGCAAACATCTGTCACCACTATTACTCAACATTATTCAGAGGTCTACCCAGTACAGTAAGGCAGTGAAAAACAAAAGATACAAGCATTGGGAAGGAAGCTTCTCCACACACCCGTTTCCCCCCTTCCACATAAGCTGTTCATTATAAGATGTTATCATATATGAAAACTCCACAGATTTTTAGAAATGTTAAATGTTTAGCAAGGTGACTGGCTATAAGACCAATATATAAAAGTTAACTACAGTTCTCTATTTTTTCTTTCTTTCTTTTTTCAAGATTCATTTATTTATTTCAGAGAGGGCAAGCACACAGAGGGAGAGGGAGAAGTCGGCTCATGCTAAGCAGGGAGCCAGACATGGGGCTCAGTCCCAGGACCCTGGGATCACAACCTGAGCCGAAGACAGACACTCAACTGACTTAGCCACCCAGACACCCTTCTATGTATTTCTATACACATTTCTGCATATGTAATGTAATCTTAAAAAGTTAATTATCTTCAGTCAAAAAAAAATAACAAGCATTGGTGAGGATATGGAGAAAAAAGAACCCTTGTGAACTGTTGGAGGAATGTAAATTGGTACAGCTTCTGTCGAAAATAGTACGGAGGTTCCTCAGAAAATTAAAAACAGATACCATATGACTCAGTAATTCCACTACTGGGTATATCCAAAGAAAAGGAAAACACTAATTCAAAAGATAAATATATACCCCTATGTTTACTGCAATATTATTCATAATAGCTAGAATATAGAAGCAACCCAAGTGTCCCATTAGTGGATGAATGGGTAAATAAGCTGGGGAGCTACCCCACGCACACAGAGATATTACTTGGTCATAAAAAAAAGAATGAGATTTGCATAGACCTAGGGTATGCAAATATAAGACCTTAGGGTATTATACTAAGTGAAGCAAGTCTGAGAAAGAAATACCTCCCCATATGATATCACTTCTGTGTGGAATCTAAAAAACAATAAATAAAAAGCAGAAACAGATCCATAAACACAAGAGAACAAACTGATGGTTGCCAGAGGGGAGGGGATAAGAGGAAAGGCAAAATGGGTGAAGGGGAGTGGGAGACACAGGCTTTAAGTTATGGAATGAATCAGTCACCAGGATAAAAGGTACAGCATAGGGAATATAGTCAGTGGTATTTCAAGAGTTGTGTGGTGACAGATGGTAGCTCCACTTGTGGTGAACATAGCATAAGGTATAGAGTTGTTGAATCACCATGTTGTACACCTAAAACTAATGTAACATTGTGTGTCAGCTACATTTCAATTTAAAAAAGTAGAAGGATGAGAAAATTAACTTTCAGTAACACATTTAAAAGATTGCTAAGAGGAATCCCTGGGTGGCGCAGCGGTTTGGCGCCTGCCTTTGGCCCAGGGCGCAATCCTTGGAGACCCGGGATCAAATCCCACATCGGGCTCCCGCTGCATGGAGCCTGCTTCTCCCTCTGCCTATGTCTCTGCCTCTCTCTCTCTCTCTCTCTCTGTGACTATCATAAATAAAAAAAAAGATTGCTAAGAATATTGTATATGAAGATCTATAAGACCTGTATGGTGAAAAGTATAAAAACTTTTTGAAAGTTACTAAATTTATGCCATTTTATTAATAAACATAATATTTAAAAATTTGCCATTTTCTTTGAGTTGGTCTGTGATCTCACTGTGGTTCCAGTCAAACTTCCCAACATAATTTTTCATGAATTTATTGATCCTGATTCTAGAATTTACATGGAAGACTAACCAAAAGCCAAAACCAGTTATCCCAGTAGTAATCAAAACCTGTATAAAACTATAGAACTAGATACAGTATTTACTTGGCACAAGAAGGTTAGATTAGTTAATTGAGTAAAGTCCTCAGAGTAGAACCCTTGCAGATGTGGAAACTGGATACATGGTAAGTGGCAACACAGATCTGTGGGGAAAAATAACCTCTTTTTAGATGATGTGAGGATAATCGGTTATACGTGTGGAAGAAACCATACGTAAAAACCAAATACTAATGGGATTAAGGCCTTAAATATAAAGAGGACAGTTAGGTATTAGGTATTTGGAGAATAAAGGATCATATCTTTAAGACCTTGGAGGTAGGGAAGGTTTTCTGAAACAAGACAAAAAAAAGTACCATAAAAGAAAAGACTGATAAAGTTGACTACAAAACAAGTTCCATTCATCAAAGTTCCCATTAAAGAATGGTGAAAAACAAAGGATTGGTACTCAAAATATATAAAGAATTTCTTCAGTATGAAACTATATTAGTTACAGTCTTCCAGAGAAACAATAAATAGGATATATATATATATCTAGAGAGATTTGTTACGAGAAATTGGCATGTGTGATTATGAAGGTTTAGAATTGTCGCACAACCTGCCATTTGCAGGGTAGAACCAGGAAAGCTGGTAGTGTAATTTCAGTCTGAGTCCAAGGCCTGAGAACTACAGAGCTGATGCTATAACCCCTGGAGTCCAGAGGTCCAAGAACCAGGAGTCCTGATGTCTTGAGGAAGAACATGGAGGTCCCAGCTCAAGAAGAGCGAAATGTCTCCTGCAAAGCAGAGGATTGGATGATGGCTGCCTACACTGTGAGGAGGGCAGATCTTTAAGTCGTTCTAATGATTCAAATGCTGATCTCCCAGAAAGGCCCTTAGAGACACACCCAGAAATAATGTTTTACCAGATATCTGGGGTTCTCTTAACCCTGTCAAGTTGATACATAAAATTCGCCATCGTAGATGCCAATTTTATAAAGCTAAGAAATAAATAGAACTGTAGATTTTTTAGGATATATGTATTTATGGCAAAACCGTTTTTAAAAAGAACACAGATGAATGACAGATTCAAACTCCTGATCCATGCCATCGTTGTGGTAGAGGGTGGCAGGGGGTGGGATGTTTAGGCCCAAGAGTGGTTCTGTGCACAAGTGAGTGCTATGTTCACAGATGTTCACCTCTTAACACATTCTTTACTGTTACTAAAAGTAAACTTTATTAAAGGTAGTAAAATAAAGAGAAAAGGCTAAAATTACTTAATGCTTAATCAAGATTCAATACTTGGTAGGGATGAACGTAGGATTTTGAACCAGTTGGTTATGAGACCAAAATCCAAGCTACAGCCATAACCTTTTCTTGTTACTTAGGTTGTATGTTATTACTTCTAACAGTTCTGTAAATTAGGTGGTGGTATCTCAATTGATACAACCCTCATCTGTCCTGCTTCCCAGATCTTTCTGTGGGGCTGTGGGGCTGCATAGGAGAGAGAGGAGGTCCAGTTGTGGGTTCAGATACGTGTCCCTGAGATGGCTCTCGGCTTACTCATGTGCTTCTGAGCAAATCACAGAACCTCTTTGTCTTGTTCTCCTTACCTGTAACGTGTATCCCCGTATTGCTTATCATGTATGGATTAAATATGCTTATTTATGTAAATAACAGTTTCTACTGAATGTTAGCCACTTTTATTATTACTGCTACTGTTACTCAGAAAGTGAGGTGTAGCGAGTTTACATGACTTACTGAAAGCCACACAGCTTACATATGGCGCTGCGATACAGAAAATATAGTATACTCAGCTCCCAAGACTGCTCTTTCTACAATGGAATGCTCTTGGAAGTAGCAAAGAGAAGTATTGGTTTGAGCTAAAGGCTTTGGAAGAATTTCCTTCATTTCTTTGCATGTCTTTTACAAACTTCATTTTTATGGCAAGGTTCACTGCCTAACATTTGTATAGTTTGAGAAATTGGTTTTAGGTGAAAATACTTGGACTCTTACCATAAAATATTTATGCTTTTTACTTTTTCAAATAGCACAGTTGAGGGGTGTCTGGGGGGGTGGCTCAGTTGGGCGTTGCCTCGATTTCAGCTCAGGTCATAATCCTCAGGGTCATGGATGCGCTGAGTATGGAGCTTGCTTAAGATTCTTCCTTCCCTCTCCCTCTGCCCCTCTCCCCTGCCTCAAATAAATACATAAATAATATCTTTAAAAATAGTTGTTTTTAAAAATTACTCTCCAATGAATTATGCTCAAATCTTACTTGTTGCACTGCCAATAGTGGTGAACGTGTCCTTTTTTTTTTTTTTTAATTTTTATTTATTTATGATAGTCACAGAGAGAGAGAGAGAGAGAGGCAGAGACACAGGCAGAGGGAGAAGCAGGCTCCAAGCACCGGGAGCCCGACATGGGATTCGATCCCCGGTCTCCGGGATCGCGCCCTGGGCCAAATGCAGGCGCCAAACCGCTGCGCCACCCAGGGATCCCCGTGTCCTTTCTTAATGTTAGGAAAGCCACTGCATCAGACAGATGAGGGAGGAGTCTAGCACTTGTTTTGTGGGTAGAACAGAGCACAGAGGGCTTCCAGGAGGAGAAGCTGAAGCTGGGTCTGAAAGATCAGTGACACTTATTTACATACAGGTCTGGTTTACACATTTAGAATGGCTTTACGTACGTAAATGAATGGAGGCAATGTATATCCCAGAAAAATGGCCAAAAATAGAAATGTTAAGAGATTCCTCTTACTGAATCCCTGTGATTTCTCTCTTCCTTTGGGCTACTTAATCTTGTATTTAAAATTCATGGTTCATTACTTTATATTTAATAGATTACCTACTTATACCTTTGAAGCACCATGACATCTAAACATGGATAGTTTATGGAAAGGAATTATCTGTACGGCAGGTAGCACACATTTTAAAGACTTCTATATGGTGATTTGCCAAAAGAAAACTCCAAAGAATCCAATAAATTAAGGACCCTGTAAAAAATAAAATAAAATAAAATAAATAAACATGGATAGTTTGTATTATTTGACCAAGAAAAGCAGAAATTTAATTAAAGACTCAATTACATAATATATTGTTAAAAGTGTAGATGAAGCTTTGCTTAATTAAGACACCACAAACTTAAAACAGCATTGTTACAGGAAAAAATATGTATTAATAAGGCCCTTCTGTGTTCCAGATGGCAGACAACAGATTTTGAGTTTGGGCATGGACTTGCAGTTGGAATGGATGAAACTAGAAGATTTTCAAAAGCATCTTGATGGAGAAGATGAGAACTTTACTACAGCAGATGCAATTCCAAGTAGTGAGTACTTTGGGAATTTTGGAGGTCCTTTTCCTAAATCTAAATATGTAAAGTGCAATTTATCTTAATTCTTTCATTGTAGATTTATTGAGGGATGCAGTGAAAAACGGGGATTATATTGCTGTGAAGGTTGCACTTAATTCAAATGAGGACTATAACCTGGACCAAGAGGTAATGTTTTAGTAAAGTCTCATGAAATAAAGACGGAAAGTAGCTCTTTTAACATAATTGTTTCCTTTTTCATTTTTTTAATTATAAAAGTAATGTTCATTTTATAAACTGAAAACACAGTAGTAATGTATAATGTAGAAAATTATAGGCCTTGTAATTCCAGCCCCAAGAATGACCATTTGGTTTGGCTGTGGCCTGTCTGGTTTTGTCTTGTTGGACCTCTGTTGCTCTGAGGGCCATAAAATGACTCCTTGTATCCGTGTTACTGTTGATGGTATGTTGATAGTCACCTGTTCACAACAGCTGTACATCATTCTACTGTTGCTGCAGGGTTTTCATTTTGATTTATAGGGGGCAGTTTTGTTTTGTTTTTTAAGATTTTATTTATTTATGATAGAGAGAGAGAGAGACACAGGCAGAGGGAGAAGCAGGAGAGAGAGAGAGAGAGAGAGAGAGAGAGAGAGACAGGCAGAGGGAGAAGCAGGCTCCATGCCGGGAGCCCGATGTGGGACTTGATCCCGGGACTCCAGGATTGCGCCCGGGCCAAAGGCAGGCGCTAAACCGCTGAGCCACCCAGCGATCCCCTGGTTTTTGTTTTAATGAAAACATATAACCCTTTCTTTCTAGTGTTTAGATTTTGCTTTGAGATAGACACATCTGTCAATCCTTTCCTTTATGGATTTTGGGTGTCTTGCTTATAAAAGATTTTTATATTTTCTTCTTCAGTTTTCTTAGTTATTAAGTGGTAGATTTTTTTAGGCTTAATCCTTAGGGGTTACAGTTCAAAAGAATTATTGGAATTTTAAGTAAAATTGCATGAAATCTATAGATTAATTTGGTTGAGAATTGACATTTTTACATTTTGAGTCCTCCAAATAAGAACTCTACATTTATTCAGCTCTTCACTTATTCCTAAAGCAAAGTCTTAAAATTCTGTTGTTTTGTGTGATTCTTGCACTTTTATTCTAGATGCATTCCTACATATTTGATAATTCTTAAAGTATCTTAGTATGATCATTAGGATCTTCCGCCCCCCCCCATTTTGTCTTCTAATTGGTTTTTATATATATTTGGTGAATCTATTGATTTGTGTGTGTATATGCATGCGTGCGTGGTGTCTGCCTCTAGACACCATTTCACTTTGTGAAATTTTCTTACTGTAATAATTTTTAAGTCGCTTGCCTGGGATTCTCTGAGTAGAGAATATCATCTGCCAAAAAGTAACTGTTTTGTTTCCTTTTTTTCCCGGTAATATTTCTTTTTCTGGTCTTGTGAACTTGGTGACATTTTGAAGAATAGTGATGATGGAAGTGATTCTGTTCTATCTCTGATCTGAGAGGGGATCCTGTTCTCTGTCTGATCTGAGTGGGGACTTCCCCTTAAGCTCTGTGTGAAGATTCTTTTTCTTTTGTACCGTTGTTGGCTTCTTGTGGACAGTAGCCTTTCTCTTTCTAGACTTCCTTTCTTTGCTTACCTACTTTAGTTTTTATCAGGGATGAATGTTTGGTTTTATCAGATGGCTTTTTTCCTCTACTTTTTTTTTCCCCCTACTTTAATACTAATGTAGCTCAGTCTTAGTAAAGTTTAGAAAAAAAGGTTTTTTCCCTTTAACATGGCTTTTAGGGGTTTGTTTTTTTTAAGATTTATTTATTGGAGAGGGAGAAAGAGCACAAGCAGAGGGGAGGGGGAGAGGTAAGAAGCAGACTCCCCATTGAGCAGGGAGCCCAATTTGGGGCTTAATCCCAGGACTCTGGGATCATGACCTGAGGCGAAGGCAGACGCTTCACGGAGTAAGCCACCCCAGTGCCCCTAACATGTTTTGTAATAAGATACTTTACAAATGAGAAAAAGTACAATGTCTTACTTCACTTGACTTTTATATTAGTGTTCCTTCAGATTGCGCATACAGGTGAATTCTGCTAAACTTCAGATTATAGCCAAATTAACAACACTATTAGAACCTTTTTTAGAGGCACCTGTGTGGCTCAGCAGCTGAGCTTCTGCCTTGGGCTCAGGTCATGATCCCAGGGTCCTGGGATCGAGTCCCACATTGGCTCCCCACAGGGAGCCTGCTTCTCCCTCTACCTGTGTCTCTGCCTCTCTCTGTGTTTCTCTCATGAATAAATAAATAAAATCTTAAAAAAAAAGAACTTGGTTTTAGCAGATGGTATTTAATAAATGGTTTGGTATTCCTAAGGATTTGTTTCAGTTAATGATTGGAAATATGTTAGCTATTGATTACCTTTTTATTTTTTTGTCAACTTTATGTAATTTTATCTTTTTAAAGTACTTTAATTTCTCTGTCTTGTCACAGCCTCTTAGAAACCAATCATATTAGTGTCCTGTTTCCTGCTTCTGAATTTTCTTCTTTATCTTTTAGCAGACTGTCACTTCCCAATAGTTACATTTGTATAGGCCACCCATTGTGATGACACCATTCAGTTAGCCTGTCATTAATAGAGTGGAATTAGGTCATGTCTAGTGGTCATTTCTAGCCTTAGCACTTTGGGCCAACTGAGTATCACAGATGTGTTAGTTTCACATGTTTAACTTACAACACAAGGAGACTCTTGGGCCTGAAATGTGTGATAAATAAATATCTTTGCCATTTTTATAGCATCAAGATGAATACTATTCATCGTATGTCATGCAGAGTGCTGAAACACATGGAAGTTGTAAAATTTTATGGTATTTATGAAAGAAATTATATAGTATTAGTTTCTGATTGTTTTTTAGAAGGATATTTTCATGAAAACCTTAAGTAGCTGCTTAAATCAGTGCATTTAAGTGATTCCACATTGAAACATCATAGATGAAAAGACTTAATTTAAAATTTTTTCTGATAGACATTGACATGTTTTTTCCTCAACAAAACCAATGAAGGATTCGAGCGGGATGACCCTGGTGATGCTCGCTGCAGCAGGAGGGCAAGATGACCTGCTGAGGCTCCTCATCAGGAAAGGGGCTAAGGTGAATGGCCGACAGAAGAACGGGACCACCGCCCTCATTCATGCGGCTGAGAAGGTTGGGAACTCAGAAGGCATCAGTTACTTAGTCCTTGGGAATTTCAGCTTGTGGACCAGAACAGAGTCTGTTTCTGTGGTGAAATATAACCCTCATATAGTCACTTAGGACTTACGAATAAATTTTTTTTTAATCAACGGTAGTACTTTATAATTGAATTTTCAAAATGTGATTTAACTAGTGGGAAGTGATTTATATTGAAAACCTGAGGGTACTGATTGGCTTATTAGTCTGTAGAGCTTGAGACTGTTGATCTCAGAGTTGTGAATTCATGCCCCAAGCTGGGCATAGAGATTACTTTAAAAAGGGGGAAGGGCCTCTGATTAATGTACTAATGCTGGTTTCAGTCTTAGATCTTTTAAAAATCTTTTCCAATTGAAATTAAGTGTTCCTTTTGATTAAGAATTTAATTAAAATGTTCCCACATTATTTTTTTAAAGGATTGATATACAGAGCTTCTTATGTTGAAACCAGTAGTTAAACTTCAATCGAAGTTGCTATCGAATTGTGTATGGCTGTGCATTCATACATGCTCACCTGCCTGCATGCAAATCCAAGTATTTTCCCTGGTGGCTAAAAATTTCAAGTCATCAAAAACTATCTTCTAAAGAATTTTGGGAATTAAGTTTCCTTTTTTTTTTTTTTTTTTTTAATAGAACTTTTTAACTACAGTGGCTATTCTTTTGGAAGCCGGAGCTTTTGTAAATGTCCAGCAGAGCAATGGTGAGACTGCTCTAATGAAGGTAAATACTTCACTTTGGTCTTGACAGATGTTCCTGTTGATGCCTCTGATTGCCAGGCACTCTGCAGGGTCTGGGAATATGATGGGGAACAGGACACAGATGTGTAGAAAAAACAAGTCAGCAAAATTAGAAGGTGGTATGAGCAACAGTGTGATAGGAATAAGCTGAGAGAGCCATGGGGTTACCTAAAAGTGATACCAGGCTCAGCAGTGTGGACTCAAGGTGGGACAAGGTGGGATAGATGCTGGCTCAGTTGGTAGAACATATGACTCTTGTTCTTGGGGGTCGTAAATTCAGGCCCCATGTTGAGTATAGAGATTTCATTTAGAAGGGGGTGGGGAGGGTGAGACAGGGGATGTGATGTATCTGAGCTGCATGCTGTGTGGATATATGAACTATGTGACCAGGAACTGGACTAGGCTATGCACAGTTAGGGAGTGGAAAAGAACACGATGTGCTTTCGTTATTACTTTACATGGGTGGATTCATCCTTAGCCTCAATTCTTCCTGTGTGTTTGGAGTTACGGTTTGCGGAGCGTTTTGAGTGGAAAGTTGTTAAAGCTTACCCCACCCCACCCCACCCCCCAGGACTCTCCCTTTAATTACTTTTCCCTGTTTGGCACTTTTGTATTAGCCTCTACTTTGGCTCAGCCCGGTCTGGCATGTTTCTATTCTGGTTCTTGGACTAAGCTGCTGTTAGGACATGGCAGGTCCTGACACCGAGCCATGCTTTAGTTCCCCACATGGAGGCTCTGCCTTATTGCCCCCTTCCTAGATGCAGTTTTGTGTAAGGAAGTTGGCCGAAGTAGGTGTTAGTACTACCTATTTTCAGCAGTCTTTCCTGAGTCTGGAAGAGTGCACAGATACAGGCTCTAGTTAGCCCTGGGCCTGGTCCTGAGCGTGGTCTTGAATCTCTGTTATTCTCAAGGCCAGGATCACCTGTCCCTTCAACCTTCTTCCACACTCGGGATGTGAACCTTGCTCACTGCTTCTATTGCTGTTTCATTTTTGGTTTATAGAAATGCTTATTTTGTTCAGGAGCCCTACCTTTGAATTTTAATTTTCCTTTGTGTGCTTCTCTTGCTGTATACTTAGAGCAGAGGTGGCACCTCAAACATGAAATAAGACATTGTCTTATTGAGAAATCAACATGTACATTCTATTTTTTTTTTTTCAACATGTACATTCTAAAGAGCAAATGCTGAAGTAGTCTGGCGCATAAAGGTGTGCACATGGGGCAGTGAGCATGGACATGGTCTGCATCCGGGCTGAGGAATTAGGACAACTTGATCATGAGAGCAGTTTAAGTTGGAGAAGGACATAATCAGACTAAAGGTGGTTGTTTCTCATTCCCCTAGTTCAGTAGGGAGATTGAATTAATTAAAAAGATGAACGGTTTGCAGACACAGGGATGTTTTTAAAATCAAGTGAAAATATAATCTGTTCCTATATAGTGACCGTAGAGAGAGAGAAGTGGATGATAGACCAGTATTTTAAGAAGGTAGAATTTGCAGGACTTGGTAATTGAAGGTGATATTTGGTAATCCTGTTTCTTAATTTAGGGGATTCAGGCAGTGTATACAATGGGAGTGGGGTTACACTTGAGCTGGAAATGCTCAGATGTTTCACATATGGATCTTTAGCTCAGGAGAGAGGGGTAGGCTATAGATTCAGATTCGAGTTCATCTGTGTAGACAGCACAATTACAGGCCCAGGCTGAGAGTGGGATTACCACTGAGAGTTAAAGGCTAGAGATGGAAGGCAGCCACATAGGAAAGACCAGAGAAGGTGAAGGAAGATCAGATCAGCAGAGTGCAGCATCCTGGGCGTTTCAAGGAGGAGCTGACCTGTAGCATCTGTTGAGGCAGAGATGCCAAAGAAAAATAGGCTGAGAAGTGCTTTTGGGAGGTAGCACTGGAGAGGGTGTTGGCATCTTTGTTTGTTGGGTTTGAGGGGTGTGGTTGCAGGGAGTGAGGAAGTGGATGCTGGATTTTGTAGGCACTTAGGACTTGAGCTGAGGAGGAGGAAGGCAGTGTCCAGAGGGGAAGGGGTCGAGGGACAATTTGTTGCTTCTTCCCAGAGAAGATCTCAAAGGATATTTAACTACTGTCTGAATAAGACTGCCGATAACTGTATGTAAATTTGTTTTTGTTTTTTGTTTACTTTGATCTGGTTTTTGTTTGTGTTGGGATTTTTTTGGTACTTGTTTCTTCAGCTTTAAGGATTTAGTGTATTGCATTGGTTTTTAGAATTAGAAGAAATAAACATGGGAGGAGATTTTCAGAAATTTTTTAAACAATTTTAAAAACCTATCTCAGAAATAATAAATAAAATTGGTCGTTACCAGAGTGTGAGGGTGTGGAGAAACCACATTCTCACCTGTTGATGTCGGGCATATAATTGGTTCCAACAGGGCTTCTCAACCTTCCCCTTCCTGACATTGTGAGCCAGATCATTTGTAGGATGTGCAACAGCATCCCTAACCTCTGCACCAGATGCCATTAGTACCCACCCTCGGTTGTTAACAACCCGAAATGTCTCCATACACTGCCTGAATTCCCCTGGGGGCAAAACCACCCCAGTGAGAACCACCAGGTTACATACATCTTTGGAAAGGCATTTGTCAGATATACCTGAGATGCATGCCCTTTGACCTAGCAGTTGCACAACTTAAAAATCTACTCTGTAGAAATACAGTCTGGAATAGTAGCACACCTGATAGCCTTGTTCTTACAGGAAAGCTAACTGGCTTGCCCTCATCCTTTACGGTGTGTTATATGGTATCAGCCTCGGTGTTGTAAGGCAGAAGTACTGTTACCCACTTTGGACAAATGGAAACAGTGAAATTCAGAATTACACCGAAAAAGATACACATGTGAAGCATCTTCTGAGCCTTTCCAGCTCAAATGTAACCCCACTCCCATTGTATATACTGCCTGAATTCCCAAAATTAAGAAACAGGATTACCAAACATCTTCAGTTACCAAATTCTGTGAATTCTACCTTCTTAAAATACTGGTCAGTCTATCCACTTCTCTCTCCACTGTCACTACATAGGTACAGACTATATTTTCACTTGATTTTAAGTGAAATAAATAAACTAATTAATTACTTGAAGTCCCACAGGGAGTAAGTAACAGGAAAGAACCTGGAGGTGGTAGGTCTTTTTACTCTAGAAATGGTCTTTGTGCCCAGCTCCATCTTAAATTTGCTGAATTCAAATTTGTATATATGCTTAATTAGTCTCCTTTAAAGCAGCTTCTAGGGAAGTTTTGAAATTATTTTGTGATGCTCAGAGACTTGGTCTGAAGAGTGGAGCGCACTCTAGAGCTTAGAAAGGCCTGGTGTTTGTTCTGTCTTGGGACAGAGTATCTTTTTCAGAGTTGCCCAATTCTCCACGATTCAGGGGTTTTCGAAATTGAATATAGCACAGATTTCAGTACTGATCACTGACTATAAGGAGTGTAACACTTTTCAGTTACGTATCAGATTGTAATCCTTGGTGAGACCTGATGCCAGGTTTTCTTCCCCTCTCCAATGTTCTTGCCCTTCTCTTCACAAAGAACCGCTGGGCTCACAGGAGGAGAAAGGGACAAACACTGATTGCTGTCTAACTTATCTTACAGTTAACTCCTTTTTTTCCATTGTAGGCCTGTAAAAGAGGAAATTCTGATATCGTACGACTCGTGATTGAATGTGGAGCTGACTGCAATATTTTGTCAAAGCACCAGAATAGCGCACTGCATTTTGCAAAGCAGTGTAACAATGTGTTGGTGTACGACTTGCTGAAGAATCATTTAGAGACGTAAGTGTGAGCGAATGTGCCATGGTTAGGTCACAAGATGTGTTTGGACATGTCGTAATTAGAATGGCCTGTGTAAATTGTTCAGAAGATTGTTAAATGGAAGTCCGAAGAGGTTTCTGTTCTCAAAAGATCATAAATTTAATAAGTGGCATATGAATTATTTTTCTGACAGTTATTAAATCTCAAACTTTAAAAAAGTTAACACTGTTCTATCTGGGAGTATCTCCTTAAAATCTTAATTATGCTCGTAATTGGGCTTATGCTCTCTTAAAACTAATCTGTAGTTTGTTTTTTTTAATAGACTTATTTTTTAGAGCAGTTACGGGTTCGCAGTGAAGTTGAGCCAAAAGTACAGAGAGTTTCTGTGTATACTCTGCTTCCATACATGCACGACCTCCCCTACTAACATGTATCACTGGAGTGGTGCGTTTACTAAAACCAGTGAACCTACATTGACAGTTGCCATTCAAAGTCCATGTTTTACATATGGGTTCACCTTGGGGGTGTGCATTTTGGGGTTTTGACAAATGTTATAAGGACATGTACCCACCATTACTGTCATACAGAGTAGCACTGCCCTAAAAATCCTCTGTGCTCTGCCAGTGCAGGCCTTCCTGCCCCCCTACTCTGGCAGCCGCTCATCTGTTTATTATCTCTACTGTTTTGCTTTTTCCAGAAGGTCATACAGTTGGAATCATAGTACTTGCCCTTTTCAGATTGGCTTCTTTCAGTTAGTAATATGCATTAAATATTCCTCCATGTCTCTTTTTTTTTTTTGATTTTTGTTTGCTCTAATTCCAGTTAGTTAACATAGTGTTATATTTCAGGTGTACAATATACTGATTCAGCAACTCTATACATTACTCAGTGCTCATCACTCTTAATCCCCTTCACTGATTCCGCCAAGACACCTCTTCTCAGATAACCATCAGTTTGTTCTCCATAGTTGAGAGTCTGCGTTTTGGTTTGTCTCTTTATTTTTCCTTTGTTCATTTGCTTTGTTTTTTAAATTCGATGTATGAGTGAAACTATATGTATTTGTCTTTCTCTGGTTTACTTCACTTAGCATTATACTCTCTTGCTCTATCTATGTTGTTGCAAATGATAAGATTTCATTCTTCTTTATGGCTGAATAATATACATACCACCTCTTGTTTATCTATTCATCCTCTGTCCATGCACACTTTGCTGCTTCCATAATTTGACTAAATGCTGTTTAAACGTAGTGGTCCTCCATGTCTTCATGGCTTGATAGCTTGTCTTTTTTAAGATTTTTTTATTTGTTTATTCACAAGAGAGACAGAGAGGCAGAGACACAGGCAGAAGGAGAAGCAGGCTCACTGCAGGGAGCCCAATGTGGGACTCGATCCCAGGACCCCAGGATCATCTAAAGGATGATCCGAAGGCAGATGCTTAACCTCTGAGCCACCCAGGTGTCCTGATAGCTTGTCTTTTTTTTTTTTTTTTTTAAGATTTTGTTTATTTATTCATAGAGACACAGAGAGAGGCAGAGACACAGGCAGAGGGAGAAGCACGCCCCCTACAGGAAGCCTGACGTGGGACTCCATCCCGGGTCTCCAGGATCACACCCCAGGGTGCAGGCGTCGCTAAACCGCCACGCCACCAGGGGCTGCCCAATAGCTTGTCTTTTTAACTCTGAATAGTATTCCATTGTCTGGATGTACCACAGTTTATCCATTCAAGTTCATTCTTTTTCAAGTGAATTCTAAACCATTTTATTTTAATTGAAAGTTCATGTAAGTAATTTAGTACTTTTTTCACTTAAGAATTATTTGGGCTTACTCAGCCATCAAAAAGAATGATATCTTGCCATTTGCAACATGGTTGGAACTAGAGGGTATTACGTTAAGTGAAATAAGAGAAAGACAAATCTATGATTTCACTCGTGGAATTTGAGAAACAAAGCATGAACATAGGGGAAGGGAGGGAAAAATAAGATGAAAATTAAGAAGGAGGCTAACCATAAGAGACACAACTGAGGGCTGCTGGAGGGGATGTGGGTCGAGGATGGGGTAACTGGATGATGGGCATTTAGGAGGGCACATGATGTGATAAGTACTGGGTGTTGGATGCAACTGATGAATCACTAAATGCTGCCTCTGAAACTAATAAGTTGTTTTGGCAACACATAACAGAAACTTGACAAACAGTAGCTAACACAAGGTGTTTATTTTTCAAAATAACAGGGATCCAGGGGTAGGCAGTTTTGGGCAGGAAAAGCCATTCTTTGCCTCTCTTCCTCCTCCAACACACTTAAGGGTGTGACTTGGATCTTCATGCCTGTATGATGGTCACTCCCAATTCCAGGATTTATATTCTAAGCAGAGAAAGTAAAGTAAATTTCAGACGGGAGACAAAAAACAAAAGGTCGTGTACATGGTCAATTATACAGTGGAATTCCACTCCTAAAACTGGAATATCATGGCCAAACCAAATAAGTTGGTTACCTTCCAGCAAGATTATTTTAAAATACTTTGTGAATTAGCCCTGATCATTTTATTTAACTACTTTCTAATCTAAGTACTATAATAAGACATATGTTTGTGTGTGGCAATTCCCAAATTTGCTGTTTAATGGAATTTTCACTTTCGTTAGACAAGTTACTGAGTGCTGTGTGCCAGGAAGTATTCAGAAGGCTGGGGAGATGGGAGACAGCAACGAGTGGAAAAGACTTGCCCTCTTAGAGCCTAAATTTCCCTGGACAATATAGACAGTAAGACAGTTACATAGTGTATCAGATACTAAGTGCTACAGAAAAATAGAGTGGGGAGACAGGGTGAGTAGGAATTATATTTCTTTTTTTTAAAGGTTGATTTGGGGGACGCCTGGGTGGCTCAGTGGTTGAGCATCTGCCTTGGGCTCAGGTCGTGATTGTGGGGTGGGGTCCTGGGATCTAGTCCCACATCAGGCTTCCCACAGGAAGCCTACTTCTCCCTCTGCCTATGTTTTTGCCTCTCTCTGTGTGTGTCTCATGAATAAGTAAATAAATAATTAAATCTTTTTTTAAGGGATCCCTGGGTGGCGCAGCGGTTTGGCGCCTGCCTTTGGCCCAGGGCGCGATCCTGGAGACCCGGGATCGAATCCCACGTCGGGCTCCCGGTGCATGGAGCCTGCTTCTCCCTCTGCCTGTGTCTCTGCCTCTCTCTCTCTCTCTGTGACTATCATAAATAAATTAAAAAAAAATTTTTTTTAAAAATAAAATAAAATAAATCTTTTTTTAAAAAAAGGTTGATTTGGGAAGGACTTACCAGTATTCAACAGTCTGATAATACTGTGGCTCATGATTATTTCCTACATTAATATTAACAACTCTTACTATACTTTTTGATTAGACTTTCAAGAGTAGCAGAAGAAACAATAAGGGATTACTTTGAAGCACGTCTTGCTCTGTTAGAACCAATTTTCCCAATAGCATGTCATCGTCTCTGTGAGGGGCCAGATTTTTCTACGGATTTCAATTATAAACCCCCACAGAACATACCAGAAGGTAAGCCTATGTTTTCTCTGATTGAAAAGTGACACTAAATATCAAATGATTTTTTTTAAAGATGTTTATTTCTTTATTTGACAGAGAGATTGAGCACAAGCAGAGGGAACGGCAGGCAAAGGGAGAGGGAGAAGCAGGCTCCCCTTGGAGCAGGGAGCCTGTTGTGGGACTCAATCGCAGAACCTCGGGATCATGACCTGAGCTGAAGCCAGATGCCCAACCAACCAAGGAGCCCCTCAACTGATTTTTAAAAAGAATTCTGTGAACATGACCTCAAAAGAATTCCATTATATATCACAATTATGTAAAATACTGAATAGCAGAGCTACTCTGGCAGAAAAAAAGAGACCCAGCTAATACCTACCATCCCAGGTGACTTTAAGGGATCCACAGAGCACTGTTTAAAAAAAGCATAGGGGAGAGCACCTGGATGGCTCAGTCAGTGAAGCATCCCTTCAGATCATGATCCAAGAGTCCTGGGATAGAGCCCAAGTCAGGCTCCCTGTTCAACGGGGAGCCTGCTTCTCCCTCTTTCTCTCCCTGCCCCTACCCCCCTGCTTGTGCTCGTTCTGACAAAGTCTTTTAAAAAATAAAAAGCAGGGCATCCCAGGTGGCTCAGGAGTTTAGCGCCGCCTTCAGCCCAGGTTCCTGATCCTAGAGACCAGGGATCGAGTCCTGTGTCGGGCTCCCTGCGTGGAGCCTGCTTCTCCCTCTGCCTCTCTCTCTCTCTCATGAATAAATACATAAAATCTAAAAATAAAAATAAAAAATAAAAGCATAGGGGTGCCTGGTGGCTTAGTTGGTTAAGCGTCTGACTTGATTATGGCTCAGGTCATGATCTCGGGGTTATGAGATTGGGCTCCACGTTCAGAGGGGGGTCTAATTGAGATTCTCCCCCCAGCCCCTCCAAAATAAATCAATCTTTGATTTTTTTTTTTTTTTGAGATTTTATTTATTCATGAGAGACACAGAGAGAGGCAGAGACATAGGCAGAGGGAGAAGAAGCAGGCTCCATGTGGGGAGCAGGACATGGGACTCAATCCTGGGTCTCCAGGATCATGCTCTGGGCTGAAGGCAGTGTTAAACCGCTAAGCCACCCTGGCTGCCCAATCTTTTAAATTTTTTAAAAATAAAAAGCACGGAAGTTGAGGCTGTTCTTTCTGCCCACGAGTGCTATTCCCCATGCTTTAATGAAACGTTTTTTTCACCAGAGGGGAAGAAGAAAAGTATGAAAGTTGGATCTTAATAACTCTACTACTTTTTATTAAAATTGAGTTATATGAAATTTACACTAGCTTTAAGATTTTAAGCCCAGAATCGGTGTTTTTCCTGAATTTCACTAAAAGAAAGTGTCTTGGCCCATAGGAAAGTTGAGTAGCAGGAGATGGGAACTTTGGTTCTGCTTCCTAGCCTCTTCTTAACAGCTGCTCTGCAGGCAAGACCATGACATGGTGTGGCCTTTCTCTAGGACTAGGACATGGATCCAGGGTGTTTAGGTGGAGGGAATATTGTTTCTGCCTTTATGGAAGTATGCAGCTGGGTTCTGGCTTTTATGTTAAAAAAACAAAAACATTTTTAAAAATGTGTCCATTAATGAAAATTTAATTAAAGACAGTCATTTATAACACCAGTGTTTAGTGAACTTGACATTGAAGAATCATTTGTGGTTTCAGCTGTCCAAGTGGATCATTTGCACTGCTGGGGAGTGAGTCTTGTTTTGGGGGGAAACAAAAAAACTAAAAAAAAATGGAGGGAGGGGGTGGGGGTAGGACTTAGAGCAAAAATCTCCAAGTTTCATCTGGTAAGAAAACCTATGACCAGAGAATCTTTGAAGTAAACTACATAAATCTCCACCTCCCCCCCAAAAGATTCCAAAAGACTCAGTTGCAGCAGGTGTTCTCAGGGCTGGAGCTTTCATTCCACTTCATACTCTGGCCTCTACACCTCTGTCTTCCCTTCGCTGGGGCAGAGCTGAGCTGGGCCAGGCTCCCAGGCGCCTGCACCTGGACTGCCTGAGGGTTACTGAATGTTTTTTTGTGCACATGCAGTGTCTGTGGCCACCAGAAGTCTTCTCTGTTTATCTAAAATGTTACCAAAGAATCATCCGCAGGTAGAAGATCCTCAAGGTTTTCCTCTGCCTGCTCTGGGAGCTCGTTAGAAATGCAGACCCTCAGGCCTCTCCCAGACCTGACTCTCAGTTGTCACCTTGGTGAGATGTCAGGTGATTTATGAGCACACTCCAGTTGGAGCAGCACTGACCTTGGTTCCTCGAGATTCTGATTGTGATTAACACCTCATTTGGCTAGAGAAAAATGTTGTTACTGGTACCGTGAGACAACTATTAGCAAACTAGGGTCCCTCCTGTCCTTTTATCTCTGTGAACTTGAAGTGTTTGTCAGAGTAGAGCTAACAAACACCCCTTCCTTAGATCTCATTCTGGTTAAACAGTACCCGAATGCAGAACTGCTAGTCCCCATTTGGGTCTTTCTGAAGTTCCCACCACTCTCCTCTATGCAGATAGTAATACTCAACCTCCTCTCAGATCAAATGCCCCTTCATGGTGGGGCTGAGGGGGGAAAGACAAAGGAGGAGCTTTCTCTATGTTGTCTGTGTAGACCTTTTCTTTTGAAGCTCAGCGCTCTGGGGGTGGGAGGAGGGGGTATTGCATTTTAAAGCTAGAGAGCAAAATCAGTATAACTAACTTCAAATAGCTTGAAAGGAGAGGTAAAGAGAGCCAGGGGCACAGAACAAATAAAGCAAATGGTTCCTTGGGGTATTTTTGATGAAGTCTCTTCATAAAAGGAGTGGTTTTCTCATCTGGATCAGTGGTTTTTTTTTTTTTTTTTTATCTTAAAAAAGGCTTATCAGAAAGGTCATAAGAGTTCATAGATTTTGTTATATTAAAAGTATGGTGTTCAGAAAAATGAGTCATGCAGAATATTTTGGATAGTTACTGGAAGCTTCAAGTCCCATGCTTCCCCCGCCCCCAACAAGTTTTATTATTAATCCGAAAACTTGGAAAAGGCAAAATACTATGTGGAAAAAAATGGACAGTCATTCAAACTCACACCCAAAGACAACTGTCATAGAAATTTACCTCCATGGACATTTACACATTTAGCAGCAATTTTTTAAAGATTGTATTTACTGCAGAGAGCACAAGTAGGAGGGGCAGAGAGAGAATCTCAAGACCACCACCCAGTGAGTGTGGAGCCCGATGTGTAGGGCTCAATTCCCAGACCCTGAGATGATGACCTGAGCCGAAACCAACTGTGCTACCCAGGTGCCCTAGCAGCAACTTTTAAATACTTTTTTTAGACCAAAATTAATGTAGAAAAGCGTATTTTTAAATATTTGTTCCATGAGCTGTCAGTAGGGATTACTTGAACAAAAAATAAAAGGGGTCTGCGGTTGAATGCCAGGTAACACTAAATTGGAGGACTCCCGATTGCTCGGTATGCATGGGCATGGTACTCGGGGATACTCCGGGGACTTCTTCCAACACATACAGGTGCACCTTCTGCAGAGTTGAAAGGCGGCCCTATTAGGCCTGGTATTAAAATATGTTTTTACATCTCCCTTATTCAGGCTCTGGCATCCTGCTATTTATTTTCCATGCCAACTTTTTGGGTAAAGAAGTTATTGCTCGGCTCTGTGGACCATGTAGTGTACAAGCTGTAGTTTTAAATGATAAATTTCAACTTCCAGTTTTTCTGGTAAGATTTTTGTAGTTCGTTATTGAAAAGTACATTCTTCTAATCCAGAAGCACAGATGACTTTTGTGTTTTAATAAAATACACTAACTGTAATTAAACCAGTTGGAAATGAGGCTGTATCCCATAACTATAAAGTAAAATTATCTTAGATTTTGTCATTAAAAGCCTGGACTTTTAAGGTTTTATATATATGCCTTAACTTACATTTACCATAATGTCTTTTGAGCGTTCTGGATATAAACTTTTAAGGTACAAGAAACATACTGTCTGATTTTAAATAGTTCGCCTTTTCACACCGTTATAATTACATTCACTTAAAGGGAATTTAGGAAATTTTTAAAGTACACCCATTCTGTGCTTCAAATATGTAGAAAATGGGTGTTTTTATGCTTAGTTTTAGTGCTTACAGCTTTAGGGAAACATTTTACTGTAATTTTGATGTATAATAACTATTAGTAGCTATGTAAATTTTAACAAAAAAATGGTCTTGAAGAATCTTTGTGTACGTTTCCTTCTCTAAGAATTCTTTCCTTGGGCTGAATTAAGCCCTTAATGTTTATGAAGATTTAAACATGCTGTATGTGGCTGGATACCTGCTAATCCTAAAGATTTATCTGGATGCTGTTTTTGCAGATAAATCTTAGAAGCTTTTTTTTTGCCATCTGTATCATTTTGAAAAATCAAAGGAAAAATTACCACAGCAAATTGCTTTATATAAAGTATAAAATTTGTGTTCTTTTATGTCATTGGAATCTGCGATGTTTTTGTTTAGAGCGATGCCCTTCAGATGTAGTTTGTCTGAGAAAACACTCTTTGTGGTCTCTCTCCTAGGATAGTCATTTTGTTTACTCGTTCAGCCCTGCTGCAGGCCTCAATAAACTCTTCATAAGGTTGACGGAAGCGCCTTCTGCTAAGGTGAAAATCCTTTCCTCACGTTCAGTGCAGCTATTCCTATTGCTACTCCAGATTATCACCACCAGAAAAAAATTCCAAGAATGCCGTGTATGCTGTGTTCCTGATGTGCCTGTCCTGGAAAACACGTGATCTCTGGGATAGCTGTGCACCAGAATCTACAGGTGTTAGACATAGACTGTGTGTCATCTCCAGGACTGAGCAGTCAGAGCTGTATTCTCGGGTTTATTTTTTAATGTATGACATATTACGTATTTATCTAGACTGTTCACTAAACATTTCTTTGTAAAATGAAGCTGGACCAAAAATCTATGTAACAGTAAGTTATATAATAACCTAAAAATCAAATCGTCTGCACTTAAAATCCAACATCCTGAATTGATGACCAATTTGAGAACTTTGCCAAACAAGACTGGCAAATCTTGGTCATGCATTTTCCTTCTTCTGAGAAAGGGGAACTTGGTAAGGGATCTGTTCTGAAACTTAGGTTTCTCTTCTTTCAACAGGTTAAGCTGCTAATAGGTGCATATAGAGTACAGCTGCAGTGACTAACAGAATTGGGATGGAGTTCTTTCTGGACCCGTTTTGGGACTCTGGCACAGCGAACACCTCCAGATTTGATGTTTCAACTGTAAACCTCTTGCATTTTCAGGACTGTTATCTGTTACAGGCTCTAAGATGGGACATGGTGATTCTAATATATTATAAAATAGAGATGTAAGTATTTGTGCCAGTTTTCTGAAATTTCAATGTTGTCTGCAGACTGCATACTTAAGTATTTCCACAATGTGGAATGGTACATAGGATTATTTAAGAAAATTAAAAATCTTTTTTCTAACTTGAAATTTTCTATTAGCCCTGGTGAATTTCTGCGTTAAAAACAGTTGAGTATATGTGATACTCAAGTTACTCAAGCACTAAATAACGTGTGAATTTGCTGCCCTTGAAGGATGATTTTCTAACTTGGTAGGCAGATTCGAGGGAGGAGGTCTGATCTGTTTGTAATATGCAGTTCCCAAAGATGCTGAATTGGGAGGTGACAATGTTGTGTGTTTGCAGTTACCTTGTTCTTATAAATCAGAATCTAAGATACAGCAAAAAATATAAACCGGGACACTGGGGCCTAAAAGAAGATACTGGTTGTGAACTTTTATCCTTGTGAATCCATCAAGTAATTTTCAAAAGCCAGATCCTGTGCCCTCATTACAAACACTGGAAATTAAAAAGGCCAGCCAAGGTTATTTGCCACATAGTGCATCGTGTTAAGTTACCTGTTTCTAGAGATTTCCTACAGGTCTCTCATAGTCTCTTAAGAAATATATGGCAAACTAGTAAGTCCAACTCACTCTGAACTATCGAGGTTAGAATTTTAATGAAAAAAATTTCAGAAAGTCACACAGACCACATACATTCATTGTATACACATTTCAGAGAGACATTTTTACTTACTGCCTTTTCCTACACCGTTCTTAATAAAACCCCAAATGTTGATCTGTTTTCTTTGTATCTCAAGTGTCAGGACTTCAAGGGGATACTAATGTGTAAAAGTTTCTAAATAATGGCTGGACTGGAATTTTTTCAGCTATATTGAACCATGTACTGTATCTGAGTTCATAGCTTTTTAGAAAAAAAGTTAGCAGCAGTGGATAGGCCAGGAATGGTCAGGGAAATGGTATCTTCATCTAATACATATAGAAGAAATGGGATTTTTTTTTTTTTTTTTTTTTTTTTTTTAAGGATTCTATTTATTCATGAGACACACGGAGAGAAGCAGAGACATAAAGAAGCAGGCCCCATGCAGGGAGCCCAATGTGGTACTCGATCCTGGGACTCCAGGATCATGCCCTGGACTGAAGGCAGACGCTCAACCGCTGAGCCACGCAGGCGTCCCAAGAAATGGATTTTCATTTTTTTTTTTTTTTTTTTTTAAGATTTTATTTACTCATGAGAGACAGAGAGAGGCACAGAGACAACAGGCAGAGGGAGAAGCAGGCTCCATGCAGGGAGCCTGACATGGGACTCGTCCCCAGTCTCCAGGACAGGCCGTGGGCTGAAGACAGTGCTATACTGCTGACCCACCCGGGCTGCCCAAGAAATGGATTTTTAAAGAAAATTTCTATTATCTCAAAATCATGCTTAAGATAGTATCAGCTTAAAAAAAAAAAAAAAAAAGATAGTATCAGCTTTATACGCACAAAGATAGTATCAGCTTTATAAGTACATATTAAAAGGTAACGTAAAAAAAAAAAGTAACATACTGTTTATCCAAGAGGCAAGGCCAGGGACGCCAGGGTGGCTCAGCAGTTGAGCGTCTTAGGCATGATCCCAGTCCCAGGATTGAGACCCACATTGGGCTCCCTCCATGGAGCCTGCTTCTCCCTCTGCCTGTGTCTCTGCCTCTCTCTGTGTGTCTCATGAATAAATACAAAAAAAATATTTTAAAGTGGAAAAAAAAAGGCAAGGCCAGGCTAGAAAACAAGTAGAAAATCTGACGAGTAATTCTTTTAGAAGTTTAGGCTTCTAAACTTAAACTGAAGATAAACTTTCTTCTTTTCATAGTATGAAAGCTAGGAAGTCAGCAAGGATTAAAAAAAAATCTTGGGGAATCCTAGGTGGCTCAGTGGTTGAGCGTCTGCCTTCAAAGCCCAGGGCATGATCTCAGAATTCTGGGATCGAGTCCCACATCAGGCTCCCTGTGCAGAGCCTGCTTCTCCCTCTGCCTGTATCTCTGCCTCTCTCTCATGAATAAATCTTAAAAAAAAAAAAAAAAAAAAAAAATCTTGTACCAGATGAAACTTAATTATGGGAAATTGGGCAAGTTATTTTGACATAAGAGCAGGGTCACGGAAGGAGGACAAAAGTGAAAGATTACTTGGGGGTAACACAATCCTTGAGTTGTCCGTCTCAGCTTCTACCAGTTTTATGCCATATGGGGAAGTAAATTATGTAAAACAGTAGTGTCTACTGGGAATTGAAAGCAGAGCCAAACAATTTAATACTTTTAGCTCTATAGTTTGCACACTTGTCCACTCTTAAAGTTCTGGTTTCTTAAGTAGAAGATGACTTGAATTGTATAGAGACTTGCACTTGAGTGGTTTCTTGCTGGTTCTCTGATGAGGCAGCTCATTCCACCAGATACTGACAATGCTGCTACTTTGACATTCAAATAAAGTGTGTACAAAGTGTGAGCCATATTTTTGTGGAAGACAAAGCAATCCTCAAGGAGCACCTTACCAAATGGTTTACAGATTCGCCTACTACTTACATTTCAAAACCAAAGCAGTCTTCTTCCAAAGTATACACAATACAGAGCTTTATATCTAAGCCATGGGCAATCTGATTAAGCAGATCATCACAAATGGGATATATCATTCTTTGGCCAGACTCACTGAAAAGCAAATAGTATACATTTTTACTTCCATTTTATCTTAAATTATCAGGGACACCTGGGTGGCTCAGTCAGTTAAGTATCTGCCTGTCAGCTCCGGTTAGGATCTCAGGGTCCTGGGATAGAGCCCTGCATCAGGCCCCCCTGCTCAGCAGGACTCTGCTCCTTCTCCCTCTCCCACCCACTCATGCTTTCTCTAATACATTTTTAAAAATCACCTCTCAGCCATTATTCCAGTCCATATGGTACTGAGGACAACATAACTGAGTCAATAATTTAAACTTCTGTATCTTCAGATCTAGCTCACTCTGAGTATGGCTATATTAGAAAGCACATATTTTACCCATAATAGTTTCAAAGAGCAGCGTCTAGTGCCCAATACTATCAAAATGTTAAACACCTATAAGGGAGTTCAGTTTCACTCTGAGAACAGGTCATTTTCATACACTGTCTTCCCAAGCCATTCTCACCTTATTCAGTAAAATCTCAGGATGCTGCAATTTGAAGCTCAAGTGCTTTAGAACTGTGTTAACTCTGCTAGCTCTCAAGAATTTATTAGTGCTGGAAGAAGACTTAGCATCCAAAATGTTAACAGTGAAAGGACCTGATAAAGAGCATTTATCAAGCAAGTCTAGTGTCTCTAAAGCAAGGAGGTAGGTAAATGGGAGGAGAGGAGAGGAGAGGAGAGGAAGAAGAAGAAAAGAAAGAAGAAAGAAAAGAAAGAGAAAGGAGGAAGATGAGCAAAGACCAGGGAAAAGAAGGCTATGTACACCAGAATTATCAAAAAGGATTTATGAAGTACCTTAAAAGAATTTGGAAAATTTTAATATTTTATGCAGTTACTGTTTTATATCCTAATACTTTATCATAAAGCCCTAAAATTGTTTTAAAATTTTATTTTATTTTATTTTTTGTTTTGTTTTGTTTTAAAATTTTAAAGCTTTATTAGTCCAAGTGTTGGTTAAATAAATGAGGAGAACCACTAATAGAACACACACTGCTTTCCTCTGTCCTGTGCTGACTTGAGATAGTTCTCCTTTCAGACCAAATCTGGGATTCTAAGCCTTGTATCTCCCTCCAAGTACAGAAGAGCATAACTAACTAGTAAGCTAGAAAATTGTAATTACAATGAGGAGTCACAACTAAGGACCAAATTAAAATCAGGAAATAGTCCTTTGCCCTCATCCAAAGCTCCCAAGAAGCCCAGTCAGCTGGAATCTAACCCACTTCTATAATATTGGGCATCAGTTTAACTTGGAAGAAAGGAATTTTCCATTACTCTCAAACTCTGCCTTGCTCATATCCGCCATTCTTTCCTTTTTTTGGGCTAAAATATATATGGCTGTAGTAAACCAGGATTCTTCTCACAACATTGCCAAATTTCATGACTAGCTCCTTATCTTGGGACCAACCCAAAGTTATAGGCCACATGGGTGGTAAAAAAAAAATCCCTCCAATGCTTCTCACAGAAGTTGAAAGGGGAGTTTATTGGCTATTCTGTATTTGTGGGTTACTACCGTACTACTCTCCATGGCAAAGACCACACCAAGGGGTAAGTATATATCTTAACAAAAAACTGAATGATAATGGAAGTTTGCACTATTCCAGATAGTATTTTAACCAAAGAAAACTCCATGAGGCATAATGTCAAATGTTAGGATACTCATATATCCATAGTTGTTTATATGGAGTAATAAATTCACAAATGAAATAAGGTTTGTTTTCTGGCTTGTTTCTCCTCTGTCTTTATAAGCATTTCTCCAACAAAATGACCTGAAAAAAAAGATAAATTCTTTGTTAGCAAACAGAAATTAGTATCTATTGTATATATTCTATTGGAAACATAAGTTTCAGTTACAAAGAAAATAATTTGCTAGGCTACAGTCACTAGTAACAGACCTAAAACATATTCAAGAATTGAATTAATACACTGGACCTATATTTCTTCAGTAATCTCTCTCTCTGAAACTAGTAATCTTGTGAGCTCATCTTGAGATTAAGTGCTGGAAGAGTTAAAATATGTTAATGCTTAAAAAAACAGTGGCTCTGAAAATGCAGTCCCCACACCAAAGCAACACCAGGCTGTTGGAATTCTCGGGCTCTGTAAATCTCAAATGGTGGGTCTGTGTTCGAAATGAGCCCCAGGGGGTTCTGCTACTTCTTGAAAACATATGAAACACTTTAAAAAGATAACTTGAAGATACTGAATTTTTAATAAGACTTCTGCATTTTATTAACTTCTATAAACTGTAAAAGTTAGTATCTTCCTGAAATGAACCACTTTCTTTTCACTAAGATATCTGTGATGAAAAGCAGGTATTTTAAATACTATTCACCTCTTCCAAAATCAACTTCAAATTCCTAAAGTTCCAATGACAAATCCACCTGACAAGCTAATAGCCACATAATGCCACAGCTTTGATCTGTGGCGCAGTTAGCCTATGCACATTAAGTTTTTTCCACTTACATACTTCGCGATTATTTCTTCATATTCTAAGGAACACAAATTAAGCAATTTGAAAATTTAATACCAACAAAAGGTCTACAGAACATACAATACAAACATTCTCTAATTTCAAAAGGCAATTCTAATTTTTTAATAAGTAATTCTCTAGATTGGTGGCTCTCTGATGAAAACCGTTTACCTGGATGGCTTTTCTTTTTTCTTTTTTTTTTTTTAAGTAGACTTCACACCCAGCATGGAACCCAATGCAGGGCTCCGACTCACAACCATGAGCTCAAAACCTGAGCTGAGATTGAGTTGGACACTCAACCAACTGAACCATCCACCAGGCACCACCCCCACTTACTTTTTAAACTAATCTCTACACCCACGATGGGGCTTGAACTCCTGACCCAGAGATCAAGAGTCAAATGATCTGACTGGGCCAGCCAAGCACTCCTGCCTGAAGGTCTTTTAAGAAATAAGACACTGCATTGCTGGATCCCACCCTCAAATTCCTGTTTAGTAGCTAGACCTGAGAATGTGTATTCTTAAGCTCCTAGAGGGTCTAGGGACCAGCTTTGAGAATTCCTATTCAAAGTTAATATTCTAGAGTTGGATAACAATGCAAAACAGAGCTCTCACATTTTTGTGCTGCATGGGCATCAGATACCTTAAAAGGGTGGAATTGCTCAAAGTTTCCAAGTATGTCTGCGTGCACTCAAATCCCCTGGGATCTTGTTAAAATGGGCAAATTCATTTGGTGAGCTGTGTGTTGAGATTGCACTCAAGAACCCGGTGAGGCTGAAGCTCCTGGTCCCTGGGACGACTTTTCTAGTAGCAAGAAGAGATTGTATATCATCACCAGATAATGTGATTAGGAAGGAAATATCCTTAAAATAATACTTTCTGGATCTATTAGGATGGCAGTATACTGTCACTGGAATTGTGTCATAAAGGTCACAATGTGAATATTTCAAAAAATTTTATATCTAACAAAATACTAGGAAAATCGTTACCTATTTACAAAAGGGTAAAAATCAGCAAGGAAGATACAGAGCTAGTATCATCCCTAGTATGGGTCTGAATTTATGATATTAAACCATTTTTAAGATTACACAGTTTCCAAGAAACTTAAGGCTAAAATTCTAGACTTGGGATCACTAAAAACCCAGAGGAAGGTTTTTTCTTAAAGACGTATTTAATATGTGATTTCTACTCTCAGTTCATTTTTCCCTGAAGATAAATACCATGAGGAAAGACAGGGCAGTCTGGAGCTAAACATCGCCTCCAACTTAGAGAAAAGGGCAGTGATCCTGGTGAGGCAGAGAAGCAGAAGTCTCGGCTGCCGCCATAAACTATTCATTAACACTCCACTAATTCAAAACATGGGACAACACAGACTCACGAGGTCAAAGGAGTCAGGATCGCGGGGGGGGGGGGGGGGGGGGGTACGGCTAAGGAAAGAGAAGCAAGGAACGCCGTCTTAATAGACACTGACTGACCTGAAAGGGAATACTGACACCAGCATTTCCTATCTCTGAGCTTGACTCATGCCAGAAGCCGAATTCAGGAAGCTTCATCCATGTTTTCTTTCACCTTCCTAGGAATACAATAAAATCAAATTTAGCCAATTTCAGTAATTAATAAAGTGACAGAAGTGTTAAATCTATATAAAGTTCTTAACAGTCATCAGTTTTCATTCAGTGAAAATTTTCCTTTGAATTCATAATTCTTGGAGATGAGCGGACTATTCAATTTTATGTTCTGGCATTAAACACTACTACATCCTAAACCTTGAGTCTCCAAGTCTGCTAATAATTTTAAAATATTAAGAGCCTATTTTGCTAAATCCTTCCTTTTCATTTCCATAGATAGGCCCTCTTGTCTGCACTGGTGATGCCTCAGCACACCAGTGCTTGATATCTTGTAATCCAAAATTCTACAGAGGATCCTGATTTCTATTCTATAGTACTTTATTCTACTTGTACCAGGACAGGCAAATATGTCTGCTGTGTTCAATCAGAAAAAAGATTCTTAACTACCCTAGTAATCCCTTGGACCAATGTTCTCCAAAGACTATTAATCCCAGATTTTCCACTGGAATACAGTTTTGGGTATTATCCTTACAGAATGCTTTTTATTTTTTATTTATTTTATTTTTTTTCAGAATGCTTTTTAAAACCTATCTAAAAGGTTAGTACAATGATAACACAATTAGAGATTAGAAATAAATATACAAGTTTGCGCTCAATTTTTTAAACTGTTAGGGTACATGACCCCTAAATACTGGAAATATCTACCCTAAATTAGCACTGTTTTCAAAACTCATTTGGGTCTCAAATTTGCCTGGACATTGGATGGAGTATGAACCTATCTATAGCAAATTTGCATGTAAAAGAATATGAACATGAAATTCTGCATGTAATTTAAGGGGATTCCAAATGATCCAACAGTACCCATGGTCTCAGTTATAAAACCTTAAAATGTTTTTTCAAACAAGACATACTACAAATCAAAAATTATCTTTTATATATTTCCACCTACAAATATTCTACTACAAAGGATTCTTGTGAGGTTATCAATTAGGAAAGTCACTGAAGATTCTTAGGTTAGTTTGGTATATATTTGTACCTCTGTATTGCTTTGGTAAAGGGAAGGCAGATAAGAAGAGCCAGAAGCCAAACTGTACAACTGGATTATTAATTCTTATATTATTAATTCTTAATGATACAAGAAATACTAAAAATACTATCTTCTGGGGATTCCTGGGTGGCTCAGCGGTTTAGCACCTGCCTTTGGTCCCGGGATAGAGTCCCACGTTGGGTTCCTGGCATGGAGCCTGCTTCTCCCTCCTCCTGTGGCTCTGCCTCTCTCTCTCTCTTTCATAAATAATAAATAAGTTTAAAAAAATACTATCTTCTCAACTTTTCAAAAATGTGAACCTGCAGTTTACAAAGCAATCATTACCTATATTACCTAGAAACGTCATCTCTAGAACTATTCAAGTTTAGTTGCCAATATTTTGTCTTTAAAAGGGTGGCTTAATATCTGAATTCAATACTCAAAATCACCACCATTCTGTTTAAAGTGGTCTTACAAAGAAATGACCAGGTTTATTGTACACTGGGCTGTAATGACCATTAAGAAAAGCATAGTGAGCTATGGCACATGTACAGCCATTCCATGATACTCCCAGTTTGGATCTGAAGTCCATAAAGTCCTAGAAAGGTAATACACAAAGAGAGCTGAGAACACAAATTTCCTGATGCTCAGCATCATAACACCTGTCTCAGAGTGATACTGTCAAATATGGGGGGGAGGGCGGCAGCCAATAAGTACATTAAAAGAAAAGGTCTCCCTTAACTGAAATCTTAAAGCATAACTGTAACAAGACTACATGATACCACTTTGGATGAAATTGGTCCATTTTTTATTTTAAGAGAAAACTGCATCAAAACTACACAAGTTTATGCGGATTTTACCCTCCCTGCCAGAACTATGCACTGTTGAGAGTGAAAAGACGGCTCCTCTAAACTAACACCCTAATACTTTTCATATAGTCAGAAATGTAAACACCCATTAATACCACATATGCTTTTCTGAGGACTTTTCTTAAAGAATAAAACATTAAAGATATGGAAAGCCCATTCTTAACAATTATGTAACAATGCACCTAACATTCTCCCCTCTTGGAGTGAGAGAAGGTATCCTTTTCCAGTGACTACACAAGTCTACCATCATCCTTACATTACATATAATTTGTATTATGTAATACAGAAATTATAATAGAAGTACATTCTAAGAAAGAAATGTATAAAATATAGATTATACTTCAGCAAGCATGAGGGGTGAGCAATACTCTTAGTATTACTTAGTAATGGTTCATATTGAAAAACACCTTGCCAGAAATAATGTAAAAGGTCGTGTTTCCTCTGATGTACATTCCCATGGTATCAAACCCTAAAGGAGCCACACTTTTATTGACACGCTCTGCAGTGGGGTTTCCCTTCCAAGGAGCGTATGTTTTGAAGTCTGAGGTATGGAAATGGGAGGATATCCATGTTATCAAACATTACCATCAGAGCCAGCTTATATACAAGAGCGCTCACAACTCAATCTGATCCTTTGCTTTCACAACGAAGACACAGACCACAATACTGGCTGCTAAAGCAATAAATAAACCAAATGGTATCATTATAGGCAATTCACAACAATGAAAATATGTAACATAATCCTTAGTGAAGTAATTTTATTTCAATGTTAACTAACAGGTTTTCTTTAAGCAACAAAGAATTTATCTTCAGGTGCCTGTGTGGCTCAGTCCGTTAGGCGTCCAAGTCTTGATTTTGGCTCAGGTCATGATCTCAGGGTCCTGGGATGAAGCCCTGCATCGGGCTCCTCACTCAAGTAGGGAGTCTCCCTGAGCATCCTCTCCCTCCCTCTGCCACTCCCCTGGCTTACTCAAGCACACAGTCTCTCATTCTCTCTCAAATCCTTAAAATAGTAATGATAATAAATCTCCGAAGAGTATAGGGAAATACTGTGTGATTAAGTGAATAACATACCCAAAAATATTAGGCCAAAAATTCAAAAGCCATCATCTCCCAAGGAAACTTGAGTAAACACCCATGAAAGAGGCAAATCTCTACAACAATGGACAATACGTCTACAAGTTCATCTTTTTGATGTAATACAATTTCAAGTGATGAACAAATGGAACAATACAGTCCATTAACTGAACAGTTAGTTGAGAAAAAGACACAAAGTTTCTCAACATTTAAATTTTCACTGACTCTTTTGGCCTGAAAATTGGCAATAAGGGGCTCCTAGGTGGCTCAGTCGGTCGGGTATCTGACTCTTGGTTTCAGCTCAGGTCATGATCTCAGATTGGGCTCTCTGCTGTGTGGAGCCTGCTTGTCCTTCTCCCTCTGCTCCTTCCATTAGTTCTCTCTCTCACAAATAAATAAAATCTTTTCTTTGTCAGTAAAATATAGCAAACTGAGGGCTTTTTGTTTTTTAGTCAACCCGTGTATCTTCTACCTACATTAGCCTGCCAGACATCATAATAAAACTTAAATTATATAACACCTATTTTCCAACTGATATTTTACAAAAAGCAAAAGTCCATAATATGAACATTCAATTCTGCATTCCCTTATCATCTGGATTTCCAGAATTCTAATCAAGATACCCAATTTTTAAAATTTTTTATACTTTTTTCCCAATTTTTTTTAAATCATAGGTTATACATAGGTCAATGAGTTTTACAATAGACAAGTGATGAAACCACACAGCCTTATCATAGTCATTCCCCCCTTACCCCCAGGTTCACTTTCTGCAGTTTCAGTTACCTATAGTTAAAGGTGGTGTGGAAGCAGGTGACCCTCTTCTGAAAAGTCAGAAGGTTGATAATAACCTAATGCTACTTCACCATGTCTACGCTGTTCATCACACTTCGGCTCATCACGTAGGCATGTCACATCATCACACAAAGATAATAGTACAGTAAAACATTGAGACACCATACTCTATATAATTTTTATTACTGTATAGTTATAATTGTTCCATCATTAGTAATTGCTGTTAATCTCTTGTGCCTAATTTGTAAATTAAACTTTATTACTGTTACATAATACAGGAAGAAACAGTTATTTTTAAGATTTGGTACTATCCACAGCTCAGGCATCCCCTGGGGGGTCTTCAAAAAGTGTTACACTCTCAGGTAAGTGGCGGGAGGAACTACTGTATCAATAGCAATGAGGGTATGAAAGGCAAAAATGCATCACATAATAAGGTATATGAATGGGCAAAAAGTGTATGAGAAGTTACTAGGGAAATGTGTATTAAAAACCACAATGATGTGCAAGGATGCAGAACACAAGAGAAATCACATACGCTGCTCATGTAAAAGTAGGAGAGACACTGTGGAAAACTGTTGGCAGTTTCTAAGAAACTTACACATCCCCTATACTCAGCAATTCCACTCCCAGATATTTTCCCCAAGAAAAATGAGATGTGTGAGGTGTGTGAAGGATGTGTACAAGAATGTGCATAGGAGCTTGATTAATAATAACCTCAAACTGGGATCTATCCCAAGAATCAATAGGAGACTGGATAAAAAAAAATGTGGCATATCCATGTACTGGTACACTATGCAGCAATGAGAAAGAAACAACTGCTGATATATGCAACACAGAATAAATCTCTAAAACACTATGTTGAATGAAAGAAGCCAGAAGCAAAGAGTATATATTCTATTATTCCATTTACATGAACTTCAAAAACAGGCAAAACTAATTTATGATGATCAAAATAAAACAGGGGTTGCCTCTGACGCAAGATGTACTAACTAGAAAGGGGCCCAGAAGTTTATGAAAAAAGTGGCTGCCAAACCAAACTCACAGATTTAAGTGACAGGCTATTCCAAATCTTTAAAAAGCAGCATTTTAAGGTTTATTTTTTTCAAAGATTATTTAAGTAATCTCTACACTCAACATGGGGCCCAAACTCACAAACCTGAGATCAAGAGTGACATGTTCCACAGATGAAACCAGGCAGGAGCCCCAGGATTTTAAGTTTTTTTAAATTAAAGAATGAGAAAGAGATTATTTTAAAGTTCATATAACAACTCAAAATTAAGAAATAAGTATCTATAAAAAGGTTGTGTTTGAGTAAATAGGATATAAATAGTATCATTTATAAATACATAAAGATTTTATAAATCTTATTAAATATAAATAGTATCATTTATAAATACATAAAGATTTTATAAATCTTATTAAATATAAATAGTATCATTTATAAATACATAAAGATTTTATAAATCTTTATTTTTTCCAGCTTTATTGAGGACAACTAGGTTTTTCAGGAAAATAAATTGATACACACACACACACACACACAAACACCATCTTTTTCTCCAAAGGTCATAACATTTACTTCCGTTATCAAAGAAATGTAAAATTCAGCAAAGACTCAAATGAAATCTAATAAAGTACAAATTGATGACTTTTATCATACAGAATTCATGACGTCTAAGAAAAGTTGTAACTAACTCACAGTTTCAAGGTCTCAGACCTGTATGTATTTGCAAGGAACTGGGATGATGTCAACAATGACTTGGGACTGAAAGACACCACTGAAATATTTCAAACTTAATTTTGTCCCCAAATTCCTACAAAGGCATTTTAATTAAAAAAAAAAAAAAAGAGAGAGAGAGAGAGAAAAGAAAAGGGAAAAAAAGGCAGCATTATCTTCTTGTGATCACCTAAGATTTCTCAAGCACTCCTTCCCCAAAAGCCAAAGATAATGTATCTGATCACTGCATAATCAGAGTTAAGGTTTTTATGTTTTTTCTTTTAAAGTAATCTCTAAGCACAACATGGGACCCGAACTCATGACCCTGACATCAAGAGTCTGAAGTACCCCAAAGTTAAGTTTTAAAACAAGCTGCAGTACAATAACAATAAATTGTACTTTCAGTTCAAGATAAAAGATGGTTATTATGAACTTACCTGTATGGCTTCCACTATTTAAAAGTTCAGTATTTCAAGTAAATTATTGCCACATCAAAGAATCCATTATTTAATGTATCGACCAGTTCATATATAATGAAAAAGCACTGGAAATGAATTAGCAAATAATATTCAAGTTTATTTTTCACCATATACTTAAAACCATACAAAATAACATGTTACTTACTTTGAACATAAAATCATCTTAAGAGGAAAAACATTTCTTGCAGATTCCATCTCATGTTCATACACAGTAAATATCAAGTGGTTACACTGGGGAGAAATTACTCAAACATTATGTAAGTATAATCTGCACTATTATGTGTTATCTATTTAAATTTATTTAAATATAGGGTAGAAAACAGGTGCTAAACTAAGTCATTGATGAAAATACTTTGTCCCGGACATGTATGCCAGGATGGCTGGATGCCAACACATGTTCTAAAAAAGGGTTTTGAAAAGTCTAAAAACAGACGAGTTAAAAAATTTTTGTCACATTTTAAAAATGTGCAAAATTTCCTGTTTGATTACCACCAGCTATAAGAAATCAGGCTGCAGAAACAGAAAACACAAAAACAAAGCTTAAGAAAAGTCATTAAATCTCATTTCTCAACTTTTTATGCCTCCACATCATTTGTTAATACAACATACTCTTATCAGCAAAAGCTCCAGATGCCTGTGCTGTCTCATCAGAGCCCAAGAGGACTTCACACCTCTCCTTGGCAAGGAATTACAGGGTCTGAATGGTGTGTGAATCTCAGAACTCCATGCAATTCCCGGCAGTCCCATTTTAAAACCATATTTGCTACTCATGTTATTTGCCATTTTCAGTCACCATCAGGGTTTGTTAAACATTCCCAGTAATTCTGCATTCATTATATTCAATTTTGAGACAAAACTGTGAGGTATAATAAAATCTCATTTGGGTTCTGCTAATAACATTCAGTATGATCTTGGAAAAACAGCCTGTTCACTAATTCAACAAACCGCAGTAAGTACCTATAGGAGAGTCCTGATGCCTTAGGGAATTCACAATAGTATCCCTCAATATCTTGGAGGGCCCAAGATTTGCCTATTAGATAAGAATCATTTAATTCTAACAGAAACTTTAACTGAACATGTTCATAGACTAATAATCACCACTATGGTAGAACACAAACTAGGTAGGTTTTTAAAAAGACTCCCCAGTAAAAAGTATGGACCAAAGGCACAAAATATGGCAGTACATTCCTATTAAGGAATAAAAAACAAAACTGATATAAATCTGGAGTTTTGGTCATTCTAAATTCTGTGATTTTTTTAAAAAAGATTTTATTTTATTTATTTATTCATGAGACAGAGAAAGAGAGAGGGAGAGAGAGAGGCAGAGACACAGGCAGAGGGAGAAGCAGGCTCCATGCAGGGAGCCTGACATGAGACTCGATCCCAGGGCCTCCAGGATCAGGCCCCAGGCCGAAGGTGGCGCTAAACCACTGAGCCACCCGGGCTGCCCAATTCTTTTTGATACTAAAAAATAAACTTCAAATGGTAACAAGAGGTTTAAAATCAGACAAGTTTCATATTTACCAAGGGTCATTTATTTCCTTCCTTCATTTCAGTGGGTTCTATAGGCAACCTGTCTTTGTAATGTGGAGGGCACACTGTTCCCCAAGCTTTCAACAACCTCATATGTAGACCTACTTTATAACCATTAATGCTACATCCATTTATTCTCTCTTCCGTCTTTTGTTCTTTCTACTCTTCCTTATCTCTTTATATTATAATCTTTGTAGATCAAGTACCATTACCTTTCACCTCCCCTTACTGGTCTAATTGGCTCGCCTTTTTATTCTAGCTCTCCTGGAGTCAAATCTCTATGAGTGGCTAAAACGCTTTTCTAATACATAAACTATATCATGTCACTACCTGGCCCAAGCCTTTATGATGATTTCTCATCAAGAAAAAAATCTCAACTATTTACTGTGGCACACACTACTCTACATCTTGCGTTCTCAATGGGGTAGTATTGCCCCCAGAGGGAGATAGTTGAAGGTGGGAGCAGGGGAGGGCAAAAATCTCCAACATATAAAAGCATAGATAACAGATATATTTATATAAACAGTTGAGTTAAAATTTCATGAAGGGGGGGGTCAAAAAATTTCATGGGGGACCTGAGAGGAATCAATGAAGGGAAAAAAGGGGGTTAAGAAACACCCTTGCTTTGTTCACTGAATTCCAGCAACATTTTCCTACCCCGTGCTATAAATTAACGCCCTCAGCTTGAATTAGGGTCACAAACTTCAACACCTCCAATGTTTCAAGTCCCCTCCTTCTGATCATTCAGATTACCAATCAGCTCTAATGTCTCCTCAAAGAAGCTTCCTCTGACTATCCTAGCTACAACGGACTTGTCCCTTTCCCCAGCCCGGCTGTATCTTGTGTTTGTGAAACAAAACGTTTATTCTCCAGTAATACATTGGAGAGAGAATACTCCACAAGTATGACGAATATTGAAGGATGTAGGTGGAAGAAATGACCTCTGAACAAGGAGACTTTAGTTCTGCTAACAGCAAACTGCTCATTTAAGTCCCTGGGCAAACAATGTATACATCATTGTTAAAAGCTACTATCTGAAGATATAATTTTTAATGAAAAAAATAATTTCATTTTGCTCTGAGTGTTCAAACTTACATAATAATTCACTGAATAGGGAAGCCTGGGTAGCTCAGTGGTTGAACATCTGCCTTTGGCTCAGGTTGTGATCTCAGGGTCCTGGGATGGAGTCCCACATCGGGCTCCCCGCATGGAGCCTGTTTCTCCCTCTACCTATGTCTCTGCCTCTCTGTTGCTCATGAATAAATAAAATCTTAAAAGAATAATTCACTGAATAAAAACCACAATTCTTTGGGAATATATACAAGTGTCCTTTAGTTATTTTATTAATTCTAAGTAGAACCAACCTCAAATATAGCTTAGAGCCTCCATGCTCTTTGGTTTGTAAATGAAGTATCTACCTCCCTCCAGTATTTCCATATAAGATTTGAAATTCAAAGTGATATTATAATATGAACACCAAAAATGGGAATTCTTCTAGAAAATTTTGTTTCTTCCTACTCTTGATATTTAAGAAACAAAATTCAAGTTAGCTATTTGGGCACAGCAATGTTAATGCCCATTCCCATCACTGGAGAACTGTGGAAATTTTTTAAATGAAAGATTTCTGATGAGTGTAATACCCTCCTTCTCTACCACAAAAAACTAAGCTAACCATTATTAAATTGAGCATAATGTCTCTCATAAGGTAAACTGTTAATGTTCACCACGTCATTTTAAAAATCTAACGTACTGGGACACCTGGGTGGCTCAGTCAGTTAAGCATCTGACTCTTGGTTTTGGCTCAGGTCATGATCTCAGGGTCATGAGATTGAATCCCACACCAGGCTCCACACGCTCAGCAGAGTATCTGCTGGAGATTATTTTTTTCCCTCTGCCCCTACTTGCCCATCACACTCTCTCGCTTCCTTCTATAATAAACTTTTTAAAAATCTAGCATATTGATAACCCTCTCGAAGACAATAGAGTTTAATTAAACAGGCATCTACTTAATGTAATCTGATATTTAAAGCACAAGACTTTAGGTCTCTAATTCCTAGAATTCTTATTAGCTAACTTTAGACATCAAAGCTCTCCCAAATTCAATTACATAATTTCTATTTCAAAACTTCTAAACACCTGCAACAATCCCATCAGTTTTTATTAACCCCTGATCTTGACTGACTTTATGTATTTGGTTGGGTACTGCAAGGAATAAAGTTAAATTCTTACTGTTCAGAGTTAGGATAGGGAACACCTTAAAAAAAAAAGTTAAAAAATATACTAACCTTAACCAAGCAATTTAACTGGTAGAAATTTTATCCTATATACACATTTATACACATGCTTTATAACACATGCATGTAACAGGTGGGGGAGGGGAAGAACATCAACTAATCACTGGCCAAAAAAGATCTGTAACATACCTAACAATGACCTAAAACAACAGGTGTAAAAACAACGGATCTCTCTCACATATCCATTTGTAACAATCTCCAAAACGGAGTATCTGAGGAAATACATAAATGGCAAAAGTGTGTACCATGTCTTTATGTATGTATCAAGAATGAATACAAATATGCCTGTAGTGCATAGAAATTTCTAGGATACACAAGCAATTAGTAACAATGATTATACCTGGACAGAGAAGCTGGGCAACTGGTAGACATGGCATGGAGAAATTTACTTTCACTACATACCATACTTCCACATTTGTATATCACATATTTATTATTATTCAAATAATTCAAAAAATATATTTACTAGTTTATGTATCAGCCGTATTTGAAGGCTGGTTGATTTTTATTAGGTGTTAACATGCTAAGGGTTATTTCCAGATCTCAAACAAGTATTTGTTCTGAATGGTCCTTTGTATCTCCCATGCCTAAGCAAAAACATTCTCATCCTTCCCAATTAGTTTATCTTCTATACATTTCTCTTCTCCAAACTCTCTGTAACACTTAATTTTGGACAACAGATTTCATGTGTAGTATGTGAAGTCACCCAAATATAACCAGCACCGCCACTGAGGTGAACACACATTTTAAAAACTGGGTAATGGAGTATGTGATAATCTACTCCATGTGATGTTCCAGATCAATCACAACAAAATGCATTTTTATTGATAACAAAGATTCCAAGACTTACTTTATGTGTTAATTTTTCCTTTCTTCTGCCTGCCTCACACGTCATGCAAATATAAGTTTCAAATTATTCAAAAGTGCTGCTCCTACGGGTGTTTACCATCCTCTTGTTTTCCTTTAGGCCTTTTCTTCATCCCTGTATCATAATTATTGTGCTATATTCCATTCCTCTGCCACCAGAATTTGGAATTACTCAACAACAGGAGCACTTTGTATCTACCCTGCCTGCACTGTATGCCTTAAGTCTTAAGCAAAGGTAGATCACATTGAGAGTCTTAGTCTTAAATGTACCAAATACTTAATGAATAGAGCAGATGGTCCATGTCATCTGATCTAGGTGCTCCTAGATCATGAATAACTAATTCTGCAGTAGGTATTCATGATCTAGGAGCACCTCTATTTTATACTAACCTATGCTCTTTCCAAATGTAACACTGATGTAATTCCGTACAATTAATTCATAGGCCCCAACCATTTTTTTAAAAACTTTACAAACCATATACATGTTAGCATATATCCAAGTATGACAGAACACACAAAGATTATATTAGCATTTTAATACCTAAGTTATTTTTAACGATGTGACAAAATTCTAGAAAACTCACTGTAGTACTAGCACCCATGCTATTGTGTATGCATATGTTCAAGTACTATCCAAAATAAAATAATTATTAAAGAACAAACAAAAATAGTTGCTGCCAAATTCTCCAGTGTTCATTTAATGATGATCCAGCAAAGAGAACATACAATCCAGAAGAGCACTAAGGCTCTATTGGATAGTTTTGATGCAGCTGTTCTAGAGTGCAACAGCTCAGATTGGAGCAGGAAAAAAGTAAGCCTCCACGGGAATCCTGGGATGAGGAGGGACACAAAAAGTAGGATGATGAGCATGGGAAATAAATGAAATGTGGGATCCCTGGGTGGCGCAGCGGTTTGGCGCCTGCCTTTGGCCCAGGGCGCGATCCTGGAGACCCGGGATCGAATCCCACATCAGGCTCCCGGTGCATGGAGCCTGCTTCTCCCTCTGCCTGTGTCTCTGCCTCTCTCTCTCTCTCTCTCTATCATAAATAAATAAAAAAAAAATTAAAAAAAAAAAGGAAATAAATGAAATGTTAAAGACACTGAATGTCAGGGAAAAAATTTATGAAGAATTTATACAAATTAGTTCAAATAGCAATTATGGTCTTAAAAACCAATTCTCTTTCCACACTAGTGAGTGTGGAAATATAACTAAAGTTCAAGTAAATATTAAAATACTTAGGGGTAAAAAAAAAAAAAAAAAAAAAGGAAAAAAAAGAAATACTTAGGGGTGCCTGGGTGGCTCAGTAGGTTAAGAATCCCAACTGTTGATCTCAGCTCAGGTCTTATCTCAGGGTCCTGAGTTCAAGTTCCACATTCACTGGGCCTTAAAATAAACCAAAAACTAAAAAACACATATACACACTCTTGTATTTTACATAGTACATATTAGCTATATAAAAAAAATGTTATTAGAACTTTGGCTAACCTGACTTAATTTATTTGTCCTCCTTGTAGATGTTAGATGACATGTACCACTGTAACATGTTGATTACTAACTAAATTTGTGCCATAATGTAAACTGGAAAAATTTTAAATCATCCCCAGTATTTAGACATTTATCTCCCAACTTTTCATCAGCTCTGAAGGATGGGGAAGAAATGGCAAAACAGGAAGTTTTCTTTAGATTCCACAGACTCAGTGGCATTCCCTTTTTCCTAACTTAATTTCCATTTACTATAAAATATATTAAAGATAAAAATCAAAATGCAGGAACTCAGTAATGTCAACAATATAAGTACGAAGAATGTTCATTTATCTTCTTGGAAATATTTCAAAATATTATTGTAAAGGTAATTCAGAAAAGCAAATAGTGGCTCTTTTAGAAGTGATTTTAAAAGTCCCTATAATCCATCAAAATGAACAGTAATGAATGTTAACTCAAAGACCATGATAAAGGAATGGAAGGGAATTAGTAGCCTTTAAGAAATCCTTTAGGGTATTGGAATAATTACTCCATCTTAAATAGGAGCTGTTAATAAAAGACCAAAAGTTTCTTCAAACTTTGTATTACATGCCTTTTCTCTCCCAATGTTTTTATTTTTTTTAAAGGTTTTATGTATTTGAGAGAGCGCACAACTGAAGGGAGTGGTAGGGGGGAGAGAAGCAGGCACCCCACTAAGCAGGAAGCCTGATGCGGGACTGGATGCCATGACTCTGGGATCATAACCTGAGCAGAAGGCAGATGCTTTACTGACTGAGACACACACAGGTGCCCCTCTCCCAATATTTGAACAAGTTTTTTCAGCTCTTGATACAATACCCAAGTTATGTATAAAAGAGGACTAGGTACGTGTTCCCTTCATAACATCCAAGCTTTATTGAATGAATTCTCCTGGAAATCTTAACTCTTTACTAGAGAATTACCATGATCAGAACTTCAGCATCTCTACAAGTGTTATCTGAGGACCACATATAAAAATGTGTATGGACAATCACATCAACAATGAGCTGCACTTTAATAGGGTACCCTCCTGAACAGCTGCTCTTTGCAGTGGACCTGTCCTACTTTTGCCGCTTCTAATCTTCTCGATTTATACCAACGTTAAAAAAAGGTAGGAGAGAAGGGTGCCTGCATGGCTCAGTCTTAAGTGTCTGCCTTCGGCTCAGGTCATGATCCCACGGTCCTGGACTTGAGCCCTGCATCTAGCTCCCCACTTAAGGAAGAGTCTGCTTCTCCCTCTGCCCCTCCCGCACTCACACTTTCTCTTGCATGTGCTCTCAAATAAAATCTTAAAAAAGAAAAAGGGCAAGAGAAAAACAAACATGTAAACTCTTAAAACCAGGAGCTTTCATTTTACACTCAATTAGAAAAACAAATGTTCTTTTTCTGGAAATATAATAGGATTTGGACACATCAGGAGGGTTTTCTTAAGATGGGGAGGGGCAGGAGAGGGAGAGAATCTTAAAGGAGGTTTCATGCACAATGGAGAGCCTGACACAGGGCTTGATCTCACAACCCTGAGATCAAAATCAAGAGTCAGCCACTTAACTGAGCAACCCAGGCACTCTGGACATCTCAGGAAGGCTGAAATGTCCAGTTCCTCTGGTCTCCTGAATGCTTACAGTTCCACCAACACCAAAACACCACTGTATTTCATACACCCAATGCACAAAACACTTTTTTGAGTTTTTGTTTTTTGTTTTTTTTAAACTGGGACGCCTGGATGGCTCAGCGGTTTAGCTCCTTTGGCCCAGGGCGTAATCCTGGAGTCCCAGGATCAAGTCCCACATCGGGATCCCTGCATGGAGCCTGCTTCTCCCTCTATGTCTCTGCCTCTCTCCCCTCTCTGTGTCTCTCATGAATTAATAAATAAAATCTTAAAAAATAAATAAAAATTAAAAAATTTAAGAATCCTTAGTGTTAAAAATGTGTCTTCATGCCACCAACCTCACCCATTCTCCAGCCTCTAGGTCATCCATTTGAAATTTCTCCCTTCACATTTCCTCTCTCCCTCCCTCCCTAGCTCTTAGTACTTTCTTTAGATATATTTCTATATAGGTATATGTAAGGGTACACATTCTCCTAAATTCTATTTAAAAACTGGGCTATTAACTCACATTCTCCACTGGCTCTTCTTGCTCTTACCTTCAGTACAACGACAATGACAGAACTAAGAATTTATCATTTCTTCCCATGATTTCTCTTGCCACCCAATGGACTTCAAGCTCAAAGAAGGTTAAGGACCAACTGTATTTTCTTTACTATTATATGTACAATGTTGCTGAGACAAAAATGCTCAATAACAATTTAGGGAATGCATATGCAAACTGGGATTCTCATCCACACACTTCAATTGGTACTGACACTACATTTAAATCTATGCCATTACTCTTCTGATGGTCTTCTGGATTTTCCCTCAGACTGGTTGAAGAAATACTGAGTGTCAAATGTTATGCTACAATACTGGAAACACTGGTAAGAGATGAATAAAATGTAGGCACAATGAGCAAATTAGTAAATATCATATACTGAAAGTGACAGGAATGAAAATTTTATTGGGGACTCTTTCTTTTGAAACCTATAAAAATATCTGGGGAGACAGAGGAACGACTTTAGAGTTTAGTGAACAAGGGGTAGAAAGTAGATGAGGTTGGAAAGGTAGAGGCGCCTGGCTGGCTCAGTTGGTAGAGTGTACAACTCTTGATCTTGAGGTTGTGGATTTGAACCCCATGCTGGGTAGAGATTACTCCAAAAAGATCTTTAAAAAAACCATGCTTTGGAGTAGAGATTTCTTCAAAAGGATCTTAAAAAAAAAAAAAAGCCCCAGGGCCTACAATACAGTTGAATATATGAAATATATGAAAGTATATTTTATATGAAATATATAAATATATTTTTGGGGGGAAGATAGTACAACTGGGGCCTCAATCTCAATCCCATGACCCTGAGATCACCATCTGAACCAAATTCAAGAGTCAGTCGCTCAACTGAGCCACCCATGTGCCCCTATAGTTGGGTTTTAATTTAAATGGAAAACTACTGCATCTAAAAAGCAGAGTCATCTAATTCACACTCTAAAAGGGTGCACTAGATACTATGTGGAAAATAAATTACAAGAACCAAAGTAAAAGCAAGACAAGTTAGGAGGGTATTACAGACACCTTCAGTTACAAATGACTGTGCCTTGAGAAGACGTATTTTACCAGCAGAGTTTTAGAATTCCAATAATCCACCAGTTACTCAAACCAAAATGTTTTTACAAATCCAATACCTTCCTCTACCTCAAGCAACTAAATATCCCAACCCAATCCTGAACACACTTACCTTCTGTGTTTCAGTTAATGTTTCTCTGCACCATCACCCCATCATTCAAACTAGAAAAACAGAACACTTTTCATCTTCCCCTCTTCCACCAAACTAGTCTATTAAGATCACTCTACTTCTGAATCATTGTCTGGAATCTGAACAATCATCACAGACACTAAAGATCTTTCCAAATATCATGTGGAGGGTGGAGAGTGTGGGAGAGAACCAATGATCTATGTTCTCTGCTTTCTGATCCACTTAATTCTTGTCCTGATACCCAGGACCTAAAAGGTAAAAATCAAAATTCAATTTAGATCAGTTTCATCTGAACACTTTTTCCCTTTTCTACTCTCCCCTCCTACACTAGACAGCTCCTTATTAACTGTTCACTTATTAGTCCTTCTGACTACACCATTCCATCATCCCACAACCCACCCCTTCCTTATCATCTACCTCCAAAAACCCTACAGCTGACAAGTACTTACTCACCTTAATGACCTGCTCAAAAGTATCTTAGTGAATTCTTCCCAGTCTTCCCAAGGTAAGTGGATACTTGCTTCAAGGTTTTCAGAACATTTCCTATTCCTTTCCTTCCTATCAACTGGCCTTACACTTTGCTTGCATAAAATCATTAAATTCTAAATCCCAAGAGCACAAGGACCATATTTTCTTCATTTTATATTCTCATGTAAACACCATGTGTTGCCCTAAACTGGTGTCAATCATTTGCTAAAAAAACATTTAATCAGGATGTACTATAAAATGAGGATAAGCCACAAATGGTAAGATCCTTATTCTCCTAGAGCTGACATCGTGGAGAGAATGAAATAAACATGAACACAAAAACTTCAAAGATTTTAAGAGAAATCTTGTATGACAATTTTTGGACTTAAATTTTATAGAGTATAAGTAGATAATAAACAAAAAAAGGGGGAACAAAAGTGAAAGGAATAAATGTAAACTTAATGTGCACAATTTACTTCCTAAAACTGTTATTCAAATTTCTTTCTTGCACTCCTATACAAACACTAAGCAATTATACTACCAGGAAATCAATCTCACTAACACCCAATGGTGAATACATAAACTCTAGATAGAGTTCAACTCAAATTATTAATTTTTTAAAAAGATAAAAATAACTGAACTGCATAATTACACCATGTAATGAGATTCTGGGATTACATTCACATAAGGAAAAGAAAAATTTGACAAAGTTACTATTATAAACCAGCACTATCTGGAAGAAAAATAATGCAATGTAAGAAATTTTAAATTTCTAAGTACATTAAAGAGAAAAAAAGCAAGAGATGAAATTAGCTAAATATATTTTATTTAACCCAATATATCCAAAATATATTTCAACAATCATATTAAACACTGAGATAGTTTACATTCATTTCTTCATACCAAGTCTGCAATTCTGTACTTTACACATCTAAGTCAGTGGTAAATTCTCTCCAATATTTATGTGTATTTAGATTTCATTGTATTTAAGATGCAAAAGGAAATTTGCATACCCAAGTTGTTCCAAATATGCTAAACACACTGTATTGCTATATCCAACTTAATTACAATAAAATTAAAAGTCTTAATCTCACTAGTCCCATTCCAAAGAGTCAACAGTTCACACATGGCCACCACAATGAACAGCACAGCTCCAACAGACTTATGACTTCCACTTCATCTATTACATGTTGTCTTTTATCAGCGCAGACTAAATTAAACAATGTTGTCCCTCTGTCTCCTGAGATAAGCATTTTCCAGTCCTTTTACCTAAAACAGAAGCTGTCATTTTTTCTATCCTTTTTACCTCATAAATTATTTCGACTCTTATTTGTTCTTCTAGGTCTAGAACACTAGTGCCATAGGAACGGAGGGTTGTTCTACTCTGTGCACAGCTAATCTACAGTGCCCAAACTGCAAGAAACGGTCAATATAGCAACTGTAGAAAACCAGCATTGAACACTTTAAGTGCTAAATTATTTAACATGTACATCATACTTATGTGATCTATAAAAGAGACTAGAAATTGCTTGTGACAGTAGCTTGGTTCAAGTAGCTGCAAAATAATTCAAATTTTAAGATCTATAATTGCAATTAACCTAGAGATTGCTCTCATCCACTAAGAGATCTCAAAGATCATAATATGAACCTAACTACATCTTAGTTTACCTCAGCTCTAACACTGTAGCATGAATACCGGGACATAAAATCTACTCCCCTAAAAATATGAACATACTATCTAGGCAAGGCAGAAATTAACAATCTGAACACTTGTTTTTTTATATACTTCCTATCCCTAAAATTTGGAACACACCATTTTCCAAAACATTCTGATCTCCTCTAATATTTTAAAAGATTTACTGGTTCCAGATAAAAGTCAATGTACCATAATATAAAGAAACAAAAAAATAAGGTTTTTTGAATTTTCCTAATTAATCATCATGCATAATTCTAAATAGTAGCAACAGATCAAATACAAATCTAAAGTTTTTATGCCTGCCTAGTAGGATGACAGCAGCTGTTAAATATGGGGTCAGGTGTGCAGGGATTATATAAAAGTCCTCTTTATATGTGGTTGTTCTTTCCAAGTTTGTTACCCATAATCTGGAAGCAGACGACACTCCTGACAAATGGTCAGAAGGTCAGTAGTAGCTTACTGCTATATCACAATGCCTTTAACACTCACCTCACTCCATCTCATTACATAGGCATTTTATCACCTCACACCATCACAGGCAATGCGTACAGTACAATATTCTGAGACAGAGGCCAAGTTCACATAACTTTTATTACAGTATACAGTTACAATTATTGTATTTTTCATTAGTCATTACTGTTAATCTATTAATACTACTGTGCCTAATTTATAAATTAAACTTTATCGCAGACATGCATGGAAATGGGGGGGAAAAGTATATATATGGTTTGGTACTATCTGCACCTTTAGACATGTATGGGGGGGGGGTGTCTTAGAATTTTAATTTTCCTCTTCAGATAAGGAGACACTATTATATAGGGAAACCATAATCTGAGCCAGAAAACTTCAGTAATGTATAGTTTAAGAGCTTCCTTTTTCAAATTTTATTTTTCTGAATTTGTGTACCTAAAAAAATAAAGTTAAGCACTGATTTTTGTAGAACTATAATTCACTTGTAGTGTCCAAGTACTACCACAGAAGTTAATCATTTCTTCAAGAAAATTAGTAATAAATTACTGAACAGGAAAAATAAATGTGTAATAAATCTATTCACGTAATTTTAAATAGATGAAATGACGTTTTACTCTCATTAGACTGCACCAAAATTCCTCAATTGGAAAAGAGTTAATAAGCCACCTTGGGGGAAGAAATCTAGTAGTCTCTTAGGACCTGGGTTTCCACAGAGTAAGGAATCTGACTTAAGAAAGAATGAGGGAGGAGTAGGTTGGTGCAAAGTTAAAAGATAAAAGAGTAGATGAATTGACTTCCTTGTTGACAGATATGTAACCTCTCAGAGTCAAACCCATTTCTAGTCCACAAAATACACAAAATGCTTGGTCAGTGTGATTTCCTGGCAAAACTAGCATAAATTACATTATGCTAGTTCAATCTTTGGGAAGCAAGACAGGCACCTAGGTGATATCTAAATTACTATTATAAACAAGTCTGCTTGGGTGGTTTAGTCCAGTAAGCATCTAACTTCAGCTCAGATCATGATTCCTAGGGTCCTAAATTTGAGCCTTGCACCAGGCTCCCTGCTCAGCAGGGAGTCTGCTTCTCCCTTTGTCTCTCTCTGTGCACACTCTCCCCCCTTCTTTCTCAAATAAAATCTTAGAAAAAGAAAAAAAAGTCTACCTCCTTTCCTATACACAGATACTCTTAGAAGACATACACCACATGTTCTAGAAACTACCTAAGATATTCAGAAGGCTACAAACCAGGTGATTGTTTCTTTGCATCAACATAGTCAAAAACTTTTGAAAAGAACCATAATCAATATACTATGTCCTCTCATTATGGCCCAATTTAATTGTTTTAGTGTACTGCATAATTCTGAATAGACTTTGAATCATATATATGTATGTTAATCTTTGTAAAGTCTCACAAGCCAGGCTCTAACTTTTTACCATAAAATTACTCAACAATTTCCATTTATTGAACTCCTTGACGGCATTACTTTCTAAAATGACTAATGCAAATGCAAGTTTAAAACCAAAAGGAAACTACAATTTAATAAATATACTCATGGTCTTTAGAATATGCATTTATCAAATCTTTATCTTCAATCTAGAATAGCTAAAGACCAGTTCACAAAAGAGAAAGGTTGAGCCATCATTTTAATCCACCAAAATGGTGTCACTGTATTCATATTTATCAACATAGTGAGCAAAGACTAAGTTTTCTAAAACCTTCACCTGTCAGGCATATGCATCTTCAAGATTTTTTTAAGATTTTTTTTTTCTTAAATATCCACAACACCCAACGTGGGGCTCAAACTCACAATCCCAAGGTCCAGCAAGAGTCCTACAGCCAGCCAGTGTCCCAAGCATCTTCAAATATACTGATACTGAAACATTATCACACTGTTTCATTTCTCATGCTGGTGTAAGTAGTTGCAAATCAGTTATGTGCAAAAGTTTTATAAAATTTTCAAATTGTACTTTTCTATATTCACTTGAAATAACTAGGCTTGTGACACAAAAATGAAATCCTAGTTCAAATGAAGGTAATAATTACATATATGCAAAAGATTTAGTACTCAATAGCCATGAGAGTGCCTACTTAAAAATAATGGACTTTTTGCAGTACTTATCAACTGGCAGTAGCTGGAAGTTTTTGAATGGTTTCAATGATTGGCCAGGGATCCTAAGCAGCATATAATGTACCAGGACAATCACCTATGCCACCACCAAAAATCAACCAACCAAAAATGTTACTGTGATTCTTTTAATATTTTAGAACAGAAATTCTCAAAGAGGAGTCCCCAAGCCCAATGTCAGATCATCAGGGAACTTGTTAGAAATGTACATTACTCAGCCACACCTGAGACCAGCTGAAATCAGAAGTTGTGGGATGGGGCCCAGAGATATTTTAATAAGCCCTCCAGGAGCCTCAAGGCACACTGAAGTTTGAGAACCACCAATCTGAATGCACGTTCATGGCTGCTGGTGTTTAATCTTGAGCAGGGATTTTGTTGTTCCACTACTGTATCTCTGCCTTAGGAAAGGGCACAAGAGCAAACAGTAGGACCCCTCAATACATTCTGGTACAAGGGATATAGTACAATTCTGAATAACATGGCTCAGAATACATGAAATTCTGTATGACTGAGAAAGTATCATTTTGCAAACAATTACTCCGATTTTTATGTTCACTTTGCTAAACTGCTAGTTCCTACTGTTTAAAATATTCTACTCCCCCCCAAAAAATATTCTACCCACTCCATCAACATGCAAATATTCTAAGCAATTCTAAAAAATTAGCATTAAAGACTAAGTAACCACTGAGCAAGTTACTACTGCCTCCAACACTTTAAAAGGTGAGAAATTAAAAGAGTATTACTATGTGTGAGATCGCTTACTTTTTTCATTACATAAAAACACTAGGCAACATTTATAAATCTAAGCAATGTGTTACATTTGATACAGATTTAATGTTATCTAATCTGAAAATAGCCTGAAGAAAAATTAACTGTAATTATTCTGACAAAGCATACAACAATAATTTGCAGAAAATAAATTGTTCACATAAGCATACAAAAATAAAAATATAAATAACTCATAGGCTAAAGTTGGCAAAGTTAATAGTGATAAGATTATATATGATTAAATCCCAAAACATACCTAAACTCTCATTCACATTCACAAAAGTCTGGCAGGTTGACATTTTGCATAAATAAGATGGAACAAGGACGAATAGGTCTTAAAATATCCAGTCACAGATATAAATATAAAACATATTATTGTAGCTACTCCTTTAGGTTTTGACACTACCTCATATCCATGTATTTCCTAACTTAAATATCTGAAATGTTCATTTCAGAGCTAGAAACAAATTTTAGATACAAATACCAATTCCAAAGTCTTCAACACTACCAAGAACACATTTATATAGATCATTAAGAAACTCTAGGTCCATTACATTACAACTCAAGTAAAGTCCACATATTACTATTGAAGTAATGCCGGAACCTTGTTTTTAATTAATAAAAACCACTTATTGACAATATTTTTTAAAAAAATAAGTTGAAAATTTAAAAATCATGTATTCCTGCTAAGTACACTAATTAATTCTTCACTAATTAGTCTTAACTTTGAGGTGGAAGTGCCTTACATGAAATTTGGGTGATTATATTTTATAAATAGAACTGAAATTTTATGTACATGTATAAGCAGAATACCATCTTTTAAAATCCATTTCATTAATTCAGAAAGAAACAGTAATTCTAACAAGATTTTTATATAAACACAGTCAACAAAATCTAGTAACTGTTGCAGAGGGGGGAGGAGTTGGTAAGATAACAGTGAGTGATTCAAACAATAAGACAATATACTTGAAAAATAATTATTTAAAATGTGTACTACAAACTCTGACTAGATTAATGCAGTATATTCCATCTAGAAAATATAAGCTTCTTTTATTGAAAAGGAAAACTATATGAAAAAACGAAGAGGAACCCCTGGAGGTATTTAAAATCTAAATTATGGTTATATGGAAAAAGACAAGAAGTACAGTAATATTCCCAAGGTAACGCATTCTGGTTGTGTCTTATAAAGATTCAAACTTCAATTATTGTTTTTCAGTAATCAAGAAAACAAAATTTCAAGATGCTTTTTCTGTACTTAGAAGACAGTGGTTTTGACCAAAAAAAGCTAATATATAATACATAGATTGTAATCAGATACTATTAAAACAATTTAATATCAGATACTATAAAAATAATTAAATTCTTCACTATTTCTCCAGAGTGAGATTCTATAAATTACTTGTCCATATTCAACTGGGAAGCTATGCGTGGCTCCACTTTACACAATAGTGAAAAACAATTATGTAAAATGAGCGCACTAAAATTGCTTCCTGTTTTTTTAAAAATTTAGCTCTGAAGGGTACAGGAAAGGAAATAATACTCTTGTCCAGTACGAAATTACTCTCAATTTATTTAATCATTTGTTTAGGATGAAACAAACCCATCAATTTCAGTGATGGACTTGCTCCTTACTTTGAAGTAGTTCCCACCTCTTCCCCCACCCCTGGCCCCAAATAAGTCCATGTCTACAAATATCTATGTAGGAAGTAAGCACAGGAAAATATTTACAAGTATTTAATTTAGGAGTTAGATATGTGGGTGTTCACTAACTTACTTTTGAAAATGTTAAGTCTGATTTTTCAAATCATTACCACCCTCTTATTATTTCAGGAACATATTTTAACATGTTATTGGATATTATAATGTAACAACACACAAAAAACATTTAAATACCCAGTACTCCCCAGGAAATTTCCTCTATTTTTGCAAAATAATGTATCCCTTTTATTTCTGAGAGTCCCATTTGACACTAAATTTCAAACCTTTCTTAAAAGAGCTTAAACATAATTTCATCACATTCATAAGACATTTTTTTTTCAATCACACACTTATTTCAATCACACATATATCTTTTCCTCATTCAGAATCTAGGCTGTAATTATCAACAAAACCCCAAACATTAATTAATGACCATTAATCATTCAGACTAATACTTTGCAATTACTATAAACCTTACATATAAACACCAAGTTACTGAAATATTCAACAAGTATGTTTTTTAATAAAACATAAAGATGTAATTTCAATTAATACTTGAGAAACAAGATCCAATATATTTCATTAATGTCCTAGATAATTTCTATTTCTAGTAAATGGCAATTCTGGTGAAAACGGTTATTTTTTCCCTAATATTCCTGATACTGTTGGGTTAAAAACAAATATTTCATCTCTTTCACTGAAAGCTCAGTATTTTAAATAGAAAAATCCAAAAATTCAAGGAATAATAAATTGGGCTTTATGACAAATGGGTGAAACAAAAGTTCTTTAAAAATTAGATCTGTCGGGGATCCCTGGGTGGCTTAGCGGTTTGGCGCCTGCCTTCCGCCCAGGTAGTAATCCTGGAGTCCCAGGATCGAATCCCACATCGGGCTCCCTGCATGGAACCTGCTTCTCCCTCTGCCTCTCTCTCTTTCTCGCCCTCTCTCTCTCTCCCTGTCTCTCATGAATAAATAAAAAATCTTTAAAAAAAAAATTAGATCTGTCAAGAAGAAAACCTAAATTATTTGTCTTCAAAACAAACAAAAATGGGTAAATTTTGACAAAATAATTAGGAAAATGGGTGTTCCTTTATTTTATGTACATTAATTACATATTAATAGCATATGAATCTAAATCCTACAGACTTTAATCTCAGTGTTTCAAATCATGATACAAAAGGAAACATAATATTGTGGTGTTAGAAGTCTAAGATTGTTTCATATTACCTTTTTATGGAAAGAATTATGGTAGCATATGACAAATCCACACTTATTTAGAAAAGCTAATACTAGTATTTATTTTTGTATCTACTGCTTTTAAGCAAATAACATTCAAATATCTTCCCCAATATGTATGCTAATTCACAAGAAAAAATATTGACTGAACCAGTCACAAAGTTGTTCATACAAAAACACTAAAACCTGAATAACTGGGAGTTCACAGATGCTCCACTTGACTGTCACTCAGAAGCTGATTGTTCCCAGGGTAAACTTGATAAGTACTGGAACAAAGATTTTCTTGATGCAGGGAAAAAGCTGTGTAGAACTCTGTTCTTGGAGCCAGAGTTGAGCCGGACACTAGAATGTTCAGGAGATTAGGACATCTCTGTGCACTGGCTTTCAAATGTTCTTGAATCAATGTTACAGAATTTCACAGCCTTGGCCAAAGACAGCTTGGTATTAACATCAAAGGATCAAGTTTTTCCCACTTTAAACTCAGCTTTCAAGCAAAATACAGTGCTAGAAATTACCTAGGATTATACGAATAAAACTATAGATGATGGGAAAGGTATATTTAGGTACAACAGGTATCATTTAAATCATTTAAATATCAATGTAAAACTCCCTACACTGTAATTAATCAGTTAATTAAAACAAATTCCACTCCATGCCAACTCATACGCATGGAAAATGTGATGAGAACAGTATTTTTTACTGTTATTTTACAATCTCCAAATCATGTTTTCGAAGATTTGCCAAAAACAAAGCCTGTGAATACTGAGAATTTTAGAAAATAATTCCATCCATTCCTGTTTCTAAAAAAGATAATGTGAAATAATAATACACAAGACAAATGTTACAAAAGAATGCACCTCAATTTTGCTTTACAACTGCTTTTATGCAAGATTTTAAATTAACCAAATTCAAATTCCAAATTATGCCTTCCAGCATAAACACACACCATCCAAAAATTAATTTTTACATACTGTTCATTTTAAAACAGAATATTTCATGGAAATGCTAAAAGCATGATACAGTAATACACTGAAATGTTATGTGAGAAATAACCATATTATGATCAATGGCTGATGCATTAGATTTGTAGTTTAAGGTGGATATGTAATTCCTTAAATGTAATTTTAAATTAAATATGGCTAACACACAAAATTTTAAATATAGCAAGGACTTTTAGAATAACAATTATAATGTGATAAAATCTGTTTCTCCCTAGTACTGAAAATCAAAATTCAAAATACGTAGACTGTAGAGGGATCTAATCTGATTCCAATGACCTTAGCCATTCTCAAGTTAATTCCCTGTTTTTATTTCTTTAAATCACCACTTAAACTGTATTCCTTGGAAATACAACTAGCCTATCAGACAAGTTTACTGGAGAGACTTACCAAACTATATGAAGATATTTACAACACCTCAGAATTAATCCATCTATAGTACTTCCATAAACAACATTCTCAGGAAATGCCTAATTTCTTCTAAAGCATACCAAATCCTCACTTAACATCCAACCTAACTGTATTGTTTGATTTTAAAAGAAAATTTAAAGGGTAAGATCCAGATACACCAAATAATGGTAGAAAAGATTAAAAATAGACATTATTTTATAAGCAAAAGAGATTTGCCTCCAAACAGGTTTTTTTTTTCCAAGATTCAAAAGGTTTATTTGAAAAACTCAGCACAGGACAAAGATATCCTTAATATTCCTTCTTAGAATATTTGAATATTCAGAATCTATATGAAATGTAGACAGCGACTCTGATTTCACAGAAAGAACATCAATGGTTTATTACAAATGTAAACCCGTTCCCACACCCCTCCCCAATGCACTATTCTATCTACCCCTATTGACATTAGCTTTCAATAAGCTTCTATCTTTTCAGTGCTACTAAAAAGCAGAAAATCATTTTCATTTTTAAATGGCTGAGATTAATTAAAGCAACCAAAGTATTACTGTTACAGCAAAGTTTAGTGAAACTATGAGAGAACACTACTAGTAACATTTGTAAATTATCCAAAATGATTTCTTTATTGAGATTAACTACATAGACTTCACAGTTCTATGGCATACTTATATTTAGCTAAAGTCACAAACACATTTTAACATTCACAATGATGAGCATCATCATTACCACTCTAATCTACAAAGCTTATGTATGAATAAAGAAAAATACAAAAACCTCAAGTTTTACAAAAGAAAAACTTTAAAGTCTACATACATTAACAATAAAACCATTTCTTCCAGGAAACAAGTAAAAGTATAAAGGCATACCAGAGACGTTTATTTTTCCTCTAAGTAAGCCAGGAATGAAAGAATGTTTAATATCTACGACGCTTATTAGGGCCTTCAAAGTTGCCCCCTTGGCTTCCTCTACCAAAACCACCAGGACCACCACTAACAGGACCTACACCACTCATTGGTGCTTGAGGGGTTTCAGAACCTGTTCTACTCCCCATAGGTGATCCCATCTGAGATGATGGTCCTTGCGGAAATCTATCATTGTGCTAATGCCACATAATAAATATGAAGTCCATTTGGAACACGCCAAATGTAAGTGACAAGAAAAATTGGCAAAATCCCAAGTGGTGGTGTCATGAAGTTCAGCAGAAAGTCCAGCAGAATCAGGATCACACATAGAAGGAAGAAAGGAGCAATTTAATTAGTTACTACGTTAAAAAAAAAAAAAAAAAAAAAAGAAAGCATCTGAAGAGTTACAATTGCTAATGCTATGCCCCAATTTCATGAAAAAAAGAACTGATTTTAAGAAGTAATAAGCTACTGCCATTTAAACCTAATCAGTATTACAGTACTGTTCTGATCTTTTTCTGAAGTTTATACTGCATATAAACTGTGATGTGTAATAAAAAAAATTTTTTTTTGAAAATCAAAGAGTAAAACTGGGGAGCAGCATCACATTGAAAAAATAAACATTTAAAAAATTTTAACAGTAATGCTTTTAATGAAAAAGTACTAGTACAAATACGGAAAGAGTTATAATTTCAATATTAAAACTTTTGAGGCGGTTTTCCAGAAAGACTATTAATGGGAATATAGACATAATTTTTTAAAATTCACAATTTATGAACATGTACTACTAATAGCACAATTAAGTAAATACCTGACTCCTATGCTTTGGAAAATTTTACAATAATAACCACATATGCTAATCTCAAAGATTGAACAGAACTCTCCACATGCAGTAGTAAAATATCACTGTGAAAAAGACCAAGGGTGATATTTAAATAAAGATTACAACTTCAGGGGGATGGGTGGGGAAAATGGGCCAGTTAATATTAACTTTTAAGTTACTACGAATGATTATATGCTATAGAAAAACTTAACCAAAGTAGTCAAAGTTTTTACTTAGCTTTCAGACATTTTTCTATAAACTAAAGCCTCCAGAGAAGGAAACAAATACACTAATTATATCATGCGCCATCTGATCATAGTAGATATTATGGCACTGCCTTTTTATCTCCATACACAAACACTCATTAAAAAAAAAAAAAACTGTTAGCATGTCTAATTTTTCCAAATTTTTAAAAGATTGCATTTAAAGTAAATAAATTTTAAAATGATGAAACATTGTCTCCATCAATTCTAAGACACACATTCACTTTTAACATCTCTGAAATCAGTATGTATTAACAAGTACTCAGTGGAATGTCTGAATTTAATTTGCAGTGCTTTATATGCTATGCAGTGCTATATCAGCATGGCGCCTTAACGTTTGTTTTGATAGTTCCAAAACTATGTTGCCTTTTCAAAATATACACTCAACCAATTTTCCTTTTCTAAATGTTATTTAGAACAATCATTAACAAAAAAAAAACCAAATGAGAAAATGTGTTGCCAATACAATAGCCTCTTTAAACAGTGACAGACTTTAAGGGAAATGAGAAGTTATCAGTCTTGCTACTAGTATTCAAGTAAAAATAAGAACTACTGAAAAATTTTGCTTTTATAATTATTTAACCCACACAAAGATATCTTCACACTCTCAAACCAAGTTATAAACTGTATATTTTAAAATTTTGTAACAATTATAATAATTCTGTAAGACTTCAAAATGTAAATTTAAAGTACACTTTAAAACTTTAATGTACTTTATTTTGTAGTTAAAATAAAATCCCTGAAATTAATTTTAAGTGTTATTTTTATTAAAAATGCTTACTGAAAACTGTGTTTTCAGACATATTGGGAGTTTCATTCCCAACCAAAGGTAAGGAGTCCACAAGGAAAAGAATATAATCTTAAAATACTTGACACCTTTACAGTGAATACTGGTAAGAAACGGATACAAACTAAAAGTAATATTAAAATAACTGTAATTAACATGTATCTGCCATATACTTGAGTACAAAAGCATGCCATGAATGATAATCCTAACTCCTGTGATACTTAAAAATTGCTTCTCCTAAGTCAACATATAAACTTCACAAAATTATTTTTTCTTCAATGGATATTATCTTTACCACCAAAATGATGCCAAATTATGTAAAGTGTGAAGTTACCTTTGGGGCAGAAAAGTATATATTACTGAATATAATCAAAATAATGTTTATGATACATTACCACTGCTCCATTATCTGGCATCATTGGAGTTCCCATATTTGCAGCTCCTTCTGGTCCCATGGCAGGACCAGGACCCATTGGTGGGCCAGGTATAGTTCCTCTGTTGTTCATATTCATACCCATCATTGGAGGAGGACCTTGGTTACCAGCAGGTGCTGGGCTAAATGCATCTACGCAAAACAATCTATACTTAGAGCTGTCCTATCTTAGTTTAGTAAACATTAAAAATTTAACAATACTTATGCAAACTATATAGCAAGACGATCATCAAATCACTTTCCTTGAGAATGGGACACTCAATTATCTATTCTATGATATGTACCTCTAGATTACCTACACTACAGAATATTCATCCCAAAATCAAAGGTACATAAAACAAATGAGACAACTACCAATTATTTTAGGATATTTGAGACTGTCAAAACTTTAAAGTTTTTTTAAAAATGATTATTACTTGCTATAGCCTGCTTTTTAACCAACTACTCTCATACAATGGTAACTATACCAGCTTCAATTAACAGGAAAGGATTAGCACTTAGGAAACTATAAATATATATAAAAAGTTCATTAAAACTAAACTCTTGACTTTAATATAAGTTACTGAACATAACCCCAGAAGTACAGGAGGTACTATTTTTTAACTTTATGTAGAAAGAGGCAATATAAGCAAAAAAACTGAAAAGGCTTGTCATGATGAAGCTTATTTTTTAAAAGCAAATAGATAAAATATTAATAAAGCTATTTGAATTTTTTGACATGCTAATAAAATTCTGGAAATGGAGACAATCAGATATACTTCATATTTTTCCATCAAAAAGATATCCACCTGGCCTCATGTTCATTGCAATAGTATTTGAGCTGAAATACTATATTTATAATGGATTCAACCACAACATTTTTCAGTTTTCTTTGAATTTATTTTTAAAATATTCATACTTTTTTGCATTAAAAATCTGTAACAAAGCCTAGCTCTAACTTAAGAATTTTCTTCTAGTATTTCATTCTATAGGTCAATTTTATGACTCAGAACTCAATTTCTCAAAACACATAACAACAGAAAATGACAATCTAGAACCCTACACAGTATCTAATGCAGCTGAACTCTACATATGACTGAGCCCAGGAAGCAGGTGAGAGTTGAGAAAGTCTCACCACCCCCCCGACCAGTCCCTAGCAGTAAGACTACCACTCTTTCTCAAGAACCTAGCCACATCATGGGAAGAAATTATTTCCTTAATCCCAAAATGTTCTTGCTGAAAATTTTAACATTTTAACTATCCAAGAATATTTCTATTCCCTTAGCATAGCTATAAATAAAAATCTTTACTAGAATTCCACGACATGTCCCACATGGAAATGAGAAAGAATGAAGACACTATCTATAAGTAATCTTAACTTTCCCTAAAAAGAACAGATCAAGGATTAGGTTTTTCTTCTTTTTTAATAAAACAATTGTTACATTTAACTTGTAAGATTCAAATATACCTATATAACTATGGGAATAATAAAATAAAAAATAAACATTTCCAACTATCAGTAATTAGTCTTATTTCTAGTAATAAAGTTTTCTATCACATAATTATAATTAAACTAAACTTAAATATCTAAGAAATGTAAATTATCTGGTCCCCTGAAAAGTAGTTTTAAAATCTATGTTTTGCTTGGTAGATACACTGGTGATACATCAGAAAAACTACTGCCACAGTCTATCAGTGTAACTTGATAGGACATGACAATTTACTGACTGAACAGCAATATTCAACTACATGATAATGATTCATAACTCCAATAAACCATTAACAAAGTCAGACTGAATAAAATGTATATAGGAGAAAATTAAATGGACTGGACTGAAGGGGAGTTGAGGAAGTTGTCAATTGTAATATGGTTCTCTGGTGAGGTAAAATGCCACAAGAAATTTTAATTCTCTTAAATTCCTAACTAAATAAGGTATCTACAAGTATACTCTCCATTTGCTTCTGATAAAGTTGCTAACCAAAACAGAATGTTTTCAAGATCTCTGCAACATCAGAAACACTTCATTTGTTTCTGATGTTTATGACAATCTAATAATTACAATGGCATTTCAAAGTACCTACAATCCATAACCTCACACTTACAACCCTTAAAACCACGTGGATATCATACACCATTCTACAATTTACTTTGGAAAGACATAAAATTGAACTACTTATACATGACTGCATATTCAACTGTGCCTCTAGAAGTTATGTATTTCTTAGAACTGTGGCTATAAATCTTATGTATTTTTTGTTCGCTAATTAATTCATGTATCCATTGTAACTAACTTGACAACTAAGATCTTTATAGGTAAGGATCATGTATCATGCTTCCATTATATACCAGAGATGCTCAGTAACTTCTTACTGATAATGAGAAAAATGACCAAATAAACAGCAATAACAATTTTAGATGATCTGATTGGAAAGAGGGGAAAAAAAAAAAAAAGCATGAGAAATGGGGGGGTTGATCGCAGAAAATGTTCATTCCACATACTAGATGCTTTAAGATTTTTTTATTCCATACACTATATACCCTAAGTACAATCCATATTTATGCATATTAGAATGCCCCAGTAATGTAATCTTTCCAACACTATGTACATTTTGAGTTATGTGAAGATTTTAATTTTGTGACAGCCTCTGTGGGACAATATGAAATGAATGTATAAAAAATACTTGAAAAGTTTACCTAATTTTTAAGTGTGTAACATTTCAAATTTACTCTTTCCCTCAACAGTAGAGAAGCTAAAGTAAGCACTTTCTTAAAACCTTTACATCAACTCTAAAGATATGCATTAGCCTAAATGTAGAAGATATCTCATTTCCTTGACATGTCAAAGATGCCTCCAAACAGTGCGCTTCAGTGCACAATATGGTAGGTTAGGGCAAAATAAGCTAAACATTCAGTATAATGAATAAAAGTAATTCCACTTACACAAACAGTTACCTTACCAATAGAAATTTTAAAACTACTCTCAAGAACTTTAAAACCACTGCAAACTCAGAAACTACCAAATTTCTAAGGTAAAGAGCCAATCTGAAAGCATGAAATTTGATTTTTTGAAAATGCTACAACATAGCTGCATCACACCATGCAATGACTGACTGAATAAGTTTCAAGTTATATCAAAACCTGGTTACAGGTTTCTTTCATTAACTCTATTAAAACATGATATACCTTTTAGCCTTCAATGAAACAAAATTCTTCCTAGACATGTTATTTTTAATACACTTGTATTTTTTTCAACTTAATAAATATAAGAGATTTCACCATTACAAATGTTGGTTCCAAATTTTTGTTTGTTACTGATATGTAGATACCACAAACAGCATGTACAATTCCCCAAAGAATTACAAGTTACAGAAGGCTTTTGCTTCAAATCCCTACCTCCCATGTTTATTGCTCCACGGGGACCCATATCACCCATTCTCATTTCCTGTTCTCTCTGTAAGTAAGCATAGTTGTCACAGTCAACCTATCGATCTTATGACTTTACATTTCCCATCTAAAATCAAAAAGAAAAGAATAAATTGGGACATCACTTTCCATTAAAAGAAATTCAAATTTTCCGACATCACTTACTTAATACAAACACTGAAAAGAAACTTCAGTCTCCCAGGTCTGATATGTATCACAGTGCTTAGAGCACTCCGTTTATACTACTAGATTATTAATGTCAGATTACACAAAATCTACTGCAGAATGTTTTTAATGTTTTTATTTCAATAAGATCAGACACATGCCTAGATTCCCCCCAAAAAAGAAAAATATAGTATTAATAACCACGAGGACCAATTATATTTTCTTCCCATGACACTAAAGTCTTAAAACAAAAATGACAATTACCCTTTTTATATTCAAATATATTCAAACATCCAACACAAACACCTGTGGGGCACTAAGCTAAAAATAAAGTGATAGACAATTCTCCTTGTTAATACACCTTTTCATTTTTATTCCAATAGTTGAGCACTGTTTCACCCAAGACCTAAAGATATGCCATGAAAGTCTCCACAACGCACAATTATTAAAAATTCAACGTAACACTGCTTCATTTATTTGAACAAGGGTTTTACTTGGAAATCTAAATAGAAGTGTTATTACACAGTCAGCAAGTTCTGAAACAAAATGCTCTTGAGGTTAACTGTGATATAAAAGGTCATGCAAATAACAAACATAAATTTCCGTAAAATTCAACTACTTCTAAAAACTCATTTTTTACAGTTATATAAAATTAACTTCAATGAAATCTCTAGATGAAATTACTCAACATACTGTAATTCAAATTTGTACTCTTATTTAATGATCTTTTCCATTATCAGACCAGTGTGTTAAATGCAGCAATAATAAAACACACGGAGACAAAAGTAGCAATGTCGAAATCTTAAAGCAAAATTTTCCCCTTAAAACAATTTTATTAAAATGTGCTTAAAATTCCACTTAGCAATACAAAATACTAGTGAAAATCACCTATAAAAGCTAGAAATAAAGGAAAGAAAAGCCTATGGTAGATAAAAGCCACTAAGCAGCTATGAACGGCCTGTACCTAACATAATGGACAGGTCTTAAAATGTAACCTTTAATGAAGCTATGGTTAAAGAAACGTCACTTACATAATAACATCACTTACATCATAACATCATGAAGAAATGTTTGTCACATTATTTAGAAAAAGTAAATCCCAAATATTTCTCAAAGCTATTTTTTTTTAACTTTCCTAAAACTAAATTTGTCTCTTCTAATAAAATGTTTGGCTAGTGATTCGGTACTAGTGACTAGCAGAATAGCTAGACTATTTATTTCACAGAACGCATTTCTGATGAAGTCATTTGGAAAATACTATGTTATGATCACACTTAGCACTATCATCAATAAATCAAGCCAAGTTGTCATTTCCTCATCACCCAAAACCAGATAAAATGTAGACTGCTTTGGCATATCCAAAATCTTCCAGGTATTATTTATAGCAGATACTTGTTATTCCATTTCAACACCACAAATACATGGATTTTTTGATCATGACATCTTTTGGGAACAAAGGTTTAATTTTTATTTTTACTTTTGTATTTTCCTTAACCATGAAAGATGAGGAATGCAGTATCTAACCACTAACAGGGTAATTATGATAGTCTTACTGTCTGAGACTTCAATTTTCAAATCCTCCTTATATATTCTGACATCCTAACTGGATGCCTATGATTCAGTGGTGGGACCAATGAGATAGACAACTTTTGTATTATGTACTTATAATTTCATCGTACTGTATCTCACTTTCCAAAATCACGTTTAGCTTTATTATTCACAAAGTTCAGTACTTTTTAAAAAAAAATCATACCTGAATTATTCTATTATTCCATTTTGTTCATTGAGATTTCTGAAGAGATTAATATACCAAAGACATTTATGAATTTTTAAAAGCTTTTATTTATTTATTAAGTAATCTGGGATCCCTGGGTGGCGCAGCGGTTTGGCGCCTGCCTTTGGCCCAGGGCGCGATTCTGGAGACCCAGGATCGAATCCCACATCGGGCTCCCAGTGCATGGAGCCTGCTTCTCCCTCTGCCTATGTCTCTGCCCCTCTCTCTCTCTCTGTGACTATCATAAATAAATAAAAATTAAAAAAAATATATTTATTAAGTAATCTCTAACACCCAACATGGGGCTCTAACTCATGAGCCCAAGATCAAGAGTCATATGCTCTAAGGACTGAGCCAGCCAGGCGCCCCAAGATTCTTGTTTTTTTAAGTCAACTTTTCAACAGTGGCCGTATCATTCTTTTTCTGATGCTCTACTAGAACCTGGTTCCAGGGGCTTGGTCAGTCAGAAGAGCATGTGATTCTTGATCTCAGGTTGTGAGTTCAAACCCCACAATGTATATAGAGATTACTTAAAAATAAAAAATCTTAAAAAAAAAAAAAAAACCTGGTTTTCCAGTTCCAAATACCTTTCTTTAAATGAGATAATCAGAATATCTAACAAAATCCATGCTAATGCAGCTATCACTATGCTAAAATACCTATGGATAAAATACAACATTTTTCACTAAATATACACTCAATTTATTTAGTACTATTGATGTTTCCTTAAAGAAAATTACTGAGTACTATTTTGTACAGCTTCACACATGAAGAAAAAGACATGGCTTTATTAGATATATCATTTTTTAACTACTTTAGAAGGAGCAAAAGAAGTTTTCAACTTCCTAGTCATGTCCTAAGATTACCGTTATTTTCTAAAAATACACTGCTACATACTTCTAGTAAAATGCAAGGATCAGAGATTACATTTAAGGGTAGTGTTAGCAATGAAAATTAAGACTACTTCTCATTGTAACTTGATTTATCATATATCAGTAAGGACAAACACTTGGAAGTTCACCATTAACTGTGTACCTACCCAAAAAGCAATACACAAGACCCTCACTTCTATGAATTCTAATATTTGAAACTACAACTGGTATATAATATACATGTTATTTTTGGAATATAAATTTTAATGCTTTATTACCTTACCAAAAATTAGAGTTGTGGTTTGACATGAAACAACTTCTACATATATAAAATCTCAAATGACTACACTGTGATAAGATAATAAAGCTATGATTAAAACTTGGTTTAATTAATTAACTCTTCATAGCAACCCTATAAAGTAGGTTTACTGTTACCCTATTTTAGAGATCATAAAACTGAGGTACAGCACTGTTAAATAACTTACTCAAGGCCGAAATGACCTATAAAATTCTGCCAAAACAGAGTTCATAAAGTTGCTACCTTCACAAAGCACCCTAATTTTTTCAAGGATTCCAACAAAGCCTAACAAAAGGCAATGTTTTAAATTATTCTTACTATATTCATAAGAAGCTGTACCTTTCCATTAAAAGAATTATAAATATGTATTCCTGAGCTCGTCGCTGAAGTATCCTTGAACTTAGAGCTGACCAAAAAACCAAGCAAAGTATGACTGATTTCTAAAAACACATATCAAAGCAGCATCCCGTTAAAACAGATCTCAGAGTGTGCTTGATGGAGTACGGTCTTCAAGACCCTTCCAAGAAATACACAAATTTAAAACTGTCTCATGTCTTACTAAACATTAGGACACCATTATAAAACTATGATCTAAGTGGGCTTTTCAGACTATCAACATTTGTAGAGATGGTGCACAAGAAAATGGAGCAAAAATCTAGGTATTTTAGCACAATTCAAAACTAGTAACTAGCCTTTTTTTACTTTTACTAGTAACTATCATATTCTTCACATAACAACTGCAGTTTTGGTTTTCTGGGTGTTTTTTTAAGAAGATAAAAGAGAGGGGAACTCTGGGTAGCTCAGTCATTTAGCACGTGCCATTGGCTCAGGGCGTGATCCTGGAGTCCCAGGATTGAGTCCCACATTGGGCTCCCTGCATGGAGCCTGCTTCTCCCTCTGCCTGTGTCTCTGCCTCTCTCTCTCATGACTAAATAAATAAAATCTTAAAAAAAAAAAAAAAGAGGAGGAGGAAGTAGAAGAAGAAGGAAGGAAGGAAGGAAGGAAGGAAGGAAGGAAGGAAGGAAGGAAGGAAGGAAGGAAGGGAGGGAGGGAGGGAGGGAGGGAGGGAGGGAGGGAGGGAGGGAGGGAGGGAGGAAGAAAGAAGGGAACAGCAGGCAGGACAGTAGAGAGGTTGTCTGCCCAAACTACTGCAGTTTTAACATTTCAACTGGAATATGTAGATGACTACGTAGAGGAAGCAGTTATTTTCATTGAATCGCTACATGTCTTTTTAACAATCTATGCAACAAAACAGGATATTCACATAAAGCACTTCTGCTGCATTCTGAAATACGGTGGTTCTTCAAGAAAAACCATCCTTATGAACCGGCTGCAAACTGAGCAGGATGGCATCTTACAAACTATGATTAGTGACTGGCTTGTGTACAAGTATCCCTTGTTCTTCAAAAAAGTATGCAGTATGCCACTTAGCTTTTATGAAATACCTACATTTGTAGTACCTGTTTTTGCTAACCAAAAAACATCCAAAGCGGATTTTGAAAAAAAGCAAAAAATGAATATAAAGTTGTGTGGTTTCAAGCAAGCAATTTTAGAGGTACCACAAACCTAGAGCAGCCAGAGTACTACCACCATGCCCTTCCCTGGGAACTATACTTGGCAACTCTGCATCAAGCTGCCAGAACTTTGAATTACATGTAAACATCTGTGCTTTAAATCTGGACTTATTCTGTGCATCAGTTAGCAAGATGTGTCCAAAGGTATCAGAGAAGCCTAAAGAGGTTATCTTTTGGGTCTGGAAACTCCCAAAATATTTTTCATCCAAATATTAATGGTAATTGCTTTTTCATTGTATATGACATTCTGGCTTACAAAAGGTATCACAGGAACATTCTACTTTGGGATAGCATTGGGAGACGCTTTCTGACAAGAAAGTGGTTGATACTAAGAAAGATGATTTGTTTTTAATTTTATGTAATAATAAAGTGCATTAAAATTTGAAAGATTTGGGCAGCCCAGGTGGCTCAGTGGTTTAGTGCCGCCTTCAGTCCAGGGTGTGATCCTGGAGACCCAGGATCAATCCCATGTCTGGGTCCCTGCATGGAGCCTGCTCCTCCCTCTGCCTATGTCTCTGCCCTCTCTCTCTCTCTCTCTCTCTCTCTCTATGAATAAATAAAATATTAAAAAAAATTTTTGGAAAGATTTGTTTTTAATTTTATGTAATAATAAAGTGCATTAAAATTTGAAAGATGTGCATAACTCAATGGAGCAGTATTTTTCTAATGTCATAAAATTACACATGGGTAAAAAATCCATTTGAAGTTAAAAGGCAGCTCAATGAATTGTAATGCAATGAAAACCACTGCTTGTCCAAGTTTTACCGCAGTATTAAACAAAAACATCCACAATTATCTAAAAAGGTTAAAATATACTCATCTCCATTTACCAATTACTTATCTAAGTGAAGCCAGATTTTCTTCATGCACTTAAACCAAAAAAGCATTCTGCAAAGAGATGGAATGCAAAGGCAAAAATGAGAAGCCAGCCATTTTCTATAAAGCCAAACATTAAACTAATTTACAAAACAATAAAACATTACCACTCTTACCACTAAAGTAGAACATAAAAGAGACCTGCAAAAATGTAAAATAAGGCCACTCTTCCCACTACAACTCATCTTCTTTCAAGTTTTTCTTTTATTTTCTAATATGGTAAACAATGACATAACCTAAACAAAAGCTCTTATGGGTCTTCAAAAATTTTGACTAGTGTAAAAAAAATTTCAAAACCAAAAAGTTTAAGAATCACTTTTTTTGTTCTAGTCCGTATTCGTTCATGAAAATATAAGTAGAAAATTTGCACTAATGTAAAGGAACTAAATCAGTGCAAAACCTAATGTTATTTTATGTAGAATAGGATCTTTTCCCTTTAATCCTTCATACTCAAGATATCAACCTATAAATTTAAAGATACTAAAGTTTCTTTTTTTAAAGATAACCAAATTTAAAGGATTAACACGGTACAAAGATAAGGCTAAAATAAGGTATAATACGAATGCCTGAGATTTAGAAAACCGTGAACTACATAATGATTTAAAATTATCAACTCAAACATTTTGTAATCAATAATAAAGATATATTCATCAAACACTAGTTAATCTAAATCCTTGTCTGAATGAATGCAGTCTTAATGACCACGATCATTATTCTTTACTTTGTAAAGATCTTTCACATCATTTCTGAAGAAGCCTCAAAGGGATTGTCAAGGGATCACCATGTTATCATTTAGGCTCAATGTCTTACTAAAGAAAATGCTAAAATTCCTGATGTAAAAATACTGACACAGAACATTTAAATCTACTAAAGAAAATAAAATTCTAGAGAAATGTCTTTAGTTCTGGGAAGTGACAAGATTCAACCGTTTTATCATTAAATATTCCTAAAATAAATTATCTATAGTACTAGGAATTTTACATAAAAGAATATTAAGATTATTAGATAGCTAGTCAAACTTTCAAGAAATTAAACTATCAGCAGCTGAAATACTAACAAACAACATATCTAGAAGTAAAAAATGGCCAAAAAAATCAATTACATGAAATATTAAGAAAATAGGTATAAAAAGATTTTTTTAAATAAATAGGCCTCCCTGCCAAGAAATTATTCACTCACTTAAAAAGTGTTACAATACGGAAGGATACATATCAACTAAGTAATCTTTTCCTAATAAAAATGAAGTAACTTTAAACTAAAAAGGGAAAGAAGACATTTTCCCACTGATATAAATAATAGCATGCAAACTTTCAAATATAATGAACAGAGAATGCCTGGAAGACTTAATGTTTTTACTTCAAATAATCAAAAACAATAATTTCCAAAACATACTACTCACTACTAGACTGTGGGTGTGGGGGGAGGTTGTAAGGAGGGGGGTGTTTTAAGCAACCTAAGATAGTATTTCAATAAATACAATCTATGATGGTTTTTACCCTCAATTTGAATACATGCATTCCATGACACCTGCACCCATGAATACTGAGAAAACGCTACTCGGTTTTATGACTGTCAAAATGAAATTTTACACCATGTATCATTAGGGAATTGCAAATTAACACAACAATGAGATACCACAACACACCAATTAGAATGGCCAAAATCCTAAACACTTATAACACGCAGTGCTGACAAGGATGTAGAGAAATAAAAATTCTCGCTTATTACTGATATAAATTATAAATGAAATAATCACTCTGGAAGACAATTTTAACAGTTTCTTACAAAACTAAAGATACTCTTTACATTCATACAACCCAGCAACTATATACTCCTTGGCATTTACACAAAGGAGTTGAACTTAGGACCACACAAAAACCTGCACATGGATGTTTATAGCAGCTTTATTCATATTTGCCAAAACTTGGAAACAACCAAGATGTCCTCCAGTATGTGAATGGATAAACAAATTGTGGTACATCCAGACAATGAAACATTACTTAGCACTAAAAATAAACGAGCTATCAAGCCATGAAAAGACACAGGGTAACTTTAAAATGCTTATTGCCAAAAAGTCAATATGAAAGGCTACATGTTATAGGATTCCAATCTACATGACATTCTGGAAAAGAGAAAACTATAAAGACAGTTAAGAGCACCAGTGGTTGCTCAGGATTAGGAAGGAGAGAGGGATGAACAGGCAGAGGACAGAGGATTTTTAGGGCAGTGAAACTATCTATATAAGGATGGTACATGTCATTATACATCTGTCAAAGTCCATGGAATATCCAATACCAAGAGTGAACCCTAACATAAACTATTGTCTTTGGGTGATAAGGATGTGTCATATAGTGAAGGAGTCTGAATGTTGGGGGAAGGAGGTATATGGGAAATCTCTCTCCAGCTCAATTTTGCTATGACTCTAAAACTACTCTAAAAAATAGTTTATTAAAAATTTTTAATGTTTCTTTTTGAATAATCAATTATATATACAAATTTATACTACAAATTTTAGTCATGAAATAATAAAAATTTGTTCTACTTGTTAAATTTCAATTCAGAATAGAGGAAACAACAAATATACCTTAGCTCACTGTATTCATGAACCTCAAGACATACCTCTCAATCTAGATTCACTCAATATATTTTTAAAGCCTGTTCTGGGTACCTTTAAAAAGATTATTCTGGTGTCACTATCAAATTCCGAAATTGCTGCTTCTTAATAAATAAGGTGGTTTTCTAACTGAAGATTAATTAAATCTAAGTATTTATAATACCATCTATTCAAGAGACAAATTCATATTCAGCTGAGAGTATTTTTAATCATACACCCAAGGGACATTTTCAAAATTATCATTATCATCACCATTTTTCAATTGTCATGGAAAAATCCTGAAGAGATGCTTTTAAAAACTGAAAATGATTAGGAATATTTAGTCTACAGATTTAGTTATTTTATCCTAAACTCTTAAATCTGTCATGATGGTATCAACGACAGCACAAATACAGGTTTTTAATAGTTATCTATCAAAGCTCATATTATTACTGGTAATTGGTTTGCATTTCTTCACCCGTAACCTCTTAACCAGTACATTTCCCTATCAAAGTCAAAACAACTTTCATGACTTGCCAGACCATGGTGTGAAAGATGAAACAAAAGGACAAATATAACCCGAACAAGAAGCAATTCCAAACTGGCCCCATCAACAGAAGAAAGCAGTGGAAAAAGCAAACAAAACACACATGTTACCATGTTTAAAGAATTAAGTATGTACTTAATGGGGAATCTTTTTGTAAACAAACCTTAGTAGTACGCCAGAAGCTTTGAAGTTTTAACAAATTATATATTTTTGTAAGTAGATAATTCAAAGCAGCAAGTACAATTATAGTAATTTTAAAACTAAGTGGTAACTAAATAAAATTCAAATATTTAAAATACACAATTATATGAGAAACTACTATGATATGAGTATCAGTTGTTTAAAAGCAGAATTTTAAAAAGCAGTAATAGGCCAAATGAAGAAGTTACCTTGTGAGTAACACAGTAAATTTACAACCAGAAAACAGGATTTGAAAAGTGGTGTACAATCTACTACAGGATATCCTAAGACAAAGTATAGGCAAACTTACCCATATACTTTCAATTACTTGAAATTTTAAACAGAAATAAATGCATTTCATCAGAACATGCTCACAAACCCAAGTTCCTACCCCCTATCACTAATAGTTAGATAAGAACTACACAGAGATATTAACATTCACATTTACGTAGTCTGGTTTGGTATATATAATACTCTGACATTTCAGGAGATACTACAGAACTTCATTTCCTCAATACAAAATACAGAAGATATTAGATGGAAACTTCTAAAAGAAATTTTTTTTTAATATGATCACCTTGTAGAACAATTCTTGTTTAATGGGGGCTCTAAATATTACATAAAGAAGTCATAAAACAAAATTAACAAGTTATATTTTTATGTCTTCCTAAAATCTTTTCAATTCAAATTTAATACATAAAAAGTCTTTATTATTTATATCACACATATCTGACATCTCAAAAAGTGTTTAAATACTTAACTTGAACACATCTATTTGCCAATCTTGACTTCCCTCTTCTCCAACCCCTCAAAAAAGGTAAACATTAGCTAAAAGATCTTACCATTCTCAATAAAGTAACATTAGAAAAACTTACCATTTCAAATGAAAAGACATGATGTATACCTACAACACAGTGGAATAATAAACCAATCATATCAGTTAAAAAAAAAAATGCAAAGTAAGTTCCAAAACAGTGCTGAGGCTACTCAATACAGTCTTGACACTATCAAGCAAAGAATCTTTCTATAAACTCTCAAAGCTCTTCAGCTGTATCTCTGTATATTTTACATAGGTACTCTGTACTTACAATTCTCTAAAATTCTCAGACATGACCCTGAGCTTGATTCACTTCTGTATCCTCTATGGTACTCAGTACTCTGTTCTGAAACAGTAAAACAGTAACCAAATTTTTTTACTAAACAGAAACCTCTAAATCTTCCCGTAAGCCTAACACTCTGATGGGATATTCAAGTGGGATCCAAATATTGAAAAGTTAGCGTGCTGAAAACCAAACATAAAAAATTGTTATTTGACTATTTTTAAAAACTTATTCTTTATTATATGATTCCATTACGAAGTCTACAAAAATGTATCAATGGTCAATCTTAATATTACCTATGTTTCAAAACTACAGATGCTTAACATGAGGCATTAGTATTCAATAAACAGCAAGGTATGGAGACCCATAAAGAACACTGAAAATCACACGACTGAGCGGCACTGATATTTGAAAAATAGGATACCACACAACTATTCAATTCTCTCAATCTGTGTCTAAGTAACTACAATATGACAAATAGAAGACTCTCCAAACTCAAGAAATTCAGAGAGCTCAATTAGCTGATGACAAAATCAGAAAATAATTAGGATGCAATGTGGTAAGTACAAAAAAGAATCATACTGAAAATGATACAGCTGAGGTTGAGTAGTCAGAGAAGGTTATGAATACACTGAGTAAACACAGACATTCTCCAGGAGGAGAAAAGAGATACAGAAATTTTTCTGGATTATAAGCCTCTCTGAAACCCTAATGGAAGGAAGATAAAAAAAAGATACTAGTCATCTAATAGAACATAGAAATAATTAAGTACAATAAAGTGTCCTCTGGTAAAGTGCGTGTAGAGTTTAAGGGAGACTCAGTAAGCATTTGGAAGACTTAAATATGAATGAAAAAACGTATTTATAATTGTAACATATGATTAGGACAACCATACATCCTGGTTTGTGTGAGACAGTCTGTTTTCTGACTGCTGTGAGAAAAAAAAAAAAAGTAACTTTAAATAGGACCCATATTCAGTTCTCCCAGTTTGAAATAAAATTGTTAGGTTTCCCCCTACTTATGATTAGATATTACTAAAACTCCTTAAAAAATCCTTTAAGAAATAACCAAAGATTTACACAGCTGGTTGAAATTAATCCATTTCTTCAACCCAAATACACCCCTAGTTGTCAAAATCCTGAAGATCACTTCCAAAGTATATGTAAACATTACAGACATAAACATCTATTGATTTGTTTTCATTTGACTACAAAAGTCTAAGTTTAGTTCCAATTATGCTCAATCCAATATACAGAAAAATGGCTCATTGTGAGCAATAATATTAAATTATTTTAAGTAAATAAATAAATGAAAACAATAAAAATCTGGTCCTAACTGAAGCATTATATGGGAAATCACTACTAACACTAACATAACTACTGTAATCAATTTTGATCTTTATCATTCACATCCAAACCACTGGAACTGGGCTGCCATTATGAACAGCAGTAGGTACTATGCTGTCCAACAAGTCACACCTAAATCTGACACCAAACCGTACAGCAAAAAATTTTTCAGTTATTTCCACAAAATGATAAAGATGCTATAAAAATCCCTTGTGAATTGGCCTTTGTTTGAATGCTTCAGGTGTCTAGACTTCCAAAAAATATTCTTCTTCTGCAATACAACCAAATCGCTGGTTAGAGCAATATAATTTATAGAAAGAGGAGTAATGGCCAGGTAGAAACTACAAAATGGCAACTTCTAATCTCAAAAATTTTAAAATCAAAATATATTTGTATCTGCTCATCAGTAATTAATGATTAAGGTCACTTCTCTCTGTCACACTTATTAATGAAATTTTATTACTGGCTAGAATTTTTGTACATGGCACATACATCAGGGAAAGTTGGTTATAATTAAATCAGAGAAGAGAAACAATGCCCACTCCAGAAGCAGAAAAGAAGGCTGACATAAAGAACTGGCTGATTAAACAGACTAAATTTGGCAATACTGATCAAGAGAGGGTAACATGTTAAAGAAAATGCTTTATCTCTCTACTAAGAAAATATATAGAAACTCTAAGATAATCAGCTATGGGACAGTGATATTTTATTAGTTCTTCCAATAAGTTTTGCTCTGATTTATGACCATGACTATCAATAAGCCTTCAGGGCACTAATGAGGATTCTTCAGAGAACTTGATTCTAGGATGTAAGGTGCTCTGTTCATAGAGCCTTCTAAAAATAAAAACACTGGAAAAAAACATATTAATTAATAAATTTGCATTTTAATTCACAAACTCTTTGAGTTTGGTTAACATAAGTCACTTTTTATAATTACTCTCAACTCTCAGACTGGACCTAGACCAGGGGTCAGCAAACTTTTTTGGTAAAAGGCCAGATAGTACATTCTTCAGGCTTTGCAGGCCAGAGTGCCTTGATTATAGTCTCATACAGTTGTGTCATGACTAGTCAATATACCACTTTCGGACAAAGCAGCCATAATCAAAACATAAACCCAACTATATTCCAATAAAACCATTCTAAAAACAGGCAGTGTTCACACTTGGCCTAGCTTACCCTAGTCTGTCAACCTCCAGTCTAGATGAAATACTTTTTTTAAAAAAAGTTAATGCATTATTTGAAACAATACCTCCTCCACATATAGGCTGAAAGCTCATATAAAAGTTGCCACACCAAAATCCCACAGAGCACTATTCACATAGAATGTTGTACTATTTTTGTTGTTAAGTAATGAAACCTATTTCCCATGTTGATTGACTCGGAGTCCTCCCTTCAAACTCCCCAGGTTCCATAAAAAACTCAACTATTCTTATTTCAATATTTCAACTATGTCTCATTTCAACATATGGCTAATGGTCTATTTTTTCTAATGAAAATAAGCAGAATGAAAAGCTTCGTAAAAATGCAGATTCCATGGCTACAACTCAGACCTATTTGTATCAAAAATATTTGGTAAATTAAACTACTGGCATTTTTCTTTTTAAGTTCCAAGGATGTGCTGCAAAGACTGAAAACTACTAAATTTAGCCAAAAAATGTGATCAATGGAGAATGCATCAGATTCTACCAGAAATCACAAAATAAATCAACTTGTAGGTTGGAGACCTCAGGAAAAAACCCACATTTTTAAAAAGCTCCCTGAGTGTTTCTCTTGCACTATTTCAAAAACACTACCATGGAAGAAGCATTACATCCTTAGCCTCTGGCTACATCTCCTTAATGCTTTGGCCTCCTTATATAATATACTGGGTAACTACAATGGAACTGCTCTGATAAAGAAACATAAATGAATCAAATTATTGCCTTAGCATATAATATACATTTATTTTGAGGTTTATTATGCACATGTGTTTAAATATCCAGGGCTATTCCCACCTACTCAAACAAAAGTAAAAATTCTTCAGTATCAATTCACATATATATTTTGAAACAGATCTGAAAGGCTATTCTTTTACTCATTAAAAACCAAACATTAATATTTACCACACCAAAAACTTATCAAAAACGTACTTCTAAAAATAAAACACTCCTGAAGTTTTAAAACAAAATAGCATCCCATATAAGCACTGCCCCAATTTACCTAAATAAAGTATTTTATATCTACTTGATACAACTACTAAATTTAGAATGACATTTAGATACTTTTATATTAGCATTTTCCAAAGAAAGCAAAGTTTACTCTAAGAAACTGCATTTTAAAAATATTCTAATTAAAATCTCCACATCACTCCAATGCAAATTGAATCCACAAATAAAGACTGGTACACTGCAATACTTAAATATTTAAACTACTTAAGTCTATGTAAGTGGAGCAACCTAATATAAAAACAATCACAAGACCATCATAAGAGACAATGTCTTAAATTTTTACACTAACATTGTAACTTCTTGTGATGTGTCCAAAAGCTGTGAAATTGTGGTAAGTAGAAAATTCCAATCTAGTAAGTACTATCAAGAAAATGGTTCAAATACACTACACTATGGTAAAAGCAAAGATAAACCTAAATGTACTTCAGACATAGCGAAAAATATATACATTGTTATGGTAATCAAATATACACTACACTATAAGAGTGAAAATTAACAAGTTTTTTTTGAAAATTAACATGTTTTATTTGTAATTACCAGAGCTTAACTTCTTCTAAGAAATAAGTTCTAGAATAAAAATGACAACTTCTAGTTGAAGTGCTAACATATCCTTGAAACCCTTAAGAATATGTTCATGTCATTATATTATAAAGCTGAAAGCTAACAAAGAAAAACATAACCAGATAGGAAGTGTGCTTTCCTTCATATTTTATTACATTCAAAAAAATTATTTTTCAGGACACTAAATATGGAATTCAGTTTTTATTTTATACTTCAAAGCCCATACTATTATTTGTTGGAATACTTCTAATAGGTATATTAGAGAGAAATGAGAGATGGAATCTTGAACCAAGTAAATCTGCTTTGATTCTTACTACTTGGGCAAGCTGAACACTTACCATTTGATTCCTCCCTTTAAACTGAACAGTGAAAAAGGAGAAAGCACATAAGAGAGCCTAATTTCAAAGCTTTTAAAAACAAAAACAAACATTAAATTTAACAATTTTTTTTCAAAGACAGATTTCAAAGTAAATGAAGAATGATAAAACAATTACTTCAATGTTTCTATTAACACAAAATGGTCGAGACCTATAGAGAGCTTTTGTTAGTATTTCTTTAGTGCTTGATTAACTTATTAACAAATATTACGAAGCTAGGAACCAAATAAAACTGATACCAAAATGATGAAAAGCTTTCATCTATCCATTCATTTCTAACCTGAAAAACTCTAAAAATGTGACAAAGACTATATTTCCCCTAAATATTTGATTCCATTGTTATATACTACTTTAAACATGGTTCCACTTCAGAAAATTAAGAATATAGTAACTTTGTGACCTAACAAGAATATTATTTAAAAACATAAAAAACAAACCAGCACCAACTCTACAACCCAGGGTTCAGCAAACTTTTTCTGTACAGGGTCAAAGAGTAAGTATCTTAGGTTTAATGAGTCACAAATATTCTCTAATAATCTTTTTTTTTCTCCATTAACTCTTTAAAATATAAACACAATACTTAGCTCTGCTGTAGAGTGGTATGAAACCGGACAGTGGGTCCCAGGCTACAGTTTGCTGACTTCTGCTCTAGCCAAATTAATCTTATGATGCTTCAAATATGCAAAATATACTTTTAACTACTTGAAAACAAAGATATCTTAATATTAAAATATATCATCTACATTTTCTAAGAGCATAATCTGGTGAATAAATTATTTATTTTTGAAATGTTTCAATAAACCCCCAGTGAATATTTTAAATATGTAATTCATTTATTCTCAAAGTTCATCAGCTACCTGTAAAATTTAACTCACCAGTGAAATTAATTTTAAACATGTTTTTAAATTAAGAATTTGCAGTATTTCAATTTTAAATTGTAGCAATATTTCCAAATAACTTAATAATAATTAATAATTTTCTGAATAGAGAAGTAAAATCTGTCCTTCGTTAATTATACCTATATTAAATGCCACTGAACATATGCAAATAACACTGGAATGCATTTAAAAAAACTGAAATAATTTCAAATAGTCTGCCATCAAGTTCATGATATAGCCAACTTAAATGTAACAATGCATTTTACTTAATCATTTCCTTCTAGTCCCCCCTAAACGATTTATGCATATGACATTATTAAAAATAGTTACATATGTGCTCCATGAATGTGAAGTTTATGCCAGAAAATTATTAAGAAAGCTGATTCCACCAATTCTGACTACAGGAAAGCACTTAGGAAAAGAAATGTTTAGGTACATAAAAAGGACAAGGAAGAATTTCCTAATCCTAAATGGAACAAAATAATTTCCCTAAGAAATGTATCCTATGTGGTTTATACCCTGATTATAATTGAAAATAAAAACTCTCAGTCACTAGTTTTCAAACTACCGCCAAAATAATTTTAATTTCACATACTTTCATAACATTGTAAGATTTCCTCACATTGATAAATCCAACAGATTTGTGTTCAACCAAATGACCTAAGACCACATTTAAAATATGTCATAAGCAAACACTATGTATGCAAGTAGGAAAAAGAGAATTGCAAAATAATGCTAGAAATTACTCAAAGTAATTTACTCAGAAGAAATTACTAAGAAGAAAATTTACAATGTGTGAAAACACACCAAATTTGGTAAAGGAATTTAAAAATCAATTAAATTAAACGTTTAATAGGACTTATAAATAAGGAACTTTCCTAATTGAATTTAAATGCCACATAATTTTTAGTCAAAGGATATTTACTGATGCAATCTAAGATAAAAATATCTTATTATACAAGTTAGGATGTATTTTACTATGTGTATTCTTTTTTAAAGAAAAAAGTTTAAAATTTTTCAAGGGACAGAAGAATGGAAACAGGTCTGAAAGAGTCACGGACTTAAATGAATACTTTTAGTCTCAGAAACTTATTAAAGAATCATGGCTTTTGAATAGCTAGGGAAAAAAACACTAGTAAATATTTTTCAGAATAAGAACTATTAAAATGGCATTCAACTAAGGTGAATAAAGAAACTTGTTAAACATCAGTGCAAGGATAAGTTCAACAAAATCTAGGATGTGAGAAACAGGAGTCTGTTTCTTAAAAAATAAGGAAAAAATATAAAAGGTAAAGCAAAAACCTACAGACTAAAAACACTGAATTTATCAGCCAATTTGAAGAAACCAATTGTAAAAAACGTTTATAAAACCCTGGCAAATGTGGGCTTTTATGCTGGTTAATATTAAAGAAGTAACAATTTTTAAGATATGACAAAAATATTTTTAAAGAGTCTTTATCTTTTAGGGATACATACTGAAATACATATTAATGAAATTATATAAAGTCAGGGATTTAATAAAAACTAATTCAGGAAAGTGGGTATACTTAAAGATGAAAAGATCAGCTGTGTGTTGATAACTGTCATGGTTGGGTGATGAGCACAAGCTGGTCTACATTTGTATATATCCACATTTGTAAAATCTTCCAATATAAAGAATTTTATTTATTTCATTTTCTCAAAGTTTATTTACTTAAGTCATCTCCACACACAATGTGGGGCTCAGTGCTCAGTACCCCAAGATTATGAGCTGCATAATCTTCCAACTGAGATAATCAGGCACCCCTAAAGATTTTTGATATAAATAAACGGTGAAAATCAATCAAGTAGAGATGACAGATTTATCAAGTTGTAATTCAGAAGCATATATTAAAAAAAGGTAAAGTAAAATGGAGAAAAATTTAACATCTTTTCAGAAAACATTAACAGTATCTTCAGAAACTACTTTTAAGTTATTACCTGTAAGAGGTTAAGAAAACTATTAGTTTAACATAAACATGACAAATTCAGAAAGATTAAAAAATATATAAACCAACATCCAAAGAATTCTAAATATGCACTGTCCACCTGACAATATGAAATAATTTTAGTTAACTAGTATTTTACTTACATTTTCCATATAGTTTGGCTTAAAGCCCTCTTGTTGTCGCCTCAGTTCCTCCTGTTCTCTGTGTCGGATCATTTCTTCCTCACGGCGTCGATGCTCTTCCTCATGTCTGAAAATTTTTTAAATAAAAATGTCAGTATGGTTGACATGTAAGCCAAAATCAGGGATTTTATTTGAGGTAAAACAGGTATATCATTTATACTCGTTACTTTTATGCAAAATCTGTGAATAATGACTTACTAGATTCTCTTTCCTTCTAAGCCTTTAGTAAATCAAATTACCCAAAGAAATAAAGTAACTAGATAAATCAAACAATAGAGTAACCTGTAACTAGGATTTTTATATACTTTTACAGTCATATCACGAGTCCAAAAGCTTAAAATACGTACTCCATCACTGTATAAAGAGAAAAGCTTGGGATCTATTACTGGCATAGCAGGGTTCTTAAAGGCACCCAGAACTAATCTTGATACAAGCCACTACAAAGAACACTGTCTAGTCAAAAAAAATCTATTGTATGTCGAAGGAATCCTTAACAAACCCTCTCTCCCCCATTTTATCAACCCACTGAAGAAACTATGGAATAGATGTAAGCCTACCATCTGTTTTAGTAAACTAAGTTTTATAAAACAATCATTTACTTAATGTCTACAGCTACCTTTGGGCCAAGGCAGTACTGAGTAGTTGAGACAAAGACCATATGACCTGCAAAGTCATTTGCTTTCTAGCCCTTTCCCAGAAAAAGTATGCCAACCTCACCCCTAGAGGTATGTGGGAGAAAAAAATATTGAACTATATGTGTGCAGAATTGCAAATAAATGAGGAATTGCTTATGATTAAGAGAGAAAACCTACAAAATATCAAATAGATTCACTAATTATATTGGCATTTATGTAAATGCAAATTCAAGTATATATGCCCTCTACCCAAAAACAAAAAAATAATTTAAATAGTGAAGACTATATAATACTGATGCCCTCTCATTAAGTCTCATTTTCGAGGTTGCTCTTTTAAGTACCTTATTACACTACATGTATAACTTAAATTTCAAGATACTCTGTTGTTTCTTGTATAATGCTTCCCCTAAACACAAGGCTATGAAAAAATGGTGATATTTCCCATAGACAGCAGAAAATCCACCTGTTAGAGGAGTTTGGGTCAGACCACAAAGAAGTAACAATGTTCCTAAGGGATTTTAGGAAAAATCTAGACTATTTTGAGACTTTTGTCTAAGTTCTCAATATACATTTTCTATTCACATAAAATGAATAATCAAGAAAAGTAGTTAATTCACTTCTTGGATATTAACACACTCATAAAAAATTTATAAGATTTTATCCATTTATTGAGAGACACACAAAGAGAGGCAGAGACACAGGCAGAGGGAGAAGCAGACTCCCTGTGGGGAGCGCGATTTGGGACTCAATCCTGGGATTCCAGGATCACGCCCTGAGCCAGAGGCAGATGCTGAGCCACCCAGGGATCCGGGCATCCATGTAATAGAACTTTAAATGGGCAAGTCCATTTCCAATAAACTAGAAAGAAATATCTACAAAAACGTGCAAGGATATATGTACAAATAGATAGATATACACTGTGCATTATTAAGTACGAAAGTTTGAAGACACCATCAATTATAAATAGGAAACAAGTATGGCTCATTGATGTCAAGGAACACAAAACAACTATTATGAAGCTCCAACTATTACAGGAACACAAAAACATTTGCACTTACTGACACATAAAAATAAAGTACAGCTATCAGGAAAAACACAAGTAAAAGAACAGCATTCCTACGCTGATTTTAAAAATCATTTGTATGAGCATTTGTATGAGAGTAGGGCAGAAAAAGCTTATGTCATACTGGGAATAATCTGGGAACATACCATTAACTTTTTTACTTTATACACTTATCACTGAGTTTTGTTTTATACATGTATTGCTATAACATTTTAAAACAAAAGCCAAATATTTTAAATAAAATTTGTAATGTACTTTTCCTATTGTTAAAGGACCGTTTTTTCTGATATAATGTGAGAATACATTTACAAATCAGAGGAGTAAAAAGGTAAAATCACTTTAAACAGTTATTTTTGCTTTCTACTACTTTTTCTATAAATTCAAGAATTTCTTTTTTTTTTTTTTTTTTTTTTTTTTTTTTTTTTTTAAAGATTTTATTTTATTTATTCATAGAGACAGAGAGAGAGAGAGAGAGAGAGAGGCAGAGACACAGGCAGAGGGAGAAGCAGGCACCACACAGAGAGCCTGATGTGGGACTCGATCCCGGGTCTCCAGGATCATGCCCTGGGCTGCAGGCGGCGCTAAACCGCTGCGCCACCAGGGCTGCCCAAATTCAAGAATTTCTACTTTGTTTTGAATTAAGTTCTGATAGCACACAGACAATTCCAAAATCTGAACTTACATTACAGACAATATTCAGAAATATTCCCTATTATATGTAGGTGTGCTTTTAATTTTTTCTACTTCACAAGATGCTTTAATGAGTATTTTTATATGTATATTTAGTGTCTCCAGGTGGATAGAGAACTTCCTAAGTCACAATTAAAAATGAAACTAAATAAGTGTGATAAATTTTAACAATCTTCATGTTATACTTAACTGGAAAATGACAAAACCTCCATTTTACAATTTAATTTGAACCCACTAATTATTTTCAGGCCTCTTGTATTTTTGTAGGATTTTTTAAAATGGAGATTTAGAAACTAAACTATGATATAACTAATGCATAAAAATGTCCTGCAACTCTTTGTTCCTGTTAAGCACTATGCTCTCCACACCTACTGAAGGGCTCAGTACATAAGATCTTTGTCAAATGACATAAAAAAGGGAAAGAATAAGTAGATGGATAGGTGAGTGAGCAGAAGAGTGGTAAGAAAATGAAGAAATAAATGAACAAACAAATGAATTACTCATTGGTCAAGTCACAGCTTGAACCAGCTCTTCACAACCCCTTGTCCTAGTGTTTCTCTTCACTGCCACAGCCTCTAAAAGATTAAGTGATCCATGAGAAACTCAGCAAACCTTCCTCCCAAGTAGCCTCAGAGTGAATTTGACATTTTTTTAAAGAGAACTGATTATCTTGTACTAAAGTCTTTCAATCTTTGGTTCATGTTATATTTCCTCATGGAGTAGCCGGAGGATATAAATTTTTGGCCAAAAAAACACAGAAGTGTTAACTGATTCTTCTGAGTGCATCATGTCAAGCAGTTCCTGGTACCAATGTCCCATTACAGGTGATATGAACCTTAACATTTGGTAATGATAGTGTCTATTACTTCATCACTTTAAATTTACTAATATTTGGTAATAATAGTGTCTGTTACTTCTCCACTTTAAATTTACTATTTTTTCATTTTTCACAATACAAATGAAGTGTGCAAATTGTGCTTCTCAAGTTTGGGCAAAAAGTTGAAACACTTGTCAGTAAATCTTGTAACAATTATTGCTATAGTGTTTGTCCAACTGGTGATTTTCTCTCTCTCATTCCTTCCATATTGACTAACTGGAATTCTACTATAAGGAAGAGCTGTCCATTCTCTTCCATTTATTTGTTCATTTGATTATTTACTTCTCTCGGTATGGACTAATGGATATGTACTTTATTCTGCAGTTTAAAAACTAATACTATAATCTTTTATGTTGTTGTTGAAACTGTTCCAACTTTGGGCATTTAGGAGCACTTTCAGTTTGCCTCTTGTGTACTTTCAACATGCCCCATTTTCCTACTTCATTTTATTTAGCTTTGCTTTAGTGTGCACTTCAGATATACAGTGATTCTAGTTTTTTTTTTTTGTTTTTTTTTTTACAAACTGAGGTTCTGGGGATACCTGGGTGGCGCAGCGGTTTAGCGCCCGCCTTTGGCCCAGGGCGCGATCCTGGAGACCCGGGATCGAATCCCACGTCGGGTTCCCGGTGCATGGAGCCTGCTTCTCCCTCTGCCTGTCTCTCTCTCTCTCTCTCTCTCTCTCTCTGTGACTATCATATATAAAAAATAAAAAAAAATAAAAAAACTGAGGTTCTGGGGCAACTCTGCATCAAGCAAGTCTATAGGCCCCATTTATCCAAAAGCATTTGCTCACTTTGTGTCTCTGTGTCACATTTCGGCAGGTAATTATCACAATATGTTATTATTATACTTGTAATAGTGATATGTGATCTTTGATGTTGCTTACTACTGTAACTGTTTTGAGACACCAAAAAACACACCCAAACGTTATCAATAAATACTGTGTGTTCTAAATGCTCCATTAACAAGCCATTCCCCCCATCTCTCTCCCTCTCCTCTGTCTCCTTTTCCTTGGGTCTTCCTACTCTGAAACACAATACTGAAATTAGGCTGATGCCTAATCCCAGAATGGTTTCTGAGTGTGTTCAAGTAAAACAAGAATTGCATGTCTCTCTCTTTAAATCAAAACCTAGAAATGAAAAAAAAAAAAAAAAAAAAAACTAGAAATGATTAAACTTAGGAAGGCATGTCAAAAACCGAAAACAGGCCAAAAGGTAGGCTTCTTACACCAGTTAGCAAAGTTGTGAATGCAAAGGAAAAGTTCATAAAGAAAATCAGTAAAATGGTACTTCAGTAAACATATGAATGATAAGAATACAAAACAGCCTTGTTGCTGAAATGCAGGACTTTTAAGTAGTCTGCATAGAAGACCAAACCAGACACAACATTCCCTTAAGCCAAGACCTAATGCTATTCAATTCTATTGAAAACGGAAGAGGGAAAGAAGCTTGAAGCTGGCAGAGATCCAGCTTTATCAAGTTACCCAAAAGACCTAGCTTGGCTAATTAATGAAGATGGCTACACCAAACAATAGATTTTCATTGTAGATTAAACCACCTTAGACATTCAAAGCCACAGAGAAGTCAATGCCTGGAATCAAAGGACAGACTGACCACCTTGTTAGGGGCTAATGCAGCTGGTGACCTGAAGATGAAGCCAATGCTCACTGACCATTCTGAAAATCCTAAGGCCCTTAAGAATTATGCTCAAACCACTCAGCCTGTGCACTATACACTGGACAACAATGCCTGGATGCCGGCACATCTACTGACAACGTGGGTTTACTGAATTAATGTTAAGCCCACTGCTGAGATCTACTGCTCAGAGAAAAAAAGATTCCTTTTCAAAATACTGCTGCTCACTGACAATGCACCTCATCACCCAAGAGGTCTAATGGCCAGACACAAGATTAATGTTGTTTTCATGCCTGCTGACACAACATCCATTCTGCAGCCCACAGATCAAAGCAATTTCAACTTTCCAGTCTTACTATTTGTATTTAATACATACATTTCATAAGGCTATATAGCTGCCTTAGACAGCGATTCCTCTGATGGATCTGGACAAAATAAAATGAAAAACTTCTAGAAAGCATTCACCATTCTAGATGCCATTAAAAACATTTGTGCTTCATGGGAAAAGCCTAACTATCAACAGGAGTCTGGAAGAAGCTGATTCCAATCCAACCCTCATGGATGCCTTGCAGTTGAGGGGCTCAAGACATCAGTGGACGAAATAACTGCAGATGTGGTGGAAACAGCAAGTGAACTACAATCAGAAGTGAGGCTTGAAGATGGGACTGCATTGCTGCAATCTCATGATAAAACTAAAGGATGAGGAGCTGCTTCTATGGATCTGCAAAGGAAGTGGTTTCTTGAGATGCAATCCACCCCTGGTGAAGATGCTGTGGAGATTGTTGAAATGCCAACAAAGAACTTAGCAGATTATATAAATATAATTGATAACACATCAATAGGGTTTGAGAGGACTGACTCCCAACTGTGAAAGAAGTTCTACTGTGGATGAAATGGTATCAAACCGCACCACATGCTATAGAAAAATCCTTCAGGAAAAGACGACTCTTCATGTGGCAAACTTCAGTATCATCTTATTTTAAGGAACTGCCATAACCACCTCAACTTGATCAGTATTTAATTAAGACATGCACATTTTTTAAACGTAATGCTATTTTATACTTAACTAAGTAGAATGAAGTAAATTCATTAATTGGCTTATACTTAACTAAACTATAGCTTATTATAGACTATAAGTGTAAATATATATGTAAATATATCTTATAGGTGCAAATATAACATATATACTGGGAAAACAAAAAATTCATTTGACACACTTTATTGTGATATTCACTTTACAGCATTGGTCTGGATCTGAATCTGCAAGTATCTCCAAGGTTTGTCTATGAAAGAGTGTTTGAGAGGATTCCTATTTTGAAAGAAGTTCTAGTGAGTAAAACGCTATCAAACAGCATCACACAAGTAAACACGGAGAAAGTCTGTATTTGTGAAGAGAGTCAAAAAATGCCACAGCCTTCCCAAACTTCAGCAACCACCATCCTGATCAGTCAGCAGCCATCAACATCAGGGAAAGAACTTCTACCAGCAAAAAGATTTCAACTCCCTGAAAGCTCAAATGATGGTTAGCACTTTTTATCAATGAAAGTGTTTCTTCAGGGATCCCTGGGTGGCTCAGCGGTTGAGCACCTGCCTTCGGCCCAGGGTTGATCTGGAGTCCCGGTACTGAGTCTCGCATCGGGCTCCTACACGGAGCCTGCTTCTCACTCTGCCTGTGTCTCTGCTCCCCACCATGTCTCTCATGAATAAATAAAATCTTTAAAAAAAAAAAAAAAAGTGTTTCTTCATTAAGGTGAACATATGTATTTTTTAGACATAATGCTCTTACACACTTGCTATACTATAGTATAGTATAAACATAACTTCTATATGCACTGGGAAACCAAAAAATTCATTGATATACCCTATTGCCATATTTGCTTTATTCTAGTGGTCTGGTTCCAAACCTGCAGTATATCAGAGGTACATCTGTTCTTATTCCCTGGCACAACACTCCAGGCTCATTTTGGACTTTTTAGTTCAGTAACTAACCACTTCTCCACAAAGCCTCAGTGCCTTTTAGTAGAGAATGGTGTTTTAAACAGGAATATGGGTCCTCTGTGTGTGCTGTTATTGAAGCATCACTTCACTGCTTATAGGCAGACAGGGGTTATGAAATCTATGTATGCATGTGAACCCACACATATATACACATCTTTATTTCTCTAAATTAAATACCACCGAGTTCTATTGATATCCCTGATCCCAATTCAAATGTCAGTGAATTCATTTTAGCCTTAAGTTTTCTCTTTTTCTTCTTTCTCCAACAATGAGAAAATGTATCATTATCTACATTTACTAATTAATTAGTTCAACTCAAGAAAGTATACAGATTTTTTCATTAAAGATGTGAACAAAGTGAGAAAAAAGTATATATAAAAATTAGCTTCAGAACTGCTAACTCAAATCCCTGAAACACATTAACTAACTAGATTACAAAATTTATATATTGTTTTTCTTGTCATTTGCCTATTGTGTCCAGTCAAGACAGTGTTTTCCAAAGTTATTTAGGTTCCTTATTTTCTTCCTCATCCCCTTCTAGGGTGATAATGTTATTCACCTTCAATGCAATTATGTTCATTTGTTTGTTTTTTAAAGACTTTATTTTTAAGTAATCTCTACCCCCAGTGTGGGGCTCGAACTAACAAGCCCAAGATTGAGTTGCATGCTCTACTGACTGAGCTAAGCCAGGTGCTCGCATTTGTTTGGGTTTTTTGAAATGCCTTCTTATGGGTTCTCCCATATTGTTTGGTTAGATCATTTATTTTTTCGGCAAATGAAAGGAAGGGTACTATTTCTAAAATTAGTCAAGTATAAGGGAAAGATGGGAGTCAGAGTTTTATGTTTGAGGGAGAAGATTTCCTTTTTTGTAGAAGTATGATAAACCTTAACATACTTACATAAAAAGGAAAGAAATCACAAGGAAGAAATTGGGAAAAGGTCTCCATATGATCATATGGGATGTTTTAAACAATAGTGGTTCTCAAACTTTATGATGCATACGAATCACCTAGAAGACTAAGTACAGGTGTCTGGGCTCCACTACCGTTTCTGTTTCACCAGTTTAGGGAAGTGGAGGTTTGTAATTAGAATGCTGATGCTGTCTGTCCAAATATCTTAATTTGAGAATAAGTAAGAGTAAAATCAGAGTAGCTCCAAGACAGAAACATATATACATTGATATAATCAGGTACAAAATTAGAAAAACGGGATCCCTGGGTGGTGCAGCGGTTTGGCGCCTGCCTTTGGCCCAGGGCGCGATCCTGAAGACCCTGGATCGAGTCCCACGTCGGGCTCCCGGTGCATGGAGCCTGCTTCTCCCTCTGCCTGTGTCTCTGCCTCTCTCTCCTCTTTCTCTCTCTCTGTGTGTGACTATCATAAATAAATAAAAATTTTAAAAAATATATAAAAACTACATTAAAATATACTGAATAGAGGAATCCCTGGGTGGCTCAGCGGTTTAGCGCCTGCCTTTGGCCCAGGGCGCAATCCTGGAGTCCCGGGATCGAGTCCCGCGTCAGGCTCCCGGCATGGAGCCTGCTTCTCCTTCCTCCTGTGTCTCTGCCTCTCTCTCTATCATAAATAAATAAATATTTAAATATATGTGTATATATATACATATATATATAGAATACTACCTATTATTTCCAGACCATAAAGACACTTGACATTTATTCAAGGCTTTTAGTCTTTTTAATTTCCCACTTTAAAAAACAAAACTTTGGAGCACCTCGGTGGCACAGTTGAGCATCTGACTCTTGGCTTCAGTTCAGATCATGACCTCAGGGTCCTGAGATTCAGACCCATGGCAGGCTCCACATTCACTGGGCAGTCTGCTTGAAATTCCTTCTCTCCCTCTCCCACTGGCCCTCCACCTCAAGCTTGCTCCTTTCTCTCTCTCTCTCAAATAAATAAAAGCTGTTAATTTTTGTTTACACATCTTAGATCAACCACTCCCCCAAATTTCCTTATTTAACCTAGAAGAGTTTAAGTTGACCATCACAGTCGTCTATTTTATACTGAATTTTAAATCTCCATATCTCAATTTATCATGTATTCTACTCCCACAAAACTTATTTTTTTTTTAATTTTTTTTTATTTTTTATTTATGATAGGCACACAGTGAGAGAGAGAGAGAGAGGCAGAGACACAGGCAGAGGGAGAAGCAGGCTCCATGCACCGGGAGCCCGACGTGGGATTCGATCCAGGGTCTCCAGGATCACGCCCTGGGCCAAAGGCAGGCGATAAACCGCTGCGCCACCCAGGGATCCCCCACCAAACTTTTTAAAGTGAATTAACAGGCGCACAAAGATGTATAAAAGCATTCACAGTAGTGTTATACACATGGAGAAACTGAAACTAAGAATAGTTCATATATGTCCATCACCAGAAAAATGATCCAGTAAATCAGTGCATTGTTACAACCAATTATATGCAATACCTAAGCCCCTATATAAGTTCACAGTGAATGCAAAGCGTCCATAACCAGATAAAAAAATCATAAGAATAGCAAAGATTTATGCTAATTTGTAAAGCAATTCCCAAAGTCAAATAGACAATTTTGTTATTTTTTCTGTATTTTCCAACTTGTACAACTTATTTACGATAGGCAGTAGGGAATTTCATTAATATCACAATGAAAACTACGTATATTCACATATATATTACCATGATGTCCTTTACCTCAACTGTATCTGCTTCCGTTTTTGTAACTCCTGGTTTCTGAGTTCTTCCAAGCGTCTGAGTTCTTCTTGACGCCTCATGAGATCTATAAAAATAGATTACACATTAATATTTTTGCCTTCCCTTCTGTATTTTTAAATCAATAATTATATAATTGATTGCTGGCAACATTATTATTAACTTATTCATACTCATGCACTTAACTTCTCTTTTTGTCTATTGTATCATTTTGTAACGAAAGATTATAAGCAGTGTGATTAATCAAATTAGTATCTTTACTGGACCTGTTTCTTCCTATGTATGAAAAGATTAATAAAATTCATCCTTATGTTAAGAAATTAAGATGGGTAGTAACTATTTTAACATAAGGCCTGGAACATACTAAAAACAGAATGGTAGCTATATTTTCATATACATTCTTTCAAATGAATTACTATAATTTTTTTCAGCCATGAATGTAAAACCCAAAAAGATGCACTGGGAGACAGGAGCAGAGGTCACATAAGAACCCGAACAAACAGTAAAAGTAGTAAGACAGGATACTGTTTAACATCCAAATAATATCCCTCCCGATATAATTAGCATTAAGATTCCTCCCACACAAAGTCAATTTCTTCACCAACCCTTGCCATATCATCCAGAACAGGGGTTCCAGAGTAGTAGAAGATTAACTATCAGGTAATTACTTAAGCTGGAGAAAACTAGTAGACAGCAAAAATATTTAATCTACTCATATTCCTAATAGGAAATGTTTCGATAAGCCAAAATGTAGAGAGTGTACTATGATCATTAATTACCCGAGAAAGTCTATTCAGTATATAACAATTTTATCATGGTTTTGTAAGGTAATTGCTCTTACCATATATAACAATGTAAAAATATGTATTACATTTTCTTCCACCAAAAAAGGGTAAGAAAAAAAATAAACATTTCTTTTCTAGCAACTAGATTTTCTCCTTTTAAGCTGTACCATTTGAGAAAACTACTGCAACCTCTCAGAATTTCCACATCTGTAATGCTGGTTTAATAATTAGCTCAAAGACTCCAACAATAAAGTTATCAGATAAGTACATTATCCAATTTAAGTAGGAACACTATCAACTTAAAGCAAAACCAGCATTTACATTTACTAAATTATTTCTTTTAAGTTGCTCATATCCAAAATTCCTGAAATTTCAACAGAGCTTACATTTTGTACACTGCCATAGTAATATCCTTCTGGGGGAATATATATATATATATATTTTTCATCCTTTGATGAAGGGACAGTAAATCACTCAAAAACTTTTCTTAAAAAAATCCAAACCATCCATCCATACACATAAAGACATCTGGTGCAGCACTACTTACTAAGAAACCAAAAGAAGTTTGAAAATGCTTTCCTAATTTGTTGACAAAGAACCTAAAATTATATCTGTAATTTCGATATATCATAAATACATGGGAATATAAGGGAATAAGAGGGAATACAGACAAATTTGGAAGTTTGCACTGGGGATGCAGGAGTGGCTCAGTGTTTAAGCATCTGCCTTTGGCTCAGGGCATGATCCTGGTCCCATGATTGAGTCCCTCCTCAGGCTCCCTGAGGGGAGCCTGCTTCTCTCTGTCTCTGCCTGTGTCTCTCATGAATAAATAATTTAAAATCTTTGAAAAAATAAATAAAAAGTTTGCTCTGCACTGTGTTTTCTCAATTTAATATTCTTCAAGTCAGGAAAACAGAATGTATATTCTCTAACAGTGTATTTTCCAGAAATAGCAGCACTGAATCTACAGATTGAAAGGGCATATTTAGTCCCAAAAGAAAAGCAGAAACACTATACTGGTATAACAAGATGTATCTTAAATACAAGAATGAACAGATGGAAAGATGTAATAAAGTACAGTAAAATGTTAGTAACAGAATATAAGTAGTGAACACCTTAAAATTCCTTCAACATTATTTTCAAAATTTCTCTTAACAAGAGCTGCCTGGGTGGCTCGGTCAGTTAAGCATCTGACTCCTGATCTCAGTTCAAGTCTTGATCTTAGGGTTGTGAGATTAGGCTCTGTGTTGGGCTCCATGGTGGGTGTGGGGCCTACTTAAAAAGAAAAAAAGAAGAAAAAAAACTTCTCTTAACAAAATATTGGGGAGAAAAAACACAACCTGGGTAAGTTACTGGACTTTGCTTAAGAAGAATCAAGTTCAAGTCATTTCTGAGACAAGAAAAATTCAGGCTTACCTCAGACTTCCCCACACAAACATTCAATGCTAGAAGACAATGAAACATGCTATCAAGTACTTAAGGAAAGGAGAAAAAGATCTATGAGTTTCAAGCACCAGTTTAAAATATAGGGATCAAGATAATATTTTAGAAGATGCAACAACTCAAGGAATGTTTTTTCTGTGAACGCTTCCTTAAATCATCATGAGAGGATAAACAACAATCAAATGATGCTACTTAAAATTGGGTTAAAATTTAAACACATGAAGATCATTAAAGAACATTAAGCTGAAATGAAAACATGGTATCAGAGAGATATGTGCACTTCCATGTTCACTCCAGCATTATCCACAACAGTGAACATTTGGAAACAACCTAAGTGTTCATCAACAAATGAATGGATAAAGATGTGGTATCTGTGTATGTATGTATCCATACACCACACAATGTGGTATACACAAACATATATACACTCAACTCATATACACAGACACACAATAGATTATTCAGCCACAATAAAATGAAACTCTACATTTCCAAGAACACGGATGGACTCTGAGGCATTAAAGCTCATTAAAATATGCCAAAGAAAGACAAATACTGCACAGAACTTAAACGTGAAATCTTAAAAAAAAAAAAAAAAAATCACACTAATAGAAACAAAGGAGTAGAAAAGTGTTGTCAGGGGCAGGGAAGTGGAGTAAAAAGGGAAAGGTTGGTAAAGAGGAAAAGCTTTCACCTATAATAAAGCCTGAGGATTTAACGTATAATGTAGTGACTATAGTTGGTGACACTGTATTGTGTAATTAAGAATTAAGAGAGTAAAACTTGAATGTTCTACAACACCAGAGAAAATTAGCTTTTATACTAAAAAAATAATTAAGTTGGGCAGCCCCGGTGGCGCAGCGGTTTAGGGCCGCCTGCAGCCCAGGGCGTGATCCTGGAGACCCTGGATCAAGTCCCACGTCAGGCTCCCTGCATGGAGCCTGCTTCTCCCTCTGCCTGCGTCTGTGCCTCTCTATCTCTCTGTGTCTCTCATGAATAAATAATTATTTTTTTAAAGGTTTTATTTAAGTTAATGTCATTAATCTAGACAAATCAGATGCAAAATAAAGTTGAGAGGAAAAGAGAACAAAGGAGGAATAAATTATGCTTATTTCCTTGTTGTTTTTTCCTTCAGTAATCAGGATCAAAAGATATTTAAAACCAATTTACTTCCACTACTTGATTTATCAGTACAAAGGCATATATATAAACACTGATGATATAAATGTAAAATTCCAGTGGTGAAAAGAGAAGACAGTAATAACAATATACCTAGCAGAGTTAATTTCATCTACTGAAAGCTTATAACTAAAGGAACAAAGATAATACAAAAATAACCATGTAGAAATTTCAGGAATTGTCTCCTACACTCCTACAATAATAACCATGTAGAAAATTCAGGAATTGTCTCCTACAAAAGGACCAAAAACAAAGGAAGAAGGAAAAAAGTAACCTGTAACAGTATAATGGGATTTGGATCTAGAAAGGATTAAATAAACATCAGTAAAGTACCAAAGTACAAGTATTAAAACATACTGGTGTATCAAAAAGAATTAAAATTTACAAAACCTCGCTAAGGTATATACATAAATATTCATTGAAGCATTGCTTTCACTAACAAACTGGGAAGAGACCTAGGTAGGTATCAGTCAACAGAAGAAGAGCTAAAGTAATTATTATATCCATTGAACAAAATATCATGCAACCATTTAAAATATGAGGCAGTTCTGTAAGTATCTACTGTAGAAAGTAAAATAGCAAGGTAGAAAAAAGATAAATAGGAAATTTCTTGGTTATAAATACACATACATACTTAATGACATATTCGAGTTTACTTTTCATTAAGGGATATACAAAAGAAACTTAAAATACGGGGATCCCTGCATGGCTCAGTGGTTTGGTGCCTGCCTTTGGCTCAGGGCGTGATCCTGGAGTCCCAGGATCAAGTCCCACATCGAGCTCCCTGCATGAAGCCTGCTTCTCCCTCTGCCTGTGTCTGACTCTCTCTCTCTCTGTCTCTCATGAATAAATAAATAAAATCTTAAAAAAAAAAAAAAAAAAGAAAGAAACTTAAAATACAGAAGAGACTGTGATTCCTACAAGAAAGCAGAAGGTAGAAGAAGATAGGAGTACACTTTCTCTGTACTATTTGAGTTTTCTATTTCCATAGGTCACCTGAAGAGTCCTGTTTCTGTTTCTGCACAGCCACAGAACAAAGATTACCTAAAGTCCCTCCTGCCATCTGAATAATCCCTTAAAAATGGTGTATGAACTATAAAATTGTAGAACAAAAGAAAGAAAATTGTAAATTAAAAAAAATTTTTGAACACTGAAAAAAATTGATCACCTGTAGTCTTTTGCTGAAATAAATACAAGATGTACTTTAGCACAAGTAAACCCAGAAGGAGGATACACTAAGTGATGTGCTTTTCTATTACAAACCGAAATATTGTCAACAAGGGTTATAAATAAACACACAAAAAGCAATGAAAAGATAAAAACTCAGGAGACATAACTTTACAAAATTATTCTGCTTCAAAAGTCAAGTCTTAGGGATGAGACAAATCTTCTAAGAGCTCAGAAGAGCTTTATGAGACCTGAAGAAATATTGCTCTTTGTCATCACTATATCCTCAAATACCTCAGTGTCTTCTACCAACTGACCTTAAAAAATACGTTATGTAATGACTGTTACAATACTGTCTGTCATCATCAACAAGTATCTTGTAGTACAAATGCTTCCATATTTAATCAATGTTATGTCCTAACCATGGCATGACTATAGACAGTGGCAAAGTGCCCAGAAGGCTATAAGCAGAAAACAATGCATATATTGGACAGAAGTATGAGAGTAATCATGAAGCCTACGAAACGAAAACTTAAAAAATTTCCCAGTCGACTCTGATGTGTTAACAAATTTTAGAACCACAAAACCACCAGACTAAAGATCTCTCTTCCATCTCTAAGCAATGATTCTGTAACCTTATCTTTTTATAAAGCAATTTAAAATTTTCTGCTAGATAAGAGACTTAGTTTATCTTGAAACATATTATGTAATATAAATGAGCTCAATTTTCTTAGAAGAGTGAACTTGCAGAACAGGTAAGTTTACTGTCCAAATGAAACCAGAAATGTCTGACTAGTTTCTTTAGTTGTTGCACTGGATTTTGTTTAACTTATTTAGTTTCAGGGACAGTTATTTAATGACTTGATCATAAATGTTCAATAAATGTTTACTGAACAGAAAAACCAAATAAACAATCCTGGGCTTCTAGGAATTAAGAATCTATCAAAAGGATTTAAAAATGAACAATGATCATATTTTCACCTTTTAAAGAAATACTGGCTCTCGTATGAAGAACAGATTGGAAGAACCAAGATTAAATGACAGTCCAAGTAAGAAGACTACTGCAGAAACTTAGGTAAGCATCCCGGTGCCTTGATCTCTGGGGGTAGCCAAGACAATGTAGGTAAATGTTTACTGAAATGTTAAAAAAATTAAATAAAATAAAAAACAGCAAAATAGAGAGTAATCAAATGTTTATTTTAAGAAATACAAACTATTATGGATAGTTGAAAAAATGAGTGGCAGGAATAACCAGAAGAAATTATTTCGAGAATTACAGAACACAAAAGAAGCAAATAGATAATAAAGGCATAAAAAGAAACACAACAAGAGGATAAGAGGAAAAGCGAGCTTCTACATATATTTAAGTAGCTTATCAGGTTAGGTGTTTGACCAATGAATATGAGAATAAACGATCACCCATTAGGACTGCTCTGAAAAGTTCAGTTAGTTCTATCTCAAATGTTTAAAATATTCTTGCCAACTACAACAAATTCAATCCTCCTGAATCCCCATATCCGTCAGCATACATGAAATCTTTTTCATTCCTGCCGAAGAATATCCATATGTAATCTTTGGACAGACAGTATAATCTTATACAACCAGCATTTGTCTTAATTCTTCTTTCCATCAATCAAAATCTTTTAAGTTTTTAATTCCAGTGCAATATTAGTGTCAGGTATACACCAAAACAAAATCTTGATTAGGTGACTTTATCCCAAATCTACATACCAAAAATTACCCACTGTGCTTCTCTTTTTGCCAGCAAATCGTCTATCTTTACAAGCAAAATTTAAAAATCCTTTAATAACCTCTAAACAATACAACTTATATAGGTAAATCGTTTTTTCTTTTTAAACGCAGGGCTTGAATTCATAACCCTAAGATCAAGACCTGAGTTGAGATCAAGAGTCAGATGCTTAACCAAATGAGCCACCCAGGGACCCAAAAACTTATTTTAATAAGGGATTCTGAGATTGTTGGTTTATTAAAGGAAGTTCTTGGAAAAGGGAGATTTTTTTTCTAATAAAGTGAGAGTCCCAACTATCTCTAAACTCCTAACTGGCAACTTAAATAGTTAATAGGTAACACTGGGAAATATAAACTTAGCTTTAAGAAAAAAAAATCAGGGATGCCTGGGTGGCTCAGCGACTGAGCATCTGCCTTTGGCTCAGGGCATGATCCTGGGTCCAGGGATGGAGTCCCGCATTGGGCTCCCTACAAGGAGCTTGCTTCTCCCTCTGCCTATGTCTCTGCTTCTCTCTTGTGTCTCTCATGAATTAAAAAATAAAAAAAATTTTTAAAAATTAAAAACAGAGGAAAAAAACCATACCATATCTACTTGAAAGCCCATTTTGGGGGCACCTGGGTGGCTCAGTCAGTTAAGCGGCTGACTTTGGCTCATGGTCATGATCCCAGGGTTCTAGCATGGAGCCTTGTGAGAGGTTCTCTTCTCAGTGGGGAGTCTGCCTCTTCCCCCTACTCATGTTCGCTCTCTCTCAAATAAATAAAATAAAATAAAATAAAATCTTAAAAAAAAAAATTTTTTTTTACCTTGCCTCATTAGCATTAATTGGTGTTCGTGCCTGGCTGCTTCCATTTCTGCTTCTAGTTTCTCTTTGGCTTCTCTGATGTTTCTATCAACCTGCTCACGCTGCTGCTTTTCCATTTCATCAAGAGCCTTCCATCGGGATGCATATTCAAATTCAAATGTCCCAGGCTGAGCAAAACGTGGCGGCTGTTCTCTTTCCCTAAGTTCACATTTAAAAACACAGAAATATATGTTTAAAAGGCAAAACAATAAATAAGAATTACAAGAACAACCATTTACTAAGCAGTTGCAATGCTCATGGCACTGTGTCAGGCAAGTACTCTACATGTTTACCTCACGGCAATATTGTAATGCATGTTTTAATAGCCCTGAGTTAAGAGACAGCCCGAGGATGCCCACCCAACTAGTAAGAACAGAACCAAGACTCCAATGTAAGCAATCTGATTATTACAAGGTGCACTCCCCTAATTATCACCTTCAATGAGGCCTTTCTGATTTTCACTCAATTTTATGTAAGGCAATCTGCAACACATGAATCAAATACGCCCTAAATTAACCATCTAGAATCAAACTTTTCTTCTAAAAGGAGTAACCTGGGGATCCCTGGGTGGCGCAGCGGTTTAGCGCCTGCCTTTAGCCCAGGGCGCGATCCTGGAGACCCAGGATCGAATCCCACGTCAGGCTCCCGGTGCATGGAGCCTGCTTCTCCCTCTGCCTGTGTCTCTGCCTCTCTCTCTCTCTCTCTCTCTGATTATCATAAATAAATAAAAATTAAAAAAAAAAAAAAAAGAGTAACTTTTGGGCAGCCTGGGTGGCTCAGGGGTTTAGCACCGCCTTTGCCCCAGGGTGTGGTCTTGAAGACCTGGGATCAAGTCCCAGGTCGGACTCCCTACAGGGAGCCTGCTTCTCCCTCTGCCTGTGTCTCTGCCTCCCTCTGTGTGTGTCTCTTATGAATAAATAAATAAAAATAAATAATAAAAATAAAAGTAGTGACTTTCAGGGATAGTACTAAAAGCAGATAGCACATTGAGTATTACGTGCTAGGCAAATTGGCTATGCCAAAAAGCAAAGGCCTCACTTACAAATATATCTATTAATTGCTGTAACTCAAGTACCTAGCACAACATCTAGCAAAAACTATATACATTTAACATTTATTTCTTGAATGATCAGCAAACAACCAAAAAATTTTTTAAAAGATAATGACCTATGGATGTACTTGAAATGCAAAGAATTTTTTCAATTATTCTTGCCTATCACAACTTCTATTTAAAAATACTGGTAAATGGGGATCCCTCGGTGGCTCAGCGGTTTAGTGCCTGCCTTCGGCCCAGGATCAAGTCCCGCATCGGACTCCCTGCATGGAGCCTGCTTCTCCCTCTGCCTGTGTCTCTGCCTCTCCCTCTCTGTGTCTTTCATGAATAAATAAATAAAGTCTTAAAAAAATAAAATAAAATACTGGTAAGGGCAGCCTGAGTGGCTCAGCGGTTTAGTGCTGCCTTAGGCCCAGGGCATGATCCTGGAGACCCAGGATTGAGTCCCACGTCAGGCTCCCTGCATGGAGCCTGCTTCTCCATCTGCCTGTGTCTCTGCCTCTCTATCTCACATGAATAAATAAATAAAATCTTAAAAAAAAAATAAAATACTGGTAAAAATAGAATCCCTATCCCACCAATGTAAGTACAGATGCCTTGCAATCCTAAATTTTAACTTTTATTTTAGGGTGGAGAGGGAAAGATGGGTAGGTGAGACAAATGTGGGAGAGCCAGGGAGAGGTTGTCACAGAAGAAAAGATGTAGTAACAAGAAAGAGCTACAAAAATATTCAGAGGTATATTAGGAAAATCAAAGTTAATCATGATCTGGAATTCTATACCTAAAAAATAGATTTGGACTTTTTCTTTTTAAAACATTGACTGGAGGGGGATCCCTGGGTGGCTCAGTGGTTTGGCACCTGCCTTCAGCCCAGGGTGTGATCCTGGAGTCCCGGGATCAAGTCCCATGTCGGGCTCCCTGCATGGAGCCTGCTTCTCCCTCTGCCTGTGTCTCTGCCTCTCTGTGTGTGTCTCTGCCTCTCTCTGTGTGTCTCTCATGAATAAATAAATAAAATCTTTAAAAAAAAAAAAACATTGACTGGAAAAGGCAAAGGAATGAGGGGAATCAACCACCTACTAATTTTTCTGGAAGAATATTTCTTAGTAATTCCTCAATCAGACTTGGGACTATAATCATAAATATTTTTTAAATCTTCCTTTTTCTCCAAGGGAAACACTAAAAACAATATGGATTTAAGGAGTTAGAATAAATTTGAATCATAGCTCCTATGCTTTGTGAATGAACATTCTCTTCTGAACATAACCTTTTAGCAGCAAAACTAGAAATATAACCAGATCTAGTAAGGTTTTCTGGGTAATTAAATCAGTATATAAACAAACACTCTTATATGCATATAAATTCCACTTTCTGTAACACCCTTAAAACTCTATTCTCTAATTCTTTTTTTTTTTTTTTTTTAATTTTTATTTATTTATGATAGGCAGAGGGAGAAGCAGGCTCCATGCACCGGGAGCTTGACGTGGGACTCGATCCCGGGTTTCCAGGATCGCGCCCTGGGCCAAAGGCAGGCGCTAAACTGCTGCGCCACCCAGGGATCCCTATTCTCTAATTCTTAAATCCAAAAGTATGCTGTAGTTCAAATTTGTAATGGTAAACTATAACCACAAAAAAATGTCAAGTGACTAGGAAGTCATAGTAAGTCTTTGAAAAATAGCATTGTATGAGAAATTAAAATGGTTCTGAATTACAAGTGATGATATCACCAACCCTCTTCCTTTAATGTTTTTCATCGTCTATATACTAGAGTATTCCGGGACTCACTCCTTTGACATAGTTCTCTATCACATGTGGTAACTATAGCCCAGAGAACTCATCTAAATTCCAGATGTGAATCCAACTACTTACTTGACATCTTCACTTGGATGTTGAAAACTGTCTCAAACGTAACATGCCCAAAGTTCCTGAACTTCCTCCCCCAAAACTGCTCCTCCTACAGGATTCTCCAGACTGATCATTAGCAATTTCCAAATTTCCAGTTACTTTGGCCTACAACCATGTAATCATGCTTTCAACTCTCTCCCATATCCATCAACAAAATCCAAAGTCTATTTTCAAACTATATCCTGAACCTGACCACTTCTCATCATCAACACTGCAATCTCCACTTCAACAGGCTCCAAACTTACTATCTTCTCCAATTCTACTCTTGGTTCTTTATAAAATCTATTCTTAAAATAGCCAAAAAAAGCTATTGTTAAATTTAGGATTAAATCACTACTCTGGGGCAGCCTGGGTGGGCTCAGCGGTTTAATGCCGCCTTCAGCCCAGGGCGTGATCCTGGAGACCCGGGATCGAGTCCCGCATCGGGCTCCCTGCATGGAGCCTGTGTCTCTACCTCTCTCTGTCTCTCTCATGAATAAATAAATAAAATCTTTAAAAAATAAAAATAAATAAATCACTACTCTGCTCCTTCCTTTCTCATAAAATACAAAAACCAAGATATCAGCTTAATAACCAGCAAGGCACAACAATCTCCTCTCCTCCCAACATCCCTTATCTACTTCATCCCTGTTTCCTCTCCTTACTCACCATGCTCCAGCTAAACTGGCCTCTCTACTGTTCCTAGAACTTGCCAGAGTCTTCTCTCAAGGCCTTTATAGTTACTGTTTCCTCTACTGAGATCACTATTTTCTCTACTCCATCCTAATTCTGATCCTATACAGCTAGACAGCTAGCTTCCTCCCCTCTCCTTCAAGCTATAATTAAATCTTACCTTCTCAGTAGGGCTTCTCCAACCACCTGTACAAAGAACCACACTAAAAAAAAAAAAAAAAAAAAAAAGAACCACACTACTCTGTTCCAAAGCATTCACTTTCCTGTATCTTTCTGCTATATTTATTTTACTAATTTTATTGGTTTTTTTTAAAGATTTATTTATTTATGATAGTCACAGAGAGAGAGAGAGAGAGAGAGGCAGAGACACAGGCAGAGGGAGAAGCAGGCTCCATGCCAAGGAGCCCGACATGGGACTCGATCCCGGGACTCCAGGATTGCGCCCTGAGCCAAAGGCAGGCGCTAAACCGCTGAGCCACCCAGGGATTCCCTTAATTTTATTGTTTAACCTCCTTACCACTCCTACATAGCACGAATTTCTGGCCTATTTTGTTCACTAGTTCATCTCCTACACCAGGCATAGAACAAGCACTCATATTTCTCATTTAAATTAACTACACAGAAAAAACATTCAACTGCACTAAAATCAAAGAATGCTAATTAAAATAACATGCATACTGGAGGGTATTATGCTGAGTGAAGTAAGCCAGTCGGAGAAGGACAAACATTATATGTTCTCATTCATTTGGGGAATATAAATAATAGTGAAAGGGAATATAAGGGAAGGGGGAAGAAATGTGTGGGAAATATCAGAAAGGGAGACAGAACGTAAAGACTGCTAACTCTGGGAAACGAACTAGGGGTGGTAGAAGGGGAGGAGGGCGGGGGGTGGGAGTGAATGGGTGACGGGCACTGGGGGTTATTCTGTATGTTAGTAAATTGAACACCAATAAAAATTAATTAAAAATAAAATAAAATAACATGCATAAAATACCATTTTGAACATCGCCATCTTTTTGTCACAATAAACAAAAATACCTTTATACATACACCAAGGAGTGTAAATTTTGTAATATTTCTGGAAAACAATTTGTCAGTATTAATCAATTTTATATATGCATACATTTTGATCTAAGCCTTTACACCTTTTATTAGTTGGTTTTTTTAAAATAATAATTTTCACAATTTAATAGATGTTTTAATTTTTGGTTTCTTATTTCTTGTGTACTTCCACCACCAGAAATATAAGCACCAGGAAGGCAAAAACAGTTCCAAGTTTCACTGAGAGCACCTGGAACACTGCCTAACACAAAAGCACTCCAGTATCTGTTGAATTCATGCATGTAAATATATTAGTTTTATTTATTATAATGAACAAGTACCTGATTAAAAACAACACAATATATTCATGCAGCCAATTCATGTAAAAACATTTCCAGTATAGTGAGCAAAAAGCAACTGGTAAAAGAAGAATATACATTTTGAAAATAGACTATTTTTCAGGGCACCTGGATGGCTTGGCAAGTTAAGCGTCTGCCTTTGCCCAAGGTCTTGCCATGATCCCAGGGTCCTGGGATTGAGCCCCACTTTGGGCTCCCTGCTCATCAGGGAATCTACTTCTCCTCCACTCACTCCCCCTGGTTCATGCTCTCTCTCACTCACTCTTTCAAATAAATAAATAAAATCTTTTTTTAAAAAAAGGCTACTTTTCTTTTCTACCACCAAGAAGAGTACTTCCTGTCCTTACCCTAAATAACTAGGATCTCCCCTGCTTTACCCCTGCCAAGTCTCCTTTTAACTTATAGTACACCTAAAACATACTAAAATATTTTCATGATATCTAGATTATACTGTTTCTAACATAATTACTGATAGTCTCCATCCACCTACCTCCCACTGCCCAAGTTAATGTTCTACCCATATACAAAAGAATAGTATTCGATGTAGACCAACCAGGATAATATGTATCCTTGATAGCACATACCTAAAATATCTTTATTAAAAAAAAATAAAAATAAAAATAAAATATCTTTATTAATAAGTCTTACTTATGATATTGTTGAGTTTTCTGCATTAGCTTCTCTGGCAAGCCATCTTCATCATCAAACTGCTCCATAGGCTCCACAATGACTGGACGAGGTGTCCTGGGTTGATAAAAGCATAAGAGTTAATACAGTACCTGCAGCTAACATCACACTAGAAATTCTTTATAATAATTCCAAGATATATATGTGGGAAATTTCTCTCTTGAAAATAATGTCTTAGAAGTTACTATATATACTCTTAAAATCAGTCAATAAACATTTGCTGCACCAGATACAAATGAACATCAATGTCAATCAAAGATGCTTTTTAGAGCATCCTCCATTCAAGACGGCAGAGGAGCAAATCAACAACTCTGAATCTGCATAACCACTCTAGTTAACTTTTACGAATTATGAAGGAAAAGAATTAGTACCTAATTCACGTTTTATATATATGGAATCATCATCCCGATATCCCACCACCTCAAATTCCCACCTCCCAACTTTCCTGTGCCTAAACAGTCTTGTTAAGAAAAGCCTTTCTAAAACCTAAAATGGTATCTAAAACACATCAGCCAAGCAGCCAAGCAAAAGGAGAGGAACTAGGAGACACAAACATGTTCAAAGTGGAGGTTGAGCAGGGGAAATTAAGAGTGGGTGATGAAAGATTATGACTTGCAAATCCTCCTTCTTTACTACTTTCCTAAGTAAAACAAAAGGATGGGAAAGCTGAGGAAGACAAAATAGGGAAATGAAATAAATATCAGATAATATGAGGATACTAAAATTTCCTATTATTCACTAACTTTGCTTATAGGGCTTTTATAGCCAAGCACATGATTTTAAAGCTACACCACCAAAAGTAGTCGTGTGTGTTTTTTAACCATATATTTTCTTGTAGCTTAGACTGGACTCATTTCCAAAATGATGCAATAGTATTTTTACCATTTTTCGAAATAAGCAAATATCATGACTGGTGTGTTTTCAGTGATGAATGCACTGGATTCACTTTTGTGAAAGCGCATTTTGTGCCCTGTCCAAGGAATGGATCAGGGATGATCAGCTGGATGAGAAAGAAGCACACTAAGAATTTACAGATCTTGGGATGCCTGGGTGGCTCAGCGGCTGAGAGTCTGCCTTTGGCTCAGGGCATGATCCTGGGGTCTCTGGATCAAGTCCCACATCGGGCTCCCTGAATGGAGCCTGCTTCTCCCTCTGCCTGTGTCTCTACCTCTCTCTCTCTCTCTGTGTCTCTCATGGATGGATAAATAAAATCTAAAAAAATAATAAAAAAAAGAATTTACAGATTTTGTCAAACTTTGCGATAAACATCACAGTCATAGCTATGAATGTCGTCATTGCTATCATAGCAGTCACCTTCATGTCATCTGTAATAATACTCCTGAAAGGCCTGGCTGCCTAATCTAGTGGAGAAGAGGCTTTGGTTCCTCCTTCTCCTGCATGCCAACTGTCACACTCAGAAGATAGCACATTCATTTGGCAAGATCAAACTGGCATCTGTACATGAAGATTCATTATCCAGCTTTCTTATGATCCGTGCCTTCTACCAGAGCACCTCCTATCGTAGTTGTGTTTTGTTAACTATGTTAACTTTTTCAAATTATGTAAGCCTAACCAAAAATAAAAGATCTGTGCCTAAGTTAAAAATTTTTTTCCTTGCTATCAGTCTCTCAGCATTCAAATCATAGTAAATCTACTGCAGCAATAACACAAGAGCTAAGAAGTGAAGGGGCTTTCTGGATTCTAAAAGTTTCCCTATACAAATAAATGAAGATCCTGAGATCAACAGAAACTTTAAATCTTAAACTATTATTAAATATGATTACTAGGGCATCTGGGGGGCTCAGTTGGTTAAGCACCTGACTCTTGATTTCAGCTAAGGTCAGGATCTCAGGGTCACGGAATCAAGGACCATGATGGGCTCCACATTCAGCATGGAGTCTGCTGCTCCTCTCTACTCCTCCCCTCCTACTCGCCCAACCTCTCTTGCTCTCATAAATAACTTTTTAAAAAAAGAGAAAGAAAATCATGAAAAATGATTATTAAAAATTATTCCTAAAAGGCACCTGGCTGGCTCAGTTGGTGGAGAAGGCAACTTTTGATCTCAGGGTTGTGAGTTTGAGCCCCTGCTAGGTACAAAGATTACTTAAAAATAAAATCTTTATTTAAAACAAAATTATTCTTGGGCACCGGGGTTGCTCAGTGGTTGAGCTTCTGCCTTTGGCTCACGTTGTGATCCCAGGGTCCTGAGATTGAATCCTGCATCAAGCTCCCCGCAGGGACCCTGCTTTTCCCTCTGCCTGTCTCTGCCTTTCTCTCTGTCTCTCATGAATAAATAAAATCATGAAAAAAAAAAAAAAAAAGATTCTTGGACCAGTAAAGCCATCTTAGAGAAAAAGAAATAGAAGGTGTGGAATACCTTGGGGTGATAGACACAATGGAATTATAGAAACCTCTGATAAACTGAGTAGAAACTCAAAAGAAAAGAGCCTTAGAGGATTCTATTTCAAGGGTGATAACTCCCATCCAACATCTAAATACAGAAGTGTGAAAAAGAATGAGTAAATAGGGGCAGCTTGGTTGGCTCAGTGGTTTAGGGCTGCCTTCAGCCCAGGGCGTGATCCTGGAGACCCGGGATTGAGTCCCACGTCGGGACCCCTGCATGGAGCCTGCTTCTCCCTCTGCCTGTCTCTCTGCCTCTCTGTGTCTCTCATGAATAAATAAATAAAATCTTAAAAAAAAAAAAAAGAAAAAGAATGAGTAAATATAGCCTCAAAGATCATATGCACCTCAATGAAGTATAAGAAAGCAGCTGAGAGTTCCTAAGCCCATGGGAGGATGGGGTACTTTTAAGAGGACCCAAAGAGGCCCAAGAACAAGTGGAGGAAGATGCACTATATTGATCACTTACCCACTTGGAAGCCATTGCAGGATATAGAGAATAATAAAGACCGGGTAAGAACTACACCTGAGCAGAGGCCAACAAAGACAGAAACTCGCACCTCCCCTCTTCAATACCAAAAGGCCACGACCATCCAAGAGAAAAATCAGAAACGGAGACTCAAGAAGGAAAACATACTAAGCAGATCATTCATACTCAGAACATGACAGAATTACTTAGGACAAGATTAATTTTATAAAGTCAAGGAAATACTGAACAAAATTAGAGAATATAAGGACATCTCTACTCTCAAATAATGTTGAGTCTCTAATTATAAGTTTTCAACATATGAATATGTAAGCATCAGACATACTTATACACAGGGGTGAATACAGCCCTTAGACAAAACCTAACTGATAACAAACAAATGTTATAAATTTATACCTTGTTCCTGGAATACCATTTCTAAAAAGATACATGAATAAGTGAGCAAAGATCAATGATAACCACATTCATCACATTCCATAAAACAAAAGACCATAAATAATGTTCAAGAGTAGTCTTCAAGGGACTCTCTTTTTGTTTCTTGGGTTATATGCTAAAAGGTGAACATTTATGGTTTCACTGTATGTACCACCCCCTGTAAAAATTCCCCTTATCTATTATCACACACACATCTTGTTGTTTAGTTCACTTTGATTTTTTGGTGTTTAAAAAAAAAGTTGTTTTTTTAAAAGACTTATTTGTCTGAGAAAGAGAGCGCAAGCATGTGAGAGTGGGGAGACAGGCAAAGGGAGGAGAGAGAGAGGATGATCTCACCCAGGCTCCCCACTGAGTTTGAAGCTGGAGCCCAATGTGTTGGGGCAGGGAGGACCTCAACTGCATGACCCATGAGATCGTGACCTGAACTATAATCAAGAGTTGGACACTTAAGCAACTTAGCTACCCAGGTAAGTTAAGTTGTTAAAACCCAACTTAAATTCTCTTTATAGGTACAGTTATTTAATTTATTCCTTTTATAAATTTAAGAAAATATTTCATAGAAAAAAAGACTAAAAGGAAGCAAATCAAAGTGGTCAACCATTAATGTTAAATCTGGAGTTGTTGTCTGTAGAGCTTTTCTTCTCCTCACTTTGCCCCCAAATTAATCAATCATTAGTTTGGTTGTAATATTGATACTTATCCATAGTAAGTTTTATTAAGTCAGTCAAATCGTATCATTTGGAAAGGACCTCTGATCAGGTTTCATAAACATCTCAGATTTTCCTTTCTGGTAGATATACATAATTTTACACAGAATGAATCACCTAGCCATGCTTTCTTCAGACATCCTGTATCACTCAATACAAAATGGCACCATTTCAGATGTATGCATGCACAATAAATTTTTTTTTTTAAGATTTTATTTATCTATGAGACACACGGAGAGAAAGGGGCAGAGACAGACAATCAGGCTCCTCACAGGGAGCCTGATGTGAGACTCAAACCCTGGACCCGGGATCATGCCTTGAGCCAAAGGCAGACACACTCAATCACTGAGCCACCCAGGTGTCCCAGCATGCACCATAATTTTTTAACCATTCTTACTGGTGGACATTTAAGGTTTCCATGTTTTTTAAATGGTACATAATGATTAACGAATTTGTGACTGACCTTTCCTCACTTAATCAAATATCTCTTTAGAAGCAGAATGTGAGAAAAAGGTGTTACACAATAGTAAAAACATGATGCCTTAAAAGATGATGCAACATTTCATGTATGCAATTAGAAAATGAAGAATTATATAATGATGACAATTTGTTACACCAGTAAATAATCCTTTTGACATATATATCGCTTTGCAGGGTTTTTTCAATTTTAGTCTTTAATAGAGAACTTAATAATAATGATAAAATAATTCCGAGGATGATGAAATAAGATATTTTATGATAGGGGGAAAATAAAATCACTAGGACCTAATATTATCTTAGATTATAAAATGACCCGGGATCCCTGGGTGGCGCAGCGGTTTGGCACCTGCCTTTGGCCCAGGGCGCGATCCTGGAGACCCGGGATCGAATCCCACATCGGGCTCCCAGTGCATGGAGCCTGCTTCTCCCTCTGCCTGTGTCTCTGCCTCTCTCTCTCTCTGTGACTATCATAAATAAATAAAAAATTAAAAATAAATAAATAAAATAAAATGACCCAATGGACCTATATGGCAAATTTTAAGAAAAAAATTTTAATAATCTTTTTGTTGCTTTGAGACCTCTAAGAAATAATAAAATATCAATCTTTACAAATAATTATGACTGCTTAGAAAAGAAGGTATAAAACTAAAACCGGACCCAGGGCAGCCCCGGTGGCGCAGCGGTTTAATACCGCCTGCAGCCCAGGGCATGATCCTGGAGACCCTGGATCAAGTCCCACGTCAGGCTCTCTGCGTGGAGCCTGCTTCTCCCTCTGCCTGTGTCTCTGCCTCTCTCTCTCCCTCTCTCTGCATCTCTATGAATAAATAAATAAAATTTTTTAAAAAATAAAAAATAAAAAAAAATAATAAAACCGGACCCAATTGACACTGACAGTATAGGTGCGGAGCAATTTATACTTGCACCATCAGCAGGTATGCCCAGATAACTCCTGTGTTTCCAAGTTATATAAGCAAAAGCAATATCATAATTTTTTAATTAAAGAAGCATTTCTTCTGAATCTAAAAAACTCCATTTAATGGAAAGATGTGATGAAGCAAATAAAATGATGGAAATGAAGTGTATAAAATAGGAAAGATATAAAAAGAATTATTAATGGAACAATCACTTGTGTGCCAAAAAAGAATTAACACAATATGCCTGAAACAGCTATCCCACAACCCTAACAGATAATTATATTACTCCAGAATTCACCTCATGTGCATTTCTTCCTTACTGATTTTGTGCTGTATTCTTTTGCTGTAGTAAATCTTAGTTGTACAACTATATGCTAGGTCTGTGTCCTTCTAGTGAACCATCATACCTAGGAGACTTTCAGGATATACCTGTAAGCACACTTGTCAAATAGAACTTAGGCTGATACACATTTTTTACTTCCAGTCTTTTATTTCTGATCAGTTTATAAACACAAATTTGGATCACAGCATATACCTAGACTTGTGTCCCTTTTCTTACTTGCTCCATAGATGTATAGAAAATATGCACATTTATATGCTAAATTTATTTACAAGTTTTTGAGCAGTTGTTAGCATAGATGCATAGCCATATGCTCCGCCATAAAAAGATGGGGAGTTGGCAATTTGTTTAGTTTAGTACTTTTATTGATATAATTCACATATCATAAAAATCACCATTTTAAAGTACAGAGTTCAGTGGGTTTTAGTATGTAAACCATCACCATGATCTAATGCCAGAACATTTTCATCACCCCAAAAAGAAACCCCAAATTCATTAGCTATCAATTCCTAATCTCCCTGAACCTCTGGCAACTATTAGTCCACTGTCTCTGTGGTATACACTACCATTAAAAAATTCTTTTCAGGGCACCTGGCTGGCTTACTCATTAGAGCATGTGACTCTTGATCTCGGAGTCCTAAGTGTAAAGCCCTATTGAGATTACTTAAAAAATAATAAATCTTTTTCATGAATACTGCATTTCCTAGTGTCATGAAGGATTCTTCACAAAGTACATACTAATCCACTATAAATATGATCTACTTAATTCTTTATTAAGAATTCAGATTTGGTCACTATTTTGTTATTAGAAATAAAGTGATAAACCAGATACAAAGTGATATACCAATCCTTTGAATCAAAATACTTAAAATATACCTCTAACAGTAAAAGAATCTTAAAACCAAACCCCGCCCCCCCGCCCCAAAACAGTAACCAATTTCCATCAGCACCAGAGTTATAAAATACTCTTGTAACTTCACTTTCACTCACTGGGTACTTTTAAATCTTTGCCAATTCATTTAAAAAAAAAGTTTGTCTTTGATTACCAATAAAAAATTTATTTAAATATCTAGCTGTCAACTCTAAAAGTCATTATCAAAGCCACAAATATGTCTCTCATGAGTCAAAAGAAAGCAGAGAATTGTAAACTTAAAGACTCTAAAGAGAACCAGTATAGGAAGCAAACCATTCTTTTTCTCTCAAAAAGAACAAAAATAAAAGCAACAAATAGTTAGCAAATAAAGTAATGCTACATACAGCAAGAATTTGAGCCACATTAATGGACGTAAGTTACAAATCATTTAACACAGGTCAAGAGATTTTCTTCAAAGTTACTCTACAATTTATCTTACCTTCAACAATCTTTGATCTTCTAATAAAGTCTGGGTTATCAAAGTTCAATTGGGTTTTGTTTTTTTGTTTTTTTAAAGATTTTATTTATTCATGAGACACAGAGAGAAAGCCAGAGACATAGGCGGAGGGAGAAGCAGGCTCCCTGCAGGGAGCCCAATGTGGGACTCAATCCTGGCATCCCAGGATCATGCCCTGAGCGTAAGGCAGACATTCAACCACTGAGCCACCCAAGTGTCCCACCCAGTTCAATTGGTTTAAGAAGGAATCATTTAAGAGTTACTTGGCTGGATCAGTTGGAGGGACATGTAAATCTTGGTCTTGCGGTTTTGAGTTCAAGCCTCACATTTGGTACAGAGATTACATAAACAAATAAAACTTAAATAAAAGAAAAATAAATATTTATTTAATCTTTTTCCATGGATATTCCAGAATACATTTACCACATAAAATTCTACACACCGGGGGGTGGGGGGGGCGGTGGTAGCTGACTCGGTCAGTGGAGCTTGCAACTCTTGGTCTCAGGGTTCTGAATTCAAGCCCCACACTATGTATACAGATTATTTTAAAAATTTAAGGGACACCTGAGTGGCTCAGCGGTTGGGCGCCTGCCTTTGGCTCAGGTCGTGATCCCCGGATCCGGGATCAAGTCCCTGCATCGGGCTCCCTGCAAGGAGCCTGCTTCTCCCTCTGCCTATGTCTCTGTCTCTCCTCTCAATCTGTGTCTCTCATGAATAAACAAATAAATCTTTAAAAAAAAATTTAACTTAAAAAAAAATATATATGCCCAGGAACAAAGCAACCAAACATTTATGGGCCATAACGTTTGTCACAAGGTTATTACAGCAAAAACGGGAAACAACCTAAATGATGAATAATACAATGTCTACTGTTCAATAAAGGAATAATTAAGTCTGGCAGAGCTATAATGAAACATCGTGCATTTTTAATATCAAAAGAACTCACAATGTAACAGTCAGGAAAACTTTATAAACAGGAAAACTTTATAAAAAGAAAAGGATGCTTAGTAATAAGGGGAAATTTTTGTATTTATCATAAATAAATATATCCCAAGTAGGTTAGTGATTTAAGACTAAGAGTCTAAATCACTCTAAGAGTCTAAAATAAATTGTCTCAGAATTTTCACTGCTACAAAGCTAAGAGTTTAACAGCATAAACCCTCAGAGGCCTAAGAGGAAACAAAAAAAAAATCCAAACTGAAGCAATTCTGAAAAATACTTGTCCTGGACTCTTCAAAAATGTCAGTGTCACAACACTGACATTTTTGTCATTGGGGAAACTTCCAGATAAAAGGAAATTACAGCCATAACAACTAAAATCCATGTGTGACCTTTGATTGAATAGATTACAGAGTTATAAAGACACTGCTACAAAACAGGAGAAATTTCAATATAAACTGCATATTATGTAACATCACAGGCATATCTCACTTTATTGTGCTTTGTGCTTCACTGGGTTTCACAGATACTGTGTTGTTTTTTTGTTTGTTTTTAACAAACAAGGGTTTTAGCAACTCTACATCAAACAAATCTATTGGCATCATTTTTTTCAATAGCATTTGCTCACTTTGCGTCTCTGTGTCACTATCTTAGCAATTGTCAGAGTATCTCAAACTTTTTCATTATCATTATGTTATGGTGATCTGTTATCGGTGATCTTCGATGTCACTACTATAATTGTTTGGAAGTGACACAAACCACATCCATATAAGACTGCAAACACATTCAGTAAACGGGATGTGTGTTCTGACTGCTCCACTGAACAGTCCCCGCCCCTTGGGTGTCTCCCTAATCTGAGACACAACAATATTGAAATTAGGCCAATAAAGAACCCTTCAATGGCCTCTAAGTGTTAAAGTCAAAGGTAAATTTATACCCTTTGCTGTAAATCAAAAGCTAGAAATGATTAAACTTAGTGAGGAAAGTATGCCAAAAGCTGAGACAGGCTGAAAAGTTGTGAATGCAAAGGAAAAGTCCTTGAAAGTGCTGCTCTAGGGGATCCCTGGGTGGCTCAGCAGTTTGGCGCCTGCCTTTGGCCCCGGGCGTGATGCTAGAGTCCTGGGATCGAGTCCCACATCAGGCTCCTTGCATGGAACCTGCTTCTCCCTCTATGTCCCTGCCCCTCTCTGTCTCTCTGTCTCTCATGAATAAATGAATAAAATCTTTAAAAAAAAAAAAAAAAAAAAAGAAAGTGCTGCTCTAGTGGCTACACAAATAAGAAAACAAAACATTACAGGGGCGCCTGGGTGACTCAGTCAGTTAAGCGCCCATCCTAAGCCCAGGTCATAAACCCCTGGTCCTGGATTAAGCCTAGGTCAGGCTTTCTGCCCAGCAAGGAAGGTACCTGCTTCTCCCTCTACTCTCTGCTCATGATCTCTCTCACACACTCTCTCAAATAAATAAAAATTAAAAAAAAAAAAATACTGATTACTGCTGATATAAAGGATGTTTCAGTGATGTCAGTATAAGTTCAAATCAGCCACAACAATCCCTTAAGGCAAAACCTAATCTAGAGCAAACCCTTAACTCTCTTCAATTCTATACACAGAGCTAAGGAAGCTGCAGAAAAAAAGTTTGAAATGAGCCAAGATTGTGTCATCAGGTATAGGGAAAGAAGGCACCTCTAAAACATAAAAGTATAAGGTGAAGCACCAAGTGCTAAAATGCAGAAGCTTTATCAAGTTACCCAAAAGACCTAGCTTAGCTAATTAATGAAGATGGCTACACCAAACAATAGATTTTCATTGTAGATTAAACCACCTTAGACATTCAAAGCCACAGAGAAGTCAATGCCTGGAATCAAAGGACAGACTGACCACCTTGTTAGGGGCTAATGCAGCTGGTGACCTGAAGATGAAGCCAATGCTCACTGACCATTCTGAAAATCCTAAGGCCCTTAAGAATTATGCTCAAACCACTCAGCCTGTGCACTATACACTGGACAACAATGCCTGGATGCCGGCACATCTACTGACAACGTGGGTTTACTAAATTAATGTTAAGCCCACTGCTGAGATCTACTGCTCAGAGAAAAAAAGATTCCTTTTCAAAATACTGCTGCTCACTGACAATGCACCTCATCACCCAAGAGGTCTAATGGCCAGACACAAGATTAATGTTGTTTTCATGCCTGCTGACACAACATCCATTCTGCAGCCCACAGATCAAAGCAATTTCAACTTTCCAGTCTTACTATTTGTATTTAATACATACATTTCATAAGGCTATATAGCTGCCTTAGACAGCGATTCCTCTGATGGATCTGGACAAAATAAAATGAAAAACTTCTAGAAAGCATTCACCATTCTAGATGCCATTAAAAACATTTGTGCTTCATGGGAAAAGCCTAACTATCAACAGAACAGGAGTCTGGAAGAAGCTGATTCCAATCCAACCCTCATGGATGCCTTTCAGTTGAGGGGCTCAAGACATCAGTGGACGAAATAACTGCAGATGTGGTGGAAACAGCAAGTGAACTACAATCAGAAGTGAGGCTTGAAGATGGGACTGCATTGCTGCAATCTCATGATAAAACTAAAGGATGAGGAGCTGCTTCTATGGATCTGCAAAGGAAGTGGTTTCTTGAGATGCATCAACCCATGGTGAAGATGCTGTGGAGACTGTTGAAATGCCAACAAAGAACTTAGCAGATTACATAAATATAATTGATAACACATCAGTAGGGTTTGAGAGGACTGACTCCCAACTGTGAAAGAAGTTCTACTGTGGATGAAATGGTATCAAACCACACCACATGCTATAGAAAAATCCTTCAGTAAAGAAAGACACTTCATGTGGCAAACTTCAATATCATCTTTTAAAAAACTGCCACAACCACCCCAACCTTCAGCAACCACCAACCTGATCAGTAAAGTATTTAATTAAGATATACACATTTTGGGGGATGCCTGGGTGGCTCCGCAGTTGAATGTCTGCCTTTGGCTCAGGTTGTGATCCTGGGATCCAGGATCAAGTCCCACATCAGGCTCCCTATAGGGAGCCTGCATCTGCCTCTGCCTATGTCTCTGCCTCTCTTTCTGAGTCTCTCATGAATAAATAAAATCTTAAAAAAAAAGATACACACATTTTTTAAAACGTAATGCTATCTCACACTTAATAAACTATAGTATAGTGTAAATATAATATTTGTTACTAGAAAACCGAAGAATTTATTTGATACACCTTATCATGATATTCACTTTACAGCACTGGTCTGGACATGAATCTGCAAGTATCTCTAAGGTATGTCTATATTGAATAAATATTAAATTTCTTCAGTGTGACAATTATATTGTAGCTTTTAAAAGAATACTCTTGGGATCCCTGGGTGGCGCAGCGGTATGGCGCCTGCCTTTGGCCCAGGGCGCAATCCTGGAGACCCGGGATCAAGTCCCACGTCAGGCTCCAGGTACAAGCCTGCTTCTTGCTCTGCCTGTGTCTCTGCCCCTCTCTCTCTTTCTCTCTCTGTGTGACTATCATAAATAAATAAAATTTTTTTATAAATAAATAAATAAATAAATAAATAAATAAATAAATAAATAAATAAAAATAAAAGAATACTCTTAGCAGATGCATATCCTTAATGTATTCAGGGATAAAGTATGGTATCTGCAGCTGACTCTTAAATAAATTAGCCAAAAAAAACCCAAAAACTGTATGTATATAGTGGAAAAAAAATGTGGTAAATGCTAACAATTAGTGAATGTAGATACCATATATATTAACATTAAAGGATTGCTTGAGGGATTCCTGGGTGGTGCAGCAGTTTAGCGCCTGCCTTTGGCCCAGGGTGCGATCCTGGAGACCCGGGATCGAATCCCACGTCGGGCTCCCGGTGCATGGAACCTGCTTCTCCCTCTGCCTGTGTCTCTGCCTCTCTCTCTGTGTGACTATCATAAAAAAATAAAATTAAAATAAAATAAAATAAAATAATAAATAAAATAAAATAAAGATTGCTTGATGGGGAAAATTTCTTTTTCCTAAAAAGAACTGAAACATACGACACCTGGTGGCTCAGCTGGTTGAGTGTCTAACTTCAGCTAGGGTCAGGATCTCAGGGTCCTGGGATTGGGCTCTACATCAGACTTACACTCAGTGGAGAGTCTGCTTGTCCCTTTCAACCTCCCCCTCCCCCGTCTCTCAAATAAATCTTTTAAAAAGGAAAGAGATAGAAGAGATTTTGAGGGATCCCTGGGTGGCGCAGCGGTTTGGCGCCTGCCTTTGGCCCAGGGCGCGATCCTGGAGACCCGGGATCGAATCCCACATCGGGCTCCCGGTGCATGGAGCCTGCTTCTCCCTCTGCCTATGTCTCTGCCTCTCTCTCTCTCTATGTGACTATCATAAAAAAAAAAAAAAAAAAGAAGAGATTTTGATTACAAAAGAGGTCTACACTTAGAAACTAAATCTCGATGATACCACTCCTATGAGTTACTTGCATTATCCTCAATAACTGAAATTCAGTCAGTCTGTCAATAAATATTTGATTACCCAATATGTACCAAGAATTGGGACTAGAGGATCAGGGTAAACAAAACAATTCTGAAGTGTTCTAAAAGACCAAAATAAACAAAAAAGGAGTAAACAAATCATCATTTTAAGAGCTAAAAAGGAAAAACGCAGTACTGTCAGAATTAACAGGAGCCCACTTTCGAAAAGGCATTGAGGAAATTCCTTTCCAGGAAGTTACATTTCACCTAATACTAATTATTCAAACAAACAGGGAAAAGAGCATCCTGAGTTTCATTAGGAGGTTTAAATAATAACAAATTCCTAAGCAAGGATAGTCTACAAAAAACTCCACCTGTATCACAATATAAAAGGCAAGAGATGCAGCACCAGACTAAAATCCACCACTTATTATTTGTGCAATCTTACACAAATTACTTAACATCTCTAGGCCAGTTTTCTCATCTGAAAAATGTAGTAGTAGCCAGTATTGTTGTAAAAATCCAACATGCTTATGATTATGGTCATGATAATGAAATGACAGATAATACAATGTTCAACACCTTGCCCATTCCCTCAAAACTGTTTTTAAGTTATTCCAAAAGCTACCTGTAAGAAATGGTTAAATACTTCCCAGAGCCTAGCTGTAACTTTAAAAATTTACCAAGTAATCAAAGCCTGCAGTGGAAAAAATACTACTTACATGCCTTGCCTATTGCTTTAGTTCCCTCCTTCCTTCACTAAATAATTATTAGCTTACTTTGTGGTCAGGAATTACCAGAATGTAAGTGCTAGGAGAGTATAATGCTAAGCAAAATAAGTCAGAGAAAGACAAATACCATATGCTTTCACTCATATGTGGAATTTAAGAAACAAAACAAAGGAAAAAAAGAAACCAAAAAACAGACTCTAACTACAGAGAACAAAACAGATGGTTACCAAAGGAGAGGTGGAGATGGGGAGCAGAAATGGGTGAAATAGGTGAAGGGGATTAAAATAAAAGTACACTTATCTTAATGAATACTAATATACAAAATTGTTGAATGACTATACTGCACACATGAAACTAATATAACACTGCATGTTAACTATACTGAAATTAAAATTTAATTTAATTAAAAAAAAAATACAGGTGCTAGGATTATAGTGCTGAACAAGACAAAGTCCCTACCCTCAAGGAACTTACATCCTACTGCAGAGAAAGACATACAAATTAAAACAGTAAATGCTATGACAAAAAATAAACTGGGAGAGTAGAGTATCAGTGATGCTGCAGAGGTAATGACTATATGAAGATAAAACTACTTCTCTAAGAAGTTAACATCTTAGCAAAAGGTGAATAAAATATAACAAGGCCTGTGATGTGGACAGCAAGCATTCTCTTAGCATAGAGAACAAAACCAAGAAATCTGAAGAACAAATTGGCAGTGCCGTAAAACAGATGTAACATGAATTACAGCTTTAGCTTAACAGTCCAAAGCAAAACTGAAAAATGCTTTACAATCACTAAACTAAGCTGTGGGGCCAATAGGTGTTCTATATTGTCTTTGTATCTTTGTATCCAGTTCCCCAAACTCTAAAATACTTAAATATTTAAAATGATCCCAACCAATAAAACAGTAAGCGGGCACACTTTATCACTAACAGAGATAAAAGGAATCAATACAATAATGAACTAAGGAATTTTCACACAAATCCAGCGGAAAGACTAAAGATACGAACATCAAGAACTTCGGGACGCCTGAGTGGCTCAGCGGTTGAGCATCTGCCTTCAGCTCAGGGTGTGATCCCGCAGTCCCCGGGATAGAGTCCCACACTGAACTCTACATGAAGCCTGCTTCTCCTTCTGCCTCTGTCTCTGCCTGCCTCTCTTTCTGTGCCTCCAATGAATAAATAACATCTTAAAAAAAAAAAAAAAAAAACTTTGTCATGGGCAAAATGAAAGGCATGTTAATATGACAAATCTATAATTATTATAATTACTTATAAATATTTTTAAGTAAATGGACAGACACACCACATTCATGGACTGGAAGAAATTATGAGGATGTCAATATTTCCCAGAATGACCTGTATACCCAATGCAATTTCAATCAAAAGCCCAGCAGAATTTTTTTTAAATTGACAAGTTGATTTCAAAATCAGTAAAGATAATCTGAAACTAATGTAACATTGTACATTAACTATACTCAAATTGGGGAATAAAGTAAGGAAGGATATACAAAACAGTACCTAGAACAATTTTGAAAAAAGAAAAGTTAGGTGACACTACTTAATTACAAACTTTAGCATGAAATAGTTTTAAAAGTACAGTATTGGTGTGGCTGGCACCACCTACTAACTCAGTCAGTAGAGCATGCAATCTTGATCTCAGTGTTGTAATTTAAGCCCAACATTGGGGTGCAGAGTTTACTTAAAAATAAAATCTTTGGGCAGCCCCGGTGGCGCAGCGGTTTGGCACCGCCTGCAGCCCAAGGCGTGATCATGGAGACCCTGGATCGAGTCCCACGTCAGGCTCTCTGAGTGATGCGTGCTTCTCCCTCTGCCTGTGTCTTTGCCTCTCTCTCTATCTCTCTGTGTCTCTCATGAATGAATAAATAAAATCTTTTAAAAAAATGAATAAATAGGGATCCCTGGGTGGCGCAGCGGTTTGGCGCCTGCCTTTGGCCCAGGGCGCGATCCTGGAGACCCGGGATCGAATCCCACGTCGGGCTCCTGGTGCATGGAGCCTGCTTCTGTCTCTGCCTGTGTCTCTGCCTCATTCTCTCTCTCTCTCTCTCTGTGACTATCACAAATAAATAAAAATTAAAAAAAAAAAAATGAATAAATAAAAATAAATAAAATTAAATAAATAAAATAAAATAAAATAAAATAAAATAAATAAAATAAAATAAAATAAATAAAATAAAATAAAATAAAATAAAATAAAATAAAATAAAATAAAATAAAATGAAATAAAATGAAATTTTTAAGGGGTGCCGGGGTGAGCTCAGTCAGTTAAGTGTCTGCCTTCAGCTCAGGTCATGATCCGCACCTGGGATGGAGACCAGAGCCCACATCAGGCTCCCTGCTTCACCCTTTCTCCTCCACCCCTCCCCCTGGCTCATGCTTGCACAAGTGCTCTTGCACTCTCTAATAAATAAAATCTAAAAAAAATAAAAGCTTTTTTAAAAAGTATTGGTGTAATAGATACGCTGATAAATGAAACAAAAGAATGCAGATTTCCCCCTCAGGTTTTTGATAAAGGTAAAAGAGGAGAAATAATAATCTTTTCAATTGCTGGTGCTGAAACAAATAGATAGCTGTATGGAAAAAAATGAACTGTTACCTCACATCATACTCAAAATGGATCACAGTATAAATAAAGCTATAAAATGTCTCAAGAGCACAAGAAAAGCCTTGCTACTTAGGACAGGCAAATACAAAAAAAAAAAAAAAAAAGGACAGGCAAATACTTCATATAAGGATTCAAAAAGCACAAATCATAGAAGAAAAAAATTCATAAATTATACTTCACTTCTGCTTTCTGAAGAACACTATTAAGAAAATTAAAAAGCAAGCAGCAGACTGGGAAAATCATCATAAAATAGATACGTACTCAGATGTTTTAAGTAAGGCAAACCACTCAATTAAAAATAGGCAAAAAATTTTAAAAGACATTTCAAAAAAGATATAAAAATAGCCAAATAGCACATGAAAAGATGCTAATCACTAGTAGTTATAAAAATAAAATTTAAATTCACCATGAGGGACGCCTGGGTGACTCAGCGGTTGAGTGGTCTGCCTTTGGCTCAGGGTGTGATCCCGGAGTCCCGGGATCAAGTCCCACACATTGGGCTTCCAGCATGGAGCCTCCTTCTCCCTCTGCCTATGTCTCTGCCTCTCTTTCTCTGTGTCTTATGAATAAATAAAATCTTAAAAAGAAGAAATTCACCATGAGACACTCCTATACCCACTAGAATATCCAAAAAACAAAAATATCAAGTGTTGGTGAAGGTATGGAGTAACTAAACCAGACTCTCCCGCTCGCTGCTAGTAGGAATGTAAAATGGTACAACCATTTTGGAAAACAATTTTGCAGTTTCTTATAAAGTTGAAAATTCCGCCATTTACCCAAGCCACATGAAGACAGAGTGTTCACAAGCTTATACACAAATGTTCTGGTAGCTTTATTCACAATAACCAATAGCTGGAAGCAACTTGAACAGTCACCCACCCTTAGGGCACTGGGCAAACTATGATTATGTTCATATGATGGAATAAAACCCAACCATAAAAATAAACAAAATACACAATGGTATAGATGAAATCTCAAACATTATGCTAAGCAAAAGAAACCAAACACAAAAGAATGAAACATACAGTTTCATTTACGTAAAATAAAAAAAACAAACTAATTTATAGGAGTACAGAAAGATCAATAGCTGTCTAGGACAGGGATTAAGGGATGGAGTATAACTGCAAAAGAGCATAAAAGAACTTGTCTGGATGATGAAAATGTTATCTATTTGATTGTGATTATAGGTTACATAAGTACATTCACTGAATTTTACATTTAAAATTGGGTTCAAATGTGTGGGAAATATCAGAAAGGGAGACTTGACTCCTAACTCTGGGAAACGAACTAGGGGTGGTGGAAGGGGAGGAGGGCGGGGGGTGGGGGTGAGTGGGTGATGGGCACTGAGGGGGACACTTGACGGGATGAGCACTGGATGTTATTCTGTATGTTGGTAAATTGAACACCAATAAAAAATTATTTTATTAAAAAAATAATAAAAAAATAAAATAAAAAAATAAAAAAATAAAATTGGGTGCATTTTAATTTATGAAAATTATGCATTTAAAAAGTTGATTAAAATGTCATTCATCCATTATTTAAATATAAAATTTTTCTTTGCATATAATAGACATTCAATCAGCTGAATGAAAATCTTAATACAAAACATTTAAGATCCAAATATGAATCAATACATTAAGTCAGAAGTAGGACTCCCAACTTCTCGAGATACACAAAAATTCCTTATTTAAATCCAGTGAATATTTATTTAACACCTACTTACCATATGCCAAGACAGTATGATCTGTACAAGAAAGAAGTTCAGAACAGAGAGAAGGCCATTTGTAACTGCACAGAAGGATGATGAGATGTTTAAAACTTACGTTGTTAGCAAGAACGCCCCATCACCACATCTTTCCAGAGCCTTTCGTGCAGGAGGTTTCGCTGCAAATTCTACAAAACCTTTTCCTGTAGCTCTACCACGGTCATCCACAACCACAACGGCTTTCTCTACAGGGCCAAACTGGGAAAATGCTTGCTCCAGAAGCTCATTGGAAACAACCGGCGAAAGGTTCTTGACAGTTAGTGCTGCTCCATGTGTAGCAAAACGAATTCGGAGAGGTCTGCTCTTCAAAATGGTGCCATCCAGTTCTGCTTTTGCAATTTCAGCCAGTGTCCTGGATTCCTTTTTAGGAGGAAAAATCACTTTTTAAAGACAACAGTAACACAAATAATTTTTAAAAGTGGTTTCTAGTGAGAGGAGCTGGGTAGCTTTTGGAATTGGCTGATAGGGTCACTTTGTCTTTGTGTCATTCAATTTGGTAACACATGCATTGTATTAATCATTCAAAAATAAGTATGTTTAGGGCAGCCCCAGTGGCACAGCGCTTTGGCGCCGCCTGCAGCCTGGGGTGTGATCCTGGAAACCCAGGATCGAGTCCCATATCGGGCTTCCTGCACGCAGCCTGCTTCTCCCTCCACCTGTGTCTCTGCCTCTCTCTTCGCTCTCTCTGAATGAATAAATAAATCTTTAAAAAAAAAAAAAAGTATGTTTAAATATTTTAAGTAAGAAGTCCCAAACCCAGTGTCCTAAGTCATTACTAAAAGATTATGTACTCCTAAATTACCAGCTGTTAAATATTTGAAGTATTTTTTTAAATCTCCTATACATATTAAAAGAAAATCATAATTACTTTTTGAGACCAAGCACCAGTTACTGGAAGCTATTATTGAAAACAGAATTAAGGGATCCCTGGGTGGCGCAACGGTTTAGCGCCTGCCTTTGGCCCAGGGCGCGATCCTGGAGACCCGGGATCGAATCCTACATCGGGCTCCCGGTGCATGGAGCCTGCTTCTCCCTCTGCCTGTGTCTCTGCCTCTCTCTCTCTCTCTGTGTGACTATCGTAGAGAGATAGATAGATAGATAGATAGATAGATAGATAGATAGATAGATAGATAGATAGAAAGAAAACAGAATTAATTTCCCATACACTCCGTTTTTGATATTTATATTTTAATAAAACATCCCACCTCTCCAATGCCAGAAAAATCTCCTTTCCTTTTTATTTCTTTTTTATATTATCTATGAAAATCATCAAATGTTAACCACTTCTCCTGAGATACTTTCAAGGGCTACACATTTCTCCATTATATTTAGAGAAGCAAACACGTACATTGATGGGCTATAAAAGTTCTCTCCATTATAGTCAGAATCAACTGCACATGCATTTGTAAACTCGAAAATACATTCACTGCTGAAACCTCAAAGGAACTTCCTTCTTGAAGAATTCAAAGTTCATATAGAATATGGACATCTAAGCATAATCAACAAACTGTTAAGTTTAATATAAGTATGTTCTTTTTCTTTGTGTTCTAAGAACTCCTCAGAGAGAACTGAAAGAGATTTTATGTTTGTAAGAGAATATACTATCTTATGAAAAAAGTCTTGACCTCACAATAGATCCTTATTCAATCCCTAAAATATTCATGACAGCTTTAAATTATTGTATGTATGCAAGAATCTTTCTACAGAACTACTTTTACAAAGATAAATGAATGTTTTTACAGATTTTCAAAATGGCTACCTTTAAAAATTACTCTTGGGGCGCCTGACTGGCTGTCAGTAGAGCGTGTGGCTACTGATCTCAGGGTTATAATGTTCAAGCCCCATCTTGGGCGTAGAGCTTACTTAAAAATAAAATCTTAGGGATCCCTGGGTGGCGCAGCAGTTTGGCGCCTGCCTTTGGCCCAGGGTGCGATCCTGGAGACCCGGGATCGAATCCCACGTCGGGCTCCTGGTGCATGGAGCCTGCTTCTCCCTCTGCCTGTGTCTCTGCCTCTCTCTCTCTATCATAAATAAATAAAAATCTTAAAAATAAATAAATAAAATAAAATCTTAAAAATAAAATCTTAAATAAAATAAAATATAAAATAAAATATAAAATAAAATATAAAATAAATTAATTAAATTAAATAACTAAAATAAATATAATAAAATAAAAAAATAAAATAAAATAATAAAATAAAATAAATAAAATAAAATAAAATAAAATAAAATAAATAAAATAAAATAAATAAAATAAAATAAAATAAAATAAAATAAAATAAAATAAATAAAATAAAATAAAATAAAATAAAATATCTTTAGGTGCCTGGGTGGCTCAGTTGGTCAGGCACCTGGTCATGATCTTGGAAGTCCCTGGATCAAACCCCACATTGGGCTCCCTGCTCAGCAGGGAGTCTGCTTCTCCCTCTGACCCTCCCCACTCATGCTCTCTCTGTCTCACTCTCTCAAATAAATAAAATCCTTAAAAAAAATAAAATAAAATCTGAAAAATAAAGTACTTTAAAATTTTTAATTACTCTTATTTAAATAATACCAGAAAACATTTAATAAATATCTAACAAGGGATAGGTACTTTGTATCTAAGAAGTCACATAATCCAACAACTCTAAGAGGCAGATTTTAGGAATAGAGTCTTGAATTAAAATGCTGTTGGGGGGGCAGCCCCGGTGGCGCAGCGGTTTAGCGCCGCCTGCAGCCCCGGGTGTGATCCTGGAGACCCGGGATCGAGTCTTACATCAGGCTCCTTGCATGGAGCCTGCTTCTTCCTCTGCCTGTGTCTCTGCCTCTCTCTCTCCCTCTCTCTGTGTTTCTCATGAATAAATAAATAAATAAATCTTTAAAAAACAAAATAAAAAAAAATAAAAATAAAATAAAATAAAATGCTGTTGGGTATAACTGGGAATGGGAAGGGGCATGAGGAAATTTCACGGGGTGATGATAATATTCTATTACTTGATAGGAGTTTGAATTAAATGTCATTTATCTAAAATCACCAACACTTAAAATCTGCGCATTTCACTGTATGTAGATTTCAAATACCTCAAAAATTAATACTGGTGGACTCTAGTTAACGATAAGCATGCTAGAGTGTTTAAAAAGTCCAGAACTAGGGGGATCCCTGGGTGGCCCAGCGGTTTGGCACCTGCCTTTGGCCCAGGGCGCGATCCTGCAGACCCGGGATCGAATCCCACGTCGGGCTCCGGTGCATGGATCCTGCTTCTCCCTCTGCCTGTGTCTCTGCCTCTCTCTCTCTCTCTCTCTCTCTCTCTCTGTGACTATCATAAATAAATAAAAATTGGGATCCCTGGGTGGCGCAGCGGTTTGGCGCCTGCCTTTGGCCCGGGGCGCGATCCTGGAGACCCGGGATCGAATCCCACGTCGGGCTCCCAGTGCGTGGAGCCTGCTTCTCCCTCTGCCTGTGTCTCTGTCTCTCTCTCTCTCTCTCTGTGTGACTATCATAAAAATAAATAAATTGATTAATTAATTAATTTTAAAAAGTCACATGCTTTAAAAAAATAAATAAAAAATAAAAATAAAATAAAAAAAAATAAAAAGTCCAAAACTGATGGCAGAGAGAGATGAATAAATAAGTGAAAAAAACACATATAACAAAACTTAATTACAGAATCTAGATGGTGGACCTATGGATCTTCATTACTATATATCTGAAATTTTTCATAATAAAATGTTTAGGGGTAGAAAGATAAAGAGAACCCAGAGAGGACTTTCTAAAACTGAAGAGTAGTGGGGTGCCTGGCTGGTTCAGTTGGTAGAGCATGTGACTCTTGATCTTGCGGTTGTGAATTTGAGCCCCACACTAGGAGGAGAGATTACTTAAAAATAAAAAATAAATGTATATGTATATATACACATACACAGGCATTAGCTTCCATTATCCTCATCAACAATCTTATAAAATGAGATTATAAAGAGTTGTTATTATAAATAATGATTATATTATAAATAATAACTCTTATATAAAAAATAATAATAACTCTTATAAAGTTATTATTCTCACTCCATATCTGGGGAAATAGGCTAGATAGGTTGAAGTAACCTGCCTCAGATCTATACTGAATTTATAATCTCTACCAATACTCCATAAATCCCTCCTCCCAGGTAGTGTTCCTGTATCACTCTACACAAAATGTAAAACCATAGGCTTTTACTTAAAAGAAAGAAACTAAGGGACTACCCCAAAAGAGAGACCACTCGAATCAGGATCTCCAAGGGCTCTTTCCAAAGCACCTGATCTTTTCTCATTGTTCGCTAGTGGTTAAAATTCACCCCTGCAAGAGTGCTAAATTAATTAGTAAAAGGAAAATCACTGATGTAAAATGGAAATAGCCTTCAAGTCAATCAACAGAAGTTGACTGGGTAACTAGCAGTCCATTCATACTGTGAAATACAATATGGTCATTAAAACTCAATCTAATGATATGAGAAGAGGTCAAAGAGATAGTAAATAAAAACCTTAAATCACAATAGAATGTGTATAATACAATTTGATATGGAAAAATCACATAAAGTTTAACACTAATCTGATTACATTTAATATGTTATGGGACAACCTTTCACTAGAATTAAAACTGTAGTAAGAGAACTTCCCTGAACTTAAAGAGTACTTGAAATTACATGCTGGACAGACCCACTAATAATATTCTACAACACCATCTCTAATATTTAACACTCTGTAAGAAGCACACAGCACTTCATAATTAAAACCAAAAACATAAGGGAAGAGGGTTTAGTCCCCAATGACTAAATTAATGTAAATTAGGTTGATTTTTAACTCTTTAATTATAACAGTGGTTCTCAAACCTTAGCAAGCATAAGAATAACATGGAGGGCTAATTAAAACCCAAGACCGTTGGGTCCCAACCCTACAATTTCTGATTCAACAGATTTAATCTAGAGTAGGGTCTTAGAATTTGCATTTCTAACAAATTCTCAGCAATTTTTGAGATGGTATTGGGTCAGCATTGCAGCATGAATGGTAGGAAAAATAATATTAAGTGGCCTGCTTACACTAAGGAGATTATCTGAATCTGATGGAAAAGAACCACACTTTTGTGAATTATCACTCCAGAAGTCTGGTTTACTAAAGCTAAAAGAGGAAAAGAAAAAAGGAGAAACAGAGTTCAGGTCAAACTATTATCAGTTTTAACTATATTAAGCTAGCTTTAAAACGCACCACTAGGACTCCAGGCTGGCTCAGTCTGAGAAGCCTTCCACTCTTGATCTCAGGGTAGTCACTTCAGGGCCCTTAGTGGGTGTAGAGGTTACTTAATTAAAAAAAAAAAAAAAAATACACTACAACTTCTCAGTTAATTTAACCAATTTAATGACAGTAACCAGACAAAACCTAAAAAGAAGCTTTTGGGTCTAAGATTCCACAAAATGTATCCAAAATAATGTACTGTGGGTTCACAATACAGATTAGGACCTTATGAGGAAATGCCACTTAAATTCTTTTTCCTCACCGTTACATACAGCGATGACGACCCTATACCATCTCCAAAATGTTGTCTCACTTCATCAATTAACTGGAAAACTACAACCACCAGTGTAATAAAATTTAATTGTAAAGATTAATCCCTGAAAAGGCAAAAAATACTTCTAAAAATATAAATCAAACAAAATTACACCATTATTTTAGGGCCACTTCACCATTACTTACATTCATATCAAGTATACACTATATGATTTTCCTAAGTAGAAAAAGATATGTATTAGTTCAGAAATATTTAAAGCTTGGGTATGTACCTGTTAATCACAGAGCTCAGCTTAAACAGGAAAGTTATCTATAAGGTCAAATCCTGTAAGCTAATTCGAATTTCCCATTGACATATTTTTAACATTACTATGCAAAAAATACAGCATGATAGGCTTGGAGGAGCATATCCCAAAGCAACAGACAAGAGTAGTCCAGTCCTTCTCACCTCCCCATTTCATAATCCCATAGACTTTAAATAAAAAAACTAAAAACAATGAGCTGCACTGTTAAACATAGTAGCCACCAGCCACATGTGACTATTTAAATTTAAAAATAAATAAAACTGGGATCCCTGGGTGGCGCAGTGGTTTGGCGCCTGCCTTTGGCCCAGGGCGCGATCCTGGAGACCCCGGATCGAATCCCACGTCAGGCTCCCGGTGCATGGAGCCTGCTTCTCCCTCTGCCTATGTCTCTGCCTCTCTCTCTCTCTCTATGTGACTATCATAAATAAATAAAATTAAAAAAAAAAATTTTAAAAAAAATAAAAATAAAAAATAAAAATTAAAATAAATAAAACTTAAAGGTTAAATCCTCAGGCACAGTTGCTACATTTCAAGTGCTCAGTAGTCATATAAGGGCTGGGCTAGTAGCTACTACATTGGACAGAACATATGCATAGCATTTCCAGCCCTGCGGAAAGTTCTACTGGACAAGGCTAATAAACTAATGGGAAAAAAGGGATTATTAGTAGCTTTAAAGATAGAAGGAAAAAGACTTTCCATGTCAAAATGTTCACTATTGCCTTATCTTTTAAGTATTAGGCTTCCAAAATGAAATGAAGTCCTACCATTCTTCCTCCAGAATGTCAACCTTAGAACAGACCAACATGGTGACAGAGGCTAAAGACTATGAAAATGTTAGAGAACATCTTTTTGGAAAATTTACTAAAAATTCTCTGAAATACTTCATTGTAGAAACCTAACTTCCTTTAAGATAGCGCTGGAATTATATTAAAATAATTTTACCAAATGACAAATGGTTTCTATAATGTCCAAAAGATATTTATAATTTTATGTTCAAAACACACTGACTACTTAACTTCAATTTTAAGGAAACATCTAGGTCTTATTAATACTCTACGAAGATTTACTCTTCTCTTGAAGCCATTTAGATTTTAAATGTTCAAATGTTCTCCCTCAAAAATACAATGTCATTAAATTACAATCAATTCTGTCTACATATTGAAATTTTGCCCTGGTCATTCATAAAGAGAACCCAAATACGAATGCTAAACTCAAAAAAAAAAAAAAAAAAAAAAGAATGCACGAATGCTAAACTCCGGTAAGAAAGCTTCCACAAATGCTATGCACATAAAACTTGAGGGCCAAATTAGAAATAGAAAGGCAACACACACACAAAAAAGCACTTGTGTAAAAATATTTTGTTGGAAAAAAATACAGCATTTAAATAACGAATTACGATAAAGCTGTATGTAACGGACACTGATGGAATTCCCCACAAAGCACATAAGAAAACGGAATAAAATGTATGTTGTATCCTTTAAGAGTAAACCCTCACTGTTTCAATTTTTTTTAAGAGGGGCATAATATTTCCATGTTATTGGAAAACAAAATTTTAAGACAGACTAAAAAAAAAGTAAAATGTCCACGTAAAATATAAAATAGTATAGCATTCATTCCCCCCTCCAAATGTGGAAATAACCGGAACGTTAGATCACGAGAGCACCTTCCGTTAGATACCTAAGAATTCCATACCGTTCCAATACTGCAGTTTAAGAACTAGGCTGCGCTGAGGCGGTAAACACCGTTTATTGTCAAACGCATGCAAGTCTGGTTGAATGAAACCAAGATGATTTGGAAAATTTTTAAGAAGCGAGTCCGCTGGTTGGTCCTCCATGCCCAATGAAATTTCCGGTAAAACCGAAGTTTCCGTTCCAAATTCCGATCGAATTCATTTCCTTTACAACACAATTCTGCCTGGAAGCAGTCTCCCCGCAGAACGCTGCAGCCCCACCCCTGACCCGTCAGGGGCAAACGACTAGAACCCCCAGGCCGGGTTACCCGTGCCTTGGGCCGCGCCGTGCGAGCGAGGCCGGGCGCGCGGAGCGGCGGGAAACTGAGTCCGCTCACCGCAAACACCAGGCCACACGCCGCTCTGGGGGAAGACGGCCAGAGCGGCGGGAAGGAGAGGGCGGGAGGCGCCGCGGTGCCCCAGCCCAGGCCGCAGCCTGCTCCGAAGCGGCTGAAAACGGCAGACGGCAGCCCGCGGAGCCCCGGCGGCGCACAGCCTCCCCTGCGCCCTTACGGTCCCTCCCCTCGCCCCCGGCGCCCCCACCGCGCATGGCCTCCCTTCCCCCGGGCTCCTGGGGTCCCTCCCCTCGCCCGCGGCGCCCCCTCCGCGCACCGCCGTCCCCTCCTCCCCTGGGGGCCCGCGCCCGCGGCCAGGCCCCACGCTCACCAGGCGGATGAAGCCGAAGCCGCGGTCCCGGTTGATGAAAACCTCGCTGGGCTCGCCGTAGCGCTCGAACAGCCTCTTGAAATCCTCCTCCGTGATGTCTGTGGGCAGGTTCCCCACGAACAGGCGGCAGCGCTGCGTGTACGTCTTTTCGCCCGGCTTGAGGAAGCTCTTGATGTCGATGGTGAACCCCATCTCCTCGTCAGGGTGGTCCTCCGGGGGCCCGGGGGCGGGCGGCGCCGGCTCCCCCGCCAGCGCCAGCGCCATGGCGGCCGCCGGCTCGCTCTCGCCCGCCGCGGACTCCAGAGCTCGGAGGCGGGCCGGGTTTTTCTCAATGCGCACTTGCTTCAGGTTTCCTCTTAACATCATCTTGGGGGTTCACCTCAGGTAGCAGACACAACTCTAGAGCTACAGCCGTGTCTCTGTATATACCTACAGACGAGAGCCACGGACGGACGAAGTCCGAGACTACGGCTGGTTCGCCCAGCGGCCGCCCTTACGATCGCGCTAGCGGCTGCGGGAGCTGCACGTTCAAAATGGCGCTGCCGCCAGCCGCAGTTCCAGGAGGAGACGCCGACTGCAGGCCCCGCCCCTCCGCAAAGGCCGGCGCCGAGGCCAAAGCGCCTGCGCACTGTTGGCGCCAACGGCATGCCACCGGGCGGGCGCAGAGCACCGCCGGACGCGGGCCGCCGAGCCAAGGCCTGTCTTAGGCTCCTGTGAAATGCGGTTGCCCGTCGTCCTCAATTAGCTGTTCAATTAGCTCCACAGTTAGACTGTTGAATTGCACTTGGAAGAAAAATTGTATGTTTGCAGCGGGTGTGAAAATACAATGATTTGGGGAATATCCATATTCTTTTTAAATATCCAGCTCAATTTTCAGTGACTATGGAAAAATTGAGAACTTGCAGATTCTATGCATCGCACTGAATAAAAAGATATTTCCCAGTAACTGAAACACGTATAAACATTTATTTCTGCCCGGTTCAACAGCAAGGTTTTTAGTATATTTACTGAGAAGACTATTCTATTCTAGGGACTCCTGGGTAGCTCAGGGGTTGAGTGTCTGCCTTTGACACAGGGCATGATCCTGTGGGATCCGATCCCATAGAGGGCTCCCTGCGTGGAGCCTGCTTCTCCCTCTGCCTCTCTCCCTGTGTTTCTCATGAATAAATATTTTTTAAAAAAGATTATCCCATTGTATACTGTAATTGTGCTGCTGATTATTCATCTCAGAGAAGGATCCATGAAATTGCTTATGAAATTCTTAACTCCTATGGACCATACTCTATAACAATGGTCAACAAACATTTTCTGTAAAGGGCCAGATTGCAAATATTTTTAAGATTTGTGAGCCATACAGCATCTGACGAACTACCCAGTTCTGCCCAGTACCTCTCCTGAGATATGGACAGGCACTCTTCAACGAGTGTAAAAAAAAAAAAAGTCTCTGAAAAACATTTCAGTAGTTTCTCACAACCCTAAACATATGCTGACTTAAGAGCAATCCCCCTCCTAATTATCCAAGTGAAATGAATACTTGTGTTCACCCAAAAACCTATATGCAAATGTTTACAGGGGCTTTATTTGTAATCAACAAAAACTGGAAAAAATCCAAATATCAAACTAGTGATAGGTAAACAGTGGTACATTCATATTATAGAATATGCTCAGCAATAAAAAGGAATGCACTACAGAACACAGATCAGTGGTCGCCAGGAGCTGGGAGTGGGGCATGAGAGATGGGAGGAGCGGTTGACTACACAGGGACACAGGGATTTTTGGAATGATGAAACTATATCTGGGATGAAATGGTGGCTACACAATTATATGCATTTGTCAAAAATTGGTTAACTGTGCACTAAAAGGGCCAGTGTTACTGTGTAAATTATGCCTTATAAATTTTTAAACTATCCAAAAAAATAAAATAAAATACCATCAAGACTAATCCCTATTTACCTTAGTTATCATCCAAATTCTAATCACCCAGACTCTAATCCCCATATAGCTCTGTAAATTCCTGAGTCTGACCAATTCCTCACCCCTTTCTCAGTTGCTCCAAAGCCTTCTATTGAGTGCTTGGAAACTCACTGTCATCAGCAAAATCCCTTATCTTTAATTTTTCCTCCAAACATCTTCACCTTTGTGCTTTAACTAGAACATGGTTTTCCTCTGAAGATTGCTTTCCCAGCCCTCCCTGGAATTGGACATTTTCCTACATCTTATGTGTCACTGGACTTGAGGATGAAACACAGACATTCTCCATGATCCCTTGCAAGCTGGAGAACATTTGCCCTCTCCTTGGCAAAAATCTCAGCTCCAAAAAGCTCATGCCAACATAAACATGAACTTATGCTCCATCTCCAGCTCTACCACTTCTTTACTCTCCCTTCTTCCCTGTAATAACTTTCTCACCACTCTAAACTTATAACCAGAAATGTGAGGTAGTACCTTAGTCCCTATTTATTTTTTTCACCTAATAATTTCAAACTATTTTCTCTGTGCTCAAACCAATACTCCTCCGTACTTCATTCATAGCTGATATTGTCCATTTTTATTAACTTCATTGAAGAAAAAGACAGAATAAAATTGCCTCACTTGATCAGCACCAATCAACTAACCCAATTTAATATGTAGCCTTCCCTCCTGTTATAGGAATGAATTACCAATGATGCCCTCTAAGGCCAACCCACTGGATAACATCTTTATTCCAAGCACTTTGCTTCAGCAGTTATCTAGTCACCGTCCCAAGTGGTCAGTCACTTGATCTGTATTCAACTATATTCATCTGCAAAACAAAACAAACTGCTGATACAACTTTCACTTAAAAAAAAAAAAAAAGGAAAGAAAACAAGCCTTCCTAGACGAATGTTGTCCTTTTGCTATTTCTCTTCCAGAAAGAAAAAGCAGAAGGATTATATTTTCTGTCTCCATTTGCTCATCATCTGATATCTCAAATTACATTAATCAGATATCTATACCCACATTCCATCTCTCTGAAACCTCTTTTGACACAAAGCGTGACGGCTTCTACTTTACTTGTCAAATCTTTTTTTTTTTTTTTAAAGGATCTTATTTATTTATTCACGAGAGACACAGAGAGAGAGGCAGAGACACAGGCAGAGGGAGAAGCAGGCTTCCCCCAGGGAGCCCAACGCAGGACCTGATCCCAGGGCTCCAGGATCACACCCTGGGCCAAAGGCAGATGCTCAACCGCTGAGCCACCCAGGCATCCCTACCTGTCAAATCTTAAACTTTTCAGCAGCATTTGACACTAGATTCATGCCTGAGTGTCACCATGTATCATTTGGGAACAATACCTATTTAACAGAGTTATTGAGCACAGTAAATGAATTACAGCATAATCTTTGGAAAATATTCTGATACCCTGAATGTTATCATTATTACTGCTCACTTTTCTCCTACCTTCTAGAAACACCATTGTGTCTTCTGTACTATCATATTCTCCTGGAGCTTTTACACCTCCTTGGCCATTCCTCAGTCATTATATCTTCCTTAAGAATCTTCAGGATAGGGATCCCTGGGTGGCGCAGTGGTTTGGCACCTGCCTTTGGCCCAGGGCGCGATCCTGGAGACTCCGGATCGAATCCCACATCGGGCTCCCTGCATGGAGCCTGCTTCTCCCTCTGCCTGTGTCTCTGCCTCTCTCTCTCTCTGTGACTATCATGAATAAATAAATAAAATCTTAAAAAAGAATTATTTTAAAAAAGAATCTTCAGGATATTGGCAAGCTACAGCTCTAAGTCCTCTCTTCCTCAGCTACATTCATTCCCTGGGTTAGAACATCCACATCAAGGTGCGTCAAAAGCATTAGAAGAGATTATCTAAGCCTCAACACTATTTGCATTTTGGGCCAAATAACTATTTGTTGTGAGAGGATGTTTAGCAGCATGACCGGCTTCTACCGGTCGTGCATAACTAGATGTCAGTAGCACCCCACTCCTGGTCGTGACAAAGCAAAACCTGCCAAGCATTATTCTAATTGCATTTCACTTATTAATTCATTGATCTTCAAAACAATCTCTTAAGGGAGATATTGTTGTTACTTTTAGATTTTATTTTTTAGTGCAGTTTTGGATTCACAGCAAAATTAAGAGGAAGCTATAGAGATTTCCCATATACTCCCTGCTCCAACATATGTGGTCTTCCCCATTATCAACCCACAAGAATGATACATCTGTTTCACATATATTTTTACATCATACTATATTTACACATCATAAGCTCACAGAGTCCAATCAGGTTCAATCAGAGCTGTATATTCTATGGTCTGGAAAAATTTATGATGACACGTATCCACCATTACAGTATTATACAGAGTGCTTTATTTTTTTTAAAGATTTTATCTATTTATTTGAGAGACAAACTATGAGTGGGGGGAGGGACAGAGGGAGACGAAGAGAGACAAACAGACTCCCTGCTGAGTGTTCAACCCCAGGACCCTGAGATCATAACCTAAGCAGCTAAACTGACTGAGCCACCCAGGCACCTGTAGACACTTTGACTGCCCTACAACTCCTGGTGTTCCACCTATTCATCCCTCTCCCCATTCAACCTCTGGCAATCACTGATCTTATTATTGTCTTCATAGTTTTGCCTTTTCTAGAATGTCATATAGTTGGAATCATAAAGTATGTAGCCTTTTTAGACTGCCTTTTTCACTTAGTAATATGCATTTAAGATTCCTTTACATTGGGATCCCTGGGTGGTGCAGCGGTTTGGCGCCTGCCTTTGGCCCAGGGCGCGATCCTGGAGACCCGGGATCAAATCCCACATCAGGCTCCCGGTGCCTGGAGCCTGCTTCTCCCTCTGCCTATGTCTCTGCCTCTCTCTCTCTGTGTGTGTGACTATCATAAATAAATAAAAAATTAAAAAAAAATTCCTTTATGTCTTTTCATGGCTCAGTAGTTCATTTCTTTATAATATTGAATTACATTCCATTGTCTGGATGTACTACAATTAATTCATCCATTCACTTACTGTAAGATATCTTGGTTGTTTCCAAGTTTGGCAATTATGAATGAAGCTGCTGGAGACACCTGGGTGACTCAGTGGTTAAGTGCCTGCCTTCAGCACAGGGCGTGATCCTGGAGACCCTGAATCAAGTCCCACATCGGGCTCCCTGCATGGAGACTGCTTCTCTCTATGCCTTAAAAAAAAAAAAAATGAAGCTGCTTTAAATATCTTGCTTCTTTTTTTTTTTTTTTTTTAATTTATTATAGTCACACAGAGAGAGAGAGACACACAGGCAGAGGGAGAAGCAGGCTCCATGCATCGGGAGCCCGACGTGGGATTCGATCCCGGGTCTCCAGGATCGCACCCTGGGCCAAAGGCAGGCGCCAAACCGCTGCGCCACCCAGGGATCCCAAACATCTTGTTTCTTGAAACATTTTTGTCTTTTTATTCTCATTACACTGTCTTCTGCAGAGCACAGGTTTTGGGTTTTTTTTTTAAACCCATGAGAGACAGAGAGGCAGAGGGAGAAGCAGACTCCATACGGGGAGCCCGACGTGGGACTCAATCCTGGGTCTCTAGGATCACACCCTGGGCCGAAGGCGGCACTAAACCGCTGAGCCACCAGGGCTGCCCAGACACAGGTTTTAAGTTTTAATGACGTTCAGCTTATCAATTCTTTTTTTTTTTTATAGCTTATGAATTCTTTCATAAATCATGTCTTTGGTGTTATTTAAAAAGTCAACACCAGGGATCCCTGGGTGGCGCAGCGGTTTGGCGCCTGCCTTTGGCCCAGGGCGCGATCCTGGAGACCCGGGATCGAATCCCACATCGGGCTCCCGGTGCATGGAGCCTGCTTCTCCCTCTGCCTATGTCTCTGCCTCTCTCTCTCTCTCTCTCTCTGTGACTATCATAAATAAATAAAAAAATTGAAAAAAAAAAAAAAAAAAAAGAATGTTCTTTAAAAAAAAAAAAAAAAAAGTCAACACCAGGGCGGCCCTGGTGGCACAGTGGTTTGGCGCCGCCTGCAGCCCAGGGTGTGATCCTGGAGACCCGGAATCGAGTCCCACATCTGGCTCCCGTATGGAGCCTGCTTCTACCTCTGCTTGTGTCTCTGCCTCTCTGTCTGTCTTTCATGAATAAATAAATAAAAAATCTTTAAATAAAATAAAAATAAAAAGTCAACACCAAATCAAAAGTCATTTACATTTCCTTCAATTATTCTCCTAGATTTTTAAAGCTTTGTGTTTTACACTTAGGTCTGTGATCCATTTTGAGCTAAATTCTGGGAAGGGTATGAGGTTTGTGTACAGATTTTCACTCTCTCTTTTTTTAATATGTGAATGTCCAGTTGTTCCAGCACCATTTGTTGAAAAGACAATCTTTATTCCATTGCATTGCCTTTGTTCTTTGCCAAAGATTAGTTGATCTATATTTATGATGGTCTGCTTCTGGACTATTTCATTGATCTATTTGTCTGTTCTTTCTCCAATACAGTATTGTCTTGATTTGTGTAACTTTTTTTTAAAGATTTTATTTATTCATGAGAGACACAGAGAAAGGGGCAGAGACATAGGCAGAGGGAGAAGCAGACTCCATGCAGGAAGCCCGATGTGGGTCTCCATCCCAGGACTCCGGGATCACACCCTGAGCCAAAGGCAGATGCTCAATCACTGACCCACCCAGGCGTCCTGATTTGTGTAACTTTATAGTAAGTCTTAAAGTTGGGTAGCAAGGGATCCCTGGATGGCGCAGCGGTTTGGCGCCTGCCTTTGGCCCAGGGCGCTGATCCTGGATATCCGGGATCGAATCCCACGTCGGGCTCCCGGTGCATGGAGCCTGCTTCTCCCTCTGCCTGTGTCTCTGCCTCTCTCTCTCTCACTGTGTGCCTATCATGAATAAATTAAAAAAAAAAAAAAAAGTTGGGTAGCAATAGTCCTCCAGCTTTCTTTTCCTTCAACATTGTGCTGGCTATTCTGGGTCTTCTTCTTCTCCAAATAAATTTAAGAAGCAGTTTGTCCATATCAAAAATAAATTTTGTTGGGATTTTGATAGGGGTTGCATTAAATTTATAAATCAAGTTGGAAAGAACTGACATCTTGATAACATTGTCTTACTATCTATGAACATGAAATATTTCTCCATATATTTGGTTCTTTGATTTCATTTATCAGAAATTTGTAGTTTTCTTCATATAGATCTTATAACTTGTTGCATTTATACTTAAATATTTCATGGTTTTGGATGTTAGTGTAAATGGTATTGTACTTTTAATTTTAAATTCCACTTGGTCATTCTGGTATATAAAAAAGTCGTTGAGTTTTGAAAATTAACCTGGTATCTTACAACCTTGCTATAATTTTGTCAACTTTGTTTTTTGTCAGTTCTTTCAGATTTTCTACATACACAATCATGTCATCTGCAAACCAAGACAGTTTTATTTCTTCTTTCCCAATCTCCAAACCTTGCATTTCTAGACTTCTAGAACATTGAATGGCAGTGAAGAGAGAGGATATCTTTGCCTTATTCCTAATCTTACAAGAAAGCTATGAGTTTCTTTTTTTAAAATATTTTATTTATTTATTCATAAGAGACAGAGAGAGAGAGAGACAGGTAGGCAGAGGGAGAAGCAGGCTCCATGCAGGGAGCCCAATGCGGGACTCGATCCCGGGTCTCCAGGATCACACCCTTGGCTGAAGGCAGCGCTAAACCACTGAGCCACCAGGGCTGCCCAAGCTATGAATTTCTTACCATAAAGTATGATGTTAGCTGTAGGTTTCATGTAGATATTCTTTATCAAGTTGAGGAGGTAACCATTAATTCCTAGTTTACTAAAAGTTTTTATGATAAAAAAAAGTTAGACTTTGTGATTTTTTTCTGCATCTATTGATAAGATCATGTGAGTTTTCTTTAACCTTTTGATGTGATGAATTATATTGATTTTTGAATGTTGAACCAGCTTTGCATACCTGAGATAAACTCACCTGGTTGTGGTGTACCAATCGCTTTACACATTGTTGAATTAAATTTGATATTTTGTTGAGGATGTTTGCCTCTATGTTCCTATAACTTATTGGTTTGTAGTGGTTTTTTTCTCTTGCAATGTCTTTGTCTAGTTTGGGACTTAAGGTAATGCAGCACTCATAGAATGAGTCCGGGAGAATTCCTTCCTTCTGCTTCTATTCTTTGAAAGAGATTATAGAAAATTGGTATAACTTCTTTCTTAAATATCTGGTAGAATTCAACAGTGAAACCCAACTGCTTTCTGTTTTGGAAGATTATTAACTGTTGATTCAATTTTTTAAAAGATACAGGCCTACTCAGATTGTCTATTAGTGTTTCTGTGATTTTTGACACATGGTTTCTTTCCAGGAATTAGTTCATTTCATCGGGCTATCAAATATGTGGGCATAGAATGGTTCAGAGTATATCTTCATTATCTTTTCAATATCCATGGGCTCTGTAATGATGCCCCCTCTTTCATTTCTGATGTTAGTAATTTGTGTCCTTTCTCTTTTTTCTTAGTTTGGCTAGAGGCTTATTGATTTGATTGATCTTTTTAGTGAACTAAGTTTTGATTTTATTGATTTTCCCTACTATCTGCTTTTCAGTTTATTTGATTTCTACTCTAATTCTTATTATTTTTCTTCTGCTAATTTTGGATTTGCCTTTGTCTTTCTAGTTTTCTAACATGGAAACTTAGATGATTGATACTAGATTTTTTAAATTTATGCATTCAACACTATAAATGTTTCTCTAAGCACTGTTTTGCTGCATCCCAGAAATTTTGGGAAGTTGCATTTTAATTTTCCCATAGTTAAAAATATTTTTAAATTTCTCTTGAGATTCCTTCTTTTACCCAAGTGTTATTTAGAAGTATGCTATTTAATCTCCATATACTTTAGGAATTCCCAATTATCTTCCCATTATCGATTTCTAGGTTAATTCTACTGTGATCTGAGAGGAGACATACAATTTTTATTCTTTTAAATTTGTTAAGGTATATTTCATGACCAACAATGTGATCAATCTGGGTGAATGGTCCATGTGATCTTTCTTTCAGAAAGGGGAAGGAGCAGGAGGAGAGGAAGAAAGAGAACCCCAAGCAGGCTCCATCCCCAGCACAGAACCTGATGCATGGCTTGATTTCACATCCCTGATAACATGACCTGAGCTGCAATCATGAGTCAGACATTTAACTGACTGAGCCACCCAGCTGCCCCATGGTCCACGTGATCTTGAGAAGAATGTGTATTCTGCAATTGTTGGATGAAATAGTCTATTGATGTCAATTATACCCAGTTGAATGATGGTATTGTTAAGTTCAACTCTATCCTTACTGAGTTTCTGCCTGCTAGATCCACCCATTTCTGATAAAAGTGTTGAAGTTTCCAACTGTAATTGTGGATTCATCTACCTCTCAGTGCAGTTCTAGCCATTATGTATTTTGATGCTCTATTGTGAGGCATATTGAAAGTTAAGGATTGGTATGTATCCTTGGGGGAAATGTCCCCTTTATAATTATGGAATGTCAAGAAAAAAGGGAGATGGCAGAGTAGTAAAATCCTGAGCTCACCTCTTCCCATGGACACACCAAGGCTGTAACTACATATAGAGAAATTTTCTCCGAGAAAGTCCTGAAGACTAAAAGAACAGCTCTTCCACAAGCTGACGACATAAAGAAAAAGCCATAGCATTGGAGGGGCAAACACGCTGTCTAATCAGGAACCAAATTCCTGGCATGGCAACTTATAAACAGGATGTCACTGGCATAGAGGTATCACTGAGGAGTGGGAGTTCAAGCTTCATATTGGGCAATCTCTGCCCTGGGGGATCTAAACCATGTAGATGAGCTTCCAACATGACTGGCTGTGAAAATGAGTGGGGCTTAACTCCAGGAGAGCCAGAGGGCTAGAGGAAACCAAGACTCTACTCTTAAAGATCTTGCACATAATCTAGCTCCCTCCAAGATCCAACACAGAGGCAGCAGTGTGAAAAGGGCCTGGGCCAAAAGTGAAGACTTACTGACTAATTTTGAGGTATGTGCCAGAGGGGCAGGGATTTGCAGAATTTTCTCTGGGAACAGGACGACTGATGGGTGCCATTTTTCTTGCCCTCTTTTAGCCTAGCTAACCTCATGCTGATGTACACCAGTTCTGATACTCTACATCTAACATGCTAGCACTGCTCACCCCTTGAAAAGCAGTTTTTGCTCTGCTGCAACCAGTAGACAGCCTCAGCAGGGAACATCACTCCTCCAAAGCAATTCCTGCTCTCACAGAAGGAAAGCCAACCTGGCCCAACAGCACACCCACACTAGTCATAGCCAAGCATCAGAGTCAGCCCTGCCCACCAGTACATGCAGCAGTCATGGCCCAGTCACAATAGTAGGGCACATGTAACCCATACGGCGGACACCACTGGACTGGCTGGTTCTGGTAATCAGGGGGAAACTGTACCTTCTATGTAAGACCACTACTTTCAAAACCAGGAGATGTAGCTGACATACCTAATATATAGAAACAAACACAGAGACTCAGACAAAGTGAGGAGACAGAGGAATGGAATATGTTCCAAACAAAATAACAAGACAAAAACCTCAGAAAAGGAACTAGACAAAAGAGAGGTAAGCAATCTACCTGATATAGAGTTCAAAGTAATGGTCATAAAGCTGTTCACCGAACTTGGGAGAAAAGTAGATGAACTCAGTGAGAATTTTAACAGAAAATATTCAAAAGAACTAATCAGAACTGGTTCTTTGAAAAGCTAAAATTGATAAATCTTTAACTAAACTCATCAAGAGAAAAATATAAAGGACCCAAGTAAATATAATTAGACACGAAAGAGGAGGAGGCAGAACCAACATGATGGAAATACAAGGGATTATAGGCAACTACTACAAAAAATTATTTGGAACAAACTGGACAATTTAGAAAAATAGACAAATTTCTACAAATATACAATCTGCTAAGACTAAATCAGGAAGAAATACACAATCTGAACAGACTGATTACTAGTGGTGAAATTGAATCAGTAATCGAAAAGCTCCCAACAAACAAAAGTCCAGGATCAAACTGTTTCATTGGTGAATTCCATCGAACATTTAAAAAAGAGTTAATGCTTATCCTTCTCAAACTATTCCAAAAAATTAAAGAGGAAGAAATGCTTCCAAATTCATTCTACAAGACCAGCATTACTATGATACCAAACCAGACAAAGACACTACGAAAAAGAAAATTACAGGCCAATATCTCTGATGGACAAAATGCAAAATCCTCAACAATACATACTAAAATATTAGCAAACAAAATTCAATAATACATGGGAAGGATCATTCCCATGATCAAGTGAAATATATTCCAGGGATGCAAGGATGGGTCAATATTGGAAAATCAGTCAATGTTATTCACTACATAAACAAAATGAAGTATAAAAAAATCATATGATCATCTTAGTAGATGCAAAAAGAGCATTTGACAAAATTCAACATGTATTTATGATAAAAATTCTCAACAAAGTTGAGTATAGAGGGAACATATCTCAACATAACAGAGGACATTTATGAGGGGTGTCTGGGTGGCTCAGTTGGTTAAGAGACTGCCTTTGGTTCAGGTCATGATCTCAGGGTCCTGAGATTGAGCCCCATATCAGGCTCTTTGCTTAGTGGGGAGTCTGCTTGTTCCTCTGCCCCACCCTTTACTCATGCTCTGTCTCTCAAATAAATAAATAAAATCTTAAAAAAAAATTGAGGCCATATATGATAAACCAAAGCTGACATCATACCCAATAGAGAAAAGGTGAAAGCATGTCCTCCAAGATCAGGAATAAAACAAGGATGCTGACACTCATCCCTATTATTGCAGATATCCATGAAAGATCTAGACAAAGCACCACACAAGAAGAAAAAAAAGATATTCAAATTGGTGAAGAAGTAAAACTGCCAATATCTGAAGAAGACATACTATAAGCAAAAAATCCTAAATATTTAAGGGTGCCTGGGTGGCTCAGTCCTTAAAGCCTCTGCTTCTTGATTTCAGCTCAGATCAGGATCTCAGGGTCCCACATCAGGCTCCCTGCATGGAGCCTGCTTCTCCCTCTGCTTGTGTCTCTGCCTTTCTCTCTCTCTCTCTGTGTCTCTCATGAATAAATAAATAAAATCTTAAAAAAAAGAGGAAATAAAGAATCTTAAATATTTTTATTTTTTTTTAAATTTTTTTATTATTTATTTATGATAGCACACAGTGAGAGAGAGAGGCAGAGACACAGGCAGAGGGAGAAGCAGGCTCCATGCACCGGGAGCCCGACGTGGGATTTGATCCTGGGTCTCCAGGATCGCGCCCTGGGCCAAAGGCAGGCGCCAAACCGCTGCGCCACCCAGGGATCCCAATCTTAAATATTTTTAAATATGAAAATTAATAAATGAATTCAGTAAATTCGCAGGATACAAAATTAATATATAGAAATCCATTGGTTTTGTTTCTTTAAGATTTTATTTAGATATGAGAGAGAGAGAGCATGAGTGGGGTGAGGGGGAGAGAGAGAGAGAGAGAGAGAAGCAGAATCCCCACTGAGCAGGGAGTCCAAGGTAGGGCTTGATGTGGGACTTGATCCCAGGACCCAGGGATCATGACCTGAACTGACCTGAAACATGACCTGAAAGCAGATGTGTAACCAACTAAGCTTCCCAGGCGCCCCTCTGTTGTGTTTCTATACGTTAATAATGAACTAGCAGAAAGAAAAATTAAGGAAACAATCCCACTTAATATTGCTTAAAAAGAACAAAATACCTGGGAATAAATTTAACCATGTGGGTAAAAGATCTATACTTTGAAAACTCTAAGACATTAATGAAATAAATTGAAGATGACAGAAATAAATGGAGGGGGATACCATGCTCACAGAGTGGAAGAATTAAAATTGTTATTATGTCCATACTACTCCAAGCAATCTACAAATCCTATGTAATCTCTATTAAAATACCAATGGTATTATTCACAAAACTAGAATAAATAATCCTAAAAGTTGTATGGAACCAAAAAAAGACTTCAAATAGCCAAAGCAATCTTTTTAAAAAAAAGATTATTTATCTAGGGCAGCCCAGGTGGCTCAACGGTTTAGCGCCACCTTCAGCCCAGGGTGTGATCCTGGAGACCCGGCATCGAGTCCCACATCGGGTTCCCTGCATAGAACCTGCTTCTCCCTCTGCCTGTGTCTCTGCCTCTCTTTCCTCTCTCTCTCTCTCTGTCTCTCATGAATAAATAAATAAAATCTTAAAAAAAAAAGATTATTTATCGGATGCCTGGGTGGCTCAGCAGTTGAGTGTCTGCCTTCAGCCCAGGGCATGATCCTGGAATCCCAAGATCGAGTCCCACGTCGGGCTCCCCGCGTGGAGCCTGCCTCTCCCTCTGCCTGTGTCTCTGCCTTTCTCTCTCTGTGTCTCTCATGAATAAATACATAAAATCTTTTTTAAAAAAGACTTTATTTATTTACTTATTTATAAGATATCCACAGAGAGAGGCAGAGATATAGGCAGAGGGAGAAGCAGGCTCCCCATGGGGAGCCTGATGTGAGACTCAATCCTAGGACCCTGGGACCGCAATCCAAGCCAAAGGCAGACACCCAATCACTGAGCCACCCAGGCATCCCAACAATCTCTTTTAATTGGTGCATTTAGATCAATGATGTTCAAAGTGATTACTGGTATAGTTGGGCTACTACATCTACCACATTAGTTACACTTTACATTTGTTGCCCTTACTCTTCATTCTTATTTTTGTATACCAATCTTTTTCTGCCTTTGGGGGATTAATTGAGAGTATTACAATTCTATTTTCTCTCCTTTTTAGCATATAAGTTGTATTTCTCTACTTTTTTAAGTGGTTGCTCTAGAGCTTGCAGCATACATTTACAGATAATCCATGACCACATTCAAATAACACTGCACTTCACAAGTAGTGTGAATGACTTCTAATAATAAAACAATCCTGATTCTTCTTCCCATCACATTTATCATTGCTGTCATTCATTTAATTTATACATTAACATATATTTTTATGTATAATTGCATACATCGTTACTATTATTTTGAACAAATCTATTTAGAGGGGAGAGGTGGGGAGAGGGAGAAAATCTCAAGCAGACTCCCCGCTGAGCACAGAGCCCTATGTGGGGCCCAATCTCATAACCTTAAGATCATGACGTGAGATGAAATTAAGAGTCGGATGCTTAACCAACTAAGCCACCCAAGCACCCCTCTTTTTTTGAGAGAGAGAGGGGGAGGGGCAGAGGGGTAGAAGGGCAGAGGGAGATGGAGAGAATCTTAAGCAGGCTCCACACCCAGCGCAGAGCCCAATGCAGGGCTCGACCTCATGACCCTGAGATCATGATCTGAGCTGAAATCAAAAAGCAGAAGCTTAAAGGACTGAGCCATCCAGGTGTCCCAAAGTGCCACTCTTTTAATGTTTTCTTTTTTTTTTTAATTTTTATTTATTTATGATAGTCACACACACAGAGAGAGAGAGAGAGAGAGAGGCAGAGACATAGGCAGAGGGAGAAGCAGGCTCCATGCACCGGGAGCCCGACGTGGGATTCGATCCCGGGTCTCCAGGATCGCGCCCTGGGCCAAAGGCAAGCGCTAAACCGCTGCGCCACCCAGGGATCCCCTCTTTTAATGTTTTCTTTAAAAAAAAAAAAAAAAAAAAAAAAAGATTTACTCATGAGACACACACACACACACACACACACGGGAGTGGGGGACAGAAACACAGGCAGAGGGAGAAGCAGGCTCCCCGCAAGGAGCCCAATGCAGGACTCGATTCCAGATCCCAGTATCATGCCCTGAGCCAAAGGCAGACACTAAACTGCTGAGTCGCCCAGGCGTCCTGACAGTAATGGATTCTAATCAATAGAATTAAATAAGAATCTGTGAATCCATACAGATATAAATCAAATAATTGCAGTCCTGGGGACTCAGAAAAAGCCTCCCAGAGAAAGTGAGATTGAACCACTTGTCTGGCTTTGCTTCGCCCAGTGGCTTTGGACAACACAAAGGAACTGGCCACCACATCCCTTGGCCCTTTAACAGCCCCCTCTACCCTGTGCCTCTGAGGTGCCTCAAGTGGTAATCCACAGCTCAGGGACCCATTTCCACAGTCCATGCCACAACCAGAGGCTGTGACTAAGTTGTTCAGGTCCCCGAACACCTAGCCTTCTCTATGACCCTTAGGGAATGATGCCCTCAGATCCAGAGACAGCAGACAACACTGTCCCACTCCCGGCCTGGGCAAATGGCGCTAATGAGGTAGTGGCTCCGAACCTAGAGGAGGTAAAGATAGGCTGGGCAGGAAGGACCAAGTGACATGATTGGTACCAACCAGCTGCAATTTGCCTTAATGGGACTCCACAAATCAATATTGTAGCCAGAACCTAGGAAGGGCCAAGCTGAAGTGATGGACCTCTGGGGTCAGCAGCCCAGTGTGGAGGGTGTCCAGTGCTAGGGTTTCCAGTGGAAGGGTGTGCCTTGGCATTCTCCAGCACTTGTCAGCCCAGAACACCTGCCCTGTTCCAGGACTCCTTTCAGAGGCCTGAAATCTCAGATGCTCCTCTGCAGAAGTCTCTACATGCCCACAATATTAACAACATTTCCTTACATGGGGTTCCCTGAGGGCCTGATCAGACCAATGCATCAAAAATTCCAAGGCATTCTGTACAGGGAATACAAATCTAGGATACCAGTGAAGCTGGTGACTTACTGGATAAACAAAACTTCACCCATAAAAGGGAGACGATTCAGGACCTACCAGTTTTTAAGGGTTCAATGGAGCTATTTAGGGAGAACACAAAGAGATCACATTGGATTATACAGTACAAGGAAAGCAATATGAATCTGCAGAGAGTTATGATCACAATTCAAACCAGCCTTAATAATAGAAGAAACACTCCTGCTTAGAATCCTAGAGCTCTATCTTTGGCACTACCTCTTTATCATGCCTTTTGCCTGTTCAGAAATGGCCTGTATGAAGATGGATCTCAGCCTGTTGTAACAAAGATTGGGTGCTCTGGGCCTCCCCAATGCCTTTTAACGTTGTCAATTATCTCCTTGTGAATTACAAAAAAAAAAAAAAAAAAAAAGATTTCTAGATCTAGATATATACCTATATCTAAATATATATATCTAGAACTATATGTCTATAAATATCTATATATATTATATTATTTATAGACATAAATATACATATACACACACCATTTCCTCAAACTTATCAATTAACACAAAGCAGTGTTATGCACTCAAATAAATAAGCAAGTAAAAATAAGGGAGGAGAGGAAACAGAAGTAAGTTAGAGGCATAACTTACACAAAACCTGGAGTCATGACAAGATCTGTCCCACAGGAAAACAGGAAGAAGTTTAGAAATGCAAGGCTGCGAAGGATGTGATAGGAAGTAATCAAAGATGAAGCTCATAGTGGCTGGTAGAGCCCAGCAGTAAATGTCCTTCTGTACTAAGCTCAAGAGCTGTTGTGTCCTCTCAAAATTCATATATTGAAGTCCTAACCCTCAGTGCCTCAGAATGTGACTATATTTGGAGATGAGGTTTTAAAGAAGTAATTAAATTTAAATGAAGTCATTAGGGTGAATCCTAATATGATATGAAGGTGAGGTTAGGACCCAGATACACAGAAAAAAGACTGTGAAGACAAAGGAAGAAGACAGTCACGTGCAAGACACGGAGATAGACCTCAAGAGAAAAACAACACTAAAAAAAAGAGAGAGAGAGAGAGAGAGAAAACACTGCTGACAGCTTGATCTTGCACTTCTACCCTCCACCACTGTGAGGAAATAGGTGCTCTTTAAGGCACCTAGACTGTGGTACTTTGTTATAGCAGCCCTAGCAGACTAATACAGGAGCTAATAGAAGTATTAAGGCAGGAGACTGGACAAGCTTGCCTTTGTTTTTTAGGTAGTAGAGTGAAGGACGGGCAATAGTGGAGAGACACAGATACCAGGGAGATATATCTTGTATAGGAAATTATGGCAGAAGGGTAAGAAAAACATGATTAGCCTTGGACCAAAGGAATAGTGGGAATGTAGAAGAAAGGCTTATTTCAAGAAAAAATGGAGGAAAAATCTGTAGGATTTGATCTCTTGTTGTCTTGGCAGGGGGAAGGTAGAAGGAGAAGAGACATGCACTATAGAAAGAGCCAAGAAATTGAGAAAAGCACCAGAGTGTCACCTGTGTATATGGACTATTTTAATTAGGACTAAAATTAGAACAGGGGCACCTGGGTGGCTCAGTTGGTTATGCATCTGCCTTTGACTCAGGTCATGATCCTAGAGTCCTTGGATTGAGTCCCACCTCAGCCTCTGCTCAGTGGGGAGCCTGCTTCTCCCTCTCCTCCCTGCTTGTGCTCTCTCTGGCTATCTCTGTCAAAAAAAAAAAAAAAAAAAAAAAGGAAATAAAAGAAAAGGAAAAGAAAGGAAAAAGGAAAAAGGAAAGGAAACAAAAGAAATAAAATTAGAGCAGAGGCAGCTGAGGTATATTACCTCAAGGATAAACCAGAAGACAGGTGAAGTGAGTCAACCCTATTAGCTTTAGGACTTTGAGTCAGGATTCTGAAAATGTTTGGTTCAGAGCATTGGCATATTGGAACTAAAAAGACAATCCCAGCATCAAAAATTATAAAATACAGGGCACCTGGGCAGCTACGTTGATTAAGCATCTGCCTTTGGCTTAGGTCATGATCCCAGAGTCCTGGGATCAAGTCCTCCATCAGGCTCCTTGCTTCTCCCTATTCCTTTGCCTGTCACTCCCCCTGCTTGTGCTCTCTGTCAAGTGGATAAACAAAATCTTTTTTTTTTAAGATTTTATTTATTTATTCATGAGAAACACGGGGAGGGGGAGGGTGCAGAGACACAAGCAGAGGGAGAAGCAGGCTCCATGCAGAGAGCCCAATGTGGGACTTGATCCTGGTACTCCAGGTTCACGCCCTGAGCCAAAGGCAGATGCTCAACTGCTGAGCCACCCAGGCATCCCAACAAAGTCTTTTTAAAAAATTATAAAATACATAGTTGTAAACCTAATTGATGAGATAAAAGACTGCTACGTTGAAAACTACAAAACACAGGATCTTCTTTGAAACAACTAAATTGGTTGGTTTGGTCACAAATTAGGAAAAAATATATTCCACTTCATATTTAGAAACTAAAATGAAATAGAAATAGGTTGTTACTTGTTATACACATATAATTAAAAATCCATCTCCTGCAGTGCCTGGGTGGCTCAGTCTGTTAAGTGTCTGCCTTTGGCTCAGATCATGATTTTGGGGTCCTGGGATTGAACCCTGTCAGGCTCCTTGCTCAGTGAGGAGTCTGTTTCCCCCTCTCCTGCCCCTCCCTCCTGCTCATGCGCTTGCGTTCTCTCGCTCTCTCTCTCCCTCCTTCCCTCTCTCTCTCTCTCAAAAAAAAATCCATCTCCTAAATTAAATTTAAGGCCTATAGAGAGTGGAAGGTAATAAAACACAGTATATACATTAGGTATGCATAAAAAATAGCTACGGAACTTGTAGAACACAAAAATTCAGCAGTGGCAGGTAGGATTTTATTGTCATAAGCAGCAGCAAAAACAGAAAAGAGGAAGCACACATATGCCAAATTTGGTTGCAAGGAATCAGTTCCCCTGGCCCAGTGTTTCTCAAAGTGTGATGTGGTGACAGCCTGCACCAGAATCCCCTACAGTACAGTAAGAGTACAGAATAATCCAGGGCCATACATCAGACAGTTGCAGTTTAAACAAGCTCCCAAAGTCTTTCTTAGGCTCCTTGAAGTTTAAGAACACTTCTCCACATCTCTGAAAACAGTAATTGTTTTTCTGAGAAAACTGTAGGAAATATTGGTCTATACTAGCAGCAAATTAAGGATAGCCCACAAGAAACTTAAGTGAATGTTCTGAGATTATAGAGTCTAAGAAAGCCATTTTTTTTCCACTTTAATATTTTGAGCTTTGAGGAAGGTATATCAAATATATAACCTTATTTATTGTTTAGTAAAGAAAAGATGTTTCTTAGGTACCTGGGTGGCTCAGTGGTTGAGCGTCTGCCTTTGACTCAGGTCATGATGCTGGGGTCCTGGGATCGGGTCCCACATCAGGCTCCCCGTGGGGTGCCTGCTTCTCCCTTTGCCTATGTCTTTGCCTCTCTCTGTCTCTCATTAATAAATACATTAATTAAATCTTTAACAAAGAAAAGAAAAGCTGTTTCTTGGAATGAAAGAGTTCTTCCTACCAAAAAAAAAAAAAAAAGGTCAAGATATAACATTCATTCTTCTATTATTCTTTTCATAAATAAACTCAATTCTCTATAGGTATGTTTTGTTTTGTTGTTGTTTCTGAAACAAAATGGGAATAATGAACACATGTGGATACCGTGCTTAATTTTTGTGTTTTCCGTTTTCTTGGCCCTCTGAATATGCATTATGTTTCACAGACTCTCATAGGTCCTCCTGCTCTTTATTGAGTCTGCTTATCACCCTTTTCAAGGAACCTTGACCATTCTCTGCATCAGATGGCACAGCGTTTGTCTGTAAACTTTCCATATGCCTCCCTAGGCTAATTGTTTTCATAGTAATTGTAGCTTCTTGTATCAGAATGGTCATTCCAGGGTTCTCCAGATGAGGAGCACATACCAATCTTTCATTAACTGACTAAATTTGTGAGTGTGATGTAATTTTTTAAAATTTATTTATGATAGTCACAGAGAGAGAGAGAGAGAGAGGCAGAGACATAGGCAGAGGGAGAAGCAGGCTCCATGCACCGGGAGCCCGACGTGGGATTCGATCCCGGGTCTCCAGGATCGTGCCCTGGGCCAAAGGCAGGCGCTAAACCACTGTGCCACCCAGGGATCCCATGTGAGTGTGATGTAAGTGAAACAAAATTCTCTTTTTTTTTAAACCACCGGATCCACAACAGAATGTTTTCTGAGGTCTATCAAAGAACTACTAGTTCCCCAATTCTAAGGGTTCAACACTTTTGCAAGTGTGTGCACCTGCTACTCAGTCATGAGCAATCAGTGGACATGAAGCCTGCTGACAAATCAATATTGTACTTCAACACATCTACTCCCATTATTCAAGTTGTTTCCCATAGCAGCTATCCCTTGGGTGTCTCCATGGGTAGGAATCATGTGCTCTAAGTTCTAGATCTTTATCATTAGTCATGGGCATCGGGTTGATGGGCCACTGACTGTGATCTCCATTTCTTTTTTTATTCTTAAATAGGTCCCCCATTTAGGGGCACCTGGCTGGGTCCCAGGTTAGATGTAGAACTTAATTAAAAATAAGATAAGGGGTGCCTGGGTGGCTCAGTTAGTTAAACGTCTGCCTTCAGCTCAGGTCATGATCCCAGAGTCCTGGGATCAAACTCCACATCTAGCTCCCTGTTCAGTGGGGAGACTGCTTCTCCCTCTCCCTGCCTGCCACTCCGCCTGCTTGTACTCTCATATGCACATGTACGTGTTTTCTGTGTCAAATAAATACAATCTTTAAAATAAATAAAATAAATAAGAGGCACCTGGGTGGCTCAGTCTTGTTAAGCATCTAACTCTTGATTTCAGCTCAGGCTGTGGTCTAGTGATCATGGGATCCAGCCCTGCATCAGGATCTGTGGAATCTGCCTGTCCCTTTCCATCTGCTCCTCCCCCAGTGCGATCTTTCTTCTCTTAAAATCTTAAAGTCTTCCATTTCACTTTCTCTTTTAAGGCACTATTTTAAGGCACTATATGTTGTGTTTATCCATTCTTATATTCCCTTTTGGTCTTTATTTTTGACATTTTTATTTCTAATTTTTTCTTGACACCTGTGCCTTCATTTTTGAATTTTTCTAAGGCCAATCAAATTATGAATCATTTTATTTTTTTCTTTTTTGAATCTTGTTTTGAAGTAGTATGTTGCAGTCTTGATGTTTTCTGAGCATATCTTTCTTTCTTTTTTTTTTTAAAGATTTTATTTATTTATTCATAGACACAGAGAGAGAGAGGCAGAGACACAGGCAGAGGGAGAAGCAGGCTCCATGCAGGGAGCCCAACGTGGGACTCGATCCTGGGTCTCCAGGATCACACCCTGGCTGCAGGCGGCGCCAAACCACTGCGCCACCGGGGCTGCCCTGAGCATATCTTTCTAGCGTATTTTTATTATCCTTTGGATTTCTTATTCTTTTTTTCTTATAACTTGGTTGGGGATTGGCCTTGATATTTCTGTTGCTTTTTTTGTAGGTTTAATTTAGATGCCCTGAATTATTAGGAAGTGTATTTCAAGGTAGCTTTTGTACTTCAAAGAGCTTTCATCTGTTGTCTTTGTGTAGTGTTTAAAAGCTATGTCAAAAAATAAAAAAATAAATAAAAAATAAAAGCTATGTCAACCTGCTTTCTGAGGATTACCTGACTTTGTTCCCATTTTACATGTTTATCAGGACCTCTTTGCTTGTTCCTAATCTGCTTAAATTTTTATTTCCTTGTGTGGGGCCTTGTCCTTGAAGGGACCCCTGTTTAGTTTTAGGAATTTGTAGGGTCTTCCTACAGACTCCTTACACTCATCAGTTACTGAATTAGGAAAACACCTTCCAGTTTGAGTTCTTGGATTGCCCTGCTGTACCTTTCAGTGAATACTTGTTGGCTCTCTTGGGGTTGGTTCTTCTATTCTCAGGGGTATATTCTTCTATACCCCTTGCTTTGCTTTTCCTCATTTAAAAGGTTGAAACCAATTTGTCAGAACACTCATTTATTGTAGTAAAAATGTTTTTTTAATGGGTTTTCGGTTTTGCTATTTGCTTTTTTACTGGTGATTAGGAATAATCCAAAAATTACGCTGCCAGTGCTGCTATCTCTTTGTTTTCAATTCTGAAGGAAGGCCAATTTGCTGGTCTGTTTTTAATTTTTATGCTTACTATATTTTGAGTCCTAAGAAATGTGTATTCTGAGGTCATGAAAATATTTTCCTGTGTTTTCTTACAGAAGTTTTGTTGTTTTTCTTTTCATATTTAAGTCTGCGATCAATGTTGAATACATTTTTGTGCATGGTGTGGATAGAGTTTACTTTTTCATATGGCTGTCCAAATCATCTAGCACCATTTATTGACAAAACTATGAATCATCCTCTCTTCGCTAAACTGCAGTAATACCTTTCCTGTAAAGGTAAACCAGGTGTTTATGTATGTGTAGTTTGGTTTCTGGGCTCTCCATTCTACTCTACTTAATGGATCTATTTGTTATCCTTTCCACAAAATCAGACTTAACTAGTTTTACAATATATATTGATAGGGCAGGGTAGGTAGATCCTCCACAAATTTGTCTCAAGAATGTGTTGGCTAACTTTTTTTGAGATTTTAAGTAATTGCCACACTCCATGTGGAGCGTGAATTTACAACCCCAAGATCAAGAGTCACATGCTTTACCGTCCAAGCCAGCCAGGCACCCGTTTGGCTATTATTCTAAGACTTTATATTTCCTATAAATATTAGACTCAGTTTGTTTCCACCAAACACAAGAAGAAACAGATTTTGACTAAGATTGTGATGAATCTACATCAGTATTGGGAGAACTGACATATTTTATGTTAGTATCAAGTCTTCCAATCTAGAAAAAGTTATTCTTGTTTTCTTCAATGTTTTATAGGCTACTGTAGAGTTTATGCGTCTGTTTTACTATATTATTTCCATGTACTTGATTTTTTGATGCTATTGTAAACAGCATTTAACTTCATTTTCTAATTGTTTATTGTTAATATATAGAACTACAATTAACTTTTAAATGTAAAAATATTTTTTTCAACTAAGCTCTACACCCAACATGGGGCTTGAACTCACAACGCTGAAATCAAGAGTCACATGCTCCACTGATTCAGCTAGCCAGGCACCCCAGAAATACAATTTTAAAAATATATTGGCATTACAATTAACTCGTTAAATTCTCTTAATAATTTTAATAGTTTGCCATAGATGCTTTTAGTTTTTCTCCAGAGACAGGAATGTCAAATGCAAATTAATTTTATTCTTCCTTGCCAATCTTTACCTGCCTTATTAAACTGACTAGAACTTCAAGCAACATTGAGTAGAAGCAGTAACTGTAATTTTTGTCTTGTACTAAAACTCAGAGAAAAGTGTTATCTCACTATTAAGATAATTGTAGGTTTTTTTGAGGTTCCCCCTTTCCTAATGTTTTCCTCTATTCTTAGTTTGAGTTTTTATTATGAATGGTTATTGAGTTTTATCAAAAGCTTTTTTTCCTATCAAGATGGCTTCTATTGCTTTTGTGTGGTAAATTGTACCAACCAACTGCAAGTGTTAAACTAGCCTTTTGGGCAGCCTGGGTGGCTCAGCGGTTTAGCACTGCCTTCAGCCCACGGCATGATCCTGGAGACCTGGGATCGAGTCCTATGTCGGGCTTCCTGCATGGAGCCTGCTTCTCCTTCTGCCTCTGTCTCTCTCACAAATAAATAAATAAAATATTTAAAAAATAAAAAAATAAACTAACCTTTTATTTCTGAAATAACCCTATTTAGTTATGATGTATCATTCCTTTTATTACTGGGGTCCATTTCTAATATTTTGGTTAGTATTTTAGTATGAAAGAGATGGCCTGTAATTTTTTTTTCTTGTATTAGTCTTGTCAGGTTTTGTTGTTAAGGTATTTCTGGCCTTGTAAAACAAGTTGGGAAATACCCTTTTCTTTCTATTCTCTGGGATCAACAGAGAATAGATTTTAAGATTGGTATTATTTCTTCCTTAAAGAAGATTTCACCAGAGAAAGAATCTGAGCCTAGTTTTTTTTGTGTTAAGGCTTGTAACTGGGGATCCCTGGGTGGCGCAGCGGTTTCGCGCCTGCCTTTGACCCAGGGAGGGATCCTGGAGACCCGTGATCGAATCCCACGTCGGGCTCCCGGTGCATGGAGCCTGCTTCTCCCTCTGCCTATGTCTCTGCCTCTCTCTCTCTCTCTGTGACTATCATAAAAAAAAAAAAAAAGGCTTGTAATTTCAGTCAATTTCTTTAATAGAGACAGGGCTATTGAGATGTTCTTCTTGGGAAAGATTTCTTTTTTTTATGTAAGTGGCTTCACTGGGTGTGATGTACAGTTTTAATTCATGACCCTGAGATCAAGACCCAAACCTAGCTTGAGTTGGACACTCAACAGACTGAGCTACCCAGGTGCTCCTCCTGGGACAGATTTAAGAAGTTGTGTTTTTCAAAGGATGTGCATACTACATCAAGTCTGTCAAATTCTTTGATGTAAGTTATTCATAACCTTCTTTTTTTTTTAATTTTTATTTATTTATTTATGATAGTCACAGAGAGAGAGAGAGAGAGAGAGGCAGAGACACAGGCAGAGGGAGAAGCAGGCTCCATGCACCGGGAGCCCGACGTGGGATTCGATCCCAGGTCCCCAGGATCACGTCCTGGGCCAAAGGCAGGCGCCAAACCACTGCGCCACCCAGGGATCCCATAACCTTCTTTTTTTAATGTCCATAGGATCTCTGTGAGTTTTTTAAAGTAATCTTCAGATCCAAAATGGGGCTCAAATCACCACCCTGAGATCAAGAGTCACATGCCCTACCGACTGAGCCAGCCAGGAATACCTTCAGTGGTTCTTGATAGTGATTATTTTTGTTTTTTAAAATCAGTTTTACTGGGGGATTATTAATTTGTAAGCAAATGACTTACGAAAGTCTTTTTTAAGTCAGCTTAAAACAGGGGACTTGAACTCATAATCCTGAGATCAAAATTTGCATGCTCTATGGAGCCAGCCAAGTACCCCATGAAAGTCTTTTTAACATCTAAATGTGTATTAGTCCAATTTCCCAGGCTTTAAGTTTTCCTTGCTTTATATATCTGTAGAAGCAAACTGGATTAACTGCTCTTCATTCTAGATCTGACTTCATAATTATGTACTCTCCACGTTTAAAATCCTGTTGCCTTAAAAAAAAAAAAAAAATCACAAGCTTCTGAAAACCATGTCCTCAGTATTACACCATTATTTTCCTAAACTAACATTATCAAAAACAAAGATTTAGGTAATTGCCTTAGATTTTTCTTTTAGCTATAGCTAAATTCTCAAAATCTTTTATCTTTTTAAAGATTTTATTTATTCGTGAAAGACAGCGAGCACTGAGCACATGAACAGAGGAGGGGCAGAGGGAGAGGGAGAAGCAGGCTCTCCACTGAGCAGGGAGCCTGACTCGGGACTTGATCCCAGGATCATGATTTGAGTGGAAGGCACATGCCTAACTAACGACTGAGCCACCCAGGCACCCCTGACTCCCAAATTCGTAATCTCATCCTAACACAGTCACACTTTATAATTCAAAATTAGGGCAGGCCAGGTGGCTCAGTGGTTTAGCGCTGCCTTCAGCCCAGAGCCTGATCCTGGAGACCTGGGATCGAGTCCCATGTCAGGCTCCCGCATGGAGCCTGCTTCTCCCTCTGCCTGTGTCTCTGCCTCTTTCTCTCTCTCTTTGTGAATTTAAAAAAAAAAAAAAAAATTAGCACTATTCTACTACAATTTTGTACTTCATGTTGTTTTTGTCTACAACCTCTCCTTCCCTATTATCTGCCATTCATGATTACAGCTACTTACTTATAATGTGCCAAGGAGCTGGGAGTTTTGAACTGAAAGCAATGGGGAACTTCAAAGCTTTGAAACATAAGAGTGACATGACCTAAAATGATAAAGCATTACTCTTTCTACAGAACTTGATTGAGCTCTTTACTTCACTTTTTCACTTTTGCATCCCATGTAAGCAAATTGTATCTTGTACATATAAAAAATTTATGAGTTTTATTCATCCTATGTGAAATGAGAAAACCAATAAATTGCCATTTCCTAAGACTATTATTCTGAATTGTCCTGAATATTTTTTTTATATTGAATCAGTGGTAGAGGTTTCCTAATGCCTTTTCTCAATGAAATAAAAAGGTGAAAACAAACCATAGGTACAGTCCAGATCAATAACAAATCCTTTAACTAAGGAAGGAGATGATAAGCAAAACTTGACATGTCTTCTTCCTTCCTTCTATAGTAAGAACAGTTTTACAATTAAAAAGAAAATTTGATAATTGGAAAAAAATTATTCCCCTGCATAGAGATATTTTTATAACGTTCTGAGTTTTTTCCCCTCAACATTTCATTATGAAAAATTTCACATACCAAAAAGTAGAATGAGATTTATAATAAACACGGATAAACCTAGCATCTACATCTTTTGAATTTTTCACATTTAATTCATAACTACGTGAAAAGCTTATGGTGCCTTATAGGTGTGCAGTATGTTGAAGATACAAAAGAACTTAAAGGAGAAGATTTAATTTTGTTATCTCAATGGATAAATTTGATATTTTTAGCAAATTATCCTTAAGTAGCCGCTGGCTGATTTCATTACTTTATTTAAGATACCACTGATACAAGCGCTATCTAATATAATGTCATTCAATTACCTGTTAAATTTAATGAGATAATGGGCACATTGATCATTTGGAAAGGAACTTCAAAGTCTGTGTTACACTCTCTAGAGCATCCTCTCAGGCCTCCAAGAGTAAACTGGATTTTTGGAAACATCCCAAAGCTTCATTCAGATCCAACTCTTAAAGAATCTAAGAGTCCAGTTGTCAAAAAACCAAAATGGTTATGAATCAATGAGAATGGTTTTCTTAGGTATTCTAAAAATAGTTTTATGCACTGGCATCACTGACATAATATAAAAGTACTCCTAGTGTCACCCCACCAAAAAGAACGCAACCTCTTCTTCTCTAGTTGTTGCTCGTATGCCATTTTGTTTCACAGCTTTGAGACAAAACCCAAGTATATGTTAAGAATTTAATATATGATTATGTTGGTATTTGAAATCAGATACAAAGGGAGGATTACTACATAAAAAGTGATGAGAATACCAATCATTTAAAAATGAGAGATCCTTGATTTTCTTTTATTTCTCAAATTTCAAGCATGCAGTCTCCTTTACAGGAAAAAGAAATTGCCACAGTACCTAAAGGTTGACTTAATATATTTTTAATATTTCTTATATTTGTATTAACATAAAAATAGGTATACACTCTTTATTTTTATAGTTCTCACACAAGAGCTAAAACATTTATAAATTAAGATCAATAAAATGCAAATCACTTTAATATAAAAAATAATGCTATTTCACTCAAATAATAAAACAATGTTTTATCTAAAAGAAATAAATCACAGGTATTTGGTTTAATAGCAAAAAGCTGCAGTTTCAGATTCCATTCTACTCTCAAACTGTTTCTGAATGTTTTTACTTTAATAATGACATGAATATTCACATAGTATCTTATTCAAACTAGTATTGATAAAGACTTTCGTTCCCTCTTTCAAAGTAATCAGAACAGAAAGTTAACCAAACATGTCAACTGTTAGCCCTCAAAAGCCAATTTTAAAAGGTGTGGAAAAAATAATAATTGCCTTTATTGGGACGCCTCAGTGGCTCAGCAGATGAGGTCTGCCTTGGGCCCTGGTTGTGATCCTGGAATCCTGGTATCAGGGTCCCTGCATGGAGCCTGCTTCTCCCTCTGCCTATGTCTCTGCCTCTATCTCTGTGTGGCTCATGAGTAAATAAATAAAATCTTTAAAAGCAATAAACAAAAAAACCCCAATTGCCTTATTGAAATCTGCATTACTACTGAATCCAATTAACTTTAGAATTTGGAACAGAAACATTCTTTACTATTTACTATTATACTTATTGCTTAACAAACTGTTCAAAGTTATAGGAGCCTCACAACACAAATGGTACTGACCATTAGGGTATAGATCTTTAATAAATGTAAGATCCTGTTATGTCTAGAACCACATGTATATTACATGTACAATAGCAGCACACCATCATTTTTCTCATTCTCATGTAATCCATGTTCTGCAGCTTCCATAGTTTTATTTTTTCTCAAATCAGATTTTAATTTTGAATACTTAACACTATTATTGATATGCATTTCACTTTCCTCATGTTTACTAAGAATATGTGATAAATGCTGCCAATCTTTGCACCCATTCTCATTCTTCAGTTGATTTTTCCCTTCCCCAAAGAGTTTGCAATACAAACAAAACACAGAATCTTTTGAAGTCGAATAAAGTAACCAAGATCTAGTGGTTTTATCACCATTTGGAAGAATTCGTGTGTAGTAAGTTTCTGAAAACTTCCTCCCTGTATTATCTTTTGGAAAGTTAAAATTTCTTACTTGAGGTGGATCATTTTCAACAAGAATGTCTCGTTGTTTAGTATTCAAAATTCGGGGCCATTTACCTGGGTCTGTAGAAAGTACAACTGATATAATGGAGTCTTCTGATTTTTTCTCTTCCAGTTGCTCTTGAAATTTATCAGCTATGGTTAACACAGAAGAAGGTAAAGTTACATCCTGTTTGATCAGTAAGGTATCTGTACATTCTGCCAAAACCTGTAGCTCTGAAGTCTTTTCTTTTTGTTCTGGTAGTCCCTCTTTTTTTTCTAAAAGAGTATTCAATGGTCCATATAATTTTCTTTCATTTTCTTCTCTAACAGCATTCCTTTTTCTGTTTTCTGATGCTGACGAATTTTTTGATTTTGTTTCCATCATCTGGGGAGAAAGACATTACAATTTTTATCTTAGAACTGTTACAAAGAAGGGCAACTAGGTGGCTCGTCAGTTAAGCGCCTGCCTTTGGCTAAGGTCATGATCCCAGCATCCTAGGATCAAGCCCCAAGTCCGGCTCCCTGCTCCTTAGGGAGCTTGCTTCTCCCTCTCCCTCTGCCCTATCCTTTCACCACTTGTGCTCTCACACTCTCTCTGAAATAAATAAATAAAATCTAAATTAAAAAAAAAATTGTTAAAAGGATCAATGTATATACAAATGCCCAATAAACATGTGAAAAGCTGATCATCTGTCATCAAAGAAATACAAATCTGGGATGCCTGGATGGCTCAGTGAGCATCTGCCTTTGGCTCAGGTCCTGATCCCCGTGTCCTGGGATCAAGTCCCATGTCAGTCTCCTTGCAGGTAGCCCATTTCTCCTTCTGCCTATGTCTCTAGGTCTCTGTCTCTCTCATGAATAAATAAATAGAATCTTAAAAAAAAAAAAAAAATCAAAACCACCACATGCCACTTCACACCCACTATTATGGCTATATAATGACTAGTGTTGGCAAAGATGTGGAAAAATCGAAACTTTCCTAAGGTGCTAATGCAGATCTAGAATGATACAGGTGCCTTGGAAAACAGCCTAGCAATACCTTATGAACCACCAATATCGGAATGAAAATATATGTCTATACAGATCTGTAAAAAGTGTTCACAGCAACATATTCATAATATAATAGTCAAAATGTAAAAATAACCCAAATGTCCATTACTCATGGATAAATACAAAATGTGGGGGGAAAATGTGTGTGTTATCCATACAACAGAATATTATTTGGCAATAACAAGTGAAGTTATATGCTACAATATGGATAAGCCTTGAAAACAGTATGATAAGTAAAAACCAATCACAAGGTATCACATATGATTCCATTTAATTGAGACATAGAACTGATTTTAGAGTCAACAAAATAAAATTAAAAAAATTTCAGAATAACAAACATATAGTACACAATCTGAATGGTATCCTATTGGCTGTGATATCTTTGTATACAGCACAATTCCAAAGGTGCATTTGATAATGTTTAAAAAACTAAGAACTTTTGGACCCCTGGGTGGCTCAGTCAATTAAGTGTCCAACTCTTGATTTTGGCTCAGGTTGTGATCTTAAGGTTGTGAGATCACATTGGGCTTCATACTCAGTGCAGAGTCTGCTTGAGATTCTCTCTCTCTTGGTCCCTCCCCCTACTTGCTCTTTTTTTCTCTAAACTAAGTAAATCTTTAAAAACAAAACAAAACAGAACAAAACCCCAAACTCCACTCCCAAAAACCCCAACTAAAAGCTTCGTTTTGATTTAACCCTAAAAGCAACATTGGCAGCACTGAATTAAAAAAGCAGGAGCAAAAAAAAAAAAAAAAAAGCAGGAGCAACATAATCAAATTCGTATTTAGAAACATTGCTCTGATTGTATTATAGATTTCTAACTGTAAGGAAGACCAAGGGTACAGAAACACTCAGGAGCTATAGTAGTTTAGTTCTGGCAAGACATGATGGTGGCTACATCTAAGATTGTAGGAGTAGAGATAGGATATAGTTGACCTATCTGAATTATTGGTAACTGAATGGCTCTGGATGCTAAGGTAAGGAAGAAGGAGTAAAGACTGACCCTAAGTTTCTGTCTGGGCATCTACCTGAATGGTAGGATCACTTAATTGATATAGGAAGCAGAATGAAAGTAAATTTGGAGTTTCAGTTTTAGAGAAGTATCTGACGTATTTGTGGAAAATTCAAATGGAGATTACAAATGGATTAGTCTGAAATTTAAAAAATTAGTATCTATACACAGAAGAAAAATTCAAAAACACCAAAAAAAAGGAAAAAGAAAATATATCTATAGATATATTTTGGAAGTTTATAAAAATCTATTAATTAAAACTTTGAGATTGGATGAAACCGTATTGAAAGAGTATATAAAAAAGCCAACAGAAGGCCAACGACTATAGTTAGTGATTTGTGTTTTATTTTATTTTATTTTTTGTGTGTGTTTTATTTTTTTAAGAATGCTATTTATTTTTTTTGAGAGAGAGAGAGAGGGAGAGAATGAGAGAGAACATGAGCAGGGAGGCTGATATGGGGCTTGATCCCAAGACCCTGGGACCATGACCTGAGCCAAAGGCAGACGCTTAACTGACTGAGCCACCCAGGCATCTCCAGTTAGTGTTATTTTTCTCTATAACCAAACCCAAGCATTGGTCTTGTTTCTCCTTCCTGAAGTTTCCCAGTAATGAATAGGTATTCAACTTGTTATAGTCATAATTTTCAGTGGATGGGCCATGTCCCAACTGTATGACCTTGGATAAGTTACCTGACCACTGAAGCTTCAATTTCCTTGGCAATAAAATGAGAGACTGTTGACATGATTAAATGCAAAAATACATGTAAAATTGTATCTGCCACCATAGTAAACTCATGTTAGCTATTATTGGCATAAACTTTAAGAAAGAGACCTGTGATTATTTGACAATCACCTAATACAGTCTAATAGCAAAGAACTAATAAGAGGACAAAGGTGGCTGATCCAAAGGGTCATGGGTTTTCTGCTTTATAGTCTAGGTTCCAAGATTAAACTGGTTGTATCTTTCCCTGTGTCTTCAGGCACTCTTTCCAGGAACATTCATCTGAGATTCTCTGAAAATGAAGTTCAAAAATACTCTAATACAGTACTACATCTCTCACAACCAACATTTTTACTGATGACCTGGGTGAAAACTGAAGCTAAAAGGCAGGTGAGATTGCCACCACCAATTAACTAAAGCCCCTTAAAAAACAGGAGGAGGGGATCCCTGGGTGGCTTAGCGGTTTAGAGCCTGCCTTCAGCCCAGGGTGCAATCCTGGAGTCCCAGGATGGAGTCCCACATCGGGCTCCCTGCATGGAGCCTGCTTCTCCCTCTGCCTGTGTCTCTGCCTCTCTCTCTCTCTATGTCCATCATGAATTAAAAAAAAAAAAAAAAAAAAAAAAACCAGGAGGAAAAAAATACAAGAAACTATCAAGAAGAAGAACACTATATTTATTAACAGAAACTCATTTCATTCTCAGAAATGTCCCAGTTAGATGGTTAAATCAATCCACATGTAAGGCTACTTATTCTGAAGATTACTAAATTGAATCAGATATAGATCCTGGGCTCAAGGAACCTATAGCTTCTTAAGGGAGATAAGGCACACAGATACTTAAATATTCATGTCAGATGCAATTGAGCAAAATGAGGTTTTACATACGAGGTCAAATTGAGCTATGTGACTCTGGATAAGACACTTTTTCTGAACTTCAACATCTTTAACATATTGTAAGGGTTTTACTTAATCAAAATTGAACATATATTTAGTATAAGGCAACTAGTTATACCTGGTTAATTAAAACAGAGTGCTACACTACCACTTTTTCCCATTTTTCCTTTCCCAGAAGTTAATCACTTTCAACATCATTAGCTGATTCATTTGGTGTTTATGTCCAAATATCAAAGTAACAAGTCTGTATCACTATTTACTGGTTTTACTCCCAGTTTTAGGCATCACAAATTGGCTTTTCAATGAGGAAGATGGAAATTTAGTTTTCCTCCATTTTACCGTATTTACCATGCACACCAATCAGCCACACCTAGTTATCCTCGGTTGTAGATTTCTCAACTTTGGCGCTACTGATATCTCGGGCCAGATAATTTGTTATGAGGGACAGTCCTGTGTATTGCAGGATGTTTAGCAGCATCCTTGGCCCCTAACCAGTAGATGCCAATAGCACTACCCCAGCTATGATAATGAAAAATGTTTGGATGTAGTTGCCAAATGTTCATAGGGAAGAAAATGACCTCTGGGTAGGTCATTGGGTAAAACCAAGATTCAATCATTGCATTTTACAATTGTATATGCTATTCTTAGATAAACTACAAGATTTCAGTTTTTCCTTAAAGTCTTCTCACATTATTAAGACTTTCAATTGTGAGAAGGCTTGCCACTAACCACTAATGAGGTGGTGGTGGTGGGGGGAAGAGTACATTTATAAAAGTTCTGTATTATATGGAAATATTTTTCTTGTATTTGCCAACTGTTTATGAGCTAGTTTGCATCACTAAGATACACACAGTAGAATGGAAAGACTTTCTTTTGGGGATCAATTGACAAACAATATACTAATTCAAGAAAATCTGGGTAAACAGTTGCTGCTGATTTTGAGTATGTGTATTTTCTCGTTTTTACTTCCTTTGGTGTTCACTTGGAGTAAAACGTAGGTATTCTATGTACAAGGTTCATGCTCTTCAGATGATACGCATTACATTCGTCTAAAGTTCATGAGCTCACTGTCTTTTACTTAGCAAAAACTCATGGTCTAAGGAAATACAAATAAGTCATCCACTAAAAAAAAAAAAAAAAAAAAGGCTTATAAAAAATATTGGTTTATTACCAAATCAGAAGTTCATTGTTGTTTTTGCCATATACAATTTTGAAAAGATAACAAACCTATGCTAAGTCTTTTTCCCCTAATTTTAAACTGCTCATCATTCTCTTCTGTTAGCCACATCCAACAGTTATGGGCCAACAAGCACATGAAAAAATGTTCCAAATCACTTGTCATCAGAGAAATACAAATCAAAACCACAATAAGATACCACTTTACACCAGTCAGAATGGCTAAAATTAACAAGACAGGAAACAGATGTTGGCGGAGGATGTGGAGAAAGGGGAACCTCTTACACTGTTGGTAGAAATGCAAGCTGGTGCAGCCACTCTGGAGAATAGTATGGAGGTTCCTCAAGAAGTTTAAAAGTAGAGCTACCCTATGACCCAGCAATTGCACTACTGGGTTTTTACCCCAAAGATACAGATGCTGCGAAATGAAGGGGCACCTATACCCCAATGTTCATAGCAGCCATGTCCACAATAGCCAAACTGTGGAAGGAGCCATGATGTCCTTCAACAGGTGAATGGATAAAGAAGATGTGGTTTATATACACAATGGAATATTACTCAGCCATCAGAAAGGATGAATACCTACCATTTACATCAACATGGATGGAACTACAGGATATTATGCTGAGTGAAATAAGTCAATCAGAGATGGACAATCATCTTATGGTTTCACTAATATGTGGGATATAAGAAATAGTGAAAGAGACTGTAAGAGGAGGAGGGGAAATTGAGTGGGAAAAATTAAAGAGGGAGACCAATCATGAGAGACTCCTAACTCTGGGACAAAACAAAGGTTGCAGGAAGGGGAGGAGGACAAGGGGATGGCATAGTTACGTGACAGGCATTAAAGAGAGCACATGATGAAATGAGCACTGGATGTTACACTATATGTTGGAAATTTATTTTATGTCAAAAAAATACTAAAATATAAAACAGTGGAAGAATAAAAACAAATGAGATAATGGTATATATAAAGAATATAATAAAAATAACATAAATAAGCCTTTCTTTTAAAAACTTAAAAGGTGAGGTACCTAGGTGGCTCAGTTGGTTAAATGTCTGCCTTCTGCTCAGGTCATGATCCCAGGGTCCTGGGATCAAGCCCTGCACAGGACTCTCTGTTCAGTAGGGAGTGTGTTCTCCCTTTCCCTCTGCCCCCACCCTGTGCACACATATTCTCTCTATCATGTCTGTCTCAAATAAAGAAATAAAACTTTAAAAAAATTAAAGACTTAAAAGTTAATTATAGGCACCTATTGTCTCTTCTGTTTTTTTCTTTTTATAAGATTTTTAAATTTATTTATTCATGAGACACACAGATAGAGAGGCAGAGACATCAGAGACATTGGCAGAGGGAGAAGTAGGCTCCGTGCAGGGACTCTGATGCGGGACTTGATCCCAGGACCCCGGGATCACGCCTTGAGCCAATGGCAGATGCTCAATTGCTGAGCCACCCAGGCATCCCTCTTCTACTGTTTAAAAAGCCTTGCACACCTCAGGGTTACTTCTCCCTGACACTAACCAGTTAAATCCTTATCCAGTGAAATAGGTTTTACATTTATGATCCATATTGAATAAATTTTTGTGTATGGGGAAGAAATGGGGTCAAGGTGCATTTATTTCCATATAACCAAAACTCATCCTAGCATTGCTTTTTAAAAAGATCTTACCTTTCCCATCAAAATGATTTTGGTACCAAGTGACAGAAGATAGTGGAGTAGGAGGGTCTTAGGCTCACCTTATTCCACAGACACAAGAGAACAGCTATATCTACACTAACTTAAATGACCTATAAAGACTGGCAGAATAGACCTTCCATGGCTAAACACTGAGAGAAGTCCACATCAAAAAGAGATGCACTTGGGAACCAAACACCCAGTATAACTAACCACAATCAGGAGGGACATAGCAAGCATGGAGAAGAGAGGCTCAGATCCCACACAGGGCACCCTACGCACTGGGGATCTGTCCTGGGAAGATGAGTTGCTGTAACATGTGGCTTTGAAAATCAGCAGAGCTCAACTTGAGAAGTTTTTTTTTTTTTTTAGAAGATGTATTTATTCATGAGAGACACACAGAGAGAGGCAGAGACACGGGCAGAGAGAGAAGCAGGTTCTATGCATGGAGCCCGATGCGGGACTCAATCCTGGAATCCCAGGTTCACACCCTAAGCCAAAGGCAGACGCTCAACCACTGAGCCACCCAGGTGGCCCCAGGTTTAGAAGCTTTTTTTTTTCTTTTAAGATTTTATTTATTTATGAGAGACAGAGAGAGAGAGAGAGAGAGAGGCAGAGACACAGGCAGAGGGAGAAGCAGGCTCCATGCAGGAAGCCTGATGTAGGACTGGATGCCGGGAGACATGGCAGCGCTAAATCGCTGAGGCACCCAGGCTGCCCAGAAGCTTTAAAAATCAGTAGCACTTAGTTGAACCACTATAGGATTAGGCCCCTTTCCTTGCACCCCTCCCTTTCCTCCTACAGTCAGCTGAGAAAGGGGAGGGGACTTTAGTAGTCTTTGTGATAGGGCTTACCAGCTCTGTTCCCTCCTCCCCATTGCACCTTCTTGGGGTATTTGGGGCCACCAGGTAAGGGTATGGTCCCATACCCTGATCCTGACCCCCTATATTCCTGCCATGTTATGTCTGGCTCATCTCTGCCTGAATAAAGTAATGCCTCTGCCTTAAAAAAAAAAAAAAAAAAAAAAAAAAAAAATTAGTGGGCTCAATTCTGAGAGCTATAAAAATCAGTAGGCTTAACTCTGGGATAGCTGGAAAGTGACAGGAAATTGAGTCTTCACCCTTAAAGGGCCAGCATGCTACATAACATGACCTGAGACACAGAAGAAAAGTAGCAGTTTAAAAACCATCTGAAGTACACATGAAAATTTACTGACTTGTCTTATTAGAAGGTGTGCCAGAGGGGCAGGGATTTGCAGATTACTCTAAGAAAAGTGCTGGTGGGTACCATTCCTTCTCATCCTAGTCTAGATAACTGGTCACTTGCAAGAGTCACCACAAACACTCTCCATCTACTGTGCTAGCACTGTGTGCTTGCCCCATCCAACCAGGCAGCCTCAGCTGGAACTGGCACCACTCTAAAACGATTGCTACCTGGAAAAAGGTGGGGGGGAAATAAGCCCATACACCATGCCTGCAGTTCTTGTGCTGGGAACCTGACCTGGCTGCTTGCTGAGGGTGCAAAACCTGCTCTTTGATGTACCTATAGCTGTGACAGAAAAGCTAACAGCAGACTGCTAGGCTGACAGCCACCCTGCCCACCAAAGAGACCATGACAGCAGCCTACAGCAGTCATGACATCACGACAGGTTCTTCAACGGCACTGGGAGCAAACCCTGTGCAGCGCACCCACAGGAAACAGAGTGATTATAGGTGGCTGGGCTGAAGGCAGCCATGGCTCAGTCACAACAGGAGGGAACACACAACCCACATCCAGAGCACCTGGTTCTGGTAACCAGAAAGATCATGTGAAGGACTCTCCTACATAAGGCCACTGTTTTCAAGATCAGGAGATGTAGTTGACCTTCCTAATACATAGAAACAAATACAGAAAATTAGACAAGACAGAGAAATATAACCCAAATGAAAGAACAGGACAGAATTACAATAAAAAAACTAAATGAAATGGAGATAAACAATATGCCTGATGAAAAATTTAAAGTGATGGTCATAAAGATACTCAGTAGACTTGAGAAAAGAGTGGATGAATTCATAAGATCTTCAACAAAGAAAGAAAATACAAAAATGAACCAATCGGAGCTGAAGAATTCAGTAAATGAAATAGTATCAACAGCAGATTAAAGGAAGGAGAAGAACAGATCAGGAATCTGGAAGTGTAATGGCAATCATTCAAGATAAACAGCAAAAAGAAAAAAGAATAAAAAATGAGAATAGATTAAGGAAACTGCAACATCATTAAGCATAACATTTATAGTATAAGGATTAAAGAAAGAAACTAATTTCAAGAAACAACAGCTGAAAACATCCCTAATCTGGTGAGCAAACAGGTCTAGGAAGCAGAGAGAGAGCCCTTAACAAGATAAACCCAAGAAGGTCCACACTAAGACACATAATAACCAAATGGCAAAAAGTAATGATAAATACAGAACTTTTATAGCAGCAAAACAGTTACAAACAAGGGAAGCCCCAAAGGCAATCAGCTGATTTTTCAGCAGAAATTCTGCAGGTCAAAAGAAAGTGGCATGATACATTCAAAGATACATGATACATTCAAAGCTGAAAGAAGAAATCTATAACCAAGCCCAGCAAGATTATCACTCAGAATAGGAAAAATAGTTTCCCAAACAAAAGTTAAAGGAGTTCATCATCACTAAGCCAGCCTTACAAGAAGTGTTAAACGGAATTTTCTCTTATTTTAAAGATTTGAGAGAGCGAGCGAGCACCTGTGGGGGCGTTGAGGGAGGCAGGGGAGAAGACAGGGAGAGAATCAGAGAGGGGAAGCAGACTCCTGGTGGAGCACAGAGCCCAACATTGGGCTCAATCCCAGGACCCTGAGATCATGACCTGAGCTGAAGGCAGATGCTTAACCGACTGAGCCACCCAGGCACCCTATAAGAAATGTTAAAGGGAATTCTTTAACTGAAAAGGCCATCAATCGAAGAAACTTTTTTTTTTTTAAGATTTAATTTATTTATTCATGAGACACAAAGAGAGACAGAGGCAGAGACAAAGGCAGAGGGAGAAACAGTTTCCATGCAGGGAGCCCTGGGCCAAAGGCAAGCACTAAATCGCTGAGCCACCCAGGCGTCCCTCGAAGAAAATTATGAAAAGAAGAAATTTCACAAGTAAAAGCAAATACATAGTAAAGGTAGTGGATTAATCACTTATGAAGCCAGTATGGAGATTAAAACAAAAAAAGTAGTAAAATCTATTAAATCTACAAAAATTAGTCTAGGAATAGACAAAAGGACGTAATTAAAATGACATCATATACATAAAATGTGGAAAGTGTACTAAAGATGTAGGGTCTTCAGAATATGTTCAAAATAAAGCGACCATCAACTTAACAGAGACTGCTATACACATAAGATGCTATATATGAACCCAATGGTAACCACAAATAAAAAACCTGTCATACACAAAATCATAGAGAAAGGAATCCAAGCATAACATTAAAGAAATCCATCAAACCGCAAGAGAGGGACATAACAATTGTAAATATCTATGTACAAAATACAGAAACATCTAAATACATAAAGCAAACATTAACAGATATAAAGGAAAAATTGGTAGTAATAGAGAGGACATTAACACCTCACTTGCATCAATGGATAAATCATCTAGACTGCATATCTACAAGAAAACTGTGGCTTTGAATGACATATTAGACCAGATGGACTAAACAGGTATATATAGAATATTCCATCCCAAACCAGCAAAATTCACATTCTTTTCAAGTGCACGTGGGAACACGACAGATCACGTGTTAGGCCACAAAGTAAGTCTCAATAAATTTAAGACTGAAATCATATCAAGTATCTCTGATAACAACAGTATGAAACTACAAATCAATTATAAGAAAAAAAATGGGAAAAAACAAACAGAGGCTAAAAAACAGGCTAACTAAACAATGAATGGGTCAATGAAGAAATGAGAGAAAATAAAAAATACATGGAGACAAATGAAAATGAAATAGTCCAAAATCTTTGGGACTCAGCAAAAAGCCATTCTAAGAGGGAAGTTTATAGTACTTGAAAAAGCAAAACAAATCTCAAATCTAACCTAGCAAATCTAATCTAATCTAGCAAAAAGTCCAAAGCTAGTAGAAAGAGAATAACAGAGTAAAAATAAATTTAAATAGATTTTAAAAAATAGAAAAGACCATTTGAAAAGATAAAACAGAATAACTGATAAAGCATTAGCCACTCATCAAGAAAAAAAGAATACTCAAAATCAGAAATGTAGAAGAAATAATGACATTTCAGAAACATGAGAGATTATATTAAAGAGTATTATGAAAAATTATATGCCAAAACCTGGACAACCTAGAAGAAACGGGTAAATTCCTAGAAACATATAATCTTACTGGAAGAAATAGAAAAAAAATTTTTTTTAAACCCAGGAGCACAAGTGTTTTTTTTTTTTTTTTTTTTTTTTTTTTAAGTTTATTTATTTATTCATGAAAGACAGAGAGAGAGAGAGAAACAGAGACATAGGCAGAGGGAGAAGCAGGCTCCATGAAGGGAGCCTGATGTGGGACTCAATCCTGGATCCCGGGATCAGGCCGAGCCAAAGGCAGACGCTCAACTGCTGAGCCACAACAGGCGTCCCAGAAATAGAAAATCTGAATAAATGAATTACTAGTAATTAAATTGAATCAGTAATAAAAAAATTCTCAACAATCTAAAGTCAGGACTGGCTTCACAGGTGAATTCTACCAAACATTTAAGAAAAGTTAATACCTATTCTTCTCAAACTACTCTAAAAAATTGAATAGGAAGGAAAACTGGCTTAGAATAATCAATTGATTTCAATACTCACTTGAGATGGGACAGCTCAATGATAGCTTGACAAAAAAGATTCTAAGATAAATCTCGTTAATGTAAGCTGACAGGGAGAAGCCACTATATACTTGATCATTTAAAATGCATTGAAAAGAATTACCTGTTTATATTCATTAACATAACCTTGGCAGCAAAATCTTGTCTGCTGACCTTCAACGATCAGGACATTGTTTCCAGCACTTTTACTGGGCAAGTACTCTCCACATTGTTCACAGCAATTCATTATTAAACCATTGGCCAGCCTGTACTTATTGAAGCACTGGTTACTGCACAGTTTATGTATTACATTATTAACGCTGACTTCATGGCGAATCTAAAAGAAAAGCCAGAATTTATTACATAAATGAGTCAGATTAGCACAGTTAACAATAAGATACCTGTTTCTTAAAAAACAAAACAAATCAACTTCTAGTAATTTCTCAATGGAAGAAATATTCAGGGAAAAGACTATAAAAAGCACATTTTGTTATTCTTTCATTTTTTATCACCGATTCCTTTGTAAAATCATCTTTTGATTTTATAAAAGAGAAAAAGTAAGATTCATAGAAAAAACTATAAAAACAGTATTTACTTCCCCAGAGACACTTAAGAACTAGAAGAAATGAACTGTTTTAGAAGACTTTGATATGGGGATGCCTGGATGGCTCAGTGGTTGAGCATATGCCTTTGGCTTGGGGCCTGATCCCGGGATTCCAGGACTGGGTCCCACATCAGGCTTCCTACATGGAGCCTGCTTCTTCCTCTACATGTGTCTCTGCCTCTCTCTGTCTTTCATGAGTAAATAAATAAAATCTTAAAAAAAAAAAAAGACTTTGATATCTGCTTAAAAGAAATAGATTGGGAATTTCTGGATTATAAACATCATTGCCCTAGAAAATTCATGAGAGGGACTAAAAGAATCAATACTATCGTACTCAGGATGGTGTCTCTATATACATAATTAAGGTAGTTCTTGCTTTCCTCAGTTCTGTGGTAATGGAGATTAAATTGTATCAATTTGCAAGGCTCTGGGAAACACCAAATTCAGTTACCAAAGACTGTGTTATGTGAAGACTGTGTGTATGAATGTTTTGTCTTTCAGCAACTGGAAAGGTGGTAATACCACCTAAGAAATGTGAAGTTACCAACATACACTCCACTTGTTCTACATATTCTTGTACAAGGATTGGTTGTATTCTTCATGTCCTGAACCTACACTTTTATTTAGAGTGGCTAATAAGAACAAAATTCAGGGATCCCTGGGTGGTGCAGCGGTTTGGCGCCTGCCTTTGGCTCAGGGCGCGATCCTGGAGACCCGGGATCGAATCCCACGTCGGGCTCCCGGTGCATGGAGCCTGCTTCTCCCTCTGCCTATGTCTCTGCCTCTCTCTCTCTCTGTGACTATCATAAATAAATAAAAAACTTAAAAAAAAAAAAAAAAAGAACAAAATTCACCACAGAGCTATTGTTTTGTTTAGGAGTATATCCAATTCCATGGAAATTGCCATGTACTTTCCATAACATGCAAATGGGAAATTTATTCCTAAGAGGGTTAGTTCTATCATATCCTTATTCTTCTCTTTAACTTTATCGTGTAGATCCAGGACAGGTGTATCATGTAGATGGCAGAGCATATAATAACACTTCAGCTAGAATTATCCCTGTTCATCTAGATAATAACTGAAATAAGATAAAAATTCACACCTCTGTTAGTTTACTACAGATTATGCATCTTGATTTATTAACTTTTTTTCTAAGATTCTGGTTGTCTTCATAGGGAGACAAAGACGTACTACTACAAAATTCTTGGGAGGATTCTCTTGACTCAACTTGAACAGCAGAAGCCTTTTTTGTAGGTACATCTCTGAAACAAGGGACACACACAAGAATGTTGCATTTTAATAAAAGTCAAATATATGAACAATAAACAGTATTTTTCACTTTTTCTAATTTAATCCTAGGAATCAACTATAATTTTTGGATCTAACAAAACCCACTTTTTGGTTTCATTGTCAAGAGCTCCTTCCTTACTAATATGGCAAGAGATGATTTGGAGGTAAAAACATTTTGTAGCATAAGACCCCTGTCACAGGTTATTATGACTTTTTGAAGCATTCAAAAATGTGGCAGCAATTTTATAGAACTAAGGTAAAAGTTGGGGAGGGATGAAGCAAGCGGCAGGGAGAGGATTAATTAATTCCTATACCTGCACTCCATTTTCCTGCGAAGAATAAGGACAGTACAAATGAACCCATAGCTGATACATCCATAGGAAAACTCAAGCTCAAAAACCTTCAAGATACCTCTGCAATAATTGCATCCATTAATTTATGCAGCTCTCCAATTACATTCAACACACATCTATACTGCTAGTATTCAACTACATGAAGTCATGTTAAAAAGTACAGCTTACTTTTTACTTATTATGTTGCGTTTCTTTGAAGTGCGCTTATGAGAGAAGGAAGAAAGGCAGGTGGTAGAACAAAAGAGGTGAACTGATCCTTTTCGTTGATAAGCTGTCTGTCCTTTCTGTAAAGGCTTTTTGCAATGTGCACAAGTAATTTTAGCTGGTTTTGTAAGTTGCTGTTGGACTGAAGACTGGAAAATCTGTTTAGGAAGGGAGGCCACTGGTGATAAAAAATCTACACCTGGCTGTTTCTGATTACGGGGAAATGATGCTGACTGGGAGATCCAAGAATCTTAAAAATAAAACACACAGAAGAAAAGTCATGGAATAATTCAAAATTCACATCCAAGAAATATTTTAAATTTTCATTTTGCTTAACTTTAAGAGGATGAGGCAGCCCTGTAATCAAGTGGTTAAGACAGGCAGCCCTGTTGCACAATCCCAGAGGAATTCTCCACTTTGTATTCTTTTTTTCTTTTTTGGAGAATCTTAAGCAGGCTCTAGGCCCACTGTGGAGCCTGACAGGCAGGCTCAATCTCACAACCCTGAGATTATAACCTGAGCTGAAATCAAGACTTGGATGCTTAACTGACTAAGCCACCCAGGTGCCCCTCCACTTTGCATTCAGTGAATGACACTACTGTGCCAAAAATATAAATAGTGGCCCTTGAATCAGGCAATGTGGTAATCATCATCACTTAAGTCAGAGACCCCAGGTTCAAAAATGCATCTTCTATGCTTACTTTAAGATCATGAAAAAATATATTAAATTGTGTTTTGTTGGTTTTCTCAGCTACAAACTGGTAACGATACCTAACTCATTAGATTGTTACAAAGACTAAATGAGATAATGCATATAGTAAAGCACTATGTTTGGTACATAGGGCACTTGCAAAAAAATATTAACCACTTTTTCTTCTTGAAGAGAAAAGTATTAAAACATAAAATAAAGCAGCTCTGCAAATCAGAGATAACTATATCAGAACTCTGGGATCATGATCTGAGCTGAAGGCAGACACTTAATGAACTGAGCCACCCAGGTACTCCCTGCTCCAAATTCTTTTTAAGGCAACTCATTCTACAATTCCTTCCCAGTCTTCTAAATATTATTCCATAATCATTAATATAGGTGATGGGTTACTCTGGAAAGACTCAGCCTTCCTAACTTCACATAGGGACTCCTCCATCATATATTATTGTTAGCTTCAAAATGGTAAAATATGATGTATAGGTAAAACAATGTTTCTCAAACTTTAACATGCAAGAGATCACATGGGAATCTTGTTTAAACAGAGAATCTATTGGTGCCTGGCTGGCTCAGGTGGTAGAGCATGTGACTCTTGATCTCTGGCTTTTGAATTCAAGCCCCAGGATGGTTACAGAGAATACTTAAAAATAAAATCATATATATTTATATATATTTTTTCATTCATTCAAAATCAATAGGTCTAGGGGCACCTGGGTGGCTCAGTGGTTGAGCGTCTGCCTTTAGCTCAGGGCGTGATCCCCGGGTTCTGGGACTGAGTCCCGCATCGGGCTCCCTGCATTGAGCCTGCTTCTCTCTCTGCCTGTCTCTGCCTCTCTCCCTGTCTCTCATGAGTAAATAAATTCTTTAAAAAACAAAAACAAACAACAACAACAACAAAATCAATAGGTCTAGACAGGGGCCTGAGGTTCTATACCTCTAACTCTTACATGATAGTAAAGCCTTGAAGCCCCAGAGTACTGAATTATTCTATCATTGTCTTCAAAAACAACTCTTGTCGAGGCACCTGGGTGGTTCAGTTAACTGAGCATTCAACTCTTGATTTCGGCTCAGGTCATCTCATGGGTGGTAGGATCCAGCTCCATGTCAGCGGGGTTATCTTCTTGAAGGTTCTCTCCCTCTACCCCTCCCCCATCTAGGCAAACTCTAAAATACATACATAAATCTTTTAAAAAATTGCTTTTGTCATTAGCAAGACTATGACATTAGCAAGACTATGTCTATGGCCTGTCACAATCCCAAAGGCCTCTCACAGTACTAATATTAACAACTATATTTTCATTCCTAAATTCCCATCTACTGCTTTTAATTTTCTTTGTCTGATTTCAAGATATCTTTATCTTACAAGCTAAAATAAAACAGAACAAATAATAAAAGCAATTCTTCCATTCCACAGGATGACATGCTGGCAAATGTGGAATATATTACAATAAAGTTTTTTATCACCCGGTACTCAAAAGTTTCATTACACTAAATTTTCCTACTTTTGAACCATTCCAAGGAAAACAAAAATTATGTATTCAATTGAACAAACATAGGTTGTATTCTGGGATCAAATGTCACTGCATATCATCTAGATACCAAATTAGATTTAATAAATAACAGAAACAAAAGATAGCAACAATTACAAGATTTGTCATTACCATTAATATGGGAGAAATAAAAATCCTGAACAAAAAATACTGGGCTTTTACATTTTGTAGACTTACCCATAAAGGTGGCATATTTATATATAATTATGGAATGTGAGACATCAACTATATGCTTAGGACAGTAATTAGATTCTAAAATTTCTTTCTTTTTAAAGACTGAATTTATTTATTAGACAGACAGAGAGAATGAGCAGGGGTAGGCAGAGGGAGAAACAGACCCCCAGCTAAGCAGGGAGCCCAACCCAAGGCTCAACCCCAGGACCTTGGGATCTTACCTGAGCCAAAGGCAGTCGCTTAACCAACTGAGCCACCCAGGTGCCTCAACAAGAGTCGAGAAAAGAAAATTTTTTTTTAAAACAGATTTTTTTGGATCCCTGGGTGGCGCAGCGGTTTAGCGCCTGCCTTTGGCCCAGGGCGCGATCCTGGAGACCTGGGATCGAATCCCACATCGGGCTCCCGGTGCATGGAGCCTGCTTCTCCCTCTGCCTGTGTCTCTGCCTCTCTCTCTCTCTCTGTGACTATCATAAATTAAAAAAAAAAAAAAAATTTAAAACAGATTTTTTTAAGTAATCTCTATACCCAACATATGGCTCAAACTCAGACCGTGAGATAAAGAGTCACATATGCTCTCCCAACTAAGGCAGCCAGGTGCCTCAAGATTCTGAAATTTTTCACTCTAGCTTTGGTACATACATAAATAAAACAAATGTTTCCTTTGTTAACAGCACAACTGTTTAACTTCTCCAAATTTCAAACTTATTTTATCAAATTTTTATTTCATTTTATTTTTAGTAATTGTGTCTTTAGGTTAAACTTTTTTTTTAAAAGAAACCTAGCTTTATTTTTTATTTTATTTAAAGATTTTATTTATTTATTCACAGAGAAAGAGGCAGACACAGGCAGAGAAAGAAGTAGGCTCCATGCAGGGAGCCCGATGTGGGACTCAATCCTGGGACTCCAGGATCATGCCAGGGGCCAAGGGCAGGCACTCAACCCCTGAGCCATCCACGTGTCCCTAACTTAACCTTTTAATCAAATTCTTCCATGTCCTATCCCAAGAATGTTTTAAGAGAAGGTACCTAGTAGATTATATAGTTCAAATCCTTGATTATTTGCAAAGAAAATTAACACCTAGAAGTTACATGATTAAATACTAGGTACACTACTGACTTTTAGGTGTTCTTCATTTGTTCTTACAACTGAACTCTTCTACCTAAAAAATATTTTAGTATTTCTTTACTGTTGGTCTGCTAGTGAAAACTTCCTTTGGTGTCTCAGTGGGGGTATGTTTTTGGTCGTTAAAGAATAACGTGTATACATAAAATTAATAAATCTTAAGTATGGAGCTCAATTAAATTTTTAAAAAGTTTTTTTCTTTGTTTTGCTTTTTTCAGAGTGGGAGAGACCTCAAGACAGATGGTGAGAGAGGGAGAGACTCTTAAGCAGGCTCCATGCCCAGTGCAGAGTTTGACCAGGGCTCGATCTCACAATACTGAGATCATGACCTGAGCCGATATCAACATATATACTTGCATGACTACCACCCACATAAACAAAAAGTCCAATTTCTCAGAAGCCTTGTCTTTTCTCACTTGACAATTTCTTTCCTTTCCATAAGCCATTCCTATTCTGACTTCAAAGATTAGTTTTCTTGGGCTCCTGGGTGGCTCAGTCAGTTAAGTATGTCTGTCTTCAGCTCAGGTCATGATCCCAGGAGCCTAAGATCCAGTCCTGCATTGGGCTCCCTGCTCAATGGGGAGTCTACTTCTCCTTTACCCCTCCCCGCTGCTTGTGATCTCTAATAAATAAAATCTTTAAAAAAAATTAGTTTCCTTTTATTTTGAAATTCACATACATAAATTCATACAGTACATACATACTCTTCTGTGGCTGATCCCCTAACTCAACATCTTGTCTATAAGGGGCACTCAGTAGTATTCCATTGTGTAGCGAGAACTATTTATCTATCCAACTGTTGATGGACATATGGATTGTTACAAATTTTTTTTTTTAAAGAACAGTCTTACTTTAATCAAGTTCCAGCAAGAGGGCACACTGATTTGGAAAGCATTTGTCTCAGCAGAAAAAGCAAGGGTGTGTATAAAAGAATGTTTCTAGAAAATACCAAAGGCACCAAACCTTAACTTTGCCTTCCATTTCCCCTCGATGCCACTGCATTCCCTGGGTGGGGAGGCTACTTCGTCCAGCTGACTTTGGGAATGTCATAGTGCTCGCTAAGGGTGTCCAAGTGTCTCTTGAAGTCCTCCACTCTCTGCTTGTGGGTTTTGGATGTTTTCTTTAGGATCCTTTCCACTTGCCACTTCTCCTGCATCTTCTCGAAGGCTGCCTGGGCTGGGGTTTGCTTGTCCAAGCCACGCTGCTTCCCCTCCTTGTTCTTTTTGCTCGCTCCCATCGCTTCTGAGAGTTTCGCCTTGTCTTTGTCCTTTTTCTTTTTCCACTTGGTCACACCAAACACTGCAAAGCCTTTTACTTTCAGGGGCCCCTTCTGACGCTGCTTGTAGGCCACCATGATGCCGCTTGCTTTTCTCCATTTTTTTTTTTTAAGATTTGATTTATTTATTCATGAGAGGCAGAGAGAGAGAAAGAGGCAGAGAAACAGGCAGAGGGAGAAGTAGAATCCATGCAGGGAACCCGATGTAGGACTCGATCCCAGGTCTTCAGGATCACACCCTGGGCTGAAGGCGGCGCTAAACCACTAAGCCATCTGTGCTGCCCGGATTGTTACAAATTTTGACTATGATTTCTATACATGTCTTTTAGTGGTTCCTTAAGGTATTCGTTCTGCATGGGGTAAGTGTTCTTGAATTTGTAGGTTAGTATTTTTTGTCCATTTTAGAAAATTCTCAGTTGTACCTCTTCTGTCTCACTTCTTTCCTCCTCTTTCTGGGACATTAAATACATGTCCTTTTCATCAAGTGTCATAGATATCTTTCTGGTTTTCCACCCTTGTGACTGATTTTCTCATATATCTTACAGTTCACCTACACTTTTCAGCTATGCTCAATCTGCAGTTAAACTGTATAGTTCCTTAAATCTGCATCTGATAATCCTATTGTCTGTTTTCTTCTTGATTTGCTGTCATATGGCCTTGTCTCACATTCCTGATTGCTGTTTACATGAAAAACTAAAAAAATTTGAGGCTCTGGATTATGTTAGCATCCCAAGCCAGAGGTTGGAAGAGTTGTGTTTTTGTTGGTTTTTTGTTTTTGTTTTTACCAGTATCCCTCCTTTCTGGGCCCCTGTGAATTTGTTGAAAGTTCTTACAGCCTTTCTCTGCATTTTTTTCGTAGAACTGAACACACACCCGTAAGAGAAAACCAGCCTCAAGTAACAGATTACTTTTCTGAGGTTCCGTCTCTTAATCTTAGGACCTTCATTTTCCCACTACATTTATACTTCTGTGATGCTTTCAATGCATATTTTATATATTTTGCCCCTCCTCCCCAAATACTCTCTACAAGAGGCATTGGAATTACCTAGTCTTTTATTATCAGGAAAAAAGTCTTAGAATCGTAATAATAGCCAGAAATGTTTATAATGCAGTAAAAAGGAAAAAAAAAAAAAACAGATGCAAGAGCAATTTCTACATACAGGTATTTTCTGTGATGAATTTTTTGCTGTTTATATAAAAGATACATGATGAGTAGAAAGAACTTCTACTGAAAGTCAACACTAAAAGTTAATAAAAGGATTAAATGACTCAAAGGCCCATTCTAATAGGTATCATCCCATTTTTTCAGGATGAAATGCAAAGTTTTATGTGTATTTTATACAGACCCATAATTCTAGATGATGAAATTTGAACCTCTAAGCCCTAGATTTATTTGTAACTAAACTCCAGAAATCTTCATCTTGTTCTTTTTTCTCTTTTTTCTGTTTTGGAAATCCTTTTATATATAGAAATAGAAAGCACCAAAAAACTAATGTAAGACACTGACTCTAAGTAACAAAAATTACAATAATAATTAGTCACACCTTCTTCTAGAAGTCTAGTAGAATTTTTTTTTTTTTTGAAGTCTAGTAGAATTTAGTTAGTTTTACTAATACTAACAGCAAGCAAAAGCAAAACCTAGGGCAAATACTAAAATGAGAAAAATTGGGGCACCTGGGTAGCTCAGTGGTTGAGCATCTGCCTTTGGCTCAGGACATCATCCCAGGGTCCTGGGATCAAATTCTACACCAAGCTTTCTGTAGGAAAGCTTGTTTGTCCCTCTGCCTAGGTCTTTGCCTCTCTGTGTCTCTCTCATGAATGAATAAATAAAATCTTTAAAAAGTAAATGAAATTAGACAACTTTTATTATGCTATATTCAAGTTAAAGACAGAAAAAACAGCAACGACAAAAAGATTGTCCTTTTGACACTTGATTGAACATTTAAGCATCAAACATATCTTCAGCATCACTTTTCACCTAATTTGGTAAATAATCTTTTTTTTTTTTTTAAAGATTTTATTTATTCATTCACAGAAATGCAGAGAGAGAGAGAGAGAGAGAGAGGCAGGCAGAGACACAGGCAGAGGGAGAAGCAGGCTAAATGCAGAGAGCCCGACGTGGGGACTCGATCCAGGGTCTCCAGATCACGCCCTGGGCTGCAGGCGGTGCTAAACCACTGCGCCACCGGGGCTGCCCAATCTTTTTGAAGTTCCACACTAAGTGTTATTATTTAAAGGATATAGTTTGGGACACCTGGGTGGCTCAGCAGTTGAGTGCCTGCCTTCGGCCCAGGGCGAGATCCTGGAGTCCTGGGATCAAGTCCCACATCGGGCTCGCTGCATGGAGCCTGCTTCTCCCTCTGCCTGTCTCTGTCTTTCTCTCTCTGTGGGTCTCCCTTGAATAAATAAATAAAATCTTAAAAAAAAAGGGGGGGGGATATAGTTCTGTAACTTTTGTTCCCCAAAATAGAATTTTAGAGAATTCAGGAATGTTATACATTCATGCATACTTCCTAAATAACAGAAATTTGTGGGATGCCTGAGTGGCTCAGCAGTTGAGCATCTGCCTTTTGCTCAGGGCATGATCCCAGAGTTCTAAGATCGAGTCCCACATCAGGCTCCCTACATGGAGCCTGCTTCTCCCTCTGCCAATGTCTCTGCCTCTTTCTCTCTCTCGATCATGAATAAATAAATAAAAATCTTAAAAAAAAAATCTATTGCCATGTATCAAACCAAAATAGTTTAATTTTTTGTTCAGATTTTATTTATTCAGGAGAGACACAGTGTCTTTTCTTTGTAATGTTTTAAAATCACTGATATTTCACATTATGAGAAAACATAGAAATGTAAAATACACTTATGAATTAATGATATAAAAAAGTTGACAAGGCAAGAATTGAAACTACTTCCAAATAACATTTGCAAATCTCAATTATGTCCACAACTTGAATGGAACAATCGTATAGAATCTAACCACAGTATGCTTTCTTATAGGATCAATCTATGCTCTTTTATTTTTTTTATTTTTAAAGATTTTTTTATTTATCCATGAGAGAATAAACTTACTTTCTTTACCACATAAATGTTTCCATATTGTAAGTTCAGAGGTAGGAGTATTATTTATTTGGTTAAATAACCATTTTTTGGTCAGGGCAATTTTGTATTAACCATCAAAAGTTTTAAAATTATGTTGACACTAGGGGTGCCTGCTTGGCTCAGTCGGTTGGGTGTCCCACTCTTGGTTTTGGCTCAGGTCATGATCTTGGGGTCATGGAATCAAGTCCCAAGTTAGGCTCCACCCTCAGCACAGATTCTGCTTGGGATTCTCTCCCTTTCCTTCTCATTCTCTCCATGCTTGCATGTGTACACAAGACTTCTAAAATAAATACATAAAATCTTAAAAAAAAAATCTTGACACTTTGACTTAGCAATTCTACCTACCAAAACTTTTCTCAAGAAAATAAGTGAAGTGTGCCACCTTAGAGATATTCATGAAAACCTCTTTTCAATTGTAAAGACCAGAAAAACTTCAAATAACAATTAAATGCTTAAATAAACATAAAAAAGAATTATATTTGACAAGAGCTAATAATGATGAAATGTCAATAGCTTCCCTCCCTCCACCCCAGGTCAAGAACAAAGCAAGACTTTATACTCTTGCTATTTCTATTCAACAACTTATCAGAGAAAGAAATAAAAGGGGATCTGTGAGGCCAAACTATTTCCATGACAATACTAAGATTATTTGCATTTTTCACTGTGTTGGCATTTACAGTAATGGTATAAAAGCAGTGGTAAGTAAAACTGCTGGCAGTGGAATGGAATTCTATTTTTTCACTATCATACAGAAAAGAAAAAGTGTCACCTCCATTTATGGTTGTTATACCACCACCAATTAGTCAATGTAATTCTGACACTACCCTGGAATTAGCATCAGACTCCACAGGTTTTTTTGCTTTGTTTTTAAGATTTTATTTATTTATTCATGAGACATGGCAGGAGAGAGGGAGTGAAAGAGAGAGAGAGAGAGGGGCAGAGACATAGGCAGAGGGAGAAGCAGGCTCCATGCAGGAAGCCTGATGTGGGAATTGATCCTGGGACTCTAGGATCACGCCCTGGGCCGAAGGCAGGAGCTAAACCCCTGAGCCACCTAGGGATCCCGACTCCACAGGTTTAAAAGGCATAATCCCCAGCAAGACTGACAGGAACTTCAGATGCCACCCATACTTCTGGCCAACTAGCTATAAATCCGGAGATTCCTAAAACCGCCTCAGATTTCATAATTTGCTAGAATGACTCACAGAATTTAGGAGAGCTCTATATTTAGAATCACAGTGTTAATATAAAAGATTCAAATCAGGACCAACCAAATGAAAGGACAAAGAAGGGTAAGGTATAGAAGGCTCCAAATGCAGAGTTGCAGGTAGTGTTCCCTACCTGGCATGTTGAGGAGTTCAACAACTAGGAGACTGCATTGAGCTTCGGTATCTAGTTTTTATTGGCAATTCATTGCATGTGACTGAACTCAACCTATAGCCTCCCTCTTCTCCCTTGAGATGGAGCTAGCTAAAACCTCCAACACTCTAAATTACATGGTTGGTCTTTCTGGGGACCCTCCCTCAGACTCAGTCATCTCATCTAGATCTTAACCCAAATTCAAGTGTGATCCAAAGGGCTCATAAATAAAAAACACTATCCCAAATACTTGGAAGTTCCAAGGATTTAGTCTTTCTCCTAAGAACTAAAGATAAAGGCCAGTGGAATTATTTATTATAAAATAGATGTCCATGATTAAACAGTAATAAATAGCATTAATTTTACTAAATTTAAGCTTTTTTTTTAAGATTTTATTTATATATTCATGAGAGACACAGACAGAGAGAGGCAGAGACATAGGCAGAGAGAGAAGCAGGCTCCAAGCAGGAAGCCCGATGTGGGAATTGATCCCAGAACTCCGGGATCACACCCTGAGCTAAGGGCAGGCGCTCAAAATTTAGGCCTTTGGGCATCCCTAAATTTAAGCCTTTAATTGCATCCTAATAATCTGTGTGAACAGAAACATGCATAAACAGAGAAGTGTACATAAACCACTTCTGTTTTATACCAAAATACAATAGCTGTCTGAAAGAAAAGTGCTTGTAAAATAGTTACATTGTAAGCTGAACTATATTTCTTTATGAAATACCATTTTTACTTGAAAGAATAACTGACAAACTATTTATTGACATTTTCTTGAAAATAAATCAAGGAAAATTCACTTCAAGAAAAATGACAGTATTTGTTGCTGAGAATATTAGCAGTTTGAAAACTGTATCCACTACTGTCAGCTTGACAGCTTTCTAAAGTGTCAACATTTAAAATAAATGAATTCTCAACATCTAGAAGTTCAGTGAATCATTATTTTCCAAATATATATATATATGTATTTTTTAAATTTTATTTATTTATGAAAGAGGAAGAGTGTAAGCACACATGAGCAAGGGGGAGGGGCAGAGGAAGAAGCACAGTCCCCACTGAACAGGGAACTTGTCATGGGGCTCAATCCCAGGACCCCGAGATCATTAACTGAGCCAAAGGCAGACACTTAACCAACTGAGTTACCCAAATACATATATATATATACACACACACACACACACATATACATACATAATTGCAAATATGTATAATTGCATAATTATACATATATAATTGGGCTGGTGAGACTGGGGACCTCAAAATGGCCGACCCAAGGACAGCAACTTCCCAATAAGACCGCCCTACCCCCATCTTCCTGCCAACACCCTCTTGCCACCCTACTCCCACTTAGCTTACAAAGACCTGTAACCCTTGCCCTAACTGGAATGCCACCCTACCTCTTTAGAACCACCACCACCTCCACCCCCCCACACCCCCACCCCCCGCTCTGCCCTGCGGTTTGCCTGGGCATGACTTCCCTGACTCAGAGAGGTTCCAGTCAGGGAACCTCGCCCAGGAGTGCTCCCCATCGCTCCCCATTAAAGCACTCTCGAACCTAGCGCCTGGCTCTGCTGTCTTTAATTTTCTCCGCCAATCATTAAAAGAAAACCTAACATATATATATATATTTTTTAATATTTTATTTATTTATTTATGAGAGACACAGAGAGAGAGGCAGAGACACAGGCAGAGGGAGAAGCAGGCTCTATGCAGGTAGCTGAATGCGGTACTCGATCCCGGGTCTCCAGGATCACACCCTGGGCTGCAGGCGGCGCTAAACAGCTGCGCCACCGGGGCTGCCCTATATACATTTTTTAATTGACCAAAGCACAATGCTACCAAATCATACAAAGTTTTGTAAAAGATCCATTCACATATCAATAATCGTGATGTGGGGATCCCTGGGTGGAATCCCATATTCCACACTGTTAAGGAACTTTAAGGAAACTACCATGTGTCAAGTTTTGGTGCTGCGTCAAAAAATTCTACAACTATCCGTATTTATTTAAAATAGTGCTCTCTTCTACAACCAAATATGTGTGTGAGGCCAGATTTTCTTTTTATACTTAAAACATGATTTCAACAGATTCAATATAGAAATAGATGTGAGAAATTACCATATACCTTGCTATTACATTAGACTTTAAAAGAGATTTGCAGAAATACGGAGATCCCTGGGTGGCTCAGTGGTTTAGCTCCTGCCTTTGGCCCAGGGCATGATCCAGGAGTCTCAGGATCAAGTCCTACATCCGACTCCCTGCATGGAGCCTGCTTCTCCCTCTGCCCGTATCTCTGCCTCTCTCTCTCTCTCTCTCTATCATGAATAAATAAAATCTTAAAAAAAAGAGAGAGATTTGCAGAAATGTAAAACAAAGCTACTGTTCACTTAATATTGAAAATAGTTTTCATTAAAAATGGTATTGTCATACTTCTAAAAATTTCTTAGGCTTGAGTTTCTGACACGGTAATTGATATAAATTTTGAAAACCTTGGGGTCCTCAATTATTTTTAGGAGTGAAACTGAGCCTAAAATGCTTGAGAACTATCCTACAGAAATAATAAACAATGTAAACAAAGAATTTAGTGTAGAGTCTCAACAGTAAAAACAGGAGATCATAGAGGCACTTGAGTGGCTCAGTTGGATAAGTGTCTGCCTTTTGCTCACGTCATGATCTCAGGGTCCTGGGATCAAGGCCCACATAAGGCTCTCTGCTAAGAAGGAAGTCTGTGGCTCCCTCTCCCTTTGCCCCTCCCCCTCATTCGTGTGCACATATGCTGTCTCTTTCAAATGAATAACTAAAATCTTTTTTTTTTTTTAAGATTTTATTTATCCATTCATGAGAAATACAGAGAGAGAGAGAGAGGCAGAGACCAGGCAGAGGGAGAAGCAGGCTCCATGCAGGGAGCCCGATACAGGACTCGATTCCAGGACTCCAGGATCACGCCCTGGGCCAAAGGCAGGCGCTAAACCACTGAGCAACCCAGGGATCCTCTATGATCTCTAACTAAAATCTTAAAAAAGAAAAAAAAAAAAAAAAAAAAAAAAAGGAAACCATACAAATGCTAAAAAAAATTAAAAAGGTAGAGGAGGAACAGGTACCTCTGACAAAAAATTATTTTTTATAGACATGGAAACTTCTATCTTTTTTTTTAAGATTTATTTATCGGAGGGATGCCTGGGTGGCTCAGTGGTTGAGCATCTGCCTTTGGCTAAGGGCATGATCCTGGAGTCCCTGGGTTGAGTCCCACATTGTGTTCCCTGCATGGAGCCTGCTTCTCCCTCTGCCTATGTCTCTGCCTCTCTCTCTGTGTGTCCTCATGAATAAATAAATAAAATCTTAAAAAAATATATTTATCTGAGAGACAGAAAGAGAGAACATGAGTGGGAGGGGCAGAGGGAGACATAATTCCAAGTGGACTCCATGCTGATTGCAGACCCTGAGGTGGAGCTTGATCTAAGGACCCTGAGAGCACGAACTGAACAGAAACCAAGAGTCCAATGCTTAATCAACTGTGCCACCCAGGTGTCCCACAGAAACTTCTATTTCTAAAATGACATATTAAAATTTAGATTAAGTAAACCAACAGAACACAAAACTATATATAATATGCTCTAAATTATATTTTTTAAAACCACAGAGGCAGGGATCCCTGGGTGGCTCAGCAGTTGAGTGTCTGCCTTAGGCTCAGGGCATGATCCCAATCTAGGGATGGAGTACACTTCGGGCTCCCTGCGAAAAGCCTGCTTCTCCCTCTGTCTGTGTCTCTACCTCTCTATGTCTCTCATGAATAAATAAAATCTTAAAAAAAAAAAAAAAAAAACCCCACAGAGGCAAAAATTGAAAAATCAAACTTTTAACAGTAGTCCCTGATAATTAATAAGATAAGCTCAGAAATATTTTATTTCTAATCAGGATTTCTTACAAATATTCTATAATACTCATGTAGTGTTCTCATACCCAGAAAGATTAATTTTTAAAAATAAAAGAAAAAAATCCTGGCATTCCATTAAAACAGTAAATGAAGTTCTTAGCTTTATTACGTTCAGTCCTTTCCCAATATCTTAAGTTGGTCAATAGTTTAAAAAGCACTAAAATTGCCAAAAAAAGCAATACCAAAACAAATTTTAAAAACTCAGACCCCCACACTAAATCATGACAAAGCTACCAAAAAGATATGCTGTTTCAAATAGCAGAACAAGACTGTCCATGTAAATTTTAAAAATATACAGCTCTGACTTAAAGGCAAGAGTTTTCCAACTTTTAAAATAAAGCAACTAATAAAATGCTGACTTAAAAACAAAAATCAGAAACAAGCAATCCAAAAGTAAACACCTCAAAAGAGAAAATTGAGATTTCAAGTTATGTGATTACAAATTAAGTAAAATTCAATTATTACATTGCTTCTTTATTGTCCATTTTTTTATTCCATGATTTTTACATTAAAATAAAGATACTAGGGGATCCCTGGGTGGCTCAGCAGTTTGGCGCCTGCCTTTCGCCCAGGGCGCGATCCTGGAGTCCTGGGATTGAGTCCCACGTCAGGCTCCCAGCATGGAGCCTGCTTCTCCCTCCTCCTGTGTCTCTGCCTCTCTCTCTCTCTCTCTCTATCATAAATAAATAAATCTTTGAAAAAAGAAAACAAAAAATAAAAATAAAATAAAGATACTAGTAAAAGGATGGTGGTAATAAAGTATGGAGGTTTTCAATCAAAAACTTCAGATGTGGGCAGCCCGGGTGGCTCAGTGGTAGAGCGCCACCTTCAGCCCAGGGCGTGACCCTGGAGACCCGGGTTCGAGTCCCATGTCGGGCTCCCTCCATGGAGCCTGCTTCTCCCTCTGCCTGTGTCTCCGCCTCTCTCTCTCTCTCTCTCTCTCTCTCGGTCTCTTATGAATAAATAAATAAAAATCTTAAAAAAAAACAACACAACAACTTCAGATGTATATCACAAAGGGTAAAATAGCTTTAATTTCTGGAAAATCAGGGACCAAGTAGGCTGCAGGTAAAATATTCTATCTTAATATGAAGTCAAGAAAAGTAAAGTATTTCATATATACAGAAGTATAGAAGGTAAAGAAAATCACTTACTGCTTACCAGGACTATGATGAGTTGCGTATCCTCCATTCTGAAATTCATCTCCTGCCATATTCATTCTACCAGGATTAAAAGGTCCTACTCCAGTCTTGGTCTGTGAAGTCAAAGATGGGGTGTATGTTTGTATATTAACACCAAAATTACTTGACTGAAGTCCTTTAGCGACATCTCCCAAGTTGGTATTTTATAGTGATGTTACATGTGTAATCATTAAGTTCATATCTCACCCAGCATTCACAGAGCTTATACCTGTTTCTAAGGTTGTAACATTAGTATTAGGAATTTCAGAGTTGCTTCTGTAGTGATAACATTATTACCCAATCCTGCATTTACCTTACTTCTTGAAAGACTGGAAGTGGAGAAATCCAAATCTTTGGTTCTATTTTTAGTTCCAGGAAGTCCCCATTCAATTAAATTGGAAGAATTTTTCTTTTCCCCTCCATTTGTTTCTATGTCCTCTTCATCATCGATAACAATTGTCTCACTTACATTTCCCTTCTGAGAAGCCAAATCTCTTGAGGAAGGAAGAATTATGGAATAATTTCCTCGTAGCCTTTCATTTCTTGATGAAGCAAATATAAAATTTCTTTGATCAGCTATTGCTGGAGTAGAAGTTGAAGGAGGTTGTATAGATTCAATAAATACAACATCATCATCATCATCATCATCATCTTCTTTCATCAATGAGTTTCTAGATCTGTTAACTACAAGACTACTTGGGTCACCAAATGAATTTCCTGTATCCGTGAGACTAGCTGCCATGGCTTTATGCTCTAATAAAACAGGAGTCTGCTCAGTCAAGTCTAATCCTCTCAATGAACATTTATCCATGCCAAAGAACCTGTAGGAGAGAGAAAATAGTAAAAAAAAAAAAAAAAAAAAAGAAGTCTAGTATACTATGGCTATTGAGTTTTATTACTATGAAATAGCACAAATGAAATTTTAAATTTTTTCATGATTTATCTTTTATTTTATTTTTAAGATTTTATCTATTTATTCTGAGAGGCACAGAGAGAGAGGCAGAGACACAGGCAGAGGCAGAAACAGGCTTCATGCAGGGAGCCCGAAGTGGGACTCGATCCCGTGTCTCCAGGATCACACCCTGGGCCAAAGGCGGCGCTAAACCGCTGGGCCACCAGGGCTGCCCTTATTTATCTAACTTTCAGCGAAAAAATTGTTATTTTGGGGCAGCCCCGGTGGCTTAGCGGTTTAGGGCCGCCTTCAGCCCAGGGCCTGATCCTGATCCTGGAGATCCAGGATCGAGTCCCACGTCGGGCTCCCTGCATGGAGCCTGTTTCTCCCTCTGCCTGTGTCTCTGCCTCTCTGTCTCTGTGGGTCTCTAATAAATAAATAAAATCTTAAAAAAAAAAGGCCCACAGAGGCTAAAAAAAAAAAAAAAAACTGTTATTTTGTTTTTCCTCTCCATTAATCATTTAACGCTCAGCTCAGAATTTAATGGAAATTAATCATCCAATTTGTGGTAGTCCTTAAAAAATTTACTCAATTTAACCTACTCATCTTTTACAATGAAAAAACCTAAGTCTTCCTTTGAAATAGGAAATATTAACAAAATAATTCTATCAAATACGAATAACCCTGAGCCCAAATACAATTATGTTATACTTTTATCTACTAAAATAACTATATCATCTAATCTTTATTTCCCTTGTGTCTTTTGTCACTAATTTTCAAATTCTCTGCTTCTGACATAACTGTGATGAAATCTTTCTGACATTCTTATTCTTGTTCAGGAATTGCCAGACATTATGCAATGGGTGTTTTATGTAAAATTCTGAAAACAGGCCCATTATGTAAGTATAATTTAATCCATTTTACAAATGAGGAAAGAGAAGCCAACTAAATTGTTGTGAGACCCAATAGGATTTAAATTCCAGACTCAAAGACTAGGCCTCAAATTCTTAGCATTCAGTTATATTCAACAAAACAGTTTTGTGAACCTACTGTGCACTAGGGTATGACAAGGAAAGGATCCAGTACAGAGAGACAATTGAAGAATCTGGAAAAGTAAATTAATTGATGAAGCAAGGCTCTTAAAAGTAGAGGAGAGAAGATGAGGGTATGTGCACAGGTGGTAATGAAAGTGATCATGAGTAAAAAAATATCACATCTCAAAGACCAAAGGGGAAAAGGTACATAAAAATGTAATGTATAGGGATCCCTGGGTGGCGCAGCGGTTTGGCGCCTGCCTTTGGCCCAGGGCGTGATCCTGGAGACCCGGGATCGAATCCCATGTCGGGCTCCCGGTGCATGGAGCCTGCTTCTCCCTCTGCCTGTGTCTCTGGCTCTCTCTCTCTTTCTCTCTGTATGACTATCATAAATAAATAAAAAATTAAAAAAAAAAAAGTAATGTATAGGGCAGCCCCGGTGGCACAGCAGTTTAGCGCCGCCTGCAGCCCAGGGCGTGATCCTGGAGACCCTGGATCGAGTCCCACCGTCGGGCTCCCTGCATGGAGCCTGCTTCTCCCTCTGCCTGTGTCTCTGCCCCTCTCTCTCTCTCTCTGTGTGTGTGTCTCTATGAATAAATAAATAAAATCTTTTAAAAAAAATGTAATGTATAGAAGTATGTAGAAATGACAGATGAAAAGCTGAGGTAAATTTACATATGCTAGCCTCAACTTTTTTAGAACCTCAAGAGTGAAGAAGATGGGAATTATATGGGTGTTGAATTATTAAGAAAACTCACTTCATATGGCAGTCATCATTCCATTTTAAACAACTCATACTGGGCAGCCCAGGTGGCTCAGCGGTTTAGCGCCGCCTTCAACCCAGGGCGTGATCCTGGAGACCCGGGATCGAGTCCCACATCAGGATCCCTGCATGGAGCCTGCTTTCTCCCTCTGCCTGGTTCTCCTCTGCCTGTGTTTCTGCCTCAATCTCTCCGTTTCATAAATACATACATACATACAAACCAACTCATACTGAAATATGCTACATAATATTTCCATTCTAAAATTTTCACAACTAAAAAAAATAAAATAAATAAAAAAAATTAAATTTTCGCAACTAATTTTAATTGAGAAGTTATATAATAGATAAGACTTATTCCTTTTTTTTTTTTTTTTTGATAAGACTTATTCCTAATAGGTATTATGTCATTCAATATTAACTCAGTTAATGCATATAAAAATGAAGTATAAACTATTCTTTTTCCCATTTTACCCATTAGGAAACTAAGACTCCATAGATATGTAATCTCCATAGCCTGCCCAAGCATCCATTGCTGGAAAGGTTAGAGTCAGGATTCAAATCAAAGAAATCTGACTCTAGGGCAGCCCAGGTGGTTCAGTGGTTTGGCGCCACCTTCAGCCCAGGGCGTGATCCTGGAGACCCAGGACTGAGTCCCACGTCAGGCTACCTGCATGGAGTCTGCTTCTCCCTCTGCCTGTGTCTCTGCCTCTTTCTCTGTGTGCCTCTTATGAATAAATTTAAAAAATGTAAAAAAAAAAAAAAAAAAAGAGAAATGACTCTAGAATTGATACCATAGCCACCGTATTATTTGCAGTTAATGTATAAAACAATTTTTAGAAAATACTTATCTTTTATTAAGATGATTTTGTTAAAACAAAATCAACATCCAATGTCCATTTCTTTCTCTTTTTTTTTTAAGATTTTATTGAGCCCTGGGCCGAAGGCAGGTGCTAAACAGCTAAGCCACGCCGGTGTCCCTCAATGTCCATTTCAAAGAAAAAAAAAATAACAGATCTAAGGGACCACTTTAAAAGAACTATAAAAAACACAAAAATTGGGCCCATGGTTACTACACGTCCAGTGTGGTTGACTTTCAAAGGAAAGAAGCAATAATTTAGCCTAAACTGAGTTATGAAATATGAGAGCTGTTATATATGATCTCTTAGTCCTTTTTTTTTTTTTTTTTAAGATTTTTATTTATTTATTCATGAGAGACAGAGAGAGAGGGGGGGGGGCAGAGACACAGGCAGAGGGATAAGCAGGCTCCATGCGGGGAGCCCAACGTGAGACTCGATCCTGGGTCCCCAGGATCACATGCTGGGCTGAAGGCGGCACTAAACCGCTGGGCCACCAGGGCTGCCCTTTTAGTCCTTTCTATATTTGAATAAACCTATAATAGAAAAGAACACTTTTTGGAAAAGAACCATAGGTGACTCCACAGTATCTTCTGGTAGCTGCGAGGATATATTTTAACCTTCTCAAAGAAAATAACAGAAAGAGCATTCTTGATGCTCCATTCATTGCAATCATCTCTGAAAAAAATATTAAGTATTCACCTATTTTCAAGTCATAGATTACAAAAAAGTCAAACCACTACGAAAAGCCATTGTGCATATAATTTAACCAAACACTTAAATTTCAGGAAAAGATTATAGAAAAGTTCTGAGTACTTCCATATAATCCAAAAACAGAGAACAAGTTATGGTTTAGTGAATTAGTTGTGTGACACTAAGCAAATTATTCCACTTCATTTTTAGTTTTCTAAACTATAAACTATAAATGGGGATAACATATGATTCTAAGGTTTTTTACTGAGATAACTAGACATGCAAGACTCTAATCTGTTTGGACCATATTAAAGCAAAAAATGTTAAATCCCTCTCCTATTAGAAGGTATTCAGGCAGATACTTTGCCTATATCCTAGGATTTCAACAAGTATCTAATTAATCTTAAGCATTTAGCTAATCTTTGTTATTCTATTTATCTACAAATTATAACCAAATCTTAATTGGTTTCATTTGGATATGATGAAAATTAATGTAACCTCAAGTAATATATACAATCAAAAGAAAACCTGCACAGAGAAATTTGATAAGAAAATATACTACCATTCAAAAAGTTAGCCTGAAACCCAAAGAAGACTCTTAAATGCAAACTATCTCTTTATAATTGGCAATAATTTTGCAAAATTATAAGGGTATCTAATAAGGAGTAAAGATAAGAGCTATCATTAAACAAAGACGTAAGTAAGAGTGTTTTGGGGACAACGGGGTGGCAGTGGGGTCGGTGGGTTAAGCATAGGACTTCAACTTGGGTCATGATTTTGGGGTCCTGGGACTGGGCCCCTCATCCGGCTCCATGCTTAGTCTGCTTGTCCCTCTCCCTCTGCCCCCACCAGTCATGCTGTCTCTCTCTCAAACAAATAAAATCTTTAAAATAATTAAATAAATAAAAAGACAGTGTTCTCCTCTTTTGTATTTACTTTTAGTAACATCTGAGTTGTTTTTCTTTCTGAAGGTTGATGTACTTACCTTTTTAAAAACCCATAGCAGGGCAGCCCCGGTGGCTGAAGGTGCCGGCCTTCAGCCCAGGGTGTGATCCTGGAGACCCAGGATTGAGTCCTATGTCAGACTCCCTGCATGGAGCCTGCTTCTCCCTCTGCCTGTGTTTCTGCCTCTCTCTCTCATGAATAAATAAAATCTAAAAAAACAAAAAACAAAACAAAAAAAAACATAGCAAAACAGGGGTGCTTGGGTGGCTCAGTCAATTAAGGGAACTTGCCATTTTAACCTTTTTTTTTTTTTCATTTTAACCATTTTTAAGTGTATATTCAGTGTCAGTTTTTATTTTTATTTTTTTTTCAGTGTCAGTTTTTAAAATGTTCCTTTTTTATTAAAAAAGATTTTATATATTTAAGAGAGTGTACAGGAACAGGGGGAGGGACGGAGGGAGAGGGAGAAGCAGACTTCCCACTGAGGAGAGAGCCCAAGGCAGTCTTCAATCTCAAGACCTGAGATCATGACCTGAGCCAAAGGACCAACTAAGCCACCCAGGAACTCATACAATAAGCTTTTTAAAAGTTGCAAAAGTTTCTGGCTAAATTCTTTACTTATTAGCTGAGTAATTCAGTAGCCATTCAATATTCAATTATATTTACATACAATTACAAATAATTTACATAGTAAAAAGAATGTTACCTTTAAAAAAAAAAAAAAGATTTATATATTTGAAAGACAGAGAGAGGGATACCTGGGTGGCTCAGCGTTCTGCCTTGAGCTCAGGACATAGTCCTGGAGTTCCGATTCGAGTCCCACATCCAGGCTCCCAGCATGGACCCTGCTTCTCCCTCTGCCTGTGTCTCTGTTTCTCTCAGGAATGAATAAATAAAATCTTTAAAAACAAGAGAGAAAGAGATAGAGAACACATGTGATGAAGGCAGAGAGGAACCTCAAGCTGACTCCTGGCAGAGTGCTGAGCCCGAGTAGGGAGTGGGGTGAGTGGGGTTCACTCCATCCTGAGATCACCACCTGAGCCCAAAACAAGAGTCAGATGCTCAACCAAATGAGCTACCCAGACATCAGAAGGATCTGTTGTTAAAAAGTAAGTAAAATAGGATCCCTGGGTGGCGCAGCGGTTTGGCGCCTGCCTTTGGCCCAGGGTGCGATCCTGGAGACCCGGGATCGAATCCCACGTCGGGCTCCCGGTGCATGGGGCCTGCTTCTCCCTCTGCCTGTGTCTCTGCCTCTCTCTCTCTCTCTCTCTGTGACTATCATAAATAAATTAAAAAATAAAAAATAAAAAAAAAGTAGGTAAAATAGAACTGTTGAAATATTAATATGACAAGATTAGCACATGATGAGATAGGTAAACTAACTTGCATTATGAATCTTCAAAAATTTAAATCACCAAGAAAGTATCTAAAAATATTTAATTATTGAGGTACCTGGCCAGCTCAGTTACTAGAACATGTGATTCTTGATCTCTGGGTTGTGAGTTTGAGTCCCATGTTGGACACCGAGATTACTTAAAAATAATTTTTTAAAATTTTTTTTAAAAGATTTTATTTATTTATTCATGAGAGACACAGAGAGAGAGAGAGGCAGAGAAACAGGCAGAGAGAGGAAAAGCAGGTTCCATGCAGGGAGCCCGATGCAGAACTCAATCCTGGGACTCCAGGATCACACCTTGGGCCAAAGGCAGACGCTAAACCACTGAGCCACCCAGGCGTCCCAAAAATAAAATCTTAAAAAAAAAAAAGAATCACCATAAGAAAAAAAAATAGTGTTTCAAAGTTCATTTTTCTGGCCACCTGTAACTGTAAGGTCTATGAAAGATAATCAGGATATAGGATACAGGATATAGGTTACAAAAACCACTGTTAAACACCAATTAGCCCTAAAGCATATTCCTGTAGCATCTCTGTGGACTTACACTGTTACAGATAGGTCTTTCTTACTAAAAATATTTATGTATTTACATAAACATCACCTCAACTTGAAAGCTAACTTTATGTTTAGTGAGTATCTGGTAAAAGCATTCCCGTTTAAAATCAGAAATAAAAATAAATAAATAAATAAAATAAAATAAAATCAGAAATAAAATAAAGATGTACCACAATTCTGGAGATATAATGAATATGAGATAGAAGAAAGATAAACTAAATAAACAACTACCGGGATCCCTGGGTGGCGCAGCGGTTTGGCGCCTGCCTTTGGCCCAGGGCTCGATCCTGGAGACCCGGGATCGAGTCCCACATCAGGCTCCCGGTACATGGAGCCTGCTTCTCCCTCTGCCTCTCTCTCTCTCTCTCTCTCTCTCTATGACTATCATAAATAAATAGAAAAAAAAAAAAAAAAAAAAAAACAACTACCACAAATAGCAAGAGAATTACTGAAGTACCCAAGTACAAAATTACTACCTAGAAAAAAATAGGTTGGTAGTAATTAAGTTGATACGGATTATACACAACTAACTTCACTTCCTTCTAAAATCGCCATAAACAGTGGTAAAGTTCCCACTCCCAAGGAAAGGAAGAACCAGAAAGGAAGCAACAGGGTACCTGGGTGGCTCAGTTAGTTAAGCATCTGCCTTTGGCTCAGGTCATGAACTCAGGATTCTGGGATCCAGCCCTGTGTGGCTCCCTCTATCTGCTGCTCCCCTTGCTTTGTGTGTATGTGCACATACACTATCAAATAAATAAAATTATAAAAAAAAAAAAAAGGAAACAAAAGAAAACAAAGCAACAAAATTTTGTAAGCTGAAAAGTAAAAGGATGAGTAGTTAACTACCTCAGCTGATCTGACACAAACTCTATTTTCTTTTCTTTTTTTAAAAAATATTTTATTTATTTATTCAGGAGAGACACAGAGAGAGGAGCAGAGACATAGGCAGAGAGAGAAGCAGGCTCCATGCAGGGAGCCTGATGTGGGACTTGATCCTGGGACTCCAGGACCACGCCCTCAGCTGAAGGCAGACTCTCAACTGCTGAGCCACCCAGGCCAGGCGTTCCTGAGACAAACTCTAAAATAGTGATGGAAAAAGCTGAGAAGAAACATCCTGATTTATGCTACAGAATCTTCAAAAGGTTCAGAAACAAGTAGCTCCAGATATCCTTGGAATAAGGGATAGGAAGCTAAAATGAGGTTGTGGGATCCCAGATCCATTCTTTCCCACCAGGTTGAGGATGACAGGTTTTTTTCCTCATCCTGGCACAAGTTCTAGACTTCTATTCTTTGGATAGAGTATAAGATTTTTGTCTGGGGCTCACCAAACATGGGTGAAGCTATCATGCATTCACTATCATGGTTCACTATCATGCATATGAAATGCCTACTTCCACTTGATTCCCATACACCTGGCATCCAGACCTCTATCTTTCAGGCATGCTACCCTTCCCTGGAAGGCTTGTTTTTCAGAAACCGTCTTCTCTGTGGAATTAGGAACCAGCAAAAAAGGAAAGACCTAAAGATAATGACTCAAGATATTCTCCATCAAAGGGTTATAAGAATCATCCACAGTGAAGCTCACAAATTGAAAGCCCACATATTTTCCTAATTTGCTTTCTACTTCTGAATTTTTAATCATGAGTAGACCAATCAAAAATTATTAAATATCTGAGGAAAACTTCTTTTTTTTTTTTTTTTTTTCCTGAGGAAAACTTCTAAGAATAGTCAAAAGAAAAAAGAGCGATAAATAATGCAGCAAAAAACAAAAAAAATGAAAAACCACAAAATTATCAATACTCTAGATGAGTAATGACTAAAAAGTTAATTAAAAATGTCTAGATCAAAAGTTGCACACTCTCCTGACTGAGCCTGCAAGGCTACACATAGCAATCTATATGCTAACAGCACAGTGTCCTAGGTCTAACAAGCTAAAAACGCGTAACGTGAAGAATAAAGTGAGTTAAGTACAAAGCCAAGTTTGGTAAGGAGGACAAGGCCAAAGGGAAGGCAGGAAATACTACAATGCGAGTTATTCTACTCACAAGTTTCTTTTCAATGACCAATTATAAATTGTTGGATCAGCTTTAAAAGACACACTAAGTAATAGATGTAGAATCAGTGACTTTTTTTCCAAATCACTATCTTCAGACTCCTAATAAAATTATTATTCAGGCAAGAATTGGTGCTAAAAAACCATTAACTGAATAGCTAACAGACAACTGGGCCCTTTATTGTACCAAAATGAAACGTAATTATTTTCTGGTACAAGGAAAAGACATATTAACTTCATGGAAAGATCAGGCTGTGCATTGGTACCAATTCAGTGGTCAATCGTAAAACCACAGCACTGAGACAACTACATCATATATCTCCTGATGTGATGCTGTCGGGAAGACTAGCAGGTTACTTAAATTTTCCTCAAATATAAGAGGATAGCAAAAATACTCTGTCACCCCTAAAACAATAGAAGATCCATTATGTTTTCCTTTAATCCAACAGCGAAGAAAAAAATACTTTTATCCACAGGGAAGGAAAAAATAAAATTAAATGCGAAGCATTAAAAATGAAACCAACTTTAAAGTACAACTTTGGAACTCTAGAAACTCCAGTGGTGTAAGTACCAGCACGCATTCCCACTGCTTTCCCAGGAGTTTCCCCAGCCTGTCTCCAAGGGCAGGGTCCACCTAAGCAATCAGCTCTTTGCCTTCATAACAAAGTCACCTAACTGTGGCACTAAGTGTATTAAAGAAAAGGGTGCAATTACTCACAAAGGTTATGTTTTCTTCTTTACTTTCTCCCGAAGTTTCCCCAGACGGGCCAGAAGGTCCTAGAACCAGAGAGGCGAAATTTAGTTCGCCCAATTAAGACGCAACACCATCAAGTCCTTCACCACCAGGAGGAGAAAGCAGGGGCGAAAGTGCAGGAGTTTCCGCGCTCTTCCACCCTACCCCACCCGTGCTGGGAAGAAACCAAAGAAAATCCAAAAATCCGCACGGCCCTCAAAAACTAGACAGCGCTCAACGTCGTTTTGCAAACTACACGGTGGGAGGAGGGCGGACGGCACTCCCTCCGGACTCTGCCCCTGGCCTCGCCCGTCACCGGCAGCACCTCGGGGTGAGGGGCCGCCACCGCACGGCCGAGCTGAAATCCCGTTGGTCGGAGCACTTGCAATGACTCCGAGACTGCCCGACTCCCGCCCGCCATTAAAACTAGCCCAAATTAAACACATAAAGAGAAGACGACAAATGCCGGGGAAGGGAAGAGCGACGGAGGGGACCCGGCGGGGGAAGAGGCAGCACCCTCGCCCCGAAAAACTTGGGGACCTCGGGCTACCGCGGAGACGGTGCGAGCGCAGCCCCGAGAGCGGGAGAACCAACTGAGGCGCCCCTCCCCCCACCGCCCCACCACCACCACCCCCCCCGCAAGAAAGAAAGGAAAAATACCCCGCGACCTCCCGCCGCCCCGGCCCGGGCCGCCCCCCGGCCCCCGAGCGACCCCCGCCTCTGGCGTCCGCCTCACCCAGCCCTCCCGGCCTCTCCCTCACTCTCGCAGCCCTTCGGGCCGCACGCGAAGACGCCTGTGACATGAGCGGAGCCCGGAGCAGCCCCCGAGGCCCCGACGCGGCAGCGGCGACGGCGGCCGCGCCGCGGGGTATTAATCCCGGGTCGGTGGGAGGCTCCGGAGGCTGCCCTCACCCATCTCCGCCTCCCCAGCCGCCTCCGCCTCCGCCTCCTCCTCCCGAGGCTGCGCTGCTCCCAGCCACCCCCACTATCGGCGGACCCGGACTGGAAAGACAGCGGGGATAAGCCTCACCCGGTTCTGGCTGCGGCTCCGCGGAACGAACCTCCCCTCCCCCGGCCCACCCCCCTTCGGCAACACGCACAACTCCGCTCGGTCCAGTCCCGGGTTTAGCGCTGGTGAGGAGGAGGAGGCGGAGGAGGCGGTGGCGCGGCCGAGCCCGGGGAGGCTCCGCCCTCCGCGCCCTCATTGGCCGGCGGGGAGGGCGGGCCGGGGCGCCTCGGGCGCGCCCATTGGCCCCCTCTGCTGTCCTTCAGGACCCCCCTCGGGGGGGTGGTCCGAAGGGCTGTCCGTCAGGCGCGGGCCACGCCCCCCGGCGTTGCCGTTCCACTCCCCCCTCCGCCGGCGCTCGGCCCTCGGCCGCGTCCCCTCCCCTCCTTACCCCCGCCTCCCTCCCCGCCCCCACCCCCGGGTCCGTCAGGGTCAGGCAGCCCGAGTTACGCTGCCCGCTGCCCGCTGCCCCAGCCGCCGGCTCGCTCCCTGGGGGTCCGGGGTGCCCTCCAGGGCCCGGGACGGCCCGACACCGGGGCCGTGGCCGCCTACCCTGACTCGGGCCTGGGCGCCCGGGCCCCTGGAGCCGCTCCCAGCGACCCTGCCTGAGGAGAGACGCGGCCTCGATGTCCTCGGCGCCCTCCCTGTCCAGTGCGTGACGCCCCCCGGGAGGGCCGCGCCCGGGCAGGGGCCGCAGCGAGGCACGGCGGGAGGTCGGGGCAGCGCGCGCAGGGGGTTCCCGCGTGCGCTGAGGGGGTGGGAGCACCTCCACCGTCGCCTCAGCCCGTGGGGAATTGTCCCCCCACCTCCCGTCACGGCTGTAGGAGGAGACGACGTCCTCCATTTTGTCGGGACTGCTGTGGGAACTTGGGACCAATTCAAAACCAAAGCCCGTGGGGCTGGGAAACTTGGCCCCGCGAAGCCCCAACTGGGCTCCGCCATTCGGCCGAGGGCACAGCCCCTGATTCCAGCGTGTGCGTCCGAGGGGCCCCTGGGGCGGGCGCCACAGGGCACACACCCAGACGCCGCTCCCCGCCTGCATCCACCAAGATGGAGGAAGCTGCGGGCTCCCCGGGAGCGGGGCTCCCGCCTGTCGGAGGGGCCGCGGCCTCCCCTCGGCGTGTCCTCCCGCGCTGCCGTCGTCCTCCTCCGCAGCCTCGTTCGGTGGCCCTCCCCAGCCTCTACCCAGCCTCCCCACGGCCTCCACCGTCTCCTGGTCCTCAACCGTGGATGGAGACTCCACTCCGCGGTCGGCCCTATCGCTTCGCCCCGCCGGGGCTGCCCGGGTGCGGGGAGTCGAGCGGAGGTGCGGGGCGTCGCGCCGGGGCCCGACGCGGGCGTGCCCGGGGCGCCACATCCACCGTGGGGCTCCTCTTTGTTCACCGTCTACACCTACGTCTTCGGCGCACGTCATGGTGCTGTACGATCTCCAAGATCCCAGCCAAGAGGGCAGGGAGGCCTCTTCCGTCTCACCCTGGCGGTGGCTGGCGGGACTGCAGCCGCTGGCGGGGGACAAATGGGGGACGAGGTAGACTTGTCACTCGCCGGGTTATCTCGCGCCGCTGCCTGTTAAAAAGTACACGTGCGATGGCACCGCGGAAAGTGCAACGCGGTGGTGACGAACCTGAGGTTTTTAATGAACTAGTCAACTTCTCGTAAAAACTGATGTCACACAGTTGTAGATGACACGGAGCGTCATCTAGTAGAGATTCATTCAATCCATGACCATCCTTCAACCTGACTTGCTATTTTGTAATTAAATAATTTAGGATGTTGTAAGGTCCAAATAAAAATGTGACACTGGTAAATAACAAAACAATGTTGATTATGGATCTTTTGATAAAGACTTACTCCTTATGGAAAAGCAAATAGAAATTGTGACTAAGTATGCTTCCTACAGCCAGATGGCTGTCTTTTAATCTTTATCATCAGTAATAAGTTATTTAAATTCTCTCACTCTTACTAGCTGCTCTATTGCAAGCGTGGATACAAAATATTTCTGTCATTATGGAAAGTTCTGAAGGAAATTACTGCATTCATCTTAAATATTATTTGAGGAGTGGGGAAAAAGACTGAAAAACCAGCCATCTTAAGCTTTTCAATCATCTTTCTTTCCTGATGTCATTGCCTAAAATACACTTTTGTCTTGTTGCCTGTGGTTTAAAATAAGCATGAATTCCCTCAGTCTCTTTTCTCACCCATACCTCACCCCCACAAATATTTTTTGTTTGTTTGTTTAAGATTTTATTTATTCATGAGAGACGCCGAAAGGCAGAGACATAGGCAGGGGGAAAAGCAGGCTTCCTACAGGTAGCCATGCTGGACTCATCCCTGAACTCAGGGATCATGCCCTGAGCCAAAAGTCAGAAGCTTAAACTCTGAACCACCCTGGCATCCCTACATTAAAGACTTTTATAAAGAACTTTTTTTTCAAAAAAAAAAAAAGAAGAATTTTTTTCTTAATATACCACTGAGATAGTTGGGAATTAATAATATGAATTAATAATAATAAAAGTTAAATTTTATCAAGTATTTATTGTGTTAAAAGTGCAATTCTAACTAGTATCTGTAATAACTCATTAAATCCTACCAAAATGGTCTTAAAATATCTTTATTAATCCATATTTTATTATTACCCACATTTAAAAGATGTTGAAACTGAGAGTTACAAGTAACTTGCCTATGATCATACAGTTAGCTGGTGATAAAGATAAAACACAGGCAATTTGGCACTAGAGAATGTACCTTTAGTCACAATGTTTGCCTTTCTGTGAACATTAAATCAAACCAAAAGATCGGTAATTAGGGGCACCTGGATGGCTCAGTCAAGCCTCCAACTCATGATTTTGGCTCAGATCATGATCTCAGGGTTCCAGGTCAAGACCCACAAAGGGCCCTTCACTGGCCATAAAGCCTGCTTAAGATTCTCTCTCTCCCTCTCCCTGTACCCCTTTCTGCTCTCCCCTAAAAAATTTAAATAAATAAAACAAAAATTTTAAAGATCAATATTGGGACACCTGGGTGGCTCAGCAGTTGGGGGCCTGCCTTTGGCTCAGCTCTTGATCCTGGGATAGGATCAAGTCCGGCATTGGGCTCCCTGTGAGGAGCCTGCTTCTCCCTCTGCCTATGTCTCTGCCTCTCTCTCTGTGTGTCTCTCATGAAAAATAAATAAAATCTTAAAAAAAAAAAACCCAGTTATTACACACAGAAAAACTCCAAGTGGTCTGTATGATAACAGAATTAAGATTATATAAATTCTGTTTGTTCTTTACAATGACTGTGTTATCATTTATTTATTTGTTTTTAAATATTTTATTTATTTTTTTTGACAGAGAGCACAAGCAGGGGAAGCAGCAGACAAAGGAAGTGGGAGAAGCTCATCGGGGAGCCTGACATCGGGCTTAACCCCAGGACACTGGAATCAGGACCTGAGCAGAAGGCAGACTCTCAACCAACTGAGATTCTCAGGTGCCCCTCCTCATTTATTTATAATCTGCTGTTTAAATGAAGTAATATGTGTCCCAAGAGTTATAGACCTGAACTGCACATGAAGCAAGCTCTAATGATTTAGAATTATTATAAACTTGCTCTCAAAACAGAGATGTGTAAGTAAGTTTATGTGTATTGCAGAGTGATAGTTATATTGGGAGTTTTCTGAATTAACCTCTGTGTAAAATAGTGTTAAATGATACGCAGGAACACCTGGGTGGCCTAGTGGTTGAACGTCTGTCTTCGGCTCAGGGCATGATCTCGGACTTCCGGGATTGAGTCCCAGTTCCGGCTCCCGGCGAGGAGCCTGCTTCTCCCTTTGCTTATGACTGTGCCTCTTCTCTGTATCTCTCATGAATAAATAAAGTCTTTAAAAAAATAAAATAAATGATATGCAATACAACATGATAATTTGGAGTTTACAAGTTTATTAATACTCAACAGTACCTGAAATAGTTATTCTATACCTAGACCAACAAAAGATAATTGTAAGAAGTATTTTACCACTGACATTATTTAAAATTGCTTGAACATAGTGATAATAAAAAGCAGACTAATTCTTAGATTTTATCATTGTCTTTAAATTCCTTACTAATACTCCAACTCCCAATTAATGACTTCCATGTTGTTGTAAATATTTTTAATATAAAAAGAATGTCTATTTATGATAATAAATGGCAATGGCATGATGTAGAATATATATTTGTATATACATTTTGCATATACGTATATACATACTTGTATGTATTTTTATATATACATACATATATTGTATGTATATACGTGTATGCAAAATAATGGGCATATTTTAACCAACCAAGTAAGAAGGTACAACTGTCATATACATACATGTACCTAATATGTACCATTTATAGTAGATTAAAGGTTGCCCTCCTCAAAATATATGTTCATCCAGAACCTTTAAAAGTAATCTCATTCACAAAAAAAGGTCTTTGCACATCTACTTAAGGATCTTGATATGAGTTCATCTTGGATGAAAGTGTACCCTAAATACAGTGACAACTGCCCAATAACAAATGAAAATTCACAAAGGAAAAGTGCATGTGAAGACAGAAGCAGAGACTAACTAGGGTTATGCTGCCACAATCTAGGGATTCCTGGAGGAACCAGAAGCTTGAAAAGGCAAGAAATCTAGAGTTTTGAAGGAAGCATGGCCCTGCTGACAACTTGATTTCAGAATTCTGATTTCTAGAACTCTGAAAGATTAAAATTATATTGTTTTAAGCCATCAAGTTTGAGGTAATTTGTTATGATATCTCTAAGAAACAAATATATAGCTACAATATAGCTAAAAAGCAAAACAAGGAAATGGAGTAAGAATTAGAAAAATCAATGACACGTTTTGCTTAAAGAGTTTAACATACCTACTCTCAGGAAGTGATAGATCAAGGAGATTAAAAAATAAGATGAGATAAAAAAGATATGAACAAATATGTGTATATATATACACATATATAATTAATAATTATGCAATTAGCAAGTAGAAAATAGACATTCTTTTTATATTAAAAATATTTACAATAGGTTAGATTTGTCCCTAAAGTAACCTTAATGAATTCTAAAAATCAATATCATATAGACCATGTTCTCTAACCATTATTTAATAATAATCAGGATCAATAACAAATATGTGTATTTATATATATATATACATATGGAGAATTATGCAATTAGCAAGTAGAAAATAGATAACCTTTTTATTTTTTTTATTATTTTTTTAAAGATTTTATTTATTTATTTATTAGAAAGAGAGAAAGGCAGAGACACAGGCAGAGGGAGAAGCAGGCTCCATGCAGGAAGCCTGACGTGGGACTCGATCCCAGGTACGCAGGATCATGCCCTGGGCTGAAGGTGGCGCTAAACCGCTGAGCCACCGGGGCTGCCCAGACATCCTTCTTATATTGAAAATATTTGCAGGGATCCCTGGGTGGCGCAGCGGTTTGGCGCCTGCCTTTGGCCAGGGCGCGGTCCTGGAGACCCGGGATTGAGTCCCACGTCGGGCTCCCGGTGCATGGAGCCTGCTTCTCCCTCTGCCTGTGTCTCTGCCTCTCTCTCTCTCTCTCTCTCTCTCTCTCTCTCTCTGTGTGTGACTATCATAAATAAGTAAAAATTTAAAAAAAAAGAAAATATTTACAATAGATCAGATTTGTCCCTAAAGTAACCGTAATGAATTCTAAAAATCAATATTACATAGACCATGTTCTCCAACCATTATCTAATAATAATCAAGATCAATAACAAAATTAATAAGTCCTAGAAGCTTCAAAACTAAGCAAATGATTACTAAATAACTTTGGGTAAAATGAAATTATAAAGAAAATGAAGAAATACTTAAGAATGAAATGGTAATAAGGGACACCTGGGTGGCTCAGTTGGTTGAGCAACCAACTCTTGATTTCAGCTCAGGTCATGTTCTTGGGGTTTTGAGATCAACCATTGCATGGGACTGTGCACTCAGCAGGAAGTCCGCTTGGGATAAGAATCTTTCCCTCTCCCTCTGCCTCTCCCTTTACCTATCCCCATGCTTCAGTGCTCTCTTTCTCTCAGATGAATATTCATTTGAGAAAGAGAGAGCAGAAGAGCATGAGCAAGGGAAGGGGCAAATGGAGAGAAAGAAGCAGACTCCATGCTAACCATGGAGCCTGATGCAGGGCCCAATCCCAGGACCCTGGGATCATGACCAGAGCAGAAGGCATAAGCTTAACTACCTGAGCCATTTGAAAATTATATTTAATAAATAAATAAATAAATAAATAAATAAATAAATAAATAAATAAATAAATAAATAAAATGGTGATAAGAATACAAAATGTCAAAATATGTGAGAAAGACCCAAAGCAGAAATAGTGTGAGGTTGTACATTAAAATGTATTTATCAGGAATATTTTCCTCTTCAAAATCTTCCCGTCTTCACAACTACCATGTTGCAAAGCCACTTCCACATTTTTAAGAATTTATAACATTATCACCCCCTTCCAGGTGCCAAAATCTTGATTCATATTTATCTTTAATCTGGTTTGGTGATTTATTAACTTATCCTTAATTAATACCTTCCTTTTCATTTTTTTCCATTTGTTCTGTTGATCTTTTCAACTTACTAACTTAAACATTCCACTGAATACTCTTAGTAGAAATCTAGACTATAAGGACACTATTAGTAAGGGATAAGAAAGAAGGTAGAAACATGTTATTGTAGAGGCTGTAGGAAAAAAGTTATTTTTATATATTTCTACTGGCACAGTAAACCAACACATCAGAGAATTGGCAATATGGGTACAATCCCATAAAATTTACATTTTAAACAGAAATTGACTTCTAAGTATCTATCTCAAAGGTATACTAGCAAAATACTAAAAATATTAAAACAAGATTGTGACTATTTTACTTATACCAAAAAAAAAAAGGAAATAACCAAGTATCAATCAATCTATAGGGCACAGTTTTTTTTTAAGATTTTATTTTTTTATTAATGAGAGACACACACACACACACAGAGAGAGAGAGAGAGAGAGAGAGAGGCAGAGACACAGGCAGAGGGAAAAGTAGGCTCCATGCGGGGAGCCCGATGTGGGACTCCATCCCAGGTCTCCAGGATCACGCCCTGGGCCATAGGCAATGCTAAACCACTGAGCCACCCTGGCTGCCTGAGTACAGTTTTTTAAATTATGGTACATTCAGGCACACTCTCCCCACCTCTTCATTTTTCACTTTTTGCCCTTTTGGAAGCTAGACATTAATAAGTAAGATATCAAAAAACAACTGCTTATATGAAAAAATTAGAGAGTGACCATGTAAGCCAAGAGGAAGGCTCATAAAAAATATGAAAAGACCTAAAGTGAACACCTCAGGTTGATCCTTGGCATACAGGCAGACTACAAAAGTCAAAAAACAATAACAATAACAAAACCCAGTACATCCTGGCAAAGGGGGAGAATCTAACTTCCAGTTACCATATGGTTAGATTGAATGTCCAACATACACCAAAAAATCACAAAACCCCAAAACAAAGAGGAAAGCAGAGACCACTCAAAGGAAAAAAATAAGTCAATTGACAAAATGGCAGCTATAGAAGAGAAAACTTTAAAACAATCATTTTAAGTACGGAATCTTGTCTCACATTTAGATCTTTCGTCCATTTTGAGTTTATCTTTGTGTATGGTGTAAGAGAATGGTCCAGTTTCATTCTTCTGCATGTGGATGTCCAATTTTCCCAGCACCATTTATTGAAGAGACTGTCTTTTTTCCAGTGGATAGTCTTTTCTCCTTTGTTGAATATTAGCTGACCATAAAGTTGAGGGTCCACTTCTGGATTCTCTATTCTGTTCCATTGATCTATGTGTCTGTTTTTGTGCCAGTACCACACTGTCTTGATGACCACAGCTTTGTAGTACAACCTGAAATCTGGCATTGTGATACCCCCAGCTATGGTTTTCTTTTTTAATATTCCCCTGGCTATTCGAGGTCTTTTCTAATTCCACATAAATCTTAAAATGATTTGTTCCAACTCTCTGAAGAAAGTCCATGGTATTTTGATAGGGATTGCATTAAATGTGTAAGTTGCCCGGGGTAGCATTGACATTTTCAGAATATTAATTCTTTCAATCCATGAGCATGGAATATTTTTCCATCTCTTTGTGTCTTCCTCAATTTCTTTCAGAAGGTCTGTAGTTTTTAGGGTATAGATCCTTTACCTCTTTGGTTAGGTTTATTCCTAGGTATCTTATGTTTGGGTGCAATTGTCAATGGGATTGACTCCTTAATTTCTCTTTCTTCAGTCTCATTGTTAGTGTATAGAAATGCCACTGACTTCTGGGCATTGATTTTGTATCCTGCCACACTGCCAAATTGCTGTAAGTATGATAAAAGAAGTAAAGGAAGATGTAAATAGTAAACAAAATAATGTGTGAACAACAATGTAACTATCAATAAAGAGATATACAATCTAAAAAGAAAGCCAAACAAATTCTGGAGCTAAAAAGTACAATATGGAATTGTAAATTTTGCTAGAGGAATTCGAAGGCAGATTTGAGGAGGCTGGAGATAGAATCAGTGAACTTGAAGATAGGACAATGGAATAATGGATGCTGAGAAACAGAAGAAAGATTAAAGAAAAGCAAATAGAGCCTAAAGGACCTATAAAACACCATCAAATACTGGCATATGCTTTGTGAGAGTCCCGGAAGGAAAAGAAAGAGAGGGACAGAGAAAGTATTTGAAGAAACAATGGCTGAAAGCTTCACCAATTTGATGAAAACATGAATATAAAAAAGATCAATGAACCCCAAGTAAAAAGAACTCAAAGAAATCTAAACTGGGATACATTATAATTAAACTTTTAAAAGACAAACACAAAACAAGAATTCTGAAAGCAGTAGTTAAGAAGTATATCATCACATATAGGGAATCCTTGTAGTAAGCCAATATGGTCAAAGTGCAAAAACAAAAAAACTGTCAGCCACGAATCCTATATCAGGGAAAACATTTATCCAAAAGTGGGAAAGAAATCAAGAAAGTCCCAGATAAACATAAGTTGAGAGTTCATGACCAAAAGACTTGCCAAGCAAGAAATGCTCAAGAGAGTCCTTCACTGTGAAATAAGCAGACATTAGGCATAAGCTGTATAGAGAAAGATCTCAAAAAAGGTAAATACAAGGATGATTTAAAGGCTAGTGTTATTGTATACAAACCATTGTTTTGTTTTCTACCTGATTTAAAAGACTACTTACTACATTTCAGAAAAAATAAACAATTATTAGTGCAAATGCTGGTATTACTGGAGCTTTGGTTTGCAATTTTTAAAAATATTTTATTTATTTATTCATGAGAGACACGGAGAGGCAGAGACAGGCAGAGGGAGAAGCAGACTCCCAAGGGGGAACCTGATGGGACTTGACCCCAGGACCTCAGAATCATGACCTGAGCCAAAGGAAGATGCTCAACCACTGAGCCACCCAGGAGTCCCGGTTTGCAAACTTAAATGTTATTTTCTAAATCATTTAGAAGACTATGGAAAGACTTTCTGTGCTCATAGATTGGAAGAACAATACCGTTTAAATGTTTGTACTGGGGATCCCTGGGTGGTTCAGTGGTTTAGCGCCTGCCTTCCGCCCAGGGCGTGGTCCTGGAGTCCAGGGATCCAGTCCCACATCAGGCTCCCTACGTGGAGCCTGCTTCTCCCTCTGCCTGTGTCTCTGCCTCTCTCTCTGTGCGTCTCTCATGAATAAATAAATAAAATCTTAAAATAAAATAAATGTCTGTACTATCCAAAGCAGTCTACACATTTAATGCAATCCCTATCAAAATACCAACAGCATTTTTCACAGAGCTAGAACAATCTTTTTTTTTTTTTTTTTTAAGATTTTATATATTTATTCATGAGAGACACACACACACAGGGAGCCTGACATGGGACGCAATCCTGGATCTCCAGGATCAGGCTCCGGGCTGAAGGTGGCACTAAATTGCTGAGCCACCCAGGCTGCCCAAGTTAGAACAATCTTAAAATTTGTTTGGAACCACAAAAGAACCTGAATAGCCAAAGGAATCTTGAAAAGGAAAAGTAAAGCTGGAGGCATCATAGTTCTGAACATAAAGTTACATACATCACTACTAAAGCTGTAGTAATCAAAACAGTATGGTACTGAAACAAAAATAGACCCGTAGATCAACAAAACAGAATAGAAAAACTAGAAATAAACTCACAATTATATGGTCAATTAATCTTCAACAACAGGAAAGAATATTCAATGGGAAAAAGACTGTCTTCAACAAACATACCGGGAAAACTCAACAGCAATATGCAAAAGAATGAAACTGGACCACTTTCTTACACCATACAAACATACATTCAAAATGGATTAAAGACCTGATTGTGAGACCTGGAACCATAAAAATCCTAGAGGAGAACACAGGCAGTAATCTCTTTGACCTCAGCTCTAGCAACTTCTTTCTAGATGTCCTCTGAGGCAAGGTAAACAAAAGCAAAAATAAACTATTGGAACTTCATCAAAATAAAAAGCTTATGCACAGCAAAGGAAACAATCAACAAAACTAAAAGGCAATCTATGGAATGGGAGGAGATATTTGCAAATGACATATTCAATAAAGGGTTATATCCAAAATACTTAAAATACTTTAAAAACTCAACACCCCAAAAATGAATAATCCAATTAAGAAAGAAATTGGCAGAAGACATGAACAGAATTTCTCCAAAGAAGATATCCAGATAGCCAGCAGATGCATGAAAAGATGTTCAACATCACTCATCATCAGGGAAATGCAAATCAAAATTACAATGAGCTATCAGCTCATGCCTGTCAGAATGGCTAAAATCAACAACACAAGAAACAACAGATGTTATGAGGTTGTGGAGAAAGGAGACCCCTCTTGCACTGTTGGCAGGAATGCAAACTGGTACAGTCACTATGGAAAATAGTATGGAGAGGAGGATCCCTGGGTGGCTTAGCGGTGTAGTGCCTGCCTTTGGCCCAGGGCGTGATCCTGGAGTCCCAGGATAGAGTCCTACATCAGCCTTCCTGCGTGGAGCCTGCTTCTCCCTCTGCCTGTGTCTCTGCCTCTTTCTGTGTGTATCTCATGAATGAATAAATAAAATCTTTAAAAAAATTGCGGTAAACAAATTTAAAAAAAAGGAAAACAGTATGGAGGTTCCTCAAAAAGTTAAAAGTAGAACTATCCTACAATCCAGCAATCACACTACTAGGTATTTATCCAAAGAATACAAAAATACTGGGCAGCCCCGGTGGCTCAGCGGTTTAGCACCGCCTTCAGTCCAGGGCGTGATCCTGGAGACTGGGAATCGAGTCCAGCGTCGGGCTCCCTGCATGGAGCTTGCTTCTCCCTCTGCCTGTGTCTCTGCCTTTCTCTCTCTCTCTCTCTCTCTCTGTGTCTCTCATAAATAAATCTTAAAAAAAAAAAAAATACAAAAATACTGATTCAAAGTGATACATGCATCCCAATGTTTATTATAGCATTATCTAAAAAAGCCAAATTATGGAAAAATCCTGAGTGTCCACTGATTGATTAATGGAGAGAGAAGATATGGTATATATATATGTATATATTGTGTATGTGTATATATCGTGTATGTACATACTGAATATATACAATGCAGTATTACTCAGCCATAAAAAAGAGTGAAATCTATGTGCAATGACACAAATGGAGCTGGAGTAATACGCTAAGCAAAATAATCAGAGAAAGATTTATATAGTTTGATGGACTGTCCATGTGGAAAAATACCATATGATTTCACTCATATGTGGAATTTAAGAAAGAAAACAAATGAGTGAAAGGGGGAAAAGAGAGAGAGTCCAACCAAGAAATAAACTCTTAACTATAGAGAAACTGATGGTTATTGGAAGAGAAATATGTGGAAAGATGGGTTAAATAGGTTATGGGGATTTAGGATTACTCTTATGATGACCACCAGGTGAAGTATTGAAATGCTGAATCACTGTATTGTACACCTGAAACTAATATATCTCTGTATATTAACTAATTGGAATTTAAATAAAAACACAAAAAATAATTTATGAGAATAATGTATTTTTTTAAGACTTTATTTATTTATTCACCAGAGACACAGAGAAACACAGAGAGACACAGAGAGAGGGAGACACAGGCAGAGGGAGAAGCAGGCTCCATACAGGGAGCCCGACATGGGACTCGATCCCGGAACTCCAAGATCACGCCTTGGGCCAAAGGCAGCCGCTAAACCACCGAGCCACTCAGGTGTCCCCGTGAGACTAATGCATTTTTTTTTTTTAATTTTTATTTATTTATGATAGTCACACAGAGAGAGAGAGAGAGAGGCAGAGACACAGGCAGAGGGAGAAGCAGGCTCCATGCACCGGGAGCCCGACGTGGGATTCGATCCCATGTCTCCAGGATCGCGCCCTGGGCCAAAGGCAGGCGCCAAACCGCTGCGCCACCCAGGGATCCCGAGACTAATGCATTTTAAACAATTTTTAGTTTACGTTTTTGAGCAAACAATGGAGAATGTTGTTGTGACGTTGTGACAACAACTGAAAAGGGTGCGGATGAAGTTGTAGAGGAGCAGTTTCTGTACATTATTGAAGTTAAGCTAGTATAAATTCAAATTAGAGTGTTATAACTTAGAATGTTAATGTAATCCTCATGGAAACCACAAAGAAAATAACTATGGAATATACACAAAAAATGAGAAAGGAATTTTAACACTTCACTACATAAATTAAACAAAAAGAAAGCAGTAACACAGAAAGTGAAGGATAATAGTGCTATAGGACAAATATAAAACAAATAATACAATGACAGAATTCAGTCCCACTTTATCAGTAATTACATGTAAATGTAAATTCTTCACTCAAAAGACACAGATTGGCAGAATGGATAAAAACATATGCTATGCTTTCTATAACAGACTCATTTTAGGTTCAAAAACACAAAAAGGTTGAAAGTAAAAGGATGCAAAAAGATATTCCTTGCAGATGGTAAACAAAAGAGAGGAATGGCTAAACTCATATCAAAATAGACTGTAGGGAAAAAAAAAAAAAAAAAAAAAAAAAAGACGATAGGGCAGCCCGGGTGGCTCAGCGGTTTAGCGCCGCCTTCAGTTCAGGGTGTGGTCCTGGAGACCTGGGATGGAGTCCCAGGTCAGGCTCCCTGCATGGAGCCTGCTTCTCCATCTTCCTGTGTCTCTGCCTCTCAATCTCTCTCTGTGTCTCACATGAATAAATAAATAAAATCTTTAAAAAATAGACTGTAAATACAAAATATACAGTAGAGATAAAGGATATTATATATAAATATGAGGTTCAGTACAGCAACAAGATTCAATAATTATCAAGATTTATGCACTGAGAGACCGTCCATCCAACTATATAAATCAGAAACTGACAAATTGGTAAGGAGAAATAGTTGCACAATAATAGTTAGAGACTTCAATACACTATTCACATTAATGTATAGAACAACCAGACCAAAAGTAAGTAGAGAAATACAGGCATATCTTGGAGATATTGTGGATTTGGTTCTGGATTACTGCGATAAAACAAATATTGCAATAAAATGAGTTAAATTAATTTTTTTGCTTACCAGTGCATATAAAAGTTATATTTACACTATACTGTAGATTATTAACTATGTTGGGGAATCCTAGGTAGCTCACTGGTTAAGTGGCTGCCTTTGGCCCGGGGCATGATCCTGGAGTCCCAGGATCAATTCCCACATCAGGCTCTCTGCATGGAGCCTGCTTCTCCCTCTGCCTCTCTCTCTCACTCTCTCTCTGTCTCTCATGAATAAATAAAATATTTTTAAAATATTATTATGCAATAGAATCATGCCTAAAAAACAATGTGCATACTTAATTTAAAAATACTGAAAACAAAACAAAACAAAAAAATACTGTATTGCTAAAAAATGCTAACCATTATCTGAGTTTTCAGAAAGTTGTAATATTTTTGCTGGTGGAGGGTCCCGCCTGGATGTTGATGGCTGCTGACTAGTCAGGTGGTGGATGCTGAAGGTTGGGGTGTCTGTGGCAATTTCTTAAAATAAGACAATGTTGAAGTTTGTCACATCAATAGCCTTTTCCTTCCATGAATAAATTCTCTGTAGCGTGTGATACTATTTGATAGCATTTTACCCATGGGTGGAGTCAGTCCTCTTAAACTCTGTTACTGCCTTACCAACTAAACTTATGTAATATTTTAAATCCTTTGTTGTAATTTCTTTTCTTTTTAGATTTTATTTATTTATTCATGAGAGACATACAGAGAGAGGCAGAGACATAGGCAAAGGGAGAAGCAGGCTCCCTGTGGGGAGCTAGGTGTGGGACTCGATCCCAGAACCCCAGGATCATGCCCTGAGCCAACGGCAGATGGTCAACCACTGAGCCACCCAGGCACCCCCTTTGTTGTCATTTCAACAGTCTTCATAGCATCTATACCAGCAGTAAATTCCGTCTCAAGAAACCACTTTCTCTGCTCATCCATGAGAAGTAACTCAATATCTGTTCAAGTTTTACCATGAATTTGCAGCAATTCAGTCAGATTTTCAGACCCGACTTCTTTTTTTTTTTCCAACTTCTAATTCTAGTTCTATTGCTGTTTCCACCACATCAGCCTTACTTCTTCCACAGAAGTCTTCAAACTCTGAACCCAGAGTCATCCATGAGGTTTGGAATCAACTTCTGAACTCCTGTTAATTGTGATAGTTTGACCTCATCCCATGAATCACAAATGTTCTTAATGGCATTTTGAATGGTGCATCTTTTCCAGAAAGTTTTCAATTTACTTTGTCCAGATTCATCAGAGGAATGCCTATCTATGGCAGCTATGGCCTTATCAAAGGTACTTCTGAAGTAAGACTTGAAAATCAAAATTAGGGGTGCCTGAGTGGCTCAGTCTACTGAACATCTGCCATCATCTTGGATCATAATCCCAGAATCCTGGGATTGAGCCCCACATTGAGCTCTTTGCTCAGTGGGGAGCCTGCTTCTCCCTCTCCTTCTGCCTGCTGCTTCCCCTGCTTGTGCACTTTCTCTCTCGGTCAAATAAACAAAAATAAATAAAATCTTTTGAAAAGAAAGTTGAAATTACTCCTTGGTCCATGGAATCCGCAGAATAGATGTTGAAAATCAAAATTACTTCTTGACTCATGGGCTACAGGATGGATGTTGTGTCAGCAGGCATGAAGAAGACTACATTGATCTTATTGTACATCTCCATTAGAGCTCTTAGATGACCAAGTGCATTGTTAGTGGGTAGTAATATTTTTGAAAGAAATCTTTTTTGTTTTTAAGCCATAGGTCTCAATAGTTGGCTTAAAATATTCAGTAAACCACATTGTAAATAGATATGATGTCATCCAGGTTTTGTTGTTCCATCTATAGAACACAGGCAGAATAGATTTAGCATAATTCTTGTTTTTATTGGTATTTAAAAAAATTTAGGGGGATCCCTGGGTGGCTCAGCGGTTTAGCACCTGCCTTCGGCCCAGAGTGTGGTCCTGGAGTCCTCGGATCGAGTCCCCCGTCAGGCTCCCTGCATAGAGCCTGCTTCTCCCTCTGCCTGTATCTCTGCCTCTCTCTCTCTCTCCCTCTCTCATGAATAAATAAATTTTTAAAAATCTTTAAATTTTTTTAAATTTAAATTCACTTTGCCAACATATAGTATAACACCCAGTGCTCATCCCATCGAGTGCCCTCCTTAGTGCCGTCACCCAGTCACCCCATCCCCCCATCATCCTCCCCTTTTGCAACTCTTTGTTTGTTTCCCACAGTTAGGAGTCTCTCATGGTTTCTCTTCCTCTCTAATTTTTCTCCACTTAGTTTCCCTCCTTTTCCTTTTCCTGTCAAAGATGTTCATCGTGGCAATGTGGCTGGTGACAACAAAAATGACCCACCAATAGAAGCAGCTGGCTTCACGGCCTGGATCCTGAACCATCCAGGCCAAACCAGTGCTGGATATGCACCTGTGCTGGATTGTCACACAGCTCACATTGCTTGCAAGTTTGCTGAGATGAAGGAGAAGATAGATCGTCGTACTGGATAAAAGCTGGAAGATGGTCCCAAGTTCTTGAAATCTGGGGATGCTGCCATTGTTGATATGGCTCCTGGCAAAGCTATGTGTTCAGAGCTTCTCTGACTATTCTCCTTTGGGCCGTTTGCTATTCGCTGTGGGCGTCATCAATGCAGTGGACAAGAAGGCAGCTGGAGCTGGCAAAGTCACCAAGTCTGCCCAGAAAGCTCAGAATGCTAAATGAATATTATCCCCAATACCTACCACCCCAGTCTTTTTTTTTTTTTTAATTTTATTTATTCATGAGAGACAGAGAGAGGCAGAGACACAGGCAGAGGGAGAAATAGGCTCCATGCAGGGAGCCCAACATGGGACTCCATCCTGGGTCTCCAGCATCATGCCCTGGGCTAAAGGCGGCGCTAACTGCTAAGCCACCGGGGCTGCCCCCTACCACCCCAGTCTTTTATTATTATTATTATTATTATTATTATTATTATTATTATTATTTATGATAGACAGAGAGAGAGAGAGAGGCAGAGACATAGGAGGAGGGAGAAGCAGGCTCCATGCTGGGAGCCTGACGCGGGATTCAATCCGGGGACCCCAGGATCGTGCCCTGGGCCAAAGGCAGGCGTCAAACCGCTGAGCCACCCAGGGATTCCACCCCCTCCCCCGCTCACCACCACCCCAGTCTTAATCAGCAGTGGAAGAACTGCCTCAGATGTTCTGTGTCAATTAGCCATTTAAGTTTAATAGTAAAAGACTAATTAATTATAACAATGCATCGTAAAACCTACAGAAGGAAAGGAGAATGTTCTGTGGACCTTTTTTTTTTTTCTGTGTGTGTGTGGCAGTTTTAAGTTATTAGCTTTTAAAATCAGTACTTTTTAATGGAAATGACCAAAAATCTGTCACAGAATTTGGAGACCCATTAAAACAAAAGTTTAATGAGAAAATGGGAAGCCCGGTGGCTTAGCAGTTTAGCGCCACCTTCAGTCCAGGGCCTGATCCTGGAGACCTGGGATGGAGTTCGCGTTGGGCTCCCTGCAGGGACCCTGCTTCTCCCTCTGCCTGTGTCTCCTATCTCTCTCTCTCTCTCTCTCTCTCTCTCTCTCTCTCTCTATCTATCTATCTCTATCTCTATATCTCTCCTGAATAAATAAAATCTTAAAAAAAGTTTAATAAGAAAAAAACCCTCCATGACCACAATTTTTGATAACATAGGTGAAATGAACTAATTCCTCAAAAGACACAATTTGCCAAAATCATATAAGATAAATAGGCAATTTGAATAGTGTAAAAAACCAAGAAACCTAATAATAACCTGCATAACCTAATCCCTAAAATCTGTAAATGTTTCCTATATGGCAGAGATTTGCAAATGTGATTACATCAAAGACATTGAAAAAGGGACAGTATGTGATTATCAGTGTGGGCCCTAAATGCATTCACATGTATCCTTATTAAGAGTGATCTTTTTTTTTTAAGATTTTATTTATTTATTCATGAGACACACAGAGAAAGAGAAAAAGAGAAATCTAATATTAAAGATTTTATTTTAATAATATTATTAATTATTTTAATAATATTTATATATTATATAAATATTATAATATTTATAATAATATTTATAATAATATTATAATATATTATATATTATATAATATTAATAATTATATAATATTTATTTTAATAATAATATTAATTATTGATATTTTAACATCACACAGGCAGAGGGAGAAGAGGTTCCATGCAGGGAGCCCAATGTGGGACTCAACCCCGGGTCTCCAAGATCAGGCAGGCCCTGGGCTGAAGGCAGAGCTAAACCACTCAGCCACCCGGGCTACCGAAAGAAGGATCTTTATAATATGATTTGACACACAGAGGAGAGGAAAGTAATGTGACCATAGAGAGGTAAATATTAGAATGATATCACTACAAATTAAGACATGTCATATTCATCAGAAGCTGGAAATGGTAAGGACTATATTTTTTACTTGAGCCTCCAGAGGAAGCACAGCCCTGATAACACCTTGCTTTGGCCAGTTAACCTGATTTTGGACTTATGTCCTAAATAACAATGAAAGAATTAATTTTCTTCTTCTTCTTCTTCTTCTTCTTCTTCTTCTTCTTCTTCTTCTTCTTCTTCTTCTTCTCCTTCTCCTTCTCCTTCTCCTTCTCCTCCTCCTCTTCCTCCTCCTCGTTCTTGTTCTTCTTCTTCTTCGTCGTCTTCTTCTTCTTCTTCTTCTTCTTCTTCTTCTTCTTCTTCTTCTTCTTCTCCTTCTTCTTCTCCTTCTTCTTCTTTTTCTTCTTCTTTTAAAGGCAGTGTTATTCCCCGGTTTCTGTGGCTAGAAACTATAGGTATGGCTTAGTTGGGTCCTCTGCTTCAGAGTCTCCCAAGGCTGCAATTTTTAGTGTAAGTTTTATTTTAATTCCAGTTAGATAATATATAGTGTTGTATTAGTTTCAGGTGTATGATATTGTAATTCAGCATTTCCACACATCACCTTGTGCTCATTTTGACTATTTTTAGTTTCTTCAGGAGCCTACATACTGTTTTCCAGAGTGGCTGTACCAGTTTGCATTCCCAAAAACAGTGCACAAGAGTTCCTTTTTCTCCACATACTCGCCAATACTTGCTGTAGTGTTGACTGGGGAATCATTCAGGTGTTTACAGAATTCATTTCCTTGAGGCCATCTGACTGAGTGCCCCAGATTTTTGATGGCTGTCAGGTAGAAGTCCGACTGAAAATCCTAGATGTTGCCCACAGTTCCTCGCCATGTGGACTTCCTCAAAATGGCTACTTACTTCATTGAGCCAGCAAAGAGTACCTGTCTCCAATCTGCAGAGAGGGATCCATACATAATGCAACCTAATTAAAAGAGTAACATCCCATCCTCTTTGCTGTATCTTTGCTTTGTTCTCTATACCTAAGAGCCTGTTTCTTTGGTTTGTCTCTTTTTTCGTTGGGCATTTGTTTCTTAAAATATGCATATAAGTGAAATCATATGGTATTTCTCTAATTTCACTTAGCATTGTATCCCCTAGTTCCATCCATGTTGAGACATATATCTATATATCTATATATATGTATCTTTTTTTGTCCTTTCATCCATCAATAGACACTTGAGTTGCTTCCATAATTTGGATGTTATAAATAATGCTGCAATAAACATAGGGATTCATATATCTTTTTGAATTAATGTTTTTGTATTCCTTCTGTAAATACTTAGTGGAATTTCTGGATCATATGGTAATTCTATTTTTAGTGTAAGTTTTATTTTAATTCCAGTTAGATAATATATAGTGTTGTATTAGTTTCAGGTGTATGATATTGTAATTCAGCATTTCCACACATCACCTTGTGCTCATTTTGACTATTTTTAGTTTCTTCAGGAGCCTACATACTGTTTTCCAGAGTGGCTGTACCAGTTTGCATTCCCAAAAACAGTGCACAAGAGTTCCTTTTTCTCCACATACTCGCCAATACTTGTTGTTTCTTGTGTTTTTTATTTTGGCTATTCTGACAAGTGTGAGGTGATATCTCATTGCAACTTTGATTTGCATTTCCTTGATGATGAGTGCACCTTTTCATGTGTCTGTGGCCATCTGGATGTCTTTGATAATTCATTTATATTTATGAAAGAGGATACCCTTGTAATTTAATACATGCTGAAGCATTTAAGGACAAAACAACATTATGTCTGCATCTGACTCCAATCATTCTGGAAAAAAACAAACATGTGCATATATGGTGAGAAAAGCAACAAAGCAGATGTTGCAAAATGTTAGCAATGAATCTGAGTATAAGAGTATGCAGGACATTTTTGTACAGATACAACTCTTTATAAGTATGAAATTATTTCAAAATAAAAAACATTATCTTAAAAATATCGGAAACTGTTACTTTTTGGAGACTTTTGGTTATTGATTTAATTTCTTTAAAAGTTTAAAAAATATTCCTATTTTTGGGGGGCAGCCCGGGTGGCTCAGCAGTTTAGCACCTGCCTTCAGCCCAGGGTCTGATCCTGGAGACCCAGGATCGAGTCCCACGTCGGGCTCCCTGCATGGAGCCTGCTTCTCCCTCTGCCTGTGTCTCTGCCTCTCTTTCTCTCTCGTCTCTCATGAATAAATAAATAAAATCTTTAAAAATAAATAAATAAATAAAAATAAAAATATTCCTATTTTCAGGGTACAACAGGATTTTAAGTTCAAGCCCCATATTAGATATAGGGATTACTTAAAAATAAAAAAAATTAGATTTATTTACTTAATTTTGGAGGGAGAGAGACAGAATGAGCAAGGACTTGAGCAGGGGGAGGGACAGAGGGAGAGAGAGAGAATCTCCAGCAGATCCCCCACTGAGCTTGATCTCACAACCCTAAAATCAGGACCTGAGCTGAAATCAAGAGTCAGATACTTAATTAGTCAATTAAGTACTCAGCTACCCAGGCACCCCTTAAAAATAAAATCTTAAAAACATATTCTTATTTCTTCTTGGATTTATTTTATTTAAAAGATTTTATTTATTTATGAGAGACACAGAAAGAGACAGGCAGAGACATAGGCAGAGGGAGAAGGAGGCTCCATGCAGGGAGCCCGATGTGGGACTCGAGCCTGGGACTCCTGGGGAAGAAATAGAGACTCTAGGTATTATTCTGGCTACTGGAAAGGGGCTCATGGGCATTATGTGATTGATCACTAATAAAAACTATGGACATCAAAAACTTGATGAGCTTCCTTGATTGGCAATACTTTGTGCCTGGGAAAGACAACACTATCCATGTTTCTTCATGGAGAAAACAACCAGATATGTGTTTGGACCCTCCCCAGACTCTGCTTAATATATCTCTTCCCTTGGTAGCTTTGAACCTACATCCTTTCCCCATAATAAACTGTGAATGTAATAACTTTCTGTGAATTCTATGAATCGTTCAGCAAGTTACTAAAACTTGAGGGTGCGTTTGGGAACCCCCTGAACTCATAATTGTTGTCAGAGGTGAGGACAATTCTTGTGGGAACTGTTTCCTCAGACCTTGCAGTTTGGCCTTTTCCTTACAACAGGAGATTGTAATAACAAGGGATTGGCTAGTAAGAAGTGAAGAGAATGCTAGAAAAAACAGGAATGTCAGATATAAGGGACAGCAACTACGTTTACGACTAAGATAGAGTGCCCATGGAAGACATCCCTACCCACCCTCACCTTGCCAGGGTAAAATTCAGACTTTATTGAGTGGGCCATGACCATAACTCACAAAATGGCAGAGAATGCACTATGGTGATGCACCACCAGTGGAACTTTCTGGAAATCTGTCCACTGGAACTTAACTAGAATTCCTAGTGTTGTGGCAATGCAACTTACAAAAATCCCCCCTCTATACTTGCTGAAATTCACTCTGCCAGTCGGGTGCTACTGGTCACCATTTACTGCAGGCACTAGGCCACGTAGAAGTTGCAAACACTGTGGGAGCTTGCTTCTGGAGAAGCCACACATGTTGCAGGAAACAGGCTCTGGAAGCACTATAGAAGCTTGGTGAGCAAACAATTGGACCAGATGCAAAACTGTTTCCTCTTGTAATGAACTCCTCAGCACTATCTATTGACCCATTTAACATTATGCCAGTTGGAGAAGGAAAAACAAAGTACCCAAATCCATTTCATGGAGTAGGCAAAGGGTGAATGTGAAGCTGACAAGCAATAAATTGATTACTAAACTAGGTGATGTCAGGTTGGTTCACCCATTATAAAAGTTTCCATCCACATTTACCTTATGGCTTTATGATCCATTGATGCCAAATTGCCTAGGTCCTTTGTTAAAAGGTTACCTTAATTTTAACTTTCTTCAGACTAATCATGATTCTTACTATTATTTTATTTATGCTGTACACAGTTATTATATTTTCCAAAATATATACACATATTCTTTTTTTTTTTTTTTTTTTTTGCCATTGCTTCCCGAATACCACTCTTTGGTTTCCATTTAAAATTCTGCTGATTGGGGTGCCTGGGGACTCAGTGGAGCATATGACCCTTGATCTTGGAGTTGTAAGTCCAAGCTCCACATTGGGTGTAGAGATTACTTAAGAAAATGAAATCTTTTTAAAAAACTCCTGCTTATTGGAGTGTCTCATTTATTAGTTCTTTCAGTGAGGGTCTGTGAAAAGTAAACCCCCTCAATCTCTGCCATAAAAAGTGTTTATTTGCTTTCATTCTTGAAGGATCATTTAAGTAAGCAGGTATAGAATTCTAAATTGACAGTTATTTTCCCCAGCACATCAACTATGCTATTGAATCATATTCAGATACCGATTGAATCTAATGAGAAGTTTATAATTTTTTTTTAAGATTTTATTTATTTATTCATGACAGACAGAGAGAGAGAGGCAGAGACACAGGCAGAGGGAGAAGCAGGCTCCATGCAGGGAGCCCAACACGGGACCGATCCCGAGTCCCCAGGATCACACCCTGGGCCGAAGGCGACGCTAAACCACTGAGCTACTGGGGCTTCCCCTAATTATTCTAATTTGATTTTTTTGTATAAACATTTTAATTTCTCTCAAGGTTTTTTTTCTTTGTCTTAAATGTTCTGCCATTTACCCCAGATTGTCTAGACAAGGATTTGTTTTTAATTATCTTGCTCAGAATTAAGTATGCTTTTTCATTCTGGAGATGCATATCTTTCTTTAATACCGGAAATTCTTCAACTGTTTTTTTAAAAATATTGCCTCACCCCAATTCTAATATTTCCCTTTGGAACTCCTGATGGACACATCTTTCAATTAGCAATAATCGCGCCTCAGATAAACCTCATTGGCTACGATACTGCCACTGTGCAAGGCTGATGGACACATTTTAAAATTATTTTTTTCTTTCTTTTTTTCTATTTGTGGTAAAATACATACAATATAAAACTTATCATTTTTAACTGTATAGTTCAGAGGCATTCAATACATTCACATTGCTGTACAACCATCACTACCATCTATTCTCATATTTCATCTTGTAAAACTGAAATTCCATACCCATTAAACAATAACCCGTATTTCCCCTTCCCGCAGCTCCTGGCAACCACCATTCTACTGTCTATCTTTATGATTTTGACATGTAAGTGGAATTATACCATATTTGTCTTCTCGTGACTGGCTTATTTTACCTAGCATAATGTCCTCAAGGTTCATCCATGCTTTTTTTTTTTTCCCTACACTTTTTTTTCTAACCTATTTTCTCTGGAAAAATGGAGAAAGAATGGTTTCTTTAACAAGTGTTTCTGGGACAACTGGATATTTAAATGGAAAAAAAAAAGAAATTCGTACATTTTTACAAGTGATTTACATATAAAAATTAACTCACAATGGATTAATGACCTAAATAAAAGAGTGAAAACTATAAAACTTTTAGATAAAAACACAGGTCATATCTTCATGACCTCAGATTTTCCAGTGGTTTCTTAGATACAATACCAAAATCTGAACAATGAAATTATAATCTGAGGAACCCTTGGCTGGCTCAGTTGGAAGAACTTTCAACTCTTGATCTCAGGGTCATGAGTTTGAGTCCCATGTTGGATGTAGAGATTACTTAAATAAATAAATAAATAAATAAATAAATAAATAACTTAAATAAACAAACATTTTTTAAAAGATTACAATTTGCACTTCTTCAAAATTAAAAATGTGTATCAAAAGGAGTTATTGAGAAAGTATAAAGACAACCTATCATAAGGGAGAAAATATTGGCAAATTGCGTATCTAAGAAGGTCTATTATTTATAATATACGAAGAACTCTTACAACTCAACAAGTAAAAGGACCTTGTATCCAGTACTTTTTCCAAGAAATATCATGATGACCTAATGGTCCTAAATACATTAAATGTGTTTCAGTCTAACGGGATTATTTTATTTATTGCTCATATTGCCTTATCTTTGTCAAGTGAAAGCCTCTTCAATTTGACTTTCAAGTAATTTAAACATAACTCCAATAGTGTTGGATTGTGTCCTCACTGGCTTGAGAGTCACAAGACATTGTACATTTCCTGCCCAAGCCTGAAATCAGTTTTCTAGTCCTCTCTCTTCAATAGACAGAGCTAGGAAATCTGTATCTCTATCTATCCTCCCACGCCTGCAAACATGAAGTATTTCATGAGTTCAAACTGATACTATCAATTCAAGTTTAGGACTAAAGGTATTTCAGGAAACTATCCTATTTTAGATCTGTGTTTTTTTTTCTCTCACAGGGAAAATATTTATTCTCAAGGACATTAGGAGTAATATAATTAGAACATAATGTAATACTTCATATGCTATAGCCGATATTATGCATAAAGTAGACTCAAAAAATAGCAACATAATTACTGAAAGTAATTTTTTTAAATGTGTTTGCCTGTTTTCCTTTATCCATTGTTTCTACATTTGTTGTATCTGATTTTTAGCGCATATATTCATGAAATACTATACTCTCTTCCTTAATGCCAAAAATATATTTAGTTCTACATTAAATTCAATCCTCAAAAAAAAAAAAATTCAATCCTCACCATTCTCTTTATGTTAATTAATGTCATTCCAGCCATTATGGTTGTCCAAAGATCATTCTCTAGTAGATTTGGAAGTAAGAGTTCATCACTTCTTGGCCTTTTGGCTAAGATCGAGTGGAAGAAAGGGTTCATAGCAACAATATTCTCTGAGTTTTTCCCTGCAAGTTTTTGATCATTTCTCTACATCCTTTATGTTTGAAAATTAAGTTTGCTGGTTATGAGATGACTGGCTCACATTCTTCTCTGTGATTATCTTAAATATATGTCTATTGGCATAAGGTATTGCTATCAAGAATGCCTGGTGACAATAAATTTTCTTTTATCACTTGTACTTGGGGTCTCCAAAGAATATTTTCTTTTTCTTAAAGAGTCTAATAAATTTTTTTAAAGTAGGGTCCACAATCAACGTGGGGCTTGAACTCACAACCCCAAGATCAAGAGTTAGTTGCATGCTTTACTGACAGAGCCAGCCAGGTGCCCCTAAAGTCTAATAATTTTTAAAAATATGTTTCAGTGTTTGTCATCCAGGGTCAATTTTCCCAGATTTGTGCACTGAGTGGCTCGTCAATTGAACATCCAACTCTTCATTTTGGCTCAGGTCATGATCTCAGGGCCATGGGATTGAGCCCCACATCTGGCTCTGTGCTCACAAGGAGTCTGATGGAGATTATCTCCTACTCCCTCTGCTCCTCCTCCTGGTCAGTCTCTCTCTCTCTCTAAAATAAATAAAATATTTAAAATTTTTTTTGAAATATATTTAAAAATATTTATTCTTTTTACTTACTTTGTTTCTTTGATGACTCTTATGAGATATATATTAAAATGTAATTATACTATACATTATATATGATTATGTTATATATTTCATTATTTTATAAAATCTATATATTATTTTACTGTGGCCTTATATTTATATATGTATAAAATCTTCATTGCTTGTCTTTTACATTTGTACTTTCTCTCTTTTTTTTTTTTTTTGTACTTTCTCTTGAATATTTTTCATCTCTTTCTTCATTTCTGTTTGATTTTCCTCCTTTTTCTCTTAGGACATTTTACAGTGTTTATTCACTTTTGTGTTTCTTTTAGTTTTTTTCTTTGTTCCTGAAGTGATTCTTTTCTGAATTCTGTTACCTCATTTCTGTTTTTTTCTGGTTCTTATGTTGTTCTTTCAATTTTCTATAATTTCTAATGTCTTTTAACTAGTTTTGAAGTATTAGGGTGTTGTTTCCATCTGTTTTACAAGCATACGTTCCTGATGTCTTTTTATGTTCCTTTGGGAACTTCTCTGGTTTCTTAATCTTTATTTTAACAAAGTACATTAACATTGCATAAGATTTAACATGGATCTGCTTCTATTATTTATTTTTACTTTAAATCGGTTTCCAAAAAAATAAAATAAAATAAAATAAAATAAAATAAAATAAAATAAAATAAATCGGTTTCCTAAACTTTAAGAAGAGGTAAAATTTAATTTTATTTTGCTAATTTTACAGCTCTATAGTGCCATCTTCTGTTGTTTTTTTTTAATTATTATTTTTAAAGATTTTATCTATCCATCCATGAGAAGACACAGAGAGGCAGAGACATAGGCAGAGGGAGAAACAGGTTCTCTGCACGGAGCTGGATGCAGGACTAGATCTCTGAACTCTGGGATCACGCCCTGAGCCAAAGGCAGATGCTCAACTGCTGAGCTACCCAGGTGACCCTCTTGTTTTTATGAAAAGTCACAATATATGGCAGTTTGCTTTCTGAGATATTCTGATCCTGTCTCTGCTCTCTACTTTGTTTTATCTGTATCCTCTTTTTCCTTTGTGTTCTTTGCCCATCTACTGCTTAAATCTTAACACTCCCATGAAGAGAGATTTTGCTGAGAGTTTGAGAGTTATTTTTGAGAGTTATTTTTGAGAGTTTATGAGACCATCTTTCTCATTACCTTTTTATCTTTCTGAAGACACCTTGTGCAATATGCTGGAGTTTCAGATTTTATTCTCAAATTTACTCACGGAAGTTTCCCAATGAATGTCACTTAGTAATTGAGGATTTTAGTTCTCTCTGGTGCTCTGTTTCTTCCCTATTTCCTCTTGCACAGATACTGATACCATTTATCTCTAGCAGTTTTTGGTGGTTTGTTGCTATCTGTTTATGTTTTGAAGCCATGGAATTGCTACATTACTTAATTTTTTTAAAAAAAATCTTATTTATTCATGAGAGACAGAGAGAGAGACAGAGAGAGAGAGAGAGAGAGGCGCAGAGACACAGGCAGAGGGAGAAGCAGGCTTCATGCAGGGAGCCTGATGTGGGACGTGATCCCGGGACTCCAGGATCATGTCCTGGACTGAAGGCAAGCGCTAAGCCACTGAGCCACCCAGGGATCCCTGCATTACTTAATTTTATTGTAGATGTTATTCAAGGATTCTTTTTTTTTTTTTCATTCTAGTTCTGTGTGGGCTTTTTCTTTTTCAATAGAGCACATAAGCTTTATTTTTATTTTTTAAAAGATTTTATTGATTTATTTGAGAGAGATAGAGATAGAGAGCACATAGCAGGGGGCAGGGGCAGAGGGAGAGGGAGAAGAAGACCCCCTGCTGAGCAGGGAGCCTGATGTAAGATTCCATCCCAGGACCCTAGGATCACCACCTGAGCAAAGGCAGACACTCAACCGCTGAGCCACCCAGGCATCCCAAAGATACGATTTTTGATTTTGCTTTTTATATTCAAGGTTTGAGCAGTCTTTGTCATTAAATCCTTGGCATGCAATATACTTGTCATCTTTTCATAAAATGTCAACAGCTATCAACAGGATATCAGTATTTTCAATCCTATTAGGATTGTTTTGACCCAAGTAGATTAGAATATGCCAAGGAGTATACTTAAAACTGTTAAAATATATTAAAAGGGCATGGCAATAGCATTTAAATTAGAATATCTATTTCCTTTGGTTTAGATATCTATGTTTTGTTTTCATTATCCCAAATAATAGCCAGTTAGCAATAACTCTCAGGTTTTTTTCCCCCCACAGTCCCTAGTAACCTCTATTCTACTAGGTGTCTGTAAATTTGCCTATTGTAGATAGCTCATTTAAGTGAATTCATAAAATACTTGTCCTTTTTTGTGTCTGGCTTAGTCCACTTAGCGTATTTTCAAGGTTCATCCATGCTGTAGCATGTGTAAGGACTTCATTCCTTTTTGTAACTGAATCATATCTCATCATTTTGTTTATTCATTTCTCTGTTGATGAATATTAGGGTGGTTTCTATCTTTTGGCATTTGTGAATAACTCTGCTATTAGCATAGGTGTACAAGTATATGTTTGAATCCTGTTTTCAGTTCCTTTGGATTATACAGAAGAAGGGCATGACTGGGCCATGTGGTGATTCTATATTTAGCTTTTGGAGGAACCCCCATTTTAAAAAAATAGACCTTACTTTTTGGAGCAATTTTAGGTTCACAGCAAAATTGCATGGAACTATAAGTATTTCTCATATGCTCACTGCCCCAACATGCACACACACACACACACACATACATTCTTCAGCACTATCAACAACATGAACCAAAGTGGAATATTTGTTACAAACCTATGTTGTTGATACATCCTCATCACGCAAAGTCTGCAATTTATCCCCTTAGGGTTTACTTTTGGTGTTGCACATTCTATGGGTTTTGATATATGTATAAAGATAGACATATATATACCATTATAGTATCACACAGAATAGTGGCACCCTCTAAAAATCTTCGTATTTATCTCTCCCAACCCCTGGTAACTACTTTTTTACTTTTTCTATCTTTGTGGTTTTGTCTTTTCCAAAATGTCATATAGTTGGAATCATAAAACATGTAATTTTCCAGATTCTTTTTTTTCATTTAGCAATATACACTTAAGACTACTCTGTCTTAAAAAAAAAAAAAAAAAAGACTACTCTGTCTTTTCATGGCTTAATGGCTCATTTGTTTTTAGCACTGAATAACATTCCATAGTCTCAATGTAGCATCGTTTATTTATCATCTACGGAGGGATAAGTTTCTATGTTTTAGCAATTATGAATAAAGCTGCTATAAACATAGATGTGTAGGTTTTGTGTGGATATCAGTTTTCATCGCATTTGGGTGAATACCAAGGAGGGTGACTTTTGGGTTCTATGATAAGAGTATATTTAGTTCTGATGCACCTGGCTGGCTCAGTCAGCAGAAAGTGTGACTCTTGATCTTTAGATTGTGAGTTCAAGCTTAATATTGAATGTAGAGGTTACTTAAAAATACAATCTTAAACAAAACAAAACAGTATATTTAATTCTGTAAGAAACTGCTGCCAGGGATCCCTGGATGGCGCAGCGGTTTAGCGCCTGCCTTTGGCCCAGGGCGCAATCCTGGAGACCCAGGATCGAATCCCACGTCGGGCTCCCGGTGCATGGAGCCTGCTTCTCCCTCTGCCTATGTCTCTGCCTCTCTCTCTCTCTCTCTGACTATCATAAATAAATAAAAATTAAAAAAAAATTAAAAAAAAAAAAAAAAAAAAAAAAAAAAAAAAAAAAGAAACTGCTGCCAGAAACTGAAAGTTTGTGTCCCCTAAAAATTCTTGTCGAACTCTCAAACCCCAATGCAATAAAATTAGGAAATAGTGCCTTTGGAAGTTGAAGTACTCTTAAATGGGATTAATGTCCTTATATAAGAGACCTAAGAGAGCTCCCTCACCTCTTCTGTTGAATAAGGACACCGTGAGAAGATTCCTGGCTGTGAATCAGGAAGGGCCCTCACCAGACAACATACATACCCACACCTTGATCCTGGATTTCTCAGCCTCAAGGACTGTGAGGAATAATTTCTGTGTTTACAAGCCACTCAGTCTATTTTATTCTGTTGTACAGCCTAAAAAAGACTAAGATAATTGCCAAACTGTCTTCCCAAGTTGCTGTACCATTTTGCATTCCTATAAGCAATGAATAAGAACTCCTGCTGCTTCACATCCTCACCAGCATTTTGTGTTGTGTTTTGAATTTTGACCATTCTAATAGATCTCATTGTTGTTTTAATTTGCAATTCCCATTATATGCAAATATAATTTGCATATAATGAGATTATGGTGAGCACCTTTTCAAATGCTTAATTGACATCTGTATATTTTCTTCAGTAGATATTTTTACAGGGTTTTGCCCATTTTTAAATTGTTTTTTTTTATTTTTTAATTTAGTTTTAAGAGTTTTTTGTATATTTTGGATAACAGTCCTATGTGGATGTATGTCTTTTGCAAATATTTATTCCAAGTCTGTCTTATCTTCTCATTCTCTTGAGTATCCTGTGTGGTTTTATGGGGGATATAGATAGAATAAAAAAGTATATCACTATTACCACCAGTTTTCCAAAAGTCCTTCTAAAGTTTTCTTAAAGTTAATTTTTACTTACACATTAAATATATGAATAAATTCTCTTTGTAAAGAAAACGTTTAATACAAAAAGATAAAATGGCTTTGATACCTCTCTAACCCTTATCCTATATTTCTGTATTTTCTTCTATAATACCAAATTGTTTCCTGTGTATTACATACATGGATATGTACCTATATGAAACATTTAGTACATATATGTTTCTTTTGGACATAACTGATAATTCAAACTTTGTAATATTCTGCACCTTGTTTTTATCTTTTAACAGTATATCTTCAAACTTTTTCCCCTGAGAGTAATGTAGATCTGCCCCATTCATCTAAAATCCCCAATATACCCACTTTTGTACATCACCACTATTGCCCTGCTAGGCAAAGCCACATTCATCTCTCACCCTGCTTCTACTCTTACTCCCTTACAAACAGTTTTCTACAAAACAGCCTAAATGATAAATAAATAGTATACTTTTAAAATCAGATTTTGTAATCTAAAGACTCAGAACAATGGATTTTCATTGCTATGAGTAAAATCTGAAGTTTCTTCAGTAGAATGCGAATACTCTGAAGGCAGGCACTTTTTATTTCTATTTTTTTATTATATTTTTTATTGTGGTAAATATATATAAGACTAACATTTTAATCATTTTTAAGTGCATACTTAAGTGGTATTAAGTATATCCACATTATCACTACATTATTATTGGATTGTACATCCACAACCATTATCACTATCTACCTCCAGAACTTCTTCTTTATCCCAGAGAGAGAAACAACACCTATCAAGCAATAACTCCTCATTCCCACCACCTCCAGCTCCTGGTAATCACTATTCTACTTTATGTCTATAAATTTAAAAGGCAAGAAGGTTTTGTTTTTTTTTTTTACAGGCTGACAAACATTTATAAACTATATTGAGAACTACTGCTATTTCAGGGCATAGTAGCCACAGCTGTGTGCTCCTGAACAGCTACCATCGGTAGTACAGTTTTTGTTTAGAATTTTGTACTTTTCAAACCAAGATAATACTGAAAAGTAGCACTTGAGACGTTCAACAGACTGAGCCACCCAGGCACCCAAACAAACTGATTCTTAAGTTTATATGGAAAGGCAAAAAGGTCCAAAATAGCCAACACAATACTGAAAGAGAACGAAGTTGAAATGATGCTACCTCACTTCAACATCTGCAAAGCCACAATAATCCAAACAATGTGGTATTAGCAAGAAAATAGAAAAAGAGATCAATGGAACAGAATATAGAACCCAGAAATTGACCTTCATGAATGGGGTGTCTGAATGGCTCAGTCAGTAGAGCTTATAACTCTTGGTCTTGGGTTGTAAATTTGAGCCCCTTGTTGAGTTTAGAAATCACTTAAAAATAAAATCTTAAAAAAAAGAAGAAACTGACCTTAATGAATATAAATCAACCAGCAAAGGCAGTGCAATGGAACAATACAAATGGTGCTGAAGCAACTGGGTATCCGTATACAAAAAATAAATAAATAAAAAGTTAAAAAGTTACACAAATACCTCATGCCCTTCATAAAAATGACTCAAAATGGATCACAGACCTAAGTGTAAAATGCAAAATTATAAAACTCCAAGAAGAAAACAGAGCAGAAAAACTAGATGACCTTAGGTACAGAGATGACATTTTAGATATAATACCAAAGGTACAGTCTAGGGAAGAAGTAATGGGTAAGACGAACTTCACTAAAATTAAAACCTTTTGCTCTAGGAGAGACAACATCAAGGAATGAGAAAAGTAAGCCACAGATTGGGAGAAAATATTTGCAAAAGGTTTACCTGATAAAAAAAAATGTTATCCAAAATAGACAAAGTATACTTAAAACACAACAATAAGAAAACACACAACCTGATTAACAAATAGGTCAAAGACCTTAAGAGAGGCTTCACCAAAGAAGATATATAGGTGGAAAATAACCATATGAAAAGATGTTCCATATTATGTCATCATGAACATGCAAATAAAATCAATGAGATATCACCACACCCCTATTAGAATGGCCAAAATCTGGGACATTGACAATACCAAATCTGGCAAGAATGCAGGGCAATAGGATCTTCCATTCATTGTTTTGGAAGACAGTTTGGCAGTTGCTTACAAAACTAAACATGCAGGGAGCCCGGGTGGCTCAGCAGTTTAGCGTCGCCTTCAGCCCAGGACGTGAACCTGGAGACCCAGGATTGAGTCCCACGTCAGGTTCCCTGCATGGAAGCCTGCTTCTCCTGCTGCCTGTGCCTCTGTCTCTTTCTCTCTGTGTCTCTAATAAATAAATAAATCCCTGCATGGAGCCTGCTTCTCCCTCTGCCTGTGCCTATGTCTCTTTCTCTTTGTGTCTCTCATGAATAAATAAATAAAATCTTAAAAAAAAACAACTAAACATGCTTTTACCATAAGATTCAGCAATCACACTCTTTGATATTTACCCAAATGAGTTGAAAACATACATTCATATGAAAACCTGCATACAGATGTTTATAGTAGCTTCATTCATAATTGCCAAACTTGGAAACAACCAAGATGGCCTTTAGTAAGTGAGTGAATAAATAAACTTTGGTACATCCATACAATAGAATATTATTCAGTGCTAAAAATAAATGAGCTATAAAGCCAAGAAAGGACATAAAGGAAACTTAAAACATATTACAAAGTGAAAGAAGTCAATCTGAGACTACATATTATATGATTCCAACTATGTGACATTTTCAAAAAGGCAAAACTATGGAGACAGTAAAAAAGTGGTTGCCAGGGTTCAAGTAGGGGAGGGATGAATAGCCTGAGCACAAAGTTTGAGGGCAGTGAAAATATTCCATATGATCCTATAATTATACATTTTTCCAAACCATAGAATATGCAAACCAAGAGTGAACCCTAAGGTAAATTGTGGATCTGGGGTAATAATAATGTGTCAATATAGGTTCATCAATTGTAATAAATGTACCACGCTAGTGAGAGATGTTGATAGGGGATGATATGCATGTGAGGGGACAGAAAGTATATGGGAAATCTTTGTCCCTCCTAATTTAACTCTGATTCTAAAACTGTGAAAAAATAGAGATGTCTGGTTGGCTCAGTGGTTTAGTGCCTGCCTTGGCCCAGTGTGTAATCCTGGAGTCCCAGGATCAAGTCCTGCATCAGGCTTTCTGCATGGAGCCTGCTTCTCCCTCTGCCTGTGTCTCTGCCTCTCTCTCTCTCTCTCTCTGTGTCTCTCATGAATAAATAAATAAAATCTTAAAAAAAAAAAATTCAGATTCCTCTGGGTGGCCTGGGCTCCTGGGGTTCCTCCTTGCTTGAGAAGTAGTTTCAGTTTATATCACGGGGATATTATGCCCATAAAGTCTTTTAGCTCAGTTAAGAGATAAGCTGGAGGGGTGCGTGGGTGGCTTAATCAGTTAAGCAAGCATTGGACTCTTGGTTTTGGCTGAGGTCATGATCTCCCGGTCGTGGGATCCAGCCCCGCATCAGGCTCTGTGCTCAGTGCGGAGTCTGCTTAAGACTCTCTCACCCTCAGTCCCTCCCTCCCTCAAATAAATAAACCTTTTTTTAAAAAATTTTATTTCTTGGGCAGCCCGGGTGGCTCAGCGGTTTAGCGCCACCTTCAGCCCAGGGTGTGATCCTGGAGACCCAGGATCGAGTCCCATGTCGGACTCCCTGCATGGAGCCTGCTTCTCCCTCTGCCTCTCTCTCTCTCTCTCTCTCTGCTTCTCATGAATAAATAAATAAAATCTTAAAAAAAAAAAAGATTTTACTTCTTCATGAAAGACACACACACAGAGGCAGAGACATAGGCAGAGGGAGAAGCAGACTTCCTGTAGAGAGCCTGATGCAGGACTCGATCCCAGGATCCTGGGATCACAACCTGAGCCAAAGGTAGATGCTCAACCACTGAGCCACCCAGGTGCCCTAAATAAATAAATCTTTAAAAAAGAGAGATAAGATAAGTAAGGAAAGATGTAAGACAAAGGTAAGTGAGTATAAGTAGATGAGCAGTAAAGGTGAGGTCCAGGTGATAGTCACTGCTCCCTCCTTTAGCCTCTTCAGGGCACAAATTATTTCTAGCTCTATTTATTATACTATTCCTTCTGGTTTCCATCTACCTTGTAGTTTCTTTTCATCTTTTAAAATATTATCTTTATTAAATGTCCCCTAATTACTAAATTTCAATGTGCCATATTTCTTATCAGGACCCTCATTGGTACAGTATTCAGTACAAGGGATTAGATTCTTTCAATGCCATCAGAAGGGTTGGAGGAGTGGAAACTAGGGTGTGATGGTTAATGTAATGTACCAACTTATCTGGGCTATAGCCTTTTCAGATATTTAATTAAACATAATTATAATGTGATATTAAGGTTGTTATAGGATGAGATTGATATTTGAACCAGTAGATTGAGTAAAGCAGATTGTCCTCCTTAGTGCAGGTGGGTCCCATCCAATCCACTGAAGTAATGAATGAAATAAAAAGGATGAGTAAAGGAGAATTTGATCTATCTGCCTATATTCAAGCTGCGATATTGGTCTTCACCTGTCTTTGGACTAGAACTGATTTGAACTCACATGATCAACTCCTCCTCTTTTCCAGCCCTAGGATTTGGACTAGACCTACATAATGGTCTCTCCTGCTTTTTAGGCCTTCAGACTTTGACAGAAACTATGCTATGGGCTCTCCTGCATTGTCAGCTTGCCGACTGCAGATCTTGGAACTTCTTAGCCTTCTTAAAGAAACCACAGGCCCAAAATGGAGTCACTTTGCTAAACCCCAAGGCTTAATTCTTATGGTGGAGCTTTAAGCCCTATCCATTTGGAATATCCTGATCAGCACTAATGAGATAATCAGCATGATAAGACCCTTGCTTTTCCCTCTAAAAGAAGATGACCTTGCCTGAAACAATCGTTTCTTTTGCTAGTTAACCTCTTTATCTCACCCTGTTTCTGCCTATAAAATCCTTCCATTTTGTACATTTCCTTGGATGTCCCTATGTCCCTTATATTTGCTAGATGGGATGCTGCCCAAGTTATGAGTCATTGAATAAAGCCTGTTAGATCTTTAAACTTACTCCTTTGAATTTTGTTTTGAAACAGCTTTCACAGTCACATGAGCCAATTCCTTAAAATCTCTTTCTCTTCATATTCCTTTGGTTCTGTTTTTCTGGAGAACCCCAATTAATACAGATTTTGATACTAAGAGTGGTTCTAGAGGAACAGAGTATTAAGGGTGAGTTTTCTGAATTGGTTTTGGGGTTTCTGAAATTGTCTCTCTTCTAATTAGATGTAAAGATGCTACTGACTACAGAGCTTGCTACCAGTCCATGAGATGATCTGCCAAAACAGATACACAAAATATCTCTACTGGATGCTCTTACTAATCAATTGTTTATCAAGAAGGTAGGTGGCTGTATATATATCTTTGAGCATTTTTGAAAAACTAATGAAGAAAATGAGATTTGACTAGTTGTTCCTAATGTCACTGGACAAAGTGGTGGAAAAAAAGGATGAGTTCAGGGATTCACATCCCTAGCTCAAGAGCTGCATAATAACCAGAAGACTATGTATGCCCTGAAGGAGATTCATCTCCTATAGCCAGCCACAGGGGGTGGGATTGCTGAAAATCAAATGTACAATCTCATCTTGTTACTGGTTGAGTTATAATGCAAGTTGAATTGACAGCCTTACATTATGTCTGCTGCTAAAGTGAGGATACTACTTTCAAAGAATAGGATACTACAAGTTGGAATAGGGCAGTATGGGGGGGCATCTGGGTGGTTCAGTAAGTTGAGCATCTGCTTTTGGCTCAGGTTGTGATCCTGGGGTCCTGGGATTGAGTCTCACATTAGGCTTCTTGCAGGAAGCCTGCTTCTCCCCCTCTGCCTATGTGTCTGCCTCTCTCTGTGTATCTCTCATGGATTCATGGATAAATAAAATAAAAATAAAAAAAATAAAAAATAAAAAAAGGAGTAGGGGTGTATGGGAAGACCCTGATGAAGATGGGAACATGATGATATGTCTTTTTAAGAGATGGAGACCTCACACCTCCATTGGATATAGCCTCCTCACCCACAGTAGAATTGGACTCTTCACCCCTTTCTGAGAGAATTATACCTGCATTGCCTGAAGAAACTGTAATGGCCTCCCCTAAAACAATTGCTATGCAAGCCAGTGCTGCTTCTCCTCAGGATCTACTCCCACTTTCACTTTGCTTCTAGACACATAAGCAGACTCAAGTCCCAGCAGGCATCTAGAGGTGAGGTACAAAGCATGATCTATGAAGAGGTGTACTGCACTTCAAAAGAACTACTTGAGTTTTCTAATTTATGTAGACAAAAATTTCATGGGAAAGTGTGAGAATGGGGATCCCTGGGTGGCGCAGCAGTTTAGCGCCTGCCTTTGGTCCAGGGCGTGATCCTGGAGACCCGGGATTGAGTCCCACCTCGGGCTCCAGGTGCATGGAGCCTGCTTCTCCCTCTGCCTATGTCTCTGCCTCTCTCTCTCTCTCTCTCTCTCTGTGTGACTATCATAAATTAAAAAAAAAAAAAAGTGTGAGAATGGATACTAAGCGTGTGGGAGAATTGTGGAAAGAACATCAAGTTGGATCAGGCTGAATTTATTAGTATAAGATCATTAAGCAGAGATTCTGCACTTCATGTTACAGCTTGGGGAGTTAAAAAAGGCTTTTTGGTAGGTTCGCTGAAACATGGTCCCAAAGATGGTCTATAGTGAATGAATTGGAAATGCCACCTCTGCCTAGTTTAATATAAAGGTGGGGATTCAAAGGCTTGGGGAGAGTAGAATGTTAAAGTGGATTTGTCTGTTAAGATTTACTGACCAGTGGGGGACTTGGGAGGCTGAGTTGCTTAAGCCTCTGCCTTTGGCTCTGGTCATGATTCTAAGGCAAGCCCAAGCCCTGAGTCAGGCTCCCTGCTCATCAGGGAGTTTGCTTCTCCCTCTCCCTTTGTCCCCAACCCCCACTTGTACTCTCTCTCTCTCATAAATAAATAAATAAATAAATAAATAAATAAATAAATAAATCTTTTTAAAAAAAGATTTACTGACCAACACTGAAAGGGCCCAGAAAACATACCTTTCACCAATACTATGAGAAATAATATTTGTCAGGGGAACCATGGCATCCTTGAAGAGATCTGTGATCATTCTTTTCAGTAGGCCAGACCTTCCAGTGAGAGCAGCAGTCATTGAACGGGAAACTTAAATGTAATGGAAATAATTGGATCCTGGCTGGGAGGGGCCAAGTGGTGGCTTTCAACTGCAAAAGGCAAGATAAGCATGGTTACTATATTGGACCACAGAATCAAAGCAACAATCAGAATAGTCTAACTCCAGCAGACCTATGCAATTGGCTCACTGATCATGGTGTTCCTAAAAATGAGACAGATGGAAAACCTACTAAATTATTAGTTGATATATATAATCAAAAAATTTCTAGATCAATCATCTAAAAGTCTAACTTAAATCATAAAATCAGAGTCATAGACCCTCAATCAATTCCCATACTTGAGCTAATTACAGACCCAAAACCTCTTAAGTAAGGGAGATGCCAGGTCCTTGTGAGGAAGGACCGCAGTATACTGTCAAAAATTTACACTATTACTCTTTCTGCCTTCACCAAGGGCATCAATGACTTTTAACCAGGATAACTATATTTTGGGGAAAAGGAAATAGTCAACCTTTCAGGGACTACTAAACACTGGCTCTGAATGGACACCAATTTAGAAAAACCCACTATGTCACTGTAACCCACCAGTCAGAGTAGGGGCTTATGGAAGTCAGATGATCAGTGGAACTTTTAGCTCATATTGTCATGAGCTAATGCCCAGTGGGTTTTCAAACATATCTTAAATTTTTTCTCTAGTTCCATAACACATAATTGGAATAACATATTCAGCAGCTGGCTGAATCCCTTTATTGGTTCTCTGAACAGTGGAGTGAGAGCTATTATGCTGGGAAGAACAAGGGAAAGATACTAAAATAGCTACTATCTAGAAAAAATTATAATTCAAAAGCAATATTGCATTTCTATTAGAATTGTAAGAATTAGTGAAAGTAATTCACTTGGCTCCCTTGCAACTATATAATTATAACCTGAGAATCTGAAATCTTTCTTGACCCTATCCTGAAAGCTTAAATCAGTATTTGCCAGGCACTATGCTGTGTGCTCTATATCCATATATCAGGCTGAAGAATGGCTCCCAAAGATATCAGATCCTAATCTCTAGAACCTGTAAATGTTATTATGTTTCCTATGGGAAAAGGGTCTTTGCAGATATGATTAAGATTGAGCATTTAAAAATAAATTAGCTGGGTGGGCTCTAAATGCACAGATTTGCAGAGGGAAGTGGAAGGAGATTATGGGCATAAGAGAAGGCAATGTGACCATAGAGGCAGGTTGGAGATTGGAGACTAAAGTGATGCAATCAAGGAATATTGGCAGTCACTAGAATGTAGAAGAAGCAAGAAATGGATTTTCTGTCTTCCTTCAGAGGAAGCCTTGATTTGAGCCCTGTGTCATTGATTTCCAACTTCTGACCAAGGACTTGAAAGATACAGGAGTGTGATTCCCATGACATCCTCATTTAATGGCCCATTTGGCCTGTGAATAGGACAGATGTATCTTGGAGAATAACAATAGATTATCATAATCTTAACCAGGGAGTAACTCCAATTATGGGTGATATACAAGTTGTGGTTTCATCACTTGAGCAAATAATAAAATCCTCTCATACCTAGTATGCAGCTACTCTCAAAAGGTTTTTTTCACCATCCCTGTCAATAAGACTCTCTAGAAGCAGTTTGCGCTCAGCTGGAAAAGCTAGCAATACCCTTTCACTGTCCTACTTTAGGAGTATATCAGCTCCTAAGCTCTATGTCATAATTTAGTTCACAAGAATCTTTTTTTTTTCTTAAAGATTTTATTTATTTATTCATGAAAGACACACAGAGAGAGGCAGAGATATAGGCAGAGGGAGAAGCAGGGTCCCCACAAGGAGCCCAATGTGGGGCTTGTTCCTGGACCCTAGGATCATGCCCTGAGCCAAAAACAGATACTCAGTCGCTGAGCCGCCTAGGTGTCCCAGTTCACGGGAATCTTAATCACATTTGCAAATGTACGATACATTATTATAAGGGAATACTGTATGTGTTCTGAATATTAGTCCCTTATCAGATATATGGTTTATAAATATTTCTTCCCATTCCATAGATTGTGTTTTCACTCTGTTGATTGATTCTTTGCTTTATAGTAGTTTTTAAATTTGATGTAGTCCAATTGTCTATTTTTGCTTTTGTTGTCTGCATTTTGGTATCATACCCAAGAAATCATTGTCAAATCAAATGTCATGGAGATTTCCTCCCATGTTTTATTCTAAGAGTTTTAATTTTTGTGTGTGGTATAAGAGTTCAACCCTAAGAAAAGAAGTGAAGCTGGAGGCCTCACAGTTCCTGATCTCAAAATATATGACAAAACTACAGTAATCAAAAGGGGTGGTACTATCATAAGGACAGATATATAGACTGGAGGAAAAGAATAAAGAGCTCAGAAATAAACCCTCAAGATATGGCCAAATGGTTTTCATTAAGATGCAAAGGCTACACAATGAAGAAATGATAGTCTTGTTAAAAATAAGAGGCCCCAAATGGAGCAACTTATGCTAAGCTCTATATCACCAAGCCAAGACTAAAGTATAGATTTGATTTTTGTCCAAATAGAATCACTTGATCAGCAATAGTTGAATAATCTGCCTAATAGACCCCTGCCATTTGCTAAAGGCAAATTTGCAATACCCAGCCTGCTTTTTTGTAGTTTTGCATAACTTTCTTGTTTCCACTCCTTTCTGCCTATAAAAGTCTTTCTCCTTTTTTAAAAAAGATTTCATTTACTTATTTGAGAGAAAGAGAGAGAGAGCACAAGCGAGGGGAGGAACAGAGGGACAAGAAGATTCTCTGCTGAGCAAGGAGCCCAATTTTGGGCTCAATCCTAGGACCTTGAGATCATGACCTGGGCTGAAGGCAGATGCTCAACCCAATGAGCTGCCCCAGGTTTTCATTTGGTACAGCTACTTCAAGCTCCTTTCTATCTTCTAAATTGGGTGCTGCCTAATTTGAATAGATTTTTGCTCAAATAATCTCTTAAAATTTTTAATATGCTTCAGTTTATCTTTTAATAGTCTTCAAAAACAGTGTTGGAAAAATTGGATATACACATGTGAAAGAAAGAAGTTGGACCCTAACCTTACTCCATATTCAACTGGGGTTTTCAACACATAGCAATGGCAAAGCTAGATATTACATGCAAAAGAATGAAGTTGGATTGTTACCTAATACTGTATAGAGAGTTTGACCAAAAATGGATGAAAAACCTAAATATAATAGATAAAATTATAAATGTGTTAGAAGAAAACAGGATTAAATTTTCAAGACCTTGAATTTGGCAGTGATTTGTATAAGTCACCAAAGGCACATGCAACGGAACAAAATATGGACAAATCAAACTTCATAAAATTTAAAAGTTTTGTGCCCTAACGACACTATCAGTCCACAGAATGGCAGAAAATATTTGCAAATTATATATTTGTTAAGGGATTCCAATCTAAAATTCAACAACAAGGGAGAAAACAACCAGATTAAAAATAAGCAAAGTATTTGAATAGAGATTTCTGCAAAAAAGATATACAAAAGCCAATAAGCATATGGATGATGTTTGACGTTACTAGTCATTAGGGAAATTCAAATGAAAGCCACAATGAGATACCATCTTTCACACCTATCAAGAAAACTAGAAAACCAGAAAAATTCACAAATATGTGGAAATTTAAAAAAACATATTTTTGGGATCCCTGGGTGGCGCAGCGGTTTGGCGCCTGCCTTTGGCCCAGGGCGCGATCCTGGCGACCTGGGATCGAATCCCACGTCAGGCTCCCGGTGCACGGAGCCTGCTTCTCCCTCTGCCTGTGTCTCTGCCTCTCTCTCTCTCTGTGACTATCATAAATAAATAAAATTAAAAAAAAATTTTAAAAAAACATATTTTTAAAGAATCAATGAGTCAAAGAAGGAATCACAAGGGAAATTGGAACATATTTTGAGACAAAAATAAATACACAACATACCAAAGTTTATAGAATACAGTAAAGGAGTGCTAAGGAGAAAATTTTAGTCATCAATGCCTACGTTAAAGATGGACAAAGATTTCAAATCACTATCTTAGGAATATGCCATAAATAATTAGGAGAAGTAGACCAAAGTAAGCTCAAAGGAAGGAAGGAAAGGAAGAGGGAAAAAAGAAGGAAAGAAATAATAAAAATTAGAACAGAAATAAATAAAATAGAGAATAGAAAAAAGATGAACAGGGGTGCCTGCTGGCTCAGTTGGAATGATATGTGACTCTTGATCTCAAGGTTGTGAGTTCAAGCCTCACATTGAGTGTAGAGATTACTTAAAAAATAAACTTAAAAGAAAAAAGATGAACAAAATTGTAAATGCTTATAGAGAAGATTTAAATTATTAAAATTAGGATGAGAATGGAAACATTACTGCTGATTTTAAGAAATAAAAAGAATTATTAGAGAATTCTGTGAACAGCTGCACACCAACAAGTTGGATAACCTAGATGAAATGGACAAATTCCTACAAGTACACAATCTATGAAAGTTGAATCATATGGAATAGATAATCTGATTAGATCTCCCACTAGGGAGATTGAATCAGTAATCAAAAATCTTGCAATAAAGTGTAGTCTATTGTTAGATGAGTGACTAAAGATGTAATGCATATATGTGTGTGTGTATTATTACTCAGTCATAAAAATGAATGAAATCTTGCCATTCATGACAACATGGATGGAAGTAGAGGGTATTATGCTAAGTGAAATAACTCTAAGAGAAGGGACGCTTGGGTGGCTCAGTGGTTGAACATCTGCCTTTGGCTCAGGGCATGATCCTGGATTCCCGGGATGGAGTCCAACATTGGACTCCTTGCATGGAGCCTGCTTCTCCGTCTGCCTGTGTCTCTGCCTCTCTTTCTGTGTCTCTCATGAATAAATAAAATCTTTTTTAAAAAAGTCTAAGAGAAAAAAGATGAATTCTACCAAACATTCAAAGATTAGCTAACACTAATGTTCATCAAACTCTTCTAAAAAATTGAAGAGGAGAAAACAATTTGTAATTTATTTATTCAATAAGTTTACAATAACCTGATACTATAGTCAACAAAGACACTACAAGAAAAACAAAGACCAATATTCTTTATGAATATTGATCCAAGAACACTCAACAAAATACTAACAAACTGAATTCAACAAATATTAAAAAGATTAAACAAATGACCACCTGGGATTTTATCCCTGAAACAGAATGATTCATCATAGGAAAATCAATCAATGCCTAAATCCTATTAAAAGAATGAAGGGAAAAAAAAAATCTATCATTTCAATTGATACAGAAAAAACATTTGACAAAATTCAACACGTCTTTATGACAAAAATGCTCAATAAATTAGGAATAGAAGGAAACTATCACAAAAATAATAAAAGCCACTTATGAAAAACCCACAGCTCACATCATACTTAATGGTTAAAAATTAAAAATTTTCCCTCTCCAAACAAGAAAAATTAAGGAAAGTAGTTGAATACAAAATCACACTCAAAAATCAGTTATGTTTCTGTACAATAACATGAACAATCCCAAAAGGAAATTAAGAAACAATTTTATTCACAATAGCATCAACAGGCTGGGGCTCGTGGATGGTTGGTTAAGTGTCTGACTCTTGATTTCAGCTCGAGTCATGATCTCAGGGCCGTGATCAAGCCCCACATTGGGCTCCATTGGGCATGGAACTTGCTTAAGATTCTCTCCCTTTGATTATAAGGAAAATGAGTGGGAAAAAATAGAGAGGGTGACAAAACATGAAAGACTCCTAACTCTGGGAAACAAACAAAGGGTAGTGGAAGGGGAGGTGGGCGGGGGGAGGGGATGGGGTAACTGCGTGACAGGCACTGAGGAGAGCACTGGGTGTTATACTGTATGTTGATCAAACTTCAATTAAAAAAAAGATTCTCTCCCTTCTCTCTTCTATAGCACCAACAAAAATACAATACTAAGAAATTAAGGATTAACCTTCAAGGAGGTGAAATAATCAGAGTGAAAACTAAAGAAAATCACTGAAATAAATTAAAGAACTTATGAATAAAAAAAAAAAACAAAAAAAAAATAAAAATAAAAATAAAAAAAAAAGAACTTATGAATAAATGAAAAGACATCCAATGTTCATGGATTGGAAGACTTAATTTTTTTTTTTTTTGAAGATTTAGTTATTTATTCGTGAGATAGTGAGAGCCGGAGACATAGGCAGAGGGAGAAGCAGGCTCCATGCGGGGAGCCTAATGCAGGACTCAACCCTGGAACTCCAGGAGGATCATGCCCTGGGCCAAAGGCAGGCAATAAACCGCTGAGCCACCCAGGCGTCCCAGAAGACTTAATATTGTTAAGATGACTATACCACTCAACATAATCTACAAATTCAATGCAGTCCCTGATGAAACCCAAACAGTGTTTTTGAAGAAATAGAAAAATCCATCTTAAATCCATATGCAACATCAAGGGATCCCAAATAACCATAACAACGGAAAAAGAACTGGGGAACTCATACCTCTTGGTTTTAAAACTCACTATAAGATTACAGTAGTTAGGGTGGCCCAGCGGTTTAGCGCCGCCTGCAGCCCAGGGTGTGATCCTGGAGACTGGGGATCGAGTCCCACATCGGGCTCCTTGCATGGAGCCTGCTTCTCCTCTGCTTGTGTCTCTGCCTCTCTCTCTCTCTCTCTCTGTGTTTCTCATGAATAAATAAATAAATAAATCTTAAAAAAAAAGATTACAGTAGTTAAAACAGTGTGGTACTGACATACACATATAAACTAATGGAATAAAGTAGACAAACCATGAATAAATCCTTGCTTCCACTGTCAAATGATTTATAAGGATGCCAAGACGATCCCAATAACAAATTATCTGTGGCTTAAAATTCTTCCAAAACTTATTTTAGTGGGGAGGGAAGCCAGCATCCTGCACTAGTTTACCATCTTAACAGAAACCCAAATATGATTTGTTGTCTTTTTTTCCAGCTACTTGTCATCAAGAAAGCAACAAGTTCAAGTGCAGGCATTTTGGATCCTTCAAATGCTGATCATCTGCAATACAAATTATTTTTATCCATTTAGAGACACTCTTGGTTAACAAGATCCTATCTTACTTAATTTTGTCAGGCATTGTAGTATGTCTCCACCATAGTTAAAAAGATCTCACACAAGGAAATGACATTTCTGCTATTACGTGAAATCCCTTCACATTAAATTTCTTTACCCCCTGGCCCCTAAGTCATATTATCTCCAGCTCAATTATACATAATGACTGCTAGGGGCACCTGGGTGGCTCAGGGTGTTAAGCACCCAGTTCTTGATTTCAGCTTGGTTGTGATCTTGGGGTCATGAGATGCAGCCCTGTGTTAGGCTCTGCTCAGCTGGGAGTCTGCTTTTCTCTCTCTTTCTCCCTCTCCCTCTGCCCCTCCCCTCATTCATGCTCTTTCTCTAAAATAAATAAATAGATCTTTTAAAAAAAATAAATAATGACTACTAGACTGAGATTTCCATACCGTTCCTCTGGGTAAGTGCCCTATGCAATAATCTACAGCCACTTTGCCTGATATAAGATATAGAGTAACATCCTAGGAGGGGTTGTCAAAATAATAAACAAGTCTAGGCTATTTCATTGAAATAAAAAACGGCTCTATAAGCAAACACCAATTAGCTGTGTGAACTGCAAGAGTTTTAACCTCCACATAACCCTTTTCAGCTTCTATGTTAGTAAGCAAAAAACATTATGAGGAGAGTTTCAAGAGTCTTTAAAATTCTCAGCACGATTTGTACTTGTTAGGTAGAATAAGGGCCTCTCTAGCTAGCAACAATAAAGTTTTTGAAAATCTTTGTCTTTTCTCGGCCTTTAATTAATTCTTCAAGTCCAACATGTAAAGGATATAACATGAATAGAAGAACTTCTCTGTAACACTTTTTCTAAAGAGTACACTTTATCATAAGGAGGGTTTGTTTCAGACTTTTCCAGAATTAAAGAATTATGTTGTCTGTAATTTTTCACATTAAATAACCTCATAGCAGAGGCCTTAGAAAACACATTTTGAGGGTTTAGTACCTAAAATATTTTATTCTTGTCTTCTTTTTTAAACATGAATATTACTAGTATTTAGAAGCTCATTTTTATATATGAGGGATTTTCTAAGTCAGGGAAAAGTATACAATTTTAATTCAAAAGAAAAGGAAAAATCTTTTAAAAGAATTGATAGGTAGTCAAGGAAAGCAGGTTTCCCTTCAGTTTTTTTCCTAGTATCTACTAATTGCTACAGTTTCATAGATTTACTAAAATACTGTAAATGGATTGGTGAATGTTTTATTAGAAAGTAAATAGTAATTTCAGCTTTTAGTTTTTATGACAGACTAGGTTACAAATGAACTGATTAGAATTTGACACTCATTCAAAGAATATAAACATTGTCAAGATATTCTGATTTAATAATTTTTCAATTGGGTCTTTTAATAAGCTGTTATATTTTTAATTAGTATATTGCTTTGATAATATGAAATATAATTAAATTTTCCAGAAAAGCAATCTCTTAAAATGAAATAATAAATGGTTACAAATAATCTAAATTACTAATCTACTTTGGAAAGGGAAAAAATATATTTGGATTAGCTTTAAAAAGTTTTCTCATAGATGGGGTATCTGGCTGCCTCAGTTGGAGGAACTCTTGTTCTTGCAGTCGTGGGTTTGAGCCTTCTGTTGGGTGTAGAGATTACTTAAAATCATGGGGCAGCCCGGGTGGCTCAGCGGTTTAGCGCCACCTTCAGCCCAGGGCCTGATCCTGGGGACCTGGGATCGAGTTCCACAACGTGCTCCCTGCATGGAGCCTGCTTCTCCCTCTGCCTGTGTGTCTCTGCCTCTGTCTCTGTATCTCACGAATAAATAAAAATAAAATCTTAAAAGAAGTTTTCTCAGAGACATTTAATTTAGTAGATATAATCTAATACCCAAATTAAAAAAAAAAACTAGTATATATCTATTTCTTTAGATTGGAGTTCTTTTTTTTTTTAAGGTTTTATTTATTTATTCATGAGAGACACAGAGAGAGGCAGAGACACAGGCAGAGGGAGAAGCAGGCTCACTGGAGAAGCCCAATGTGGGACTCGATCCCAGGATCCTGAGATCAGGACCCGAGCCAAAGCAGACACTCAACCACTGAGCCACCCAGGCAGCCTTAGATTGGAGTTCTAAAGTTAGAATGATAGATCATAGTATATACAAATTTTAATTTTAATAGATACTTATTTACTAATTTATACTACAACTGTTTGTATATGAGAGTAACTCTTTTCTCATACTTCATTAGTATGGAATGTGTACAGGGTTTTTTTGTTTGTTTTTATTTAAGAAGCAAAAAATTATTAAGAAGTGACAATTTGGGGGCCCCTGGGTGGCTCAGTGGCTGAACCTTCAGCTTAGGTTGTGATCTTGGGGTCCTGGGATGGAGTCTGACATTGGACTCCCAACAGGAAGCCTGCTTCTCTCCTTGCCAGTGTCTCTGCCTCTCTCTGTCTCTCATGAATAAATAAAATCTTCATTAAAAAAAGAAGTGATAAATTGTACAATTTTTGCTTCAGATACTTATTGCAGCTAAATTTGTAATAGCAAAGAATTGGAAATGACCTAAACATTAATCAATATACAAATAGTTACAAAATAGGGAGTATGTTTATTATGGAATACCTACAATTTGCCATGAAAAGGAATGAGGTAGATCTGTATATAATTTATTTCCTGAAAACTTAAATAGTGCTTTCTATGTACCAGAACAATATTAAACACTTTACACCTGTAAACTCTCTAATTCTCATTATAACCGCATATGATAAGTACTGTCATTATACCTTTCTTACAAATGAGGGAACCAAGGCAGTATGTCATAGCAATATTTCAGACTATGTAGCAATTAAAAATGAGTTAGGTGGACCTATTTGTATTGATCTGGTACTCTATACCGTCCTATTAATTGAAAAAGCCAAATGTGAGAGTGATATTGATTAGCACAATTCCGTTATAATGTAAGAATATAAAGGTTTATATGAACATATTTGCGTGAGCATACAATCATGTATAGAATATTATTGCATTCATAATTTGGATTTGGAAGATTTATGAAGAGGGTTCCAATCAATGTTTTAACACCTAATTTTATTTTTAATTTTTTTAAGTTTTTTTTTTAAGATTTTATTTATTTATTCAGGAGAGACACAGAGAGGCAGAGACATAGGCAGAGGGAGAAGCAGGCTCCCTGTGGGGAGCCAGATTCGGGACTTGATCCCAGGACCCCAGAATCATGACTTGAGCCAAAGGCAGATGCTCAACCACTGAATCACCCAGGTGCCCTCAGCACATAATTTTGAAAGAAAGAAAGAAAGAAGAAGAGGAGGAGGAAGAGGAGGAAGAAGAGGAAAAAGCAAAGAAATAAAATAGGGTTCATCCCTAACGGTGAGCCAAAATAGGGGCTGGATAATGCATTAAAACAGTTATTTTCTTCCACCTAGTGATGGAGACTAGGTTTGTTAATCTACCAAGAATTTGGAAGCGTTCAAAGCAATTTACCTCTTTGTTTGTTTAAAGAAATCACTAAGTTTTTCCAAACTTGCTGTCTGTTATGTGATCTGATATTTACTACATTCTCTACTTGTTGTACTAGCCTACAGGTTGTTTTTTTTTTTTTTTTTTTTTCTTTCTGAAAACAGCAACAATGATTTTGTTTCTTTAATCAATTAGTCCCAAATTACTCCCTAACATTTTTACTTAACTTTCCTGGTATTTCTGTAACAGATACTCACTAGACTATATGTGTCAAATGGCTTGGGGCCATTTACTTGACTTCAATTCATTTTCTCTAGGTAGAAATAGACGTTTTCTCAGTGCGCTTAGTATTAAAATGTGTATTTTGGGATCCCTGGGTAGCTCAGCGGTTTGGTGCCTGCCTTTGGCCCAGGGCGTGATACTGGAGTCCGGGGATTGAGTCCCACATCAGGCTCCCTGCATGGAGCCTGCTTCTCCCTCTGCCTGTGTCTCTATCTTTCTCTCTGTGCCTCTCATGAATAAATAAATAAAATCTTAAAAAAATAAATAAATAAATTAGTGAGTATGTATTCTGCACCGTTAGCTACAGCAGGCATGGGAACAAAGATAAATAACATATTGTTCCTGCCTTTTAAGAGAATAGGGAGAAGGACTGTAGACAACTAACTATATTACAGTATTTTATATGCTATAGCAAATTGCAAATGAATTCTGTGGAAGAAGAGAAAGAAAGCACAGGGGAGACTCTACAGAGGAAATAGTGTTTCAGCTGACCTTAAAACAAGGGTCTTCAAGCACCTGGGTGACTCAGTTGGCTAAGCGTCTGACCCTTGATCTCACCTCAGGTCTTGATCTCAGGGTGGTCATTTGAAGCCCCAAGTTGGGCTCAGCCTAAGTATGGAGCGTACTTAAAAAATAACCGAAGGTCTTCAAACTTCTTTGGTTAACATACTTTCCAAAAGTTTGATTAACTATAAACTCATTACACAGTATAAAGTAACATCTAATAGAATTTCCAGATAGTGCTAACACACACATTTAAAAATAAAAATCTTAAGTCACTTTTATTAATATAGTGATATCTAAATAATGTATTGATTTGGCTTATTTATTTATTTATTTATTTATTTATTTATTATTTATGATTTTATTTATTTATTTGACAGAGAGGGAGAGAGAGAGAGAGTGCACAAGCGGAGAGTGGCTGAGGAAGAAGGAGGCTCCCCACTGAGCAGGGAGCCCACATTGGGCTCAATCCCAGGACCCTGGGATCATAACCTGAGCTGAAGGCAGACAACTGACTGACCTGCCACATGTCCCCATCTTTCTTTTAAAAAGTGCAAGAATAAGAAATACTTTAGTAGTAGGAAATTTTACAAGATTTTTTTCTCACTTGGAGTTCATTTCCATTCCACTTTCCCCATAGAATTTTATCCTCATGTCATATATATTTATTCTTTTTTTTAAAAGATTTATTTATTTGAGAGAGAGAGAGAGCACATGAACAGGGGGAGTAGCAGAGGAAGAAAGAGGCAGACTCCTCGGTGAGCAGGGGGGAGGGGCACTTCTATCCCAGGACCCTGGGATCATGACCTGAGCTGAAGGCAGATGCTCAACTTACTGAGCCATCCAGGCACCCCCACACATATTTATTCTTAAAAATCTTTTAGCAATCATCCTACTATATTGCTCTGCAACAAAAATATGTAAATAAATAAACAATTGAAATTGAAAATTTTCTAGGGCCATAAAACTAAGTAAGTACTAAACATTTCTTATCAGTGAAATAAGAAATGATTAAATAAGTTGATAAATTATTAATAAATTACTAAACCAACACAATGTGTTACACATTTTAATTAGTAAATTTTGAAAAGGAGAATTTCATAGAAATATCTCATTTAATGGCATAAGAAGGAATTTTAGAAGTATCTTATACATTTTTGGATGAATATTATATTTTGCTATAATGAGCCAGATTCTATTTCCCCCTTTTTCATTTTTATGGATGTAAATGATGAGAAAACTGGTTAACATAAATAAGTAGATGAAAGTAGGAGTTTTGTTTAATTCTGTCTCTCAATTATTTTGAACTCTTTGGAAATTATATGCTAAAAGCTATATATAGAAATTTGTATTGATTTCCTACAGCTGCTGTAAGAAAGTACTTAAATTGGATGGCTTAAAACAACACAATTTTTTTTGTCTTATAGTTTTGAAGGCTAGAAATCTCAAATCAAGTTGTTTGTTGAGCCAAGTTCTTGGAGAACTCTAGCAGTCCTGCTTCTTCCAGCTTTTGTGGTTTGCTGGTAATCCTTGGCATTCCTTGCTTTGTAGATGCATTATCCCTGTCACAGGGCCATCTTCTCTCTGTGTGTTTTCCGGTTGTCTTTTTCCTCTGTGTGTATTTCTGCATCTGAATTTCCCCTTCTGATAAAGAGGCTAGTCTTATTGGATTAGGACTCACCCTCATGACCCTTTTTTAATAACTTGATAACCTCTGTAAAGGTCCTATTTTCAAGTAAGGTCACATGTAAGATACTGGATGTTAGGATTTCTGCATAGTTTTAGGGGGAGGGACAAAATTCAACTCAAAACACCATCTGTTATCAAAAGTTATTTTAAGGACTTATCAGCTGACATCCTAAGTAGGTCTTCCCTCAGTTTTATTGAAAAAAAGAATTTTTAAAAAGCTGTTAGCCAGCCATAAGAGTCATTAATTTACATTAAGATTCACATCAGTATTTCAAATTGTCTTTTTGTTGGGCACTATGCCTGCCTTTTGTTTTAATGTGAGAGAAAGAAGGGGCACCTGGGTGGCTCAGTCATTTCATCATCTGACTCTTGATTTTGGCTCCGGTCATGATCTCAGGGTTGTGAGATTGAGCCAGGCATTCGAGGTCATTCTCTGTGTGGCGCCTGCTTAAGATTCTCTCTCTGGCCCTCCAAACCCTCCCCCCCAACCCCTGTCTCCTTTCACCAAAAAAAGTGGGAGAAGGTAGATGTGAATGCACAGTTTTACCCTGAGAAGCTCTCAGGCAGTCAATTTTAGGAAGGAATACAAGTGAATTTGAGGATCTGGAGATTGATTACTCTGAAACTGTTCTTGCCCCTGTCCTGTTTAGAAAGTGTTTGTGTGTCCCAGAGGTATGTGTACCCAAATGTGATGTTTCTGCCTTAAAGATGAAAGAGCTCACCAGACTGAGTGGAGGGCAATTTTAATAGTTTGAGGATATAGCATAAAGTCAGGATCTATTAAAAGTTTGCAGAATGGTTGGGAAAGAATAAGTCATCCAAGGTACCTAGAGTGCCAGATGTTTGGGAGTAACCAGAGAGGGGATGAGGCTGGATTAATGGGCAGAATTGTGAAATATTTATGGCCAGGAAAAGAACTTTGGATTTTATATCCTTTAGGCAGACTTGGAAGACTCAGATTTTTCTTTTTTAAGGGAAGGAGGGAGAGGGGGAGAGAGAGAGAGAGAGAGAGAGAGAAAGAGAGAGAACTCATGAGTGGGGCAGGTGGGGCAGAGGGAGGGGGAGAGAGAATCCTAAGCAGGCTCCTACACCCAGTGTGAAGCCCGATGGCGTTAGAATTTATGACCCTGAGATTATGACCTGAGTCAAAAACAAGAGTCTGACTCTTAACCAACTGAGCCACCAGTGCCCCTCAGATCTTTCTTTACTACTTTTCTTTTGAATACTTGAAAGCTCTTCACTCTCATCTTTCATCACTATTTCTTTTGATCTAGTACTCTCCATCCTGTTGATCTTCTAGTTCCTAGGATGAGTTTAATTCTTGTCTTTCTTATTGCTTAGAACAATATTCCTTTGATTATTCTAATGGATTCTTCTTTGGCAGATCTGTTTAAATGTTACTGCCTCTGACAGATCTTCCATAATCATGAGTATAGGTCTCCATTGTTATTCTCTATAGAGGAATTCTGCTTATTTCCGTCCCAGCCCTCAGCTGTAATAATTTTATTTATTTTGTTGATTCCATATTTGTTGGCTTTTTGTAGTCTAGGCTGTACATTCCAGGAAGTTAGGGATTACATCCATCTTATTCATCGTTATATTTCTTGTACTTATCATACTATCTGGCAACACAGAGACACTCAGTATTTGTGGAATGAATGAATAAAGATCTTGATGGGCAGCCCTGGTGGCACAGCAGTTTAGCGCCGCCTGCAGCCCAGGGTGTGATCCTGGAGACCCGGACCGAGTCCCATGTCAGGCTCTCTACATGTACCCTGCTTCTCCCTCTGCCTGTGTCTCTGCGCCTCTCTCTTTCTCTGTGTTGCTCATGAATAAATAAAGAAAATCTTTAAAAAAGAAAGATCTTAATAAAAATTCCATAGTCAGCTAGTAAAAATGACTAATTTTTATTACCAGTATTAAACATTAGTTATCATATCAAGTTTGATAGCTCTAATTTTGATTACAATTCTTTTTTCCTTATTATATTTAAAGTTTTTTTTTTTTTTTTAAGATTTTAAAATTAGGGATCCCTGGGTGGCGCAGCGGTTTGGCGCCTGCCTTTGGCCCAGGGCGCGATCCTGGAGACTTGGGATCGAATCCCACATCGGGCTCCCGGTGCATGGAACCTGCTTCTCCCTCTGCCTATGTCTCTGCCTCTCTCTCTTTCTCTCTCTGTGACTATCATAAATAAATAAAAATTTAAAAAATTAAAAAAAATAAAAGATTTTAAAATTATTATTTGAGAGAGTGTGTGTGAGCACGAGCAGGAGGGGGAGGAGCAGAGGGACAAGCAGACAAGCAGATTCCCCACTGAGAGGGAAGCCTAATGCTGGGGGCAGGGTGTTGATCCCACGACCCTGAGAACCCTGGGATCATGACCTGAGCTGAAGGTAGATGCTTAACCCATTAAGCCACCCAGACGCCCCTCCTTACTACATTGAAAAAATGATTAGATTCAAAACTAGTTCCTTGCCATCATAGATACAGTATCTCAAAAGCATTTTCCGCAAACCATTTTATATGGCATCACGTAGTAAATAAGTATGTCTAGTATTTTAGCCACCCAGGCATCCCTGATGACCCTATTCTCAAAGGCAATTTTATTCCTGTGATCTCATTAGCTCTTTACAGAATCTCTTCTTCATGTCTATGCCACATAATAACAAAATTACCAAGAGATAGTTTTTATGAGTGTTATAAATGTCTTACAAACTTCCTGTGGAAAAATAAAGTGGAAAAATATTGATATGTCAGGATGCCTGGGTGGCTCAGCGTTGGGCGTCTGCCTTTGGCTAAGGGTGTGATCCTGGAATCCTGGGATCGAGTCCTATGTCAGACTCCCTGCATGGAGCCTGCTTCTCTCTCTGCCTGTGTCTATGCCTCTCTCTCTGTGTCTGTCATGAATAAATAAATAAAATCTTTTAAAAATATATTGATATGTCAAAATGTTAACAATGTAAAACAGCAATGAGATACCACCACACACCTAGGAGAGTGGTGAAAATCCAAAATGCTGACAACACCAAGTGCTGGTAAGGATATAGAACAAGAACTCTCATTCATTACTGGTAGAAATGCAAAATTCCAATTTGGAAAACCTTTTGGCAGTTCTTATAAAATTAAACATACTCTTACCATTATATCCAGCAGTACCACTCCTTTGGTATTTATTAAATGAATTGGAAACTGATGTCCACATAAAGACCTGAATATAGACTTTATAGCAGCTGTATTCATAATTCCCAAACCTTGGGAGCAACCAAGATGTGCATTGGTAGGTGAATAGATAAATTAACAGCGGTTTATTTGTTCAGTGCTAAAAAGAAATGATCTATCAAGCCAAAAAAAAAAAAAACAAAAAACAAACAAACAAAAAACATGGAGAAACATTAAATGCTGATTGCTAGGTGAAAGAAAACAATTAGAAAAGACCTTATTAATGTATGATTAGAACTGTATGATATTTTGGAGAATACAAAACTATGGACATAGTAAAAAGGCCAGAGGTTGCCATGAGTTAGGGGGCAGGGAGGGATAAATAGGTGGAGTGCAGGTGGTTTTTAGGGCAGGTAAACTATTATAGATGATACTATAATGGTAGATACATGTCATGATACATTTAGCAGAATATATAGAATGTACAACACCAAGAGTGAACCCAATGTAGCCTATGGACTTTCAGTTTGTACCATACATCAGTGTAGGTTCGTCCATTGTAACAAATATACCACTCTGGTTGTGGAATGTTGTGAGCCACGAGGCTATGCAAGTGTGGGGACAGGAAGGATATGGGAATTCTTTGTACTTTCTGCTCAATTTTACTGTGAATCTGAAAAAAAAAATGCTTTAAGAAATAAAGTATGTTGAAAAAAACGTTAACAATAGTTATTTATCTTGGGGTTGTGAATTTGAGCCCCAGTTTAGGTGCCAAGATTATTTAAAAATAAAATCTTAAAAACAACAACAACAAAGAAAGATTTGGGGCACCTAGCTGGCTCAGTCAGTAGAGTGTGTGACTCTTGGTGTCAGGGTGGTGAATTCAAACTCCACCTTGGGTGTATAGATTACTTAAAAATAAAATCATAGGGACACCTGGGTGGCTCAGTGGTTTAGCGCCTGGCTTCAGCAGGGTGGGGGTGGGGTGGGGAGGTGATCCTGATCACCTTGATCCAGATCAAGTCCCACATTGGTCTCCTTCAATGGAGCTGCTTCTCCCTCTGCCTATGTCTCTGCCTCTCTCTCTTTCATGAATAAATAAATAAAATCTTAAAAAAAAATAAAATCATAAAAGCAATTATCCTTGGGTGCAAGAATTATTGGTAATTTTTTTCCTTTGTATTTTTCAGGTTTTCCAAGTGTTTGTTTTTTGCTTTTCTTTTTTTTTCCACTGAGTATATTTATTGCCTATGGAAACAGGAAAAAAGATTTAAAAATACAAGTTTGCTAAATTCAAAACTGTTACACCTGCTTAATTTTAGGTTTTAATGTCTTGCAGAATTACTACCTAGTATAGAAACTTAAAAAATAATAGTTGCTAATATTAGGAATCCATAATGGGCAAAAATTAAACTTGACATCATTATTTTCAGCTTATGATTTTGTAATATCATAAAATTGAGTTGTTGGAAAGAACCTCCATAATTATATAATATAATATTTTCTTTTAAAATGTTCTTCTAGGGATCCCTGGGTGGCGCAGCGGTTTAGCACCTGCCTTTGGCTCAGGGCGTGATCCTGGAGACCCGGGATCGAATCCCACGTCGGGCTCCCGGTGCATGGAGCCTGCTTCTCCCTCTGCCTATGTCTCTGCCTCTCTCTCTCTCTCTCTCTGTGTGACTATCATAAATAAATAAAAATTAAAAAAAAAAAATAAAATAAAATGTTCTTCTAGAGGCGCCTGGGTGGCTCAGTGGTTGAGCATCTGACTTCAGCTCAGGGCATGATCCCAGGGTCCTGGGATCCAGTCTCCGCATGGGGCTTCTTCCTCTGCCTATGTCTCTGCCTCTTTCTCGATGTCTCTCATGAATAAATAAATAAAATCTTTTTAAAAAAAGTTTTCTTCTATTTTCCAGTTAGTACCTCTAAAACTTAGAAGACACTTGGATGGGCAAGACTTACTGGGAGATAAAATGAGGAACACGATGGGTCTCCATATTCTAGTGTGAACCAGCTAAGGACGAGTGAAGAATAACTTTGAAGTAAATTTGTGAAGAATAACAAAGAAGTAACTTTGTTAAGAATATAGATATACAAGTGGAAAGGGAGGTGGGCGGGGGGTTGGGGTGACTGGGTGATGGGCACTGAGGGGGGCACTTGACGGGATGAGCACTGCATGTTATGCTATATGTTGGCAAATTGAACTCCAATAAAAACAAAGAATATAGGTATAAACGTGTTTTATTATTTAATAAAATAGCCACAGGAACTGAGATGAGCAGAAGGGAATGTTCATAATGAGCTAGACAAGTAAGAAAAGGTTGGTTGGAGGTGTTGGGATACCAGGGGCATGAGAAGAGTATAAGGAAAAAAAGGGGATTTTCCTTTACTGGAATATTATGTACAATTCCCTCATCTTATTGAAGAAGAAACTGAAGCTCAGAAAGGTCTAAGGTCACGAAGTTAATGAATGGTAGAATCAGTATCAACTCTAACTCTTCATTCTTTCCTAAACCATCACATTGCTTTTTCAGAGACATTGTTAATTGGCTGCTTTACAGTTTTATAAAGTGTAAAGCATGTTGTTAGGAAGGAATAAGTAGCTCATATATTTAGGAAGAATGGCAGCTTAAATGTCTATTTTTAAAAATGGGGTTTTCAACTTATATTTCATTCCAGATTACTCAGTTTCTGATATCATCTTGTGTTTTTACTTCTGTTTTATTTTTTATTTTTTATTTTTTTATTTTTATTTATTTGTGATAGTCACAGAGAGAGAGAGAATGAGGCAGAGACACAGGCAGAGGGATACTTCTGTTTTAGAACTTGATTTTATCCATGATTTGCTTTCTTTAGAATAATGTTTTTCAAACCACAGTTTGTACACCATGAAATCAATTTGGATGGCTGAAGCCACTGTTTATTTTTTAAAAAAGGGGAGAAAACAGTATAGACTAGATTTAAATAGACTAGAATAGAAAATATTGAAATGCATCTTAGATAGTAAAGGGAATAATTCTTCTATGTAACTTTTGTTTTGTTATCTAGTAATGAATATAGGTGGGCTTGTACTTGGGCTCTATGTATAATATATATCCTAGTGGTTGACATGGTCAAAAAGGTTTATAAGCTACTGCTCCAGAATGTATTATTTTGTGCTGTGTTTTAAATGGTCTAAGATGATTTATTTAAGAGAAGGATTAGCAAAGGACTACCGTGGAGAGGTAGCATGATGGGGTGGTTAAGCCTATGGACTGTAGAGCCAAGAATCCTGGGGCCATGAGTCTCTCTCCATCACTTTGTACACTTGTGACCTTGGATAAGTAAGTTCCCTAACCTTTCTTTGTTGTTGTTGTTAATCTTCAAAGACATTGTTTATTTATTTATTTATTTATCTATTTATTTATAAATTTTTATTTATTTATGATAGTCACAGAGAGAGAGAGAGAGAGAGGCAGAGACACAGGCAGAGGGAGAAGCAGGCTCCATGCACCAGGAGCCCGATGTGGGATTCAATCCCGGGTCTCCAGGATCGCACCCTGGGCCAAAGGCAGGCGCCAAACCGCTGCACCACCCAGGGATCCCCATTGTTTATTTTTTTAAAGTAAGCTCTATGCCCAACACGCGGCTTGAACTGACAACCCCAAGATCGAGAGTCACATGCTGCACTGACTCCAGCTGGGTGCCCTGCCTCCCTAGCCTTTTTTTACTTCAGTTTTCTTATCTGTAAAAGTGGGACAGTAATATTAATTACTTCATAGAATTGTTAAGAGGATAATATGTTATTATTCACAATGAACACAGACAATTCCTGACACTATATGTACTATACAAGTAGTTTGTCAAGTAAAATTGTACACTTGACTTATTTTAACTTATCAGGACTTCACCTTTTCTTCACAATGATAGAACAACATTATTAAGATTTTTGATTGTTGGGATGCCTGGGTGGCTCAGTGGTTGAGCGTTTGCCTTCAGCTCAGGGCATGATCCTGGGGTCCCGAGACTGAGTCCCACATTGGGCTTCCTGCATGGAGCCTGTTTCTTCCTCTGCCTATGTCTCTGCTTCTCTCTTTCTGTGTCTCTCATGAATAAATAAATCTTTAGAAGAAAAAATATTTTTGATTGCTATATCAATTATCATTCAGTATAAGCTAATTGTTAAAAGTCAAACATGCTAAAACTAACAATTTTTATTTAATATTATTTTTGTTTAATTCTGTTAGAAGCACTCTACCCAAGCATGCAATTTTATGCAGCAATTAGCCATGTTGAGCTTCTTTGAGTTTTTGTTCCTTCTCCCACAGAAAATTTTTTCTCAGTGCTTCAATGATTAAAGTATTGCCCCCCCCTTCAATGGTAAAAGTTAAAAGGTTTAGTCAATTTTACTCTCCTATCCCCAGCCCCAAACAATTCTTCTTTCTGAACTTCTAATTTTCTACTCTCCATATTGGGAAGATGAGACGTACTATGAGCACCTTTCCAAAACAAACAAACAAACAAACAAACAAACTTTGATTTGAAGTACATTTCTTTGAAGATTTGTAATGATGATAATGGTTATCATGATCATTTTTGGGGGGATTATAGCCTAGCGTGGTAATTATGATAGAGTTATCAGTTTGTTTTTCTTCCTTGCAAAATATTATAAAGAATTTAAAAAATATTCCACTAAGTCAGTTATCAGTAATAAAAAACAGCTAATGTTTTTGAGGTCCTAATAAGTGTGAGGTGCAAGTTTCACATATGTATGCCCATTGAGTCCCCCTCAAACTCTGTGATAGTGAAATTAGTATCTGCATTTTATACATGTTAAAACTTAGGTTTTGAAAGTTAACACATCCCTAAAATCACCCAGCTAGTTATGGATAAAGCCAGAATTCAAACTTGGGCATTCTGTCTCCTAAGCTGTGCTCAGAATAACTATTATATTGCATTTCAATTACTGGTAAGCTCTTGGTTTCTATATATGTACACATATAGGTATATAGTATAATCGTATTTATATATACAGAAAGAGATGATCATCACAATAAGTCATTAAAATCTATGATCACACAATTAGAAATTTGTTTCTTTTGTGATGAGATTTTCAAGATACACTGTTTTAGCAACTTCTAACATTTTTCAAAAAGATTTATTTATTTTAGAGAGAGAGAGTGGAAGTGGGGGGGAGGTGTGGAGGCTGGTATGGAGGAACAAAGAGGGAGGAGCAGAGGGGGAAGGATAAGAAGAGGAAAAGGAAGAGGGAGAGAAGCTTCAGCAGAAACCTTACTGAAGGTGGGGCTTGATCTCACCACCCTGAGGTCATGCTCTCACCACCCTGAGGTCTGACCCTGAGATCATGACCCGAGCTGAGCCGAAACCAAGAGTCAGCCTCTTAACAACTGAGTCACCCAGGTGCTCAACAACTTCTAACATTTTTATATCACTTGCACATAAGTTATTTGGTCCTTACAACAATGCTGCATTACTCTATTTTGTAAATGACTATACGGCTCAGAGAGAAGGTAACTTGCTTAAGGTTTTGAGTGGCCAAACACGTATTTAAAATGCAAGTCTTGGGATCCCTGGGTGGCGCAGCGGTTTGGCGCCTGCCTTTGGCCCAGGGCGCGATCCTGGAGACCCGGGATCGAATCCCACATCGGGCTCCTGGTGCGTGGAGCCTGCTTCTCCCTCTGCCTGTGTCTCTGCCTCTCTCTCTTTCTCTCTGTGTGACTATCATAAATAAATAAAAATTAAAAAAAAAATTTTTAAAATGCAAGTCTTCTGCTCAAGTCTTTATGTTGCCTTCCTGCAATGCTTAGTATGCTTTTGTGATTAGCACTGAATAACTCTCCCCCCACCCACACACATACACATAGACACAGATTTTTAGTAACAGCTTTATTGAGTTATAATTCCATATCATACAGTTCTCACACTTAAAGTGAACAATTCAGTGTTTTTAATGTATTCGGAGTTGTCCTACCATCACTATAGCCAATTTTAGACATTTTTATTTCTCCATTCTCTCCTCACCTCTCTAGGCCTACGCAACAAATAATCTACTTTCTGTCTCTATAGATTTACTTTGCCTGGATAATTCACATAATCATTCATCAACAAGTGGTCTTTGGTGTTCAGTTTATTTCATTTGGTATAATGTCTTCAAGGTGCATCCATGTTGTAGCATGGATCAGAACTTCATTCCATGTTATGGATGAATAATATTTCATGGTATAGATATATCACCTTTGGTTTATACATTCATAAATTAATGGACATTTGGGTTGTTTATACCTTTTTTAAAAAAGATTTTATTTATTTATTCATTAGAGGCAGAGAGAGAGAGGCAGAGACACAAGCAGAGAGAGAAGCAGGCTCCTCTCAGGGGGCCTGATGTGGGACTCAATCCTGGAACCTCGGGATCACACCCTGAGCCAAAGGCCGACTCTCAACCTCCTGAGCCACCCAGGTGTCCCAGGTTGTTTATACCTTTATGGAAATTATGAATAAGCTGTTACAAACATCCAAATATTTATTTTTAAAATTATTTTTGCGTAAAATAAAGTGTAATTTTAATTTTAATTATGACTTTTTTTTTTTTTTTTTTTTTTTTTTTTTACCAGTTCTTAGCTCTGAACTAGGTATCTCCCTGATATTACGCAGGCAACCCAGTGAGCATTTTCCTGGGCAAATAGACTTAAATGAAGGTATACAAAATGTGAATAATATATCCTACTGTATTATTCTTATTAGTTATAAAATGGCAATAATGCCAGGAAGTTGATAGCACTCTAGAACTTCCTCAAACTGAACATGTGGAAACCCAATTAAGCAAATAAGTCTGTGACAGAGCTTATTGGGAAGTACCTATTGAAGCCTTCCAACTATAAAATCAAGGAGTAGGAGCTATTGCTTTGGTATAGATAACAGAAAAGGGATGGTGTCAGGTCTCATATTATCATTACAATGTTACCCTGCATTTGGTAATAGAGGATGTGTCTGTTGTGAATATAGTGACATCAAGAATGTCACCTTAGGGGCACCTACATGGCCCCTAAGGGGCCCTACCCTTGAGCATCTGCCTTTGGCTAGGGTCGAGATCTGGGAGTTCTGGGATCAAGCCCCGCTTAGGGCTCCCTGCTTAGGGGGTATCTGCTTCTCCCTCTTTTTGCGCTCCTCCCAACTGCCTGCTGGAGCTCATTCTCTCTTCATCAAATAAATAAAATCTTAAAAAAAAAAAAAAGAATGTCAATGTAAAACAGTACTGGAGGAACAATAATATTTTACCCAGTTTTACAAGAATATTGTATTGAAAACTGACAAAATTTTCAATTAAGAAATGTTTACTGAAAAATAAATATGACATTCTGAGAAAGTTGGGTGAAATACATGTTGGGTATTCAACTTAAAGAGCAGTATATTTATTGCGTTTAGTTCTAGGTGGAAGGATTATGAATGAATGAATCTCTACTAGATGACGCTCCGTGTCATCTACAACTGTGTGACATCAGTTTTTACGAGAAGTTGACTAGTTCATTAAAAACCTCAGGTTCGTCACCACCGCGTTGCCCTTTCCGCGGTGCCATCGCACGTGTACTTTTTAACAGGCAGCGGCGCGAGATAACCCGGCGAGTGACAAGTCTACCTCGTCCCCCATTTGTCCCCCGCCAGCGGCTGCAGTCCCGCCAGCCACCGCCAGGGTGAGACGGAAGAGGCCTCCCTGCCCTCTTGGCTGGGATCTTGGAGATCGTACAGCACCATGACGTGCGCCGAAGACGTAGGTGTAGACGGTGAACAAAGAGGAGCCCCACGGTGGATGTGGCGCCCCGGGCACGCCCGCGTCGGGCCCCGGCGCGACGCCCCGCACCTCCGCTCGACTCCCCGCACCCGGGCAGCCCCGGCGGGGCGAAGCGATAGGGCCGACCGCGGAGTGGAGTCTCCATCCACGGTTGAGGACCAGGAGACGGTGGAGGCCGTGGGGAGGCTGGGTAGAGGCTGGGGAGGGCCACCGAACGAGGCTGCGGAGGAGGACGACGGCAGCGCGGGAGGACACGCCGAGGGGAGGCCGCGGCCCCTCCGACAGGCGGGAGCCCCGCTCCCGGGGAGCCCGCAGCTTCCTCCATCTTGGTGGATGCAGGCGGGGAGCGGCGTCTGGGTGTGTGCCCTGGGGCGCCCGCCCCAGGGGCCCCTCGGACGCACACGCTGGAATCAGGGGCTGTGCCCTCGGCCGAATGGCGGAGCCCAGTTGGGGCTTCGCGGGGCCAAGTTTCCCAGCCCCACGGGCTTTGGTTTTGAATTGGTCCCAAGTTCCCACAGCAGTCCCGACAAAATGGAGGACGTCGTCTCCTCCTACAGCCGTGACGGGAGGTGGGGGGACAATTCCCCACGGGCTGAGGCGACGGTGGAGGTGCTCCCACCCCCTCAGCGCACGCGGGAACCCCCTGCGCGCGCTGCCCCGACCTCCCGCCGTGCCTCGCTGCGGCCCCTGCCCGGGCGCGGCCCTCCCGGGGGGCGTCACGCACTGGACAGGGAGGGCGCCGAGGACATCGAGGCCGCGTCTCTCCTCAGGCAGGGTCGCTGGGAGCGGCTCCAGGGGCCCGGGCGCCCAGGCCCGAGTCAGGGTAGGCGGCCACGGCCCCGGTGTCGGGCCGTCCCGGGCCCTGGAGGGCACCCCGGACCCCCAGGGAGCGAGCCGGCGGCTGGGGCAGCGGGCAGCGGGCAGCGTAACTCGGGCTGCCTGACCCTGACGGACCCGGGGGTGGGGGCGGGGAGGGAGGCGGGGGTAAGGAGGGGAGGGGACGCGGCCGAGGGCCGAGCGCCGGCGGAGGGGGGAGTGGAACGGCAACGCCGGGGGGCGTGGCCCGCGCCTGACGGACAGCCCTTCGGACCACCCCCCCGAGGGGGGTCCTGAAGGACAGCAGAGGGGGCCAATGGGCGCGCCCGAGGCGCCCCGGCCCGCCCTCCCCGCCGGCCAATGAGGGCGCGGAGGGCGGAGCCTCCCCGGGCTCGGCCGCGCCACCGCCTCCTCCGCCTCCTCCTCCTCACCAGCGCTAAACCCGGGACTGGACCGAGCGGAGTTGTGCGTGTTGCCGAAGGGGGGTGGGCCGGGGGAGGGGAGGTTCGTTCCGCGGAGCCGCAGCCAGAACCGGGTGAGGCTTATCCCCGCTGTCTTTCCAGTCCGGGTCCGCCGATAGTGGGGGTGGCTGGGAGCAGCGCAGCCTCGGGAGGAGGAGGCGGAGGCGGAGGCGGCTGGGGAGGCGGAGATGGGTGAGGGCAGCCTCCGGAGCCTCCCACCGACCCGGGATTAATACCCCGCGGCGCGGCCGCCGTCGCCGCTGCCGCGTCGGGGCCTCGGGGGCTGCTCCGGGCTCCGCTCATGTCACAGGCGTCTTCGCGTGCGGCCCGAAGGGCTGCGAGAGTGAGGGAGAGGCCGGGAGGGCTGGGTGAGGCGGACGCCAGAGGCGGGGGTCGCTCGGGGGCCGGGGGGCGGCCCGGGCCGGGGCGGCGGGAGGTCGCGGGGTATTTTTCCTTTCTTTCTTGCGGGGGGGGTGGTGGTGGTGGGGCGGTGGGGGGAGGGGCGCCTCAGTTGGTTCTCCCGCTCTCGGGGCTGCGCTCGCACCGTCTCCGCGGTAGCCCGAGGTCCCCAAGTTTTTCGGGGCGAGGGTGCTGCCTCTTCCCCCGCCGGGTCCCCTCCGTCGCTCTTCCCTTCCCCGGGCTGCGCTGCGCGGCTCTCGCTCCTCACGTATTGTTTGGCTGGGTCTCTAATGGCGGACGGGGAGGCAGCGCTGCCGGTCGCCGACTGCAAGGGGGGGGGGCAAGTCTCGGGCCCAGGGCAACTGCTTGGGGCAAATATGGGAGATAGCAGCCCGGCGGTGACGTGAGCTACCCCTTACCTCCGAATTGGTGCCCGGAGTGACGGGGATGACGCTGGGTGGGCAAATTTAGGAGGGAATACGGATCCTTGCTGGCGTCGAGGCAACGTCTGCCCTTCCCCCCCTTTTCAGTAGCAGGCTTGGTGCCCTCCAGCCTCCTCCCTCCAGATTTTGCCTTTCACGTGGGTTTTGGTCCCAGATATATATTTTGCGCGGTTTTGCTCTACTTTACGTAGGAGGGGATTGTTGGCTGGGGAGTAATAATAGAAGGGCCAAACCTCCTTGACCTCTTATTCTCGTCTCGGCTTCCTCCTGGTGGAAAGGGCTTGGTTCTACCACCTGGTTAGATGTTCTTGATCCATTTTTCATTTTTCCTCTTACCCCAGGACCAGGAATCGCGTTCAACCCCATCTGGTGCGTCTTTGGCAGAAAGTGAGGAAAGCACCCCCATTGTGAGTCCTTCGCCCCTAATTTGTTGATCTTAAAGGACGTTGTCAGGTTGTAGGGGTACAGCCGTGGGACTTGTCCATCCCCGTTGTTTTGAGGGGGAGGAGCTTTCCCTTGGGTGGCAGCTGCCCTCGGGGTGAAGCCTGGGTAATGGCTGGTGAGGCAGCTGGGAGTGGGCGCTGCTGTTTGCACCGCTGCAGACATCTCTCCTGCTGCTGCAATACCAACCTCAGCAACCAGACGACGGGCTCCTGCAGCTGCTCACGTTACCCGGGAGGAGGGGTGGTGCAAAGGAGGGCATATTTCTGGTGCCCTCTAGAGTTCCAAAGTGGGAATTGTAGTTATTTCGTTTTAAATGCTATGCATGCAAACGTCTTTAACACTTTTTCTTCCTTTCCATTGAATAATTGATTGCAGGGATTGGAAAAAATAGAATCATTTAACTTTTTGTTTCTGTCTGATTTAAAAGACTCTTAGGGCTCATGAGTTAGTAGAACTCTTTCATGACTTTGCTTTGGAAAGGGCATGAAGACCACCCTAATTTATCCAACTGGGTAACCTGTGTTGCTACCGTGTTGACACTAGTCCAGGGCTCCAAATGATCTCGTAGTCGTCTGTCTTCTGTCTTCTGTGTCGAATAGTCTTCACTTGAGTCATTCTTGAATGTGTCACCTGAATTATTGTTTAATGCTTGTAATTTGTTGGTTTTAAGAAACAATCTTCTAATATGCTAGACAGTAAAATAAACATAACCAGTCAAAATTTCTGTCAATTGAAATTAGTTACAAAATATCAGTGAAGCTAGCACTCTGGACACAGTATATTTCCTAAACTCTGGACACACTGTATCTCATTGACAGTTGATGCTGTAAGTTGTAGCTCTCTGTCAGATGTGAGTCATATAGTAGCTTATGCTTAAATACTAAGTCTCAAATGGATCAAAAGATAGTTAATAGAGATCAGTCTTTACTGAATACTGATCTGTAGGATAATGTGAGGATGGCAACTTATATTTTAATACACAACATTGTAGGCACAATGCAAGGCACTCTCATGTATTATTATTTCCTTTAATTTTATTTTATTATTATTATTATTTTTTATTTCCTTTAATTTTAGCAAGTGGCCTGCAGAGTAATGAAAGCAGCATATGTTGAGTCCTTATATGCCAGCATAATTCTAAGTTTTTTAAAAAAAATGTTTATTATGGAAACAACTTTATGAGTGAAGGTAGTAATGCTGAACCTTTGTGTACCTGTCATTTACATTCTATAACTCTCAACACGTAACTAAAGTGATAAGTAATATAATCCTCACAAAATGAGGTACTGTGTAATAGTGTGATATTGTGAGAGACCAGTGATATACCTACTGTTTTTATTCCTAATTTGTAGAGGAGGAAACAGGCATAGGAAGGTACCAGGTAGTAGTAGTAGTAGTATCAAATAAGCAGCATGATTACAGTGCCTACGTTCAGCAACTCTGTTGTACAGTGCCTACGTTCAGCAACTCTGCTGTCCTGTTTTAAAGTACATAATATATTTGTTTTACACATTTGGGAATTGAAACAGTGAAAAAGCCAAGGTTAGAATACTCTCAACTTATTTTCTTTTCCTAGAGAAAATAGCAAATGTTTGAATCTTACTGAGTACCTTTTAAAAAGATAATGGCCACTGTAGTTACCCTTAGATTATTTTACTGCCTTATTTACAAACTACTTGAATCAGGAGTAATTTCTTTTTCAGTATATCTGTGTACAATTCAGAGTTGATAATTGTTTCATAAATACTGCAGCTTGAATGAATATAACTTGTGTGATGAGTTTATAGCTCTTTTCAGGTATTAAATCATTGATATAATGGATCAAGGATCAGATCTTTTGCATAGATGGGCAATGCTTATTTTATCAACACATATTTTCACAAAAGATTTAACTTTCTCAGATTTTTTCTTTGTTCTTAATCATGTTGATAGGAAGGTTGGTAAATTGGTTATATTTAATAGACATTTGGAGATGCGACATAACAAAATATATAACCAGGAGAATCTCTAATATCAACATATATATATATATATATATATATATATATATATATGCGCTAATGAAGGCCATGTTTTTTTCTGATAATACCAAAAAGTGGTCCTTTTTACACTTAATCATTTGGCTCAGATTTTAAAATTCATTTGTTTAAAAATACCAAAAGGGAGAAGGATAGACAGAGGAAGAGGGAGAGTTTCGTTAAAAGAGAATCTTAAGCAGATTCTGCTCTGGCGTGGAGCCTCCTTGCAGAGCTGGATCTCACAACCCTAAGATCACAATCTGAATCGAAATCAAGAGTCCAGGGCTTAATTAACAAACTGAGCCACCCAGGCACCCCAATAATATTTTCTTAAAGATTATTCTAGGGATCCCTGGGTGGCGCAGCGGTTTGGCGCCTGCCTTTGGCCCAGGGCGCGATCCTGAAGACCCGGGATCGAATCCCACGTCGGGCTCCCGGTGCATGGAGCCTGCTTATCCCTCTGCCTGTGTCTCTGCCTCTCTCTCTCTCTCTCTGTGTGACTATCATAAATAAATAAAAATTAAAAAAAAAGATTATTCTATTTTGCTCTTGTTTGAGGTAAAAAAGTGCATAAACTTTGTACTTTTGAGACAAAGTGAGTCCTATGATCAGATGCTGCGGTATTATTGTGGTGGAAAGAATATGTATGAAATGCTGGAGCTCTATGTTTCAAAAGGTGTGGATAATAAGAAATTTTACATTTTCTGTCATCTAGGCATTAATATCTGTCTCTGCTCCATTAACAATATTATTAATTTATATATTACTATATCGAATAGTGTTTAAGAAGACTCTGGCATATTCAATTTGCATGTGTATTTTTAGGGGAGCCCAAATGCAAGTCTTTTCTCCCTCTGAATTTTCAAATAGTATTTGGGTAGGGCGTTTTAAGTTTGACTCCATCCATTTTCCGTTTTTTAATTTCAGTTGGCTAATTTTTTTCTATTCTTGTTAGAGAGTAAAATTGAAGTTTTAGATTTGAACAGGACTTTTGAACTATTCAAATCTAAAAGTTCTTACACACTAATATGTAAGACCTATGAAGTTGTCAGTGAGAAAAAGTACTGTTGGATAAATCCATGATTTTTAACTATGCAACTCTAGGTAACAATTGTATTTTATTTTTTATTTTGGTTGTATACCAGCAAGAAAATTGTTTTACATAGTTGGAGTTGCAAATTTTTTTATTTGCAACCTGTTTTTTAAAGAAGTCACTTTGGAATCTTAGATTTCTATTATTAAGATAGAAATGGGTAAGGAATTATGAGGGCCAGCACCAAAAACAAACTTAGTAACAAGATAAATTGGTTATCTTAAAATGTTAAAATTTGGATTGTGAGCATATCTGTTGTTTTATTGCATATTTTTAAAATCTATTAATTTTTTGCATCAAGCTTTATATAACACTTTGGAACCACGGAGAAAGTTTTTGTAAACCAATGGGAAAATCTATTTTAGAGTTTAAAAAGGATGTGTAGATGGATGTTTACAAAATCAGTTTACATATGACTAGTTTGGGATTTGTTCTTAGTTCTATTTTATTTTTAACTTAATAGCAGTACATTGAAAGTTAGAAGTAATAAAATTTAAGAAAAATTCCTGGTCATATGACTAGTTTGGGATTTGTTCTTAGTTCTATTTTATTTTTAACTTAATAGCAGTACATTGAAAGTTAGAAGTAATAAAATTTAAGAAAAGTTCCTGGTCCTTAAATTGAAAGCAGTATATGACTGGGGTTTTATTTTTACTGATTTGATTAGTGTCCTGTAAGTATTAATATTTACTAATACAAGAAATGATTTGAGAGTAAACTTTGGATATTAGTGTAATTAGGTAATGAATATTTAATAGATCTGGTTTAAGAAAAAGCTTTTGAATATTTGTTCCATTATTACATCACAAAAACTAGATACATGTAATAAACAAATATTCAAAAGTTTTTTCTTTCTTGAAGAGTTATATTACTGTTAGAGAATTTTAACCATTTTTTTTTTAAGATTTTATTTATTTATTCATGAGAGACACGAGAGAGAGAGAGAGAGAGAGAGAGAGAGAGAGAGAGAGGCAGAGACACAGGCAGAGGGAGAAGCAGGCTCCATGCAGGGGGCCCGATGTGGGACTTGATCCTGGGTCCGGGTCTTCAGGATCATGCCCTGGGCTGAAGGCATGTGCTAAACCGCTTAACCACCCAGGCGTCCCTGTTTTTGTTTGTTGCAAAGATTTTATTTATTTGAGAGAGAGAGACAGCAAGAGAGAGCATTAGCAGGGGGGATTGGGAGAAGCAGATTCATGCACTGAGCAGGGAGCCGGACCTGGGGCACCATACCAGGACCCTGGGATCATGAGTGGAAGGCAGATGCTTAACTGACTGAGCCACCCAGGCACTCCTTAACCCTTCTTTTTAATATCACTATGCTGCCAAGATTCAGGTTTGTCTTATTTCTCCAGAGTGGTTCTAGATTTCTTTCCTCTGGTGTTCTTAGTGAATTTGAAGGTTTAATTTATTTTGTGAATTAAAAATTTAAAGGTTAAAAAAAAAAAAAATTTAAAGGTTAAAAATAATGCACCTAAAACAATACAATGTTATGTGCCAATTGTACCTTTATTAAAAAAAAATTGAGAATATTTTATTCTTAAATATTTTAATATAGTTCTCATATTTAAAATTAAATTATAATTTAAGAGTAATTATAATCTATTATGAGTGGAATTAATTGTTGCAACCTCATTAAAATTGGGAAATATGTTACAATTCTTAGAATAAACATTTCTTTGTGACTACATTTAAGTTGGATAAGAAAAATACTTAAATGCTGATTTTAAGTGAGATTGTGGTGCTTAGTTACAGATATCAGACAGAAGAAAGTTCACAAGATATGACCCACAATGAGACAAATCCTTTAGTTTTTTTTACTTTAGGGAATGCTGTATGTACTTTTGCTATAGCCACCTAGATAGTTACATTATCTGGATTTATTATTATAAGAATGTGGAACTGAATTCATGGTTTTGTAATCTAAAGGCATTAAAGTGACTTTCTGTGTAATAATGGAACAATTTTATAATCATTTCTAAGAGGCATGTCTTTTGATTAGAAAGAGCAGTATTTCTTGGACTATTGAGCTGGCTGGACCAGACTGAGAATAGTCCAGGGTAATCAGGGCACTGCAGAAATAATTTATTTGACAAATTGTATATTATAACATTTATCATATATCAAATAATTATAACAAATATATTCTATTAGTAGTTAGCCAGCACTTGCTTTGGCCCAGTGCTTAGAAGAGCATTTCATCTAGACTTCTAGTGCTACACCTAATGCTACACTCTAGGACCATAATTTGGAATTTGTAAGTGGTTAGGCCAGTAATGATCAGATTAATGAATTGTTAATCCGGTTTTGTAGAAGTAAAGAAATGTTAGAGTATAAGTAAAAATTTAGTTTAAATAAAATTTTTGTTCTATTCTTTTATCCTATCTCTATTTGTATTTTTTTCTTCAAGGCTTGTCATATTTTAATTATTTCAGTTTATTTTAAGTATTTCTGGCCCTGATGTGGTATTTAAATTCTTATGTTTTTGAAGTAATGAAAATTTTGTTTTATTTATTTATTTATTTATTTTTAAAGACTATTCATTCATGAGAGAGAGAGAGAGAGAGAGAGAGAGAGAGAGGCTGGCTCCTTGCAGGGATGTGGGATTCGATCCCTGGACCTGGGATCATGCCCTGAGCCAAAGGCAGATGTTCAACCATTGAGCCACCCACCCAGGCATCCCTGTTTTTGTTTTAATATAGTTATGTAAAATCATTATAAGATTAAGTTGTTTTTAACTTAATTCTTTTCCTTTTCCTTTTCTCTTTTCTCTTCTTTCTTTCTTTCTTTCTTTCTTTCTTTCTTTCTTTCTTTCTTTCTATGTGCTTGGAAGTAGGGAAGGGACAGAGGGAGGGGGGGGAGAGAGAGAGAGAGAGAGAGAGAGAGAGAGAGAGACTCACTCCCACACAGACCCCATGCCCAGTGCATAGCCTGATGGACTCCATCCCAGAACCCTGAGATCATGACCCAAGCTGAAATCAAGACTCAGACACTTTTTAAATTTTATGTATTTGAGAGAGAGCAGGAGCAGGGGGTAGGGGTAGAGGGAGAGGGAGAAGCCAACTCCATGCTGACTTGGCTTGAACCTCTGACTCTAAGATCATGACTCGAGCTGAAGGCAGACAGTTAACCAGTTGAGCCAGACAGGTGCCCCCAGAGTCAGACACTTAACTGACTGAGCCACTCAGTTACCCCTTAACTTTTCAACTTTAATTACTATGAATATTGTCTCACTGTGTATTTTTATTTTTCTTTGACTATCTTAAATTGTATAGATTGTATAGTTCTGTTTCTTATTATTTTATTTATTTATTTATTTATTTATTTATTTATTTATTTATTTATTTATGATAGTCACACAGAGAGAGAGAGGCAGAGACACAGGCAGAGGGAGAAGCAGGCTCCATGCACCGGGAGCCCGATGTGGGATTCGATCCCGGGTCTCCAGGATCGCGCCCCGGGCCAAAGGCAGGCGCCAAACCGCTGCGCCACCCAGGGATCCCCTAGTTCTGTTTCTTAATCAGATATTTTAACTCCTGCTTATTGGTAAGTCATTTAATTCGATATCTGAACAGTTTTATGTTGCATATCAAAGAGCAGCTTATGTTCAAGTTAGTCTTTGTTTTCCATGACCCAAACTCTTGACTACTTTTATTCCTTACTTTATTTGTATGTTACATTTTCCATCCTTATGTTCTTGCCCAGCTGTTTTCATCCTACCTTTCTCCTGGACTTTAGTGTTCATTTATCTTTCCCATTTCAAACTGCTTTTACATTTAGGGAGAAAAAAAAAAACAACAACCCAGAACAGCACACAGTATCTACTCTTTTTGCTTTACTTATATTAGGCATATCCAAATTTTAGTAAATGTTTGAATTTGCTGAGATCATGGAATGTGGGCGTGGTTCTAGTGGTATGTTGGTGCCTCACATGGAAGGGGAACTAGTGAGGCTTAATTTGTTTTTTTCTGTCTAAAAAATTTATTTTTGCTACTTGATGTTGCTAGGGGATTTGCAGTGTGACATGAGTTTGGAGCCAGAGAGATTGGGGTTCAAGTCTGCCCTTGCTTATGAGGGAACTTTTGGGGTGATGAAAGTTTTCTTAAACTACGTTGTGATGATGACTGCATAAGTGTATAAATTTACAAAGAATTGTCAAACTTTTCACTTAAAATGAGTAAATTTAAAGATTTACTTATTTATTTTCGATAGAGCACAGTACTGGAGGGGAGGGGCAGAGGGAAAGAGAGAGAATCCCAAGCAGACTCCTTGCTGAATGCGGAGCCAGACACAAGGGCTTGATCTCAGGACCCTGAGATCATGACTTGAGCAAAATCTAGAATCTGATGCCTAACCAACTGAACCACTAATGCGACCCTAAAATAAGTAAACTTTTATTGTATGGAAATACCGCCCCTATAAAACTTTTAAAACCAGTTTTGCTCTACCATTTATTTACCAGCTTGTGATCTCTCATAAGTTATTTAACCTCTGAGACTTAGTTTACTCATCTGACAAATGAGCGTAATAATGCCTGCTTTTCTGTGATTGTTATGAGATAAAAATGAAAAATCATGCAGAGTATGTGACTGGTGCTCAGTTAACAGCTGCTAAACCACTGAGCAGCCTGGGAGGCTCAGCGGTTTAGCATCTGCCTTCGGCCCAGGGCATGATCCTAGAGTCCCGGGGTCGAGTCCCATATCGGGCTCCCTGCATGGAGCCTGCTTCTCCCACTGCCTATGTCTCTGCCCCCCTCTCTCTATCTGTCTCTCATGAATAAATAAATAAAATGTTAAAAAAATAGATATATAAGCTATTCACCTCAGGTGAGTAGGTGCTCAGTTAATAGCTGCTAAGATTCTAAATCTGTCTGAATGGACCAAACATCATGAATTTCTTGGCCACTACTGGTACAATAACCTCACTGAATGCTCATCAGGTTGTAGAGGGAAGGAATTATATCTTTCTCTACTGATTTTTCTTTGCCTGCTCCTTTGTTAAAGAAATTTCACTGATTTGGACTCACAACATACCAAATCTATTTTTTTGAGGTCCCTAGTGATTTAATTGTCAAATCCTTATGTGCTTCTTTTTTGTCTTCATCTTCTAGCATTTAAAATTTATATTCCCTGAACCTCTTGATTTCTGGGACTGCAAACTTAATGTTGTCTTATGCTTCTCTATCTTCTTCATTTCCCCTCATTAGACTGAAATGTTGAGACCTTTAAATGTTCTTATGTCCTAACGCACTTGGCTCTCTCTAGTTTTGTTTTGTACATTTACTGTAGTCCATTGTGTTAGATATTTTAATTTTTATATTTAAAAGACACCTTTTTTTAATAAAAAATTTTTTTTAAGGATTTTATTTATTTATTCATGAGAGACAGATTGAGAGAGAGAGAGAGAGAGGCAGAGATACAGGCAGAGCGAGAAGCAGGCTCCCCACAAGGAGCGCTATGTGGGACTCCATCCTGGACTCTCGGATCATACCCTAAGCTGAAGGCAGGTTCTCAACCGCTAAGCCACCCAGGCTTCCCAAATTTATTCATGAGATACACAAAAAGAGAGAGGCAGAGACTTAGGCAGAGGGAGAAGCAAGCTGTATACAGGCAGCCTAATGTGGGACTCAATCCTGGAACTCCAGGATTACGCCCTGAACTGAAGGCAGACACTCAACCTCTGAGCCACCCAGGCGTCCCTAAAAGGTACTTTTCATCCTATTCCCTATTCCAGTCTACAGCTAGATTAATTTTTCATAAAGCCCAGTCTGATCACATCACTCATTTTGTAAAAAGTTGAGAGATTCTTGTTGGCATGTGAAACAAAATAGGAACTAAGCTTAGAAACCTTTAAAAAGAAATAAGTTAGGAAATGTGCCATATATATATGATTTTTGGTAGGTTCTCAGTGTTCATTTTGAAGAGATAATCACGGGGATCCCTGGGTGGCGCAGTGGTTTAGCGCCTGCCTTTGGCCCAGGGCGCGATCCTGGAGACCCGGGATCGAATCCCACGTCAGGCTCCCGGTGCATGGAGCCTGCTTCTCCCTCTGCCTGTGTCTCTGCCTCTCTCTCTCTCTCTCTCTGTGACTATCATAAATAAATAAAAATTAAAAAAATTAAAAAAAAAAAATGAAGAGATAATCACGTAAAAGAATGAGTATAAGCAATGAAGCATAACAGGTGATACACAGACATAAGTAGTTCTATGTCTGAAAGGACAGTTCTTAATATTTTGGTTATAAAAATAAAACACACCCTTAAGATCTTCAAGTACTAAGAAAAATGTAACATAGAAAATCCCATTTTATATGAGATGTTTATGTTTTTAAGTGTATTCTTATAATTTTTCTCTATCATAGTAATATTTTGTATGTATACTATTAATAATTGGCATTTTCTTTTTTTTTTTTTTTAATTGGCATTTTCTACACAGGACTGACAATCTTGTAATTCTTTCCCTATCCTGTTGGAAAAGTCTTCAGTTGATTAACTTTTGAATTCTAGTGGTTGATGATTAGAATAGTTCATAAGTCTCAGTTCTTTGTTGGAGGGGTAAAGTGGTATAATGAAAGGTATGGGGACTTAAGGCACAGATGGTGGTTTTGCACCTCACAGCTATAATGTAGAAAAGCTACCTGCTTACACAAAACCGTTTACTCATCTGCAAATTGGTATAATAATAATATATTTAAGAGGTCTGTTATAAGGTACATTTTAAAGTAGTTGTGATGGAGACTCCTGGGTGGCTCAGTGGTTGAGTGTCTGCCGTTGGCTCAGGGCATGATCCTGGGGTCTGGGATCGAGTTCCGCACTGGGCTCCTTGCAGGGAGCCTGCTTCTCCCTCTGCCTGTGTCTCTGCCTCTCTATGTTTCTCATGAATAAATAAATAAAATTAAAAAAAAAAATAAAGTAGTTGTGATGAGTAATGGTACTAAGGATATCTCTATTAAATGGTAGTTATCATTTTATTAGATATGTGATAAAATTCAGAGACAAAAAAGTAGAACTCAAGTCATGAAGGGGTTGAAAAAAAGGGATAAACTGAAATAAGGCTGCGTGCCTTAGCTTCAGAATTTTACATATTTACTAGATAGTTTTTAAAATTACGTTGAATTGTAAATGATGGGTAGGATTATCTATTTACTTCCTGTAATTTGTCTACCAAAGAAAACACAGGTTTTCTTTGGAATACTCCATGTTTTCTTTGCATTCCTTTCATTTTATGACCAATCAGTGAATGTAAGAATGTACCTCTGGGAGAGAATGCTGGTAAAAATTGTCATGCATTTCAGGGCGCCTGGGTGGCTCATTCAGTTAAACCTCTGCCTTTGGTTCAGGTTGTGGTCTCTTAGGTCCTGGGGACCAGGGATCAAGCCCCATGTCCCGCTCCCTGCTGAGTGGAGAGTCTGCTTCTTCCCTCTGCCTCTGCAACTCCTCTTGCTTGTGCTCTCATGCACTCTGTTTCAAACGAATAAATAAAAAATCTTAAAAAAAAAAAAAGAAATTGTCATTAGTTTTGAGTCTTAAAAAACAGAAAATAGATTTTTTTCTTTAGTAATAATCTGTATTGGAGAAATAGATTCTTAGTACCTGAAGCTTTTTTTTTTTTTTAAGATTTTATTTATTCACGAGAGACAGAGAGCGAGAGAGAGGAAGAGACACAGGCAGAGGGGAAACAGGCTCCATGCAGGGAGCCCAATCGGGACTCAGTCCTGGGGCTCCAGATCAGGCCCTGGACTGAAGGTGGCACTAAGCCACCCGGGCTGCCCGCTGAAGCCTTTTTGAATCTGTGATCTCATTTGCTTACTGATGCAAATATTTTTGTTTGATTAAGTTAGAAGGCTGTTAATTATGGAACTTTTGAACTCCTGTAAACAAAGTATATTCTTTTTAAAGCTTGTTACTTCATCATGTTAAAAACACTGGGAAAATTTGTTTTCAGAGACAGTCATATTACTGGATCCTAGATTTAGAATGCCAAGTGTTTTAAGAATAAATGTTTCCACATTAATATATGTCATTGAAGTTGTTGTATTGTAGATTTTAAACTATATATGGAGAAGGAAGTGTGGGTTTATTTAGCTTCTTTGGTTAAGGGTTAAAAAGAGATCATGCAGCGGTGCTTGGGACTCAATTGGTTAAGTATCTGCCTTTGGCTCAAGTCATGATCCTGGATCTGCTCAGCTGGGAGTCTGCTCCTTCTTCTTCTACTCATGCTTTCTCACTGTTTTTCAAATAAAAATCTTTTTAAAAAAGGGGTAGAGCATGATGACCTTTTATTGGGGTCTAAGATTAAGCCATGTTACTAATTACGTAGATTGAATATGGAAGTAATAAAAAGTCATGACCAAAGACACAGGGCAGAGATTTTTATTGTTCATCTTTTGAGGACATTATTTTAACTTTCTGTTTTATAATGGGTACACTGAAACTCAAGGGTGAGATGATTATTCTTTGGAACACAGGAAGGGAGGGAAAGATAGAGCTAGAATTCAGTTGTGGTGGGGTGCGCCTCAGTGGCTCAGCGTTTGGGTGTCTGCCTTTGGCTCAGGGTATGATCCTGGAGTCCCAGGATCAAGTCCCACATTGTGCTCCCTGCATGGAGCCTGCTTCTCCCACTGCCTATGTCTCTGCTTCTCTGTCTCTCCTCTTTTTGTGTCTCTCATGAATAAATAAAATCTTAAAAAAAAAAAAAAAGAATTCATTTGTGGGGAGATAATTGGGGAGAGTAGTAAAAACCAAAGAAGAACCCAGAGAAGTTGTTACCTCTTTTCATTAGAGAAAAATATTCATTCAATAAATTATTAGCCAGGAATTATGTTAACTATAGAGGATACAGTGATAGATAATAAAAACATAGGTCTTTGCCCTCATGGAACATACAGCCTAATGGGGGTATAAGATTACAAGTAAGCAGAATTTCAAACTGGGTAACTGCATCTGCGGAAACGTGATGATGAGAGTATAATAAGGGAGAACTTCAGACCAGAAATGGGTTAATGAAGTGTTTAATAGGGAAGGTCTTGAGAGAGTGACTTTTTCTTTTAAAGTTTATATGTAAATTCCAGTTAACATACAGTGTAATATTAGTTTCAGTTGTATAGTTCAGTTATTCAGCCTTCCATACATCACCCAGTGCTCATCACAGTAAGTGCACTCCTTAATCCCCATTACCTATCATTATTATTTTAAAAGATCATTTATTTATTTATTTATTATTATTTATTTATTTATTCATTCATTCATTCATTCATTTTTAAAGATTTTATTTTATTTTATTTATTTATTTTTTAAAGATTTTATTTATTCATGAGAGACACAGAGAGAGGCAGAGACACACAGTCAGAGGGAGAAGCAGGCTCCACACAAGGAGCCTGATGTGGGACTTGATCCCGAGACTCTAGGATCACACCCTGGGCCAAAGGCAGGCGTCAGACCGCTGAGCCACCCAGGGATCCCCTTATTTTTATTTATTTGATAGAGCAAGCACAAGTAGGGGCAGAGGGAGAGGGAGAAGCAGGCTCCTTATGGAGCAGGGAGCCTGATGCTGAACTGATCCCAGGACCCTTGCATCATGAGCTGAGCTGAAGGCAGATGCTTAACCAACTGAGCCACCCAGGCGCCCTGGTTTTGTTTCTTAAGTTCCACGTGGGTTGAAATCATATGGTATTTGTCTTTCTTTGACTTATTTCACTTAGCATGGTACTCTTTAGCTCCATCCATGTTGCATATGGCAAGATTTCATTCTCTTTTATGGCTGGGTAATACTCCATATATGTATACATATATATGTGTGTATATAAATGTATATACCACATCTTCTTTATCCATTTGTCAATCAGTGGTCACTTGGGCTTTTTTCATAATTTGGCTATTGTAGATAATGTTATTATAAACATTGGGATGCATGTATGCTTTTGAATTAGTGTTTTTATATTTTTTGGGTATTTACCTAGTAGTGTAATTGCTGGTTTTATTTGTTTTAGGGAGAGCGTGTTTGAGTACATGCAAGCAGAGGGAGGAGCAAAGGGAGAGAGGGGGAGATAATCTCTAGGAGACACAGAGCTTGACTTGATCCCACAACCCTGAGATCCTGACCGGAGCTGAAACCAAGACTCAGATGCTTAACCGATTCAGCCACCCAGGCACCCCAGGGTAGTTCCATTTTTAACTTTTTGAGGAACCTTCACACTTTTCCAGAGTGGCTACATCACTTTGCATTCCCACCAACACTGCAAGAGGGTTCCCCCTTCTCCACATCCTTACTAACTCCTGTTGTTTCTTGTGTTATTGATAGCCGTTCTGTCAGGTGTAAGGTGATAATCTCATTATAGTTTTGATTTGTATTTTCCTAATGATAAGTGGTGGGAGCATTTTTACATGTCTTTTGGCTATCTATGTGTCTTTAAATGTCTTTGATGTCTTCTGCCCATTTTTAATTGGATTGTTCATTTTTGGGGTGCTGAGTTTTATAAGTTTTTACTGTATTATGGATACTAACCTTTTATCAAATATGTCATTTGCAAATATCTTCTCCCATTCCAGAGGTTGCCTTTTAGTTTTGTTGGTTATTTCCTTTGCTGTGCAGATTTTTTAAAAAATATTTTATTTATTTATTCATGAGAGACACAGAGAGAGAGAGGCAGAGACACAGGCAGAGGGAGAAGCAGGCTCCATGCAGGGAGCCTGACATGGGACTCGATCCCGGATCTCCAGGATCAGGCCCTGGGCTGAAGGTGGCGCTAAACGGCTGAGCCACCAGGGCTGCTCTGTGCAGCAGGTTTTTATTTTGATATAGTCCCAGTAGTTAATTAATTTTATTTTTAAGTAAGCTGTAAGCCCAACGTGGGGCTTGAACTCATGACCCTGAGATCAAGAGTTCTGTTCTCTACCAACTGAGTCAGCCAGGTGCCCCTCAGTAGTTTATTTTTGATCTTACTTCCCTTGCCTCAGGAGACGAGGGAGTGACATTTATATTGAGACTGGAAAGAAGTTCAGAAGAGATTGTTTCAGAGGAAGATTGTGTACAAAGGACCTCTTGGGACAAGGAGGGTCTTGGACCCTTCCATGAACTAAAAGGCTTAGTTTAGCAGAAGCCTAAGAGCAAAGTGGGAATGAATAGTGCTGAAATTGAGCCTTGCATGTTGGTAGTGATCAAATCAGGCAGGAATCTTACAGGTTAGGGGGATAATCTTAGGTTTTCTCTTAAGTACACTGCAAAACCATTTAAAAAGTGATTGGTGTAGTCTCATTTAATTTTCGAAAGGATCTTTGGGTATTCTGGGGAATAGGGTAGGTAATGTCAGTAATCCAACAGAAAAATGATGGTGAATTTTTAGGGCTAGAGAAATATCAGAAGAGATGGATCAAAGTGGGCAGTTTCAATATTTTTTTTAAAGATTTTATTCATTTATTTATTTATTTATTTATTTATTTATTTATTATTTATTTATTTTATTTTATTTATTCATGAGAGAGAGAGAGAGAGAGGCAGAGACACAGGCAGAGGGAGAAGCAGGCTCCATGCAGGGAGCCCGATGCGGGACTTGAACCCGGGACTCCAGGATCATGCCCTGGGCCAGGATCATGCCCTGGGCCAAAGGAAGGCTCTAAAATGCTGAGCCACCCAGGGATCCCTCAATATTTATTTTAGAAGTAGGATAGGACTTGGGGATGACATGGCTGTTAGTAAGAAAGAAGAAATTAAGAATTACCTGCAGATTTCTGGTATGAGTAGCTAGATATATAACTTCCCTAAATGGCAGACTGGAGAATGTGTGGCTATAAGAGTGGAAGAGCAAGTTGAAAGTACTAGATGTATGAAGTTGGCAGTTTAGGGCTTTGAAACATCTTGATTGAGATAAATAAAGGAGACTAGAGTATTGGTAATTTTTAAAATCAGGGGAATGGATGAGATCCCCAATGAAAGTTAAAATCATCTGAAAGTACCTGGCAGTTAAAATGTGGTCCAATGGGAAAGAAATTATCCATATGCCTAGAAATTCTATGCCCTAGAGATAACCTGAATGAGTTAATTGATTTATTCTTTATTAGATCAAAGGGATTTTTGCCCTTGAGTGGATTTTTAGTATATTAATGAAATGATTTTTATCAGTTTCTAAAGCTTGAGTAGCATCATTTCAGTATCTGATAAAGATATGTTAAAAACTTTTGTGGTTAGATTGTAAGCATTGTGAGGACGTTGTCTGTTAAGCCATCAGCCATTGGTCTCCTGGCCCTGTCCTTCACTTCCCTGGAGATTCGTAGTAGTACTATCAATTTAGTGCTTATTACTTCAGATTCTTTTCTGTGCACAAACTAACAGAGAATTATATAGTAATTTCACATGTGCATTTTAAAATCATGTATACTATACATATCTTTCTGCAACTTGCTGCTTTTTTTTTTTACTTAGTGATATGCCTTAGATATCTTTGAGTTAGTACATAAAGATCTACCTCTTTTTTGACTGTTGTGTGATTATTTCATGTGATAGATTTAATATAGTTTAGACATTTTATTGATGGACATTTAGCCTTTTTGCAATGTTATAATGCTGCACAGAATATGTAGTAGTTTCTCTGGGTTTATACGTGTTTTTGCTAGGGGAAATTCTGAGAATAGGCATGAGAATAAGACTTGCTGAGTCAGAATATACACATATATGTTCTGATAGATAACTGTCAAATTGTCTTCTACTGAACCCGCTGTACTGAGTGAATTTCCACTAGTTTCTCCACATTCTTGGGTATTATCAAATAGTTAAGTTTTTGTCTCTTTATTTATATTTTTTAATAAAGACTTTATTTTAGAGAGAGAAAGAGTATGTTTATGGGGTGGGGGGGTGGCAGAAGGGGCCAGAGGAAGGGGAAAGAATCCCAAGCATATTCCCTGCTGAACACGGAGCCTGACTTGGGCTCCATCTCACAACCCCAAGATCATGACCTGAACCAAATCAAGATTCAGATGCCTAATCAATTGAGCCACCCAGGCGACCCTACATGATCTTACAGTAGGAAACATAAGCAAAGTTTCAGAATACAAAATCAATGTGAAAAATCAGTGGCATTTCTACATGCTAACAATGAATAATCCAAAAAGGAAATTGAGAAAACAGTCCCACTTACAATAACATCAAAAATAATAAAATAGATAGAAATAAATTTCACCAAGGAAGTTGAAAGACTTCTATTATGAAAAGTATGAAACGTTGCTGAAAGAAAATTAAAGACACAAATAAGTGGAAAGATATCCCATGTTCATGGATTGGAAGATTAACATTAAGATGAGAATACTACAACTGAAGCAGTCTACAGATTTAATGCAATCTCCATCAGAACCCAAATGGTTTTGCAGAGTATCATCCTAAAGTCCACATGGATCTCAAGGGACATTAATCTTGTGAAGGAAGAACAAAACTAGAGGGGTCTCATACTACATGATTTCAAAACTTACTATAAAGCTACAGTATATTAAAACAACTTGGTACAGACAATAAGGCAAATATATAGACCAATGACATAGAAGAGAGAGCTCAGAAAACAATCTCCAGATATTTGGTCTAATGACTAGACAAGGATGTCAAGACCATTTGATGATAAAGGACAGTTATTTAAAAAAAAACAAACAAACAAACCACAGAACCGTTACCTTACACTGTATATAAAAATTATCTCACAATGGATCAAATACCTATATTTAAAGAAGTAATACTATAGAACTCTTAAAACAGAGGAAGAGCTTCATGACTTTGGATTTGCCAATGATTGCCTAGATATAAGACATTAAAAACACAGGCAGTAAAAGAAAAACTAGATAAAGTGGGCTTCATCAAAATTAAAACTGTGCTGCAAGAAAAAGTACAACCAAGAATACTCTACCCAGCAAAATTTTCCATCAGGATTGAAGGAGATAAAGAATTTTCCAAACAAAAATTGGAGTTCATCATCACTAGTTTGACCTTAAGGAAATGATAAAGAGACTTTTCAAGCAAAAACAAAAGGATACTAATTATAACAGGAGAACATGAAAGTATAAAATTCACTGATAAAGCTGAAAAAAAAAAAAAAACTTTTGTGCAAAAAACACTAGAGAATAAAAGCACAACTCAGAATGGGAGAAAATATTTGCAAATCACATCTGAGAAGGGATTTATATCCAGGAAATATTAAGAATTCATACAAGTTGATTTTGGTTCAGGTCCTCATCTCATGGTTGTGAGACTGAGCCCCAGGTCAGGCTTCACACCCAGCACAGAGCTGGCTAATTTTTCTTCAGATGTTAGGTAGAACAATTCCTCAAATGTTAAGTAGAACATTTCTTCAAATGTTAGGTAAGATTCTCTTTCTCCTCCTATCTCTTGCCCCACCCCTCCCTTAAGAAAACAAAATTGTCAAAAAATTTTGTTTTTTCCATCTGCAGAAATGATTTTACTTTTTCCTTTTCCTATTAGGATGCTTTTTATTTCTTGCCTAATTGGTCTGGCCAGAACTTTCCATACTGTTTTGAATTAAAATAGTGAAAATAGGTATTTGTTCATTGTTCTAATCTTAGAGGAAAAGCATTCCATCTTTTACCATTGAGTGTGATACTAGCCATGTTTTTTTCCATCTATGGCCTTTATCATGCTGCAGAAGTTTCCTTCACTACCTAGTTTATTATTTTTGTCAAGGAAGCAGGTTGTATTTTATCCAAAAGCTTTTTTGCCTCAGTTGAGATGATCATGTGTTTCCCCCCCTTCTGACTATTAATATGGTATATTATTTTGATTATTTTTTTAAAAAGATTTTACTTATTCATAAGAGACAGAAAGAGAGGCAGAGACACAGGCAGAGGGAGGAGAAGCAGACTCAATGGAAGTAGCCCCTAGTGGGACCTGATCCTGGGAATCTGGGATCACGCTCTGAGCCAAAGGCAGACCTTCAACTGCTGAGCCACCCAGGCATCCCTTATTTTGATTTTCTTAAGTTAACCAACTGCATTTTGGGATAAATCCCACATAGTTTTGATATATAATCTTTTTAATATGCTCCTGGTTTTGATTTGCTACTGTTTTAGTTCAGGATTTTTATATCTATATTCATAAGTAGTGTTGGCCTGTAGTTTTCTTGTATTGTCTTTGTCTGGATTTGCATTAGAGTAATGTGGGCCTCATAGAATGAATTTGGAAGTGTTCTTCAGTGTTTTGGGGATCACTTTGAGAAAGATCAATGTTAATTTTTCTTCAAATGTTAGGTAGAAGTTATCAGTGAAGCCATCTGTTCCTGGGCATTTCTTTTTTGGGAGATTTTTGATGGCTGATTTAATCTTCTTGTTTGTTGTATTTCTATTTAGATTTTATTTTATTTATTTTATGCAATCTCTACATCTGATTTGGGGCTCGAACTGACAACCTCAAGACCAAGAGTTACATGCTGTACTGACTAAGCCTGCCAGCCACCCCTAGATTTTATATTTCTTCTTGAGTCAGTTTTGGTAGTTTGTGTATATCCAGGAATTTGTCCATTTAACTTGATTATTGGATTTGTTGGCATACAGTTGTTCATTGTGCTCTCATAATTCTCTTTCTATAAAATCAGTAGTGCTGCCCTGTTTTCATTTCTGATTTTAACAATTTGAGATTTTCTTTTGCTTCTTAGTTAATCTAGCTAAAGATTTGTTTTTTCAAAGAATTGCCTTTTCATTTTGTTGGTTCCTCTGTGCACTAATCTTTATTTCATTCTTTCTGGTAGGCTTGGGTTTAGATTACTTTTCTTTCTCTGATTTCTTAAGGTATAAAGTTTATTGATTTCAGATAGTCTTAAATGTAAGTATTAAATAGCTGTAAGTTTCCTGCTGAGCACGGCTGTTACTGCATCCCATGTCTTAATATGTTGTGTTTGTGTTTTCTTTGGTCTCAAATTGTTTTTTCATATCCCTTGTGATTTCTTCTTTGACCCATTGGTTGTTGAAATGTGTTGTTTAATTTCTAACTATTTCTGGTTTTACATTTTTGCTTCTATTATTTTTCTCTAATTGTGACAGTTTTACTTCATATATTTTGGGCACACTTTTGTTAGTTGTGTGTATGTATACATATTTATATCTTCTTGGTGGGTTGAATCTTTTATCAGTATACAGTGGCTTCCTTTGTCTTTTATAGCCTTTTTTGACTTAATGTTTATTATGTCTAATATTAGTATATCTACTCCATTCTCTTCTCATCACTATTTACATGGTGTGTCTTTTCATCTGCTTTCAGTCTCTTTGTGTCTTTGTATCCAAAGTGAATCTCTTTTACACAGCAGATACATAGATCATGAGTTTTTTTAATCTAACCTGCCTTTGTCCTTTAATATAAATTTACATTTAAGATAATTATGAATAAGAAAGGATTCACCTCATCTTGCTCTTTGTTTTTTGTATGTCTTGTATGTCCATCCACTCAACTGTCGTTTCTTTACTGCCTTCCTTTGTGTTTATTTTAGTGTACCATTTTGATATCCTTTGCAGTATAGTTTATTTTTATTTATTTATTTTAAAGATTTTATTTATTTATTCATAAGAGACACACAGAGAGAGGGGCAGAAATATAGGCAGAGGGAGAAGCAGCTTCCTCATAGGGAGTCTGATGTGGGACTTGATCCAAGGACCTCAGGATCACGCCCTGAGCTGAAGGCAGGTGCTTAACCACTGAGCCACCCTGGCTTCCCTACAGTATAGTTTAAAATGTTTTTTCCAGTGGTTACCTTGAGGATTAAAATGACCATCTTAAATTTACAACTTATTGCACATGATACCAACTTAGTTTCAGCGGCATGCATTCTCCTGTTATATATCTATGTCATCTTCCTTATTTTTCTCAGATTTTTATATGTGTATTTATTAACATATACTGATAATTGTTTTTATCTATTTGTCTTGTAAGTCATAGGAAAAAAGTAATTGTAAACTAAAAGAACAGTAATACTGGCTTTCTGTTGATTTATATAGGTAATTTCACTTATGTTCTTTTTTTCTTATGGCTTCAATTTACTTTGTAGTGTGTTTTTATTATTGCCTCAAAGCATTTCATGCAGGTATGAACTCCCTCTGCTTTTGTTGACCTAGAAATGTCTTAATTTCTCCTTATTTTTGGAGGCATTTTTTTGCTGGATATAGAATTGTTATTTGACATTTTTTGCTGTTGATCACTTTAAATGTCATCCCACTAACTTCTGGCTTCCATGGTTTCTAATTAGAAATAAGCTGATAATCTAAATATATTGTTGAGCATTCATTGTACATGATGAATTACTTTTCTTTCAAATTTCTCTATCTTTGGTGGCCATTATGTGTCTTGTGATATGGAGTTGGTTGAACTTGTTGGATGTGTATATTTGGGAAGCATTTTGGCCATTGCTTCTTCGAATGTTTATTCCTGTCCCTTTCTTCTCTTTATGATACATATATGTTGGTATACTTGATAATGTTTTGTAGATCCCCGAGGCTCTTCATTTTTCTTCCCTTTTTTCCCTGCTCATCAGATTGGATAATTTTAATTATTCTGTCTTTAGTTTACTGATTCTTCTGCTGGTCCAAATCTGTTGTTGATCTTCTGTAGTAAAGTTTTCATTTGGTACTGTATTTTTCATCTCCAGAATTTTGTTTACTTTTTAATAATTTGTATCTTGTATCTTGATATTTTAATTTTGATTATGTATTGTTTTCTGATTTCCTTTAGTTTTTTTTTTTTTTAAAGATTTTATCTATTTATTCATGAGAGACCTGGAAAGCCAGAGATGTAGGCAGAGGGAGAAGCAGGCTCCCTGTGGGGAGGCCTGATGTGGAACTCAATCCCAGGACCCCAGGATCATGCCCTGAGCCAAAAGCAGATGCTCAACCACTGAGCCACCCAGGCGTCCCTGATTTCCTTTAGTTCTGTCAGAGCTTCCCATTAGCTCACTGAGCATATATAAGATAGTCGATTTAATGTCTTGACTAGTTATTCCAATATATGGGATTTCTCAGGGATGGTTTCTGTCAAATTCTTTTATTTCTGTGAATAGGACCTACTTTTCTTTTTCTTTGTATGTTTTGAAGTTCTGTTTCATTATTCCTATGGTGAACTAGTGACCTGACAAAAATTTCCTTAAATGTCTGAGTTAAGAAAAAGAAAAGAAAAGAAAAAGAAAGGGTCATGTCTCATTGAATCTGATAGATGCTGCTGGGAAAGCTGTTGCTGTCCAGAGGGCTGAAACCAAGAGAAGCATCTGCTTAAAACCGTCTCAGACACAGTTCCAAAGTTTTTAGAAGTTCTTCACTGCCAATCCTCTGACCAGCCAGACTTTCCAGATATGCAGGAATGCTATCCCCATATCCTAGTTGGGGTGAGGAATGGGGGATGATTGCAAGGTCATGCATTCTGATCACTTATGAATGATCAGCAACTTCTTCCTGAAGCACTCCTCTGGTTATGAGTGGGGGCTCCAGGGGTCTAAAGTAGTTGGTTCCCATCACTCTGTCTAGCTCAGTGGTTACTTGCGTGTAGGGACCCATACCTAGAACTTCCAACTCGGCTATCTTGTCTTGATTTATTTTTCATGTTATTCTTAAAAGGACCAATTGCCTTGTTCTTCTGAAAATTTTGTGCTGGTCAGGATACTTTTTGCCTTATGAGAAGTGAATCTTAACTACAAGTTTAACTTCATTTGTAATCGAGTCCTTGAAAGACTTTATGAGGTATTCAGAGTTTTACCCTTTTGAGAACTTCTAAGCCAGTCATAGTGAATCCATGCTTTTCTGTTTTCCCTCTTCCTCTTTTTTTTTTTTTTTTTAAATTTTATTTATTTATCCATGAGAGACCGAAAGAGAGAGGTAGAGACACAGGCAGAGGGAGAAGCAGGCTCTATGCAGGGAGCCCAATGTGGGACTCGATCCTGGGTCTCTAGGATCAAGCCCTGGACTGAAGGTGGCGCCAAACCACTGAGCCACCTGGGCTTCCCTGTTTTCCCTCTTCTAACATATCTGATGCTGTTGAATTCTCCCGTGTTCTCCTTGCCTTTGTAGGTTTGTCTTTTTTTCTTAATCTCTATATTTACTCGGTTTTTGGATGGAAGCAAAGTTTTATATCTGTCTCCAGTTGGTCATCCAATTAATTTTTTTTTAGAGATTTATTTATTTATTTTGGAGGTGGGGGGAGAGAGTGAATGAGAGGGGGAAAGGGCAGAAGGAGAGCAGCGGACTTCCCACTGAGTGCAGAGCCCAACCCATAGCTTGATCTCCTGACTGACCCTGAGATCATAACCTGAGCCAAAATCAAGAGTTAGGAGCTCAACCAACTGAGCCACCCAGATACCTCTCCATCCAGTTAATGTAATCTACCTATAAATTTTTATCCAGTGCTTGATTAAATTTTCTCACTGTGGTAGTTTTTCAGGTAAAATTTTTGGGTCTTTGGGGTAAAGACCTAATTAGCATATAATGATAATTTTCCTTTCAAATTTTTTTTTAAAGATGTATTTTTTTTATTTGAGAGAGAGAGAATATGCACAAGTGGGAGGAGCAGAGGGAGATAGGGAGAGAGAATCTCAAGCAAACTCCCCGCTGAGCATGGAGATGAGTGTGGGGCTCAATCTCATGACCCTGAGATCATGACTTGAGAGTTGAACCAAAATCAAGAGTCGGACACTTAACCACTTAACTGACTGTGCCACCCAGGCTCCTCACCATTTAAATTTTTATACCTCCTTTTCTTTTTCATGGAATTGCATTGGTGGTACTTCCAGAACATTGCTATATGGTAATAATAAAGAATATCCTTATCTTATTCTTGACTTTAATAACATAATATTTTAATATTTCACATTAAGTTTGGTGCTATTTTTTGATGGGTATTTTATATATGTATTTGTAAATCCATTTATTCCTTTAAGATTTATTTATTTATTTATTTATTTATTTATTTATTTATTTATACACAGAGTGTGTGTATACATTCATCTGTGTAAGCAGGGGAAGGGGCAGGGGGAAAGAAAGAATCTCAAGCATATACTCTGTGTTGAGCGTGGATTTTGACACGTGTCTCAATCTCACGACCCTGAGATCATGACCTAAGTTGAAATTAAGAGTTGGGCGCTTAACCGACTAAGCCACCCAGGTGCCCTTACTCCTCTTTTTTTTTTTTTTTTTTTTTTAATTTTTTTATTTATTTATGATAGTCACACAGAGAGAGAGAGAGAGAGAGAGGCAGAGACACAGGCAGAGGGAGAAGCAGGCTCCATGCACCGGGAGCCTGACGTGGGATTCGATCCTGGGTCTCCAGGATCGCGCCCTGGGCCAAAGGCAGGCGCCAAACCGCTGCGCCACCCAGGGATCCCCCTTACTCCTCTTTGATTAGGAATTTTTATTCTTAAAATTTAAAATTTGTCACATTGACTCAGAACTATTAAAAGTATCCATGATCACATATTGAGTAGTAACCTGTGCTATAGAGAAGAATACAACTTAGCTTTCTTTTGAACATTTACGTTACCTAGAAAGCTCTTAGATAGGCTTATCAGTGAGAAAATGAAAACCGTTCTTCTTGAATCTCTTTGAAGTGTTTTCTTTGTGATTTTCTCTCAATGTTCTTCACCTTTTTTCAGCGAGTACTGATACTTTTATTGGTAGGGATGTCAACACATTTTAACTACCACATTTTCTTTGTTTTTTTTTTTTTTTTTCCATGAGAACATTAAGTATTGTATTAATTGAGTCTTGTTGAATCAAAATAAAGACCAAATAATACTGTAAAACATTCATAATTTATGATGACCATCTTAGTCATAATTTATGATGACCATCACAGAATTTCCAAAGACAGCAAACATTTATTTCTCATAGTTCTGGAGGCTGGGAAGTCTAAGATCAGGGCTCTGGCAGATTTGGTGTGGGATAGTTTACCGGTTCATAGATGGGAGTGCTGTCTTCTTATTGTGTCCTCATATGGTAGAAGGGGGAAGGGAGTTCTCTGCGGTGTTTTATAAAAAGGGCATTAATCATTCATGAGGGCTCCACCTTTGTGACTTAATCACCTCACAAAGGCCCTACCTCCTAATACTATCTTAACATACAAATTTGAGGGGACGCAAACATTCAATTCAGTTAGTGACATATCAATGGAATACCAATATTAGAAATTTACTGAAATCTTGGGGCTTAAGCAAAAATTGCCTGATAATCATTCAGAAGTTAACAGTTTGCTAATTGATTTTCACATCTGGTTATCTTCTTGAATTCTAAGAGAAACCCTGAGAACTATTTTTATACCATTTTCTTTAGGGAAAATTGAAGCTCAGAGAAGTAAAGGAATTTTCTCCATGTAAAATAGCTAATTAGAATGGACTTGATGCAGAAAAGTGGTTAAATGGAATAGATTTTATATATATAATGTAGAAGTGGTCAACTTTTAATCACTTGAAAGGAGTTAATTGAGTGTTTGGTGGTTGAAACATATTCTCAGTGAGATACAGAAGTGGCTAAATTTATTTGCAGTCTAGGATTTGAAAACAGTTCTAGCTCAGTAGTTATTCTGTTTGAGATATGGATTAATGCAGAGAACGAACTTTGGTAAAGAAAGTCCTATTCCTTGCTTCACTGTTTTCTTCTGAGAAGAATGAATTGGTGCCTAGCAGTCTGCTTTCTGAGGGTATTGTGAAGTCAGTTCTAGCTTTTCTGTCTTAGAAATTGTTGTCTTCTGTTTTAGGTATGCTAAAACTATAGAAAGGATCTAGAGAATTCATGCATTAAAAGCCTATGCAAATCATAACATTTGTATATTTCTGCTTCCCTTATTCCTCTGAAAATTTATTAACCTTGATGAGGATACTTTCTGCCTTGTGGACATGAATGCTAACTTCAAGTTCAACTTGATTTCTTCCTTTTAATACTTGTGTAGTTTGAATATTGATTTGGGTTATTCTATTGAATTTTTTATTAAGTAAGAGCTGTGCTATATTATTTTATTGTTCAGTATTTAATTACATATTACCTAGCAATATGAATATTCAAATTCTAATATCCAACTTAGTGGCTGTCATTGTGGACAGCTTAGCTTTGAAGATTATTAATATATATTTTTAACATAAGCTCTAGACCCCATCAGTGTGTGGGCCTTGAACTCAGGACCCTGAGATAAAGAGTTGCATGCTTTACTGATTGAGCCAGCCAGGCACTTCTTGTTTTTAAAACTGTGTAGAGAAGGCAATAGTGATTTCCTTCATGGATTTGCTTTAATGTTTAACTCACATGAATTTTCGACTCCTAAGAAGCATCAAATAAATGTTAAATATTACTGGTTATATGCATTTGTATTTTTTAAGACAAATTTAATTGATTTAGTTATGAAAATTTTGAACTAATAGTATTCAGCGTATTTCAACTTTTAATACTTTCTGTAGTGGTAATGTTAAAAAATTTTTTTATGTTTACTTAAAATTATGTGAAGGCCTTATAGGAGGGTTTTCTGTAGTATATGTTACTGATTTACCATGAAGAAATCTTACTTAGTGAGAAGCTCTTTCAGAGTAATAGTAGATGTGTATTTTTTATTTTACTTTTTTTAATGATTTACTTATTTGAAAAAGAGGGAGAGAGAGAGCACTCATGAGCAGGTGAAAGGGCAAAGGGAGAGAGATAGGGAGAGATGCAGACACCCTGCTGAGAACGGACCCTGATTGGAAGTTCCATCCCACAATCCTGAGATCATGGCCTGAGCAGAAATCAAAAAGCTGGGTGCTAACCAACTGAGCCACCCAGTGCCTCTGGTGTATATATTTTAAGTTTTGTTTTTTAAGATTTTATTTATTCATGAGAGACACAGAGAGAGAGGCAGAGACATAGGCAGAGGGAGCAGGAGGCTCCCTGCTTAAGGGAGCCTAATGTGTGGGACTTGATCCCAGGATCTTGGGATCACGATCCAAGCCAAAAGGCACACACTCAACCACTGAGCCACCCAGGTGCCCCTCTATATTTTAAGTTTTTAAAATATTTAAAATGTCTCAGAGTATGGAATGCTAATGTGTAGGTCTTTGAGTAAAGCAAATAGTCACCACTTAAAGTTTTAAATAGAATTATCTATCCATTTTCTTTATTTTTTTTTATTTTTTTTTAATTTATGATAGTCACACACAGAGAGAGAGAGAGGCAGAGACATAGGCAGAGGGAGAATCAGGCTCCATGCACCGGGAGCCTGACGTGGGACTCGATCCCGGGTCTCCAGGATCGCGCCCTGGGCCAAAGGCAGGCGCCAAACCACTGCGCCACCCAGGGATCCCTCCATTTCCTTTAAAGCAGATATAAATGTATATTCTGCCATTTTCCAGTATTAACATGTCTTCCATACTGACACAGACACAGCTCTTGCTCTGAGAGTAATGACTTGAGACTGGTTTTCAGTTATGGTCTAGCCAGTGTTTTCATAATATGGTCGGTATACTCCTATATAATGTCTGAAAAGTGCTTATTCTGTATCACTTTGGTTTCTGGAGATTGATAATCCCTTTAATGCTTTATCAACTTTATATTGTCTTCTGCTACTGACTCCTCATTTTCCCATTGTTCTTTCAGGTGCCTAGCTGCCTGAAAATTTTTTTAGATTAATGTTGAATTTAATGTGCAATTTGTTGATCACCTCTCCTACTCAGACTCTCTGCCCCTCCTCGTAAACAGTGTCTATCAGTATAATGGGAAACTTTCAGAGTTTTTTTTTTTTTAATTTTCCGTGATTTTACATAAAAATATATGTATTGAGGAAAAGCGTAGTGTGTGTATTGTGTATGTATGGGTTTTGGGAAAATGCATAACATTCTGGTAATAATGCCCTGTGTTCTGTGACTTTTCCAGTCAACGGTAATCTTAACTGATCTTTTCATGTTAGTAAGATCTACTTTTTAAAAATCTCTAATCTGTCCATTTTTTTCCATCTCCTGTCATCACCTTTGTTTCAAGTACCATCATCTCTCACTTGGATCAGTGGCCATCTAGTTGGTTTCTTTCCTTCTAGTCATGCCTTCTTTTATAATCCATTTCCCAAATAGCAGCCCAAGCGATGTATCAAAAATGTAAGTGACATGTAACCTTTTGGTGAAAACACTACAATTTTTCCTGTTACAGTAACATCCAGACTTGCATTTAGAATTTATGATTGTTGGGTAGCCCCCGTGACTTAGCGGTTTAGCACTGCCTTCAGCCCAGGGCGTGATCCTGGAGACCCGGGAGTGAGTCCCACGTCAGGCTCCCTGCTTGTGAAGCAGGAGCCTGCTTCTCCCTCTGCCTGTGTCTCTGCCTCTCTCTCTCTCTGTGTCTCTAATAAATAAGTAAAATCTTAGGAAAAAAAAAAGAATTTATGATTGCTAGTTTCAGGGAGGCTTACTTGTTTTTTTTTTCCTTTCTCTCTTCAGGTGTCCAAATCAGTGTCTTATACATACTAGGTTAGGTGATTCTTAAATCTTTGTTAAATGCAGTTAATCAATTAGCTTGTTGGCTTTGGTGGGTTGTTCTGTGCATGTTTTTATATCTCCTACAGTTCTTCCCTACCTACCTGGTTTAGCCACATCGGTCTTTATTCTTTTGTTTGGATTCACCAACTATTCCCTCTGGCTTTGCAGGATCTGAAATTCCCTTCCTACAATTTTCCCACAGTTGTATCTTTCTTGTCATTCCAGATTTCTGTGTAAATGTGACCTGCTCAAAGAGGTCTTCTCTGATCATTCTATTACCACTTTGTTTTTAAAACTTTAAATTTTGCTTTAAAAACAAGTAAATTATATTTAGAAATCAAAACACAACAAAATATACAATTTCTCCATCCCTGTCACCTGTCTGCCAAAGTGGTATTTATGTATCTTAGTATCTTCTTCATTGTCCCAGATGCTCCTTACAGCAAAATAAGCAAATGGCAATATATATGAAGTAGTAAATGTTCTTAAACAGCCTTTTTTTTTTTTTTTTAATTTTTAAATGGGGCTAAGTGGCTTTATTAGAGAAAAGGGATTATATGGGATTTAAGAGTTGGCCTTGGGGCTCTTAGACCAGTGTTTAAGACTTGTACAACCACTGTTTCCTCACCTTCTCAGATAACTTTGTGAAAATTAGGCTACCACGTATAAACCACTTCAAATTCCCATCCACTTTATCCACAAAGTAACCTACAATCTATAACGACCCTCCCACCTCCACCCCTCTATTTTTTTTTCCTTTCTTTCATATTTTCCCTACTTATTCTCTGAAATTCTCTGATTCATGTTCAGGATTAGTTCTACTACCACCTGTGTCCATGACCTCATCCTCTCCATCTGCTCAAGAACTTACTTTCTTTTCTGGCTCTTGACTATCAATCAAGTCTCTGCTGTCTCTTTGGCTTCAACATGGCCCTACATATATATTAGGTGCTCAGAAATTACTGGTTATAGCAAGTAATGAAGAGTTTGGAGTATTGGATTATAAAGACTCAGATATGCGTTCTAGCTATGTGACTTGGGCAGGTTAGTTAGCATCTCTAAGCCTTAATTTCTTATTCATTAAAATGAGACAAAAATGACAAAAATTATATCAATGGTTGTTTTGAAAATGTAACTAAGAGGCCCAGCGGTTGAGCGTCTGCCTTTGGCTCAATGTGATCCTGGATTCCCAAGATCGAGTCCCACATTGGGCTCCTTGCATGGAGCCTGCTTCTCCTTCCTCTGTCTTTGTCTCTGCCACTCTTTCTATATCTCTCATAAATAAATAAAATCTTAAAAAAAAATGTAACTAAGAAGTGGATTGTATAAATTTCTTGTGGTCATTGTAACAAATGACCATAATTTGGTGGCTTAAAACAACAAATTTTTTGTCTCATAATCCTGGAGGTCAAAAGTCAGAAATTAGTGTCATTGGGCTCAAATCAAGGTGTCAGCAGGGTGAGGCTTCCTCTGGAGGCCTTAGGAAAGAATCCATTCCTTTTTGTTTCTACATTCTGGTCCAATATTCCTTGGGTGCATCACTTCAGTCTCTAATCTGACCTGCCTCAAAGGTCACATTACTTTCTCTTATGCCTATAATCTCCTTCCACTTCCCATTGTAAACTTGTGCATTAGGGCTAATCTGTTTTTAAATTCTCAGTCTTAATCATATCTGCAAAGACCCTTTTCTCATATAAAATAACATTTACAGGTTCTAGGGATTAGGATCTGATATCTTTGGGAGCCATTCTTCAGCCTGATACATGTATATAAAGCACACAGCATAGTGCCTGGCAAATAAAGATTTAAGCTTTCAGGATAGGGTCAAGAAAGATTTCAGATTCTCAGAAGGATTTAATTATATGGTTACAGGGGAGCCAGGGAATATGAGAACAAAGGATGAAAAAGGATGAGGTAGGTGAAATTAGGGATTAAATTGTATCACTTTATTTAATACAGTGGATAAATGGGATAAAAGTATAGTGAAGGGATTTTTGTTGTCGTATTTTGGTTATTTTCTTGTTAAATACATATCAAAGGATTTATCTGTGTTTTCAGTGTTAAAGTTTATAGCTTAAGTAGTATGGTAGAAAGGAGGGGTTGGAGGTGGAAATAATGCACTGCATATCATTGCTGAAAATTGGTTAATTGCGTTTCTTTTTATAGTCAAGAGGTTCACATGTAAACTATATGAAATGATTAGTGAATGAGAGTATAGAATGGATACCAAATTTTCCCTTTATTAGATAAGAATTATTGTCATTTAGAATAAAAAATGTACTTAAGAAATTCAGTTAGAAGAGCAAAAGATTATACTGACATTTGTTTTATTTTTCTTTTTTCCATTTTCTTCACAGGTTTTTTGGCATGGACACAGGTTCAGTGGGAGGATTAGAACTGACTGAGCAAACTCCTGTTTTATTAGGGAGTACGGCCATGGCAACTAGTCTCACCAATGTAGGAAATTCATTTAGTGGTCCACCCAATTCTTTAGTTGCTAGATCTAATAAGTTTCAAAACTCATCAGTGGAAGATGATGATGATGTTGTTTTTATTGAACCTGTACAACCTCCCCCACCTTCTGCACCAGTGGTAGCTGATCAAAGAACCATAACATTTACATCATCCAAAAATGAAGAACTACAAGGAAATGATTCCAAAATTCTTCCTTCCTCAAAAGAGTTGGCTTCTCAGAAGGGAAGTGTAAGTGAGACAATTGTCATTGATGATGAAGAGGACATGGAAACAAATCAAGGTCAAGAGAAAAATTCCTCCAATTTTATTGAACGGAGACCACCTGAGACTAAAAACAGAACCAATGATGTGGATTTCTCCACTTCCAGTTTTTCAAGAAGTAAGGTAAATGCAGGAATGGGTAATAGTGGTATCACCACAGAACCAGACTCTGAAATTCAGATTGCTAATGTTACAACCTTAGAAACAGGTGTAAGCTCTGTGAATGATGGCCAATTAGAAAATACTGACGGGCGAGATATGAACTTAATGATTACACATGTAACATCACTGCAGAATACCAACTTGGGAGATGTCTCTAACGGACTGCAGTCAAGTAATTTTGGTGTTAATATACAAACATACACCCCATCTTTGACTTCACAGACCAAGACTGGAGTAGGACCTTTTAATCCTGGTAGAATCAATGTGGCAGGAGACGTTTTTCAGAATGGAGAATCTGCAACTCATCATAATCCTGGTAAGTAGTAAGTGATGTACCCCATGTAAACTTGCCTGATACTTTTTTCATTGTATTAATTGTTACTACCTTGGTCAGTTTATTCATGTAAGAGAAATTAATTCCATTGACTTTTAAGTTTGAAATTTTGGCGGGACGCCTGGGTGGCTCAGTGGTTTAGCACCCGCCTTCAGCCCAGGGCATGATCCTGGAGTCCTGGGATTGAGTCCCATGTCAGGCTCCCTGTATGGAGCTAGCTTCTCCCTCTGCCTATGTCTCTGCCTCTCTCTCTGTGTCTCTCATGAATAAATAAATAAAATCTTAAAAAAAAAAAAGTTTGAAATTTTGGCTAATGAGATGTAAAACCATGTATTATGTCTCTGCAGATTATTAGAAAACTAATCGCAGTAATTTTTGTTTAAAGAATTGGAATAAACTTTACATTCAGTACTACTGGTGTCTAACAGTTTGGCATCTTATTTGTCACAGGCTTAGTTTTTGCTGATATGTTTTTAGTATTTAGTAGTAATGTGTAAATTGTGAAAAAAGATAAATAGCACAGTTAAGGAGCAATACAGTATTGTATAATAGGTGCATTAGATATGTTTTTACTTTATTTGTGCTAATTTTGATGGCTTATCTGATTTTAATTTTTTTGTAATAACATTTTATTAGTTTTTAATATTTGAATGTTGGTAAATTTCTGGACTATTTAAAACTTTTTTCTTCAGGCAGCTTTGCTCTGTGAACACATTAAAAAAGAAAGTTATAACAACTCAAGGTTTTTGATGACCATGTCTGTGTATGTCCCTTTCACCTCTGCCCCTCAACCTTTGTCTTTCTCTCTCTCTATATATCCTTCTCTCTCTGTTTCTCTCTCATTTTTTCATTATTTTAGGCTCATTAGCAATTTTATCAGCCTAGAAGTTGTGGAAAATAATAAGGAATGACTAGATTTTAAGTAGTGTAGAATGCTGTAAAATGCTAGTCATTTTTCCTTTTTTCTTATTTTTTTGATTATGAGAGTAAGGTTTTTTGAAGAATGTTTGGAAAATCTGTAATTAAAAATGAGGGAAAGAAATTCCTGGATAGTATTATAAACAGAAGATTACAATTGTCAGTGCTTTTTGAGTGACTGTCAGTCAGTCTTTTTCCATTATATTTTAACTTGATTGAAATACAACTCTGAATAATTTTGCTGTTTGTTTCCCATTTAACATTACATTGTATTTTCTCATACCATTAACATTTTATACACAAAAATTTAATGGCTACACAGTGGATGAGGATATACCATTCTCATATTTGGTGTTCATACTGTTTCCCATATTTTGCTGTTATAGGTTTATGATGAACATCTTTGTTGAAACTCTTCATTATTTCTTTAGAGTATATTCCTAGTAGTGAAGTTACTAGGCCAAAGGATATCATTGTCCCTATCCTTCCAAAGATTTTTTTGTTGAAAAAATTTATCTGGTTTATAGTGATTTTGAAAGAAATAGGTTCCTGATTATTTAATTTGGGAAATTTCTCCTGCCTTCCTTCCAAGACCCTTTCCCTTATGTGTATAACTTATATGTGTAGATAGGTCTAGGTTGGGGAGGATGTATCTACTGAGTTTGTATGAGCATTTTAAAGGTTTAGAAATTATATTGTTGTACTGCCTTCCAGAAACGTCTTACCAGTTTATACTACCAGCTGTATATATGTTGTAACCTTCTGGTTCATGTAAAAGTTTAAGAAATATGATAATGAAAAAAAAAAAAGGAAATATGATAATGCTCAAATCAATTTCAAAATAGCCATTTTGTCTTTATTGTAATTATAAATATATTAAAAACATAAGAATATGAAGATGAAAATAGTCTCACTATTGAGAGTAGTACATTTAATTCTAACCTGAGGGACGCCTGGGTGGCTCAGCAGTTGAGCACCTGCCTTTGGCCCAGGGCGTGATCCTGGGGTCCCAGGATCGAGTCCCACGTCGGGCTCCTGCATGGAGCCTGCCTCTTTCTGCCTGTGTCTCTGTGCGCTCTCTCTGTCTCTCCTTGTCTCTCATAAAAAAAAGAAAAAAAAAAATCTAACCTGAGATCATGGTTTAGGTATAGTTTTGTAAACTTTTCTCCAACCACCCCTTTAAATACCTAAGAGTAAGTCTTGAATTTTTTGACCATATGAAGTCTGTACGTTTGATTTTATTCTCTTTTTACCCTGATTCCAGTTTTTACTATTTAAATAACTCTTAAGAATATTCTTATGTGTGTATCTTAGGATCTTATTTCTTTAGAAATATTGCTGAGTCAAAGGAGTATATCATTGTAAGAATTGTGTTGCTGGGGATACTTGGCTGACTCAGTTGGTGGAGCATGTGACTCTTGATCTTGGGGTTGTGGGTTCGAGCCCATGGGTATAGAGATTATTTTTTAAAAATTTAAAAATAAAAAAACGAATTGTGTTTATTCAAACTGTCATACAAGGGAATGTATATTATCAGAAAAACTCAATAGAAACACCATTTGCTCTTTTGTTTTTGAATTAACTCTTGTTTTTATTTGCTGTTTTTATTTGTAATAGGGAGTTATAAAATCTTGGCTGTTTATACTGGCTCTCAGACTAATTGTGACTTGGGCAAATTAAACTGTTATTCCTTGATATCCTTTGTATAAAATAGAGGATTTAGACAAAACTTCTCTTCCTAAAAGTATTTTGATGTTGGAGGGTGTGAAAATTTGAAAGTGGGAGAAATATAAGAGCTGAAAAATAGATAAAGGGAGACATCATATTATTTATAAAGGGTCTAAAACTAAATTGGAAATAAAGCATGCCATTTTTTCAAAATCAAGTTACTAGATGCCCTTAAGTTTAAGTAGTTTCTTTAAGTATGTATTCAGATGATAAACCTTTAAAATAGAAAATCCTAAGGACCCAGTATTTGTTTAACAAGAAACTATTTCTTCTAGCATATGTTCAAATATAATTTTTGATTGGAGGCCCTTCATAATGTGAAATTTTCAGTTAGTGACTATAGTTGACTTTTAAGCATTGCATGGCTTAGAGGTGCCAGCTACTTACCCCTGCTTACCATGCACTTGAAAATCCATGTATAACTTTTGACTCCCCCAAAACTTAACTACTAGTAGCCTGCTGTTTTTTTGTTTTGTTTTACTAGTAGCCTACTGTTGACTGGAAGCCTTAATAATAAAGTCAACATATATATAATATGTACACATATCATATATTTGTATATAGCCATACATGTGTATATACACACATATCTATCTATCTATACATATATATGTATATATATACATGTATAATTATCTATCTATCTATATACATAGATTTTACTTACTTATTCACGAGAGACACAGAGAGAGAGGCAGAGACACAGGCAGAGGGAGAAGCAGGCTCCATGCAGGGAGCCCGATGTGGGACTTGATCCTGGGATCCCGGGATCACGCCCTGAGCCAAAGACAGACACTGTACCGCTGAGCCACCCAGGCATCCCTCAACATATATTTTGTATGACATGTATTATATGCTGAATTCTTACTGTAAAGTAAGTTGGAGGAAAGAAATGTTATTATGAAAATCATAAGGAAAAGAAAATACCTTTATAATACTGTACTATGAAAAAAATCTGCATATAAGTAGACTCGTGTAGTTCAAACCCATGTTGTTCAAAGGTCAATTGTATTTTCTTTGTATTTATTAGTATTTTTACTTATTTATTAAAACTGGTCCATTACCTTGATGATAGCAGAATAACAAGATTCCAGAATGCACTCAATTTACTCTATTTATAAAGTACAGTTTTTGTGGGGAGGGATATGGTGGAGCAAGGTAAAATTTCAGTAGCAGTGTTAATGTAGCCCCTGGAAATCATTAGGTTGATAGACTGAGTTGGTGCCAGGAAATCACTCTCCTCAAGATTTTGATAGTATAGAAGTTTTCCTGAGCTTCAGATATATTTGTACTTCCCGTGGAAGGAAAAAAAAATGTTTTTCCTATAAAGGGCAACTTTTTATGTATGAAAGCTCAAAATTTGGAAGAACTTAGAAAGGAAATAAATTACTAGAGACAGTAGTAGATACTAGAAATGGTGGTCTGTAAAATTTCAGAAGGGAAAAAGGTTTTGGTATTGGTAGTGTAGTGAGATGTTTATGCAGTAGTAACTAGTGAAGAAGCTGAAGATTTCCTGCAGTATACCTAAAAAGCTTACTATTAAAGAGAGAAAAGATAAATTACTTTGCAATCTAATGTTACTGTTACACATATCTTTCAATTCTGTGCTATGATGAAACTGTTTGCAGTGAGAGAATAATATGTTAGATTGGTCACTATATGGTGGGTTATCATTTCTGTGCTACACTCATATTTGTTTGAAATTATGTGGTCTAGAGGCCATGGAATTAAACATGGAAAAGTTGTATTTAAAAAGATGTTTTGGGGCAGCCCTGGTGGCTCAGTGTTTTGGCGCTGCCTTCAGCCCAGGGAGTGATCCTGGAGACCCGGGATCGAGTCCCACGTCAGGCTCCCTGCATAGAGCCTGTTTCTCCCTCTGCCTGTGTCTCTGCCTCTTTCTCTCTCTTCTCTCTCTCTTGCTCTGTGCCTCTCATGAATAAATAAATAAAATCTTTAAAAAAAAAAAAAAAGATGTTTTGAAGGGTGCCTGGTTGGCTCAGACGGTTAAGTATGGAACTCTTGATCTCAGCTAAGGCCTGATCTCTGGGTTGTGAATTCAAGCACCATGTTGGGCTCCACACTTAAAATATTTTGAATATAACCTTATATAAACTTTATCAGACCTGTACTATATTTGTCAAAGGTTCTAACTGGTCAAGATTTTATTATGTTGATGTAAGTTTTCCTTACTTAATATTTCAGTTTAATAAATAATGCCTAATATCTTTTAGTGCTTCCTCTGTTCTAGTCACTCTGATTCATTGCATGTATTTATTGCATATATTCTCTTTAATGTTACCATTTGTATGAAGTTGTTACAATTTCCAGTTTAGAAAAGAGTTAGGCACAGTTTATTTATTTATTTAAAGATTTTATTTATTCATGAGAGACACAGAGAGAAAGGCAGAGACATAGAGAGAAAAGCAGGCTCCATGCAGGAAGCCTGATGTGGGACTCCATCCTGGGACTCCAGGATCATGCCCTAGGCCAAAGGCAGATGCTCAACCACCGAGCCACCCAGGCGTCCCAGGCACAGAGTTTAAATTACTTTTGATTCTAGTAGGTGGAGTCTAAATGTCAACCAGGCATTCTTAGGCCAAAACCTTGGTTTATACCTCTCTACTGTACTATTGCCTTATTAATGTCTAAAATGTGTACTAGTACTAGATGGGAGGTTAAAACTGTTTGATAGCATTTTCAGTGTGTATAAATACCTGTTTCATTACTTTTCCTTGTGCATTTTGTTTTTAAGATTCCTGGATTTCCCAGTCAGCTTCATTTCCTCGTAATCAGAAACAACCAGGGGTGGATTCTTTATCACCAGTGGCCTCACTTCCTAAACAAATTTTCCAGCCTTCTGCACAGCAACAACCCACTAAACCAGTTAAAGTCACTTGTGCAAACTGCAAAAAACCTTTACAGAAGGGACAGACAGCTTATCAACGAAAAGGATCAGCTCACCTCTTTTGTTCTACCACCTGCCTTTCCTCCTTCTCTCACAAGCCTGCTCCAAAGAAACTTTGTGTTATGTGTAAAAAGTAAGGTTTTCTTTTCTTTTCTTTTTTTTTAATTGAAGTATAGTTGACACATGGTATTACATTAGTTTCAGGTGTACAACAGAGTGGTCCAACAAGTCTGTAGGTTATGCTTTGCTCATCACAAATGTAGGTAAGGTTTACCTTTCAACATCATTCCATATGATTGAATATTGGTGGTATATAATTTTAGGGAAATCATGAGTCTAAGAGGTGAATTATGGTGTTTGAAAAATTAGTAAGCTAGTTGTTTAAATCTTAAAGCCAAACTCAAATGTGTAATGGCTTTGGAGGCTTTTCTACCACACCAGGTGGCTTATGGTAAAAGACTTCCTATTGGGCAGACTTTGGGGTTTGTTTATTTCTTTATTTATAAAAGATTTATTGATTTATTTGAGAGAGAGAAAGACAGCACGTGAGCATGCGGGGTAGAGGGGGTTGTGCAGAGGGAGAGGGAGAGAGAGAGCATCCTAAGCAGACTTCATGCTGAGTGTGGAGCTGGATTTGAGGCTCATGCCATGAGACCATGACCCTAGCCAAAGTCAAGAGTCAGATACCCAAATGACTGAGCCAGCCAGGTGCTCTGAGGTTGATTTAAGGCCCTTGTAATTTTGTCTGTAATCTCCATTGGACTCCTTGACATTTGTCAAAATGCATACAGCTTATTCACATTACTAATTATTAGAATTTAATTTTGGCAAGATAATATTGTTTTGCAGTTTATTATAACTAGTACTATATAAAAATAGGTCAGATTTTGCACTATCTTCATTTTAAGATCATTTTAAATTGGCATGTCTTTAGATTTTATTTATTTATTTTTAAAGATTTTATTTATTTATTTGACAGAGGGAGCAAGCAAGTACAAGCAGGGGGAGTGGCAGAGAGAGAGGGAGAAGCTGTCCCTCTGCTGAACAGGGAGCAGATTCTGGCTCTATCCCAGGATCCTGGGGTCATGACCTGAGTCTAAGGCAGATGCTTAACCAACTGAGCCATCTAGGTGCTCCTGCTCACGGTTTTAAGACTCAGGTACCAGTTTTTTGATAGCCTTGGAGAGAGACAGTTCTCTCTTCTGCCAATTTTTAGGTCTGGCTTCCACTAGTTAAAAATAAATGGAATATTGGAGCATCTGGGTAGCTTAGTCCGTTAAACATCCAACTCAGTTTCAGCTTTGGTCTTGGTCTCAGGGTTGTGAGTTCAAGCCCTGCACTTAGATCCGTGCTGAGCCTGGAGCCTACCATATTTTGGAGCAGCCTATGTTTGTGACGATATTTTTTAGATCTTAGAACTTTGAAAAAGCCTTAGTGTTCTGTATAAATTGAATTCAAATATTGGAACAATCATACAGTTTTTAGATTGCTTTATAGTAGTAGCCTTTTGCATACTGTAACATAGGACCTCAAAATTCAGAATTTTATTAAAGGGAATTGTCACATGTCATCAGTATTGTTTTTTTGATTGCTAATTGCATTTGGAGAGCTGTGTAGAATGGTAGGTAGGGTTGTTTTGGGTTATGGATATGGAGGTGTACTTAAGTTCAGTTATCTTCTCTAGAATATCTGTCATCTCTGTGACCTAGATCTTTCAGACTTTCTACTTATGCATGGGAAAGGAATTGACTAGGTATTACAAATTCATACCTCAGGGGATTAGACCTGGACATTAAACTCCTTGTAAGTAATAACTTTTTAAAAAAGTGTTTCCAATATCTTGAAGCCTTGTTAAGGAGTTTGAAGATAAATTGAGTACTGGCAAAGATTTAATAGTATAAAATACTTTTGTTTTTTAATCTTTTGTATTAAAATTTTATTGCCAAGAGGTTTTAAATAGTAAAAGTGATTTCATGGATCTAAATGGTATTTGATTCACATGGTTCAATTTATAGAAATTAGAAATGTTAGTTATTACTCTTATATTTGATTTTTTTAAAAATAGAATTTTGCTTTAAGTTGTCTTGCTTATTTTTCAGAGATATAACTACAATGAAAGGAACCATTGTTGCTCAAGTGGATTCAAGTGAATCCTTCCAGGAATTCTGTAGTACATCTTGTTTGTCTCTCTATGAGGACAAACAGAATCCTACTAAAGGAGCTCTAAATAAATCAAGATGTACAATTTGTGGTAAACTAACAGAGGTTTGTATTTTTGTGCCTTCTCTCTTTAGTTCTAAATAATGGAAATATTCTTAACATTATTTAATAGTTAGGATAAACTGATCAGTATGTATTTCCTTAAAACAGATGATATATAAAATTTATCTTATAATAATATCCCATTATGTAATCCCATTCTCACATGGGGAGCATGATTTAGGAAATACTAAAATTTAATATTAGTTGACTTTTTCTTGAGGTTTGGAACATGTAGAGAGAGCCAAAACCATAGTGTTTAAACACATAGGCTGATTACCAAAAGACAACAGACTAGAATGCTTAAGAAGGAGAATAAGTGGAGAGACTATTTTTTGATAACTTCACATTACTGATGTATTAACATTTCTGTATTTGTTTGAAGAAAAACCTGTGTACTCTACATATCATTTGAATTTTTTATAATATTGGTTCTCTCCTCCCTTTCTAGAGCAATGTACTTAATTTTAGTTCCTTTTGGATTGGTCTAAAGATTTTTCAATCTGTTTTAGAATTTTATATTAACAATATCCAACCTGAGTTGTTTCCTATCATTTTTAGATAACTCTAGAGAAGTTTGTAATAATTCACTAGTGGTTCCCCCTCTGCCATACATGTATTTCTTGTGTGTATAAAAATAGTTCAAAGAAAATGAAAGCTATTTTCTTTCTCTTTGCCTAAATAAGCCTTCCACAGAAAAATCATTGAGTTGTTTTCTTTCTGTTGGAGCACCTTGTTATTTAGCTACGTGTGATACTCATTGGTCTTTAAAATTTTGTTTGCTTGTTTTTAGATTCGCCATGAAGTTAGCTTTAAAAATATGACTCATAAGCTGTGCAGTGACCACTGCTTTAATAGATACAGAATGGCTAATGGTTTAATAATGAATTGCTGTGAGCAGTGTGGAGAGTACCTGCCGAGCAAAGGTGCTGGAAACAATGTCCTGGTGATCGATGGTCAGCAGAAAAGATTTTGCTGTCAAAGTTGTGTCAGTGAATACAAACAGGTAATTCATGATCTAATCAGAATTGGCCATTCTTTTGAATATTTTTAAGTTGCCGTAATAGTTTTACTTTAGCAGTATTTATTAACTAGGTTTATTCTGGAATCTCATTTAATTCCATTATTTTCTTCAACTCTTAGAGTTGACCTAACCCAAATGAATACTGATGTATGTAGATTTTCAGACATTGTGATTTTACATATAATGGTAAATGCTGGCAGAATGATTCCTCTTTTGAAATATTGTTTATGGGTAAAGGAGAAGAGTTCCAAGTACAATTTTAAAGTTTAGCTTAGGAATGATTATCTTACTTATATTTCAATGTTAAGGTCTTTTGATTTAGTTTGTTTTTGAATATATACATGTGGTTCAAAAGTGAAGTGTACATAAAAACATACATTCAGAGAAAAGTAGCTCCTATTTCTTCTTTTGATTTCTTCTCATCTTTTTTTTTTTTTTTTCTTCTCATCTTTTATAGGCATTAGCTTTTCAGTTCTTAATATTTTATGTGTTCTGTTCCTTATGAAAAATTAAGAAAATATGTAATTGCTTCTTAGTTTCTCTTTTGTCTGTAGAAAAGAGCATACTGTATGTACTATGCTGCATCTTCCGTTTTTCACTTCATAGTATATCTTGGAAATCATTGTCTATCAAGGACTTTTCTCTTTTTTTTAATGGCTGCTCAAGTTAAATTTTCAGGAAATTTGTGAGTTATTAAAAAACTATTAATATCTAGTAGAGTCTAATATCTGTTAATGTTTAAAAGAGTCTAATATCTTGGAAATCATTATCAGTGATATATGGACTTTCCTCCTTTTTTATGACTGCCCAAGTTAAATTTTTAGGAAATTTGTACGTTATTAAAAACACACTTTAAAAAATAATAGATAGATAAATTTTTATTAGTCTGCTGGGGCTGCCATAACAAAATACCAGACTAGAGGGCTCAAATAACAAATTTATATTCTCATAGTTCTGGAGGCTACAAGTCTAAGATCCCGGTACCTTTCTGGATTGGATTCTTGTGAGGCTGCTCTTTTAGCCTTGTAGATAGCCTTGCTTCTTGTAGTGTCCTCACATGGTCTTTCCTCTTTGCAAAAGGGTGGTTGGTGAGGGGAGGGGAGGAGAAGGGAATATCTGATCTCTTCCTTTTATAAGGATGGATATTAGTCCTGTCTGATTAGGACTTACTAACCTTAACTGCCTTCGTATAGGCTCAATTCCAAATATAATCTCATTAGGAGTAGGGCTTCAACATAGGAATTTTGGGGGAACAAACTTCAGACCTTAACATTATTGGAAACAAAATAAATACTCAAAACCTATTACTTCCGGGGATCCCTGGGTGGCTCAGTGGTTTAGTGCCTGCCTTTGGCCCAGGGCGCGATCCTGGAGTCCTGGGATCGAGTCCCACGTCGGACTCCTGGCAAGGAGCCTGCTTCTCCCTCCTCCTGTGTCTCTCCCTCTCTCTCTCTCTCTTTCTATGTCTCTCATAAATAATAATAAAAAAACAAACAAAAAAACCCCAAACCTATTACTTCCTAATCATTTTATTGTATTTTAATATTATCTGTTTGATGATTAGGTTGCATTTATTATCTTCTGATATATGGAAAGTTTGGTTAAGAATGCTGGCTTTAGTAAGTTGGTGTGGGTTAAAATCCTGGCCCCACCAATCATCCATCTGTGTCCTGAGCAAATTATTTAACCTCTTTCATGCCTTGCCTTGTTTACCCTGTGTAAAGTTGTAGAAATAGCAATCCTTGTCTCATAGTGTTATTTAAAAAAATGAAATATAAGCCTTTCTTCTTGATTTTTAAGATCTACTTCAAGAAACTTAACATTACCAGTTTAGCCCCTTTGTGTTCTCTCCCAATTACTAATCTCCTTCTACCTCCTCAGATACACTGTCAGGATGCCTGGGTGGCTCAGTCAATTAAGTGCCGACATCAGGGGCAGCCCGGTGGCTCGGCGGTTTGGCGCCTGCCTTCGGCCCAGGACCTGATCCTGGAGACCCAGGATCGAGTCCCGCAACGGGCTCCCTGCATGGGGCCTGCTTCTCCCTCTGCCTATGTCTCTCTCTCTTTCCCTGTGTCTTTCATGAGTAAATAAATGAAATCTTAAAAAAAAAAAAAAAAAAAGGGCCTACATTCAGCTCAGGTCATGAGTCCTGGGATCAAGACCGAGACAGGCTCCCTGCTGAACGTTCCCTTCCTTACTGCTCATGCTCTCTTACTATCTCTGTATCTTTCTCAAATAAATAAATAAAATCTTAAAAAAAAAGAGAAAACCATTGTCTTTGACTTCTAACATGGTTCGACTTTTTATAAAGTTTATGTGGCACTAATATGTAATGATACCCTGCCATGTTATATGTAACTGTGATTGGATGCTTATATAAATTTTTGTTATGTAAAGTTGTAAATTTTATTGTCAAAAAACATGTTTTTTGAAGATTTTATTTATTTATTCATGGGAGACATGCAGAGAGAGGCAGAGACATAGGCAGAAAGAGAAGTGGGCTCCATGAAGGGAGCCTGATGTGGGACTCCATCCTAGGACTCCAGGATCATGCCCTGGGCCGAAGGCAGGCACTCAACCACTGAGCCACCCAGGTGTCCCTTTTTGTCAAATTTAACAGTTTTATTACTTCTGGATTTTGTTTTATGCACTTTCCTTACTCTCAGAATATAAAGGAATATTTTTCATATTTTCCTTTTAATGTTTGCAAGGTTTCATTTTAATATTTAAATCTTTAATACATTTAATGGAATTTATTCTGGCATATTGCTGAATTATGGGCAAATATTATCAGCGTTCACGTGACTGTCCTTAAGAATCCGCATCCTTAACGATGTCAAAATATCATAGAACAAGGGATTTCATTTTATTTTTATATCAGTATTCTTAAGCTTATTCATAAATATTTTATCTTTTTGTTGCTATTTTATTTTTTAAAAGATTTTATTTATTTATTCATTAGAGACACACACACACACACACACACACACACACACAGGCAGAGACATAGGCAGAAGGAGAAGCAGGCTCCATGCAGGGGGTCCAATGTGGGACTCCAGGATCACACCCTGAGTCAAAGGCAGATGCTCAATCAACTGCTGAGCCACCCAGGCGTCCCTTTTTGTTGCTATTTTAAAGATATTTATTTGAGAGAGACTGTGGGTGTGCACTCATATGCATGTGCCCACCAGGAGGGGGAAGGGTAGAGGGGGAGGGAGAGGGAAAGGGAGAGAATCCTAAGCAAACTCCACTGGCTTGATCTCACAACTCTGAGAATCATGACCTGAGTAGAAACCAAGAGTCGGATGCTTAATTGACTGAGCCACCCAGGCCACCCCTGTTGCTATTTTAATTTAATTTAATTTATTTTATTTTATTTTATTTATTTTATTTTATTTTATTTTATTTATTTATTTTATTTTATTTTATTTTATTTTATTTTATTAATTTTATTTCAGTTCAGTTATTTTTAAAGATTTTATTTATTTGAGAGATTGTGAGCTAGTGCCCAAGCCGGGACTGGTTCAGAGGGAAAGGGAGAAGCCGACTTTTCCCTGAGCAGGGAGCCAGAATAGGGGCCAAGTCCCAGAACCCTAAGATTATAACCTGAACCAACAGCAGCTACTTTAACCAACTGAGCCAAGATGCCCCCTCCCGCCTTTAAAAAATGTTTCATTCATTTATTCATGAGAGACAGGGAGAGAGAGAGACAGGCAGAGGGAGAAGCAGGCTCCTCCCAGGGAGCCTGACGCAGGACTTGATCTTGGGACTTCAGGATCAGGCCCTGGACTGAAGGCAGGTGCCAGACTGCTGAGCCACCCAGGGATCCCCTCCCTCTGTTGCTATTTTATTTTATTTTATTATTTTATTTTTAATTTTTATTTATTTATGATAGTCACACACAGAGAGAGTGAGAGAGAGAGGCAGAGACGTAGGTAGAGGGAGAAGCAGGCTCCATGCACCGGGAGCCCGATGTGGGATTTGATCCCGGGTCTCCAGGATCGCGCCCTGGGCCAAAGGCAGGCGCTCAACCGCTGCGCCACCCAGGGATCCCCTCTGTTGCTATTTTAAATGAGTTTTTCTTTTCCATTATTTTATGTGTGTGTATACATATATGTGTGCATGTGTTTTTTTATTTTTTTATTTTTTTTATTTTTTTATTTTATTTATTTATTTATTTATTTTTTTTGCATGTGTTTTTTTAAATTGAATTCAAATACCTGCTATCTAACTAAATAATGATTGGTTAATTTTCTTGAATTTTTAACTAAACCATCATACCACCTGCAAATAAAGAATGTTTAGGTCTTTCTTTACATTTCTCATCCCTATTATTATTTTGTCTTGCCTAATTGTTTTTCCAAAAACTCAAATACGGTTTTAAATAATGGAAATAGTAAATATCTTTGTTTTTCCAGTGGGAATGCCTTTGATGTTTCCTTATTAAATTAGATGCTGGCTTTAGGGTTGAGCTGAATATATTACCATATTAAAGAATTACTGAGGGATCCCTGGGTGGCGCAGCGGTTTGGCGCCTGCCTTTGGCCCAGGGCACGATCCTGGAGACCCGGGATCGAATCCCACATCGGGCTCCCGGTGCCTGGAGCCTGCTTCTCCTTCTGCCTATGTCTCTGCCTCTCTCTCTCTCTCTGTGTGACTATCATAAATAAATAAAAATTAAAAAAAAAATAAAGAATTACTGATTGAATTTTGTTTTATTAAGTATTTTATCAAAAATGAGTGTGTTTTAAAGGTCTTCCATTTCTATGGAAGTGATTGATTTTTTTTTCCTCTGCTTTTATTCTGTTAATATGTGAATTATCTTAATGAATTTTGTAGTCCATCCAACCAGTCTTGCATTGCTAGAATTTTAAACCATACCAGGTCATTATTTTAAATATTTAGTTGTCATTGTTTACATTTAGTACTTTCCCAGTGGTATTTATTAAGTGACATTGGTCCTTAATTACCCTTTTTTTGGATACATTTAGGTACCCAAAAACATACCCCATTTAGTGTTATATTTGCTTTAAAAAATGCTCAAGAGCAAAATTAATACCTTTACATGATTAAAACAATAAAAAAAGTGAATTAAATATTTAACTCAAAAAGTTGTAAAAAGAAAACAAACTAAAAAGAGAAGAAAAGAAATAAAGATAAAAGTAGAAATTAAGGAGTTAGGAAATTAAAACTACCAAAATAATCCAGAATGCTTGTATAAGTCAGGCCCATGAAAAACTAGAGCAAGAGATTAGGGTAAGAGGTTTAGAAATTCCCAGATTACAAAAATAAGAAATGACAAGGTGTATTTACCATCAAAACAGAGGAAATTGAAGAAAATCTTTTAAAAGGGAGTACTTTGTATACAACTTTATATAAAAATGTTGAAAACCAACCCTGATTTTCCGTGAAAGCATAATTTTCTTAAATTGACTCCAAGCAGATATAAGGCAGAGAAATTTCCATAGACGAAATAGAGATGGTTAGCAATGAACTGCCCCACAAAGAGAAATAGAAACAGATTCAAATGTTTCTTTCTTTTTTTTTTTTTTTTTTAAAGATTTTATTTATTTGAGAGAGAAAACAAACTGGTGAGGGGCAGAAGGAAGGGGAGGAGAAGGAGACTTTGTACTGAGCAGGGAGCCTGAAGTGGGTCTTGATCCCAGGACCCTGGGATCATGACATGAGCTGAAGGCAGACGTTTAACCAACTGAACCACACAGGTGCCCCAGGAGGGTTTTTAAAAATATATATATATTCTGAATATTAATCCCTCATTTAAGTTTTTTTTTTTAAAGACTTATTTATTCATTTGAAAGAGAGCAAAAGAGAGAGAAAGAGAGTGCCCAAACCTGAATGTGGGGCACAGGGGCTCAGGGAGAGAGAGAGAATGTTCTGAGCAAACTCCACGTCCAGTACAGAGCACAAAGGCCCTCACAGGGCTGGATCTTAGAACCTGGAGTTCACCACCCAAGCCAAAACTAAGATTGTCAGCCACTTCACTGACTGCACCACCCAGGTGCCCTTGATCCCTTATTTGATACATGGCTGCAGATAATATCTCCCATATATTGGTTGCCTTTTTTACTTTCTTGATAATGTCATTTGATATAAAAAATATGAATGTTAATAAAGTCCAGTTACCCTCTTTTTTTCCTCTATTGATTATGTCTTTGGTACCCTATCTAAGAATTTGTTGCCAAATTAAGATGGCTTATCCCGGTGTTTTCTTTTAGCAGCTTTATGGTTTTATTATTATATTTAGGTGTATGGTCCATTTTGAATTAATTTGTGCTTATGATGAGACAGGCATCCAGCTTAATTCATTTGTATATGGAAATCTAAGTTGTCCCAGCATCATCTGTCTGTTGAAGAGAGTATTTTTTACCCATGGAATGGACTTGTATACTTGTCAAATATTAATTGGCTGTAGATGGGTAGTTTTATTTCTGAACTCATTGTGTATTCCATTGGTCTACATGTCTGTTCTAATGCAAGTACCAAACTGTTATGATAACTGTGTCTTTGTAGTAAGTTTTGAAATTAGGAAATGATTCTTCCAACTTTGTTTAAAGATTGAGTATTGTAGACCCATTCCAATGTTATATGAATTTGAAGATCTCAGCTTTTCCATTTCTCCAGAAAAGGCTATTAAAATTTTGATAGTGATTGCATTGAACTTGTAGATTGCTTTGAGTAGTATTGACACTTCAGCTATGTTAAATCTTCCTGTCTGTAAATATGGGATGTCTTCCCCATTCATTTAGACCTTTCTTTATTTCTCTCAGCAGTTTGTAGTTTTCAGCATACAAGTCTTCACCTCCTTGGGTATATTTATTTATATATAGATAATTTATTCTTTGGAACACTATTGTTGATGGAATTACTTTATTAATTTCCTTTTCAGATTGTACATTCCTAGTGTTTAGAAATACAGCTAGTATTTAAGTGTTGATCTTGTACCTGCAACTTTGTTTAATTTATTAGTTCTAGTAGCTTTATTGTGGATCCCTTGGGATTTTCTCCATATAGAGTTATGTCATCTGCAAATAGCCTTTTATTTCTTTTTCTTAAGTGTTCTGGCTAGAACTTTAAATATTTTGTAGACTAGAAGTGATGAAATTGTGCAGCCATTTTTTGTTTCTGATCTTGGAGGGAAAGCCTTGTGTCTTTGTTCATTCTGATGTTACCTGTGGGTTGTTCATATATGGCATTAACTATGTTGAGATAGTATTCTATTCTTGTTGAGTTTTATTTTTAATCTTAAAAGTGTTGGATCTTGTCAAACTTTCTTTACCATTTGACGTTATCATGTGGTTTTTACTTAGTTCATGTATTTTATTACATTCGTTATCTTCTATTGAACCACTCTTTGCATTACTGAGATAAATCCCACTTGGTTGTGGTATATAATACTTTCAATATGCTGCTGAATGTGGTTAACATTCTAGTTGATATCTAATTTGAGTTTATAACTTAATTAGCATTTAAGAACTCTGCTCCTATATATCCTGCCCCCATTTATGTTGTAATAAATGACATTGTAAACATTGTTAGCATAAATAACAGATATACAATTATGTTTTATGCATTTATCCTTAAAATCATGTAGGAAACATAAAGTGGACTTACAAACCAAAAATACAGCAACACTGCATTTTATATTTGTCCATGTAATTACTTTTACTAAAGATCCTTATTTCATTCTGTGTGAATTACTGTCTAGTTTCCACTTCAGCATAAATCTTTGACTCTCTTTAGCATTTCTTGTAGAATAGTTCTAGTAGTAAGAACTTCTGTCAGTTTTTTCTATATGTCTTTATTTCTTTTTCATGTTTGGATAATAGTTTTGCCAGACGGAGTATTTTTGTTTGAAAGATTTTTTTCTTTTATCATTTTATATATGTCATCTTACTACCTTTTGGCTTCGATGGCCTCTGATGGGAAATTGGTGGAAAATCTAATTGAGGATTCTTTGTACTTGATGTTATCAGTAGATAACATTTGTTGCAGTTAATGAACTGGCATTAATAGATTTGTTATGTGAAGTCCATACTTTATTCAGATTTCCTTATCTTTTATAATGTCCATTTTCTGTTCCAGGATCCCATCTAGGATACCACATTATATTCAGTAATCATGTCACCTTAGGCTAATCTTGGTTGTGATATTTCTCAGACTTTGTTTTTTTTTTTTTTGACTCTTTTGTTTTTGATGACCTTGACGGTTTTTAGGATTTAGGTATATTTAAGATGTCCCTCTATTGGAATTTTCCTGATTTTTTTAATGATCATTAGGTAGATTGGAGCTATGGGTGTTGAGGAATATTACAGAGATGTTTACTTTTTATGCTTTTGCCATTTTCATCATGTACAAGAGTATATCTATCAACATGATTTAAAATGACTGTTGAAGTTTATGTTGATCATTTTGCTGCAGTAGCATTTGTCAGGATTTTCCATTGTAAAGTCTCTACTCCATTTCCATGTTGTGCTCCTTTTTTTTTGGAAAGTGAGAGAGCATGTGCCCAGCAAGAGAGGGTGAGGGGCACAGGGAGAGGAAGAGAGAGAAATCTTAAGTAGGCTTCAAACCTTGCACCTGGAGCCTGAGGCAGGGCCCTGAGATCGCGACGTGAGCCAAAATCAAGGGTCAGCTCTTAAAATTGAGTGACCCAGGTGCCCTCCCCGCACTTGTATTCTTGAGAATTAAGTTACTGTCACCTTTAGAGTGGAGTATACAGATACTTGGACATTTTCTGCATAAGAAATTTGTCTTTCCTCCTACATTTATTAATTTATTTAGTCATTTAATTAACTATCCATTAGTAGGTACTCATGGATATTTTATAATCTGGGGCTATACGGGTGGTTCAGCGGTTTAGCTGCCTTCAGGGCCTGATCCTGGAGACCTGGGATCGAGTCCCATGTTGGTCTCTCTGTATGGAGCCTGCTTCTCCCTCTGCCTATATCTCTGCCTCTCTCTCTCTCTCTTTCTCTCAGGAATAAATGAATAAAATCTTAAATAAAATATTAATTTGGGGCTATAATAAAATACAGTTTTATTTTGTTGGTCAAAATTTTCTTGCTTTGGCCATTGCAAGCACTTTCACTTGGTTCCTCTGTCTTTTGACATACTCTATCCATTGATTTTTAAAAAATATTTGTTACTTTTTTTTTAAGATTTTGTTTATTTGATAGAGTGCACAAGCCAGGGGGAGCTGGAGAGGGGCTTGATCCTAGAATCCTTTTTTTCAGTCTTAGGACTTCCATTTAGTTCTTTATATATCTTTATTTTTTTGATGTGAATTTCTATTTTTTTCATTGTTAAGTGTATTTTTATTCTTTGTTGAAGCATTTTTATCATAGCTGCTTTAGAATCTTTGTCATGTAATTCTAAAATCTCTACTTTGTTGTTAGTATCTACTGATTGTCTTTTTCCATTTAAATTGTTTTTCTGGGTTTTGATTTAGGATACATGATTTTTTTTTTTTTTTTAAGTGAAGCCTGGAAATTTTGGGTATAATGTTATTATATTCTGAATTTCTTTAAACCTTCTTTAGCTAGCTTTATTTGACACTGCTCTGGCAGGGCTAGGAAGGCCTAACCTCAGTATTGCCAGGTGTAGTTTCCAAATCCAGGCTCTCCATTTGGCCACTGTTGACACCCATTGAGGTGGGAGGAGCTCCTTGTTATTGCTGGATGAGGGTAGGAGTTCTGGCTCCCCTCTGGGCTTTGGATGACTCACACTAACTGGGAGGAGTAGGAGTACCACCTTACTGCTCCCCACATAGCCTCCACTAACCCCAAATGATTCCAATCTAGTGGATATAGGAAATATTCTTTGTACTATCATTAAATAAAATAAAAATTATATTAAAAGTTTTTTATCTTTCATTCTGTGAAATTTTTTATGTCTAATTTCATATATTGCGTGTTCATAATTTTCGAGTAAATATATGGAAATCCATGAATACATTGTTACTTGATAAGGGGACACATTCAAATCACTACACAAATCACTACACAAGATACTGTAGTCTGGGAGAACTAAAACTGTATGGTGATCTTTTCTTATTCTTACCCACCCCTCCCCTTTTGACTTTTGTCTCTAACATTTAACTTGGCTGCCATTGTTCTTTATGTCTCCATTGCTGAATTAGTTTCTGGAGTATACTGATACGGGTACTTAATAATTTAGACCTTGGCAGTGGAGACTGTATAATACTTTACACTTCTTTTTTCAATATTTTATTTTCCATTTTGTTGCATAGTATTTTTAATGGAAAGCAAGAGGGTTTCTGCAGAGTAAAGATGTAAATTCATACTGTGCTGTAAGCTGTCATGTGCTGTAAAAAGAGTTTCAAAAACAGCCCTTTTGCCAATAATGAAAACTACCTGCACAATCTACAAATCACTTAATTTAGAATGTTTTGAGGTACCATAGGGTATAATGAGATCTTAGAATATACTGTCATCTAAGAGAAAGAAGTAAAAAAATTTTTTTTTATTTTTGGCTAGGTCTACATAGAGGCAAGTAAGTTTAAGGGTCTATTTATAATTTGTTTATAATTATTTTATCATGAAATGATTTTTTCCTATAAAATAATTAAAATTATTTAATTATGGCAATAGGGATAGGACAGATAGGTATTTTTAAAAGTTGGAATTGAGTTCGTAAGACACAGACCATTAAGAATCAACTTTTACAGATTACTTGTCTTTCAGTTAAGCAGTGTTTTCGTATGTATATATTTTAAAGTCTTTTAAAATATTTTTTTAGGTAGGTAGCCATCCAAGCTTTCTGAAAGAGGTTCGAGACCATATGCAGGACTCTTTCTTAATGCAGCCTGAGGTAAGCAGGAATGTAGCTGTGGTTAAGCCCTTGACAATTTCATGTCTTTATTATGTGAAAAATCATATGCATTTTGAAGTGTATTAAGATTTATGAACTTAAAATATGTCAGGTGATGAATGTGTTCTTATGTTATCATAGGCAATCTTTTTTTCACTAAATTTTACATGTATTGTGGTATGCTTGTTTGCTTTTAGGTATTTGTTAAAAATTATTTTCAGATAAATTTATGCTTAGTAACTTGTCTATAATAGACATTTAAATAGGATACAAAAGGCTCTCTCCTTTGTGCCTACCTCAAAGATAATAAAAACCCTTTATTTTATAAAAAATTTCAAAATTGCATTCCTTAATCCAGATGAATAGATTAGTACCTAAATATGTGAATAATAAATGTATACAATTAATTACCATAACTGTAGTACAGGGAATTTAATATTGACATAATACTGCTATATAATTCATCTATTGATCTTATTCAAATCTTAAAACATTAATGTTTCTTGCAGTAAATGGAAAAAAAAATTGTTTCTTGTTTAGGATCCAATCCCAGATCATAGGCCATTATTTCTTTAAAAATGTTTATCTCCTCCCCTTCCCCCTTCTTTTGAAACTCCAATTCTATATATATTAGATCCTGCTACTGTCCCATGGTCCTTGTGACTCTATTATTTGTTTTCTTTTTTTGGTCTTTTTTTTCTTCTTCATTTTGGAGACTGTCTATTGTTGTTATCTTTAATTTTATTAATCTTTTCTAATATTAGTCCCATGTGGTATATTTTGTGTCTCAGATCTTGCATTTCTCATCTCTAGAAGTTCATCTGGATCTTTTTTATACCTTTTATTCTTTGCCTCATTATGTTCATGTTTTCTTCTGCTTTCTTGAATATATCAGCATATTTATCATAGCTCTTTTAACATTTTTGCCTATTTTCATAGCTGTCATTTCTAGATCTGTTTCTACAGCTTGATTTTTTAAAAAAAATTTCTATATAATGAGTCATTATGTTTTGTGGAATGTTTAAAAGCCATTGTTTCCTATCTTTTGTATAGTTTTCTGGTTTTTAAAAGTGGGAGGTTGAGTCTAGTCTCTATACTCTATCATGGCAGAGATTGGAAGTCCTATCTGCTTTAATCGGAAATAGTTCCCTAATCTTTGTCTTTCATGACCTTAACATTTTTGAATACTATAGGACATTTAATAGAGTGCCCCTCAGTTTCAAGTACATCAAGCTTTTATCTCTTGAGTACCTTCCCCTGTGGTTTACTTACTTGGTCAAAATGTTATAGTATGTATTATCTACAATATAAAAAAAATTAGGGGAAAGTTTTAAAATCATGTGATGATTAATATGATATTCATATGGAATTGGGTGAAATTTAAATGCAAGGCACCATTACCTTACCAGTATCTTGTTATAATTAGTACTACCTTATTCTTTTTCACTAAATTTTAAGTAGGTTTATTTTCTCCCGTGCCTACATGGGAAATATAATAATTGTGAATTTGTTCCAGTTAATTTCATTTTTTTACCTTACTCAATGTATATGTATAGGATGAATGAGATTTAGATATTATTATTCTGATTGTTTACACATAAAACAGAAAACATGGCATGAACGGAATTTTTTTTTTTTTTTTTACTAATGTTCTTTTGTTAAATGGGTCCTTTTATTTTTGAAGTAGTGGTGGCTATGAAAGTGGCTGTGTTAAAATATTTTCAATATTAATGATTCTATCTTTCTGATAGTACTTTCTCATTCTCTTCAGATAAAAGTATTTGTCAGTGTGGACCAGTTGCTTAGCTCCTTGTTTACTTGACCCAATTCAACTGGTCTACTTTTTATTGGTACGTCTTAAAACTTACTAATTACTTAACATTCTGCCAATAAAATTATTGTCAACTTGAAAGATGTTTCTAATAAGTTAAAAAAAAATCTAATCTAAGATTAGATTACATGGTTGGACATTTATATTGATAAAAGAGTTCTTGATGGGTGCTGCTACATGCAGGTCTTATACAAACATCTACTAAGAGCTGCTTGCTTTTTCTCTCTCTAATCCTGTGATCTAATGGCAAGTGTCCTGATATTTTTAGCATTCCTAATTTATACTGTGGTGCCAGATTTTAAACATTCTTTTTTCTTTCATTGTTTTATTGATGTGTTTTCTTTGACCCTTTTCCTATTATAAAAGTTTGAGTTATCATATAGGCCTCAGGAAAATATTTTGTCATTTCAAAACAAAAAACCAGCATTTTCTTCTGTTGTCTTTGTAATTTTGGGAGAGTCGTAATTAGACTTAATAAGTTTGCGGCTACTCTTCTCTCTTCTTTGTTACCATTCTTTTACTGTTGATGAGTGTTTCTTTTTGCAGTCTATCAGAGATTGAAGAATGAGTTGATTTCCACTTTGAAAAGTAAAACTTAGGACTTCCTTGAAGTGATATTTAAGTAAATGAGGACTAGGTAGTATTGGTTATTTTTTATGATATCAGAATGAATATAACATACATGCCTGGCACATAAGTAGCTAGAGTTTTTGTTTTTGTTTTTGGTTTTGGTTTTGGTTTTGGTTTTGGTTTTTTATAAATTCTTCTATTTGTTGTATGCTGAGAAAGTTGTATTTTTTCTTTTTCATTTTTTGATGTTAATGTTAGTTACTTGTTTTTGATTATTTTACCTTCAATTTATTACCTTTATTTTCTAAAATCTTGTGGCGTTCATGAAATTTCTCCATGCAATTTACCCATTTTGTTATTTTTGGCCTGATTGTCATCTTCCCTGACATCTAATAGTTATCCATCCATGGAACACTTTGAGGCCTTTTCATATCATCATATTGTATCTAGACACTGTTTGGTATGACGATGAATAAAATCTCAATATCAGGTGGAAAGATGGATACAATTATTTTGTAATATATGTAGTATTTGATTTAACAGTTTATGATGGTTGTGTAGCCAGCCTCTCAGAAGAGAGATCAAACACAAGTTGTACCTTAAAGACTTGTTTTTCCTTATGCTTGATTTCTAATTGTGACTATCATGTTTTTAATACAAATACAACAGTTCATCTGCTGTATTTGTATTTTTGTTAAACTGTGTATATTTCAGTTATATTACTTTTATCTAATAAGTTTCAAATGTACCTTCTTTGGTCTTACCATTATATATTTTACCTTGTTTCTTTGAGTTACATGTTGGCAAATACTCTTGCCAGAAGTATCGGACTGTTCTTATCTCTTGACTTAAGAGCCCCAAATCCTGTTAAATGACATTTTTTTTTAGTTTAAAAACATTTAAAATAATGTTTTATTGTGGTTGAATGAGGTTTTAAATGTGATATACATAGATGATTAATTGGTTTTAAGAGAAGTTCAGAAGTTCTTGAGACAATAGCACAGCTCAATGGAAAAAGTATTTAACATCAAATTATCCTTCTGAAGGACCCTAGTCCTTTGATACAAGGCTTATATGTTGTAGGTCCATTTAATTTATTCCATCAAATGACAAAGAGGTGGTGTCATGGTAAACAGAAGAGACTCTGTGCCTTTGTTTTTCAGTTTTTACTTTACCTATATGTGGGGATTCTATTTAATTATAATAGAGAAAAGCCCTATTTTTTGAAGGAGACTTAGCTGAGATCATTACTTTTGTTTGAACCTAATTTAGTTGCATTGTAGTTAAGTTTGCATCCAGATGAAGATTTCTGACCCACCAAACCTGATTAGAGATTAACAGAATTGTTTTTCAGAAAGAAAAGGTGTACTAAAAAGATGATAATTTTTTCTAATTAAATTATAGTTCTCTTAATTATCTTTTTATGTTTCAAATTTTAGAAATATGGAAAACTGACCACTTGTACTGGTTGCCGAACACAGTGCAGGTTTTTTGATATGACTCAATGTATAGGTCCTAATGGATATATGGAGCCATATTGTTCAACTGCTTGCATGAACAGTCACAAGACAAAATATGCAAAATCACAAAGTAAGTTTCAGATATTTGGAAAGTTAAAAAAAACCTTAATAACATGACTGATTTCTTAACTACTCTTTCCCCATAACTTTGTTTTTATACTTGTTTTTAACTCCATACACTATTTTTTATTTTACCACATTAAACTTTATTACTGTAGACTTTTTCAATGGCTTTGACCATTCCATATTTCTTTTATTTTCTTTAATTATAAGTTATTGGTGGAATTCTGTCCATGTCTCCAGTAGCTAAAATTGTTTTTCCTTCCAAAGATCTAAGACAGATTGTTTCATATATCCATGTATATTTTAGAGACATGATGTCAGACTCTTTATGACAGTATTTTTTAAGGTGCAGATAATCTTGAAATTAATAAAAGAGTAGTTTACAGGAGCTTCCACTAAAAAAATTACTCTCAGAGGTCAATTAAGATTTTGTTGTAGACTTTTATCACTTTATAGAGAAATCAGATATGTACCTTTTCTCTCCTAGGTTTGGGAATTATTTGCCATTTTTGTAAGCGAAACTCTTTACCTCAGTATCAAGCCACAATGCCTGATGGGAAACTGTATAACTTTTGCAATTCCAGTTGTGTTGCTAAATTTCAGGTTTGTTATTTATTTTAGATAACTCTCACTCCCAGTAAAATACACATAAAAAACAAATAGTGTACTGTGCTTTATCTTTATTTAATGTGCTAAGTTTTGTATATAGTTTGTTGAGTGTCAAACTGCAGGGTGGAAATTATAGGTAGAGTCACAGTAGCAGACATAGCTGCAGCAGCTTACCACTTAGAATGAATAATCTAATTGCCTTTTTTTTATTTATGATGGAGACTTTAAGGAAAATAAATTTTAGTATAATTGAGCTCAGTGCCTGATGTCTACTATTTTCTTAGTTGATAATTTCAATAATATGTAACTTTACGGGAAATTGTTTTGTGATAAATGGTGAAGGACATAGGTGTATTTAACCTGGAAGTGAGCATAAATGTCTGCTTCATATATTAGAAATATGCCTTGTAGAAAGGGGATTGGACTTGTTATAGTGGACCCTAATTTGATTTTAGATGAGTTTAGGGAGACATTTTTCATTTTCGTAAATATAAAGAACTTTCTGACATAGTTCTTCAAAGTTGATTATGGATAATCTCAGAAGGTTACTGGAAGTAATCTCAGAAGTATTACTGCAAGTGTGAAAACTTAAAATTACTGACCACTGAGCAGGAAGAGTTGAAAAAGGGGATTCAGCATTAGTTAAGTAGAATGAGTAGGTAAGTTTACCTTGCTGTAGATACAGATTTCAAAGTATTTATTCAAAGGTTCAAATCAATATATAAAGTGATTCCAGTTAATCTTCCAGCAGTTCTACAGTGTTGCAGACAGTGTTCTGTGTAAGTTAAACTGAAAATGCAGTCTCTTAAGTATGTTATAGTATTTATAACCATTATTAGCATTTAAATTCAGGTGGTTATTAATTCAGCCAGGTGAATGTTGTTTTTATTAATAGTTCTAACCTTGACTGAGTTTAGGTAATAAACCATTCTCAAGACTAAACTTTTATTTTGGAAGTTGGGATCATGGCCATTGATACATACTTAGAGTGGTAAACATTGCTTCTGACTTGTTGGCTTTTCTTAAACCAGAAATTAAGGAGTGAGGATTAATTAGATGAGAGAACAACAGTATCTTTGGCATGCTGTTTCTCAGATTTTAATTTTCTTTATTACTTTTTGGTGTTGGTAAATGAAATGTTAATAGAAAATGTTTTAGCTACTTTTTTCATTTCAGTAAAACTTATATTGCCCATGATTTGATGAGACCATTGGTATATGCACATTGTATATTTTAAGGAAAACGCTTAATGTAGACTCTTATTTCTGGAGAGTGCATCCTGTTAAGTCTGTAGGCAGCCTCATTGCTGTAACTCTGCATAAAAGTGATATAAAGAATAGAAAACAACATTTTTTTCCTTTATCTTAAAGCAAACCATAGATTTTGAACTTTTATTTTCATTAGATGTTTTTCCATTTCAGAATAAGGTATATAGGTAACAGGATAGTATTCATTTATTTTGAAAGTATAGTTGACTTTAATGGACAATTTTTTTTTTTTGAAACATTAAGGGCCCTGTTGCTGGTTTTAATTTAAAAAACTTATTCACCTGCTATCTTAAAATCTGCATGTTTTAGTTTTTAACGGATTTTAATTGTGTTGTATGATGCATGGAGAAGTTTTAAAAAATGATAAGGTTTTCTTTTTTTATAAAGATGTTTTTTCCTCTCTTCACTGTCACCCTGAAAAAATTTTTAATTTTAATATATTCAGAAGATTATATGTAATATGTGATATATATTAGAGAATGATAATTAAATATCAGTGTACTCACCACTCAGTTTACATATTAGAACAAAACTTAATAGAATTTTTTTTTTAATTTTTTTTTTTAATTTATTTATGATAGTCACACAGAGAGAAAGAGAGAGAGGCAGAGACACAGGCAGAGGGAGAAGCAGGCTCCATGCACCAGGAGCCCGATGTGGGATTCGATCCCGGGTCTCCAGGATCACGCCCTGGGCCAAAGGCAGGCGCCAAACCGCTGCGCCACCCAGGGATCCCAAAACTTAATAGAATTATTTATTAGGGAGCATGGGAGAGTGGATGTGTGTGTGTGCATTCACCAGCGGTGGAGGGCAAAGGGAGATGGAAAGAGAATCTCAAGCAGACTCTCTGCTGAGTGGGGAGCCTTGTGCAGTACTCTATCTCACAACCCTGAGATCATGACCTGAGCTGAAACCAAGAGTCATTTGTTCAACTGAGTCACCCAGGTGCGCCTGGCACAAAACTTTTTAACTCATGTATGCTTATATCTTTTCCTATTCTATAAATTGTTTTAGCTTCTTAAGATGTAATAAAACTAAAATTATTGGTATCAATTCCAGTCTCTAAATCTTTTTGCCCCTAACTTTATAAAAGAAATGATCAGTTTAAAAAAAGTATTATAGGCTGTTTTCACTGATAGACTTGGAATTAAAATGATAGCAATATTGCATATGAGACAAATTATTACTTAAGATAGCTATTAGAAAGAACTAGGAGCCAGGCTTTTTAAAATGTTTAAATACTAGTTCAGAACTTGTTCACCTTTAACTATTATTTGCTTAAATTTTCTTACAGTTAAAAGATCATACCTGAGCTGTATGATTTTTTTCCTTTTTCATGTTATTTTAAAATTAGTAGTAGTAATCCTGTAGTAAAAAATGAGTCTCAATTTCATAAAATTTAGTGTACTAATTATAATTTTTAAAGACAAAGTTCAGAAATGTAATTTTATGTGTTGAGGAAATATTTAAGGAAGATACATACTATTTTTTGGACATAGTCAATATATAATAGTAGTGGCAAATAAAAATTCTAAAATCTGTATCAGACTCAGTATCTTTTGTTCTTTGTTTTAGGCTCTAAGTATGCAGTCATCTTCAAATGGCCAGTTTGTAGCTCCAAGTGATATTCAGTTGAAATGCAACTATTGTAAAAATTCCTTTTGTTCAAAGCCAGAAATCCTGGAATGGGAGGCAAGTCCTATTTTGTTATGAATATTGTCTTGCTTAAATGAGAGTCTAGTAAAATAATAATGGTGTTTCCATTTGATGACCTATTTCTTAATGGATAAGGATTAGTTCTTCAGATATTGTGATGATTGAATTATTTACTTTCTTTTGTGGGAATAAAATCAACAAAGGATCTGATTATTTGGTCAAAAAAAATTATTGAAGTCCTATTCACTATACAATATATTTGTAGTAGTGTATAGAAAGTTATTTTGTTTAGCTGCATACTTGGAGCATCTGTTTATACTGTATTTTTCCATTTCCCCCCATCCTTATAAATATTGTCTGTGAACTATAATATTTTATATTGCCTGCTACCTGTACAAATTAGAATTTGTCACCATGTTTTCATTTAATATTTTTAAAATTTATAATTTTATAAAAGAATCCTAATAGAAAGTTATTTAACCTTTCTCATCACTCTTGCCTTCACCAGTTTATTAATTTCCTTTGCCATATATTTTGCCATTAGCAAAACCTGATAATTATTTTTGTTTAAATAAGGGAACAGTAATGGATGGATGTGTGGATGGATGGGCAGTGGACAGACCTGTTGAACATTGCTTTCTTGATCAGTTTTCATCTTTGGCCATTCTTTTTTTTCACCTTTCTCGAGGGCATGAAATATGTAATAAAATAGTATACAAGATATAAGTACCAATAATAGATTGATTTTGAGCTACAACTTGCTAGTAGTTATTGGCAAGTCACTCAGTAGCTGAGTCTTAGGAGAAAGATTACCAGAACCTGACTACATGATTAGTAGAGTACTTTGGAAGTCTGAAATTTCATTATTTTAATACTTTAGTCTCTAGAAAATTGTTTAGCTTGCTATTTTGTTTGGTGCTTTCTCAAGAGCATTTAAACCAGTTATTTTTGGAGACTGTTGTTGGCACCCAGATGGTTTTTAGTGAATAACACCCTCTTTAAATCATATGGCAGGAAAAATGTTGAAGGCCTAGTAAGAATAAAGGAATGGTAGGGAATGAGGAAAAAAATCCATAAACAAGCACAATGAATAATGTTACATAGGGAATAAAGACCCTGCCTAAATTGAATTTTGATAATACTAGATGAAATTGAGGTCCTTTCTACCATCTCCATGTTAGTGCTACCTGGCTTTTGTAGTCTTGGTGTTGCTTTTATGAACATGGAGGTTAAGTGTTGGAAGGAATTAAGAAACACATTCAAACTGAATGAGAGTTGAGCCTGTCACTCAGGCGATTGAGAATTCAGGGGTCTCTTCTTCTCATTCCATGGTTGGCATTTGCAGTTTCCTTGTTGCTCTTTTTCCTCTTGTAAGTTGTATGTCCATGATGGGGCAACTTTCCACTGATGATTGCCTTACTATTTGAGTTGCTTCCTAGACTCTTGCACCTTCCTTGTCTTGGTCTTCAGCTGTCTTTGCCAACTGTTAGGTAGATGGATTAGACCTAGTCTGTATCCTCCATAATAACAGAGGGGAAAAATTGCTGCCCTGGGAATTGTAACTTGTTTATGTTTGGCTGGTTTTTGGAAAGTACCTTTGGCTATTGTAGTTTTGGGGCCAGGAGAAATAACTAGATAATACTATCCTTACTCCATTCAGGGGAACCAACTCAGGCTAAAGTTTAGCAGTACACTGTGTGATGGCCCCAAATTGAATATTTTATCCATGATAGGTCTGTTACTATTAAGCTGTGATAGGAATGTGATTGAGTCTACTTGACTATACTCAACAAAGAATATTTCTTTTTGAGTGAAACTGGTGTTAATGTCATATTTCTCATCTTTTTGTAGTTTACCCATGTTGTATCTTCTATTGTTTTTCCCCCATTTCTCCAGTTCCCTTAGCAACATCAGACTGCCATCTTGTTCTAGTGATACTTTTACTATTTCACTGAGTAATTTTTGGATAGTTAATGGTATTGAATTTTGTGGAGTTCTTTTTAAATAAAGCAGTGAATTAGTTAAATAGTTGTCTGTGGCCTATAGGAAATGTATCCCAAGGATTTATCAATCACGTTAACTAGGTAAATGATTTAACTTTGTTTCTGTAAAAGTGGCTTGTTTATTTCTTAAACTTGTTCTTGAGGTGGTTGTCAAATACTTACCAAGGTTCCCATTGTGCATTTAGAACAAAGTGCATCAATTCTGCAGCAAAACTTGTTCAGATGACTATAAGAAGTTGCATTGCATAGTTACATATTGCGAATACTGTCAAGAGGAGAAGACTCTTCATGAAACAGTAAATTTCTCTGGCGTTAAGAGACCTTTCTGTAGTGAAGGCAAGTGTATATACAGTGTTGTTCATAACTTTTATTGATATTTAATGTTAATTTTTTGCCAAAATATTTTCAAAATATATAACTACATATGTCCAGAGTAGCTGTACAATTTTAGTGTAGCTGAACCAAAAAAAAAAATTGAATTTGATTTTCTACTGACTTGTTTTGTTATTTTAATTTGTAGATTCTAGGCCTCAAGGTATTTTATCTCTAAAAAGTTGATAACCGTTTTTCCCATTAAAAGGAAGTTTTAAAAATAAAAATATTATATGTCATTTCTCAACATAGAAATTGTGATCTGAAGATTGATTTTCCAAGTGGATTAGAATTACTTTCCATTGGGTTCATTTCCCTGCCCAGCTTCCTGCCTAGTCTACAAAGGTTTTCAGTATATCAGAAAAAAAATCATATGTGGCATTACTACAATGGGAAAATACTTTTAGGTTTTTAATTTGGAATACCAGGCAACACTGCCTCTTGTTATTGTATACTCAAGAATTCCTTTTCTCGTCTCATTTATACTTTGCTGCTCTGGTACCAGGCAGCTGATTATAGAAATGAACTGTTCTCATTCTAATTCTCCAGAGATAGGAACCAGGATTGTAACTGGGTTTTGGGCTCTTGTTATTACCTTTCCCTAAATGTCACATTCTCTCTAAGCTGGCTTTCGGTTTCTATTCTTTCTTTGGCCCCAGGCACTAACTTTCCCAGCTTTTCTATCAGCTATCCTCATCTGTTTTTTCCAGTTGTTTTTTTTTTTTTTTTTTTTTTTTTTCTCCACTGGATCCACTTTTTATATGAATTTCTACTGCTAGTTAGGGGCAAGAAAAAGGTTGGAAAATCCTAAATGCCAGCAATATTGAATGACCAAAAATTCAAAAGATCTATTGGTCCCTTCAGTTAGTGCCTTTGTCTAATACATTATACATTTCACATATAAGGTTATATATGTAAGAGGGTACTGCTTATAAAACAAGGCATTCCTGTTTTTATAGGTTTGAGTACATTTCATCTGGAATGAGAAAGGTAACCATGTTTACTGTTAAGATCATAGCTGTGATGAAAAGTGACAGTGTTTCATTGAAAAGATTGATGCTGAATTAATTTAATTCTACACCTGAATTTTTCTGCAGTGAGAGTCTTAGTGATTCTTAAGTGAATATATTGGTGTTGATGGCTAACATACCTATCCATGATCTTGTACCATTTAGATAACATGGATTTTATTACTAAAATGAATAGACAAGTAGCAGCAAATAAAGAATTGGCATATAAGAGTCTAATATGCAATTGGAGGGACTTAATATCTCTAGGCAATACAAGGTAAAAAAGGACGTATGTCTTCTTCCTGTTTAGTAATGTATTTTGTGCTTTTTCTAATTGCACCTAGTTCTCTCCTGGAACTTGGCAGAAATAACAAAACATGTGTAATACCTGGTACTACCATCAAAATCTAATTAGAAACTAGATAAAGCTTTAATAAAGGTATAATATTAAGACTTTTAAATATACTTCATATTAACAGAAATCATAGGATAGTACATAATTGCCAAATAAAATGATAGAAAACAATTGCAGTTTGAGTTCACAGATAAGAAAGAGTGTTTAAAACTAGGTTTACTAAAGATTTTGCAGAGGAGGTGTAATTTGAGGTCCTTAGTAATGGGTGAGTAGGATTTCAGTAGATAGGAATGCAAGGTCATTTTTATGTGGTACAGTATTAGTAAAAAGTATGGAAATTATTTACTTTTTATAGAGATATTGTAGAGATTAAAGTTGATATGTAAAAAGACTTAAATTTAATGCATTCATGAAGCAGATAAAATAAATACTTTATTAAAAGAATACGAAATATTTTCCCTGGACAAGTCAATAAACCAGTTTTACTTTCCTTAAGGTCCATGTAGGGTGACAGAAAGGTAAGGCTAGAAAATTTGGCTTTAAATGTCTACTTAGCTGAGTGTATCTTTAAGTTTACTCAGTGCTTCTCAACAATCTACATTGTTTCTCTAATGCCTATTTGTGATGTTTACTATATAAACATATAATAGCTTAGCAGGAATGTATTTAAATAGAGCAAACAAAATAGTTACCAGATGTTACTAGATTTGAAAGTCTTAGAACATTAATTATTTGAATACACATGAGATCTAATATAATATTCCATATTCTGTTCCAGTATTTACAGGTTGTTGTTGATCATAGTAGATTTCGGTTTTGCTCAGAATAAAAGGACTTTATATGTGAACTTACAGACACTTCGTAAAGCCAATGATCTATTTGATTTATAAGCTTTTTCTCACCTCAAAGGATAGTTTTTGATTTTTTTTTGTTTTAATATTAAAACCTTGTATTTTTCAGGCTGCAAACTATTGTATAAACAGGATTTTGCACGACGTTTAGGATTGAGATGTGTTACTTGCAACTATTGCTCTCAACTGTGTAAGAAGGGAGCAACTAAAGAACTTGATGGTGTCGTGAGAGATTTCTGTAGTGAAGACTGCTGTAAGAAATTTCAGGATTGGTACTACAAGGCAAGTAACTAAAATTTTTTATTATAGCAGCTGCTTTATCCAATCTTTAATAAAATATTACAGTTACTATTACAAATATGGTAGCTTATTTACTTAAAAAACGTACACATACTAAGCCCAGCCCAGATAATAGAATTCATTAAAATTTTTGTCATTTCAGAAAGTTTTTCTGTGTAACTTGAGGTAGCATTTTTACTTGTCTTATAACTTACCTATTCCCAAAACTAGGATATATCTTTATTTTCAGCAATACAGTTTAACCAAATGGATTATTTCTCTAAAATTTATTGTCTTTATTTCACCAAATATAAACAGACTACTTTATCAGTGTTGAACATTGTTTTAGATGCTTAGGATGTATTTTAAAACACTTTGTTCCTTTTTACCTTTTTAGTTGTGGATCTTTGGAGAGTTTCAAAGCGAAAAGACACTATATGGATAGAGACCAAAAATATTTAATTTGAAACTATAAATGTGTGTGTGTGTGTGTGTGTGTGTGTGTGTAGTATTATAATCTACCTCTAGAAAAGATAATGGACTTTTTGTCCATTACATTGTTTTTTTTTTTTTTTTTTTCTAGGTGAGAAAAATTAGTGTAAATTTGGGCTTTGTTTGGTCAGATACTACCCAAGAAAAAGTAATTAGTTCATATGTCCATAATATGGAAAACCATCTCAGTATTAAAACTTCATTATGGTGGCACTTCTAAAGCATGTGAAGACAGACATCATAACTTTAAAGCTGTGAAATATTGCTAAAAGAAACAAAGGGTTAAAATGGTTGAAATATATAGAATATTATTTAGTTTATTTAATGAACGTGATTAGTGTTAATATTATATAGTAGAATTACAAACATTCTTGGTGTAGTTCTTGACTGTCTACAGCTCAACATATCAAGTAACATTTTTTAAATAGGATGCTTTCCAAGTTGAAAGAGGTTGTGGAGGCTAAGAGTTTTGGTGTAGTTTTAAAATTACTTCATAATTTTACTGTTGCTTCTAATTTTCTTACCACTAGGGGCACCTGGGTGGCTCAGTAGATTAAGTGTCCAAGTCTTGATTTCAGCTTTAGTCAAGATCTCAGGGTCATGAGATGGAGCCCCATGTCTGGCTCTATGCTCAACATGGTGTTTGAGATTCTCTCTTTCCTCTTCTTGTGTCCCTTCCCTGCTCAAGCTCTGTCTCTACAATAAATTTTTAAAAACTTAAAAAAAAAAAAAGTCTTTCAATTAAGGTTCAAATTTTAGAAACACAGGATAAACGTACTGACACTCTCTAACATTCATTTCTTTTAGTCTAAACAAACCTTTTGTTTTATTATAGACACTAGCAATTTTGAGAAATGATTCAAAATGTTACTTTAGTAGCTTTAAAAGCTCAATTTTGTATAATACCTACAAATACTGTCCACTGTTCAGGAGGTTTTATTAATGAAAATTTGTTTTGTACTCAAAATAGTAAAGTTATTTAGTGGCTACAGATGGGAAAATTCCATTTTATTCTTATTTCCTGTCATCCTTTGTTTATTTTATAATTTTAGAGACAAAAATTGTTACCATGTGATAATGATGATTTCTCTGTTGCTTTACAAATTTCTGCCTAATTGTGTAATTGTGAATCCAAACCTTTAATATTTTAAAATCCTTTTTGGAGGATTTTGTTTTTTGATCACAGAACACTGAATGTATATCTCTGTCTTCTTTCTTTGAATAAATTCTTCTTGCCTTCTTTTATATTATTTAAAATAGAGAAGTCTTGGTTATTTTGTTTTTCTTTTTTGGGGAAGCAAAGAAATGTTCTTTGGCAAAAGACCACATTATTCTAGATGTTGCCATTTTTCCATTTTTCTGTTTAAAGGATAATTGTGTCTAATGTTTTTATTTACATAATGTTTAGTGATGAAATTTTGGCGAGGCAGTGCATTCCAGAATATATAATAACATGTTAGTTAAATAACCAGTTGTAATTGTCTGTTGGCATAAAGTCAATATTCTGTACATTAAACACATTTTTATTATTATTCCTTATCTTATTTTAAACTTAACAAATGTATAATATGCACAGTGGCATTATTACATACTATACTAATCTGAGGAATTAAGGTAAGAGCATTTTTGTGATATGGTAGGGATTTGTAAAGCAAGTAATGATTTTTCTGTACAATCAATAGGAATACCAGCTTTCAGATGAAGAAGAGTTAACCCTCCTTATTCATCATTGGCTTCTTTGTGGCAGCAGCCAACACTATAATCAAGGAATAACTTTGTTCTGTATGCTTTCTACTTGAGTCAAAATGTATTTTCTTAGACCTTTCATGAGTCTCTTCTATTCACTGCTACATCCTGTCATCAACTTGAAAACGTAGTAAGTTGAGTCTCAAACCGAATTATGATTTCTTTGACCTTTCCTCTTCCACTTTTTAAATTTAAAACTCAAGTTTTAGATTTTAGTTCATTAAAACAAAATGTGACCCTTAACTGTCCAACTTTGATTAGAAAAATAATTTATAAAAAAAATGCCTCATCAAGGAAACTTTAAAACCAGAAGCTAGCCAGTCCAGTTGTTAACTTCACCTTTAGTCATGAGCATTTGCTTCCTCACCAGAGGAGTTCATAAATTGTATTTTCCACTTTCTTTGTGCCTCAATTTCAGAGACTATCTAGAGTATAAATAACTACATTTTTTATTTATTTAAATTAAATTTAAATATTTATAATTATACTTTAAATTTTTGGCTTTTGTTTCTTGACAAGACATTTTGAATGGTCTGTTTTTTGGTTTATGTAATGGTTTGCATTTGGATTTAAATAGAGGTTTATTAAATACTGTCTTCTAAATTGGAATACAAAATCTGTTGAAATCATGCAACCAAAAAATGTTGAGAATAAGGTTAATGTTTTTTTCTTCTCCCAGATCGTTTTTTAGAAGGAGGTAGATTTTACTATTCCTCAAAATAAATGTTTCCAGGCATAATGTGAAACCAGGTGGGATAATAGTTCTTTTGATCTCTATAAGTTTGAAATTTTAGGAGAAAAAGGGCTTATTATTGTAATGGAATAATAGTGAGGTGTTTGATAATGTGAAGTTAATTCAGAAGACCTAATGTTTCTCCAGACTCCTTCACTGTACTTAGTAGAACTAATAATCTTTTAAGTGTTAAGTGTTATTACTTCAAATTACAGTTCTTTAACGAGGATTTTGATTTGTTGTACAAACCAATAGTAAATGGCAGCCTTCTTTAATATGAGTGCCCTGCAATACTATAAAAGTATTATGTTTTATGGGCTTTAATCAAATTAATACTTATGTTTTAGTAAATCTTAGTTATAAAAGGATATCTGGGTAAAAAATATTGGGGTTTTAAATTCTGCCTTTTTTGATAAATTGCTGGAAATACTGATATAAAAAATACTTTGTTTTTGAAATAATTTTAGAAATGAAATATCTAATATTCTTGCTTTAAATGTGCTTTTTGGGTAAGTGGAGAATTCCTATCACTGGACTGCTTTGCCAACAATCACCTGTTTTATCACTGCATTTTTTTCTTTAAAGTATATAACTGTGGTGTACTTAGATATTAGGAAGTCATAAGTAATGATTTTTTTAAATGGCTGTAAAATCCCCTATTTCATTCATATTCATGGATTCCTCCCCCTCAAAATTAGGTCTGATTAGTGAAATGAGAAACAAGTAGATGAGCAAATTAAAGTTAAACGTAGTGTGTGTGTGTGTGTGTATATATATATATATTTCAACCAAAAATGAGTATTTGAAACTGCGAAATAATAAGGGACTGCATCAGTATAGACTCAGTGACCTATTGTTGATTATTGAAGGAGAGATTCAGCTATTAGCTGAGATATTAGATTAAGATTTTTGAATTAAGAATTTATTTTATTTAGGTTTTTGAACTGGTTACTGTTACCCACTCCTCCCTACCCCCAATAACAGACATTCCCCTGATCTACCACTAGTAGATGATGAAGTGATAATTTTTAAGCTAGCAACTTAAGTCATACTCCATTTCTTTTGTTTTGTTTTATAAAGATTTATTTATTTATGAGAGAGAGTATGCACATGCTCAGGGGGAGGGGCCAGAGGGATAGAATCTCCAGCTCGACTCCACCCCAACTGCAGAGTCCATCAGGAGATACCACAACTCATGAGATCACCCTGAGACAAGATCACCACCTGAGTTAAAACCAAGACACACTCAACTGACTGAGGCACCCAGGTGCCCCATTCTTCGGTTGTTATGCTGTAGAAATATTAAGGTTTTCTAAGAGTTCTCTCCTGTGGTTGGGGGGGAAGTGGTTTTGGTAAGGAATCTTGGTCATTTTTAATACAATTAGCTATTTTATTTTATTTATTTTATTTTATTTTATTTTATTTTATTTTATTATTTATTTTAAAGATTTTATTTATTCATGAGACACACACACACGCACACACACACACAGAGAGAGAGAGAGAGGCAGAGACACACGCAGAGGGAGAAGCAGGCTCCATGCAGGGAGCCTGATGTGGGACTCAATCCTGGGTCTCCAGGATCACGCCCTGGGCTGAAGGCAGCGCTAAACTGCTGAGCCACCTGGGCTGCTCTAGCCATTGTATTTTAAACTCAACTCTGAACACTTTACCCAGAATTTGAATGAGTGTCTTATAAAAGAAAAAACAAAATGAAAATGAAGTTCACACTTCTAAAATTTGATTGAACTTGGAATTAGTATTCAGTATTGTTGTTATCCTTCCATTCTGAAAAAACATACATATTTTATTTCCATTTGTGAATTGGCATTAATTTTGCTCCTCGGATATAGAGAAGTCATCTAAATTTGAATTGGCATTAATTTTGCCCCTCGGATATAGAGAAGTCATCTAAATTTGTTTTGAACCCTTTGGAAGAAAGGAGCTTCGAGTCTTGTTACTATAAAATCCAAATGTCTATAATTATAAAATAATGAAGTGATTTCATTGTTCAGATTCTTTGAGTCGAATATACTTGGCTTTATGTCCTTGACCTTCTAAATTAATGTGTAAATGGAAATATTTTAATCAGCATAGTACATATAGTAACTTGAGTTTTATACAAATTGTTTTAGGTTTTAGATGTTACATTGAGAACCTCCTTGCAGCATTTTACTTAAGATTTTTATTCTCTAGTTATTCATATTAACTCATTTTGTCTTTCCATTGTCTTTATAACTTGATTTACTAAATAAAGCCCAGTTTTTGATTTGGATTGTCTGCTTGGAATCCTGTCTCTGCATTTTTAATGTTTGGCCTTAAACAAGTCACCTCATTTCCAGTACTGTGATGAGGACTATAGACAGTAGATATAACAACATACTGGGCTTTTATTTTTCAGGTTCTCAATGAATGAGAGGTAGTTGGGCTACAACTTCACTTTTGCTATGTCCTTGTATTGTTTAGATTCAATAATTAAAATGTTAAATTTTATTTTTTAATTTTCTTTAGAATGTTAAACTTTAAATTTCTTCCTTTGTGCTTTGTCTTTGAAAAGTATAAAAAGGGAGCCAAACCTTGAAACTTTGAATACTTAAAGGTTATTTTAAAGAACAGTTTTTCAGTGGTGACCAGGGACCTTTTCCATTATTGAGTAAAATATGATCTGGTTGATAGTAAGTGCTAATGTTACTGAAGTTACCACATGATATTACCAGCAATATAAAATTTGAGCTCACAGTTTTTGGACAAGAGATGTGATATTGGCATCACTTAATAGTCATAATTTATACTACAAATCTTCATTCATTTAACATTTATTCAGCAGGAGAAATACCTGACCTGGAGAAAAAAAAGAGCCTGTGTTCTAACCTTGGGGTATGTTTGTTATATAAGACCTGTTTATCAACACAATCATTTATTAATATTCCTGACTAGGAATTTTGACATAGTATTTATTCATAGAACTCCTATTGAGAAATAAAGTGAGAGATTTCAGAACCCACAGTATAGAACTATAGATTATTTAGGTAGTAAGGAAAAGATACATGATTTTATTGAACTTAATATGCATTGTTTTATCAAAACTTCTAAAGTTGGTAGTTACACCAAAGGGTAATTAAAATATGGTAATTTATTTCTACTCTTAACTGGATCAAACAATTATGAAAAGAACTGTATTTAGAATTATTCATATCTTTTGGTCCATGCATTGATGAAGTTGTTAAAAAATAGTGAAAATGGCAAAATCTAGGGGAAAATGGGTTCACTAAAAAATGAAAATCTGTTCCTGGATTATGGATTCACCATCATAAGGTTTAATTTTTTTATGTATGAATTTTACTAGTTGGGGCTGATTGTCTTAAAATAGGATTCTTTTTTAATTAAGTATTTGAGTGTTTTAAAATATGAACTTGAAGTTTTTGTTAATAGTTAAATCAATATATTTAATAAAGCTCTTTTATTAAACTGTTGAAAATACTTCAAATTAACATCCATGATTTTCTCATAAGAGCTTGCTTAAAATTTTTTCTGGTCTTAAACATCTTCTTTAAATTGATTTCTCTTAAGCTGTCAAGAACACAGGAAATCTGTTTATTAATCAGAGATTTTCAGTGTAATCTGATTGTAGGAAACTTCTACCAGTATATCATTAAAGTCCTCAAAATTATTTTAAAATATTAAAATACGTTGTATCAGTTTGGTCTACCGCTGTTCACTTTTTTTGGTTATCCTATCCTATCTTTTTTTTTTTTTTTTTTTTGGTTATCCTATCTTTTAATGCTGGTCTTTAACTACTGGTAAGTATAGAAAGGAATTTTGACACTAGGTAAATTGCTACATTTTTTTTCACTTTTATTGTGGATTTTTCCTGTATGTTAATGATTCATATTATTTTTTATTTATCAAATTGTTTTATCACATTTGGCAAAAATCACTGATCAACTTTTAGAAATCTTTTAAAATGCATGTCTGAGTTTTTAAATTTTCTAATTTGAAATGTCTGATACCTTCCTTTTTTTTTATTAAGGCTGCAAGGTGTGATTGCTGTAAATCTCAAGGAACGCTTAAAGAGAGAGTGCAGTGGCGTGGAGAAATGAAACATTTCTGTGATCAACACTGCTTACTACGTTTCTACTGTCAGCAAAACGAGCCCAACATGACGACTCAGAAAGGACCTGAAAACTTACATTATGGTATGTAATAATTTAGATAGTAACTGAAAAATCTGTATAGTAGTTTTTAGTTTCTTAGCTCCCAGTTCAAACTAATGATAATGAATAGTTGATTTTGGACATAGTTTAAGACCAACTTCCATCGTTTGTCTGGATAGAGGTGCCCATATGAAATTTCTGTAGATACATTGTTTTTTTATTTTATTTTATTTTGAAAACTTAGTGCTAGTTAAAAAAAAAAAATAATGGCAATTTTAAGTGAAAACCAATTTTAGCAAATAGTATGTGCTGGGAGTTAGGTTGGGAGGAACAATGAAGACCCTTTAGAAGTTGTGACTTATTTACAAGTTAAGCATAAGAATGGTATTGATGCCAAAGTAATGAATACTTTCTAAGAGGACAAAATTCCACTTATTTAGCTTTGTATTTCAGCTCTCAAATTTGGTACTCTGTACTTAAAATATTTTCATAAAAAAAATAAATAAAATATTTTCTTAACAATTTAAAAAAATCAGTAACATTTAATGAGAAATAGAGATTTGTATATTTGTCTTATTTTAAATTTGTTTGTTTTTAGATCAGGGTTGTCAGACGTCCCGAACCAAAATGACAGTAAGTACTGCTTAAGTAAAGTGCTAAATATTGAATTTTATAATGTGGGAATAAATAAATAGTCCAATTTAATTTGATCATCATAATAAAAGGTCTTTACTTTCCTCTGTTGGGTCAGTTGAAGTATTCAGCTGAATTATTACCTAATACTAAGAAACAGATACTTTCATACATGCTTAGGAATATAAAGGTAAATTAATTATGGCCTCTACCCACATTGAGGGAGTAGACATATAAATGGTATTTGAGGTGAAGTACCCATAATTGTTTGAAAAATTTTTAATTTTTATTATTTATTTTTTAGTTTTTATTCATTTGAGAGAGAGATTGAGTGAGTGTGAGCAAGAGTGTGGGGAGGGGCAGAAGGACAGGGAGGCTTGCCCACTGAGCGGGGAACCCAGCATGAGGCTCTATTCCAGGACCCTGAGATCATGATGACATGAGCTGAAGTCAGATAGTTAACTGACTGAGCCACTCAGGTGCCTCAAAGTACCCTATTCTTAAAGGCAGAGCAATACTATGTTTCAAATGATTGACTGACTGATTGTATCTGTTCTTGGTAGCTGTCAAAAACTTCAGAGCAGTTGAGTAGAAGGTTGCCAGATAGTGATGTAATGTAGTAGGAATGTGTTAAGGGCATGCACTATTCATTAGGACAAAACTTCAGGGGGACTTGTGGTGGAATCATGGGAATGCGGTAGAAGGATAGATTGGGCCAGATTATTAATGGCTTTGAGCTTTTATTTCTCAAACAGATATCTGAAGGTCTGTGTTGGAGGCCAGGACTTACAAGTTTTTAAGTATGAGAACTATTTCCATAATGTGTCCTGTGGATTTTTTTCTTTTTTCTTTAGACTTTGGTTTAATACATCAAATTCTGTTTTTATGTTAGCATTTTAAGGCTATTGTGGGTTGAAAGTATCCATTTATATGTAATGAATAAAGAGAAGAATCAATGTTTTGCTATACTTTGAAGCACCGTAAGCCTGCCCTCTCATAGGCTGAGTAACAATAATTACCAGTGTCTGAATACTGGTATTTCTGGCATCCTTATCTAAAGGAAGCTCTACAGGAGTCATTTATTGGCGTTATATTGAGTCTCTGGGCTAGCTTTTGTCCTGATAAGAAAGTATAAATCAATGCTTCTTAGGTCTGACTACACATTAGAATCACCTGAAGAGTTTTTGGAACTTTCTAGTGCCTAGGCACCAACTCAGAAATTCTGTGTTTTAAAAAGTTCTTTGGGTGATTTTAGTACGTAACCACCACTTTAGATCACTGACCTGGATGAAATATTGGTAATTCTACCTTATTCTCTTCAGTTTTTGCTTTTGATGTTAATAATTAGAATCCTAGAAAAGTAAGAATGCTTTCTCCTTTGCTTCCTCCCCTATATGTCATTCCCCTGCCTTGTGGAAATGTATTTAAAATCAGAGAGTTCAGAAATACATTTAAGTATTCAGCTGAATCATGTCATTTTAGTAACAGGCAATTTTTATCCATGATGAGGATGTATTTTGTTAACTTTGTGTAGCCATAAGGCAACTTGCAACCCTGTTTCAAATATGTAAGTTGTAGACTAAGGCTTTAAGGCCCACTTTCTACCAGCACAATATTAAATACTTTTTTCCTCTCATAGTACTTGAACCACATTATATGACAGATGGAAGGGTCTAGGGAAGGATATCAGTGTGCGACAGCAACTATTGTCTTTTGTCTTATAAAAGCTGTCTCCCATCTTTTCCTTGTAAGCTCTTGAAATCTTTTAATTCCCCACCCCTAAACTAAAGGGTGAGAACTTAGCTGTATTTATTTATTTATTTATTTATTTATTTATTTCACGAGAGACACACAGAGAGAGAGGCAGAGACACAGGCAGAGGAAGAAGCGGGCTTACCACAAGGAGCCCAGTGTCGGACTTGATCCCAGATCCCGGGATCACGCCCTGAGCCAAAGGCAGATGCTCAACCGCTGAGCTACCCAGGCGTCCCTTAGCTGTGTAATTTTGAACAAGTCTCTTTACACAAGTTCTTTGTGTGAATTTCTTGTTTGTAAAATGAGGATGAAGATAGTAACTCTTCAGGATTATCACATAGTAAGTATTAAACACATGGTAGTTTTTATGTTCCAGACCTCATAAAGGCACTGTGTATAGTAAAGAACATAAGCTTTGGTGTTCAATGAATTTACTTGAATCCTGACTTGAGAACTTTAGCTCTGTCATCTTTCCCAGGTTGTGTAATTTCTGCACCTTAGTTTTTTCATCTTTACTGTAAAATGGGATTGATTAAAAGGCCTACCTCTTATAGTGTTAAGAGAACTAAATAACTCCTTCTATGAGTTACGTAGATTTGGTGTTTTATGTAATGTCTTAGTCCATTTGAGCTACTATAGCAATACCATATAGATGGGGTGGTTAACAGACAAGAATTATTTTTCACAGTTCTGGAGGCTGGGAAGTCTAAAATCAAGATGCTAGCAGATAACAATATCTGGAGCGAGTCTGCTTCTAGCTTTATAATCAGCCATCTTTTCACGGTGTCTTCATATTGTAAAAAGGGGCGAGGGATCTCTAGGATTTCTTTTATGATGGCATTACTCCCATTTATGAGGCCTCTGCTGTCATGATATAATCCCCATATTATGGCCACACCTTCAGATACCATCACATTGGGTATTAGATTTCAACATACATTGTCTATAGCACATAGTCTCTGGCACGAAGTAAATACTGAACAGATGGTAGCTTTTGTCATTATAATTTTAATTATTTTGGGTTCTCCTCCAATATTCAGTATAAATAGACGTATATCTTGCTTACTGACAGACAGAAAAGTAACAAGCATCAAGTGTAGGTCTTTACTAGGTGGCATACTTTGATATGATGTGATGTTTCTAAATGACAGGAGGGAAAACATTGCATGATCTAGGATATCTATGATTTTGGACCCCTGGTTCTTATGTGAGAGTTCTAGGGGATTTTCCTGCTTGAACCAGGTTACCTAATTTTGGTATGTTGTAGATACTCGGTGCCTATTTGTTAAATTATTCTTCCCATTTTACAGTTGAGGAAGTTGAAACACAAGAGATTGAGTCACTTTCCTGATGTTGCACAGCAATAGTATTAGGACTAGGTTCCCTAGCTCTTTGTTCATAGCTCTTTTTCTTAGCTGATTAATAATGTGGTTTGAAATCCTGATGAATCTAGAATAGTACCAGTCCCTTGGCCATATGCATTATTTGTAACTTGAGAGATATGTACCATATAAACAGCTTTTTAAAAAATTCTTGAAAAAATTTCTATCACTTTAAATATGCACAGATAAATTTATTACACAGTAAATGCTTTAAGTACAATTGATCATCATTTGCAAATTTGCCTTTTCCCTAAAATATATTTGTAACCCCTAAATCAATACCCATGGTATTTTCAAAGAAATTTGCAGACATGTGCAGAGTGGTAAAAAACGTGAATCTCCTGAGGCATATCTTCTGCTGAGTTAGAACAAAGCAAAGCTTTCCCTTCTTGTCAAGCCTCACCTTATAAGCAGGTGTCCTTTTCGTAGTCTAATTAGTATTGTCTTTTTCGTTTTTTGTCCTTTTTGTTGATGATTTTTGCTTTATAAAAGATCCCCCAAGCATAGTATTAACATGCTACCTATGTTCCTAAACACCAAAAGGCTGCTCTATGCCTTATGGAGGAAATAATGTGTATTAGGTGAGCTTCATTCAGTTGGCAGTGAGTTTAATGTTCGCAAGTCAGCAATATGGTACACTGAGAAAAAGGAGTAAGAAATTCACAAAAGATGAGGCAACTCCAAGTGTTGAAGTAAAATCTATAGTACATGGTGAAGCAATGGAAAAGAAGGAAGATTGATTATATTTATGGATTCATAGACTTAGGACTAATTAAAAAACAAACAAACCATAGTAAAACAGCATTGTTGTCAGGCTTTCAGCTTATAATATGTTACCCAGGATCAAGAAAAAGTTAAACTCTTCTTGCCTACTGCTGGCTGGCTCACACATTTCAAGCAAAATGGTATGAAAAATATTAGACTTGCATGTGAGATAGTTTCTGCAGGTTAGGACCAGGATGCTGTGGAAGAATATTAGCGAAATGTTAACACAGGAAACAGGGATATGCAGTCAGGAAGGTCTCAACACTAGTGGGACTGTGACTTGCTTTCACAAGGTCAGTGGCAAATGAACCTAAATAATACAAGTGGTCTTCAAAGCCCCTGACTGTAAATCATTTAGAGACCATGCAACCTTGCTATTGTGTGCCAAAGCCAAGGGTAACTTCAAACCCCTCTTGGTACATAGAGCCCAAAATCCATGAAAAACCCAGGGAAAAAGCACAGATAAATTTATTACACAGTAAATGCTTTAAGTACAATTGATCATCATTTGCAAATTTGCCTTTTCCCTAAAATATATTTGTAACCCCTAAATCAATACCCATGGTATTTTCAAAGAAATTTGCAGACATGTGCAGAGTGGTAAAAAACGTGAATCTCCTGAGGCATATCTTCTGCTGAGTTAGAACAAAGCAAAGCTTTCCCTTCTTGTCACGCCTCACCTTAAAAGCAGGGAAAAAACTGAACTGTACATTGGAGGTGGAACAAAAAAGCATGAGTGGTATCTAAAATATTCTGGGATTGGTTCTCTCAACTGTTTCATCCTAGAAGTCGAACACTGTCTCCAGAATGAAAACCTTGCTTTGAGGTTTTATTACCAGGTAATTCCATTGCCTTGAAGAAAAATGCCTATTTCGGTTATATTTCCTTTTATGCCCCCAAACACACTCTCTCTCATCCAGACCGTCAATCAGTGCATAGTTAAAGCTTTCAAGACCTACTTCATGAGAAAGCTTTCGAGCCTCCATACCAACAAGGAAACCACCTTGATAGGTTATTGGAAATTAGTCACCGTACGCAACATTATTTATTATGTTGGCACAGCTTAGGCCAGGATCAAGCAGGCTACTATGAGTAATTGTTGGGAAAATGTTTGACCAGACAGTGTGAAAAGTTTCAGAGTCTTTGAAGGTGTAACAGAAAATAAAAAGAACAGTGTTAAAAACATAATGTGTATTGGACCAAATAAGTGAAGAATGCTTTGGGGACGTGCATGTGTTTGAGAAAGTTTGGTAGAGAAGGCAGTAGAGCCCACCGATGAAGACCTTGACAAGATGACAAAACAAGGCATCAGTTCAGTGATGAAAGTCCGCCTAAGACTCCCAAGAATGGCCAAAATACTGGAATGGAATTCTGCCTTGGGAAAAATTGTCAGTGACCTGAAAAAATATGACCCTATGCTTGAACAAAGCCCCAAATTTAAGTACCACTGTGTTTATCATTTATATCAAGATGCCTAAAAGCCAAGCAGACAAGGCTGCTTTCATTTTTTGAAGCCAGTTTGGGAGGGAAAAGTGCTGACATTGTCAACAAGTTACAAGAGCCAACTCTTGAGATAGAACTGCCAGATGTCACCATGTCACCCTTTTTAACTTCTTCCTCTTCTGCAGAATAATTGCCATCAACCTTTCCCTTGGTTTTTATGGGCATACCAAAGGTTGAGAGGTTTAACCACACAGTGCACTGCCCCACTGTACATTCTGCAAGTCCACTAAGAGTAAGATGTTAATGTTTTTATAAAACTTTAAATATGTACTCTTTTTTCCCCCTGGATTTTATTTGCATTAGTGCACAATATACAGTATGTGTTAACAGGGCTGATTATGAGTACCATATAGTATGTATGTACTGTACCTGTATACTGTGCAAATGTGTACACATCTGAATGAGTCAATAATCCTAGTACAGTATAGCATGTGTAAATGCTATAATCATGTGTTATAAAAAAACATGGCATATAATGATTTGTAAGAAATGTATATGAAAACAAGTGTGTTTTAAGAGAAACACTATTATGTATTGATCTGTTGATGAAAATGATGTGACCAGAGACTTGTAGGAACCTAACTTTGTATTTACTATTGGAGTAATGATTCAGTATTTATTACTTAAGTATTCATGGTGACTGTATAGAAGTACCTCAGATATTCTGTATTCTGTACCTTTTTTCCTTTTTTAAAAAAATAAATTTATTTTTTTATTGGTGTTCAATTTACCAACATACAGAATAACACGCAGTGCTCATCCTGTCAAGTACCCCCCCCCCCCAGTGCCCGTCACTCATTCAACCCCTACCCTCCTCCCCTTCCACCACCCCTAGTTCGTTTCCCAGAGTTAGGAGTCTTTATGTTCTGTCTCCCTTTCTGATATTTCCCACACATTTCTTCTCCCTTCCCTTATATTCCTTTTCACTATTATTTATATTCCCCAAATGAATGAGAACATATAATGTTTGTCCTTCTCCGATTGACTTACTTCACTCAGCATAATACCCTCCAGTTCCATCCATGTTGAAGCAAATGGTGGGTATTTGTCGTTTCTAATGGCTGAGTAATATTCCATTGTATACATAAACCACATCTTCTTTATTCATCTTTCGATGGACACCGAGGCTCCTTCCACAGTTTGGCTATTGTTGTACCTTTTTTCCTATATTAATAGGTGGTATGGCGAGCACCTATGTTTAGTCCCTTATAGACAGATCTTTAGCTTATTTTAAAGTATGTGTGTGTGTGTGTGTGTGTGTGTGTGTGTGTGTGTGTGTTACAGGGGATGTTGTGGGCAGGGGGAGCTTCTCAATTGCAAATAATGCTACAGTGAACATGGTGAAAACAGCTGAGAGACTATTACCTAGGACAGGTTTCTGAAATTATAATTGCTGCAACATACAAGAACTTTTTTCTTTCTCAAATAAATTTAAAAGAGCCTAATTATTTTCAATATTCAGGTTAACAATGTTGTATTTTTTATTTAAAAGTGAAAATCGTCTTTTTAAGTTTTTAAAATAATATGCTGGTGGTAGCCATTCTCCGGTTCTGTGGAATGAATGATTTCTCCTGCTTTGTCAGTAGTTAGGACAGATTCACAGTGATCCTTTCACATTAAGACTATTGTAAACATAGTAATAGTAACATAATTTGGTTATACTCTTAAACTCTTGTCTGTTCCCTCACATCACCTAGAAACCAGATATTCATTAACACTGGGAAGTAATAAAAATTAGAGGCAAAAATAAAATGTTTCTCTTTGCTTCTCTGTAGGGTTCAGCACCACCCCCTTCTCCAACACCTAATAAGGAAATGAAGAACAAAGCTGTTCTTTGCAAACCTTTAACAATGACAAAAGCTACTTATTGTAAACCTCATATGCAGACCAAATCTTGTCAGACAGGTAACTTAGGAAAGATTGCCTTATATACTTTCCTATACTTAATACTTCTCTTCCTGAAATTCATGCTTTCCTCAAATAATAGGCTATGGAATGTATTTGTTTGGTCACTTTGTAATTTTCTGTTTATTTTGCTTATCTGAGTTTAGACATGACATTGAGAATACAGGTTTCAAGGTCTAATTATTTAAAATAATTAGTGAAAATCAATCCCTTAAAGGCCCAGAATATAAATTATGTCACAAGTGAAAAAATGCTGTATCAAAAATTTCCTTGGGGCTAAATTCACTAAAATTACAGTAATCCCACTGAGAAAGTCATCTCTGTGTGACCTGTAATGTTAACAATTCTATTTCCTTGTCAGAATGAGATGAAATAATTCAATTGTATATTTTTATAAGATTTAAATGTATTCTAATTGTTTAACTAGATAAATCTTTTTGCAGGGGATATGAGGGGGATCTGATAGTATATCTCAAACTATATAGTGTTTTTAAAGGATGTTTTCTTTGTATTAAAAAGGGGGCTAAATTCTGTTTTTGCTCTTTATTAAAAATTACTGTATTTAGTTTTATTGTTTTTACTGTACTTAAATTTGTGAAACTGTACCTAATTTCTTTTAAAAGGGAACTGAGGCTTAACTTAAATTTTTCTTTGTTACCAAATTATTTTAACATTGAGTAACTATGTATTAAGTGTTATTTAATATTGCTTCTTAAACACATTTTGTATTTTTAGATGATAATTGGAAAACAGAGTATGTTCCAGTGCCTATTCCTGTACCTGTGTATATCCCAGTACCTATGCACATGTACAGTCAGAATATTCCTGTTCCTACTACAGTTCCTGTTCCTGTAAGTCAGATTTTAAGTTTTTTTTTTCATTTCGAGGTTTATCAGGCATTAGATAGGAGAACAATGTTGTAATTCCTACATTAGTGAAGCCGGTAGAACAGAGGGTTGAGTCTTTGCCTTTACCATTTAAATAAGGTTTGGTTGAATCTCTGTCAATGTTTGCTTTGTGTTTAATCAAGTATATGTTCGTCTTTATTTTTTTATTTTTTATATGTTCATCTTTAAAGGTGAAGTTTAGCAAATGCCTTTGTGTGCTTTATGCATATATGTAGTGTTTTCTATTTGAGTTCATTTTAGAGAAAAATATTTGTGAAGTTGTAAGGTTTAAAATTGAAACATGGAATAAAATTTCATATAAATTATCATTACATTATTTTGTCCTAAGTCACTTGCAGTAAAGACATTATGCCAGGACTTGGATGCCATAGTCTCCTGGGAAACTGAAGAACCTCAAATACTATTTTTCTTTAATTTTTATTTAAAAAAAAAGGCTGCTTGTTTTCTGGGCTGTGTTATAGTTGACATCTTAGTTTTGGTATGTGTTTTTTCCAAAACTTTTATCCACTGTGGTATTATAAAGATCATGTGTTAGAATAATTTTTAATTTGGGAAATTATTTATTTGTTAGAGAATGAGAGAGAGAAAGCAGGAGCAAGAGCAGGGAGAAAAGGGAAAAGCGGAGAGGGAGAGGGAGAAGCAGGCTCCCTGCTAAGCAGCCTATGTGAGGGCTTAGTCTCAGGACCCAGAGATCATGACCTGAGCCAAAGGCAGACTCTTAACTGACTGAGCCATCCAGGTGCCCCTAAAGATTTTAATTTTAAGTAATCTCCACACCCTCCACTGACTGTACCAGACTGGCTTCCCCTGCCCTCCCAGGAAAATTACCTTCTAATGTTGAGTGAACCTAACAGTAAATACTTTGGTTAATTAGGTGCCGGTTCCTGTTTTTCTGCCTGCCTCATTGGATAGCAATGAGAAGATCCCTGCAGCCATTGAAGATCTAAAAAGCAAAGTTTCTTCAGATCCTCTTGATACAGAGCTGCTTACAATGACAGATATGATGACTGAAGATGAGGGGAAAACAGAAGCTGCCAACATTAACAGTGAGCTGCACTATATTTCACCTTGTGAATGTGTATCATTGGTTTTCAATAAATGTTGTAATTATTATAGTATGTTGCAGGACATATCATTATGTTTCAACTTGATATAGGAGTGGGGGAAGTATTGCAACAAAAACGTATTTTTGTATTAAGAGATCCATACTCTTTCTAGGCACATGCTGTCTCTTATGCCATGCCCAATTTCAAGCAGGAATTTTTAAGGTCCCTGTTTTAATTGGAACAGAATTTGACTTGTAAAATCAACTCAGAATTCCTGTTTTAATGTACTAGCTCAGACAAAAAAAACTTGTAGTAGACTTTAATAATGATCCAAACTCTTATTTTGTAATGGTTATCCCCAATTTTGTTTTGTTGGCTATACTTAATAAAATAATTTGCATTATCTAAACCAGGGTTTATCCTAATTTCTGTTAGGGCAGTGTTTGCCAAATGTAACATAAGTATGTTATAGATGATTCTCTTAGAATATTTATTCCTACCCTTACTTTTTTGGTATTACCCACAGTCTTCTTTCTTTTTTTTTTTTTTTTTAATTTTTTTTTATTTTATTTATTTATGATAGTCACATAGAGAGAGAGAGAGAGAGAGAGAGAGAGAGGCAGAGACACAGGCAGAGGGAGAAGCACGCTCCATACACCGGGAGCCTGACGTGGGATTCGATCCCGGGTCTCCAGGATCACGCCCTGGGCCAAAGGCAGGCGCCAAACTGCTGCGCCACCCAGGGATCCCCCACAGTCTTATTTCAACCACAAAACTGCCTAATCTCCTTTGCCCTAGAATACAATAGAAGCAGTATAAATTCTGTGTGTTTCATAATGTGACAGTGTTTGTTGAGGACTTTGTTACAGATTAATTTAGTGGGTTGCAACCAGTGGTTTTGTTTGTTTTTTAATGAAGTGAAATGGGAAAATGTTAGTGTGAATCTCATCGAAAGGATATTGTTTTGTGAAACTTTTGTTTCCTGTATGTGTATCTATATTTGTCTTTCTGTCTCCCATCACCACCTTCAAATGGATAAAATGCATATCTTTCTGTGGGTTGTAATATAAAACTGAAAACAGGGATCCCTGGGTGGCGCAGCGGTTCGGCGCCTGCCTTTGGCCCAGGGCGCGATCCTGGAGATCCGGGATCGAATCCCACGTCGGGCTCCCGGTGCATGGAGCCTGCTTCTCCCTCTGCCTGTGTCTCTGCCTCTCTCTCTCTCTCTGTGGTGTGACTATCATAAATAAATAAAAATAAAAAAAAATTTATAAAACTGAAAACAACTGATCAAAACGTTGGAAAGCAGTTGTAATGAAAAACTTAGGTCATAATTCAAAAACTGTTGAAAATGGCATTATCCACCCTTATTAGTTTATTTTTCATGAGAGATTGCTTCTAGAAATACTCTGCATACCAGGGTTGTTTATCAAAGCATACCTGTTAACCTTTGAAAAGAGGCAGTTAAAGGATTAAAAGTTTCCATGTGCTAATGCTTGCTTATCTAACAATAACAAAATTTATAGTAGTTACATTTCAAGATAGCTATATATACCTTTTCCTTTTGTGACATTAATGTGTTAATTCTTGTTTTATATTTAAAATTAAATGACTTCTTTTGCTAGGTTAAATAAAGGTACTTTTAAGTTCTTCTGTTTTGATTTTTTTATATTATGACTTGATTACAGGTGTAATTATTGAAACCGACATAATTGGTTCAGATCTCTTGAAGAACTCTGACCCGGAGACACAGTCGAATATGCCTGATGTACCATATGAACCAGATTTGGATATTGAAATAGATTTCCCCAGAGGTACTCAAAATGCTCTTTTATTCTTTAAGTGTAAACTATGGTTGTGGAATTTAGTTACGGAATCATAACTGTGGTTATGATTGTTAATCATTTAATGTTTGTGCTATTACCTTTACTGTTTATATTTGTCTTTTTTTACCCAAACAAAATTCAACAGTTAATTTCTGAAATGGGCTATAGGATTGAATTGAAGAAACTTGAAGAGAATTTCTTTAGAAATTCTCTAAATTTTTAGAGCCTAAAAAGATACTTTCCTAATGTAATTCATTATAGAAAACTTTGTAGATAGAGAAAAGGATAAAGAAGTGGTTGTTTCTTTTTAAAAAATTAAATAAACTGTTGATAGTATTTTTCATAAGCTTTTTTAAAAATTAAGTTTCACCTTCAAGGGGAAAAAAAGTATTTTCAAGTCTTTTTTTGTGAAAGAGATATGTTCTGTTTTTCATTATTTTCCTAAATTTATTGATGACTAATCACATCCAATAGAATGTAAAGCATTTTATTTTAAGAAAAGTTTGATATGTTGAATTGGATTTGTACTTAAGACCGTTTAAATCTTAGAATTGAATTTCAGGTTGTAATAGTTTTTCTGATCTTAGACATTTCCATGAAAATTTCATGTTGTTTTTTAAAAGTCTGAATAGGGTTTACCAGAACTCATAGATGATATCCACCCCCCCAGCATAAGTTATCCCCATATATAGGTGCTTGTTTATATTCTGTGATTAGTTCTTTGTTGGATATTTTATGTAACGTAAGCTTGTGCTGTTATATTTGGAAATAAAAGTTCTTCTGATCTGATTGCCAGCTGCTGAGGAGCTTGATATGGAAAATGAATTTTTATTGCCACCTGTTTTTGGAGAAGAATATGAGGAACAGCCTAGACCTCGATCTAAAAAAAAGGTATAAAGTAATAGTATTCTTGCATTTAACCACTATCTCTATGTAGTGATACCTCTTTAGGTATGGAGCAAGGGTATAGTGATCCACAGTTGTGTCTGAGACTATGGGAAGACTTGTTTCCCCTAGATTTAAAAGGCTCTAAAAGTTAGTCTTTATTAAGTCTTTATTACTTCATTTCTAAGTAATAAAAATGTCTCAGATTTACTTATAACTTTATAGAACAGTGAATATTATTGCCATTTAATTTTCCTTTTATCCTGACAAAAGATTGATGTTGCTAAAAAATAAACTCAATTCTTTGGCAAGAATTGAGACTGTTTTCTAGAGATCTGTTTTTTCCATTATTTTTTCTGATGAGACTAATCTGTGAGATTGATGTACACAGTTTATAATATCTGGTCTTTTTAAGCATGTCAGCATATGGAAAGACGTGCTGGATAGTTTAATTGTTCAGGTAGGTCAAATCTACATGTATTAACAGGTGTGATTTTTTAAAAATACTTTATCAACAACTTTATTTAACATAAAGCAAGATAAAAAAATAACATAAAGTGAGATCGAAAGAAAAAGAAAAGGATGACTTTCACAAATTTCCCCACAAAGAAAAAGAAAAAACCGAAAAAGTAGTGAGTACCTACAATAGAATGAAGTTGGATTCCTCTTTGATACCACACACACAAAAATGAACTCAAAATAGGTCATAGGCCTAAATGTAAGGACTAAAATTATAAAATAACATAGGTTTAAATCTTCATTACCTTGGGTTATGTAGGTGTACTTTGATATACCAAAAGTACTAGGAATAACAGGAAAAAATAGGTTAATTAGGTGTACTACATCAAAATTTAAAACTTTTAATACAGCAAATAATGCCATCATGACAGTGAAAGGAGCTGAGTGGTCATTCCCCATAAGTTGGGATCACAGAAAAATTCCATTTCTCTCTCCCATTAATATGTAGAATCCTTTTCAGATTATTTATTATATCTTATACTTAATTATTTTATCAGTGACTCTCACAGAAGTTAAAATGATTTTGATATATAAAGTGGTTTACGTACAAATATGGCACTCCTGGAGATATATTTCAAGTAACTATTCTCAGATTCTGGAATACCAATCAATTCTAAGTGTATATGTTTTTCTTAATTTGCATTTGTTGAGAGATTTCTTACATAAAGTCATGAATAATACAGGTTTTTTAAAAAAAACATCTTACAATGGTGTTTTACTAATAGGGAGCCAAGAGAAAAGCTGTATCAGGATACCAGTCTCATGATGATAGTTCTGACAATTCAGAATGTACCTTTCCTTTCAAATATACGTATGGTGTAAACGCATGGAAACACTGGGTCAAAACTAGGCAACTTGATGAAGATCTTCTGGTATTAGATGAGCTAAAATCTCGTAAGTGTTCTGATTTTGTTTCCTCTATGTCTTACTTCAAATCAAGATTTTGGTTATTAACTACATTTACTTTAAAAAAAAACATAAATATAGTTCACAGTATTTTAAGTATATTCAAATATAGATTTCATTTTACTCTTAAATTCTTAGAGTATAAATCAATTTCAGAAAGTTTCTTATTCTTAAAGTTTCTATATCTTTAGAGTAAATAATAACAGTTACTAATTTTTTCTTTCTTTTTAGCTAAATCAGTAAAGTTAAAAGAGGATCTGCTCTCTCATACCACAGCTGAGCTTAACTATGGGTTAGCCCATTTTGTCAATGAGATCCGACGTCCAAATGGAGAGAGTTATGCACCCGACAGCATCTATTATCTTTGCCTTGGAATACAGGAGGTTAGTAATATGATGGCTACTTTTGAATCTAATGTTAATAAGAAAGGTTGTTGTAGTTGTTTTGGAAAAGAAAAATGTTATGTTTCAAGAAAATTAAGGGTAGCTTTATGGAACATAATGATTTCTTAGTTTACCAAGACAAAAAAGAATTTATTTGAAAATACTAGGATATTAAAAAGGATTTTCTTAGCTACTTTGTATATAGGTCTTTCTGTTATAATGAGATATGTTCCTAAAAATCCTCAAGTTCTCCGAAACTGTTGTACCATAACCAAAAAGAATTTATGTGAAAAATGGAGGTTGGGTCAGGCCACTTGAAACTCCTGTATCTTTTCTAACAGACCTAACAAAGCTGTATATTCGTTAGGATATATGGTAATCAGGATGACTTCATTTCCTCCTTACAATTAGAAATAAATGAATTAACATTCTGAGGCGTGATCTATATATGTATGTATATATGTATTACCTATATATGTATACAGGTAAACAGAAAAATGAGTTCCTTTGCAAATAGTGGATCTGTTTCGGTTGTACACTTCTCATGTTTCTAAGTTGTGAAATAGGATATTCGGAATCGTCTTATAAAAGATTCTTTAGGGGTTTTAGATAAACAAACCACATGTCTGTGAGTCTGTTTTCCATAATAAACATAAAGATCAACTTGTAATTCTGAACAAATTGTTCAAGTTGGAGCCCAGATGTTAGAAAGGATCTTGTTGACATTTTGTGTATTTTTAGCTGTGGTAAATGATAGACTTTTTTTTTTTTTTTTAAGATTTTATTTATTTATTAGAGAGAGAGTAAATGAAAGAGAGAGAGGGAGTGCAAGTGAGTATGAGAAAGGGGGTAGGGGCAAAGGGAGAAGCAGACTCCCTGCTGAGCAGGGAGCCCAATGTAGAGCTTCATCCCAGAACCCTGGGATCATGACCTTAGAAGAATACAGATGCTTAACCAACTGAGCATGTGCACTCATGTGCCCCTAGGCCCAAAATTTAATGTTAATGCTGTTAACAGGTGGTAGATACTGAAATAAATTACTCAGAAAATTCGAATTGTCTTAATTTATATTTTAGTTATATATTCTTTAGGATAGAGATTTGCCTGAGATTATACAAGTGGCAGTGGGGAAATACCACAGGGCTATAAATTAAACTATTGAAAAAGGCCATCATAAACTTTACAATAACAATCTAAAATATATAGAAGGTTTTATGAACCTCATGTTTACTTGGTAAATAGGTCCACCATTCCAAATCCCAAAACCCTTAAAAACTAGAGATTTTACCCTTTATGTTTTCACAGACTCATTTGATAGTAAAACCTGACTTGAAGAGTTTTCAAGTTACTATTTATTATACTTTCTGTTTGATTATCCATAAAATATGAACTATATGTCACTAAACAATTGTTAATGTTTCAAAAAAAAACAATTGTTAATGTTTCTTTTTTTATAATTTTTAAAAAAATTTATTTATGATAGTCACAGAGAGAGAGAGAGAGAGAGAGAGAGGCAGAGACATAGGCAGAGGGAGAAGCAGGCTCCATGCACCAGGAGCCCGATGTGGGATTCGATCCCGGGTCTCCAGGATCGTGCCCTGAGCCAAAGGCAGGCGCCAAACCGCTGCGCCACCCAGGGATCCCAATTGTTAATGTTTCTAAACAAATATAGGGTACTTCCCTAGACCACTCTAGGAATATTATATAAGTATATACATACCATGTAAAATCCAAAACATTAAGAATCCCTAAACATATCTGTCCTCAGTGGTTCTGACTCATTGTGGACCCATGTATGTTTTTCCCGTTTTATTATACCGAATAGTAAAAAAGAGTAGAAATAGCAGGTCCCAGGTGTAGGTGAAAACATCTCAGTAAGCATCAGAATCAGTTATTTATTACGTATAAATCCTCTTCAGAGCAAATAGGAGCTGGCTTTTACTCTTTGTGTCTTGTTCCATGCTGTCCATATAGTAGGCACTCATTGACTTGTACACAATAAACCTATCTTCAGTTTTCCACTCCTTTTTATTGTGTGTATTTATTTAAGATGATGGAATAATCTTTTTTTTTTTTTTTAAAGATTTTATTCATGAGAGAGAGAAAAAGAGAGAGAGAGGCAGAGACACAGGCAGAGGGAGAAGCAGGCCCCATGCAGGAAGCCTGATGTGGGACTCGATCCCGGGACTCCAGGATCATGCCCTGGGCTGAAGGCAGGCACCAAACCACTGAGCCACCCAGGGAACACCCTTTTTTTTTGGAACAATCTTTTTAAAAAGATGTTTATATCATCATAGAAATAGTTTTGTTTTCTAGATCAATCATTTGTTTTTTTGTTTTTTGTTTTTTAAAGATTTTAATTTATTTATTCCTGAGAGACAGACAGAGAGGCAGAGACATAGGCAGAGGGAGAAGCAGACGACTCCACAGGGAGCTTGATGTGGGACTTGATCCGGAACCCCAGGATCACGCCCTGAGCCAAAGACAGATGCTCAACTGCTGAGCCACCCAGGCGCCCCTAGATCAATCATTTGTAAAAATGTTGAAGAGCACTCTAGGATTCTGCCAAGATAACTCATCCGGAAGGGAAGAAATTGAGTCCTAGACTCTTACTAATGGTTTCTTTTTTTTTTTTTTTTAAGACTTTTTAAAAATCAAGTTAGTTAACATATAGTGTATTACTAGTTTTAGGGGTAGAATTTAGTGATTCATCAGTTGCATGTAACATCCAGTGCTCGGTGCATCAAAAAAGATAGTCTCCTCCTATTTTTCCTTTTTTAAAGATTTTATTTATTTATTAATGAGAGACACACACAGAGAGAGAGAGCATGGCAGAGACACAGGCAGAGGGAGAAACAGGCTCCATGCAGGGAGCCCGACATGGGACTCGATCCCAGGTCTCCAGGATCAGACCCTGGGCTGAAGGTGGCACTAAAACGCTGAGCCATCCGGGCTGCCCAGATAGGCTCCTCCTCCTTAATGCACATCCCTATATTCCCATGCATCTCCCCTCTAGCAACCGTGTTTGTTTCTATATTTAATAGTCTCTTAATAGTTTGCACCCTATTTTTATTTTATTTTCCCTTCCCTTCCCTTCCCTTCTTGATTGGATTATTTGTTCTTTGGGTATTGAGTTTGATAAGTTCTTATAGATATTGGATGCTAGCCCTTTATCTGATATGTCATTTGCAAATATCTTCTCCCCCTCTGTGGGCTGCCTTTTAGTTTTGTTGATTGTTTCTTTTGCTGTGCAGAACATTTTATCTTGATGAAGTCCCAATAGTTCATTTTTACTTTTGTTTCCCTTCCCTTTGGAGACATGTCTAGCAAGAAGTTGCTGTGGCCAAGGTCACAGAGGTTGCCACCTGTGTTCTCCTTTAGGATTTTGATGGATTCCTATCTCACATGTAGGTCTTTTATCCATTTTGAGTCTATTTTTTGTGTATGGTATAAGAAAATGGTCCAGTTTCATCTTCTACATATGGTTGTCCAATTTTCCTACAACATTTGTTGAAGAAACTTTTTTCCATTGGATATTATTTTCTGCTTCTGAAGATTAGTTGACCAAACTGTTGAAGGTCCATTTCTGGGTTCGCTATTCTGTTCCACTGATCTATGAATTGATTTTTGTGCTAGTACCATACTGTCTTGATGATTACAGCTTTATTTATTTTATTTTATTTTTTTAAAAAAGATATTTATTTATTTGAGAGAGAATGAGTAGAGGGAGGGGGCATAAGGAGAGGGAGAATCAGACTTCCCACTGAGCAGAGAGCTCCTTGCGGGGGTCTATCCTATGACCCTAGGATCATGACCTGACTTGAAGGCAGAAACTTAACTGACTGAGCCATGGAGGCGCCCAGATTACAACTTTAATAATACAGCTTAAACTCCGAATTTTGATGCCTGCAGCTTTAGTTTTCTTTTTCAACATTACTTTGGTTATTTGGGGTCTTCTCTGGTTCCATAAATTTTAGAATTGTTTGTTCCAGCTCTGTGAAAAATGCTGTTATTTTGATAGAGATTGTATTGAATTTGTAGATTGCTATGGGTAGCATAAGACATTTTAACAATATTTGTTATTCTAGTCTGTGAGCATGGAATGTTTCTTTGTCTTCCTTAATTTCTTTGATAAGTGTTCTATAGTTTTCAGAGTACAGATCCTTTACCTATTTGGTTAGGTTTATTCCTAGGTATTTTATGTTTTTTTGGTGCAATTGTAAATGGGATCGGATTCTGATTTCCCTTTCTTCTGCTTCATTATTGGTACCTAGAAATGTTACAGGCTTCTGTGTGTTGATGTTACATCTTGCCACTTTGCTGAATTCCTGTATCACTTCTAGGAATTTTGGGGTGGAGTCTTTTTTTTTTTTTTAAAGATTTTATTTATTATTTATTCATGATAGCCAGAGAGAGAGAGAGAGAGAGAGAGGCAGAGACACAGGCAGAAGGGAGAAGCAGGCTCCATGCTGGGAGCCTGATGCGGGACTTGATCCCGGGACTCCAGGATTACGCCCTGAGCCAAAGTTAGGCGCTGAACCGCTGAGCCACCCAGGGTTCCCCTAGGGTAGAGTCTTTCAGGTTTTTTACGGAGTATCATGTCATATGTGAAGAGTGAAAGTTTGACTTCTTCCTTGCTGATTGGGTGAATTTTATTTCATTTTGTTGTCCAATTGCTGAGGCTAGGACTTCTAGTATTATGTTGAACAACAGTGGTGAGAGTAGATATCCCTCTTGTGTTCCTGAACTTAGGGTAAAAGCTCTCCATTTTTCCTCATTGACGATGATATTAGCTGTGAATCTTTCTCGTGTGTGGTCTTTATGATGTAGAGGTATTTTCCTTCTATCCCTACTTTCTTGAGGGTTTTTATGAAGAAAAGATGCAGTATTTTGTCAAATGCTTTTTCTGTGTCAGTTGAGAGGATCATATGGTTCTTATCCTTTCTTTTATTAGTGTGGTGTATCATGTTGATTGATTTGCAGATGTTGAATCACCCCTGTAACCCAGGAATAAATACCACTTAGTTGTGGTGAATAATCCTTTTAATGTACTGTTGGATCCGATTAGCTAGTATCTTAGAATTTTCCATCCTTGTTCATCAGAGGATATTGGTCTGTAGTTATCCTTTTTAGTGGGGTCTTTATCTGGTTTTGGGAATAAGGTAATGCTGGCTTCATAGAATGAGTTGGAAGTTTTCCTTCCATTTCCATTTTTTTTTTAAGATTTTATCTATTCATGAGAGAGAGAGAGGAAAGGCAGAAATGAAGGCAGAGGGAGAATAGGCCCCTCACAGGGAGCCCGATGTGGGACTCAATCCCCAAACTGGGATCACGCTCTGAGCCAAAGGTAGATGCTCAACCGCTGAGCCACCCAGGCGTCCCCCATTTCTATTTTTTGAAACAGTTTCAGAGAAATAGGTATTAGTGCTTCTTTAAATGTTTGGTAGAATTCCCCTGGGAAGCCATCCACCCCTGAGATGGCTAATATCCAGAATCCCTAAAGAACTTATCTTTTTGATTGGTAGACTTGATTATTGATCTCATTCTTTTCTGGTTATGGGTCTGATCAGGTTTTCTATTTCTTCCTGTTTCAGTTTTGGTAGTTTATATGTTTATAGGAATTTGTCCACTTTTAATTGCCTAATTTGTTGGCAAATGATTTCTCACAGTATTCACAAACAAGTTTTTGTATTTTAGTGGTATTGGTTGTGAGCTCTTCTTTTTCATTCGTTATTTATTTGGGTCTTTTTTCTTTTTGCTAAGTCTGGCTAGGGATTTATCAGTTTTGTTAATTCAAAGAACTAATTCCTAGTTTCATTAATCTGTTCTTTTGATTATCGTTCATTTCTGCTCTAATCTTTATTATCTCCCTTCTGCTGGATTTAGGTGTTATTTACTGTTCTTTTTCTAGCTCTTTTTGGTATAAGGTTGGGTTATGTATTTGAGACTTTTCTTGCTTCTTTAGCAAGGCCTGTATTGCAATATACTTCAGCAAAGGCTGCATCCCAAAGGTTTGGATTGTGGTGTTTCCATTTTCTTTTTCTTCCATTTTGTTTTTTTTTTAGTTCGTCTTTAATTTCCTTTTTTTTTTTTTTTAAAGATTTTATTTATTCACGAGAGACACACATACACACACAGAGAGAGAGAGAGAGAGGCAGAGGCAAAGACATAGGGCAGAGGGAGATGCAGGCTCCACGCTGGGAGCCTGACGAGGGACTCCATCCCAGCACTACAGGATCATGCCCTGGGCTTAGGGCAGGCGCTAAACCGCTGAGCCACCCAGGTGTCTCCGTCTTTTTTTTTTTTTTTTTAAAGATTTTATTTATTTATTTATTTATTTATTTATTTATTTATTTATTTATTTATTTATTTATGAGGGGATGGGGCGGGCACAGACACAGGCAGAGGGAGAAGCAGGCTCCATGCAGGGAGCCTGATGTGGGACTTGATCCCAGGTCTCCAGGATCACACCCTGGGCTGAAGGCGGCACTAAACCGCTGAGCCACCCGGGCTGCCCTGGCATTTCCTGAGCAAATTTCCTGATTGACCCATTCATTTCTTAGGAGGAAGTTCTTTAAGTTAAACTCCATGTATTTTTGGTCTTTCCAATTTTTTTCTTATGATTGATTTCAAGTTTCATAGCATTGTGATCTGAAAATATGCGTGGTATGATCTCAGTCTTTTTGTACCAGTTGAGACCTGATTTGTGACCCACTATGTCATCGATTCTGGAGAATGTTCCATGTGCATTCAAAAAGAATGTTTTTCTGCTGCTTTAGGTTTGAAATGTTTTGAATTTACCTGTTAAGTCCATCTGGTCCAGTTAGTCATTTAAAGTCCTTGTTTCCCTGTTGATCCTTTGCTTAGATGATCTGTCTTTTGCTGTGAGTGGGGTGTTACAGTCTCGTACTGTTATTATTATCAATGAATTTCTTTGTTATTAATTGGTTTATATATTCTAGTTTGGAGCATGAATATTTACAATTGTTAGAGCTTCTTGTTGGATGAATTCCTTTATAATGCTATAATATCCTTTTCACCTCTTATTACAGTCTTTGATTTAAAGCCTTCAGCCCAGGGTATGATCCTGGAGGCCCGGGATTGAGTCCCATGCTGGGCTCCCTGCATGGAGCCTGCTTCTCCCTCTGCCTGTGTCTATGCCTCTTTCTGTCTCTCTTTCTGTGTGTGTGTGTGTCTCATGAATAAATAAATAAAATCTTAAAGAAATAAAATGAAATCTAATTTGTCTGGGGATGCCTGCCTTTGGCTCAGGGCGTGATCCTGGAGTCCTGGGATTGAGTCCCATATCGGGCTCCCTGCATGGAACCTGCTTCTCCTGTCTCTGCCTCTCTCTGTGTGTCTCTCATGAATAAATAAGTTAAATCTTAAAAAAAAAATCTAGTTTGTCTGATGTAAGGATGGCTACTCCATCTCTCTTTTGACATCCATTAGCATGATAAATGGTTCTCTCACTTTCTATGTAGAGGTGTCTTTGTCTAAAATGAGTCTCTTGTAAACAGCATATTGATGTCTTTATTTTTTTTTATTTTTTTTTATTTTTTATTTATTTATGATAGTCACAGAGAGAGAGAGGCAGAGACATAGGCAGAGGGAGAAGCAGGCTCCATGCACCGGGAGCCCGACGTGGGATTCGATCCCGGGTCTCCAGGATCGCACCCTGGGCCAAAGGCAGGCACCAAACCGCTGCGCCACCCAGGGATCCCGATGTCTTTATTTTTAATCCATTCTGATACCCTATGTCTTTTGATTGAAGCATTTAGTCCATTTACATTCAGAGTAATTATTGATAGATATTAATTTAGTGCCATTGTATTACCTGTAAAGTCACTGTGTTTGTAGATTGTCTCTGTTCCTTTCTATTCTTTGTTACTTTTGGTGTCTCTTTCTGCTCAAAAGTTCCCCTTTAATATTTCTTGCAGAGATGGTTTAGTGGTCACAAACTCCTTTAGTTTTTGTCTCGGAAACTCTCTCTCCTATTCTAAATGATAGCCGTGCTGGATAAAATATTTTTGGCTGCATCTTTTTCCCATTTTACACATTGAATATATCCTGCCACTACTTTCTGGCCTACCGGGTCTCTGTGGACAGGCCTGCTGCCAGCCTTATGTGTCTACCTTTATAGGTTAGGATCTTTTTTCCCTAGCTGCTTTCAGACTTCTGTCATTATCTTTGTATTTTGTGAGTTTCACTATGGTTTGACCTACTTTTATTGATTTTGAGGAACATTCTCTGTGCCTCTTGAAGTTGAATGCCTGTTTTCTTCCCCAGACTAGGGAAGTTCTCAGTTATAATTTGTTCAAATAAACCTTCTGCCCCTTTATCCCACTGTTCTCCTGGGACTTCTGTGATGATGGGCATTATTTTGCTTTATGGAGTTGCTGAGTTCCCTAAACCTGCCTTTCTGATCTAATAGCTTTCTTTCCCTCTTCTTTTCAGCTTCATTATTTTCCATAATTTTATCTTCTATAGTGTTTCTCTGTCCTGTTCTCTCTTCTCGTTCTCTAGTCCTTGTTGTGATTATATCCAGTAGGTCTGCATCTCAGTTACAGCATTTTTTATTTTGGCCTGACTAGTTTTTAGGTCTTTTATCTCTGCAGGCAGGGTTTCTCTGGTGTCTTCTATGCTTTTTTCAAATCCAGCTAGTAGTCTTATGACTATTGATCTAAATTCTTGTTCAGATATATTGCTTATGTCTATTTTGAGTAGGTCCCTGGCTGTAATATCTTCCCGATCTTTCTTTTGTGGAGCGTTCCTCCATCTTGTCATTTTGGCTAAGTTTCTGTCTTCTTTTGCGTGTTACAAAGGTTTGTTATATTTTCTCCACCTGAGAGTAATGCTGTATTAAAAAGAGGTCATACACTGACCAGGGCCTGGTACTTAAGGAAGTGTTTCTGGTGTATGTTATGATCACTCTCCTGTTGGATTTTGCCTGTTCTTTCTCACTGGTCAGTCCTGTGCAGGATTCCTCTTTTCTTGCAGTGGGGAGTGTTTGGACATTTATCTAGGTACGCTTTGATTTGTTTGTTGAAAAAAAGCATGGGAAAAAGGAAAGAAAGAAAAAAAAGGGAAAAAAACAGGAAAGCCTGTTCCACAAGGAAGAGAAAAGGAAAAGGAATGAAAAAAACCCAGACAATTTAAAAAATTATTATAAGCCTGATTTCAAAGAAGAAAAAAGATGCCTGATCCTAACAGAAAAGGAAATGAAAAAAAAAAAAAAAAAAAAACAAAGTAACAAGCAAAAAACTATAAGCCTGATTCCAGTGGAAAGAAGTAATACAGCCTGGTCCTATTTCCACCAGAACTGAAGAGGATACTTTGAAGCGCCTATATGATCAGTAGACTTGGTGCAGGTAGAATGCTGCCTGTGTTGCTCTTTTGGGGGAGTTCCCTGCTGTGCTAGCTTGGTGTCTGCCCTGCCCCATTAAAGTATTTGCCAGGCACTTGGGGGCTGGGTTTGGTGTAAGCGACTCCCACCTCCCCTGGGGGCTGCTGTGTTGCTCTCTCAAGTCTGAACATGTTGGTAAGGAGGCTAAAATGGCACCACCCCATTCATTTCAACCGCTCTCTTCCTCTCTCCTTTCTCTCTGCCCGAGGAAAGCGTTCTTTTCCCTCCGGAGTATGGATACTTTTCTCTCCCTCAGTTTACTTCCATGTACCTTGTACCTTCCATGAGGTCTCACTCCAATCATGGAGGTCCTTCTTCCAGTCCTCAGATTGATTTCCTCCAAGTGATCTGACCTCAGCACAGCTCTTTTTGAGGAATGAGGAAAACCCAGGGTCCCCCTACTTCTCTGCCATCTAAACTCCAACTCTTTGTGTTTTAATCCAGCTGTACTTTTTTTTGTATGTTTTGGGTTCTGTATAAAATTTCAGTTAAAAATGGCTTCTGCTAGAAATTCAGCTTACAAACTAGTATCCAGATAACATTAAATTACAGTGTAATAAACGATAAAATAAAATAAAAAATTAAAAAAATGGGGATCTCTGTCCTACCCATCTCTATTCCACCTAGTCCACTTCCTGTAAAGTCAAATATTCTTTGTTCTCTTAGTTGTTTCCTCTGACAATTACTTGTATGTAGAAATATAATTGATTTTTGTAAAATTCATTTTATATTCTGTATATACCAATTCATGGTTAGTTCAAGTACATGTTTTTTTTCTTAGATATTTCTACATATATAATCATGTCTGAATAAAGACAGTTTTACTTCTTTCTCGTGTACCTGCATGTCTTCTTTTTCCTGTCTTATTACATCAGTTAGAGATCTCAGGCCTCCTCCCACCTCCTAACATTTAATGCAAGTGATGAGAGTAAAACCCTTAGATTGTTTCTAATTCTTGGGGGAGATCCTGCACCATTATTTATGATGTTGCCCGTAGGTTTTTTGTAATTTCCTATTACCAGGAAATTTTCTTCTATTTCCTAACTGGCTGAAAATTTTTCATAGGCTTTTATTTTGTTGCTGAGAGGATTTTTTTTCTCCTTTTTATCCTTCCAAATTTTTATTTAAGTTCCAGTTAGTTAATATTGCTATTTTATCGTTAAAGGTTATTGAATTTTGTCAGTTGCCTTTTCTGCATCTATTGAAACAATCATATGGTTTTTCTCCCTTTTTCTGTGAATAATGGCATACCAATTTTCAGATGTTAAATCAACCTTGAATTTCTGAGAAAGACTCTGTTTGGTAATGATATATCATCCTTTTTATATATTGCTGATTAAACTTGCTAATTTACCATTAGTGACTTGGCAAATGTCCATAGTCTTTCCCTGGCTTTGATATTGGGATAATACCACTGGCTTCATTAAATGAATTGGGAGGTGTCCCTTCCTCCAATTTCCTGAAAGAATTTGTGGGAATTGGTATTATTCCTTCCTTAAATCCTTATGGGTCTGGTTTTTTTTTTTTTTTTTTGTATTTTTGTATTTTTGTATTTTTGTTTGAGGTGGTTTTATTTTTTATTTTTTTTATTTTTTTTATTTTTTTTTTTTTAAGATTTTATTTATTTATTCATGATAGTCACACAGAGAGAGACAGAGAGGCAGAGACATAGGCAGAGGGAGAAGCAGGCTCCATGCACTGGGAGCCCTACGTGGGATTCGATCCCGGGTCTCCAGGATCGCGCCCCGGGCCAAAGGCAGGCGCCAAACCGCTGCGCCACCCAGGGATCCCTGTTTGAGGTGGTTTTAAATTACTAAGTCAATTCATGTAATTGCTATAGAGTTATTTAGTTTCTCTTTCTTTTGAGTACATTTTGGCAGTTTTATCTTTAAAGAAATTTACGCATTTCATCAAAGCTGTCAAATTTTTGTTAGTATAGGTTGGTAATATTCCCTTATCCTTTTAATGTCTGTAGGATGTGCTTATCCTTCTTTCATCCCCAATACTGATAATTTGTGTCTTCTTTTTGTTTTGGGCAATCTAACTGAGAAAACAGACTTTTTTTTTTTTTTTTTTTAGAATCAGACTTTCTTAAAGGGTAAGATAATAAATAATATAGGCTTTGCTGGCCAAAGGGCAAAAATCTATAATGTTCTGTAGCTACTTAGAGAACACATTAAAAATGTAACTGTTTATAGATGTAAAACAAAACAGAACAGTCCTTATTAGTTTATAGGTTGTGAAAAACAGATGGCTAGTGGGATTGGGCCTAATTGGGCTAGGGTTCTTTCTAGTCTGCCTATATTGCTGATGAAGCTAAGGTTTTTCAGTTTTCTTTTGTTGATCTTTTCAGAGCTTTTGGTTTCATTGATTTTTCTGTTTTTCTGTTTTTTCTTTTTTTGAATCTCTGGTCTCTAGTTCTTTTCTTAATTTGTTCTTTCTTTCTAGCTTAAGATCATTGACTATAGACCTTTTTTTCTTTTCTGGTAAAACGTTTAAAGCTATAAATTTTCTTCTATGAACTAGTTTACCTCCATTCCACAAATTTTTGTTATATTTTCATTTTCTTTAAGTAAAAAGAATTGGCTGGCTTCCTTATAACCCTGTTACAGGAGGTTGAATCTCTGGGTTGCTTTTTTCTGAATGGATTATGTAAATATTAGAATTCCAATTACTTTAGAGGTTTTAGAGCTAAATGGATTATATAATGAATGATTATAAATGATGTCTTTAAGTTCTTCTTTCGAAATTTTTTTATTGTGGTAAAATAAATATAAAACTTAACCATATTAATTTAATTTAAAGTGTAGAAGTCAGTGGTATTAAGTACCTTGGTAATCCTGTGCACATTCACACCATCCATACTGATAATTCTTCTTCTTGCACAACTGAAATGCTTTACCCAGTAGGCAGTAACTCCTCATTCTCTCCTCCCTCTCCCCCTGGCAATCCCATTCTGTTTTTTGTCTTCATATTTTTGATTACTCTAGGTATCTTGTATAAGTGAAATCATACAGTATCACTCTTTTTTGTGACTGGTTTATTGCACTTAGCATAATGTCCTCAAATTTTATCTATTCTATAGCATATGTCAGAATTACCTCTTCTATTTTTACAGGTTCTTTATGTACTAAAGAATGTCTCCTCAAAAAAGTTTTTAACTGCTGAACTCTGTACTTTAAAATAGTAAAGATGATAAATTTTGTGGGTTTTTTTTTTTAACACACTTGAAAATTTTCTTTTACTTTTCTCATCATTGGACATATTTTCACAGACTTGATTTAATTTTGTAAAAGACTGTTTGGTATTTCTAAGCAGCTTTAAAAATAATCCTAAAATTCAGTGTAAAAATAAGGTATCTAAAATATACTTTCTGGAAATCATTGCTGTTTAATGTTACTTCAAAGATGTGTACAGAAATAGCAGCTATTTTTGTAAGGGTGTGCATATTTATCCGTTGGATTTACTGGTTTTGTTCATATATGACAATAAAAATAAGATAATGTTGAAGTATGATTTTCTTAGATTTGTGCTTAGAAGAAATAACATCTTTAGTTGTGAGGACTAAGTCTTGTGAATATAGGTAGGTAAACAGGTAGCTGCTTCTGTATTGTATATTGAGATGTTAAATGTAATTAAATGGATGTTTAACTGGGTGTTATATGAAAGGGGAGTGCAGCATTTTTTTTTTTCTCCCTCACAAACGAAATAGTTGATTTTCCCCTTGGCTTAATAAGGAATAATGATTATTGTTAAAAAAAGAAAATTACATGAAATCCCACTATCTTACACAGGTGAACACATGCATGCCCCCAAACCAAGTGCCATTGTCAGTGGAACTGTGGATACCCTTTTCCTGAATCCTCCCACCTCATCATGGTTAGCTAGATATGTATGCTTCTCTGTGTTTTTGTTATGAACATGTAAAAGGTATAGTAGTTTGTCAACTAAGAACATGGAACCATATTAATCACTTTTGTACTATAGCTTCCTTCCCTCTGTTTCCCAATACATTGTGGCAGTCGCTAAGTCAGGTGAACAGGCTTAATTGTATATCTTGTTTGAGTTCTGTATAATTTTTTTTTTGATAGTTAAATTCTATTAAAAGACATCCAGCATTTTAAAACATTTAATATTTTTTTGATTCAGAAAGGCCTTTATAATTTGCCTTATTTTTCATAGCAGTGGTGTAATACAGTCAGAGTTTTACTATACTAATCCTTATTTCATTGTTTTTTTTTTCAGGAAATATTAGTTAAATGCTTATTGTATGCTGAACACTGAACATTGGAGTAGATATCAGAGATTACTTTTTTAAAAAAAATTGTTTATTGCTTTCTGTGCTAACTGCTTGACATATCATTTAATCCTCTCAACAACCTTACTATTCTTACCATTTTTTGGTGATGAAGGGAAGTTAAGTAGCTCACTCTGCTCAGGGATTTGAAATACATATACAAATGATATTTAAACAGCATCGTTCTCATGAATGATATGGTGGTGGCACAGAAATAGGACTAATTGATTCTAAGGATGTAATCTGAAGAAATAGAACAGTGGTGAATACCTTTAAATTGAGCTTTGAGGTATATATAGAAATTCTAGGCAAGAAGAATCAAGGAAGAACAATGACATTCCAAGAAGAGAGAAAAATACTTATCAAGGTCACAGTTTTCCAGGAACTACTTGGCATGGCTAGAATGTAGAATGTGAAGTATAGAGAGTTTGGGGGTGGGGTATGAAGTAGGTAAGAATCATATAGCAAAGGGCCTGCATTCATTGATAAAATGTTTAGACTTCATCTTTTATCCATGGTGAAACATGAAAGATATTAAGCATTTTTAACGATCACATTCAACATTTTTTTCTTGGAGGTATTTTTTCTGGTAGCTGATGGTTGGAATAATATTATTGAAATGCCAGAGCTGCTGATTTGTAGCTAAATTAATGGTGGGTTGTGTTTACGTTGCTTTTTTGTTTTTAAATATTTATTTATCTTTAAATAAATGTGTGTGAGTGTAGGGGGACAGGCAAAGGGAGAGGTAGAGAGAGAATCTGAAGCAGACTCACCACTGAGGGTGGAGTCCACGCTGGGCCTATCCCAGGACTCTGAGATCTGACCTGAGCTGAAATCCAGAGTCAAATGCTTAACCCACAGCCACCCAGGCATCCTCTATGAATATAATTTTTGATTGAGATTGTTGCTCTTCAGACAGGCCTGGCCCATCAGGGCATTTTCTCCAGGATTACTTTCTAGCTGCTGCTGTCTTTGGCTTCTCATTTGCTTCTGAAAAGCAGAAGTTACTGGGCTTTGGTGATAGGGAAGATTAGGTGTTTGTAAATTTTGTAGATTAGTTATTTGTAAATTGAGACTACTTTTAATGGAAAATAACAATACCATAATATAGTATTACTTCACATACTACAGCAGTGACTCATAACATAAATTGTCATTCCTTCTGTAACAGTAAAAGCAGCAGATATTTTAATTTATCAAGGATTGCCAGAGAAGCCTCTTCAGAAGGACTGAGAGTTGACATATCATTTAGGAGCTACTTGTAGTAGAGCCAAGAGCCTAATAGTTTTTGGCTAGTTATTGTTAAAGTTCTGAATGTACATAAAAAGTACTTTCCCTTTGTTGCTTGACTTAATATAGTTGAAGATTATTTCAGAATCACTTCCCTCTTTTTTTAATTTTATTATTATGTATGCTGCTCTATGTTAGGAACAAAAAATATAAATTGCTATTCCAAACATGAGGATTTCACTTTTGTGATTGTTTTCTATAATGTGCCCTAAATTTGCATTTTAAAAATGTCTAGGGACCCTACTTAAAAAAATATTTATAGGGGTGCCTCATTGGTTAAGTGTACAACTCGTGATTTTAGCTCAGGTCTTGATCTCAGGCTGGTGGGTTTAGGCCCCAACTTGGGCTCCCTGCTAGTTGTGGAGCCTACTTAAAAAACAACAATAAAACTTAAAAAAAATATTTGTAGTCTCATTAAACAGATCAAATTGTGATACTGCATTTTAACCAATTAATGCTACAATAATAACGTTGAGAATTTCCAGATAGCTTAGAAAATAGTTTAATTCCAGTCCTCTGACTAACCTAAAAGCAGAGGAAGCTCTGACGTTGTTACTTCATTGATTGCCAGGCACTTGGTTTGCATCCTATTTGAAAGGCATTAGTTAGGAATTTTTGTTCTGCTATTTTGAAATTATGATGGCCAATCTTCCTTCTGATTAGTAGTACTAATATTAGATCAGATGATGATATGCTAGTCTGATTTTTTTTTAAAGATTTTATTTATGTATTCATGAGAGACACACAGAGAGAGTCCGAGACATAGGCAGAAGGAGGAGCAAGCTCCCCACAGGGAGCTTGATGTGAGACTCTATCCCAGGACCCTGGGATCATACCTGGAGCCAAAGGCAGACGCTCAACCACTGAGCCACCCAGGTGCCCTGCTGGTCTGATTTTTGATTAGTATATGTATATATCTTTTCATCCTTTAATTTTTCATTTATCTGTGTCCTCATGTTTAAAATAGATGTCTTGAGGCATCTCCCTGCCTCAGTTGAAAGAGTATGCAACTCTTGATCTTGGGGTTATGCGTTTGAGTACCATGTTGGGTGTAGAGATTACTTTAAAAAAAAAAAAAAAAGGTGTCTTGTAAGTAGCATATTGTTAGGCTTCGCCTTTTTTTTTTTTTTTAAATCCAGTTGACCAATCTTGTTTTGCTGTGTTTAGACCAACAAGTTTTTTCCCTTTTTAAATAAAGGACCAGAGAGTAAACATTTTATTTGGTCTTTGTGGTCCCACTGGTCTGTGTCATGTACCCATTCAATTTTGCCATTGTAGTATGAAAGCAGACTTGGGCAGTATGCAAATATCAATCTTGTCTGTATTTCAAGAAACCTTTATTGACAGAAATAGGCAGTGGGCCAGATTTGGCTCAAGGACTCTAGTTTGCCACCTGGTTTACCTTTTATACTCAGTGTAATCACATTTTCATTGGATGAAAATCTGTCCTCCTGGTTGTTTTGTATTTGTTCTATCTGTTCTTTGTGGGGTATTTTGTTTTGTTTTTCTTTCTCTGCTCTCCTTTGAATTAGTTATTTTTCTATGATTGTATTTTATCTCCACTACTGGTTTATTTATGCCTTTTTGTAGTGATTGCCCTAGAATTTAATATGCATCTCCAGTTATTTACCCTCCAAATTATTTTATCTCTTTATGTATAATGTATGAACCTTAAAATAGTGTAAGTTTTCCAACTCTTGCCTCCTGTTCTCTGTGCTATTGTCATACATTTTACTTTTACATTATTTTATTTTTAGATTACATTGGAGAGAGACTTTGCAAACTTTAGTGTTTAAATTACTCTTTAACAACCCTCGCTGTTAAGGTTTGTCATAGTAAGTTGTTAGAGTCATTAATTTGTGTGACTCACAGGAGTTAAACAAAGAGAGGCAGTAAGTAAAAAAGCCTTAGCCTGACAAAGATTGCTAGAAGAGATCCTCAGACAGCTACAGAGTAACATTTTATCCCATCTGTACCATTCACAATTTTTCTTTTAATTACTCTTACTGGAAAGTCTAATTTTGTTTTTTCTCCATGTGCTATATAATGAGCATTAGAGCCAGATATTCTGCTTTTATCTGACAGACTGAAGATTTCTCCAGTTCTTACATTCTGGATTCTTAGATGTGTATTTCAGCTTTGAGTTTTTTAGGCAACAGAGTAATTGGTAACTTTATAATTTTTACATATATAGATAAAGCCAGTAGTCTCTCATGTTGCATTACTGTGCCTCTTTTTCATAGACATAAGATTTCTTTCTTTCTTAAGACATAGAGAATATAAGTAATGTATTCACTACTTAAAATTAGTTGGTTTTTCCTTCAAGAAACTTTTTTTTTTTTGTAGTACTTGTGTGGTAGTAATCGAAAAGACAACATATTTATTGATCCAGGATACCAAACATTTGAGCAAGAATTGAATAAAATACTCCGAAGTTGGCAACCCAGCATACTTCCAGATGGTAATACTCTTTTTATTTTTTTAAAAAGATTTGGTAATTTATTTTAGAGAGCACACATGCATGCGAGTTGGAGGAGGGGTCAAAGGGAGAGGGTAAGGGAAAGAGAATCTCCAGTAGATTCTCTGCTGAGTGTGGAGCCCCATGCAGTACTCCGTTTTATGACCCTGAGATCATGACATGAGCTGAAGTCAAGAGTCGAATGCTTAACCAACTGAGCCACCCAGGTGTCCCTGTAATGCCTTTTAAATAAGGAATTCCATTGCTAACTTGCTGCTGGGATTTTTATTTTTACAGGAAGCATATTAGAAATAATTAGGGAATAATTTAAATTAGATGGCATATTTTTCAGTATACCTATTGATGAACTTACTGTTCATCTTTTGTTGAGTTAGAAATGAATGTAGTTGATAACTACTGTTTATGAAGAATTTTGTAATAAATGTGACCCTCTTTCTCTGGAGTAAGACACTGGATGTTTATTTCATAAGGCCTCTAGGGGATAATATTGTAATGTAAATTTCTCTAAGAAATCTGTTTTAGGTGTGTGAAGAAAATATGTTTGTGAATGGAAATCAGCGATCTTTTTTCAGGAATTCTACAGGTTTAAATTCCTTTCTGACCTTCTGTGCTTGTCCTACAGAAGAACAGAAGCAAACATCTAGCCCCTTACTCCAGAGATGCTAGTTCCATAGTCTAGTGTGTCTCTCCTAGCCTCTTTTTTTAAAGAGCTGCATAGGGAATTCTGAAATTCATTCCAGTTTTGACCTGGTGTGAATGGAGGATTGGAATAAGTTTGTTCTTGAATTAACTTTATTTTTTAGATGATTAAATTAAAATTGTTTTATTTATTGTAATTCTTTAAAAATGTTTCTCTTTATTTAAGGGTCAATTTTTTCTCGAGTTGAAGAAGATTATCTCTGGAGGATAAAACAGCTAGGGTCACACTCTCCTGTAGCTCTTCTGAATACCCTGTTCTACTTTAACACTAAGTATTTTGGCCTGAAAACAGTGGAACAACACTTAAGACTTTCCTTTGGCACTGTATTTAGGCACTGGAAAAAAAATCCTTTAACAATGGAAAACAAAGCATGTCTTCGATACCAAGTGTCTTCCTTATGTGGAACAGATAATGAAGGTAGTGTAACATTTTTATTTTCAGGTCGTCTGTGGCAAGGATAGCCAAACTTAGCCTTACTTAATAAAGACTACCTTAGGTCACTTGTCAGGAATCTAAGGACTGCTATTTTCATGAAGTAAGACAACTTCTTAAAACATCTTAGTTCATTCTGTTAGAAAAATTGTGAGTTACCAGAAGCCACATATTTGGTATAGTAGATACTAGGAGTGAATAGTATATCCTTTCTTCAAGATTGGTCTTAGGAGTTTATGTTATTTTTATTTTTTAAGATAAAATTACTACTGGAAAAAGAAAACATGAAGATGATGAGCCAGTATTTGAACAAATTGAAAATACAGCCAATCCGTCTAGATGTCCTGTGAAAATGTTTGAATGCTACTTGTCTAAAAGGTAAGTGTTAATGATATTTAATTTTTCAAATGGTAGTATGGGTTAGTTGCCTTGAATTTAACATTACAAAGTGACCTTTTTTTCACTGATCTTTTTTTAGGTTTTTCTCTCTCTCCTCATGCCTAATGTTTGTAGTCTCATTATTATAAAATACCCAGCTTATACTTTATACTTTAGGATTAGAGCTTATGTTAAGAAATTGTCATCTTTTAAACTACAGTAATACCAATGATTACATTATATATAAATGCATAGGGAACAAACTGTTTTTGTAAAGGATTAGATAGTAAATGTTTTCAGCTTTTTTGGGTTATAGAGTCTCTGCTGCAGCTCTTCTGTTATTATAGCCAGAAAGCAGCCATATACTATATGTCAATAATACTATTATATATATTAAATTTATTTATAGTATATAGTTTTATTGTGTTATAAAATTTAACACAAACAAGTGATAGGCTATAATTTGCCCACTCCCCTGATAGAAAGGTATGTTCAAAGGTAGAATGGAGATGAAAATGAAGTACTTTACATTTAAGAGAAAACAATCCCTTAAGGTTGGAAAGATATAGTGTTGAAAAATATAGTAGTTTTACTACTACCACTGCCCGCCCCCCAATCTAATAAGAACAGACATTTTCGAAAATTTTAAACCAGTGAATTTATGGTTTACAGATCATAAATTATTTTATGCTTGTCCGTTGCTTTATATATGTACTCTTTAATTTTCAAAGAGTTGAAAGTATATTTCAATATACTTATGAATTAAGTATATTTTCTTATGTAAAGTTTTATAAGTTATGATGAGGTCCCCAGGTTAGTTCTTAAGAACTCATAAAAGTAATGGTGTCATCTATAGATTAGAAACTCCTATCTTACTATTATCTTGTTGGTATTTTAAAAGTTAAAATTTCTTTTGTAAAATGCTATTGGGTAATTTTATTTTATGAGCGACTGTATTTCATCAATTTTAAGACACATTTTTCAGATTTTACTATTTCTGAAACTGGGATGCATGTTATGTTTACATTTTAAAATTGTAATTGGCAACATTTTACTGGTTGAGTGGCAGTTTTAAAGTAATGATTAAAAATATTGTTTCTATTGTTTTGGATTCAGTGAAATACAGAATTTAAGTTATGGTGGGAAAATAATCTTTCATCAAGAAATTAACTTCCAATATATCTTAATGATAGAATATTTAATGTAAGTAATGAGACGTGGTCTGACCACATGATACGGTTAATAGTAATGGAATTATTCTTGGAAGGAAAAAAGAAAGTTTGGGGGAGTTTTGTGTATATACTGTGAAATTGACTTTTTCCTTTCTCCCAAAGTCCACAGAATCTTAATCAGAGAATGGATGTTTTTTATTTGCAACCAGAATGCTCTAGTTCTACAGATAGTCCTGTCTGGTACACATCTACTTCACTGGACCGAAACACCTTGGAAAATATGCTTGTACGGGTTCTTTTAGTAAAAGATATTTATGATAAAGACAATTATGAACTGGATGAAGACACAGACTAAAAAGGAACATTTCAGAAGCAATCGGGATAAAACAGCATTAGATAGTCATGCTGCTAGATCTTTATTATGGAAAACATTTCAAGTTTACTCCTTCTGTTTTGAGTTTTGTAGCAGTGTACCCACACTGGGTATTACCATGTAAATAATCTGTGAGTGAAAGTTGCCATTATTCTATGTAGTGGTTTTAGGATACTTAACAAATACATTCAAATTCTTTTTTTATTATTTATTTGATTAGGTATGTTTGTAACTTTTTACATTACAAAATACGAATGAGAATGTGCCATGTATAATTTTTTTCTTGTAGTAAGAAACATCCATATTGCACAACTCTACTGTTGCAAAGCTTCCCTGAAAGGAGGCTCTTTTACTGGGTTCTTGACCAGATGGTTGTGTATGGGTAGCACTACTAAAAGTTTAGAACTTGCAGTGTCTTTCAGAATTTTTAAAATAAACTGTAAACTAATAGGCTGGGTTTTTTGTTTTGTTTTTTGGGGGTTTTGTTTGTTTTGTTTTATGTTTCAGTTACTGAAGCCTTACAAGGTTGTGTAGAGAGATACCATCTTCTGTACCAAAAATAGACAAGAGAATGCTGTCAATATTGGTGTACTGTAATGTGAATCTATACTGGTGAAAACAACTTTTTGTTCCCCTTATTAAAACCTTAGTGTCCTTTTCTCATTTGTGGCTTTCTGCATCACCCCAGTCAACAATAAAAAAAAATATATATATATATATATATATATATGTATATATATGTATGTATATATGTGTGTGTATATATATATATATGAAGAATGATGTTGAAAACATGATCATTGAGACATTTTCTTTGTAAAAATGTCCAATGAAACTACAGAATTCTGTTTTCTATGCCAACCATAAGTATCCAAAATCCCATTCATTTATAGAAGTTTGATTTTTTCTTTTCCCCCTCCCCTTAAAAATAGAGATCATGTTGCAGTATCTGAGTAGTACTCTAAAAACTTTACCAATTTTATTAGAAATTTTGTATTGCCTTCAAATATGACTGATGCATATGTTGGATAAAATTATTTTTAGAAATGCCACTCCCAAAATAGTTGTTATAGAAAGTCAAGCTAGTTTAAATAAGATAGTATCACATTTTACTATGAAGATTACCAGTGTAGTAATTCTGATATTTCAGATGATTGAAGAAGAAAAAGAAACTGATGGATAAGATAAAGTCTATCTCGAAGGAAGTCACATTTGATGTTAGATTGTTTGGCTTTTAAAATTTAATTACTTCTTATAGAAGATTGCATTAAAAAACTTTGTGCTTCTGCAGAGCAATTTATCCGTTGCAGACCTTTTCTTTTAGAACAAGGAAGTTTACTTAAAATCCTACTTTATAAAGACTAAGCAAAATGCTAGCTGCAAATTATTATAAAGAAATCATTTGGCTGAAATCCTAGAGCATGTGTGTAATCATATTGTCTTGTTTCTGATTCTTGACTCATCATGGTGACATTAGTTTTTTAAAATTGTTGGGGGGAATTTGGGCTATTTTCCACAGTGGTTAGGCAATGTCTACATGTCCCTTAGATATTTCTCTCTTGCTTAGGATAAATATTAGCATTCAGAAGAAATTTTCTCAATCATGATATGGAAAATTTCACAAGTGTAATCACTGTATATTTAAGCAATAATTATCAGAAATGTTTTTGGCATAAAATTACTTTATAATGTTCTAACTTGTTTTATAAGTTTGAATAACATTTCTGTCCCTTAATTTTATATTTGTTGATTTGATAATCAGACTGACAGTAGCAAATCTGATATTAGTTTACTAAAATAGATTGCTCATTGTTTAATGAAGAAAGGTGGGTAACGTATTTAAAATATATACTACAAAAATTTTCCTCATACTTACCTTTTTCCGGAAGTACTTCAAGCACTTTTCCTATAAATGCATATTGTTGATTAAAAGGCGGTTAATCCTAACCATCTTTTATTCTTCAAAGTGGTGCTATATTCCATCAAGCAATAATGTTTGCCCCAAATGTCACTTAATGTTTATTCTACCAAATACCATACATTCTGCCATGGTACTACTATTAAGCACCTTGTCTTGCTATTTACATTTCCTTTATTGTACAGTTTAGCTTTTCTAAACAAATGTCTACATAATTTTGATCTTAACATGATTGAGGATTTAGAGCTCTTGTTTTTGTCTTGAATGCAATCCAAGGATTGATTAACTTGACTCTCAGGGGGAAAAGAAAAAAAAACTTTATAAGAATTGTCTGTTCTGTGAAACTTATTTCACCTAGAATACATTTATTTCATTGGTTCCTGAATGTCCTTAATTTGTGTGGTCGTAGCTGACTGCTGACAAAGAGGACAGTTAAATGATAGCAGTTTCTTTTTGCTTCCAAGTGATTTCTGATGATAGCATCCTGTAAATATAACTTTATTGTCTTTAGATGTCTATTGGAGATGCTATATTTTTTGTTCTGAAGATTTTGCCATTTAAAATGAATCAGAGTTTTTATTCATACTGAGAAGGGTGATTTTCCCATGCAAATTGAATCTTCATTAACACAATTTTTGGGTTTTAAACTGTATTAGGTAATATAAGACATTAAAGGATTTTTCTAGGCAAGAAGTTCAACTTTTTTTTTTCTTTTTTGGCCATAAAAAGACTTCTATTAAAAAAAAAAACAAAAAAATACTTCTATTACACAAGTTGTTACCAGTGTGTTAAACATAACTGAGATAGGGAGAAGATGCATATTGTACTGCGCATTCAAACTTTTGTCACTGTTTTTCTCATGGACTTTCCCTATGTCCTGGCCAATTTGGAGTGGGGTAACTCATTTTTGGGACAATTTGAAAATGGGATAACGTGCTTATGCATAGTATTAAGGATTACAGTAATGGAGAAGTCCTAAAACTGCGAATTTTTGGTTTGTACTACTCTTATTGTGGGTTCATTGAATCCGAGATCTTAAATATTTTGCAGTCTTAAATCACTATAAAAATTTACACTTATTTTGCCAGTTATTTCCAAAATGTACTGTTATACATATGTCACTTAATGTTCTAAGTTAACACTGACTGTAGGATAATGTCCTTGTTCCCCTCATACAAAATAGTCATGAAAGTGTACATGAAAATATTTTTAAAGAATAAATTTCTTTAACTAAATTATAATACTTTTGGATTTCCCCCCTTAATAAGCCCCTTGCTCATTTTTAGAGAAATTCTTTGATTCAGTTAGTCCATTTTACTGTGTTCTTAGGAGTGGACCCTTTGTAATGCTGTTTTCCAGTGTTAAGTTTTTTTTGTTGTTTTTGGGTTTATCATACTTGAAAATAATACTAACAAAAATCTGATATATTTAGAAGTTGATGTCCAGAACAGGTTAACTGCATCAGTCTGGGTCTGAGAATAGAAACATCTAAAGTGTGGTGTCTCAATTTGTATTATTTTTTTTTTTCTTAGAAGCTAGATGATAGAGGGACTCCCAAAATAAGTTACTGTGATTCCTTGCCTTATAAGGAACCGGACAAAAGAAAGTTGTTTCTTAAAATCTGGGCAGATAGTGTCTTAAGTAATTATTGAATTAAGCTCATGAATTTAGGCCTTTTGAGAAAAAAGAACCAAAGAGAAACTAAGATTTAATCTGTAAATACAGAATTAGACATAGAACCAAAGAGAGGGTCACAGACCATTTGTGTCTACCGTTGGAGATCTTTCTATCATTGAAGGAAGGCAGGTGTAAATCCTAATTGAGTATATTTTATTTTCTGTTGTAGTACAGTGGAAAGAAAAATTACAGCTCTTTCTGGGACTTCCAACCACGTACTTTATTCTGTTTGGGCCTTGATTTCTAGATCTGTAAAATGAATTGATTTCTGATTCTGGAATTTCAAATTAAGCACAGTTGATACTAGGCTTAAGAGGCTTAGTAGTAAATCCTACAGATTTATGTGTGAAGCCTTATGATTTATTTTAGACACATTTTCTTGGAAAGGGGAAAGATCTTTCCTAAAATAGCCTTAACACAGAAAGTATTAGTCCTGGTTTTTTATAAGTCCTATTCAGATAACTCCTCAGAAGTAAATTCAGCACATGAAAATTTATTATTATAAAACTTAACAGCCTGTCTTTGTTACATATTTCCTCTGTGCCAAAGAACTGTTGCTAACCATGGTAGTTAAGGAGGAAGAGAAAAAGATTAAGAAGACAAAAGTGTTGCAGTTACGGGCTGTAAACAAGATATACTGTTCTATGTACATTTAACTACTAGAGAACATCGGATATATTCATGATAGTTTACAACAGAGAAGATGGTGTATACTCATAAATGCCCTAAAAGGCTTTTTGGTCTAGAGTAGGTTTCACAGAATTGCCACCACCTGTTGATTATATAAAATATTAGATTCCTATAACCTGGCTTATAATGCTTTTAGCTCCATTAAAAATGGTCAGTGGCACAATTTCTGACTCTTGATGGCTCCCTTTTGATGGCATCAGATTCATCTCTGGCTTTCAGACTGACCCATTACAAGAGTAATTAAAAATAGCACCCAAAGGGGGGCACCTAGGTGGCTCAGTCAGTTATGTGTCTGCCTTTGGCTCAGGTCCTGGGGTAGAGCCCCATGTTAGCGGGGAGCAGGGAGCCTGCTTCTCTCTCTCTCTCTCAAATAAGTAAAAAAAAAAAAAAAAAAAAAAATCAGCCAAAGAGGTAGGTAGCTTAGAGTACCCTCATCATGCATCCCAGAGGATTCTAAAAGGCATTAAACTAACATTGAATCAAGGTGAGTAATTCAACTTCTGGGTTATATAGTATGGATGGAACATACAAGGTGCAATATATTAAAGATATTTTTAAAGACTTTATACACTAAGAATTTTTTTCGTAGTAAATGCTTTTGAAGATAGAACCTCTCAAATATTTTCTAAATCATGGGTGTACTATTCTTAACACTATAAGAAAGATTAAACCTTTCCATTTGGATTATGTATTTGTAGTTCTAAATTGATGTCAGCAGATGGCAATAGTCTACAGCACAGCGTGCTACTATGAGTAAATAATGATCTTGATCAGAAACCCTTGGGAGATTTAGAATTCAGAATTTTCAAAAAATATATATGCTTGAGGGATGACTGGGTGGCTTAGTGGTTGAGCATCTGCCTTTGGCTCAGGTTGTGATCTGGGGGTCCTGGGATCGAGTCCTGTGTCGAGCTCCCCGTGGGGAGCCTGCTTCTCCCTCTACCTGTCTCTGCTTTTCTCTATGTCTCTCATGAATAAATAAATAAAATCTATCTATACATACATACATACATACATACATACATACATACATACATATGTGCCTGTAGTTTACATAATACCTTCGCATTGGGGCTTGGGGCAGTCCTTACGCAGCAGTAAGTCAGATATCCATAGTAACTGGAATAAACTGTACAGCTATATAGAAAGCTTTACATAGTTAAGGTCAGTTTTTGTCACAAACAGGAAAAACTAGATTTTCAGACTTGGATCTTAGAATTTCTAACAAGGAACTGCAGACCTGTAAATAAAAGTAATGTCCTATCTAGTATTTTCCTTCTAATAAAATATCTATTATTTTTTCTCTTTTTGCTTAGTTGTGATAGAGGTAACTGAAGATTTTTTAATAAAATGTATATTAGATTTAAAGAAAAAATGCAAGGAGTGCTTAGGCATAAATATAAATGGCACTTCTTAAAATCATTTTTGAATTGTGAAACTTAAAAATAACTACTTTTACTTTCCATTTGCATCTGTATTTGTAGCATAATTCTGTAGAGGTATGATACACATATGAATAGCTGCAGTCATATCATGAAGCCAGTCATTTATTCATTCAACAGATATTTGGGTGATTATTCTTTCAGGCACATTAAGCCAGGTACTGAGAACACAACAGAATGTAAGACCCAGCCCCTCCTCCCAAAGACTTGGTCTAGTTGGGGAGAAATATGATCATGTGATGGAATGTCAGAGTAAGTTCGGGTCTCAGGCCTTATTGAGAGCAATCACTTGTATTAGAAAGCAAACTAATATTGTCAAGTTTTTTTTTTTATCAATATCCTACTCTTAGCTCATCTCTTTAATTCCTGACTGCGGTTCCAGATTTCTGCATTACTCTATTTTCCACTCTGGAAAGGGAGAGGTGCCAATTACTTTTAGGGTGCAGAAATAGATTCAAATTGAAAAATAGCAGTGAACATCTACCACATTGAAAGCTCTCAAAGGTTATTAGTGTTTTTTAATTGTTTTTATTTATTTTTAACAATTTTATTTATTCATGAGAGACACAGAGGCAGAGAGTAGCAGGCTCCATGCAGGGAGCCTGACGTAGGACTCGATTCCCAAACTCTGGGCCATGTCCTAAGCCAAAGCTGAAGGCAGACGCTCAACAACTGAGCCACCCAGGTTTCCCATCAATTCAGTTTTTAATCACTATGCTACAACAATATATTTCATTAGAATGTAAGCTCATAAAAAAAATAGATTAGAATGTAAGCTTATGAAGTAGGGAGGTTCCCTCCCCCGCCCCCCGCTATATCCCTAGCTCCCAGCAAAGTTTGTGGCATTTGCTAGTTAATGTTGAATGAATTTATGACTGTAAGTGCTTAGAAATTCAGTAACTTTTAAAATAAAGGAGCCGTTCAAATAGGACCTATGATTCGTGAAGTCACAATTTTTGGTGTCCCTTTGAACACTTGTGTTTCTATGGGTGTGTCTTCAGTTTACTCAGCATATACAATGAATTTCTATAACCTTCCCAGTTAAGAGGGCCACGGGGATTGGTATATAGGGCTAGATTTGTAGTAGTGTTCAAAATATAGACACTTAAAAATCACGAAATTTATTGTTAAAATGCAGATTTCTGACCTGTCCCCTGGAGATTGATTTAGTAAGATTGACAGTGGGTTACAGAGCTGCATTTTTTAATGCCTGGGTTAAAAACCCAAAGATCTACAATAAAAAAGTTGGCCCCTCCAAATTTTAAAAAATGGAATTGAGTAGGATAGAACACAATAAAGGTGTTTTCCTCATGAAAGTTGTTTTATATTTGGGTATTGGATGACAAATATAAAATACATTTCTTACGGTTTTTAGTCAAATGTTTGAAAGCCCTCCTCTAGGAAACTGCATCTATGGAAGGATTTACTGATAACTGGAGCCTTCCATTTTGTTTTCGAATGTCACTTAATTTTATCCACACAGTTTCAGAGTCGTGAGCTATGGAGGCACATGCTTTTTATTTTGCCATAAATAAGTAGCTAGGTAAATTTAATGTGGATTATCTGAGATAGACTTATTTCTCTGTTTTCTATAAATTTGAGGCTTTTTGTGTGTGTGTAAAGGGGAATAAGATCAATAGTTATTGGAGTACTTTTTGTTTGATAACCCATAAGGTTTGTTGGTATTATCTACAAAGATCAATAAAGCCTAGGGCCACACAGACAATGCTGGAACTGTGATCCAAATTAAGGTCTATATGGGAAAGTTCATGTGTGCTGCTTAACCTTTTTGCTGTCCATTTACTGTTAACAGACATGAAAGTAGGTAATCCTTTCAGTCAATCCCCGTCATCCATGAACTGCTTTTCAATGATATAACATGTTTATTAGTAAGCATACACCAAGACAAACATTAATAGGTGAGTATGCAGCAAAATTTTGGAAGACAGAAGGCAGATAGCTAAATGGAGATGGGCTTAGCAGAGCCAATAATAGCCACAACTAGAGCACTTAACTCTGCCAGCCCTCATCTGCATATCTGCAGCAGGATGTACCAAAGAGAGAGAGACCGAGACCGACACAACCATGACCAATGCTGCTCTAGTCCATTCATTGTCTCACTCTCCTCGATTACTATTTCCTACCTTTTCCTCTCGTCTCAAAACTCTAACACTTCCCCATCCTTAAGCTTAGGAGTCAACAAACTTTCTGGAAAGTACCAGAGAGTCCATATTTTGGGCAACATGGAAGTTATGTAGATACTTAAATTTTCACAAATTTATTGACAATTCAAAATGTAATAATTGAGTGCAACTTCTAACGTCTATTGAGAAGGATGCCTTTTGGGGGAGTATCCTTTTGCTTAATTGGTATTTCAAGTTAACATCAAGATCAATTGCAAATGTTCATCTGTTAGATTTTGCACATTTCATCTTTGAAAGTATATTTTTAAATATGTGTTGCCAAATACTGGTATCAATCCATGACTGATTTTGATCAAGCATATTCATCACATAGAAGGCATTTATACAGTTAGGTTCTTTTGATACTTGCCTTTTAGCATGTTATTATGTTGTAGGTTAATTACTTCTGACAATTTGATGGGATCTCTTCAGTTGCACAGTTATAAATGAATTTTGAAATAAGGAAATTTCCATTACACTTGCATTGATCTTTGAAACATACTGGTAGAACTATAGTTTGAACATGGAAGATATATCTATCTGCTGTAAATAGGTGTGGGAATGGAGATGCTTCTTTATTTTTTTATGTTTTATTTTTTTGGAGATGCTTCTTTTAACTACCAACAGCATGAGAATTGTAAGCAGCTTGATGTTACTAGTGATTCAAGCAACATTAGTTGTTGGGAATGACTGCAATATGTTTTTTTTTACTAAGCACTGTTTTGCCTTGTAATTTTAGGTTGAATTTATTAAGAACCCATTATGAAGCCTGCAACAAAAACCAATTTCTAAAGTTACTCTGTTCAATAATAGTGGTTGAATACGGTTCTTTTCATTCAATGTCAATGGCCCTGAACTCAGAACCTCACAATGCTACCTTAGTACTGCTAAGCCACTGGGACTGCTGTGTGATATGGCATGTCAGGATATTCAGCTTCTTAACCTGACCTACTCATGTCCACAAGAATGAATGAAATTAACCCTTGATACTACGGCTTAATTAACACATGATAGATTCAACTAAAAAGTACCTGCTGAGGAACAATACCATGAACAACGATGGGCTTTAAATATTTACATTTCAACTAAGACTTTTTATACGACATATATATTTTTGCCACCATTTCTTGCACACATCTTAGATTACTTTTTCATTTTTACTGAATTAGTGTTTTCTCAACTTTGAAAATATTCTTGCCTGTAGTTGTTAACAAACTGTTGAGACTAATTCTTCAGTCCCTTCTAATGACATTGACTCTTTGAAGACAGCTAAGCAGTACTGGTTAAAAATCTTTTGACTCATCAAGAGCTAAGATAAACCACTTAAAATCCTTTACCTTCTTTTTAAAGTTTTAAATGACTTAAAAGGCTAAGCTTATTTTATCTGGATACATTTCTTTGGTTGCTGCAATCAGATAAGATTTAGTTAGCTGTTGGTAAATGACTTGCTTGGCTAGCAAACGAGCCACTTGGAACTTACTTGGTTGCAGCCTCATGTGAATGTTTTCATTTTTGTGAGGAAATTCTGCTGGACTGAGCTATTCCATTTCAACTTTTCTTATTTTTCTGACCATTGCTTTCCTCTGAATTGGAAATATTGTGATAAATTCTCAGTCTGGTAATGCTGTTCTTTTAGCATATCTATAATGTCGTTGAATAAAAAGACAATGCTACCTAGTTTGATAAGAATAATGTACATGCCACTGTGCTTTGGGAGTGTGACATTCAAGAGACATTTTATTTTGACATGGATTTGCAATGGTAAAAAGAAAAAAAACAATTAAATGATGGTGTATGGCAATATACATGGCACTTGAGACACTGTCATGACTAAGTCACTGAGTAGCAGCCCGAATCTAGTAGAGCACCACATACTACTCTGTTGCAACTAAACTGTGCCCTGATAATGCAGAAGCAGCCATAAAAATATGTAGATGAAAAGGCATGACTGCATTCCAATAAAACTTTATTTGTGGACACTGAAATTTTAATTTCATATAGTTTTCATGTGTCACTGAATATTTTAAAATTAATGTTCCAACCATTTAAAAATACAAAACCCATTCTTAGTATGTCATGCAAAAACAGACTGTGGGTAAGGCTTTGCCTGCATGTCTGGATAGGAAGAAAAGTCTGCAAATTTGTCAACCCTTGCTTAAATTGCTTACCTTGATTCCTAATTCAATGAAAATAATTAATGCAATGTTAAAGTAATCAAGAGACTTCCATCCCTCCCACCATCACCTTTACCCACCTAATGTATATGGATTGTTTCCATTAGAATGCAATTTCTTGTTGCTCCCATCTTGAAAAAAAAAAAAAAAAAAAAGAAAGAAAGAAAGAAACGTCCTAATTTTACTTCCCTCCACCTCATTTCTCCGCTTCTCTTTGTAGCAGAATTCCTCATAATTTCTGTCCTCATGGTCTTTAATTTCTCGTCTCTTGTTTCCTCTTATTTAAGGTTTTTGTCCCCATCATTTCACTAATTGTGCTCACTAATGTCACCCGTGACCCTCTGTGTTGTTAAATCCAATGGCTAATTCTTAGCCATCATACTACTTAGTCTATCAGAAGCATTTAAAACTATAGATCACATCCTTTTTGAAATGCTTTTACAATTTAGTTTCCAGTATTCTACATTGTCCTGATTTTTCTCTGACTTCATATAGTCCTTGGTGTTTTTTGCTACTATCCTCCTTATTCTCTGGTCTCCTAAAGTTGGGTACCAGAGGTCAGTTCTTGGGCCTCTTTAACTTAATCCTTTGGGGTTCTTCTGTGGTCTCAATGGCTTTAAATGCCATTGATAAGCTAAAAATTCCAGTACATATATAAAATATATACCTCCAATCTGGAGAATAAGCGAATGACTTTATTTCGTTCTAGTGCTTTAACTGCTTTAGTTCAGTTAATACAACTACCCTGTAAGTCAGGACAGAAAACTTTTAAATAGTTAACTAATGGCTTTGTTCTCCTCTTAAGGTTTGTCATATGTTCTGTGAGTTGGGATTTTTGTAACCCTTTAAAAATGTAAAACCAATCTTAGTTCACAGGCCATACAAATACAGGCTGTGGGCCAGATTTCATTTGTGGATTATAGTGTGTTAACCCTTGCTGTAAGCTATTATACGGTACTTGTATCATTCCCATTTTACAGTTGGAGAAACTGAGGTACAAAGAGGCTAAATAACTTGTCCTAGCTCACCAGCTGGTAAGTGATGAAACTAGGGTACCAATAAGCAATCATGGCTCCAGACACTGTGTGCTTATTCACTACACTATAGTGAGTGAGTGAATATGTCTTCAGTAAGATAAGTTAACAAAAAGCTGGTGATTTATTTCCAGAACCTCCAAAAGTCTCAGGAATTGGGGGCACCAGATGCTCTGAAGATAGGATATAGAAGATTGTTTTAAAGTCTGCAAAAGAGGGGTGCTTGGCTGGGTCCATCAGAAGAGCATGCAACTCTTGATCTCGGGGTTGTGGGTTTGAGCCCATGTTGGGTGTAGAAATTACTAAAAACATAAATAAAAGTCTAAAAAGAAGCCATTTAGCCCTCTCCCCATTCTATGCAGCCTTTTCCTCTACCTGTAGAAGTCTGGAGGTTTAGAGGAGAGGGGACAGAAAGACCTGGGACTCAGGAACCAGACACAACTGAGGCAGGAGTGAAAGGCTTTTCTGGAAACAGGAGGATTAAAAGAACAAGTCCTGGCCCTTGGTGCCCGGGATGCTTGAGGCCAGGCTTCTAGCCCATTTGGCAGAAGATCTGAGGATTCCTCTTGGGAAACAACTAGCCCAAGACAAAAGACAGAGATACCTACAGCTGCTGACATCACAATCTGCACAGCGAACTTAGGGTGAACTCCAACAGGCAGGAAACTTACCCACACCCACAGAGGTCCCTTTTAGGTGTTTTGTACTTTTAAGAAAAATCGACTAGACATTTGAGGTAAGCTTCAGTGGAAGATGGAGATAAAAATAAAATAAAAAAGGAGGTGGAAGAAAAAGCCACAGTGTAAGAGGCAAAAAAAAAACAACAACAACAAAAAAAAAACCCTCAAAACCAAACCAACCAAAAAACAAAAAAGCCAAAAAGCTTAAGAAGTAATACACAAACACAGGAAGCAATCAGGCTATGAAAAGGGAATATTAAAGACTGGAAAATTTTTAAAAAATGCAATAGCAGAAAATTAAAAAAAAATGCAATAGCAGAAACAAAAAATTCAGTAGAAAAACTGGATAACAAGGTTGAGAAAAATTGCATAAAGCCGAGAAAAAAGATGAAAAGGGGCAAAGTATGAGAGAGGAAAATGTATTGCCTCTCAGTTCTATATCCACCCCTCTTTGTCCTGCTATGTGATCCCGGAGCCCCACTCCATAAACACTTCTTTTGCCAATGTCACAACGTCAAATCTTGTCAGTAGAGGGCGCTGGAGGACATTGCAAGAGGGCTGCCCTTGGATTTCAGGCTTTGGTTTTCTTGTTTTCAGGGCAAGACTGTCAGCACATCTTCAGTGGGCAGCTTCCCAAAGATTCAGCCTAGGGGATTTAACATCAAACAACTATAAGTTCCAGAAAGAGAACAGAGAAAGTACAGGGGTGGTAAATGGCAGAGATGTAATATGGGAAAATTTCCCAGATCCAGAGAACAGGATTACCCAGATTGAAAGGGCACAGCGTGCCCAGAATAATTCAGGCTCGGACCAAGACTCATCATTGTGAAATTTCAAAAATCTGGATAGGAAGAAAAGATCCCAAAGGCTTCCACGGAGGAAGAAAAAAAATTCAAGAAACAGATTACATGCAAAAGATAAGGAATCAGAATGTCATCAGGATTTTTAACAGCAGTGCTAGAAGTTAAAAAATAATGGTGCAATGCCTTTAAAATTCTGAGGAAAAATGAGTTTAGAATTCTATAGCTGGCTAAACTATCAGGTAGACTAAGGACATTTTCAGGATGCATATTCTCAGGAAGTTTACCTCTCTTAGGTAAAACTTTGTCAAGAAGTGACACTTCCACCAAAATGAGATTGTAAATGGAGAGGAAGATATGGATCCAGGAAATAGGAGATCCAACCCAGATGTGAGGCAATGAAGGGTAGTGAAGAGGGTTGCAGGGTCACTGTTTCATAAACATGGTATTACCTGTCTGCTCCACATTCACCCCTCTTTGCCCTACTTTGTGATATTGGAGCTGGACTCTATATAAATATTTCCTTTGGCGATGTTGCAACATCAAACCTTGTCTAATAAAGGGCACTGGTGGACCTTGCAAGAGGAAGGGGCATTTCTTGGATTTTGGAATTTGGTTTCCTCATTTTCACGCTAAGGCTGCCAACAGATTCTCAGTGGGCAGCTTCCCAGTGAGATTCCCTGGCACCTTAGTGGTGAGTACCTGGGTATCAGCCCAGCCTCGGCACATGATCGCACTTTTGTGCACAGCCACACCCTCTCCACCTTAGGGAGAGGGCTCTTCTGAACTGGCCCTTCTGTGGGCACTCTCGTCCATCCTAGAGATACTAGTTTCTCTGTGCACCTGATATATCTTTATTCTTTAGGGTTCTCTTTCAATCATTTTCCTAATTGCTAAGTTAATAATTCTTCCTGTTCAATTTTCTCTGTTCATATTACTGGTATGGCTTCTGTCTCCTGGCTGGACCCTGACTGACACGCATAATACAATAAACACTGAAATGTATTTTATCAAAATGTGTGATGTAGTTGTATTGGGGCTATGGTAGAGGGGAGATAGCTCTGTGGATACATGAAGGGTATGTGTAGTAGGAGAGCTAGCTCTTATGGTGGGGAATCAGCAGATTACATTAAAGCATTAAAAACTCAAGAAAAAAAAACTCAAGAAAATACACTACATTTAGAAAGATGGCTGGGCAGCCCGGTTGGCTCAGCGATTTAGTGCCGCCTTCAGCCCAGGACATAGTCCTGGATACCTGAGATCGAGTCCCATGTCGGGCTCCCTGCATGGAGCCTGCTTCTCTCTCTGCCTGTGTCTCTGCCTCTCTCTCTCTCTCTCTCTCTCTCTCATGAATGAATAAACTCTTAAAAAAAAAAAAAAAGAAAGATGGTTGAAATGACCAGAATAGCTAAATGACATGAAAGTTATTTCCTTTGGGGAGCAATAGGACAGGAAGCAGGAGACTGCTAGTTTTCATTATGTGCCTTTTAGTACTGCTTTATTTTTAAATTATTTAAATATATTACTTAAACATTTTAAATTTATTCACAGTAGTTAAAAGGTGGAAACTCCCCAAATGTCTATCAACAGATGAATAGATAAACAAAATGTGGAATCTGAAAAGAAAAAAAACTGACACTATAACATGGATGCACCCTGAAAACATTACAGTGAAATAAGCCAGACACAGAAGGATGACAATTATATGATTCCACTTGTATGGAGTCCCTAGAATAGGCAAATTCATAGAGACAGTAGAATGGTGGTTGCGGGAGCTGGGAGGAGAGGGGAATAGGAGATTATTGTCTAATGAGTACAGAGATTCAGTTTGGGAAGATGAAAAAGTTCTAGAAGTGGATAGTGGTGATGGTTCCGCATCTATGTGAATGTACTTAATGTCATTGAACTGTACATATAAAAATGATTAAAACAGTAAACTTTATGTAATGTCTATTTTATCACATTAAGAAAATTTAAATTTAATAAAGTTGATGCATTCAAGATATGAGTCTCTGATAGAAAGAACATTAATTCATGCCTGTTGACTTGAAATATAAACATCTCCGTGTAGATAATTACACATCCGCTTGGGAAGGAGATATTTTGGGAATTTTGTTATTTACCATGCCAAAGTTATCTATCTTGTCTTTGTCTTATGCATTAAGTGGCCATTACCTTGCTGCTTTTATCTCAGTCATTATTTCATTCCAAAGGAAAACATGCATATATATAAAAAAGCAGTTTTCAACTTGGCATTCCATGACTTGTTGAAGGGATGTTCCTACCTCATTCGAGGAGTATTCATGGACCTACTATGGTATCAGGCCTGAGAGGCACTGGGTAAACAAAGATGAATAGTATTTCCTCAAGATATTCCTCACAATGTAGAAGAACAGATAAAGAGAAAAAAGAGCCTGTGACATGATGTGAGAGGAGGCCAGGCAAAGCATTTCAGAGAGCTAAAAATGGGTCTTCCAGGGCAAATGAGATTTTGTCCTGGGGTCACGGCAACAAGGGTGACGTAGCCTAGTGGGCACGTCATGCCTGACACTGCCCAGCAGCTTTTGAGGAGCTCTCCTTTACTCCTTCTTCCATATCTGTCATGACCATGGATTAGCTGATCTCTAAATTGCATTTCTGTGTGAAATGCTTATTCTGAAGCTCATCCTTGCTAGAGGCTTGTTGGAGGTACCTGACAAATATGTCTTGGGAAGTTTTTAAAACAGTCACAGTGTCACTGAGGAGACTGAACCTATCAGCAGAGACTCCGCCAGGAGGAGTGAAGTGTCACATGGGTGCTGGAGGGCATGTGTGTCAGGGGGTGAAGGAAAGGGAGTCATGGCCGTGGGCAGTTTCAGGCTCGAGCTCCCATGGATGACAGCAGTTGTAGCTGAGGAAGAGATGGAGGCAGCCCAGCCAGGCCTCTGCCCGCAACATACCAGCACAGCAGGCTATGGCCCTGGCGAGTAGGGCTCCCTGGCCCTGGGAAACGGGAAGTGGAGCCCTTGAAGATATAGAGGGAGCAGGGCTGGCTCCAGTCTTGCTGGTGGCTGGTTGGCTTCATTATTTGGCTCCCCTTTAAAATAGTATTCTTTAAACATGTTCAACTTTAAATTAAGAGATGCTGACCTGGGAGTGGTGGTGGGTGAAAAGGAGGCCAGGAGGGAGGACTCAGCCTCTCCCTAAAGGTCCTCCCAGAAGTCTGCTCTGGCCTGTAATGTGCACACCTCACTTGAGGAAATATGGTCACCTGGGTGTGCCCTCCAGGGGAGGCAACTGAGAGGCCAACCCATATAGCTTGGATATGCCCCCTGGGCATCTCACTTTCTCCCCAGGCCGCTGGCCAAAGCACATCTTCCCATCACACATGCTGTTCTTGCTGAGACTTCTGCAAAGTCCACTTTTCTCTGTGTGGTCACATAAGCAAAGAGAGTTAGGAGTCCCCCCAAAAGAAAGAGAGACGTAGCTTTTTCTTTGACATAAGAAATGTCATTTTCGAGCTCCCTAGCACCTTGTGAGAGAATCTGAGAACAAATAGCCACTGTCGAGCCAGGAGAGAACCTGATGATATCAGGGGCAATCAATCAGTGGTAAAACTGCCAGTCCTGATTCAAGTGTGAAGACTGGTTCCACCCACATTCTTGGGTTATCTTTGGAGGATCTAAACCCCTTTGAGCATGCAGATACTGGACCAACTGGAGCCAAAGACTAGTTGATGTTGACCTCGTTGGCCCTCTTGACTTTGACCTGGACTTTCTCACCTGAAGATGACTTGTGCCCCACTTCCTTGCTGAATTCCCCCTGCACAAGTCCCTTCATGAATATTGATGCACCCTTAGCTTAAAACTCCCTGTTTTATTGATTGAGGAGACACTGATTTGGGAACATCCCTGGTGCTCTCCTTTACCTGTTGCAAGTAAAACCCTTCCTTTTCCTATTCTTTGGCTTGGTTGTGTCTTTTGGCCTGACACCCACCAAGAAGCAAACACAGTTTCAGGTAATAGTTACGTTTCTGGTCACGTTTGAATGCTCTTTGTTAGACTGACATCCTGACAACTGGTTGCCTGGCCTTCCTCTTGCCTCCAGGACACTGGTGACACTGGCTGTGCAGCAGGCCACATGTCTTCCACATAGTGAGTACTTAGAGCAATTATTATTACTGTTAATTATTATTATTGGGAGGTTGACTAGAGTTACAAAATTCTTTGGTTGAAAAGCAAGATTAAAACTATGTCTTTTTTTTCTGGACCTGAAGATAAAAGATCTATATTTAAGTATTATCTGTTGTCACACAAGCCCTGCTGGGTATACTTGAATTTGTTCCTTTGGTTAAGGAAATAGTATGTGTGGACTTAAGTTGGTGGGTAATTCAAGCAGCCTCATATCCTCACATTTTGAATGGCTGGTATGTACTTATCAGACATCATTTATAACTATTTTTTCCCTTAATGTGTACAGGAAGGAAAGAGTTTTTCTTTTTGGCAGTTTGTGTTGGATTGCTTTATTTGAGGCATATTCCAGCTAGTGACATGGAGGAGCATCACCAAAAAAAGAGATGGGTTTGTTTTATAGCTGAAATCTCAGCTTTATGGTAGCTTTGCAGAAACCCTCAAGATACTGGTGGGTTTAGCTCAAAGCCTTTTCTACAAAAGAACAAGCCTTCTGAAATAAGAGGTTATTGTTTAAATTCTCATTCTTCTTGTTTTCACTCCCTAGTCTGATGATGTTGACCAGAAACTTCTCCATCCTATTGAATTAAATGTCTGAGACAGTCATGTGGTCAAGCTTTCAGTTAATACACAACAGAGAACTGCAGCCATGTATTGACACTGTACAATGAAAGGCTGATGGAAACACGTTTAGTGAGCTGCAGGCAATCAAGGACATGAAGCAAAAAAAAATATTGAAGAATTTTTGTATCAGAGATAGTAGAAAATGACTACTTTTTGGAGTTAGGATTTTCAAATGACAACTTTCTGGACATTCTCATTCAAAAGAATTCTCATTCTTTTTTTTTTTTTTTTTTTTAAAGATTTTATTTATTTATTCATGAGAGACACAGAGAGAGAGAGAGGCAGAGGCACAGGCAGAGGGAGAAGCAGGCTCCATGCAGGGAGCCTGATGTGGGACTCGATCCCAGGACTCCAGGATCATGCCCTGGGCCAAAGGCAGATGCTCAACCACTGAGCCACCCAGGGATCCCAACAATTTTCATTCTTTTTGGTGAAATATTCTGCCTTAGATTTTTTAATTTGAGGACTCAGATAATTTTGTAAGATCAGTAAAGACTATTAAATTGTAAGCATAAGGGGAAAACATTTTAGCATAACAAATCTGAAATTTCATCTTCCTAGTATATTAATACTTCCCCCATCTTGTCCTTATCCATATACTCATATTATTTGTATATAAATATAATTATGTTTATATTCCATCTTTTCATTAAAATGCCATGTGTTTTTATATAGTTCCTTTGAGGATTTTTAATTATACAGTATTTTTCTATAGTTTACTATGACAACCTTAAAAATGTTTTTAGGCATAAGGTCATTGGGAAGGGGCTGCCATTCTTGTTTTACTCTTTATTGTTAAGATTAATTTTATATTTATAAGTCCCATCAATGAAATTCATGGTTGTGCTATTCTTTGAAAGGGCTTAAAAGATACAAAAAAATTCAACCCCTAAACAAAAAAAGCTTTGTGGACCTTTTCTCCAGGAATGGTAAAAACAATATCCCTCCTTCATTTATGCGTATTTATTTGATCAGTATTAATTGGATACAGACAATGGGCAAGGCCTTGTGTGAGAAACATCATTATAGGACAGTCAGTTTCTGCCCTCAGCAAGTTCATCATCTACAGGAGAGGTATCCCACTGTCCTATAATGATGTTTCTCAAATATCATGATTTCACTCATGTGTGGAATCTAAGAAACAAAACAAATGAACAGAGGAAAAAGAGAGAGAGAGAGAGAGAAACCAAGAAACAGACTCTTAACTATAAAGAACAAACCGATGTTTACCAGAGGAAAGAGATGGAGGTAGAAGATGGGTGAAATAGGGGATGGGGATTAAAGAGTACACTTATCATGATGAAAAAAAAATAATGCTCATACAATAAAATGATTAAAATTATAAAATTAATATGTGCTCATAAAATATTACTTGCTTAAAATATTTTTAAAAGACTTTTTGATTCATATTGTCAAACTGCTTCCCAAAAAGAATGTGCTGAATTATTTCCTTGTCAGCAGCCTAGGAGCACACATGTCTTACCACATGTGAGGACTTTTCCCCTCACTTTCCTCAAGTAAATTCAAAATAGTTCTGTGAACTTACTCCCCAAATGTTAACTGGCTTTCATTTATGTATCCAAAAACAGAAGCCCCTGATGCCTATGATTTAGTAAAAAAGCATCATTTCACATGCCACTTAGGATACATGGGATGAAGGGTGCCTGGGTGGTGCAGTTGGTTAAGTGTCCGACTCTTGATCTTGGCCCAGGTTGTGAGATGGAGCCTGTGTGGAGCTCTGCACACGGTGTAGAGCCTGCTTGGCATTCTCTCTCTCCTTTTTACTTCAAACTCCTCTCCTCCCCTTCCCCCCTCGCTCTCTCACTCAGAAAAAAAAAAAGATACAAATTAAGTATCATGGGGTATAGAGAGAGGATAAAGGAGCTGTTTTGGGCTACAGTGATTGGGGAACTAACATGGAGGGATTGGATTTTAAATTGAAGCTGAGGAGTAGATAGGGAAGGACAGAAGACATTTCATTATCAGACATAAACAAAAGCAGTCACTAAAGAAAGGATCCGCTAGGCTGCTAGGCTCGTTAGAAGAATGAGTTCGTTGAAATGTGAAGTTCATGTGGGGCAATGGTGCTGGAAAAGCCAACAATAGTGTGGAGTTGGATTATGGAGGGTCTCAAGGCTTTATTTAAATGGGAAGCTACAGATTGTTTTTAAATAGGTGAGTGAATTCAAACTGGAGCTTTAAAATGTTAATCTAAGTGGTTTTGCTCAAGATGGGCTGAACAGGGGCCAGTCTGCAGGCAGAGACTACAATTAAAAGGCCAGGAAATAGAAAGTAAGGGTTGCCAGGCAGAGGAACCAGGACAGAAGAATTGGTACAATTTGGATTGAAGAAGAGGGAGAAGTGAATGATTATTCTGAGGTTTTGAGTTTGGGATGGTGAGAGATGCCATAAACTGAAAGAGGACCCAGGGCAGGAGTACTCAGTTTGAGGAGTTCCTAAATCCAGCTTGGATATGTTGAGTTTGGGATCCAGCTGGAATACTGAACCTTAAGGGAAAGGTGGGAAGAAATTGAGATTGATCACAAAGAAATACAGACCTAGAAATGAATGAGATCTCAAAAGGGAGACTTTACAGGGAAAAGAACAAAGGACAGAAATGTGGGGAATGACTACATTTTAGGATAATAGAAAGAAGAGACTAGAAGGCACAACCAGCAACTTGATGGTCAGTGAATACATTACTATGGGGCAGGCGTGGGGGTTAAAAAAAGACCGGGATGCCTGGATGTCAGAAGCACTGGGGCAAATACAGATGTTGAGTTAAATACACAGACTAGGAACTTGAGAAAGTAACATTGCTGCCTTCAGAGAATTTTGCTGTGAAAAGCAGGAGGAGAAAAAGAGCTCCGTTTCCCTTTTGAGGCTTTCCTGGAAGTAGGCACTGCGGATATCAGAGGATCATTCATCTGAACTCATATTTCCTGTAAAAGAATCCAAGGAGGGGTGCGGACTTCAGTCCACCATTTCTCAGCTGTCTACGCAGTTTTGTCTTGTGTCTGTTCTCTAAAGAGTTGAAGTTTCCTGTGGCTCCCTCTCATCACAATACAGGCTAGGAATGGATTCCGTACAACTGTAGAACTGGAAGATTCACCCGTGATTGGAGAAATCTCACAGGAATTGAGTTAAAAAAGATTCAATGTTAACATCTGAGTCAAAAATTTAGCCTCCTCCAACTGGTAGTTTTACTGGCCAATATGCTGAATCTATTTGTGTCTGGAGATTAGCAGAACTTCCTTTCTCTCCACCCTCATCCTAAACACCAGCCAATATTGGACATCCTAAATCCAAAACACCACATGCCCCAGAAGTCCAAGCCTTGTGACAGATTTGAAGAATTTCAAAGTTGGAAGGGACCTTAGAGACAACTATTAGGTTGTAAACTACGCTGGAGATCAAATATTGCTGTGGCCCTGTTGGGTAAAGTTTTATTGGTGCACAGCCATATCCATTAGGCCACATATTATCTAGGGGTACTTTCTTGCAACAGTAGCAGAATTGAGTTAGTTGCATCACAGACTGTCTGGCTCACAAAATCTAAAATATTTACTATTTAGCTCTTTACAGAAAGTTTGACGAAATCTGGATTATATGGCCAGCTACCTAGCTAGCTGTGCTCTTATTGTGAGCACACAAACCTTTCTCTTTCATCCTGGGCAAATTGTGATGCTTTAAAAAAGAACCAGGAATACTTTTTGGAAGTCAGAGTTTTCCATCAAGTAGCTTTGGCTAAATTCCAGATAGTTTCTATTCATTTAGCAGTAGAGCTGGACTGGGCACATGGCATAAAAACAATTCTCAGACCTCACTTTTGTTTCTGCTCAATCCCTTGTTCTTTTAACCAGCACAATAAAAGTGCTTCAATAAGCAGGGTCAAGTAGGATATACCAGAGAGAAATGTGAAAACGAGATTATAGGCTGTGATTAGAGGCTCCAACGTGTGCTGAATGCCCTTCAATCACATGGTACGAACTAAGGCCACCATTTATTATAAAACAAACTGCCCAGCTCTTGGAGGCATAGAATAGATGACAACTGCATTTTAAAATGTTTTGTTCAAGTAAATGAATAGTCACTTTGGAAAACAGGGAAACAAAGTTTTAAAATAGCTGAAAATGTTTTCAAATGTTCATATTTTTGTGTTCTTGGGGATTTCGGTTACTTTAGTTCTTACCAGTCATGTGAAATGATACTTTCACTAATTCATAAGTATCAGGGGCTTCTGTTTTTGGATATGTAAATGAAAGCCAGTTAACATTTGGGGAGTAAGTTCACAGAACTATTTTGAATTTACTTGAGGAAAGTGAGGGGAAAGTCCTCACATGTGGTGAGACATGTGTGCTCCTAGGCTGCTGACAAGGAAATAATTCAGCACATTCTTTTTGGGAAGCAGTTTGACAATATGAATCAAAAAGTCTTTTAAAAATATTTTAAGCAAGTAATATTTTATGAGCACATATTAATTTTATAATTTTAATCATTTTATTGTATGAGCATTATTTTTTTTCATCATGATAAGTGTACTCTTTAATCCCCATCCCCTATTTCACCCATCTTCTCCCTCCACCTCTCCTCTGGTAAGCATTGGTTTGTTCTCTATAGTTAAGAGTCTGTTTCTTGGATTATTTCTCTTTTTTCCCTTTGCTTATTTGTTTCTTAAATTCCACATGACTGAAATCATATGGTAGTTGTTTTTCTCTGACTTATTTCTCTTAGCATTATACTCTCTAGATTCGTCCATGTTATTGCAAATGGCAAGATTTCATTCTTTTTATGGCTGATAATATCCCATTATATACACATACCACCTCTTCTTTATTCATCTATTGATGGACATTCAGTTGATTCCCATAATTTGGCTCTTGTAAATAATGCTACAATAAACATCAGGGTGCATGTATCCCTTTGAATTAGTGTTTTTGTATTTCTTGGGTAAATACCCAGTAATGTGATTACTGGATCATAGGGTAGTCTTTTTTGGTGCCGAAACCCGGGAATGAACGGTAGTCTTTTTGAGGAGACTCTATACTGTTTTCCAGAGTGGCTGCCCAATTTACATTCCCACCAAAAGTGCATGAGGGCTTCTTTTTCTCCATGTCTTGCCAACACCTGTTGTTTCTTGTGTTTTTTATTTCAACCATTCTAACATGTATGATGTGATATTTCATTGTAGTTTTGATTTGCATTTTCCTGATGATGAGTGATGTTGAGCATTTTTTCATGTATCTGTTGGCCATCTGGATGTGTTCTTTGAATCAAAAAGTCATAATGAATTTATATTTATCAACTCAGCAATTCCACTTCTAGGAATTTGTCCTAAAGAAATAGGAATGTAGAAGATATTTACATATACTATACATTATTTAAAATAATCAAAAATTGGAAATAACTTAAATGTCCAACAATAAGATTCTGCTTAAGCAAATTGTCATACATTTATATGACAGAATAACATGGAGCCTTTAAAATTAGGATTCTGAAGAAAATATACTAACATAGGGAAATATTCATAATATGTTAAGAAAACAGCATCAATGAATATATAGTATGATACTAATTTTGTACAAGTATACATTTAGAAAATACTTCAAAGAAAAAACTGTTAGCAAAGTTTTTCTCTAGGTAATGAGATTTTAAATGTCTTTTATATTTTTCTAAATGCCTTGGTGTATGTACTTTCAGTATAATGCAGAGATTTTTTTTTCTTTTGGACTTGAGATTTATTGGGATTTTGAATCTATGGATTGGATCTTCCAATCTATGGATTGGATTAATCCTGGAAAATTCTTAGATGTAATCTTTTGAAATATTGTCTTTGCTTCTTCTTGATTTCCTTTCCTTCTAGTATATTGGTTAGATATATATGAACTCTTCCCTATTCTTCCTATCTCTGAACTTTCTTTTTCATATTTCCCATTTCTTTGACTCACCAGGTAGCATCCTGGGTAATTTCTTCACCTATATCCATATTGTTCAAATCGCAAGTCTTTCTTCAGCTCTGTGTTAAATCTATGTACTGAGTTTTAAATTTCAATTATTATTATTATTATATTTTTAATTTCTAAAATTTCTGTTCTGTCCTTATTTATGAGTTCTTACTCTCTGCACATATATTTATCTTGCCTTTTAGTTCTTTAAAATAGTGAATATAGTTATTTTATATCCTGCATTTGCTAATTCTAAAATCTGAAATCTTTGTAGGTCTATTTCTGCCATCTACTGTGTCTGTTTGTTGTCACTAATCAAGCCACATTTCTTTGGGCATATAATGAGTTTTATCTGTGTGCTGTGTGAGGATAAATTTAAAAATGGATTATTTTGCTGATGAAAGGGAAAGAAATTACTTCTCTAGTAGCTACTCACTGGAAAATCATTTGTGGGTTTCTTTGAGATGTAGGATGGACCTAGATTCCTCTAGAAAGGATTTGGAGGCATTTTTGCCAGTTTGTAGACACCTTAAACCCAACTCTGTGTGAAGATGTTTTGTCAAACTGGTAGTGTGGAGTCAGGCTACAAATCTGCCTGAGAACCAGCTATGGCTGTCAGCCATCTGAGGCACAGTGGCCCTTGTCCAGTTAGCACCGAGGATTAAATCAGGCAAAGTTTCTTGTGGTCTTGGGAAACAGAAGGGATTTCTAATTCTTTTTTTTTCCCCTAATTTTTAGGCTGAGTGTGTAGTCCTTCGGGGTGCCAACTTTTGCGTACCTACTAGGCTCCTTGAATGGACTTTAGCCTTAACCTTAGAGCTCCTCACTAGCCATGGCAACAGGCTCAAATTAGTCCTCAACCCCTTTCTTTCTTTTTTTTTTTTTTTTCCTCAACCCCTTTCTTTATCACCACTTTGCACAGTGAATCTGACAGGATATGATAATGGTTTGATCTTAATTTTTAAAAGGATTAAAAAAAATAAAAGGATTTTATTTATTTGAGACAAAGCATGAGAGAGAGAGGGCAAAGCAGGGGTAGTGGCAGAGGCAGAGGGGAAGCTGACTCCCCAGAGCAGGGAGCCCAACACGAGGTTCAATCCCAGGACCCTGAGATTATGACCTGAACTGAAGACAGAAGCTTAACCAACTGAAGCATTCATGTGCCCCATTGGTTTTATCTTTAATTATAATTAGAATCTTACCACTTCACACCACCTCAACTGTTGCCTCTGGTCTGAACCACTGTCATGTCTAGCCTAGGTCACCCAATCTTCCTGCTTCTGCCTTGTATTCCAGAAGTCTGTTCTCAACGCAGCAGAAAGAGTGACACTTTAATAGGTCAGATCACTTGACTTCTCTGCCCCAAACCCTGAAATGGTTCCTCATTTCACTGAGAGCAAAATAAAGATTTTATAATGCTGTTATTAGACATCTTACCTCTCCAACCTCATTAACTACCACTGTCCCCTCACTCATGTTTTTCAAGCCACATGACCCCTCCAGTGTTTCCTTGATCATGCAAACTCACTCTTCACTCAGATACTCCTCAGCTCAGTTAAGGCTTTGCTCAAATGCCACTTTTCCAATGAGGCCTACCCTGTTGAATCTATTAAGTATCAGAAGCTTTCCCACCCCACTGGGCTTCCAGTTCCTTTACTCTGCTCTACTTTTTCTTTTTCTTTGCATGCACTTATTAGATTCTAAGTATTGTCATTTCCTCATTTTTCATGTTTATTTTTTATTATCTATCTCACCTCACTAGAATGAAGTTGCTTCATGAGGGCAAGAAAAATTCTTTTCTAAGAAATACAAACCACAAATCCTCATTCACATGTTGTGTGGTCAAAATTTACATTATTTGTGTGGTTTGAGAAAACCTAAGCCAAAAAAAGAAAAAAGTGTTTCTGAGTTAATAATAACCCCAGAACTCAAAACTAGATCTCAAGGAATTCCAACAGAAAAAGTTCTAAAGAACAAAACCTCACAAATACATATGATTAAATGTTCAAGCCATGATGAGTGAGAGTCAGCAGAATTAAATTGCAGAAGCAGACCCATGAAAACAGAAGATACTGGAAATATCAGATGAAAGCATAAAATGAATTTTAAAGAATTAAAGAGAACATTAATATATGACAATCAAGACGGACTTGTGAGACTAAAGAATAAATCAAAAAACAACTTTTAGGACTGAAAATCATAATGATTGAAGCTAAAACTCAGTGAATAGGTTAAGTAGCAGATTAGGCACAGCTAAAAATGAACTAGAGGAAACTATGTAGAAAGCCATTGATAGAAACAAAGAGATGAGAGTAAGACAAGGAGTTACAAAGAAAACGTCTGATGTAAATGTATTGGAGTTCCAAAGGTGAAGACGCAATGTTTGAAGATATGATGGCTAAGAATTGTCCAAAGTCGACAAAGGACAGGAATTCTCACACTCAGGAAGCAGAAATCCCAAAGGGAAATCCATTCATTGTAATAAAAATGCTGAATACCAAAGAAAAGAGAAAATTCTCTATTTAAAAAAAATACATTCAGTAAGAGGTATTCTTAAAAGCCTCCTTACAAAAATAGAGAACGACCCTGTGCTTAACTGCTCCAAACTACAATTTGCTTCAAGTGGCATTCACATCCCTCTTAGATACATATAATGGGAAAATTTCCATGACTTCTCTATATAAACACTAGAGAATGGTCTTGTGCTTGCTTACCTACCAAAGTATCCAGTTTCCTTAGAGTGGGATTCAAGGGGATTCTTGGAGACATTAGCTAAGAAGTTTTCTTACAAATTCTGTATAGCACAAAAAAGTGGCCTTTTCTTTTTCTTTTCTTCTTTTACTGTGTGAAACTGCACTGAGAAGAGAAAACAATTCTTAACAGTTATAAAGAAAGATGAACTTCACAGGAATAACAATTTTACTTAACATTGAGCATGTAACTTCTGTTTGTTTGTTTTTTGTTTTTTCATTTGAGCACATAGCTTTTAACCATAATAATGGAGGTCAAAAGATAGTGGAGTGACATTTTCAAAAGGAATATCAGCCTATATTTCTGTATATATTGAAACTGTCTTTAAATTATAAGGGGAAAATGAAGCTATTTCAGATAAATAAAAACTCAGTTTATTGGCATTAAGTCTTCACTAAAGGAACTTCCATGTTTCCTTCGGGAAGCAGGAAAAGTTCTGAGATGCAAGAAAGAATGGTTAGCAAAGAAATGATAAATATGATTAATATGAAAAGTTAATATAGGGTTAGAATAATCTCTTCCACAAACATTTGGCAGAATTATCCTGTGAAACTATCTTATGAAACTAACTGGAAAATGAGTGTTTTCTTTGTGACAAGATATTTAAGCACTGGTTCAATGTTTTTAACAGTTACAGGAATGACCATTCAGGTGTTCTTCTTCTTTTGGAATCAGTTTTAGTAATCTATTTTTCTAGGAATTTTTTTAGTGTACTTAATTTCTTAAATCTATTGACATATAGCTATTTTGTCATATTTCCTTAGCTTTTAATCTTTATACTAAAGCTGTTTATTTGTAGCTTGCATTATTTTGTAGAACAATTTGGTATTGCCTAATGAAATTGAACATGTAAATGCCAAGCAATTTTACTCTTAGTTTTATAAATTAGACATACTCTTGTACTGGAGTTCAGGAGAAATGTACAAGTAGGTTCATAGCATCATTGCTTAAATTAGCCTAAAGCAAAAAACAATCTGAATGCACACCAACAGTAGTTATTGTCTAACTACTGTGGATAGAGCAGTATAATACTTAGCCGTGAAAAAGAGCAAACTATCTTAATGGACAATATGGATAAATCTCAGAAACATAGTTTTAAGGAACAAACAGCAAATTTCAAAGAAATATATATACACTAATTCCATTTACATAAAGCCCAAAATAAAAGGAAAACTAAATAATATTTATTGTTAAGGGATACATACAGATGTTGTAACACCATGAAGAAAAGCAAAGGCATTACTAACATGAAATTTTAAGATAGAAGCTACTTCTTGTGGGGAGGGGGGCATTGAGATCACAAAGAAGCAAGTGTGAGCTTCTTAGGTTTTAGTAATATTGTATTTTTTAATCTGGAGGGTGGATGTTCAGCTTTTATTATTCTTTACATTGGATAGATGGAGCTTATGTATACTCTTCTCTGTGTGTCAAATATTTGTATTTGTCAGTATTTGTATATACTGAGGGAAATAAAAGAAGCATCTCTAGGGAGCTAGTGCAGGCTAGAGCTCCAGAATTGCTGATCTAGTACCTGTAGCAACCAGCTGTGCTGAAATCAATGACCCAGGAAGAAGGCTTCCTTCTGCATTGTCATACCTGGCCTCTTGATGACTTTGTTTTCTTGAAAGGCTTTGATTCTTCACTATCATTGTAGGAAATGTGTCATATGGGGTGTGAAAAACTGATTGCATTAATGACCCTGTCTGCAGCTATATTTTTTATCATATGAGTCTCCGGTTCTCACTAAAGAGAGGATGTGGTTTCCAGCCTCTTGATTCTGAATTTGGCTGTGTGACTTGCTTTGGCCATGGGACGTTAGCAGATGGGACACAAGCAGAGGCTTGGAAAAGTACTGTGTGTCTCTATTCCCACCTTTACTCCTTACATGCCCTCAAAGACGTGCCTTGGTTGGTCTGCTGGGAGATGGGGCACAAAGAACACAGCAGAGCCACCCAAGTCTCTGCCAGTGACCGTGTCCCATGTCAGCTGACAGCCAGCAACTGTCAACAGTCTGAGCAGCTGCAGCTAAGATAGAAAAGCTGCCTGAAAAAAAAGAAAAAAAAAAAAAAAAAAAAAGAAAAGCTGCCTGGCCTACTGGCTAACCTGCAAGTGATCACAGTCCTGGAAGAACAGATGCGCAGATAAAGTGAACCTTGAAGTCTTGTAAACAAAACAATTGTTTATTTTTGTATATGACTATTTGTTAAGCAGCAATATTGTGGAAATAAACGACTGACACACCCAGGTTCCTAAAAGGTAACTCTGGATTTTCCTTTTCCACTGAATTAACTGCCAAAGATGTAATCAACTAAGTAATGATATTTAAAAGGCATATGAAAAATCTGAGATCTATTTGTATATATTCATGATTCCTGTAATCAATAAAAATATTTATCTTCTATGTTAATTTGCCAAGAATTAGGCAGCTCTACCTGAAACCCTCCTACCCTGTTGGTGGAGATATAAAATTGTACAACTCTGACAAACACTTTACAGTTTCTTTAAAAAGTTAAATGTACACTCACCATATAGCCCAGCTATATTGCACTCTTAGAACCAAAAATATGTCTCCATAAGGACTTGTATGCAAGTGTCCCCAAACTTGGGAACAAACTTGGTTAAAAAGTTTGTTCCAAACTTGGTTCAAACTGGGTTAAAAAATTAACCATTTATAATGGTTAATTTTATAAGTCAACTTGACTGGCCACAGTGTGCCCAGATATCAGTCAAACATTATTCTGGGTGTCTCTATGAGGGTTTTTGTTTTGTTTTTGTTTTTTTTTGGATGAGATCAGCATTTAAATTGGTAGACTCTTTGGCTCTCTGGGATCTCCAGCTTGTCAACTGCAGATTGGGACTTGTCAGACTTTATAATCATGTGAGGCAATTCATATTAAACACACACACAAACACACACACACACACACACATATCCCCTCTCTCCCTGGAAAACCCTAACACACTACCCAAAAGTTCATTAACAAGTGAATAAACAAATAATGGAATTATCAGCAATAAAAAGGAGCAAACTATTGCAACCTACAACAGCAGAGATGAATTTTGAAAACATTACATTGTGTAAAAAAGACTCATGGAGTTCACACTGTATAATTCCACTTCTGGAATTAAATTATAGAAAAGACTATTCTATGATGTCAAATGCAGATCAGTGATTGCCTGAAGTTGGCAGTGAAGAAGAATTGTCTAGAAAGAGCACAAGGAGAACCTTTTGGGTTGATGGAAATGTTTTTTGAGTATGGTGATACACATACATGTAGAAAACACAAATTATATCTCAGTAAAGTTGAATTTATGAAAAGAATTTCTCAGCCCTGGTAAGGGAATAAGCTTTTCTGATACCATATTCTTTGATAGTCTCTTAGATGAAGTTTAGAAGGTCAAGCAGAATCCAAGTTTTCGTTCATTTAGTCATTCACTCATTGGGTCACTATTAAGGGCTTACTATGTGCCAAACTAAGGTCCAGGCAGATATGATCCCAGTCCATCTGAAGCACAGAGGGACAATGAGGAGCAATCTTCACTGAGTCTTCTATCCACTTCTAGGTTATAATGTTCAAAGCTCTTAACCTCCTAAATGACTCATTCTAGAGGTTAATGGCAAGTTGGAAGTTGGGCTGATATTAAAACTTGGCATATTCTTAGTTTTTGGTCTTCTATCCATTGATGTTATACTTACACACATGTCTGGATGTCTGAGTTGAGCTTGTTTTTCATATTTAACATAAACTCTGGAGGTCACTGTCTCAATGGGAACAGGTAGGTTTGTCCCTAGGAAAGCCACCAAATCCTCCAGTTTTTTATTAGACAATGCTTCCCAAGACAGGTTTTTCTTGTTGTTGTTTTTTCAGAGGGCTGAACTCATGATTGTAAGATTGAGACCTGAACCCAGATCAAGAGTCGGTGCTTAAATGACTGAGCCACCTAGGCGCCCTGCATCCATGACAGTTTTTAAAGGGCATTTAAAAACAGATTTCATAAGGTTTTGCATATAAATGAATAAGAAACAACTGTTTTCAGTCTTAGCTGGATTTGCCAAATGGATAAATTCCAAAATGTTAGTATTCTTGTCAGCTGCTTTGGGTCTTACCCAAACCAGCCACATTTCTGTTTAATAAAGACAGTAATAAGAGATATGGTCTCACAGCCAACATTTGATAGTAATCTTGCTATTGTAGTTAAAGAATCAGTTTCTTAACAATGCTTTCAGTGATGTTAAAATTGCTCCCAGAATTGGGAACTCATTAAAAGGGACCTATCATAGTATTAATAATCAACAAGTGTTGGCAGAGAAAAAAAGAATGCTTGTGCACTGTTGGTAGAAAGGCAAACTGGTGTAGCCACTGTGGAAAACAGCATGGAGCTTCCTCAAAAAATTAAAAGTAGAAATTACCACATGATTCAGTAATTCCACTCTTGCATATTTACCCAAGGAATACAAAAACTCTAATTTGAAAGGATGTATTGTGCCCCTATGTTTATTGCAGCATCATTTACAATAGCCAAGTTATGGAAGTAGCCCAAGTGTCCATCATAGACGAATGGATAAAGATGAAGTGGTGTGTGTATATATACACACATATATAGTATTTTGTATATGTATATATCATATTATATATATATATATATGCACACACAATGGAATATTACTCAGTCATAACAAAGAATGAAATCTTGCTATTTTCATCAGCATGGATGGATCTAGAGAGTATAATGCTAAATGAAATTAGTCTGAGAAAGGCAAATATAATATAATTTTACTCATATGTGGAATTTAAAAAACAAAACACACAAGCAAAGGAAAAAAGAGAGAGAGAGATAAACCAAGAAATAGACTCTTAATATGGAGAACAAACTGATGGTTAGCAGAGGGGAAGTGGGTGGGAAATGGGGAAATAGGAGAAAGGGAGTAAGCGCACACTTCTGATGAGCACTGAGTAATGTATAGAATTGTTGAGTCACTATGTTGTACAACTGAAATTAATGTAACACTGTATAATTATACTGGAATTTTTTTAAAAAGGTGTTCAACATCTATACTAATAATGATGACACTTCATACATGTGGAGATGGTTTATATGACAAATAATCCAGAACATAAAAGAAAATCAGACTGAAGCAAAGCAAAACAAAATACAATAAAACAGAGAGCCAACTTTCTGAGAAGTTATATGGTATTTGGCCTACAGAAATTAAGCTACCCTTGTATGCCCTTGGAGCCTGCGTTTACTTTGGTTCTTTGGATGGTGGGGTAGGTAGAAAAATGTTCCCCCAAAGATATTCAGTTCCTAATCCCCAGAACTTGTGGGTATGTTAGGTGACATTGCAGAGGGAGAATTAAGGATGCTGATGCAATTAACGTTTCTAAGAGGCTGACTTTAAGATAGGGAAGTTATCTCATGAGCCCATTATAATCACAAGGGTTCTTAAAAGCAAAAGAAGGAGGCAGGAGAGAAGGTCAAAGTGATCTGGTCTCAGATGGACTCAACAACTGCTGACTTTCAAGATGGTGGAAGGGTCACAGGTCAGAGAATGTGAGCAGCTGAAGAAGTTGTAAAGGGTAAGGGTACAAATTCTCTCCCCTGGTTCCCCAGGAACCAGTCCTGCCAGCACCTTGATACTGGTCAGGAGACTCACTTTGGACTTCTAACATCTGGAACCATAATAGATTTAGGTTGTTTTCATTAAAACACTGAATCTGTGGTAATTTGTTGCAGTAGCAACAGAAAACACATACAGGTGACAGTGGGAAGAATATTTTTCAGACCACCCAAATTTTGCTTTGCTTTTATTTTATGACAGGAATATTGCGTAAGTAATTTAAACTTCCCAAGCTTCCCTTCCTTCAGTGAAACAGGGATCCTTCCTTCATGGGATTGTGGTGAGACTGATACTCAGAGAATATGTGAACTGATCGCATCCAAATTGAAAATGGGGAAATAATAGATCATTTTTAGGTTTAAAAGAATCACCCCAAATTAATTATCCTTACAATTATATACTTAGCTATAAACTTCCCAATAAATAACTTTCATTTATTGAAATAGTAGGCACTTTGTGTGAATCATCTCACAGGAACCATGCGAGTTTCATCACCATTGTACAGAGGGAGAAGCTGCAAGTTAGACCTCACATAAAACTATTAATTCTAATACTACCACTGCCCTGAGTCTTTACAACAGTCCTATGGAGTGAGTTCTATTGTTACTTCTATTTCACACGTAGGAGCAAGGCACCAGATGTTAAGTCACTTGTCCAAGGTCACAGAGCCAGGACTGCAGCATGGATCTGGCTTCAGAGTTGGTTCTTCTGACTACCCACTTGCACTTGTGAAGGTGCAAATAGGGAGTTGGATATGAAAAATAAATATTTAGAAATTAATTCAGTGAGGACTGCCTATTTAGAATGCCCTCCAGCACTCTGTATGCCAGGAAGAGAGGTGTGCTTGGAGTCTGAGTGGGAAGAGAAATGGGGGTTGAGCCAACTGTGGTTAAATACTTTTGCAGGGGCAGCCTGGGTGGCTCAGCCGTTTAACCCTGCCTTCAGCCCAGGGCCTGATCCTGGAAACCCAGGATCGAGTCCCATGTCAGGCTCCCTGCATGGAGCCTGCTTCTTCCTCTGCCTGTGTCTCTGCCTCTCTCTCTCTCCTCTCTGTGTTTCTCATGAATAAATAAATAAAATCTTAAAAAAAATACTTTTGCAAATGTTACAAAACATCTGACTATGTAAATGTATTGCTACAGCTTCTTGGAAGGCCTTGGGGCTGGGGGTGGGGAGGGGTAGGGGGGTGGAGGGGGGGTGGTCCAGGCAGGTGAGAGGCCGGGGGCAGATACTCAGTGAGCTTCATAGCAAATGTTTCTCTCAGAAGATGGGAGGAAGTGAGGTGGGAGGTGGTGGGAAGAGGCTATTCTGACTCTATTAGTCCCTTGGGGTCCCCTGGAGATTGATAATTAGTGTATGATTTTGGGGAGGAGTTTAGAAAATTCTTATATATATATACACATATACATATACATATACATATACATATACATATACATATACATATACATATACATATACATATTTGAATATATGAAAGGAAGCAAGTTTTCTAAACAAAGAAAATATAAGCAGGAGGTTTGCAACATGAGAAATTGTATGATAATGTGGATATGCAGCACAGCTCTTTTGAAATGAGCCTGGAGCCCTGTAGGTGGCTTGCCTAAGAACCATGGATGAGGTTCACTCTGTTAACCTAACTACTTCTCATGAAGAGGGAAAATAGTTTATACCATAATAAAATAAAAATAGTTGGATACCATAATTAGTTATAATTATATAAAAGTATATGAACTAGTTTATTGTAATGATTAATAATGATAATGACTTGATGGTCCCAGAGATTTGAAGAGGTTACTGTCCCTGACATCACAACATTCGTGCATTAAAATCACGCCTTTCCTTACAGGATGCTCCCTCCTGGCCACTGAATTTTGTATTACAAATGTTTATACTAGTATCTGCTCTCTTATATCTGATATTAAGAGTATTTAGTTTATTTTTTTAAGATTTTATTTATTTCTTCATGATAGACACGGAAAGGCAGAGATACAGGCAGAGGGAGAAGCAGGCTCCCCCCAGGGAACCTGATGTGGGACTTGATCCCAGGACCCAGGGGTTAACACCCTGAGCCAAAGGCAAATGCTCAACCGCTGAGACTCCCAGGTGCCCCAAAAGTATTTAACTTATTATAGAAACTATAGAAAAGGAAAATAAAATTGATCTGGAATGCCAGAAACAATCATTGTTATTTTCTTCTGGTCTTTCTTTAAGATATATCATTTATATCTTAAATGCTATTTCATTCAGATTTGCTTGGATTTGCCCTACAAACCTGAGGGGCAGAAGTACAGCCCCCAGGAGCTGAGGTGGGGACTTCTAGAAGAGCGCTTCTCTCAGCAGACAGCTGCAGGGTTGAATGCTAGACAGGGCTTTCAGGGAGAGGGGGCTTCTGAACTGGGTGGGTAGCCCAGTTGTGGTAGCTTGGCATTGGTCACCAAAGTGTGGACACTTCACCAGAAAGCTAGGTAAATGCCTGATAGAAAGGGCATCGAACTACAAAGCTCACGAGGCCTGGAAGCCCAGAGGGAGGCAGCAAACTGGAGAGCCCATTCCCTTGGGGAGCACTGCTGCCTGGACACAGACTTTCTCTCTTGCAAGGGAAGGGCAGACCCAAATCTGGAAGGATCAGGCAGGAATCATTCAGACAGACAGAGTGGGGCACAGGCGCTGTCCTACCCCAGATTTGAAACTTTAATACTGGCCACTGATTCAGGATGGCCAGAGCAAGCCCTCCCAGCATGGATTTGACCCTTCAGCCTGCAGGTTGTGATCTCTGCCTTTTTGTAAAGTAAACCTTTTATTGAAGTGTCATATGCACAAAGCCAGTAAAAACTTTAAAAAATTAAAATGTATATCTAGTATTTGGGTTTTTCTGTTTTTATTTATTTCATTTACTTTTTTAAAAAGATTTTATTCATTTATTCATAAGACACACACACACACGCACACACACACACAGAGGCAGAGACACAGGCAGAAGGAAAAGCAGGCTCCATGCAGGGAGCCCAACATGGGACTCGATCCTGGGTTTCCAGGATCAGGCCCTGGGCTGAAGGCAGCGCTAAACCACTGAGCCACCCGGGCTGCCCTATTTCATTTACCTTTTTAAAAAATTATTTATTTATTCGTGAGAGACACACAGAGAGAGGCAGAGACATAGGCAGAGGGTGAAGCAGATTCCCCAAGAGGAACCTGATGCAGAACTCGATTCCAGGACTCTGGGATCACAACCTGAGTCAAAGGCAGATGATCAACCACTGAGCCACCTGGGCACCCGGAGTTTTTCTGTTTTTATTATGTATGTATGTATGTATGTATGTATATTTTTTTATTGGAGTTCGATTTGCCAGCATATAGTATAACACCCAGTGCTCATTTGGTCAAGTGCCCCCTTCAGTGCCCATCACCCAGTCACCCCATCCCCCTGCCCACCTCCTTTTCCACTACCCCTTGTTTAGTTTTTCTGTTTTTAAATGTGACCTCAAAATAGATTTCTCTGAGAGTTGAAGTTCATGGTAAAAAATGAAAAGAGCCTTTTAAAAATCATGAAAGCAATGTAAACTGAGAAAAAATAGAAAATAGAGACAAATACAAAGAAGTCACCTTTAAGTTACAGATACCCAAGGGATGTTGGACTGTAAAGGCCTCAATAAGGAGATCAGGGCTTCGGACTTGGTAAAGCATCTCTGTGTCTGGCATCAAGTATCAGGCATTTCTATACACTATAATGAGACTGAAGAAAGAGAAATTAAGGAGTCAATCCCATTTACAATTGCACCCGAAAGCATAAGATACCTAGGAATAAACCTAACCAAAGAGATAAAGGATCTATACCCTAAAAACTATAGAACACTTCTGAAAGAAATTGAGGAAGACACAAAGAGATGGAAAAATATTCCATGCTCATGGATTGGAAGAATTAATATTGTGAAAATGTCAATGCTATCCAGGGCAATTTACACATTTAATGCAATCCATAATATCCCTAATGCTACCCAGGGCAATTTACGCATTTAATGTAATCCCTAATATCCCTAATGCAATATTTGAAAGTCAAAATACCATGGACTTTCTTCAGAGAGTTGGAACAAATCATCTTAAGATTTGTGTGGAATCAGAAAAGACTCCGAATAGCCAGGGGAATATTAAAAAAGAAAACCATAGCTGGGGGCATCACAATGCCAGATTTCAGGTTGTACTACAAAGCTGTGGTCATCAAGACAGTGTGGTACTGGCACAAAAACAGACACATAGATCAATGGAACAGAATAGAGAATCCAGAAGTTGACCCTCAACTTTATGGTCAACTAATATTGGACAAAGCAGTCTTTATCCACTGGAAAAGAGACAGTCTCTTCAATAAATGGTGCTGGGAAAATTGGACAGCCACGTGCAGAAGAATGAAACTAGACCATTCTCTTACACCATACACAAAGATAAACTCAAAATGGACGAAAGATCTAAATGTGAGACAAGATTCCATCAAAATCCTAGAGGAGAACACAGGCAACACCCTTTTTGAACTTGGCCACAGCAACTTCTTGCAAGATACATCCATGAAGGCAAGAGAAACAAAAGCAAAAATGAATTATTGAGACTTCATCAAGATAAGAAGCTTCTGCACAGCAAAAGAAACAGTCAACAAAACTAAAAGACAACCTACAGAATGGGAGACGATATTTGCAAATGACCTATCAGATAAAGGGCTAGTATCCAAGATCTATAAAGAACTTATCAACAGCAAAGAAACAAACAATCCAATCATGACATGGGCCAAAGACATGAACAGAAATCTCACAGAGGAAGACATAGACATGGCCAACAAGCACATGAGAAAATACTCTGCATCACTTGCCATCAGGGAAATACAAATCAAAACCACAATGAGATACCACCTTACCCCAGTGAGAATGGGGAAAATTAACAAGGCAGGAAACAACAAATGTTGGAGAGGATGTGGAGAAAGGGGAACCCTCTTGCACTGTTGGTGGGAATGTGAACTGGTGCAGCCACTCTGGAAAACTGTGTGGAGGTTCCTCAAAGAGTTAAAAATAGATCTGCCCTACAACCCAGCAATTGCACTGCTGGGGATTTACCCCAAAGATACAGATGCAATGAAATGCAGGGATACCTGTACCCCGGTGTTTATAGCAGCAATGTCCACAATAGCCAAACTGTGGAAGGAGCCTCGGTGTCCATCAAAAGACGAATGGATAAAGAAGCTGTGGTCTATGTATAAAATGAAATATTTCTCAGCCATTAGAAACGACAAATATACATCATTTGCTTCGACGTGGATGGAACAGGAGGGTATTATGCTGAGTGAAATAAGTCAATCGGAGAAGGACAAACATTATGTGGTCTCATTCATTTGGGGAATATAAAAAATAGTGAAAGGGAATAAAGGGGAAAGGAGAGGAAATGAGTGGGAAATATCAGAGAGGGTGACAGAACATGAGAGACTCCTTACTCTGGGAAACGATCAGGGGGTGGTAGAAAGGGAGGTGGGCGGGGGTGGGGGTGACTGGGTGACAGGCACTGAGGGGGGCACTTGATGGGATGAGCACTGGGTGTTATGCTATATGTTGGCAAATTGAACTCCAATAAAAAGAAATTAAAATAAATAAATAAATTAAATAAATAAATAAATAAATAAATAAATAAATAAATAAATAACTGACCATTTACATAAAAAAAAAGTATCAGGCACCCACGATTCCGGGCCCCGAGAGATGGCTGACAGGCAGGCCTGGGGCCCAGTGGGCCGCCGGGCGCTGAATGAGGTGAGCGGGGCCACTGACCGACGCGGGGGTTAGTTCCAGGGGCTGCGCGGGGTGAAGGCTGTGGCCATGGAGAGAGCCGAGTGAGTGGAGCAGGCTCAGCGGCCGGCGGAGCGGCCCTGCCACCGTGGGGAAGACACCTTGCCAACCCGGCTGAAGTGGTTTTCTCTTTGGACAGTGGTGCCTGTTCTGAAGACCTCCCGACTCCCTGAAGTTTTCCCCTGTTTGGGGTCAAATAGGTGAGTCTTCTAGGCCAGTCCTGCAAATACGATTGCACACACAAGAGCCATAGTTTTTCCTCTTCAGCCTAACAACTCAGTTCCTTCACCAATTTCCTCTCTGGGTTCCAGGTCTGTCTACAGTAGTTCTGACATTTTCAACACTGGCAAAATGCCCAGCCTCGGCCTCACTGCCATCCAGGACAGAAAAGTGGGACAGCCTCTATGTCATGATGGGGTCTGGGGCCTCCCTGACCTCACCAGGCAGGTCACAGCCGGCCTCATAGGAGCTGGGCCGTGGTTGCTCACACAGGCTCCTGCCAGGGCCGCCTCCCACATACGCAGCTGGATTGTGGACCTAAGTACAGGTTCTTACCTTGATTTCTATGGAGATTAATTTAGTTGGAAGTAGCCCAACAGTCCAGGATGACAAGATGCTGGGGGACCCTGAATATTCCATTCAGCAAGTCCCTTCTGTCTTATGACCTGTCTGTGTAATAAACATACTTTCTGTGTCTTCATCCACATTGTGATACAAATGTGGAAGACAGATGAGGCTGGGCACACAACCCTTGAGGCAGGTCATGAGAAGTGCCTATCTCATCCCAAGCACTGACTTCTTTGATGACCTGACTAATGGTACCCCATGAGCCCCTACCCCAATCCCCAGAATTTGAGACTATTACCTTAAAAGAATAAAAAGAAACTTTGCAGATGTGACTAAGTTAAGGGTCTTGAGATAGGGAGATTCTCAGGGTGTTCCTAAGTGTAATTACCAGTGTCCTTGGAAGGTGGGAGGAGACATAGGGAAATTTGATGGTCACAGAGGTGAATGAAGGTGGTATGGCCATGGAAGCAGATATAGATTGCAGTGATGCAGCCAAGAGCCAGGGTTGCCACAGCCTTTAGGAGTAGAAGAGATGGGTGGTGGGTTCTTCCCTGGAGCCTCTAGAAGGAACCAGTCTTGCCAACTGCTTGACTTCATCCAGTGAAACTGATCTCAGACCTCTGGCCTCTAGAATGGTGTGAAGATAAATCGGTATTGTTTATAAGCCACTAAATTTGTGGTAATGTGTCACAGCAGCCCCAGGAGACAAAAACACTCCCTCTGACTATTCAGGGACGGTCCCCTAGGCATGCAGGTGTGTGGTTCTAGTCTCTGACTGGTCCATCAGCATGTCTGTGGCAGCTGGTCTCAAACTGGCTGAAATTCAAGTGTAAGCTTACTTCTTGCATTTGCCTTTTTCACCCTTGATGAAGAACAACAAATGGATGTGGCTGCTTCCTCGGCTTGGTATTCCCTCGGCCCTGGTCTCTTAGACCTTATCTTAATGATAAAAAAACTATTTAGAATTAAATATAGAGATGATAAAATAAATAAACTTAAGACTCAGTACTTTGGTGTTAATCTTAGGTTTGTATCCATTGAGTATATATATATATATATATATATATATATATATATATGCACATACATATTCTCTTTTAAGTCAACTTTGTTGGCATATAAGGAATATACAGTAAATGGAATCTATTTTAAGGGTGCAGTTCAAAGAATTTTGAAAAATGTGTGTATTTGTGTAACCACCTCCACAGTTAAGATAGAGAACATTCACTTTCACTAGAAAGTTTCCATCCCTCTTTTGCAGTCAGGCCTTCCTACACCCTGATCCCAGGCAATTACTGATCTGACTCTGTCAGTGTAACACCCTGGTATATTGGGTATTTAGTATGTTTGCAATCTTTAGGACAATCTGGCATATTAGGAATCTGACAAAATTGGCTTGTGATTTCTATGTGAAATGTACAATAATTTTAGACTCGTGATTTTTAGGTTAAACAGTTTAAGAGCATTTGACTAAGGGTGAATGATATTGGAATGTATTCAAGAATTTTGAAGTTCCTATATTATTCAATTTTTAAAGAGTTGTTTGAGGTTGTTGTAAAGTTTTGTGAGTTAGAAGTATAGGTTGAGTCATTCAGGCATTTGAAATATGCAGAATAAAGTGTCTATATTGAGCTTATAAATGCAGTTCAAGATCTTGAGAAGAATAAAATGAACTGATCATAAGAGTTTAATTGGTTCAACTAATTAATTGGTTCACCTAAGGTGATTCTTCTTTTTTTTTTTTTAAAGATTTTGTTTATTTATTCATGAGACACACACACACACACACACAGAGAGAGAGAGAGAGAGAGTGAGAGAGAGACAGAGAGAGAGAGAGGCAGAGACACAGGCAGAGGGAGAAGCAGGGTCCATGCAGGGAGTCTGACACAGGACCTGATCCCGGGACTCCAGGATCACACCCTGGGCTGAAGGCAGGTGCTAAACCGCTGAGTCACTCAGGTGCCCTGGTGATTATTCTTATTTTATTTAAAGTTTACTAGATTTATACATAGTATAAAAATATTTGTACAGTGAACATAGAGGCTAAAGGAAAACAAGGTTTTGAATTTGAACTTTATTATTATTTTTTAATTTGCACTTTAGTTGTAAAGTTCTTTCTGTACATTAAAGTCTCCCTTGCTCATTAAAACACACACGCAAACAAACCTAAGCACACACAGACTCATTCTTACTTTAGTTTGTACTGTGCTGGACATTCTTACACACTTCACAATTAATAACTGAATATAGGCCTTCGGGTATCTTCTATGTAGCAGCAGGTCTCCCAGACTTCAAAAGTGGAGATGTGAGTTTGGGGGTGAAGGAGGTCATACCCTGATGACATCATTATGGTGATAACAGGGTGGCTCAGAAAGTTAAACTTGAGTGAACATTGTAAGGGAAACCTTCATTGTTGTGCTTGGATCTAAGATATTAGGTTGGATTTTTCTTAAGAGGAGAAAAAAGTCTTCCTTTCCAGACCCCACTGCCTTTTCTCTGAACATCCTGTTCTTGGTTCATGACACAACACACCAATCCCCCCTGTCAGGTGATGGATGCCCTAGGAAAGATAAGGTGTTTTCTTGGCACCTTTGAGCTCACCCAGTATTGGTGATGGCCCGTGTCCTCAGCCGCAGCGTCCATCAGCTGCAAATGGCATGCAAAAGAGATTTGGATTTGTATCTGCCTCATGTTTTGCCTTGCTTGGGTCCTAAGTATTTTCAGAACAAACCTGAGAGTGCAATGAGGAAGAACAGAGTCTACACATGCACAGTCATACTCTCACACACTGACACCCACACACACTCACTTTAATTTTTTTTTTTTACACACTCACTTTAGATAAATGTTAAAATGTATGTGGGGATAGTGTGCTTTCTGAATGTCTTTTGAGGATCTTGGAAATAAAATCCTTAACTCAGGGATGCTTTTAAGATCATTCTTTATTCTGTGCAGGGTCCCTGTTGCATGTGTTTAGATCATCAGCACCCTACATTTCTCCCCGCAGACACTGCAAGCTAGAGATGATGAGATATAGGGCGGGCTTGAGGAGCTGTGCCCTCCTTCTGCCCTCTGCATCCTCCCCTCCCGGGGCCACCCTTGTCCTGGCTACCTGCCTCCTCTGTCCCCTGGGGCTGTGGAAGGGAGGATGAGTTTCCTGAAGGTTTACTATCAAAATGCATATACTTCCTCTGAATTCATTCAAGACAGGACTGCCTTTTGGGGGTTATTTGTTTTAAACTTTCGGGGGAAATCAGAAGGATGGGGATCTCTTATATCCCACAAAAAAGTGTCTAGTTCCAAAGTTGGCACCTCCAGCTTAGTGGAAGCCTAAGCCTAAGACAGCCTGAGGCTGTCTATCATAACTGGAGAGGCGAGGGGGAGCCTGCCCATATTATGGACAACATGAGCTGCAATTCTGTGGGAAACAGAAAATGTCCAGGTTTATGTTTGGATGCACTCACACATGAATGCTACACACAGATAGATGGCTAAGAATCAACTTTTCCGGGGAAAGTGGTGTCTATAGCCAGTTCATTGAGGGACTTACTAGACCTATTAGAACTTAGAAGAGGTTCTTGCAGAAGTTGCAACTCTTGACCTAACTGCCTGGATGTGTTTGGCTCTTGTGGTGTGTAGCGAGGTAGGCGTTCATTTGTTTAATATTTAGTACATATTTATTGACAGCTTATTCAATAAAAATTCTAAGTCATTTAAAAAACTACAAACTTCTGTTTTTCCTACTAAAAAGGTAATGGAAACTAAAAATGGCCCAAAGAAGATTCCAAATCAGGGATCGGTAGTTTTCTAGGGTCAGTTCAGAGCTTTCCAAGCTGACTTCCTTTCAGGGCCAGTGCTCAGCTGGATGGCTGTGAACCAGGCAGGCTGGGATACGGCAGCTGCACTAGTCCTACCCAGCGACCTGCCTCCTTACATTGCTTTCCTTCCTTCTCTGGCTCATGGTCTCCTTCACTTCAATAAGGAATAACTTTAGAGTGAATAGTGATGCCAAAAAAGGGTAGACAGTGATGACGTCTAAAAGAAAAAAGAGGGAGACTTCCGGAATAAAGAACTGTTCTGTTTCTTGCTCCGGGTGTTGCTTACCTACGTGTGTTCAAATGGATGGGTTGTGTTGTGCACTTAGGCACTGCATCCTGTATGTGTCAATCTCAGTTCAATTTAAAATGTTTTTTAGCTTTTGAAAAATATATACGTAAAGTTGTGATCATGGCAAAGTGCATACAAAATCAAATTTACCATTTTATCTATGTTTAAGTAAGTCGTGTTAAGTCCATTCAAACCATCTGTCTCCAGAGCTTTGTCATCTTTCCCAAAGGTACCGTCCCCCAATGACTCCTGCCTTCCTCCCCCATCATGCTACCTTCTGCCTCCACCATGTCTACTGTAGATGGACAGAGCCCATGGAATCATAAGTCATTTGGCCTGTGATTGGCCTGCTTACTTAGCATAAGTCCTTAAGATTCATCCCTGCCATAGCCTGTGGCAGGGTTTCCTGTTTAGGGCTGAATAATAGTCCATTGCACGTATAGAATAAAGGTAAATAGTATACCTGTATAGGCCCCAGAAAATTTGGCCAGGGTTACCTTTGTACTTTGGCTGAGGCTTTCCTGAGCGCTACTCTGGGGCAGGCACCACGACAAGTATGTTCTGTTCATTCTCATTTGTTCCTTGCAAATTTTCACTGTTCCGATGTGAAAACCGGTCTGCACAGTCAGAGGTTAAACACCTTTGCTGCAATCAAAGGGCTGGAAAGGAGCGGTGCGGAATTCTGACCCCTGTCCGTGACCTTGGTGACCCTGAAGGTGGGGGTGGGGGGGGTGCTGCTGCGCGCAGGACGGTCTGTCTCAGAGAATTAGCAATTAGCAGGAACGCCTGCTAACGCGTGGGGTCGCATCCATGATCAAGCATCTCGGGAGCCCGCAAGTCCCTGAGGACTGACGGACTGACGGAGGGTCTGACGACCTGGATTTCGTTGCGACCCAAGTCATCTGGGGCCTGCGCCTGGTTCCTGAGCGCACGAGCCCCACAGTCCCGTCCCAGTCCCGTCCCCGCGGCCCCGCAGCAGCCACCCCAGGGGCGCTGTGTCGAAGGCCCGCCGGGACCCGCCTGGGGACAGCGACCGCGGGGACTCGGCTCTGCTCGCCCCGCCCCTCATGTGCTCGCCCCGCCCCGGCTCTGCTCTCTCCCCTGGGAGACCCAGGCTGCCGTCGCTGCCCCCTCTCCCTTTTTCTCGCTGGCAGCTCGGCTACCTGGTCGCGGAGTGTGCTGTCGGGCCGGTCTCCCCGGGACGGGGGCGGGGGGGGGGGACTCCGCCCGCGCGAGAGCCGAGCCTCTTTTCAAAAGCTCCATCAGAACAGACGTTGGCACGTATGGTCTGAATGGGGGAAATTTCCACTAATCCGTGTTTGGTGGGGTTGAATTTCGAGTGTTGCATTGCCGTAGAGCCTTCAAAGCAGCCAGGGGTCTCTGTTACCCTGTGTCCCTGGAAATCATCCCCCAAGTGGATTTGTCAAGCAGAAACAGCCTAAGCAGAATTGCATTTCTATTAAGGCCTTGAAGTCGGACACATGACAGGTATTGCCAAATGTCATAAAAGCAAAGATGAAAACTACACAATTACTTGTAATTATATACAGAAAAGTCATCACCAAGAACGATTAACTCCAGCCTTGCTAGCCCAAAGTGATCTCACTGCTCTTGAAACCCCATTAATCTTATCAGGGTAGTGCCTGAAGGAGAGTGAAGGGGACAGACAGGATCAACATGCAGGACATTAGTTCTTCTGGAGAACATGCAGCAAGAGGTAGTAGCAATGCTACAGGAACTCTGAGAAGATGCTACTTTAAGTTCCTAAGTACCTGTGCAAAGATAGAACAGCCTTTGCAGAAATTCTCAAGCTTCTTTTGTAGGAAAGAAATTTTTTGCTCCTTATTCTATCTAGAGGAAAAGTTTTACTTTGAAAACCTCGTCAAGGATTCTACCAATAAAAACAATTAACCAACTACAGAGCTGATGATTTACATTTAAGGCCACTTTTTATTGCTTAGCTTATAAAATGCTTCTTTTCAGTTACAATTTAGTCTAGGAAAGATACTGTTATAACACAAAAAATAAGGTTTTAGTAAGAGTTTTGTAAATATTATGATCTAACTTGCATTTGCTTACCAAAAATCTGCAAACATAATACTACAAACAGTTCACACTCTTAGTATTATTTAAATTCCTGGCTGACCATAAAAAGTCTTGCTGAGACATTCTACAATCAAAGAGAAAAAAATATTTGGGGCTATAAGAAATCTTACAGTGCACAAACTTCAGCTCTGCAGAGTAAAAATATAAAATTAGAATGAGAAATACATTTTTGGACTTTAATGTACAATGCCTACTTGTTGTATCACATTTACAAGTTACTTAGAGAATATCCAGAACTCCATGCGGATAGGGTGGGGTGGTGGCAGGAATCTATTGATCTTTACAAAAACATTTACCTTTTGAAATCATGCAATACTTTGTATAAGAATTTATTTGCTGAAAAAAAAAGAATTTATTTGCTGGAAATTCATAAATCAATGTTACAAATACCAGAAGGAAGAGTTCAAAAGAAAACAATTCAGAAAAAGGGCCTTTTAAATAAATACTAAAGAATTAAAGTGTTAATAGGGGGAAAAATCCTTAATTGAAAAGAGATATAAATCTCATGAAATTATTTTTTAAAAAGGATATTTGAATTGTATTCATAGTTCTAATTCCAGGTATTCTTGTATAAGAAATCTATGATCTAGCCATTTACTTAATGATCAAGGAAAGCCAGGATTGATCAGAAATATTCTGGCTTGCTCTTTTCCCCTTTCTATTTTCTTTTGAAACTTAAGGTATCTTTTTTGTTAATGTCATGGGAAAAATAATTCAGTAAAATAAAGTTTAAAAGGGAGAAAGTGAATGACTATATAAGAAATGTTTTAGAATTTTAATAAATGGATTTGGAGATGGATTAGTAATGCTTGACATTTTGATTGCCATATATTATGTAGTGCCAACAGGATGGCCCAGCTTCTGCAAACAGGGATGCAAGAAAGTAATTGTCTTGTATACTGAAGATTAAAAGATAATGTGCATAAATACATTAGGCAGAGCATTGGGTTTAAAATAAGCTTATGGAAACATTTTTTTCCATTAAATCAGGAGAAAAATGATTTCAGAGAAATTTCCAAATAATTAACAGGCTAGAGAAAAAAATCTCTGGATTTTGACCATAGGGAAAGGTGATTTCTACTTTTATTGCATATTAATATTAATGCTTATGGTGACTGGCTAAATAGAGAGCACCCTTTCACGCTGCCCGTATCTCCATGAGGGAGCAGGACCCTAGTCATTGGGGTCATGGACACCCTAAATAGCAACACAATGTAACACCTGCTTTCATTTTCTACATGAATTGAAATCAGAACACTACCCTGAAAAAATACTATAGGCATGCACTGTTGTATTGCAGAGTTTTACTTCTTTATAAATTAGTGGTTTTCAAGGAGGTGAATCTAATTTCACACTCCTACCCATGTACTAAATGGGCCAACTGGATTGAGATCAATTCACAATGCTGGCATCTCTATCAACATATGATGAATAAAATCCAATTTTAAAATATTTTATTTATTTATTCATGAAAGACAGAGAGAGGGGCAGAGACACAGGCAGAGGGAGAAGCAGGCCCCATGCAGGGATCCCAACCTGGGACCTGATCCTGGATCTCCAGGATCATGCCCTGGGCTGAAGGTGGCGCTAAACCGCTGAGCCATCTGGGCTGCCCCTTTTTTTTTTTTTTTTTTTTTTAGATTTTATTTATTTATTCATGAGAGAGAGAAAGAGAGAGAGAGAGAGAGAAAATCCAATTTTAAAACATAAAAACTAAATATGATTATACTGTTCACTCTCATCTCCACCCCCCACCCAAATCAAACCATGGGTGACCAAGCAGTTTATTAACATTTATCATGGTAGAACCTAAAGAACCTGTGTTCATATCCACTTAGTGAGTTATACTTTGTCTGTTAAGTGCAATTGTGACCAAAGCTTTTTTTTTTTTTTTTTTGTAATCAGAATGCTTTTCAAACTACTAGTACTTTCTGGTGGCCCTTCTCACTCAAGTTCTACTGCCTGAAGTCTCAGGCATCCATTGTAGGTGATGAATGAATGTCTCTCCCCTGCATCCACTGTGGTACAAGTTATATGAACCAGCCTGGGGGGAATTGAGAAAACAGTCACTCAAATAATTTTCTGTAAGCCCAAACCTGTTTGAGAAAGGCGACAGGATATTTATGGGAAGTTAACATTTTTCAATCCGAGGAGATCATCCGAGTTCACTCTGCAGCAAACAGAATGCTCTAATGAACTAGGTGCACACATTAATCTGAGAATGGGAATCGCAATCTTTTCATCAGATTGCCAGTGGGTTGCTCTGTCCCATATGAAACACAAAGTATATGGAGTGTAGCCCCAGATAAATCATCAGGAAATCGATGTTGCCTCATATAAAGAAACAAATCAAATTGGCAAGTGTTTTGTGTTTTGCTGAATAAGGCTGACAATACTCAGTGGAAGTTGGGAATGTGAGAAGGACCTGGCTCAGCATTACCACGAGTAAGACACGACAGCAGGGTGTGCAGTTCGGAAAATTCTGCCACCTTCCAGCCATTCCCGCGCAGATCAATAGCCTCCCCCGTCAGTGTAGCAATCTGTGTGGGTGACAAATGGGGCGCACGTCCAAAAACAGCACATGCACTTACACAGGAAGTAAAACCCAGATACTTTTATTTACACTTTAGAAAGCAAACAGGCTGCCCACAAAAAATAGTTAGGAAACTCAGAGAGTTTTATTTTGTACTGTTAAAACACGTAGGTCATTGATTCATCTTTATAAATAATTTTTCTGGCAAGAGTAAACTTTTAACCTTCCATTCAAAAACTTCACAACTTCAAGTATTTGAAATGCACTTGAATTTCCCCTGCCTTTATTTTATACAGTACATTCTCATAGCAATTAGCTGACTTGTGAGGTTGAAGAATTTCTTTCAAAGAAAGTTCAAATCTTTACTAGGATAGAATGGGACAAATTAGCATTCTCTTGGTCGGTATTCATTTTAACAGGGCTATTTTTCTTTCATTTCTCCTTAAAGAAAATGGGGAGGGGGGGAATAGGCATACCTGTACAATTCAGATCAAAGCACAAAATATCATTTAAAAAATAAATACCTAAGGCATACTTGCCACACTTTAATTTCAATTTCCTCAGCTGTTTAAAAATTATCTCAAGTGTCGCTGCATTTCTACCTGCTTTCTTACCAGCAACCTCTGTGGCTCTCGCCTGGGCTGAATCTCTGCCTCTGGAGGGTAGCTGCTCATCGTCACTTGTCATGGAGCGTACAGTTTGCTATCCTGGGCTTCACAGGCAATTTCAGAAACTCAAATGACACTATATGGACTTGCTCTAAATCTTTTTTTAGTGCAGTTTGGCAAATATCCCAAATGAAATTCAACTCTAAGTTAAAAGTATCAAACAGAGATAAGTGCTAAGTGCGTCTGTGACTTTCTGGGCCGCCCAGAGGCTCTGGAGAGCCTGGGAATGGAAATCCTCGTTGCCGGGACTGAAGGGACGGTGGAGCCCCGCGGCTCCACCGCTGCAGAGCAGGTACCCACAGAAACGGCAACGCCCGCACAGGCGGCCCCGGTGGTGTTCTGCACCCACTTTGCCCCCCCGCCCCCCCCCCCCCCAGCACGCCTCCGCGGTCTTGGCACTCTACCTCAACGTGTTAAGAACAGCAAGCATGGACACACAGAAGCCTTCTCTCCCGCGGCTCTTCCCCTCCCGCACTCCAGTGCCCCTCACTTCCAGGCTCCGTCTCCGTCTCCCTGCAGCCTGGAACGGCACTTTGGTTTTGGTTGCTAGAAAAGAGGTTATTGTAAGGCTGTCTGGAGAGACCAGCGCTAGATGGCCAAGTCGTTGGGTCTGGCCCGGCCGCCGCTGGCCCTGCTGGCCTTGCTCAATCGGCCCGCATCCGCCGGGGGCAGCGGCGGCGCGTGCGTCTCTGCTGGGGTGGTCACCGGCTGCTCCGCGTCGTCGGGAGTCACTGCCAGTTTGCTGTCCCCCAGGCTGCTGCGGCTCCCGGTCAGCAGCAGGCCGGGCTCGCCGCCGCCCGTCCCGTCGTCCGGCGGGAGCTGCCCGGTGCTGCCCGCGGGGCTCGGGGACGCCGAGGGGGCTGCTGCCCCGGAGGCCTTCCTGGCGGAGGTGTGCTGCTCGGCCTCCTGATTGGCCCAGTTCTGTTCCGTCATGAGCAGGTGCTGGTCCCTCGCGCGGGCCTCGGGCAGGGCTGCCGGGTGGAAGTCTGCGGCCAGTGGGGGCGCCCCGGGGTAGCCCGCGGCGGTGGCCTGTCCCGGGGAGGAGGCCGAGGGAGCGCTGAAGGGCGGGAACCCGATGGTGACCGCGGGCGCCTCGGAGAGCGAGGGGGGGCCCAGGGCGCTCCCGCCCCCGGGCTTTGTGGCCTCGGGGGAGTCTGCGCGCGGGTGGTTGGTCATTCCCTGCTTGAGCTTCTTCCAGCCCAGGTGGTAGATCTCCAGCATGTTGAGGAGCAGGGACACACAGGCCACCGCCAGCATGAAGATGATGAAGATGGTCTTCTCTGTGGGCCTGGAGATGAAGCAGTCCACCGTGTTGGGGCAGGGCCAGCGGTCGCAGCGGTACAGCGGCTTCAGCTCAAAGCCGTACAGAAAGTACTGCCCGGCGATGAAGCCCACTTCGAACAGCGTCTTAAAGATGATGTTGAACACGTAGGTCCGAAGCAGGGCTCCTGCGATGCGTACCCTGCCGCGGTCGTCGCGCAGCGGCCTGTCCTTCTGGCCGCCGGGCCCGCAGCGTGCGGCCGGGCCAGGGTGCGGGAGCTCGGCCCTCAGCAGCTCCTCCTCGCGCTCCTTCTTCTTCTCCTCCATGCGCACGATGTGCAGCACATGGCCCAGGTAGATGAGGGTGGGCGTGGACACAAAGATGATCTGCAGCACCCAGAAGCGGATGTGTGAGATGGGGAAGGCCCTGTCGTAGCACACGTTCTCGCAGCCGGGCTGCTGCGTGTTGCAAGTGAAGTCCGACTGCTCGTCCCCCCACACCTCCTCAGCGGCCGCGCCCAGCACCAGGATCCTGAAGATGAACAGCACTGTCAGCCAGACCTTGCCGATGACCGTGGAGTGCTCCTGCGCGTTCTCTAGTAGTCTCCCCAGGAAGCTCCAGTCGCCCATTGCTCCAGATTGCTAACCTGCAAGGGAATGGTGCTGGTTAACAGGAGGACACGCAGGGGGCCGGAGGGTCCACGCACCCCAGGGGGGCAGACCTCCGCGGAGGCGGGTGCTGGAAGAGGGGCTCCCTGGGTAGGGGTACAGCCACTTCCAAATGAGTGTGCCACTGAAGGTATGTGTGTGTGTGCGCGTGTGCATGCGTGTGCAGATGCACGTGTGTGTGCTGGTGTGTGTGCGTGTGCAGGTGCAAGGGTATGTGTGCCGGTGTCTTGCGTGTGCAGGGCTATGTGTGCGCATGTGCAGGTGTGTGTGCATTGCAGGGGTATGTGTGTGCGTGTGCAGGTGTAGGTGCAAGGGTGTGTGTGCAGGTGTCTGTGTGCAGGTGCAGGTGTGTGTGTGTGCAGGTGTGCATGTGTGTGCATGCAGGTGCAGGGGTATGTGTGCACGTGTGCAGGTGTGTGAGAGTGCAGGTGCAAGTGTGTGTGTGCGTGTGCAGGTGTGTGTGTGTGTGTGTGTGTGCAGGGGTGTGTGCGCTTGCAGGTGCAGGGGTGTGTGTGGGTGTGCAGGTGTGCATGCATGCGTGTGTCTCCAACATCGTGCTGGGCAGCGATAGAGACCGCAGTGCCAGCATAAAAACCAGCACCACACACGTGCTGGCACAAACGAGATGCCCAGGGCGACTCAGGCCCTCACTTCAGAGCTGGGGAAACTGGAGCTCCAAAGACAAATGACTTCCCTGAGAGCCATAGAACGGCCCTGGCTTCCCACTACCCATCCCGCTCTCTGCCAGAGCACGGTCCAAGGGAGTGCTGGTGCTGTGGGGTACACAGCCTGCTCCGATTCCTAACCTCCGCCTTTTAGTCCATGTGACATTAGAGCAACTCTCCCTTATGCCACCCTCATAATTTCTACCACACACTAACCTACTATCTTTTCTGTTATTTGCTTTCTTTTTTACTTTGCAAATGTCTCATAAATGGTTAACTCGCTGCACGTCCCCAGGAGCCTGTGTGGCCACCTGTAAGATGGGACGACAGTCATCAGGTCAGTGCAGTGCATGGCCTCCTAGATGGAGGGGGGCTGGCAGGCCTCCTCTGTGAAAGCAGCAGTGTTCCCCAGATGCAGGGCACCAATGTTACAAGGCGTCCTCCCTGTCACTACTGCTCACGCAGGCCCGGAGCTTCGAACTAGAACCACAAAGAGCTCTGTTGTTCTGTCATTCTTCACACAAGGTAGCGGTCTAAGCTGTAAGTGCATGTAGGACCTCCAGCAACACTAAAGAATACTCTTCTTGTTTTGAATTTTAAAATATTTAAAAATACTAACTTTTATGAATTGGTTCAAAGGCAAATAACCAAAACAAAACTTTACTCACCATGATCTAAAGTAATAGACAAATGTTAACCCCCTCCTAGAATAAACTTCTGACCCTTTGCTTTGGTCATTTGAGGTCTTTTTTTTTTTAGGTCTTTTTTTAAAAAAATATTTTATTTATTTATTCATGAGTGACAGAGAGAGAGGCAGAGACACAGGCCGAGGGAGAAGCAGACTCCATGCAAGGAGCCCGATGTGGGACTCGATCCCGGGACTCCAGGATCATGCCTGGGCCAAAGGCAGTGCTAAACCGCTGAGCCACCCGGGCTGCCCTTTTCTGAGGTCTTTAGAGAAATATTGCCATTCATGTATCCTACCAGCCTGCTTGTCCCATATTGTGCCTGGCACCTGTTCTTTTGGGCATGTTCTTAGGAAGTAAAATATTTTAATTTAGAAACTTAATTACTTTTTTTTAATTTATTTTTTATTGGTGTTCTATTTACTAACATACAGAATAACCCCCAGTGCCCGTCACCCATTCACTCCCACCCGCCGCCTTCCTCCCCTTCTACCACCCCTAGTTCGTTTCCCAGAGTTAGCAGTCTTTACGTTCTGTCTCCCTTTCTGATATTTCCCACTCATTTTTTCTCCTTTCCCCTTTATTCCCTGTAGGGCAGGTCTATTTTTAACTCTTTGAGGAACCTCCACACAGTTTTCCAGAGTGGCTGCACCAGTTCACATTCCCACCAACAGTGTAAGAGGGTTCCCTTTTCTCCACATCCTCTCGAAACTTAATTACTGAACATGAAACAATCCATTCCTCCATGAAGGATGTCAGGTGTCAGGGAACCATCCCAGGTTACATCCTGCTTCTCCCCAACCCCAGGCTGTCACAGGGTCCCTGCCTGGCATCTCTGCCCATAGCCCCTCCCTTCAATCTGCTGGAGATTTTCCTCTAGGGGTGCAGGACAAAAGCCTTGCATAGTGTGTACCACCCAGTCCCTGATCCAACACTCTGGTGATACCAAGCTTCCTGTGGTCCCTGAACCTCTGCTGTTAGGCCTTTGCATGTGCTATTTCTTCAACTTAAAACCAGGGCCTGGCCTATTGACCTGTCACTTACTGCCACTCTCCCTTCAAGAGTGGCCAACTCAGGCTACCATGGGGGCCCTGTGTTTTCTCTTCCTCCTTATCACAGCCCTGGCTTAGTGGCTGTTGCTTCCTTTACATTCCAGGAGGTTCTTTCCATCCTCCCACAGCTCCTACCTTGCTAAGCTACAAACGGCATCCTCTCTCCTTGCTGTCCCTAGACAAGCACAGCCCTCTGAGTTTCTATAGAAAACCACCCTTAACCACCTTGACTGCTTGTGGACTTTCTCCTTAATTCTAGTTCTGAGGTTGGGGTTTGCACACACAGCTTTTCCTTCTGGATGTCTGTAGGCAGAACAGTGGGCAATGTGCATTTCTGGAAGTCTCTAAGAAAAGATCAGTGTGGGGAATGTCATACTTCTTTCTGCTACCTTCCCAGATGTGCAGGCACTTCTGCCTTGCTGAGTACAGCATAATGTGCCAGAAAGGAGTCAGTGCAAGTGCCTGGTAGGTTCTCCCCACAAGGCTGGTGGCACATAACACCTTAAGGGAGGCTCTGCTTGTCACAGAGCCCGGAAAGTGTGGCTGGCATTTCCCTGCAGGGCCAGGGAAGCCAAATGCTCCACAGTGACGGGGGTGTCGCCCACAGTAAAGAACTTCCCTGCCCCAAATGCCCATTGTGAACCTGTTGAGAAACATGAGGCTAGGTCTTAAACCTGTAAGTCTACTCCTGGGACATCATACCAAGGAAATAATCAGAGATTTTGATGAATGAATGAACATGGATATTTACTGTGAATTACTTAGAAAAAGGAATAATTGGAAGCAGAAGTGTCCACTAAAGGATGAGCAATTTAAATACATAACAGTGCCCAAGGCTGACATCAGGATCTGGCTTAACCCAGATCCCATTCCTGGTCTTTCTCTCCCTTGCTTACCTCTAATGTGACCGGGAAGAGAAATTTTTGCTTTCCTACCTCCTTTGGTTATATTAATGAGGTGTAAGAAGTTGGCTGGGGAACATCTGGGAAAGCTTTTAGTTTCCTAATAAAAAGGCAGATGGTACCTGTGCTGTCCCTTCCCCCTTCTTTCCATAGTGAGTATAGATGTGCTGCCCGGGGCTGGGCAGTCACCTTGCAAGCACATGTCAGTAAGTGTGAGGGAGGGATGTCTGGGTGGCTCGGTGGTTGAGCATCTGCCTTCGGCTCAGGACATGATCCCAGGGTTCTGGGATCGAGTCTCTCATCAGGCTCCCTGCGGGGAGTCTGCTTCTCCCTCTGCCTATGTCTCTGCTTCTCTCCGTGTATCTCTCATGAATTAAATAAATAAATAAATAAAGGAATGAATGAATAAATAAATGCATGCATGTATGTATGTATATATGTGAAGGGTGGTTGAGAAAGACCAAGGCACCTGTTGTGACAAGGTAGACCTGCTGCAGCAACACTGACAGCCACCTCCAGACTTATATGAAGGAAAAAACTCTATTTGTTCAAGTTAGGTTTTCTACTGCCTGCAGACAAAAGAATTCCTAACCTATACAGTCCCTTTTGATTCTTTTTTTTTTTCCTTTTGATTCTTTATAGAATAAATCCAGGCACAAATGAAAAGCTGTGGTTCATTCATAACTACTGAAATACAAGGTATTCATTAGATACAATTTTTACGATCATCAATGACATGAAGAGATACTTATTCTGTAATGATAAATGCCAAAAGCCTAATACGAAACTATAGTGTGATACCAGATATTTTACACACATTCATTCATGTAAAAGGAAGAACAAGAAAGATATCAAAATGCTAAGTGTTAACCATAGTGTTTCTAGAACTGGGTGATTTTTATTTCCTTTTCATATTTCTTTGCATTTTCTGTAACAATATCACATTTATCATTGTAAAGGATTCATGACCATTACTTTGTTTCAAAGTTCTAATTTTTTAAAAAGTCAGACGCCTTTTTCATTGTTCTTTCATTACGGTTTCTACTCCTTAGATCTCTTTCATCATGCCCCTGATAAGCACACAGAGGACAAATACAATACCTGTGACATGATTAGCCCAATGTCAGAGGAGAATGATCCTGGGATCTCTTGAGACGTCTCGTTGAGACGCAACATGAACCCTGACACTGGTTATCACTGATGGCATAGAGCTTACACTGGATTCTCCTGCCATGGCAGTCTACCAATTTCTCCCAAAGCAAGGGCCAGGCTGTTTGTATCCTGTAACTCACTGCTGAGTCTTACTACTGCTCCACTATTTACTCTCATTTCACAGTTTGGGTTTTGTTTTGGAAACTGCATGAATGAATGAACAACAACAACAACAAAATTAACCAGAGGACCGGATACCTATGGGAAAGCTGGCACTAGGGGTCAGAGTCAGATGAAAATGGGAACCTCCAGATTTGAAGCAACATCCACCTGTCCTCATACTCATCAGTCTGCTCCAGACACCATGCAGACGTTCCTTTTTTTTTTTTTTTCATGCAGATATTCTTAAGGTGTTTTACCAATATCACTTTTTAATCATATCCCTGATACCAATTCAGGGAGAAAATGACAGCAGAGGAGTGAAGCACACCAGAACAGCAAAACTCTGCTGGCTAAGTACAAACAAATGACAACACCGGGGACCCCATGACCCACTGAGGGCTGGCCTCAAGTGAGACAAACATGGTGACTGGATGAGATATCCTTCTGCTTGAAAGAGGAAAATGGGTTTATTCTTATTGTTAAAATATCGGGCCATTTCATAACACTAGAGCAGCTCCTGGAAGTTCACACTATGAATGCTTACTTTGTAAGGTGCATGTGATCTAATCATAGAGCATCACAGCTACAGCACTGAGCACGTTTAGATAACAGATCCACCACGGTGGCAGTGGGATTCTCTAGTACTTGTATGTGGACATGGATTACCTCTGTGAGATGGTATTTTTATTTTTATCTCAGCAAAAACTTTGATTCTGACATTACTGCAGAACAAGATCTTCTGTTGCAGAGTTTATGCAGATGCTTCCATGTTCTCCTAATAGTTACACTTTCCCTTTCAAAGCTGTATGGTTTCCCCTTAGCCTTTAGGATATGTTGAGTGTCCCTTCATATCAATCGATGGCTATTCATTAGCAACAACCTTGTGCTCAACTCTGGGCCACGTGTTCTGTTGAATACAGTGAAGGTAAAAACACGGTCTCTATCTTGTCTACTTGTGGAGTCTACTTGTGGAGATAGAAAAATTGAGGAAAATGGGGAGCTCTGTAGGTACAGAGAGATTTTAGAGAAGAAGGATATTAATAACAGAACAAGGGATCCCTGGGTGGTGCAGCAGTTTGGCGCCTGCCTTTGGCCCAGGGGGCGATCCTGGAGACCCGGGATCAAATCCCACATCTGGCTCCTGGTGCCTGGAGCCTGCTTCTCCCTCTGCCTATGTCTCTGCCTCTCTGTGTGTGTGTGTGTGTGACTATCATAAATAAATAAAAAATTAAAAAAAAAAAAAAACAGAACATGGAGCCAGGGAAAGCTAGCCAGGGAAGGGTGGCATTTGAGCTGGGTTTAGGAGAGGTGGGTTTGGGTAGGGGAAGAGGGACAGGAGTGCATTTCAAGGTCAGATCTGCATTCCATGGCAGGGGGACTATGAATGACCTGGCATGGCCGGAACAGGGGCCCTGTGTGCGAGCACTGGCTTTAAATGGCTGCTTCTGCACAGGAAAGCTAGACAGGCTGCACTGTGAACATAATAGGCGCTCAGCAAACACTGGTATGACAAATGAGTGAAAGGACATCGAGGGCCACTGAATCACTTGGAGAGCGGAAAGATGTGCTGAAAGTGCTGTTCAGGAAAGAAGGGGCCCCCTGACAGGGCCTCAGGAAGAGTGGTAATCTCCGAATGAATGCCGCAGCCAGGGCGGATGACAACAGGGCGAGTGGAAAAAGGAAGGACAGAAAAGGAGACACAGTCTGGAGACAAAAATAAAGCAGAATGTAGAGTCTGCCTAGAGTCAGAGAATGAAAGAGAGAGGCACGAATTAAAGACAAACCTTGTATTTCTGAGCCCAAGTGGGAAAATCAGGGGGGCCATGGGAAGAGAGAAACACTGTGGGGGGGGGGGTTGGCTAACTGGGGCTGGAAGAAAAGATGATGATGGGTTTTGTGACCATCTGGATCAAAGGTAGTGGCAGAAGGTATGAGTGAGGCTGTCCAGGAGGAGGCAGGAGACAAGGAGCAAGGTGAGGCCGGGCAGAGGCCTGCAGTGCAGCTCCACCTCTCCTGAGCGCACAGCACACAGCACAGCAGGGAGGAGGGGCCTCATGGGTGAAGAGCTGTGGGAGGGGACGCACTGCCCTCGGTGTGTGGTCACCACTTTGATGAAGGGTGACCCTGTGGGTGAGAGCTTGAGGCCAAGTACTGACAGGCAGCAGTGACCCCTCGAAAGTGTTGGGGGGAGGATGTTCCTCCATGGGACCTGCTGAGGTCTGCTAGACAAATTCACGTTCTTTGGCTTGTATTTGTTTCCTTACCAAAATCATATCAGATAATGTCAAAATGGAACACCCTTTCTTCTCTATAGAATTGACTTCCACATTCAACTTTGCACCACCCAGATTGAACTTTTGCCTTGTTCTCTGGGATACCCAGGAGCCCTCGCGGCCCACTCGACCTGCTGGGAGGGCTGTCCCCATCTCAGAAGGCACACTCGGAGAGCGTCCGCGACACTGGAGATGGGGTAACACGGCCGTACGGAAGCCAGAGGAGGGCTTTGAAGAAGGGGGTGACTAACAGTGTCAGCATTCCTCGGTGTGTTCAAGACGGATGGACGGGAAGAAGAGGCCCTTTGATCTCACAACAAGGATGGCACTGCTCGTCCTCAAATGCCCAGGCCAGGGGGAGCCCTGGGACAGAAACAAAAGTGCAGACCAGTGGCTCGAGGCCGAACGGGGGAGCGAAGTGTTGACTTGGCTCGGGGAGCACTTGCTCAACAAGTCTAGAACTCAAAGGAAGGAGAGGTGCAAAACGGTTAAAAAGTGGGAGAATAAGGCCCAAAGGAGGTGCTTCCAGGACAGGGGTAGGGAAGGCTACGGACGGGAGCCGCGGGGACAGGGGGTGGAGGGACCGTGGGGCTGCCCCGCACCAGGACGGCCCGGGGCAGAGCCCGGCTGAGAGGGCGGGAAGCGCGAGCTCCCTCCAAAGCGATGACAGGGCCCTTCTCAGCGGGGTCAAGCCAGAGGTCGGCCCCTCGGGCAGGGGCAGGACTGCAGCTCCTGAGAGGAAAGGGGGGACAGAGAGGAGGAGAAGGGACTGGGCTCCGGGTCGGCGGCGCCCAGCCAGACGTGGCGTCTCTGTCTGTGGGAGTCGTGGCCCCCGAGCGGGGCCGAGCGGCAGCCGCTCCCGGTGAGGCCCTCGGCGGCGGCGGCCAGCGGAGGAGGGCGCCGGGCCGGGCCGCGGGCGGGAGAGAAACGCAGGCTGCGGGGGGCCGAGGGCTGCGGGCAGGCACCGGAAGGCACAGACCTGGGCTGCTCTGCTCGGGAGGACCGCCGGGAGCCGACAGGCCCGTGTGGGGCGGGGGGGGGGGGGGGGCAGATCAGAGCGGACCGTGCCGAGAACGCCGGCTCACACTCCACGTGAGATGAGAGTGCGCTGGACGGTTTGAGCAGAGGAGTCCTGTCCTCCGACTTACATCCTCACGAGCCCCTCTGGTTGTTGTGGAGAACAGGCGTGGGGTGGAAGGGGCAGTGGGCAAAGGTGAAAGCAGAGGGCTGGGGAGCAGGCTGCGCTATAATCCACAAAAGTGGCAGTGGTGACAAATGGCCGGGTCCGCGCAGACTCTGAAATAGGTCCAGCATGATGCGCTGACAGGTCAAGGGTTGGGGGAGAGGAGGAGGAGGAGAGGCCAAGGGAACAGAAGGAGGGGAACTGCCATTTACCAAGATGGGGAAAGTAGAGGAGGTAAAGGTTTGGAAAGGCATGGGAATCACGAGTTCTATTCTGAATATGTTAAGTTTGAGACACCTATTAGGCAAGCATGAAGGCTAGAGAGAAACACTTGGGAGTCATCATCAAACCCTGAGACTGGACTGAGATTATCTAAGGGCAGGGGAGAAGGACAAGGGGGCCGAAGACCAAGCCTTGGGGGCACTCCAGCATCTGCACGTCAGTACAGAAGGAGAAACTTGCAAAAGAGTTGCTTATTAGGAAATGCAACTTTTAGTTAAGACTCAGATGGAATAACACTCAAAAGGTATCATTTGCATTCTACTTGATTCTCTTTTGTGATGATACTTTGACACTGAAAACATTGTTACTAGGTTTTTAAATTAGAGGTAGTATAACTTGGAGTGTGGGTAGGCAAATTAATTTTGTGTTAACTGTTTGTGATCGCCTGGAACATGGTTGAGTAGGATTTTGAGAGTCACATATAGGCTTAGCCAGAAAGAGTTCTATGTTCCTTTAGTGATGTCTGCTAGAGTTTGGTATAAGGCAGTGGTGGCCAAGATGCTTTTTGCCATCTCTGACTTGGCACAAATTTAAAAGAACATGGTAGACTGAGCTAGTCACAAATATGATACAATGAAAAAAGGCTTATCCAGCTATCTTTCCAGCACGTGGAAAGACTGTTTTCCATTAGCTTCTTTTATACCTTACTTGCCTTTTTCAAGCATTCACATTTAAGACAGTAGTTTCCAGATGCCATGGGACCTAGCCCATGTTATTATGTACCTACCACACTTTTTCCATAGTTCTGATCTGACTTTTTAAAAAGGAAACAGAATTCACAATAAATTCACCAAAAATAACAAGAGACTCCTTCTTCTTTTACTCTATAGCTTCAACTTCAACATTTAGCTTTGTCTCAGACTAAAAAGCAAGACGGGAACTAGGCTTTTAGAAGCTGGCTCAATGAAATTTACAACACAGGGCCATAGTGCCGCAGTGCCATGGCACTCATGGCACTGGGAAAAGTTCAACCACAAAGACAAGCACAAAGGAGGAAAATATTGAACCTCTGATGCTTCAGATAAAGTAACATGTGACATTGTTTACCATCTCCAGAAGAAAAGACTGATCACACCAACCAGCAGGACACCTAATGTCAAGAGTTCTAGATATACTTGATAACTGGTGGAACAAGTCCCCCAATTTTGTTCTTCATATTTGTCTAGGCAACTTTTGGCCTTTTATTTTTTCCAGATGAAATTTAGGTAGAGCTTGTCAAGTTCCATGAAAATCTGAGACTCAATTTTGATTGGAATTGCATGAAATTTATAGATGAATCAAATTTAGCTCTTTACAGTTAAAAATAGATCTGCCCTATGACCCAGCAATTGCACTGCTGGGGATTTACCCCAAAGATACAGATGCAATGAAACGCCGGGATACCTGTACCCCGGTGTTTATAGCAGCAATGTCCACAATAGCCAAACTGTGGAAGGAGCCTCAGTGTCCATCGAAAGATGACTGGATAAAGAAGATGTGGTTTATGTATACAATGGAATATTACTCAGCCATTAGAAACGACAAATACCCACCATTTGCTTCGACGTGGATGGACCTGGAGGGTATTATGCTGAGTGAAATAAGTCAGTCGGAGAAGGACAAACACTATATGGTCTCATTCATTTGGGGAATATAAAAAATAGTGACAGGGAATAAAGGGGAAAGGAGAAAAAATGAGTGGGAAATATCAGAAAGGGAGACAGAACATGAGAGACTCCTAACTCTGGGAAACGAACTAGGGGTGGGGGAAGGGGCGGTGGGCGGGGGGTGGGGGTGTCTGGGTGACAGGCACTGAGGGGGGCACTTGACGGGATGAGCACTGGGTGTTATTCTATATGTTGGCAAATTGAACTCCAATAAAAAATAAATTTACAAAAAAAAAAAATTTAGCTCTTTACAATCTAGTTTCCCCCGCCAATAGGCACAACTGATCCATTGATGTTGACTTTCTTCATGCCTTTCAATAGTGCTTTAGGATAATGTTCCTAAAGGTCTTAAACATCTTTTGTTAGATTTATTCCTAATTTATACTCATTCTAATTTTTTTGTTCCAAGTCGTTTTTTCATTATAACTTTTAATTGGTTACTGTTGGTACTTAGGAACATTGTTTTTATATATTGATCTTATATCCAGCAGCCTGTTAGAAAGCCTTAATAGTTCAATAGTTAGGAGATCCCTTTGGATTTTTTATGTAACACATAATCGAATCATCTGCTATTGAGGACATATTTGTTTCTTCCTCCTTGAGTTCTAATTCCTGTTATTTCTTTTTCTTGTCTTCCTGTACTGGCCAGGACTCTTAGCACCATGTGGAGATGGTGATATCTTTTCTCATTTTTGTCTTTAACATGAATGCTTCTCAAATTTTATCATTGAGCATGATGTTTCAACTTTTATCAGGCAAAGAAGTTTCCTTCCAATCTTTGTTAATGGTTGGTTGGCTTTTGTTTTCTAAAGCCAATACTTTTCTCCTGTTATTGTGATATTTATTTATTTATTTATTTATTTATTTATTTATTTAAATAGAAGAATGTTTTATTTTATTTTTTAAAAGATTTTATTTATTATTTATTCATGAGAGACACAGAGAGAGAGGGAGAGACATAAGTAGAGGGAGAAGTAGGCTCCATTCAGGGAGCCCGATGTGGGACTCAATCCTGGGACTCCAGGATCATGCCCTGGGCCAAAGGCAGGCTTTAAACTGCTGAGCCACCCGGGCTGCCTTAAATTACTATTTCTTAAGTTAATTTTGATAGTTCATATCTTTTAGAAAATTTTCTATTTTACCTAAGTTTCAAATTTATTGGCAAAAAATTATTTATGGTATTTTCTTATGATTTTGAAATTATATGGTATTCATGATTAGAATCATTTGTTTGGTTCCAAATACTGTTTATTTGAGGCTTTTAAAATATTACTCTTATTAGTAGTTTTTCTTTAACTAATGAACCAATTTTGACATGCTTGAAAAAGGATAAGAGTTCATTTTGTCATTTTTTCCAATGTTTTATCACCTATGCTATATTTATAGCATATTTATATATACAAATATATAAATCATATATATTTATAGTATACAGAATAAATCTACAAAAAATTCCTATAGATCTTTTAAGTTGATAATGTTGATTTTAGTATTTGCTAGTATTATTACAAAATATATATGTGTGTGTATATATAAATATATAATTTAAGGGTATCCTTTATCTTACTGTGAAATTGTTTATTATTGTACAGTTTCAGGGGAGTCCTTATTTTAAATGAAAAAGTGCATGGTTTCTATTACTTAACTTTTCAGTAATCTCATGCTCTGGAAGGAGACATCATTCTACAGATCAACTGATCAATGAAATTATAAAACACCATTTTTCTAACCTCTTTATCAATAATTTTAAAGTACTGCTAGGAGTATATATAAATGTTTATTTATTTATTTGTTTATTGTCAGAGAACAAATCTCCAGAAACACGAAATAGTTTTTAAATTATACTTTATTTTTGTTTTAAGATTTTATTTTTCAAGTAATCTCTATACCCAACATGGGGCCTGAACTTACAATTCCAAGATCAAGAGTTGCATGTTCCACTGACTGAATCAGCCAGGTGCACCTTATTCTTTTATTCTATTTGTTTATTAAATAAGAATGGATAGAAAACACCTGCCATCCATATGCTATTATCCCTCTCTTTTCTCTTTTATGTGGGAATTTTAATTGTTCTTTGAGGGGCTGGATCTTAAATTGTTTATAAATACTTGAAAAGTCATATGCTCTTAAGTCTTGGTTAAGGTAAATATGATTAACATTTTCATACCGAGTCAAAGGGGGAAAAAGTTTTTCTTTTGTTTTTGACATTCTGTAACTTATTTTTTTTAAAGATTTTATTCATTCATTCATTCATTCATTCAAGACACAGAGAGAGAGAGGCAGAGACACAGGTAGAGGAAGAAGCAGGCTCCACGCAAGGAGCCTCATGCAGGACTCAAACCCGGAATCCAGGATCACACCCTGAGCCAGAGGCAGGCGCTCAACTGCTGAGCCACTCAGGCGTCACTGACATTCTGTAACTTAAAAAGCTGAATGAGAGCTAATTTTAAGTTGAAAGCAACTTAAACAACTGTATTAAAGAACAAATGTATTCAATTTTTATATTTAAGAACGACAAAAGTAAAAATAAACTTTACTTTTTAACCACAGTATTTCTTCTTGAAATACTCAAATAAAATAAATATTCCTACCAGAAATCAGTATTAAGTCACCATTTCCACAATTAGAGTTCTAATATTAAGCTAGAAAATTAACAGCTGGTTGAGCTTCAGTTCAATTGACAGAAAAATGTAAATAGTCTGGAGCATAATTAGAAACATGACTGTCTTCCACTACTATTCATGCCATACTGGGCTTCCTCTTTAAACCCTCCAAATGTTTTCCCTGTTCCATTACCCTGAGGAGTCCTCCGGTTTCTCCTACCAATTATTAAATGGCATTAAAAGTTTTTAAAATAACTGCTGTGAAAGACCTAAGGATACCACTTGAAGTTTTCATTTAAACATTTGACTTACACATTTTAGTGTAATTTAGCATTAATTTTAATGTACTTGAGCATTAGTCCCTAAACTTTTAATGAATAATGAAAAAAAGTCACTTCCCTTGAAGTAAAACTGAATTTACCAATACTTCCTGAAGGGTGGCTTGGGGTAAGGGTAAATAAAGAAAATTATAGGGATGCTTTAGTGTATTACTGCTCCCAACAGGATCTCGTCCTGTCTAAAGCACAGATCAGGCCTTCTGAAGAGTATACCAAGCACTGACTTCACACAGTCTGGTCAGTTAAAAGTAATTTCCCTCTATAAATCTAAATTACATCCCTCAGGAATCTGGTTCATCCAGGGAGGAAATATGGAATCACAGGGCTAGAAGAACCTCAGAAGTGGTCTAGTTTATCCTCTTTATTTTACAGATTGGGGTATGGAGGCCCCGACTGGACACTGTGATTTGCCGAAGGCTACACAGCCCACAATGCTGAAGCCAGCACGAAAACTCCTGACTTTTGACTCGGTCAGTCATACCTTACCCTTCCGCGTGACTTCACCGGATTATGCACCAGGCAGATTGTTCAGATTACAACAGCTGCCCTTTTAGTTATATCGCTCGATCACACTCTAAAACGTATGTTTAGAAACACGGGTTAGAGTCCAAAGTGGCTAAAATTATTAAATATTATTGACATGCTAAGAACGGTCCTGTTACTCCACCATATAAATTGGAATTGTCATTTTAAAGCAAATTCAGATATTATCTTTACTCTTGCTTTAGTGAACAAAACCTCACAGCCCGAAAATTGTGATATTTTATTTTTCCGTCTATATTACTGACACAGATTACATCTGTCAAAATGGTTTCTATTTTTGTAATAATTTCTATAGTATAAATATAATTTCACTTCTAATTCAAACCCACTTTTATGAGTGTACAACAGAGAAATCTCTTCTGTATTCTAGAATAAAAGATTAATTTTAAAGCTAATAAGAAATGGAGTTTTGTGAATAAAATAAGCATTAATTCCTGGAGATAATCAGGTGGTCTGAACAAAAAAATTAAGTGATTTTTGCATTTAGTATCATTAGTTTGTTAACAGTAAATAAAGCAAACCACTAATTCTTCAAATTAAAGGAGATGTGAGAGTGCAGAAGCTGTTCACATCAACCATTATGAAGTCATACTTTTGAAGACCAGAGATTTTTAAAAAGCAGTAGAGTACTAACTTAGTTATCATGATGAAGAATTTTCCAACACTGTAAAAATGAAAATTAAGATTAAACTTTATCATTATTTTATTCCCTTTATGCCCTTTATGCATTATATTGAAATGGCAAAAGCATACTGTTTTTAGAGACACATGTATATTGTTAATTATCACATATATTGGATTTTTTTTCCTCTCTTCAATTTAATAAATATTTATCAAACACCTATTTTGTGTGTGGCACTATTAATTAAGATATGGTCTTACTCTCAGGAGGTTCATTCACATTCTGTGGGTGAGACAGACTTGTAAAAAAACTAATCAAAATATAATACGGCAAGTGTTACATAGTACTGGTAATGGCCACAACACAGTGGAGTGGAGAGACAAGGACACTGTATGTTAATCATGAGTTTGGCTGAGTTTCTTAATATAGAGATCCTGGGAATCATGCTATCTATACAGGGTGAAATACTTCTCAAGGGCCTGTCCACTGTCTGGAATGTTCTGATATTTTAGTATGGTACAAAAACTATGTTTATTCATGCATTTATGTGTGATACTGAGGTAAAATCCTAAAAATTTATATATCCTATTTGTTCTGTTAGGTGCATGTTCACGTAATGGTAACACTCGAAAGACTAATATTATTTAAATTCTTTGCATATATGAGGCTTTATAAAATGTCTGTGATACACGTAATTTTAAGGCTCAAATGTGTAGTGTAAAAGTTATTTTTGTTAAGAAAATGAACACAACTTGAAATGTAAGTAATATTCAAGGAAACTGTGTCAAAATTCTTTTTCTTATTTACGAACAATGACATTGTGTTACATTTCATTATCTTAAGATGGTGTTAAGCCATTAATAACATTCACTGGCTAACATAAATAGCATTGTTTAGTTTGTTATAGTAGTAAAGTTTTTGTGAATTACTTTACACTACAGGGACACGTGCATTGTCCTTATGAGATGCTAATCTCAACATGAATCAAACTGCTGAACTAGTGGAATATGTGCCAAATTAGCTGTTGTTTACTTAGAACACACTGACTCTTGGAAAATAAATCTCTCCCCTTTCCTCTTTAATCTTTTAATGTTTGTTTTGCAATACATTTCACAGCACATTGATGGTCAGTGAAGTGATGCACACATCATAAACCATCAATTTGAATTCTTGAGTCCTATAAACTAAAGCATAATTCACGTCTCGGATGTTTGCATAGCACCACTTTTAGGTGACAAATTTTGGCGATATCTTGGTAAAAACCAGAGAACTCCACTTGTCCCTAATGTCCTAGTCATACACATTCGTGAACCGAGGGCTCTGCAGACTGGGATGAAGTCTGCTCACTACAGTGCAGAGTAGACGGCAAGGCAAATGCACCCGCATCGCTGCAATTTACTGTCAGAACAGCCCCTGAAAGAAGGGACTACTGTGGAATGCAGATAAGTGTTTTTCCACTCTTCTGTAAATTCTTTATACTTAAACATACTGTAACAAGCACATGGGTCAAGAAATTAGATCGTGGTACTTATAACTAAAACATTTCTTAAAAAAACAAAAACAAAAACACCTTCCAAAAAGTTTCTTAAAAGAAGTAAGCGAGCCAACATTGTTCCTAAAAGACACCCACAGCTCTGCAGAAAGCGTGGCGATGCGAGACGCCAGCAGACAGCTGGACTCCGTTCCCTGTGGCCGTGGTGTCTGTCGAGAGTAGTCAAGTATTTAAACAGTCCTCAGACCCCTCGGACCTGCCGTCCGGAGCCACTCCCGCTCCCCACCCGAAGGGAGAGCCCGACAGCAGGCATCTCCACCCCGCGGTCCCCAGGGGAGGCCGTTACAGGCCGAGCCCCCGCGCTCGGCAGAGGCCCCGGGAGCGAAGCAGCCGCGGTTATTCCCCAAGTTCCCCGGCAGTTGCCCGTGTCCGGCCCTCCAGCCCTGCCGCTCCCACCTCTTCCCAAGAATTCCCGAAAGAATTCCGGGAGGCCGGGAGCCGCCGGCGCGCCGCGGGGCTGGGGCCGCCTCGCTCCGCCCGAGCCCGTCCTCCGTGCGGGGACCCGGCGCCCGCCCCTCCGCCCCGGGGCTGCCCCGGCCGCCGGCGCCTGGGCCCCGGGGCGCCCGGCCCCGCGCTTACCCCGCTCTGCCGCGGCGGCGACCCGGGTGCGCTCCTCGTCGAGCAGGGCTCCCGGCCGCTCTCAAAAGGAGACTTTGTCCTACACGTGCGGTGCAACTTAACGCGTGCGCCCCGCGCACGGGCCCAGCCTCCCCGCCCCGGCGGCCATCCCCTGGCCCCAGTGCGCCCCGCGCTCGGCGCCCCCAAGCCGCAGCCCCGGCCGCCGCGCCACGCCCCCGCCGCCTCCACCTCCTCCTGGGGGCCGCGCGGGGGCGGTGCCAGGGTGCCGCGCAGGGCCCCCGCCCCGCACCCGCCTCTCGTTCCCGTCCCGCGCACCCACCTGCAGCCCGCCCCACCCCGCACCCGCAGTCCGCATCCCGTCCCGCCCGGCTGCACCTGCAGCCACAGCACGCACGCCGTCACAGCGCGCCCGCACCCCTCACCCCGCAGCCTGCGCCCGCATCCCCACCCGCGCCCCAACCACGGGAGCGCCCTCCATCTCGGGATGCCGAGCTTGGGGCTCTTTCCCGCCGCCGGGCCTCCGCGGGCCTAGCGTCTGCTCTCCACTGGAGGGGTGAGGCGAGGCGGGCGACGGGCCGGCGGGGCGAGCGCAGGGCGCACAGGTGCACGGGTTCCACCCCGCCCCCGGGGGCGCCCCTCGTGTGCACGTGCACCCGGCCTCGCGGGGCCGCGCCTGGCTCTGGGGGTGCTCCCGAGCTGGGGGCGCGGGCGTTGGGGCGCCTCGGCCCCGCCCGAGGTCCGCGGTCCGTCGGGGGACGCGATCCTAGACTGACGGCGCGGGCCAGGGGCCGCTGAGCCGGCGGCTCCCAGGAAAGGGGCCAGTCGACGCGAGCAAGAGCCTGGGCCGCAGCGCGGATGCTGTCGAGGGCCGGGCCGGTGCGGAGGCGGGAGCGCGTCCTGGGAAGGGAGCCGAGGAGCTATAAATAGTAGCCTTGAGCCTGGTTCCCGTCAAACACACTTAATTTAGCCGGCGGTCACAGGGATGCTTTTTTTTTTTTTTTTTTTTTCTTTTAAGAACTTGTTCCAGTGCACTTGAGACTTGGCCCTGCCTGAGGTGACAGGGAAGGACACGTGTTCCCGCAGGTCACTCATTCTCACTGGTGCTAGTGACCAGATGCTAGGGCAAGGCCTAGCCTGCTTGCCCAGATTGGGGTGAAGACTTTAACTTCTTCCCTCCGCAGGGTTGGTATTGCACACGCTTGAAAGAAAAGCCAACTACAGAACGCCCCTGAGCAAGAGAGGAATCCCCTCCCTTTCTGTTACTGTCTCAGCGCGGTTTAGGGGGACCCTGCATTCCCTCCGTGCGCCTCACGGTTTGCTTTTGCATCCCCAGGGTTAAGCACGGGGCCTAGCCTGGACAGGATATTTAATAAATATTAGTTGACTGAATTTTGTTTGTCATTCTAGAAGCTAAAAATGATCCCAGAATTCCCTTTATGAGTGATGGATTTATTGCAAGAATGTGGCAAAATCAGAGCCTCTGAATGTTTTCAAATTTCCATGGAACAGCTTCCATTGGCCACCTTTGTTGGAGTTTAGATCTGTTCTGATTAGCAATCTTCTTACCCTAGAGAATTTACTTACTCAGTTGTGATCTGAACTTAAGGTTATCTCAGGGATAAAAGAAAACTAAGCTTCTGAAGGTACATCCAAACTATCTCCTTCCTTGTAGAACCTGAAGGTGTATGTAATGTATGTAGTAGGTATAGTAGGTGGTGGTCATGTAGACTTAGTTTTTTTTTTTTAAACTGAGAAATATTGTTCTATAAGGTCTTATGTTTTTCTCTATTTTAATTATTTTAAAAGATGTATTTATTCATGTTTAGAGAGAGAGAGAGAAAGAGAGAGAGCACCAGTGTGACCAGGTGGAGGGTCAGAGGGAGAAGGAGAGAATGTCAAGCAAACTCCTCTGAGTCTGAGTGCAGAGCCCTCTGCTGGGCTGGATCCCATCACCAGAGACCATGACCTGAGCAGTATCTGAGTCAGAAGCCTAACAAATGAACCACCCAGGCTCCCCTTTATTTTTAATTGAACTATAGTTAACATGCAATATTAATATTAACTTCAAGTATATAACAGTGATTTGACAATTATATACATTATGAAATGGTCATAGCAATAAATGTAGTTACCACCTGTTACCATACAAAGTTATCACAGTATCCTTGATTCTAATACATTATCTTTACCTTTCCTCCCTGTGACTGGTTCATTTTGTACCTGGAAGTTTATAAGTAAAAACCAGTCACAAAAAAGACAAATACTCTATTATTCTACTTATGTCAGGTACCTAGAGTAGTCAAAATCATAGAGACAGAGAGGTAAATTGGTGGTTGCCAGGGGATGAGGGAAGAGAGAATGGGGAATTTGTGTTTAGTGGGAACAGAATTTCAGTTTGAGAAGATGAGAAAGTTCTGCAGACGGATGGTGGTGGTGGTTGCAGAACATCGTGAATGTACTTATTACCACAGAACTGTACAATTAAAAATGGTTAACATTGCAAATTTTATGTTACATATATTTTACTACAATAAAAACATTAGAAATGATATTGTGTAAAGAGTAGCAGAATTAAAATGGTGATTTCTTACTACACCTGTCACATTGTATATTTTCTAGACAACTAAGAACTTAATTATATGATTTACTTTTTATTTGTAAAGATTGCTTCCTCATTTAGTTTCAAGAAAGATTGTGTTTAGGATAATTTCAGGAGGGAATGTCCATGTGTATGTACATACATACATATGCCAAATTGATTAAAGCTGAATTCTCATTTGACAGGTCCCATTTCCACACACTAGTAACATTTCTAGCGAAAAAAATGTACAGTGAAGAGAGACTTGCCTGCGTGGTTGCTCTCTGAGCTAGGAATGCCTCACACATGGGTGTTGGAGAGGCACCACCTGGCCCTCTTTCTCTTCCACCAGCCACTCAGATGTGCTTGCTTTGGGTGCCCCCTGGTAGTCAGGGCAGGAATTGCTTTGTGGGGCCTGAGCTGGATCTGCATAAATCTTTGTGCTTTGTACATGTTAATGAAAGTCCAACAAATATTTGTTGAATATTTATGTCCTTCTTAGAAGTGGCAACCCAAAGTAAGACAGTTATCATGTCTGTGATTATGTGAGAGTAGAATTTAATAGTGCTTTTCTTTAAGCACCCAGGTGTGAGATGGATAAAAAAACTGTAATTTGACTTTTTTCTTTTGGTTTAAAATTACTAGTGTAGGCAGTATTGTTCATTATCTACTTATACTAATTGGCAGTGCATAGTATTTTACTTACTTTGTTAAATATGCATATCTTTTATAATATTTCTTTAAAGATGTTATTTTTTCATGAGAGACACACAGAGAGAGACAGAGACATAGAGGGAGAAGCAAGCTCCTGCAGGGAGCCCAAAGCGGGACTCCATCCCTGGACCGGGATCACACCCTGAGCCAAAGGCAGATATTCAACTGCTGAGCTACCCAGGCATCCCCTCTTTTATAGTATTTTTATAAATTAATTCAATTACTATTTATTAAACTTCTGTCCATACGAGACCATAGACTGGATGTTGAGGGAGATGATAATTTTCTCCACCCAAAGAACTTATTGTGCTGAGCTCTATGCTAGTCTCTGTCCACTGGAGGAATTTACCATCTGTTCTGAATTACAAAGTATTAACTCACGAATAAACACTGGAGACATCTTTACTTCATATTAAGGCAGTGGTAGTAAATAAAAAAGCATAATAATTTAAATAACTTCTGGCACAATTGTAAATGTGTACACATTTCTTAAGAGATGTAATCAGATACATGGTGGAGGGAACTTAAGTGTCCTTTGGGCAGTTAGGACTCCGTTTTGTTGGGAAAGCCTACATCTGCGTAAGTCTCTGCCAAATTTCTTAACCACAGAGTTTAATTCCTTGATTTTAGGGCTCTTTTTTTTTTTTCTGAAAGCTGCCCTACCTTGATTAAGTCAAAAGTTTACAGCCAGTGTCACATATTTAAATTCTGCCCCGGACCGGTAGTTTTTCAAGGGCACTTAGGAGGCCACTGCCTGCAAAAACATTATTATCAATCAGCTTGGAGCCCTCTCCACTGTTCCCCAAACACTATGGGGCTACCTGGGAAGTTACAATGTCTGTATTTACTACATAGCATTATGGTTGGTATTTTAATACTTCTTGAGGATTTCTTAAAACAGAGCCAAAATCTTAGCGATTCACAATATATGGGACTAGTGTCTTGAATAAACTCTCATCTTAAGGTTTTCAAACAAGTGTGAAGAATCATAGTATTGATCTTTTCCTGCCTTTGGCTTCCACATTCCCCACCTCTCTGCTCTGCAGACCCCAGCTCAGCTGGTCTGTCTCATTAACTTCCCGCTGCACGACTGAAGTTGGGGATGGGGTGGGGGGAGAGTCTAGAACTTGCCTTCCTGATAATAGTTTAGAAATCTATAGTTCCCATCCCTGGTGAGTATTCCTAGCACAGGTTACACTGGAAAAAGGAGGGGATATATAATGGAGATTCTGCTTCTGAATTTAGCACTAGACCTGTTTCAGGTCATGAAGTGTCAGCTCTCATGATTCCCCATCAAATCAGATGGCCCAACTTAATGATCCAATAATCTTGCGCTGTTTCACTAGGGGATAGTTCGTCAGTTTCCTAAGCATTTGTTTTCTTTTTTAATTCTTGTAAGAGTATGAGAATCTGTGGATAATTTCTCTTTTAAAAAATATTTTATTTATTTATTTGAGAGAGAGAGAGAGAGAGAGAGCAAGCATGAGTGGGGAGGGGAGTGGGGAATGGCAGAGGGAGAGGGAGGAGCAGGCTCCCCACTGAGCAGGGGATCTCAGGTCTTTGGGATCATGACCTGAGCTGAAGGCAGACGTCTATAAACAACTGAGCCACCTAGGTGCTCCAACATAACACGCATTTTAAAGAATCTTTTTTATTTCTTGCAGAGAGTTAAATCTAATAATTTGAGATTCCATCTTCTGTGGGAATTTGCTTTGTAATCACAATAACAATAAGGCAAATAAATTGGACTTGATTACTAATCTTATTACTGCAGCATACAATTTCATGAATGCTTTAAGAAATTCATTATTCTTACACAAGTGATTATATCCAACTAATAGAAACATCTGAGAATATATTAATTGAATCCTCTTGGTGAAATTTATGTGTTGTATGCAGGAATTTTAGATTAATTTGCTGGAAAGTTCATTTGTAGCTCTTCTTTCTTTTCTTCTGTTGCATATTTTCTATGTATCTATAATTGCTTGCTTGGCTAGTCAGGATGAAATAGAGCTGGACAAACCATGCTGGAAAAAATGCCCCAAAAAGGCAAAAGAAAGAACATGTGGTGGAGGAATGGTGGATGAGCATTAGGGCAGTTGTGCACAAATGTGCATGGAGAAGGAACTAGAAAAAGAAGAACTAAACCCAAGGCTATCACAGGGAAGGAAATAAAGATTAGGGGAGAGATAAGTGAAATATAAAATAGAAAAACAATGGGAAAATCAATGAAACCAAAAATTGAATGTTTGGAAGGATCAATAAAATGATAAACCTTTTGCTACCCCGAATAAGAAAAAAGAGAGAAGACTAAAGTTACTAAAATAAGAAATGAAAGTGGAGGCTTTACTACAAAATCAACAGAAATAAAAGAGATTTTGAGAGAGGACGAGCAATGTATGCCAATGAATTGGATAACCTAGGTGAGATGGACAAATTCCTAGAAACACAAAACCTCCTAAAACTAAATCATGAAGAAAGAAAATCTGAATAAATCTATACATTAAAGAGCTTGAAACAGTAATCAAAATCTAAAAAAAAAAAAAAAAAAAAGCCCTGCACCCAATGGGTTCTCTGGTGAATTCTACCAAACATTTATTTTATTATTTTTTAAGGATTTAATTAATTAATTAATTAATTAGAGAGAGGGAGAGATACACAGAGAGAGAGATTGAGCTAGGGTTGTGGTGGGAGGAGGTGCAGAGGGAGAGGGAGAAGGAGATTCCTTGCTTAGCAGGAAGCCTGACATGGGGCTCAATCCTAGGACCCTGCTATCATAACCTGAGTGGAGGTAGATGCTAACAAACTGAGCCACCCAGGTGCTCCTCTACCAAACATTTAAAGATGAGCTAGTAGCAATCTTTCTCAAACTTTTCCAAAAAATTGAAGAGAAGGAAACTCATTCCATAAGGCCAACATTATTCTCATACCAAAGTCAGGCAAAGACTCTAAAAGAAAGGAAAACCATAGATCAGTATTTCTTATGAACATAGATGCAAAAATCCTCAACAAAATACTAATAGACAGAACTCAGCAGCATATTAAAAGGATTTTATAGCCTTGACCAAGTGGGATTGATTCTGGGAATGCAAGGATGGTTCAACATATGCAAGTCAATCAGTGCAATGCACCACATCAAAGAGTGAAGGGAAAAAAAAACATATGATCATCTTAGAAAAATCATTTGACAAATTCAACACCTTTTCATGATAAAATCATTCAGCAAGCTAGGAATATGAAGAAGCTGCCTCAACATAGTAAAAGTCATATATGAAAAACCAACAACAAACATCATACTCAATGTTGAAAGACTGAAAGCATTTCCTCCAGGATCAGGAACAAGGCAAGGATACCCACCTTCACCACTTTTGCTCAATATAGTACTGAAAAATCAGGCCAGAGCAATTAGGAAAGAAAAGGAAACAAAAGGTATTCAAATTGTAAAGGAAGAAGTAAAGTCATCTGTTTGTTTTCTCTCTTATGAGAGAATCCCAAGGATTCTACACACTCTCACACACACATGAGCTATTAGAACTAGTAAATGAATTCAGCAAAATAGCAGGACACAAACTCAATACACAATAACAGTTCCTTTTCTATACACTATGAACAATCTGAGAAGAAAATTACAAAAACAATTTAATATACAGTAGCATCAAAAAGAATAAAATAGTTAAGAACTAACCAAGGAAGTGAAAGACTTGTACAATGAAAAGCAGAAAACATTGCTAAAGGCTATTAAAGAGGACAAAAAATATGTGAACACATCACATGTTTAGGGGTTGGAAAACAATATTATTAAAATGTTGATGCTACCCAAAGCAATTTGTAGGTTCACTGGAATCCCTATAAAAAACTCAATGACATTTTTCAAAAATAGAAAAGCACATCCTGAAATTCACATGGAATATCAAGGCAGTCTGAAGAGCCCAAACAAACTTGAAAAAGAACAAGACTGGACAAATGCTTCCTGATTTCAACACTTACTACAAAGCCACAACAATGAAAACAGTGTGGTATCGGCATAAAAACAGACTTATAGACCAATGGAACAGAATGCAGAGCTCAGAAATAAACCCTCACGTCTATGGTCAAATGATCTTTTATAAGGGTGGCATGAACATTCAATGGGGAAAAGATGGTCTTCAACAAATGGTGCTGAGAAAAATGGGAGATCCATATGCAACAGAATGAAGTTATATCTTTACGTAGCACTATATAAAAAATTAACTCAAGGGGCGCTTGGGTGGCTCTGTTGGTTAAGCATCTGCCTTCAGCTCAGGTCATGATCCCAGAGTCCTGGGATTGAGCCCCGCATTGGGCTCCCTGCTTTGTGAGGAGCCTGATTTTCCCTCTCCCTCTGCCAGCTGCTCCCTCTGCTTGTGCTCAATCTCTCTCTCTCTGTCAAATAAGTAAAGTCTTAAAAAATTAACTCAAAATTCATGAAACACCTGAATGTAAAATCTAAAACAATAAAACTTCTAGAAGAAAACATAAGACAAAAAGTGCAAGACGTGGAATCTAGCAGTGATTTCCTGGATATGACACCAAAGGCACAGGAACAAAAGAAAAATAGACAAATTGGACTTCATGAAAATTAAAACATTTTATTCATCAAAAGACACTATCCACAGAGTAAAAAAGACAATCCATAGAATGGGAGAAAATATTTGCAAATTATATAACTGATAAAGGATTAATATCTAGAATAAGTAGAGAAGTCTTAAAAGTCAACAATTAAAAAAAAAGGATTCAAAAATAGGCAAAGATCTTGAACAGATGTTTCTCCAATGAAGACATACAAATGGCCAGTATGCACGTGAAAAGATGTTCAACGTCACTCATTATCAGGGAAATGCAAATCAAAACTACAATGAGCTACCACTTTACCTCCTTTGGAATGACTAACAACAACAACAACAACAACAACACCCCAGGAAATAAAAATGTTGACAAGCACATGGAGAAATTGGAAGCTTTGTACACCATTGGTGGGAATCACCAATTAGGAAGCATCTTGGTAACATCTGGAATCACTGGCATGTTAAGTTGCTGGGTGGTGGTTCTAGGATGATTTTTGCCTGTTTGAAAATTAGGGAAACCCAAACAGAGAGAGGATAAATGACTTTTCAAGAGGTCAAAGTTCTTTAGTGGAAAATGGATGATATATTTCAGATTGAAGTCTTAGAGAAGCAATAGGACAGCAATCTGCATAGTGAAGGTGAAACCCTGGCATTTGTCTCAGGAGAGACTTATTTTTAAGGAGTTGTTTTCTGTTTTGGTTCCTCTGCCCTTCCTGTTTGGAGCGTCCAGGGTATTCACACACTTTGCTCAGGCATGTGCTGCATTGAGTGTGTGTGCTGAGATAGCCTCATTACACGTGAACGTGGATGGTCTCTGGCAGACAGGCTGCCCTAGCCAAGCCTCCCTACTCGGCCCAGCTTCCTCAGTACTGAGTTTAACATGAGGGGCTTTCAAAGTTATAACTGGAGTGTGGTCTGTCCCCTCCAAACTACTAGGAACCACTGCAGGTGTCCTCTAAAGGCATCTCGAGCCAGCCAGTCACCTCTCCTCTGGCCACCTGGAAGATGGGATTCCCACCAGCTGAGGCGGCAGCTTTGCAGCCGAGACCCCTTTGGAAAAGCCCAAGGATCATTCATCTTCACTTCCACTCTGCTGGCAGTCCCCCTTCCCCTATGACCACACCTGTAATAAGCCTCTTCCTGAGTGTTTCGTGACCCACTGTAAACAGCGCCTTCCTTGCCACTTGCCTCCATGAAACCCACTCTCCTGGAGCACAGCTTTCAGCTGAGTCAAAAGGGGGCAGCCACTCCTTTTCCTAACACCCCTGGGTCCCGAGGATTGGAGCTTATCAGCATTCTTGCCTGGTCACTTGTCTGAAATCTTTCACTCTATCACGATTCCTGATGTCTTCTGAGCTCATATTTCCTTCCATAAGGATGATCATCAAAGCACAAAAAAGGTGTCTTTTAAGAGGCATAAGCATAAATTCCTCTTTTTAATGTTATAAACAAAGATTTCACAGATAATGAATCAAGGGAAATGGTAGCACAGGTTTATCTGTGTTAATAGGATGGTGTTGAAGGAAAAAATCTCATGCTGGCAGAGGTAGATTTACTAAAAGCCCATATCCAGGACAGGGAGGTGTGATCTTTCCACTCTTTGCTGTTGGGACCATATGTCAAGGAGTGCAGTTAGTTTTGGACACAGTCCAATCAAAAGGTTATTTAAGTGGAACATTGCCATTTAAAAGGTGGCTGACCCATTTAAAAGGATGGGGCAAAGACTGAAAACCACAAAATATGAGGAAAAGTTGAAGGTATTAGGGATATTTTGCTAAGAGAAAAGACTCAGAGGAGATTCTTAGTCCATTTGATGAGTACTTACTAAGTGCCAGACACTGGTCTAAGAAATTTGCATATATTAGCTCTTTTTTTTTTTTTTTAAGAGAGAGAGGGAATATGCATGGTGGGGAATGAGGAACAGAGGAGAGTGAGAGGATCTTAAGCAGGCTCTATGTTCAGCCCAATGTGGGGCTCCATCTCACGACCCTGAGATCATGACCTGAAATCAAGAGTCAGAAGCTTAACCCACTAAGCCATCCAGGAGCCCCTTATATTAGCTTATTTAAGCCTCACAGCATGTTCATGAAATGGATAAATGGATAAAGAAAATGTGACACATGCATACACACAGAAAGGAATATTATTCAGCCATAAAAAGGAATGAGTTATCTTGCCATTTATAACAATATGGATGGACTGTGAGGCATTGTGCCAAGTGAAATAAGTCCAACGAAAAAGTACTACATGATCTCATTTATTTATTATTTATTTTTAAAAACATTTTTATTTATTTATTCATGAGAGACAGAGAGAAAGATAGGCAGAGACATAGGCAGAGGGAGAAGCAGGCTCCATGCAGGGAGCCCGATGTGGGACTGGATCCTGGAACTCTGGGAGTTCCTGAGCCAAAGGCAGATGCTCAATCACTAAGCCACCCTGGTGTCCCATATGATCTTATTTATGTGTGGAATCTAAACAAGGAAAAGTAAAGACACATAAAACACCCCCACCCCTCCCCCATACAGTTCATATAGACAGCAGATTAGTGGTTGCCTGAGATGGCAGGTGGAGGATAGAGGATGAGCAAGATGGGTGAAGGGGGTCCAAAGATATGAATTTCTAATTATAAAATGAATTAAGTCATGAGGATATAATGTGCAGCATGGTGACTATAGTTAATGATATTGTATCACCTATTTGAAAGTAGCTAGGAGAATGGATCTTGAAAATTCTTATCACAATTTAAAAAAAAGATTTTATTTATTTATTCATGAAAGACACAGAGAGAGAGAGAGAGAGAGGTAGAGACACAGGCAGAGGGAGAAGCAGGCCCCATGCAGGGACCCCTACACGGGACTCGATCCTGGGTCTCCAGGATCATGCCCTGGGCCGAAGGTGGCGCTAAATCGCTGAGCCACCTGGGCTGCCCAATAGACAATTTTGTAACTATGCATAGTGATGGATGTTACCTGGATTTATTGTGGTGATCATTTTGCAATATATACAAATACTGAATCATTACATTGTACACCTGAAATTAATATAATGTTATGTCAATTATGCCCCAATAAAAGAAATCCTCGTAGGAAGCCAGTGAAGTTCATAGGGTCCTCAGTTTTCTGGTGACAAAATGGAGGCTCAGAAAGGTCACACAGCTAGTGAGTGGCAAAGCAAGGATACTAATCTGGGTCTGCTGGCTCTTCAGCCCTTGCTCTTAAACAGTAGTGTGTGCATGGATCCCAGAAAGTTTAGGCTTGTTTTGTGTGCCCTCCAAAGGGACAACTATGACCTAGGACAAGTTACTGGAAAATGGCTTTTGCTTAAATCCATTCCACATGCCGTGCTGGAGTTGCCAGGAGGTGGTCGACTGCAGGAGATGATGGTCCATGCTGCTGCAGACCTAGTGGGTAAGGTGGTAGAGACAGCTGGAGTGTTTGAGGAGGAGGCTCTGCCTTTGGAAGCCTGGTCAGAAAATGCATTTATGCAGGGCTGATGGAGGATAGCCTTCTGGAAGGAAGGGATGAATTTAGATCTAATAAAGGCTATGTTAGCACAGTGTGTGAAAGCATTAAATAAAACCCATTGGCCAACCTAGTTGATTTTGGAAATTTGTCAAAACAACGTCTGAGCCATCTTGCGAAACGTGTGGTAGGAGGTGAAGGGGTGTGTCTTTGAATCATCCCCTGGGAGGCCTTAGGAGACTAGACTCTGCTCAACAGGCTTGGGTGAAACTGACACACAAGAGGGATGGGTGTGTCCTGAACTTCCTGATCCATCTCCTTAAAATAACCTTAGCTCTTAGAGGAAGGACAGACTGCCTGACAGCACCATAAAACTTCTGGAACTGAAGTTTGGAGGCACCGCTCCTCATGGTGTTGCTTAAACAGGTTTTGTTCACAGATTACCTTCTTGATTCCTTTCCTACTCTTTTCCTTCTTGGCTTCTACTGGCTACATTTTCTTCTCACTTGCCCTTTTGCAGTCCTCTCATTTTAATTTTACTTTTGCTTAATGTGTAATTTCTTCTTTCCCTCACCCAGCGCCTCATCTCTGATTGCTCTTCTCCACCAGTTGCCATGAGTCCTTCTCCCGGACCCCTTAACAACTGTGTCAGGAATGAGCAGAGATGATGCCAGGCAAGCCTCTCCAGTTAATTCTGCTGACAAATTCCCTGCCATCAGCAGCAATGATCACACAAGCATATTTTTCAGAATAACTATGAGAATGTCTGAGTTCAGATCACCAGTCTGCCCCTTGTCACTTCTTTAGCACCGGGCAAGCTTCCTGTGCCCAAATTGGTGCAAATAGGAGACTATCCACATAGGATTGTTTTGAAGATGATTCAAGGTGACCCACTGTATGAAAGAGTGGAATATAGTGCCTGATTAATAGTTGCTGCTCAAAAAATGACATTCATTATTATTAGTTGGACTTTTGTAGTAATTTGTCATTGCTGTGATATTTATACTGTAATCTGCGAAAGTATCAGTCTTCAAGAGATTAGGAAAAAAATAACCTTTTACTACAGATGGTTTCAGAAGCACTGGTCTAGATGTCATTATTTCCTCTTCTTTGCAAAAGCTGCTTACTCTGAATAGAGGTGTTTACACAATTAGTGAATTCTTCAAATGTTGAAGGACTCAATGGCAAAACATAGCCTCATATTTCACTTTGGGCAGAGAATAAACAGGTAGCAATGAAAAAGCCTTGCCTTTGTTAAGGGAATCCATGTCCTCCTCTTTCTTCCTTCTGCCTCTCTGTTAGTAGAGCTGTTGTTGAAGAATTTGTCTGTGCTCATCTGGCCCAAACTCTGCCTCTGTGTATTCACAGTTGGCAAACCCAGATCAGGATTCAGTGACCCCTCACAAGAGGACAAATGTAATTTCCTGTTTATTCATGATTCAGTTTATTTGTTATGAATGGACAACATTTTTATAAATAGTTAGCAGCTACCAAGAGCATAGAAGTATGTGTCATTTTCTTAACAGATAATATTAACCCTCTTGAGAAAAAAAAATGACATCACTCATAAATGGTTGCTGTGTAACGTCTCCAAGGAAGTGTGTTGCCACAAAGGCAAAATGAAAGGTTATGTGTGTGTAGAAATTTCAGAAAGAGCATTCTGCTTACAAAGACCAGATCAGGTGTTTGCCAAGGAAAAAAAAAAAAGCATAAGCCATTGGGTTCTGACAGGTCTTGCCTTGCTTTTTCCTCTAAGAGAACGAGGTATGTTTAATCCTTTTATTTCTATCAAAGAGCATAGACCAATCAGGCACTAGATTCTATCTAGATTGAAAATTGTTGATTCAGCAAGTGCCCAAGTGCAGGTAGTGCTGTTGTAGGGGTTGTGGAGCTTCCAGGGAAGCACAGTGTATTTACTAGCTGCCTCAAAGAACTTATAATTCATTAATTCATCAAATAGTTGCATCAAACAGACTGAGCAAGGCCTAGGAGTGCCATGGTGAGCAGGGTTGACCACTGCTTTCTTGGAACTTTTTTTAAAAAAAGATTTATTTATTTATTTTAGAGAAAGAGAGAGAGAGAGTATGGGGAGAGAGGCAGAGCAAGATGAAAGAGAGAGAATCTCAAGCAGACTCCCTACTTAACCCAGAGCCCAAAGTAGGGCTTGATCTCATGACCCTGCAATTTTGACTTGAGCCAAAATCAAGAGTTAGATGCTTTGCTGACTGGGCCACCCAGGTTCCCCTTTCTTGGAACTTTTACAGTCTAATGAGATAATCATTAAACAGGTACACAAGCAGACACAGCCTGTGTTTCATTAAATCAAAAGTACCTTTGATTGTAAGACGTATCATTACTTATGTTCAGTCAAAATAAAAGCTCTAATTATGATGGTAAGACATTATCAGTTGTAAGACACAAAGCTCTATTTCAAAGATGTTAAAATGTGAAAGAACTTTGTCTTAGGATCTGCATGTGTGAAAATTAACTTAGGAATTAGTTAATTATTAATCATGGTGAGCACTTTAAAGGGAAAACAAACACATGGTGTTATGAGAAAGACTAATAGAAAGGCCTACTTTTGATCGGATGACATTTGAGAATTAAGGGACCATGAGAAGAGTCAGGGGCTGTCTGGAATGAGCGATACAGGAAATGAGTGAAGTAGGAGTGCAGAGGAGGAAGAAATCAATTCAAATGAGGATAGTCAAATAGAGGTTGAGCTGGATTTTGAATGATTTGAATGATATTTGGAAAGGAATGTTGAGACAAGGGACACAAAAGTAGCAAAGGCAAAGAGCAAAAGATATTAAGTAAGAAAATCCATCCTAAAATTCATATAGAATCTCAAGGAACTCCAAAAACACAAATTTGAGAGGAATGGACAAAGTTGGTGGACTCATACTTCCTGATTTCAACACCTAGTGGAAAGCTACAGTAACCAAAACAATGTGGTATTGACATAAAGACAGATATATAGACCAATGGACTAGATTAGAGAGCCCAGAAATAAATCCTTGCAAATATGACCAAATCGTTTTTGATAAGAGTATCAAGACAATTTAGTAAGGAAAGGACAGTTTCTTTAACAAATGGCGCTTGGAAAACTGGATATCCACATGAAAAGAATGAAGTTATATCCTTACCTAACACCATATACAAAAATTACCTCAAAATGCATCAAAGATATAACACTTAAGCTGTTACTTTTAGAAGAAAATGTAGGGCTAAAGCTTCATTATGTTGCATTTGGCTACGACACCAAAGGCACAGGAAACACAAGAAAAAGCCAGACAAATTGGAGTTCATGATAATTAGATATTTTGTGTATCAAAGGATGTGACCAACAGAGTGAGAAGGGAACCCACAGAATGGGAGAAAAGATTTGCAAATCATGTATCTGATAAGAGATTAATACCAGAATATATAGAGAACTCTTAAAACTCAACAACAAAAAAATGAAACCAATTCAAAGGATTTCAACAGATATTTCTCCAAAGAAGAGATACAAGTGGCCAATAATCAGCGCATGGAAAGATGTTCAACATTACCTATCATTAGGGAAACTCAAAAGCAGAAATGAGATACCACCTGACACCCATTAGGATGACTAATAACAAGAAAAAAAAAACAGGAAGTAACAGGTGTTGGCAAGGATGTGGAGAAATTGGAACCCTTGCACACTATTGGTGGGAATGTGAAAGGGTATTGCCACTGTGGAAATCAGTATGGCAGTTTTCAAAAAAATTAAAAATAGAATTACCATATGATCCAGCAATTCTACTTCTGAATACAAACTTAAAATAATTGAAAGCAGGGTCTCAAAGAGATATTTATACCCCCGTGTTCATAGCAGTGTTAGTCACAATAGCTGAAGCATGGAAGTGTCCATTGACAGTTAAGCAAACTGTGGTATATGCATACCATGAACTGTGATTCAGTCTTAAAAAGGAAGGACATTCTGCAATACGCTACAACATGAATGAATTTGGAGGGTGTTATGTTAAGTGAAATAAATCAGCCACTAAAAGACAAATACTGAATGATCTCATTTATATGAGGTACCTAGAATAATTACATTCACAGAGACAGAAAGTAGAATAGTGGTTGCTGAGGGCTAGGTGGAGCAGGTTGGAGAGCTGTTTAATGGAGACGTTTCAGTTTTATAAGGTGAAAAGAGTTCTGGAGATGGATGGTGGTGATGGCTGCACAGCAGTATGAATGTACTCAGTGTTACTGAGCAGTACACTTAAAAATAGTAAAGGATATGTAGTGCGTACTTTATCACAATTGATAAAAAAGATAATGGGGCATGTTTGCAGGTCCAGGAAGAGATCATTGGGCTGGCATGAAGGACTTCACTAAGGAAGCAATAAAAGGTGAATTTGGAACCATAGACTGGCATCAGATGCAAAGGGCCTTTGGCTAACAAACCAGTGAGGCAGGAATGTATCTTTCAGGCTACAGGAAATCCAAAAATTCTGGGAGGATTCTCCTCTACCCACCCATGCACGTGGACCCCAAAGCAAAGAGATAGGATTCATTCATCTTTCTGGAAAGAGACAGGACCAAGAGACTGGTCATTCACAAGAGTGAGGTAGGCTCCGAGACCAGCTGGGAATGAGTAAAAGGATTACACAAAACCAGGTCATACAGAGACTGGCAGTCCCAGGTTGGTCTGAAGGTAACAAGCAGAGTTATGCAATTTTCCCCAGCTGGAGCAGGTGTGCAGAGAGAATGCACGGTGAGTCCCTTCACTGCTGGGGATCACTGTGCTAGGTATGCATGAAGGTCAGTGAATTGAGATCTCAGTGATGGGGTCTGGGTGATGAGGTTTGAAGTGAGGAAGGGTGGTAGGCGGGGAGGATTGGGAGGCCCTTGAGGAGAAGATCTAACTGAACAGCAATGGTGGAAGCAGTGTACCAGCTCTTGGACTGTCTTGGGCATTGCTATGTGATGAAGTTGAGGAGAATTTAGGGTTGGGAACACCTGGATCTCATATTCTCCAATTGCATGGGCATGGACCGAAGCACCCTAGGCCACAGCAGTAGCACAGTTGACATGATTTGCTGATATCCCAGAGAATACCCCTGGCTGATATCCCAGAGAATACCCCTGGCCCAGAGAATACACCCTTGCTGGGTCTTGCAGTGCTGTTAGGAGAGGCTGAAATGGTATGGACTAGGCCATTCGATTCCCAGAGGATACTCTGTGTAAGTTATGGCAAAGAGACAGAACAGGTAAGAGTGTTATTTTGGCTAATGCTTTACCTCTAGTGCCGAGAAGGGTTGCAGATCTCACACTTGGAATATCTTGGTCAGAGGGTGAAGAATGCTCACCTCTCTAAGCCCCAAAGACATGGGACATGGTAACTGAATGTCAACACTGTTAGTGGTGAGCAGGAGGACACAGCACTGACAGAATGGTGTCTGGAACACTTGGCCTCCTGAGTGGGTTGAGGAGGAGGCTGTGGGGGCCCTACAGTCCACTCAGCCCTTTGACATTGTTGACAGTTAGAGGGTGAAACCTCACTATCAGAGAACTGAAAACTCAGGAGGGTCATCTCCTCATTCCCCCTCCCCAAACCATGACAACCAACATTACATTTTCTGTGCCTGTGAATTCGCTATTCTTGGTGCCTCATGGGGGTGTTTCCTTTCCTTTTCTTTCTTTCTTTCTTTCTTTCTTTTTTTCTTTCTTTCTTTCTTTCTTTCTTTCTTTCTTTCTTTCTTTCTTTCTTTCTTTCTTTCTTTCTCTTTCTTTCTTTCTTTTTCTTTCTTTCTTTCTTCCTTCCTTCCCTTCCCTTCCCTTTTTTTTAAAAGGATTTCATTTATTTATTGAGAGAGAAAGAGAGCACGAATGAGAGAGGAGAGAGGGAGAGAGAGAAAGGGAGAGAACACCTTGAGAAGCACCCTCATGGAGACAGGAGTGAGGGGATGAAGTCCCACTTGGAATATGTCTTACATGGTGTGATAGTTGTCTTTCTGGCTTATTTCTTTATTAATATTATTTTTTATTTCAGTGAGAGGTTTGTCAGCAGTACAGGTTTCCTTATTTACCTTTGAACTTCAGCATTTAAGAGAAGAATCAACATCTGTTAATGCTTTATAGGTGTTGTTTGATTAAGTGGAAAGGAAAGGAGACAGGAACACTTCTTTCCAGAACTTAGGGTTGGGAACACCTGGATCTCATATTCTCCAGCTTAGGTGAGCTGAAGCACCCTAAACCACAGCAGTAGCACAGTTGACATGATTTGCTGATATCCCAGAGAATTCCCCCGGCCTCCTTGCTGGGTCTGTTGCTGACCAAGTTCTGTGTGGCCTAGACCTTGGTTGTCTGCTTGGCTGCATAGGCTCAGTGCCTACAGCTGGACTACCTCCTCACGCATTGGCATGTGTTCGTTAAGTGTATGCCTGTTGTCTGAACAGGGCTTAGGCCTTGTGGGTCTGGGAACTATCACTGCAGCTTCCCCAATCACTTCTATACCTCATTAAAGGCACTAACCTGTTATTATTCCTTTCTCACTGAGGATTTTTCTGTTTCTTCATTGGTTGTTGAAGATGAAGCCTCACACCCTTTCTAAAAACCCATCCTAACCCAGTCTTGCCTATGATTGAGACTGACTCAGAAGTAAAAATGCTTGCTGAATCACCATGGCTTCCTCTAATACCCTAGCATTTTCATTAATTAAGGCCTCCCTTCCACATGTTGAATCACTCCAGCCTGAGACCTGAAATTAGGGTGTGCCCCAGGTGCAAGGAGCTATTTAATGAGTACAACTTGATCTGTACTTTACTAGGGATCCAGAGCACAGAGCCCTTGCTGCCAGCCTCCTTCTGCTAGCATGGCCACCTCCTCCAGACAGGAGGAAGTGAGATCATATGGATTGGTAGAAGATCAGTTTTCCTCTATTTGTCTGAGCATAAATATTTCAGAATTCAAACACATGTACTCTTGACTCTGTAATGGTGGGGTGTTTTGAAAAGCTTGTTTCCCTCCCAAACTTTAGTTAGTCCCTGATGCTACCCCATTTTAAAAACAGGGAATGTTCTTATGCTGAGTGTCAGTTGTTGAAATAGTAGGGAAGCTTCAAATAATTCACCAGCTACATAAAAGCTTTCCTAGGCATATATTCAAATTGAATTATACACTAAAGGATGCAAAAGGCTAAGGTCTTTCCAATCCCGATGTGTCCCCTTGCTGGCTGTCTCATATTGAAGCACATCTGTAATGTGAGGGTCACTCCTGTGTTAATCGCAGTGCAGAGGTAAAATGTGGGCAAGAAGTAACAACGAGATGTGTCAAGGCTTACTATGTGCCAGCTACCTTGCCAAGAGCTTTCTCATGTTATTTTTAAAAGTTAGTCCAAATGTTGGTTATTATTATAAGTTGTATAACCATGGATCGAGAATAATACCACCAAACTCAAAGGATGCGTAAGACTCAAATGAATCTAAAGAAGTAAAGGTGTAAGGTAAAACTTATAAAGCAGCTTACAAGTATTAGCTAGTACTATTGATGTTGATGGTAAACCTTTAAAGAGCTGCCTGCAAATGACTTTGACAGTCTTTTGAAAGAGGTGTATCTTTCCAATCTGGGTGGTGGTGTGGTCAATGACAGTGTGGCTGAATATCTATGTATCCTTTGATCCAACCCAGACTTTAAATACACATTCTGATTAGATCACACTATCAATTTTAAGAGGGGCTCAGAGCCCAAACCCACACAGCCACTGAGCCCCTAGGGCTGCCATCCTAAATTTTGGTGGTAGAGCTCTCATTCTCTGAAAAATAGGCATGAGGGTTTTTCATGGTTTTTGTGTTTTGTTTTTAGAATGACACAGGCTTTGAGATCTTTTATCGTAAGAATCCTAATGGCCATGAGAGAAATTTAGGTGGCCGTTCTTGTACTGTTCATTCTACAGTGAATATACCACTTGAAGTTAGGTCACTTTCTTATTTCTAATTTCTACTGCTCAGGCATTAAAGTTAGTCATGTTAGAGTCTTATTCTCTCTCTCATTCTCCAAATTAATCTGTTAGCAAGTCATGATTATTAATACATTATTTAATATATATATTTGCCTTTCCTTTCTTTCATGGGATTAATTTGGCCACATATTACTATATCTGACTATTCCAGTAGCTTTCTAAACAATGTCCCTGATTCCCTTCATTCTTTCTTCTACAACCATCTTGGAGTCAGTTATCTTTCTGGAGCTCTGCTTGGATTGTGTGCTTCTCTAGCTCTGCAACATTCAGGGGCTTCCCATTGCCTGCCGAACAAACCCCATCCTCTTGACTTTTCTGCCTACTGGCTCCACAGCCCTGCCTCATCCACCTTCCCCTTCCCACCCTCCTTCGGAGCCCTCAAATACATACCTAAGCTTCTTCCTTTTTCCCTTTGCACCTTTGCTTATGTCTTTCTTCTACATGAAATGTGTTCCCCCCAGCTCATCCCACCTCGTAGGGAATGTGACCATTCCTTTTTCCTTTGCTCTCATCTTCCTCTATAAGTTCTTAGAGCCGAGGATTGAGTTTTACAAGTCTTTAGAACTCCTGCAAAGCCTTGCTGAAACTGAGTTGATGAATCTAGAAGTGTTTGGTGTTCTTTCACCAAAGTATTTTGGTTCATCCTTGGAGTCAACTGAGTTTTCTCATGAGCCTTCGGGGCTTTCCTATACTATTCTCTGCACACTCATTATTGATTCAGAATCAAAAGGGCTGGACCAATTCTCGTCTGTTCTCTTTTTTGATGGGACCACATCTTAACTCCATTCTGACTTTGTTAAATTAACACTTGTTAAATGGAGCACGCTGTGCCAGATGGTGAGCTGTGATTCAACCACAGACCACAAGAAAAATTGAGATGGAGAAGCTTATTACTCACAGGTCCTGAGGCAAGGACACAGTGCACATCAAGAGGCCACACGGGGAATTCAAGGCGGGGTGCAGGCAGACAGAGAGAGAGGCAGGACCAGTGCCTTTATTAGTGTTCATGGGTGCAGTGCTCTGGGAATCCTGGGCTAAGGTTAGATTGGTCAATTCAAGCCAAAAAGAGCTGGGTTTGGTAAGCTCCATGGAGGTCTCATGCAGGGCACACAAAAGGGAAAGGCCCTGGGAGGTAGGGAGACTATTTATCACAAGGCTGGGGAAGTCATGTCAGGAACTTATATTTGCTTGTGACTCTGTGGGCTTCTGTTGAGGGCATGCACTTGCATGAGGGGCTAGGGTTAGTTTAAGGCCCCTACAGGCTACCTGGCCAAACAGAATAGATGCTGAGGCAGCAGTACCCTGTAGTAGCTTAGTTAAACCCTTGACGATCTCCCAGGCCAATAAACAAAACATGGATTACAAAGTAGAAGGAGCCAAGAGGACATCATTGGAAAAAAAAACAAAAACAACAACACAACAGACAGGCACCAACAACAGGTGTTCATTCCTTGTTTTTTTTCTTTTTTAAAAAAAAATTTTTTTTTAATTTATTCATGAGAGAGACACACACACACAGAGAGAGAGAGAGAGAGAGAGAGGCAGAGACAGGGAGAGGGAGAAGCAGGCTCATGCAGGGAGCCCGATGTGGGACTCCATCCAGGGACCCCAGGATCACGCGCCGGGCTGAAGGTGGCGCTAAACCACTGAGCCACCCAGGCTGCCCCATTCCTTGTTTTTCATAAAGATGTTGATTTTGCTACTTCCTAGAGCATGGGAATATGTTTTTGGAAACCCAAAGGTAGTAAGACTCTTTTTTTTTTTTTTTTTTTTTTTTTGAGAGAGAGGGAGTTGGGGGAGGGACAGAAGGAGAAGGAGAAAGAGAATCTTCAGCAAGCTCCACACCCACCATGGAGCCTGATGCCGGACCCCATCTCAGGACCCTGAGATCATGACCTGAGCTGAGATTAAGACCCTTAACCGATCGAGCCACACAGATGCCCTTCAAAGGTAGTAAAAGACTCCTAAGAATGAAAATTCCATGGAAAAAAGTTCTATTTATGAGTTTAAATTTGTTGTACCATTTAAACAGTTGGAAGTTTGCTGTCTGTTGGGAGCAAATTCTTTCAATCCCCCATATGTTTGTGGATATGGAGGATATGATTATTATGAAGACTTCTGCTTCTGTTTGGGAGAGAAATGAAAAATAGACCAGGTTACTATAATGAGTTCTAATTCATACCAATTTCAGGAAATAAGTTGCCAGGGAAATTAATAACAATAGAGGAACGTAGAGAAATGTGAATTTTAAAGATCTGGCCATGAGTGGTTCCCTTTACTCCCACATTTTTATCCCTATTCCTGACAATAATTTTTATTCATAATATTTCACCTGGTTTTGGCTACAGAGAGTACTATACATATTTTTGAGGCTAGGAAAGGTCACTCTAGCATACCACTTGTATTTGAAGCAGAGTAATTTTCTGGAACTTCTTTCCTGAATGACTTGACCAGACTTGAACATGACTGTTTTTCAATAGGTCTGGGAAAGACTCAGCTGTGTGTTCAGACTTGTCTGATTAATGTTTATGGTTAATATATATGGGCTTAGGAATTTATTTTGGTGCATTATAGCACTAATAAAATACGATAAAGACATTAACAGTGTTTGATGTGTATCTGAGTTCAAAATCCTTCTAAACACGCTGTGATCACAATCAGTGTCTTTCAATGAATACCATCCATTGTCTCTTGTGTTAGGAAAAGAGATCTTTCTTTTTTCACTTTAAAAAGTTATGGCAAAATATATAGAGCATAAAATTTACCATATTAACCATTTTTAAGTGTACATTTTAAAGCACATTATCGTGCAGCCATCACCACCATCCATCTCTAAGACTTCATCATCTGAGACTGAACCTATTAAACAATTGCTCCCCATTCCCCTCTGCCCCTAGCCTCTGGAAACCACCATTCTACTGTTTGTCTCTATGGATTTGACTGTTCTAAGCTGCCTCGTAAAAGTGGAATCATATGTAATTTGCTTTTTTCTGGCTTATTTCAGTTAGATTAATGTCTTCAATTTTTATATTTGTTGTAGCATGTGTCAGAATTTTCTTCCTTTTCAGGTCAAATAATATCTAATTGTGTATATGTGTCATCTTTTGTTTATTCTTCCAACTGCTAATGGACACTTGAGTTTTCCCTACATTTTGACTATTGTGAGTAACACTTCTATGAACATAGGTGTTCAATTATCTATTCAAATTAAGGTCTCCTTCTCTCTTTTTTGGTAAAAGCAGAGCAAATGGGGGAAAAGTCATGCTTTCTTGAGCTGCTGTGACTCAAAATTGCCCTAACCCCATTTTTCAGGTTTTTAAAAAATAGAAATCATGATTAATAAGGATACTGAAAAATTAGAGTGGACTATATTTGGTGATTTTCCCTTTTTACAATGTAAGGAAGTAAAACCAAATAACCCTGAATTTTTAAGGATTTGCTGTATTAATATTAGATAATGAATTTAAATTTTTTAAAAAAGATTTTATTTATTTGAGAGAGACAGAGACAGAGAGCGAGAGCCATAAGCTGGGGCAGGGGGAGTTGCAGAGGGAGAGAGGAAAGCAGACTCTCTGCTGAGCAGGGAGTCCCATTCAGGTCTCGATCCCAGGACCCTGGGATCATGACCTAAGGTGAAGACAGATGCTTAACTGACTGAGCCACCCAGGTGCCTCCCTGCAATTTTTTAAATAAGAGATTCATCTATCCGCATAGATGAGTGTTGAGTAAGAAATAATCTTACCATGGTATTTATAGTCCTAGATGTTAAGATTTCAAAATTCAAGTGACAAAATACTTAGAGAAACCCGAGGGAAAGCCTAACTAAGAAACTTGTGAAAAGCCACTGATTATAACTGTAAGATTATAGAAGTTTGCTAATATTGGTTATTATACTATTTAGGAGAGAAATAGTATATGTTTATGTGTGAATTTTTTATGGTTACCATAACAAAACAACAATGGCTGGCTGTCTACAAATTGGAAGTACAAACTCGAGAGCAATGGAAGCAATGAGGTTTTTATGAAGGGGTTAATGTGGCTGTTCAGGTGTAGGTTTGTTTTTGTTTTTGTTTTTAAAGAAAACTGAGGCTGGCTGGTGCCCCTGCTGCAACCAAGAGAAACCTCAGGGACTGCAATGACTCTGCACCCGGTAGTTACCTTTGTTAACAACAGATGGCAGCAGAGAGAGGCTTGCCACACCTCTGCAGGTTCTGGTCTGAACTAAAGGAAATAGGTCAGCCAGTTATAACATCGAATGGTAGAAAAAGTCTTTGATAAATTAGTTTCTCAAAGAAGTGGAGAAAGCCAAACTAACCACTAGTCTCAGGTCTTTTCCTGGCAAAAGTCTGCCATCTTTCATGATTTAGCTTTTCATTTCTGCAGGCCCCCCAAAGAAACTATTTCACACCCTAAACTCCTTCTGTGTGCCTGTCACATCCAACTGGTTCCAGACTGTACTGTTTTGACCCTTTAAAATAATCTTTGCTGTTGCCAGGGGCTTAGAACAATGCTCTGCACATAGGAGGAGCTCAATAGATATGTTTTTAAAATGGATAATGAAATGGTAAATGTTCTTAAGTATCTTTGTAAGATACTTCACCAAGTGTGTTATAATATCCTTGCTATTAAGATGAAAACTTGTGAATTAGATGCAGCTAAGAATATTTATTCTTAAAACTACAAAGTGAAGTCATGCTAGTAAGATGAATTATTGTTGAGCTGGAAGGAAGTCTTGGGTGGGTTGTTCCATATTCAACATTTTTACTGGTTTAAGTAACTATAGAGAAAGCAGGCTAATTAAAATGACAGATGACATAAAGTTGGAAGGAATTGCCAATAAGCTAAGTACAGGACCCAGAAAGATCTGGATGGATGAGAGGGATAAACCAAAATCAGCAAGATGGAATTTGACAAGGAAAATGTAGAGGCCTGCATTTAGGTTGGAAAAATCCATGTGACACGTACCACAAAGTTCAGTGGGAGGTGGGGGTGGGGCAGTGTGAGGGAAAGGGGAGCAGGAGTAGTCTGTGAAAACTTGGAACCAGTGCAACTGTTTAGAACAAGGCAATGCTTCAATAATTTATGGCCCAACCATTCTGCGGAATACTGTATATCTGTTAAAAAGAACAAGTTAGATCTATACATATCGACCTGGAAAGATTTCCAAGGCGTATATTATTATATAGAAGCTATCACAGAAAAAAATATGTAGGAAATGCAAACTAAAGTGGTTATGTATGTTTGTGTGTGTATGTATATAAGTATCTGCAATTGCATGGAGAAAAGACTGGAAGGATAAATATATATATATATGTATATATATTAATAATGATACTTCTGAGCAGGGCTGTGAAATGAGACTTTCCTGTTTGACTTTATATACTTCTGTATTTAATTTTAAATGCAAATATATTTATGTATCAATTCTGTAATTACATAAATCACCTTGGTGGGGTGTAGCTGAAGGTGGGGAAAGGTGATGAAGCCGTTAAAAAGCTCACTTGAGCTGGAAAAGTCACTCCAATGCTGCGCCATCCTGGAGTGCTGCACTTGGTGCTGGGCACCATCTCCCTTCTGGAGGACACTGATGGGCTGAGGAGTATCCCCTCTGTATATCTGTTATATATTCCAGGCGAGGGGAAGCCTGGAAATTCCTGGCACTGATACCACTGCTTGACTGCCAAAGGTTAGAGCATGGGCTTTGTTCTTTCTTATTTGCTTATACCTAGTAGGTTCGTACACAGTAGTTACTTAACATTGAATGAATGAAAGACCAACGGGGAAATGTGGACCTGGAAAATAAAGTTGGGGTTGAACCTGGATCTGTTCTCAGCTATTAAGGTTATTAAGTGGAAAATAGACTTCTCTGGGTCCACCAGGGGGCAGAACAGATGCGGGAGGGCTGGGGTTAGAAACAGAGGAGATTCAGCACAACAATAGGGAATTCTTCTGCTGGCCTCCTGCCCCACACGCTCTGTACTACCCGTCCCTTCTTTGGCCTCATCTCTTCCCATTCTCTCCCTGACTCTGGCGTCTGGGTCTTTCTCTCTCCCTAGACGACTCTTCCCTGAGATACTTGCTTCTCCATCTGCTTTGTGTCCCTCACAGGAGGCCCCCCACCCTCATACCAAAGACCAACCCTTACTGCCCCTGGGCCATCCTGTTTTCCTTATGCACTTTTATTTTCCTCTGTTGCACTCATCTGCAGCCTATGTCCCCGACAGGGATTTGTTTGTGGTCTGCCTCCTTCATCATGAAGGCAGAGATTTTGTTTTGTTTGCAGTCTCGGTGCCCAGTAGTTCCTGGCACTCAGTTAGTACTCGGTAAATATTGGCCGAGTAAATGAATAATTCAAGATGCACGGAGTAGAGTGGAGTGTCTTAAGAAGTGGGGACTCCTCCTTAACCCTATCGACACTGGGGAAGATGGCGAGTCCCTCTGGTGTTGGATATCAGCTACGGGAATGAAATGTACTGGAGGAATTCTAGAAGCCCAGCCCCACAGCCTTTGCGTGATAGGACTGTCTGCTGTGGGCCTTTGACTAAATATGTTATCTCCTGAGGGGCACCTTCCTGGCCCGCTCAGTAAGAATAGTACTACCTGAAGGCCTACTATTGCCAGGGTGGCTGTGAGGATTAAATGAGATCTAGGCATACAACATTTGGTAACAGAGACTCTAACTAAATGAAAGGAAACTTTATGACCTTGTTGACTTTTCTTTCACTACGCAGTAACATAGCTGTCGTCTCCCTTTTTGTGCTGTGACATTTGCACCCAGCTCCTCCTCTCCTGTCTTATGTGGCAGTCTCTCCTCTCTCTGTCTTGTACTTACTCCAGACTTTGTGTAAATGAGCATTTTTTTTTTTCCAGCTTCCAGTTTATCAAGCTTTGCTTGAGTCATTTCTATCTGAAATACCACCCATCATATTTCCAGTTTGGGGCCTATCTAACAGAAAACAGGTGGCAATATTTTACTTAGCATTTTACTTCATAGAAAGCTTTTACATGCATTATCTTACTTAGTTGCCATTAACCTTGGGAAGTATTCAGTAAGCCCATTCTAAGATGAGAAAATTGAAGTCTAGAGAAATAAGTGAGCTCCTGCTTACACACCATAGGCCCTTCTCAACATGCTGCCAGCTGCTGTCTAGTTGACTGCTGAGGTCAGTGATGGCAGTGGTGGCCAGCTCAGGTCAGGCCACCTGGAGGACACTACCTTTGTCCTCCTGAGTTGGCCCTGATATGCTCATACTGATTGCAATCCACCTTTTGACAGTTGTATATTTATGGAAGTGTTGAGACCACGAGTGCCAGTTTACTAATGAACCTCATACCAGGTAGAATTAGCAGCTGAACTGTACGTGCTGCTTCATAAGCTCCCAAGGTCACATACACTGATGCTCTGCAGTGCTGAGGCCCACCTGGAGGCTGGCCCACATGAGGCCAGTGAGGCTACTGCCTTGATGTAGCCAACCTGACACGAGGTCCTTTGGTGGAATCTTTAAAAACAAACAAACAAACCAACAACCAACAAACCAACAAACCAGCAAAGCTTTTTCTTATCTAGCACAAATGATAAATTTGAAATATATATTGAGGATTTAATTCAATACATTCAAAGCTCAAGCTCTAATTTTCAGGCATGTGGCCAGACCTCTCTATAAGTTCTTAGAAGTGGTCAGCAGTAATCTGTAATTACTTTGACCCAGACTTTTAAAACCTTGAGAATAATAATCTTCATAGCATATAAGAGTGAACATATCTATTTAAAAGGTCATGTGCTGTTTTAACAGGCTGCATGCAGAACACTGTGGAAGATGGCCAGGGACTAGTTCCTATCCCTTTGCAATTACCTGTTTTTTGTCCTTTTTTTTTTTTTTTTTAAGATTTATTTATTTATTTTAGACAGATAAAGAGAGTGGGGTGGAAGGGCAGAGGGAGAGAGAGAGAGAGAATCTCAAGCAGCTCCCTGCTGAGCACAGAGCCCCGATTGATCCAGTGACCCTGAGATCATGCCTTGAGCAGAAATCAAGAGGTGGATGCTTAACCAAATGAGCCACTCAGGTGAGCCTGTCTTTTGTCCTCTTAAATCCATGTAAAAAGTGTAGGTGTATGGTTCTACATAAAAGTAGTAATGTGTAAAATGCTTTGAGGTGCTTGTGCTGAAGGCTTATTCTACCTAAAAGGACAGACCATTGCTGGCCGGTAGGGGACCAGCACCTGAGTGCCAGGTAGGCCTTCTGGCAGCAGGCACTCTCAGACACGGGCAAAGGCTGACCTGCCAGGCTTATTTCCCAAAGAAGTGGGCACTAAGGAATAAAAAGCAGTTTTACAAGACCAGCTTTGATTACGTACAAATATACAGAAAGAAAATCCCCTAGAAAAGACACCTTATAGAATTTTTCTCGTGCCTCAGCCAAACTTCACCATGAATAACATTTGGAAGTGTCAGCCTCCATGATTCTTCTAGGAGCCAAGCTGGTCATGTGAATCCAACTTGGCATTCTCCAGGTTACAGATCCAGTCCGTACATTGTACTGCAATGTGTTTGTCAAAAACCTGTTCGAGGTGGCATATGTGGTTGGGCAAAAATAACCCTTCTTTTTCCCTTCCCTGTCAAACTTTCTAGTAAGAGAGGCTTTTCTGTAATTGGGCAGAAGAATCCCAGAATGGTGGACAGATGCATCATAACTTACCCATTTGTTGTTATGAAATATAAAATAGGAACATACAAAACTGGCTATAGATGAAATTAAAATTTGCTCTTCTATTAAAAACTGTAATAGATTTTAAATAGCTACCTTATGAATTAATTATATTTTAATGTTTTAAATGACATTTGAGATATTACAAAATTATTTTACTTACAAGCATGTAATTAAAGCTATTATTTATTATTACAAAATGTTTTTACAATGCTATTATTGGCAACAGGAAAACATTTACCCTCATTAAAATATGTTGAGTACCATTTTTTGGAAACCATGTCAAGCACAATGAAAATATTAGAGTTCAATTTGTCCTATAGAACTGCTAAATATTTATCTAAACTCTAGTTTCTATTTAAAAACAAATATCTATCAATTCTATCTTCATTTAAGAAAGCTGGATGCTGAAGAGGGAAGAAAACAAAACTTTGGAAGTAGATGAAAACTCATTTTTAATCATCAGAATTTAGAGTCTAGTCTTTCCATCTGTTCTTTAAAAATGGTCACTTACCCTCCCCTCCATTTTGTTCTGCACCATTAAATTGTACTGTGGCAATAAAATATTCCCAAGCAAGCTCCTTAAATCAGTATTCCTACCATTTACCACAGTCCTGGAAAAGGTAAATACTGTACAGGAAAGACGGGGTCTTGAGCCAGCCTGTAGTTGGTAGTAGTTGGTGGTCTATCCGGCCCATATTTCTTATGCAAAATTAAACCAATTAAACCTAAATTTTTGACAGGAGGCCCTTTGCCATTATAAGCCATCACTAGGTACTTTTGGGGAGTTTCACATGTGAGAGGCTGAAATGCTTTCATGTGACACATACCACAACTAGTACAGCAAACAGCTTCACATGGCACTGCAAATTATTCGTAACTGAAAAACCGTGTTTTAAATTCAATGATGGTATCTCATTGCACACCATTTATATATAATAATCTGAGCCTTTGAAACAGGAGGAACATCTAATGGTTTCAGAACATTTTGCAGATCAAAAGAACATATCCCACTATAAAGTTTTCGCTTAAAAAAATGTGTGACAAGTGTTTGAAGCATTAGATAACCCTGCCCATTGTTAGATACTAAAACTTCCCAAGTAAATGAAAGAATCAAGAATCTCTATGTTCACCTTTAATTCAGGGAAAATGACAAAGGGAATCCTAAGGGGACCAACCCAACCTTCTCAGTGTCCTCTTTAGAACTTGGGGTTTCTCTCCTTTCCTCAAAGAAAGAGAAACAAATGCTGATGTCCTTTATTTAAAATTGGAGAGTCCTTACACCCGCAACCCGTCCTAGCACTGGGCTTCACTAGAACTAATTGTAGTAAAAATCAGTATAGGCATAGAATTATGCCTTTGTTTTTAAGCTTTAGGAGAGTAAAGCTCTGTTGGAGGCATCTGGAGTTTCACTTAGATCTAGAACAGTTTCAAATGGTTGTGTTTAAGAATCTTGATCTTGGGAAATGCTGGTGACCATGCCTTGGTAGCAAAGCACCTGTGCCTCATCCTTTTCACCCTCTCTTTTTATCCACTAGCTGGGTAATGTGTTAAACTGGTTTTTTTGACTTTCCAGAACAATATCTAATTAGCAAATAGCACAATTCAGTGACATTTAGCAGTATGCAAATTCCAGACACCGCGATCATGAAAACTGTGAAGACGGTCTTTTCCGTGGGCCTGGAGACAAAGCAGTCCACTGTGTTGGGACAAGGCCACGCGTTGCACTTCACCAAACGCTGCATGGAGAAGCCGTCATACATGACATAGAAGACGTACATGAAGACTGCCTCAAAGATGACCCGGAAGAAAATGCTGCTGGTGTACGTCCACCACAGTGACCCTTCGATACGGACTTTCTGGCTTTTGATCTCTTCGATGTCTTTAAATTCACTCTTTATCTCTCCCTTAATGAACTTCCTTTTCTTCTCGTGTCTCCGGTAGGCAACATGCATAGCCACCAGGAGAGCAGGGGTAGACACAAAGATCAGCTGAAGAGCCCAGAGTCGGATGTGAGAGATGGGGAAGTAGTGGTCATAGCACACATTTTTGCAGCCAGGCTGTAGTGTGTTGCAGACAAAATCAGCTTGCTCATCTCCCCACACTTCCTTCGCAGCTACAACGAGGATCATAATGCGAAAAATGAAGAGGACTGTGAGCCAGATTTTCCCAATACTGGTGGAGTGTTTATTGACACCCCCCAAAATAGTCTGCAGTGTGCTCCAATCCATCTTCTCCTCTGGGCGGACTGTGCTAGAAAAGGCAAAGTGAACACAGTTCAATTTCAATTCTCAGGACAGAATTCGGAAGATTTCTCTGAGTCCCAGGTAAGTGAGCACTCAAATCTCTCCTTGAGCAAATACCAACTCTTACATAACCTCACCAAAAAAGGTGAAAACAAAACCAACCTAGTTTGCTATAAGATTAGATGTATAGTTCCCAAACCACCTGGAACATGTTTGCATGCATTCTTGAATAAAGAGTAGCTTATTCACCTGAATAATTCACCCAATGCTTAGCACATAATAAAGATTCTGGGGGTGGGGGAGGAGTACCACAAGCAAAAGCCCTCACTAACTTAAAGGCCCTAATTAGTGCTGACCCGACTCTCTGCACTGTCTGCAGACTCAGCCTGAGTTACTCCGCACCCGATTTGCACTCAGCTGTTGCATCTGCCCGTTAGCCTCAAGGTCTGGATGGTACCACTGGGGATGACAGTAGCTGAGGCCAGCCTTGCCTTGGAGGCCAATGGGCCTTCTCCCTGCAGAGCCACTTTCCTTACAAATACCTCCGTTCACTTTCACGGACTTGGGATGTAGCAGTGAAATGACTGGTACTGACGGGCGAGTTTACATTGAAGGTACTCCCAAGTTAAAATTTCACAAATTTCACCTTTTTCTATATAAAAAGGAGCAGGTTGGAAGCAAAGCCACTGTGCAAGGATCTTTGCATCCTTTTCATGTGTGGATTGGAGGTCCTCACTGCCATGCTGGGACTGATTGCTCGGTTAGTACTGAGGTACTAATTACTTTTGGGTAATTGTTGTAACTGTGCCTTTTTATTGTGGGCTATGGCTTTAATTTAGAAGTGTTTCTAAAGAGGCACATTAAAAATGACAGAAAATGTAATTCAGTGGTTCCCTCCTCACTGGCCGTACCAGATGAGTCAATGTATTGAAGTTCAAAACCAAAGTCTGCTGGAGTAATGTACTACTCATTGAAAAGGGATTTGGAGAAGCCTGTGGATCAATATTCCGTGAGACAGTGGCCTTCTCTTCATCCTTGGATATGAAGTGTCTTCATTTATTCAGAGTTACACCCCGTCTGTCTCAATCAACCCCTCTGTAAACAAGATTCCACCTCTCCACAATTCTGGTGAGTAATCTGCTTTCCACCCCTTCTAAGCTGATAGTGAATCCTTCTTTTACTTTAAATGCTCTCCTCCTTTTGAGCTAGTTGGGTCCTGTATCCTGATGGACTTCCTAAGCAGGGTTGGAATGAACACCTTTCATCACTGCACCTCATCTTGGGGCGCACCAAGTCCAGCTGAAGCCACCCAGTGCCACCGGGGCCAGAGGAGGCAGGAGAGACATGGAGAAGAGTCACAGACAGGAAGCCTACAGAAGACTGAAATATGATAGAGAAACAGCCCTACTCTGCTTGACGAAGAGACACATCAACTGGAAGAAACGGGGCTTAGTCTCCATTCAACCCCGACTTTTTAGACACAAACTCTCTGGGAGGTCCTTAGGAGAACCCAAATTCATCTTTTAGCCAAACGATTTTATGAAATTAGACAGTCCAGGTCCTCATTGGCACTTCTGAACTGGAAAGCAGAACTCAGTGAAATAAACTGTAGGTGGTTTAAATCAATACCTCTGGCTAAAAATCTAGGGGGTGGGGCTTATGCCTTTGCTCCTGCATGGGCCAAAGATCACACACTCTTCTGTAAGCCCAACGGATCACCAGCAGTTGAGAAAAAGACAGTTTGAAATAAACCGTATATTGTGTGTGTGTGTGTGTGTGTGTGTGTGTGAGTGTGTGTGTTTAAAGCTCTTGGCTTAAAACTACCTGTTTTAAAGATCCTTTCAGGAAGACGAGCAAATTAAAATTTGATGAGATGGGGTAATAGGTCAAGATGGACCAACCAAGCAGTAAGGAATTGTTCTCAGTATTCAGGACACCCAGGGAGCCTTTCTTGACCTGGCAGATGGGCAGCAGGGAGGCTCCTACCTGGCCCACACCACCCTGTCACTGTTTGGAGTGTGGCCAGAAGTGAGCGGAGGAGCTGGTTCTGCTCTTCAGGGAAGGCACTGGGTGGATCACCAGGTTACAGAAATGGCAAAAGAAAATTCCTTACCCCTTAACTTCTTCTTAGTCTTATCCTGTTAGGAAGGCTGACCTCTGCCCAGGAGCTCCCATCCCCTCCCGGGGTCTCTAACTGGCCTGACTTAGTGCTAGTTCTGAAAGAGACTCAAACAGCTAAGGGGGACACGGTTGCCCCAACATCCCAAGACAGTCACAGTAAGCGGTCCTGGTACCCTGGGCCTGGACGTCAGGAAACTGGAAGGCACACGCCGTGTTGGTTAACATCCCGCCCTCTGAGGGGACTCTGGGGGGCCCGCGACACCATCCCAAGGAACAGGTTTCTCAGTGGCAAACGACCTCACTGGCAACAAAGGTCCTAAAACTTTCCTTCCAGCTGGGAAGTCCACCTGGAAACAAACGTTCTTGACCGTTTAGGAGAAAGAGAAGCAACTGAACTAACTCGGCTTAGGCTGCGTCCTGGGCGTCGGGCTCCGGGGGCAGAGTGCTCGGGCTTCCTGGCGCGCCTCCGCCGCCCTCGCCGGGCTTCCGAGCAAAGCCGGTGCGAGGAGGTAAAGGTCAGCTCCCTCCTGTGAAGCTGTGAAGCTTCCTGCTTCACCCACGACACGGAGTTGTCTGAACCGAGCTGCAGTCACTAAGCAGCCCTGGCGGCTGCACCTAACGCAGGGGGCGGCTGTGCGAGTTTCCCCGGGGGAATGTTGCGGACGGTCCAGCACCCCAGGCCCCACCGCGTCCCGCCCGCTGGGCTGGCTCCCGGCTCCCCGCTCCCCGCTCCCGGCTCCCCGCTCCCCGCTCCCCGCTCCCCGCCCCCGGCCGCCGGCTCCGGCTCCTGTTACCACGTCCCCGCTCTCCCACCCCGCGCCCCGCAAATCCGGCCGCAGCAGCCCGATTCCAATTTCAGAACTCGGCCGAGGAAACTCTTCCCGAAGCTCGCTCTCGCCCCCCCTCCTCCCCGGGTCCGCCGTCGCCACCGCCCGGGACAAGGACGGCGCAGCGGCCTCCGTGCACCCGAGTCCAGCGCGGGGACCCGGGGACCCGGGTTCCCGGTCGCCGCCGGGTGCCCCAGCCCAGCCGAGGTCGCGGGGTCTCCCGGCGCAGGGTCCCGGGGCCCCGAGAGTCGGGCGCGCCTCACCTGTGCGGGGCGGCGGCGGCGGCGGCGGCGGCGGCGGGGCGCTCCCGCGGGGTCCGGGCTGGGGCTGCGGGGCCGCCTCCGCGCTCGCTGTGGCTGCTGCGCCGCCGACTGGCTGCCGGCCCGGAGAGCGGAGAGCGCGGGGCGTCCGGGTCTCAACACCTGCTGGCTCCAGCGACGCCTTTTAACCGCATCCCACACTCCGCCTCTTCCCTGAAGCTATTTAGAAAGTCACGGAGGGGGCGGCTCCTCGCCGCTCGGCCGCCCCCAGGGTTGCGGGCGGGGCCGCAGGGCCTCCCCGGAGGCCGGAGCTTCCCCGGGACCGGGATCTCTCGGTCGCCCCTCGAGGTCCCGGAGGTATAGGGCCCCGTCGTGCCCCAGCACCCCAGAGCAGGGCCCCTCGGCACCCCAGCGCCTCCGCGCCGGCTCAGAGCAGCGGGAGGCCGAGCCTAGTGACTCGAGGAGGATGCCAAGCCCCAGCCCCGGCTCCCTGCGTCTTGGGGATGGGTGGGGTAAAGGATAATTGTTGCTGTTACTGTTATTTCTACTCGGACTAGTTCAAGAGCACTATTGTATTTATAGATCTGCTTTCATCTCTATATTCTTAAGTATTAGAAAAACAGGCGTTCCCAACGATTTGAAGATTTCAGTTCAGGCCGGGGAGGCCCAGTTCTTTGCGAGGCTCTCTGCTGCGCTGTGGGGGCTCAGGGTCCCTCTGTCGTCCTTGGAATTTGGGCTCAGAGTGGGCGAGCAGGTGGCGCCACTGGGGTCGGCCAAATCCCTGCTACATTCTCCCCCTAAAATCTCACAGGCAAACTCAACCAACGCCTCCTTGAATTCCCTTTCATATTCGACCACTTTTAACAATATGCCAAGGGCTAGGGTTGGAGGTGGTGGGGGAGACAAGTTTTCTCTTGCCAAGGCTGGCACGGTCCTCTCCGTGTGCCCTGGATGTGGGTGTCCAGCCGTCTGCGCCCTAGCAGAGGGTGCTCCACTTGGGCCTGCTTCCTCCTCCCTTCGGCAGTTGGAAATCGCAAGGCGGCTACTCAGTTTGGGGTGGGGGAGACTCAGATTATTCAGAAAGGAAAGAAAGAGTATGAATGAAGTCCAGTGGCCCCTCCTTCTCCTGCGCGCACACACACACCATGAAAGGGGAGCATTAACAAGTTCTCTGGAGAAGATCCCGGGCTGCTCAGTTCCTCTGGAACCTTGGTCTCCGATTATGAGGTCTCATTGTCTACATTTGGTTGGATATTTTGATGTCTTGAGATACAAATGACAGAGAGTGGATATTCATAGAGCAACTGGATAGAGAATCTGCTAGAGCAGGTCAGGCCAGGCCAGGTTGGGGAAAATGTCAAGCCTCAGCAGCTGTTACCTGCTCAGGAAACTTGGTTCATGATTTCTGCAAAGAGCAGCCCATGTGGAAGAGCAGGCATGCTTGCTCCCATGCTCACCTTTACTTAGGTCAGTCTTATGTTAAGCAAAGATGATGATTCATCCTGACAGAACAGACCTAGCCTCAGAAATGGATTTCCCATGATTGCCACCATTAGCGTCAAAGCATTGACTTTTCCTCGTAGAACTGGTGTGCCACTGCTATGGGCCAATTTAGGCCCTTCTTGTTTGGGAGAATGTGAATGTTTTCCCGTGGTTACTACCCCGCCTTCCGGCTCTAAAGTCTTAGTCTAGGAGGGAGTGTCTGTTCATGAAGAAACAAAGCCCCAAGAGCTGCCAAAAGCCCTTACATAGCCCATCCCCGAGATGTGCTGAATCAGCTTTTTGGAAATGACAAGGCAAAGCCGAGTGGAGCAGAGGAGCCTCTTGGGTCTGAGCACCCATCACTTGAGGTGGGAGGTGTCTCCGGGTGGACGGTGGGGAGCTGGCAGGTGGCCCTTTCTTCAGTTTTGCTGGGGGCAGCAGTGGCAGCGCAGATTAGGAATCTGCTAGAACTCTGTTCAGGCTGGAATGAAGGAAGGATCTAGAATCACTGTAGGAAGCTTGCTGGTAAAGATGGTTTAGAGATTGAAAGTTGACTCACTTTCCCACATTGAAAAATTTCACCTTAGGTTTTAGTGTCTATCTCCTGATTATAGGTTTCTGTTCAACTTCCTTTTCCTTGTTTTCCTGACTTATTCTCCTGATTTGCATAATTAGTATGGGGCTAATTGTATATCACAGTTGCTCCTATTTGGGGCTATATGGTGAGACTTCTGCAGCTCTTAAGTCTTAACCCAATTCTATTCTGTTTCTGTGATTTGTGTTGTTTTTCTGTGTGTTAGTGTTTTCTTCCTTATCAGGCTTGGATTCTTCCAAGAGAGAAAATCTTAAATACATGTTTTTGTGTCCTCCAGAATAAAGGAGGAGGAGAAGAAGAGGTAAGATGGAAAAAAGGTCTCAAGTTTGGGTATTTGAAGTTATTTCCACATGAACTTAAACATATATACAATTAGCAGATCATTCCACAAATTAATATTTTTATAAATCCTATAATTATTTTATGAATGGTATAGCATAATCATGTTGCTGACTTTTTTCCTTTTGGTTAAAAGCATTATTTTGTTAAAGGTAAACATTGAACATAAGCCTTAATTTTGTGGCCCTGTTTTCACATGTCTTCATCTTTGAACATTCCAGCTCCCAGAGAAAGCTCTGCCCTCTGCTCTAACCTTCACAGCACCACAGAACATGGCAGGTGCTCAGGGTGAGCGTGAGCCTACCTTTGTCTTACTAACTTGTAAACACTGAACAGTATAGAGAATACTTTTTGACTCAGCTTTATTTTTTTTAAAGATTTTATTTATTTATTCATGAGAGAGAGAAAGAGAGAGAGAGAGGTGCAGAGACAAGGCAGAGGGAGAAGCAGGCCCTATGCAGGGAGCCGGATGTGGGACTCGATCCCGGTTCTCCAGGATCGCGCCCTGGGCTGAAGGCGGCGCTAAACTGCTGAGCCACCCAGGCTGCCCTTGACTCAGCTTTATGGAAAAAACTCTGGTGTCTTGTGAGTTGGTCTCGAATGAAACAATTCCCAGGAAAAGCTTTGTGGAAAAAGCTCTGGTGTCTTCTGAGTTGGTCTCGAATGAAACAATTCCCAGGAAAAGCTTTGTGGAAAAAACTCTGGTGTCTTCTGAATTGGTCTTGAATGAAGCAATTCCCAGGAAAAGCTTTGTGGAAAAAGCTCTGGTGTCTTCTGAGTTGGTCTCGAATGAAACAATTCCCAGGAAAAGCCATAGTGAAAAAAACTCTGGTGTCTTCTGAGTTGGTCTTGAATGAAACAATTCCCAGGAAAAGCTTTGTGGAAAAAGCTCTGGTGTTTTCTGAGTTGGTCTCGAATGAAACAATTCCCAAGAAAAGCCATGTGAAAGAAAACTCTGGTGTCTTCTGAATTGGTCTTGAATGAAGCAATTCCCGGGAAAATTATACGCTTATCGAGTAGCTATTGATGATTAACTGATGAGGAGCTGTTATAGCCACACCTTATCACTTTGGAATGTCAAAGATACATATGACTAATGTTTTTATGTACGTGGTTAGTAGCAAACAGACAAATCAATCCCAGGTGTTTATAATTGAGTTGAACGTTTTTGCAGGTATTTAAAGTGATGCAGTTGTAAGGTTATAAAGGTGAAATGATAATATTTAAAGCTATTTGGTATTTCAATTTGACAGCTGTTTTATAAATCAGAAAGAACAAAGTTGCTCTTGTGTAAGAAATCAGGGTGAGAAAAATGATATTTCTTAACATATTTTAATGGATGATTGCTTGCCAGCTGCCTAATGGGGCAGCCTCTTGGATTCCCTCTGGGAAGGATGATCTGAATGTACATACAAATGTCTCTGTTAAATTTCTAACTCACAAATAATATGTAGAAGATAGCAGAAAATATTTCAAGACATGAAGAGTCTTGTGTGAGAATGGAGCCTCTGTCCTAACCTTTGGCAGTTTAAGAGTGAGTTAGAATCATTGAATGTCTCTTAGCTATTAGTTATTAGAGCCATTAGCCACTGGCCTGCACCTACTTTCTTGACTTTATTGTGAAATATTAATCATATTAATAATTGGCAAAAAATCCAGAAAGTTCAGCCTTCTTCAAAATTGCAGTTGGAAACTGAAGATATAATGAATCTTCTTGGCATTTCTGGATAATTAATAACAGCTTATGTATAATAATATAAATTAAAAGCAAGAGTGGTCCCGCTGTGAGCCTTTTAAATTTTTGTGAATAATTATTTCAGGAGAACACTATTGCAAATGATTTGTCTCTGCATCATTGCCTGACACCCTCATTTATGTATCCTGAAAATTTTTAATGTCAAATCACTTAGGGAAAAAAATCAGTTGTTACATCCAAAGAGTTAAAAACAGAGAAAAGACCTCAGACTTCAATAATTTAATTGTTCTTCCTCACTTTCAAATTAAAGGCATCTTATGAAAATTCCAGCTTTTGAGTTGTGACTAAAACTATAATAGGCCTTTCTGTTTTCCTCATTCTGTTCTTATATTCACATGTAAAATATCTGGGGAGAAATTCATGTTGCTGGATGTGTCTGAATGGCAAGGAATTGGTTTTACTGGATGAACATATGCTCTTACTTGCAAAAATATCTGTGTAGCTCTTTTATGATTATTTAAGCAGACAGTGGAGAAATTACAAAGATACTTCCAATTGTATTCGTATCAAAAGCATATGTTGGTCAGAAATGAATGGAAAACTATAACTCCCCAGGCAAAGTGGTAGAGAAAATTTACATCTAGTGAATATAAAAATTACATTCTGTAAGCTGTGGTGATTTGTCAAAATGGAAATTCTCCATCATTCCCAAAGGAACAAAAGAGATCTCTACATTTTAGTTTGTGTTACAACAACGTTGTGTTATCTATCACTTAAAGAGCTTTTGGACTAAGTTAGGGTAGAGTAAATACTCATGAGCTGCTTCATAAAAAAAAAAAATTACAGGCATAGGTTTGACAAGGGACTATAGATACAGTCCTTGCTTATATTGTATTTGGTAGGTCACAGCAGCTTGCTATGAAATGCTAGTCTAGAATGTCCTGAATCTAAATTTGTCACTCTCTGGAAACCACTGACTCCATGGTCAGTTTTGCTTCTGAGGTCCCGATCAGGAAAATCTTCTCAGACATGGAAAGACCCTCTTCTGGAATTGGATATGAAGCCTTTGGTCTTAAAATTCAGAACTGGGCTTGTGTGCTAGATATTAATCTAAACTTCTTAAGCTGTTTCAGAGCCATTTCTACTTTGGAGGAAGAAGCACATATTGATGTGTAGAGTTCTCTGATTTAATCTCATGCTTAAATTTCTGTGCCAGAAAAAAAAAAAAAAAGGCACTTGCAATACCCAGAGGGTACAGTAGATGGCACTGGGAAGACTTGTCAGGAAGTTTTTGTAGAATATACATACTTGGAAGATAGTGGAGGGAAAATGGCTATCTTTTCTTCTAGTCTAGTGTTGCTTGTCCTGGAAAATAAATCCAGCACCCCCCCCCGCACCAATTAAGTGAAATAGGACAGAATAGCAAATATCAGAATGAATTGCTCTTAGTAAGGGTTTCATGAGATATTTCCTGTTTTCATACTCACATAGCCACATGTGTACTGGATCCAGTGTAAAATGTACTTGTTGCTATAGATCCCTGTCACAGAAAGTTGGAAAGTCACTTCTCTGTTCTATTTCCAGGGCAAGAAACAAATCACTGTGGCCCAGGTGAAGTTGTGTTGGTACAAAGGGCCGTAAGAGCAGCCTCCTAGCTCTGCTGGGCCTTATTTGAGCTCACAGCCCAGTGATCCCAGAAACTCCCAGCTGGCGAGAGTTACTGGTGGTTGGTTTGCTTAAGAACTGTATAGTTCAGGCTGGTAGATGATCTCGTTCCAGTCTCTTTCCTATCTGAGTATGCCGTGTGAATGCACCTCTCCAATCTGAGTATGTTGAGTTTGTGGGATGGTTGAGAAACAAGAGCAACATTTGGTTTGTCTTTTACTAACTTAACAAAATTATTTATCTAAAAAAGATATGTATAATGCTTTAATGTCTAGTATGCTCAAAAGTCATGGATCAGCTTTTTTAAAAAAAATTTATTTATTTTAGAAAGAGAAAAATAAAGTACATGAGCACAGGGTAGGGAGGCAGAGAGAGAGAGAAGGAGAGGAAGCAGACTTCCTGTTTAGCCTCATCTTACGACTCTGAGATCATGACCTGAGCTGAAATCAAGAGTCGAATGCTTAACCGATTGAGCCACGCAGGTGCCCTGTGGATTAATCTTTTTAATGGATTATGTATTTAAAGAACCAGATGGGGGTTTTAATGTTAAAAGTATGTATTGAACTATTGTGCTCTGGGAAAGAGAAGGCAATAGACATTATGTCTTTTATGTTTTCTGTAATGTCTTTGAAACAAATCAGTGATGGTGAGGAATTTAGAGTACTGGGCTCTTCTCTTTAGTAATATGCAGGCTCCGGTGTGTACTGTGTACCATTAGTGGAGATGGTATTAGTCAGTCTGGAGGATCTTAGCATCATCATCTCAATCACCATGTGATGGGAAACATTCTTTTTTTTTTTTTTTTCCTATAGGCTATGTGATATTGCATGCAGGTTATTAGGTAAATAGACTTTGGAAAGACACAATCTCTACTTATAATTTATCAAAGGAAAAAAATAGGCCTTTGCAAATGTAACATATCTGAATCACTAAATTGAGTGTATAATGGACACACAAAAACACATAAACAGAAATGAAACAATCTGTGGAAATAATACAAAGCAAAGGTTATTTGTGTTATTTATCTAGAATTTGATATCCTGAAGTAACCCACATGTTTATGTTTATTTTATTGTATAACTCTTTGAGGAAAGTATTTTTAATCTCATTCTACAGATGTGAAAACTGAGTCTTAAGAATCAAGATATGTGGGGAGCCTAGGTCACTCAGTTGGTTAAGCATCTGCCTTCAAGTCAGGTCATGATCCTGGGGTCCTGGGATCAAGCCCGGCATTGGACATCAGGGGGTCTGCTTTTCCCTCTCCCTCTGTCCATCTCTCCACCCTCACTCCCCACTTGTGCTCTCTGTTATCTCTCAAATACATAAAATCTTAAAAAAAAAAAAAAAAGAATCAAGACATTTAAAAAACAATGAGGTAACCATTTTTTTACTAATTTATTTTGTGTCTTTTCAGAATTTATATATATGAATGTGATATGGATCTATATGTGACTTAAATCTATATGAATACAGATAACTTTTTCCCCTTCTTTTACGCGAAAGGTGGAGCATTGTACACCCTATTTTACACTTTGCTTTTCTCAATATATCATGGGAGTCATTTTATACAAATAAGTAAAGAGTTTCCTCATTCTTTCCCATAGCTTCATAGTATTCCTTATATGATTACATAATAATTTAATTAAAAATGATTTAATAATAACCATTTAGATTGTTTCCAATCTTTTGGTATTACAAACAGCATTATGACTTCTGTTTCCAAATAGAATAGAGAATATACAATACCATTATTCCTATGGTAACAATAACAAAAAAATCTACTAAAGTGAAAGTCTATGGCAACTGTCAGAGAACAATGGGCAGATTAAACTTTGTTGAACTGACTTATAGGAAATGATGGTGAGCAGAGAACCACAACTGCTTTCATATCTGGAGGAAAACTCCTGGTTTGTGAAGAAGCAGGCCTCTTATAGACAAAGAAGCTTTATAGAGTTGAGGAAAAACAGTCAAGATACTAGTAACAGTATGGACTGGCAGATAGATTGGAATTTAGAAGTGTCTCAAATGCAAAAATAAATGGCTTGGCTTAACAATCAACCTTCTCCTCCCTTCCCTCTCCCCCTGTCCCCAGTGTTACTGCAAAGTGTCAGTGTAGGCAAGGCTGGAAAACAGAGAATTACATAATTTTAGTCTTTGAATTTTGGAGTAGTGCTAGAGTTGGACTCAAAATGAGCCAAGACTATATGATGTCTGTGTCTCAATCTCCTCCTAGCTCGAACAATGACAAGACAGAAGAGACTAGCCACTCCATAGTGGATGTGTAGGAAACTGAGGTTGGGCTGAATGGCAAAGTGAAATATCCTTGTTTTATCAGATATCAGAGGTATGCTCAATTTAATTAACACTCAGTCCCAGATCAATTTGACTCTTGATGAAATCTGAATGATCAAATCCTCATTCTAGCCACTTTTTAGAGAAAAAGGCTTACACTCACTGGAAAAACAAAAACAAAACACCCCTGGAAATTCTTTTATGTGCAAAATCAGCATTGAGTAAAAAATTATAAGGCATGTGAAGAAAGAGGAAACTGAGACCCATAATCAGGAGAAGAAAAACAGTCAATAGAAGCAGATTCACAAGTATGTTGAATGGTGAAAGGATGTAAAAAATATATTCAATGCAAACCCAAATTGTAGGGAAGCTAGAGTGACTATAGCTCAACGTATACCTCAAAACAAGGAGATTACCAGAATTAAAGAGACAAATGGCAAAGGAATAATTTCATCAAGAAGACATCAATCCTAAATGTGTATGCACTAAATAAAAGAATTCTAAAAAACATAAGGCAAAACTGAAAGCACCCAAGAGAGAAATGATCAAATCCATATTAATAGAATAATTGGGCAGTTGATAGAACATTACACAAAAATCAACAAAGATATGGAAGATCAAAAGAATACTATCAACCAACTTGACCTCATTTATCTTTATAAAACACTATGCCCAGCAATTGCATAATATACATTTTTTTCAAGTGCACATGAATGTTTGCTGAGAGAAAACATACTGAACTATGAAATATATCTCAATAAATTTCAAAGAATAAAAATAAGAGTATATTTTCTGACCTTTGCAGAATTAAATTATCTATTTATCTATCTACCTATGTATCTATCCATATTTGGTATTTTCTATACCAAATATTTGGAAATTAAACAACACATAAATAGGTAAAGGAAGAAGTCATAAAATACCTTTCAAATAAATAAAATGAATGAAAAAGAAAAACATCAAAATTTGCAGGATGCACCTGAAGCAGTGCTAAGAGATAAATTTTTACTCTAAGTGTATATATATATATATATATATATATATATATATGTTAGAAAAAGAAGTTTAAAATCGATTATCTACATTTCTACCTAAGAAGCTTGAGAAAAAGAAAAAAATGAAACAATGTAAGTAGAGGAAGGAAAAAATAATAAGAAATCAATGCATTAGAGAAAAAATAATAGAGAGGTGGCTCAGTCAGTTGGGTGTCTGCCTTTCACATGGGTCATGGTTTTGGGGTCCTGGAATCGAGGCCCACATCGGGCTTTCTCCTCAGTGGGGAATCTGCGTCTTTCCCTCCCTCTCTCTTTTGTGCTTTCTTTCAAATAAATAAATAAAATCTTTAAAAAAGAAGAAAACAAGTAATACAGAAAATTAAACAAAGCTAAAATTTAGTTCTTTGAAAATATTAATAAAGTAAATAAACTTTTTATCTTCATCAGTTTGGGCTGTCATAACAAAATACCATAGACTGAGTGGCTTAAAAAACAATTTTTTTTTCTCAGTTTTGTAACTATGGAGGCTGAAAGTCCAGGATCAGGGTGCCAGCATGGTTGGGTTTTGAGTTCATAAAAATTACATTAAATATATTATGTGAAGTGCCTGATGGAGGATTTTTCTCATTGACCAATTCCTAAAACTTTTATTTTTTAGAAAATGTGTTTTATTCTCTTTAATTCTCTTTGTCTTTTATTTTTAACTCATGAACTACTGGCCCAAAATTTAAATTAAGGTGTCATAGAGGGATGGTTGTATGAGGTTGTGGGAAAGAAGTACATGGGGGGAAGCTTCCTGAAATGTTGGTTAGAGTTCAGTACTAATCCCTTCCTCCAGATGTTTTCTAAAATCTTGTGACAAGTATAGGAGATCCCTGGGTGGCTCAGCGGTTTGGTGCCTGCCTTTGGCTCAGGGTGTGATCCTGGAGTCCCGGGGTCGAGTCCTGTGTTGGGCTCCCGGCATGGAGCCTGCTTCTCTCTCTGCCTGTGTCTCTGCCTCTCTATGTCTATCATGAATAAATAAATTTAAAAAATCTTAAAAAAGTAAAACCTTGTAACAAGTAGAAAAATTGGTAATTTTGAGTTTTATTTCATTTATCACAGAAATATTAAGAAATAATAACATAGAAAAAAGGAAAGAAGAGATAAAAATATATTTGATGTCCACCTCTCTAGTATTTAGGGAAGACTTTTTAAGAAATATGTATTTTGAATTTAAAGAGATTTGGTAACTGAAGTAAAAGGTGATTCGGACTTCTGGCAACATATCAGTAGGACCTATTCTAGAAGTTTCCTCTTCCCCCTTCAGATATAATAATTCTCAACAACATGTTATTTAAAAACTGTACTAAATAACTAAATGAAAGAAATGAAGACATGGAGGTTCCAGAGTGCTAGAAATGAAGAGAGAATTCAAGATCAGCACTGTGAGTAGTAAGTGAACCTATGGTGGCTGATAGGAGGATAAATCTGAATGTGGCATTTAGAACCTCAGCCTGATGTTAACTTCATCTGGAGATCATTTTATTTTTGCTTCTGGAAAGTAGTTATGGTAAGTGTGGTACCATCGATCCAACTAAAGACTGGTCTGATTCAAATGTGGCTTTAGTCTTGGTGAGTGTTGTCTGATTTCAGGTTGTTTTTACTTCTAGTAAGCCCTTTGGGGGTCCATACTGAAAGAGTGGGATATTTATGAAAGCCTGTATTCTCATGGGCCCCCAAATTCAATTTTCATTCTTCCAGCCCCATGACATTGCCAGAGATTCTATTCAGCCTCTCAATTTTGTTTTTGTGTTTTGTGTTTTTCAAATTGGCAAATTGCCTTGTGTTTAAAATAGTTTACTTCTCTGTTCATCTTCTCTGGCAAGGATCTTGGCTCTTATTTATTTGTTTATTTTTAAAGACTTTATTTATTCACTCATGAGAGACACACAGGGAGGCAGAGACACAGGCAGAGGGAGACAGCAGGCTCCATGCAGGGAGCCCTACGCAAGACCCGATCCTGGGGCTCCAGGATCACGCCCTGAGCCAAAGGCAGATGCCAACATTGAGCCACCCAGGGATCCTGGATCTTGGTCCTTAGAGTCTTTGCTACTCTGGTAGTTCTCTGAGGTTTTCACACGTTTGTTTACATCGTCCAACTTCTTTATGTGTTCTCAGCAGTAGGGTTTGTCTTGGATAAATCAACCCACCATTACTTCAGCCAGAATTACTTGCTTAGTTATTCGAAACTATACAGTAGATAATGTTAAAAATTTTGGATCACACTTTTTAAATGTTTTTTACAAATATCATTTGACAAAATTTTAGAAATTTTTGTTACTTCAAGTGATCTGTTATGTGAGACTTATTTGTGGTAGTCTAATAAGTTTTTCTTAGTATAAGTCTTTTATTGAATCATGAACTTCAATAAAAATAATTGCTATTTTGATAAAATGTATATTTGTATATTCTGCTTTTAATGATAGTCTTTTGAGCATCATTTTTTTAAATTTAAATTCAATTTGCCAATATATAGTATAACACCCAGTGCTCATCCCATCAAGTGCCCTCCTCAGTGCCTTTCACTCAGTTACCCTATCATCCCATCCTCCTCCCCTTCTGCAGCCTTTGTTTGTTTCTCAGAGTTAGGAGTCTCTCATCGTTTGTCTTCCTCTCTAATTTTTCCCCACTTAGTCCCCCTCCTTCCCTTATGGTTCCTTTCACTATTTCTTATATTCCACATCTGAGTGAAACCATATGATGACTGTCATTCTCTGATTGACTTATTTCACTCAGCATTAATGCCCTTCAGTTCCATCCAAGTCAAAGCAAATGGTAGGTATTCATCCTTTCTGATGACTGAGTAATATTCCACTGAATATGTATACCACATCTCTATCCATTCATCTGTTGAAGGACATCTTGGCTCCTTCTATAGTCTGGCTATTGTAGACATTGCTGCTATGAACATTGAGGTGCAGGTGTCCTGTTATTTCACTATATCTGTATCCTTGGGGAAAATACCCAGTAGTTTGAGCATTATTTTTATCCAGTGGTTATTTTACTAACAATAAAAAGCCATCGCTGTTGTTTATGTCAAATCATGCAGGTCACTTTCAGTCTTGCCATTGTGCACCTTCCTCCCACCAGGTCTTTGCACAGCAGTGTGTGGTGTGTGAGGGCAGATACTGAGACAGGGTCTTGGAAAATGCCTTTCCAGAAGAACTGAGGCTTGGTGTCCACTCTGTCTCCATTTCCCCATCACTACCAGCATTGTGATGGGGGAATGTATCAGAGACACCCAATTTTGAGCCTTTGCTTTTTCCTGTATCAACTTCATGGCCTGAGGTGAAATGCCTCAGCCCTCTATGCCTGTTTCCGTCTTCTGTAAGATGAAAATTTACATCCCATCATGTACGATGCCTAGCACAGTGCCTGGCTTGCAATAGACACTAGAGAAATTAGAATCTCCAATTTAAAGAGATCCATTCAGCATCAAGGAGAAAGTAAGAGTTGGAAGAAGAAACAACTGGAGCCAGAAATCTACCTACCTCCATGTGGAGGCAAAGGGAAGATGTGATCTGAGCAACTACCTTCATTGAAATAATCACACTCAGCCTCAGGGCTTGCCTGGATCTATATCCAAGGTTGTCTGCAAATCCAAGAGGTACAGCCACTCTGGCACAGAGCAAACTGGGACATTGGGCTCTCACCTTGTGATGGGCTTGGCTTCCGACCTTTTGTCTATATCAAGGAAGATAAGGGAGAACATTCTGAAAGAAAAGAGAAAGAAGATAGCCACAGGAAAACAAAGCAAAGGAGCTGGCAGGAGAAGAAGTGAGGCCTGCGGCACCAAAGGAAGAGAAAGCTAAGTAGGATAAAAAGAGAAAGTAAATCCTGAAAAGAATTTATCAGAAGTCTTTAATGTGGTTTTATTTGTGAGGAGAGTAACAGGTGACCAGAGGGTGTTTGAGAGAGCTGCTTAGTAGCCTGGAGAATTGACTGACCATGGGAGACGCCATCCACGAAGAGCAGAGGCTCAGGGCCCGTCAGAGCAAGGCAACTGACACAGGTGTGACTCCTGAGCTTCTCCTCTTTCCCTGTGTGGAACAAGTTGCTGAACGGACAAATTCATGTTTTGAGTCCATAGGGGCCAAAAAGCCAATCAATCTCTAGTACTTATACAACAGTTTTATCATTCTGTGGCTGAACACAGCACACCCTTTACAGACGCATTTCCAGAGTGGAAATGTTTCAGGGACACAAAGCTATTTCCAAGGAGCCTGCTTGAAATGCCATGTGTCTGTGTTTCTGAAGATCAGAATAAGGAGAGCCAAGGAAACCTTAGAATGTCAATTCCCCTACTTCCCAAGGCTGACCAAATTAACCTCTGTGGACAAACATTCTAAATGACTTCGGGTGATTCTTAGGCCCACTGACATTTGAAAAATTTGCCTGCTCCACGGTAACCTGGACCAAGGCTGGCTGTATAAAAAGCAAAGAAATATGTTAAAAAATACAGGTTCCTGGGCTTTGTGTTTGAGGACTCGTGGTTTATAGTCCATATTAATCTGGTCCTTATTATTTTGTTCCTGGACTTAGCACTATTTTGACAGATGTGCTTCAGGGGAAACTTAAGATCTTAACCCTATAAATGATAGCTCCAATTGATGAAGGTTATACATCTTCTATTTGTTAGAACAGTCATGTTTGGGGAGGAGGCACAATATAAAAATTTCAAATCTCACTCATCTTATAAATAAATTAGAGATTGTGGCACATTTTGAACTAATAGCATCTCTTTGGTATTAGCACTGAACCTAAATATTAGTTCCTGATGAGTGCTGGGCATCCCCCTTCTATGAGCAGAATCTAGAAGGCCACTCATAGGTCTCTTTTAGGGCTGAAGTTCAACCCCAAATGATCAATTCTTCTCTCAGTATATGCCTTCCATTTCCTGAACGTTGAGATTTGGATACTGACTATCAATCAACAGGACTATCTCAGTCTTGTATACGCTGTCTTGTATTAATATGCTTTTTTTTAAAAAATTTTTATTTATTTATGATAGTCACAGAGAGAGAGAGAGAGAGGCAGAGACATAGGCAGAGGGAGAGGCAGGCTCCACGTACCGGGAGCCCGACGTGGGATTCGATCCCGGGTCTCCAGGATTGCGCCCTGGGCCAAAGGCAGGCGCTAAACCGCTGCGCCACCCAGGGATCCCAATATGCTTTTTTAAAGATTTTATTTACTTATTCATGAGAGACACAGAGAGAGGCAGAGACATAGGCAGAGAGAGAAGCAGGCTTTCCATGGGGAGCCCGATGCAGGACTCAATCCCAGGACCCCAGGATTATGCCCTGAGCCAAAGGCAGACGCTCAACCACTGAGACACCCAGGAATCCCTTAATATGTTTTGAATAGGAAAACTAATCTCAGTTAATACGAGATGAATAAGAGTCACATGATATATAAAGAAACAATTACTTATGGCTGAGTACTAATTATAATTTAAAATACTGGGGTGCCTGGGTGGCTCTGTCAGCTAAACGGCTGCCTTTGGCTCAGGTCATGATCCTGGGGTCCTGGGATTGAGCCCTGTGTGAGGCTCCCCACTCAACGGGGTGTCTGCTTCTCCTCTCCCCCTGCCCCTCCCCCCACTTGTGCTCTTGCTATCTCACTTAAATGAATAAAAAAAACGTATAATCTAAAATACCGTATTAATCCTGAATCCATAAATTGAAAAGTTATGTTAGCAGAAAAGCTAAAAATAAATCATTTGTGTCTATAAAATGAATCCTACCCAGAAGTAATTTAGGATAGCAGGTATCTTCATAAGTTTCTTTTTTTTTTTTTTTTAAGATTTCATTTTATTTATTCATAAGAAACAGAGAGAGAGAGAGGCAGACACAAACAAGCAGACTCCATGCAGGAGCCCAACGTGGGACTTGATCTTGGGTCTCCAGGATCATGCTCTGGGCTGAAGGTGGTGCTAAGCCGCTGAGCCACCTGGGCTGCCCTCTTCACAAGTTTCTGAGATTAGTTAATGTTGGAGTCTCTGAGATCTATAGCATCACCTCTAAAAAATATTTTTTTTAAATGAACTTTATTTTTTTAAAATTTTTATTTATTTATTTTTTTTAATTTTTTTTAAATGTTTATTTATTTATGATAGTCACAGAGAGAGAAGGAGAGAGAGGCAGAGACACAGGCAGAGGGAGTAGCAGGCTCCATGCACCGGAAGCCCGATGTGGGATTCGATCCCGGGTCTCCAGGATCGCGCCCTGGGCCAAAGGCAGGCGCCAAACCGCCACGCCACCCAGGGATCCCAAATTTTTATTTATTTATGATAGTCACACACACACACACACAGAGAGATGCAGAGACATAGGCAGAGGGAGAAGCAGGCTCCATGCACCTGGAGCCGGACGTGGGATTCGATCCAGGGTCTCCAGGATAGAGCCCTGAGCCAAAGACGGGCGCTAAACCGCTGCGTCACCCAGGGATCCCTAAAAAATATTTTTGGCTGTGGTTTCACAATGAATTTAATTTCTCATGTTAGAGTTTTTCTCACTGCACTCTGACATCTGAATGATTTCAAGGCATTCTGTCATTTCACCAACTTCCTTCCCTCTTAAAATGACCTGAAAAGGCCTTGGCCAGCCAGGCTCTGTTCTTCAATCAGCATTCACCTAAGTACTCCTAGTGGGTGGGAGAAACCATAGCAACGGGGCACTTCTGGCAGTTGGGGAAGTTGTTTGCTGGGTTTCGGAAAGCTACTGTCAGGTCCCCCTCAGGATGGCAAGCTAATGAGCCTTCTTTCCTTCCCAACAGCTATGCCACAAAGCCGGGAGAAGAGGTATTAGTATTCAACACTCCAATTAATTCAATACGTTTAGTAGCACTCGCTATATGAAGGGACATGTTTTGAGGGTAAAATGAATTGGTTCTCCTCTGTCCAGGAGCTCCCACCCTGGAGGGGAAGCAATGAGAACACAGGAGTGCAAACACCCACAGGGTGACCCTGGGGAGGAGAGTGAGGAGGGAGTGGTTCTGCCTGGGGCAAGGCAGGGAGAATCTTGGGAATGAAGACTTTGAACTAGTTTAGAAAGAAAGGCTGGAGGAGGGGACCATCAGGGAAGAAATTCTAGGCAAAAGAAAGTTGATGCAATACCCAGAGATAGAGATAAATAAGCAATCCTCAGGAAATAGAGTGCTCACTTGGGTAGCCTGAGGATGAGGAGCACTGTGACATCAGTAAGAGAAAGTTGGAAATATAAGCTGATGTCAGAAGATTTGGGATTTCACTTTGTGCTCAGTGGTTACCTTTCCCACTTTCAGGTTCAGCAGTCACTGTTTTCTCCCTGGCCATTCAGGGGCTAGCCACACTAAATGGCCACTCCCTGCATTTGCTATGTTGCTTCCGACCTGCTTCTGTCAGAAATATCCATTCCTCCCCTCTCTCCTGCTTAACTTCTACTTATCCTTTAAAATTCATCTTCTTTAGGATTTTGCCTAGATGGGTTTGGCTGCCCTCCCCGCTCCCCAAAAAATTCCAGTGACTGCTGGTTTATCACCATCACTATTGTTGCATTGTCATATTATTTTAGAATTTTCTGTTTGTATCTCCAGCTTCTCCACTAGACTAAAGAGAGTCATGACATCTCAGTCATCAGTCTGTCCCCTGACACTCAATATAGGACCTCACTCCCAGGAGCCTCTTAGTACAAGTTTGCTGAGTGAGTCTCAGGCCTAGATCTAGGTTTCAGTGAAATGACCCTGGACAATGGAGGAGCTGAGTAACAGATGTGGAAAAGCTAGTTAGAAAAGCCAGTGGAGGGCAGCCCGGGTGGCTCAGCGGTTTAGTGCTGCCTTCAGCCTGGGGTGTTGTGATCCTGGAGACCCGGGATTGAGTCCCACGTTGGGCTTCCTGCATGGAACCTACTTCTCCCTCTGCCTGTGTCTCTGCCTCTCTCTTCCTGTGTCTCTCATGAATAAATAAATAAAATCTAAAAAAAAAAAAAAAAAAAAAAAAAAGAAAAGCCAGTGGAAAGTCTCTGGTAAGGCCCAGAAACAGATAATGATGCTAGGATGGTAAGGGGATGCACTCAAGACCTGATGTGGAGCTGTAGTAGGTGTGATTTAGTCTCTATTGGCAGAGGGAGAAGTTAAGAATGAGAATCAGTGGGTTCACACCACATATCCCAAGCTGTCCCTGGTCCACACATGTGCTTCTTTTGACCTGCAGAGTATTAGTTTTAAAAACAGCATTTTTCACAGAACCAGAAAAAACAATCCTAAAATTTATATGGAACCACAAAAGACCTCAAGCAGCGCAAGCAATCTTGAAAAAGAAAAACAAAACTGGGGGTGTCACAATTCCAGATTTCAAGTTATATTACAAAGTGGTAGTAATTAAGATAGTATGGTGCTGGCATAAAAATAGACACACAGACCAATAGAATAGAAAACCCAGAAATAAACCCACAATTTTGAAAGAAAATAAAAAGAGGTGTAGGGGAAGCAGTAGATTACAGAGATTTGAGAAACACATTAACTAATTGCAGTATATGGATTTCATTCATCTCTATTCAAACTACTTTTTAAAAAGAAAGGGAGTTTTTGCTTCTAGGGTGATGGAGTTGATATACTTTTCCTCATTCTCCTTGCCAAATATAACTAAAGACTCTGGAAATTGTAGAAACACAAACATAAGAAGACTCTGAAAAATGGAGAGAAGAAATCAGATCAGGGAGGACCTTGGGACTTGAATGGTGGTGAGTTTGCCTAGGTGTCCTTTTTGCATCATCTCAGACTTGGAGCTGAAGAAGCCAATAATCCAATACAACAATGGGTGCAGACAAAACCCCTCAAACCTAGAAATAATCCAAGAAAATATTTCTGTCTCTAGTCAAAGGACCAGGAAAAGGGAAGCAAGACAGAAAAGTTTTAGACAATAACTGCTTTACTCCAGCCAAAGATCTTAGAAATAACTTATGCTTTCACCTTGGTACCAGCAAAGGCCAAAAAAGAGGTCTAGACTTTTACTTAGTGAGGCTATAATAAGATGTTCCAATACCCCCACTGGGGTGGTGTCAGAGAAGGCCAACTAGGGAGCTAGACTTTATCCACTGGATGGTAACAAATCCTCCATAGCTTGTGGTGTCAGTGGAGCCCATGGGAGGAGCCTGAGCTCTACTCCATCAGACATCTGTCTCTCCCCCTCAGTTGGTATCAAAGGAGACCTAGTGGAGAGTCAGGAACCTACCATTGCCCACTAATCATGAGGTCACAACTCACCAAGGTGTCAGTAGAGATCGCATTGGAAGCTGGAACTACCAATCCTGCCCAGAAGTAAAGAGGAGCCCCTCTTCCCCTTGAGTGTTAATGGAGGCCAAATGAAAAACCTAGACTTCTACCTTCACCTGCCCCTTTCCCTTCTAGTGGTGTCAGAGAAAGCCAACTAAAACAAAGGGTTTAAATGAAATAGATCCAGAGTCTCAGAACCCAAATTTCAATACCCCAAATTCTAAGTTTCAATCTAAATCCCTTATCATACCAAGAAGACTCAAACTGAATGAAAAAAATCAACAGATGCAGAAGCCAAGATGTCAGAAATGCTAGAATATCTGATAAAAAAATTTTAAAGCAGTTGTGATAAAAATACTTCAACAGGCAATAATAAACATGTTTAAAACAAATGAAAAACTAGAAAGCCTCAGCAAGAATTAGAATGTTTCAGAAAAAAAAGAAGATATAAAGAACCAAATAGAAATTTTAGAGCTAAAAAACAGAGTAATGAAAATAAAAAACTCAGTGGGTGTGCTCAACAGCAGAGGGATGGAAGGGAGAAAACAATCAGTGGGCCAAAATAATAAAAACCACTTGATCAGAACTAGAGAGAGAATATAGAATGAGTAAAAAAACAAAAAGAATGAATGGAGTCTTATGAATGGGCTATAAGAAAAGTCCTAACATTTGTGTCATTGGAGTTCCAGAGGAGAGGAGAATGAGGGCAAGACTACAAAAGGTTCTCAAAGAAATAATGGCTGAAAACTTTCCAAATTTAACAAGAGACATAAACCCAGAGATTCAAGAAGTTAGCCCTAAACAGGATCAATCTGAAGAAATCATGGCAGAACACATCATAATTAAACTTCTGAAAACTAAAGACAAAGAAAAAATCTTGAAAGCAGCCAGAGAAAAACAGTACGTATACTATAGGGAAAATCAATCCCAATTATAGAGGATTTCTCATCAGAAATCATGGATACCAGAATAAAGTGGCCAATATTTTCCAAGTCAACCCAAAATTCTAGTCCAGCAAAAATATTCTTTATGAATAAAGAGGAAATCCAGGCATTCACAAACAAAAGAACATTTATAAAATTTGTCACCAACAGACATATCCTAAGAGAATGGCTAAAGGAAGTCCTTTACATAGAAAAGAAAAGAAAAGAAGGAAATTGAGAACATCAGGAAGGAAGAAAGAATATAGTAAGCAAAAATATGGGTAAACACAATTGGATTTCCTTCTCTTGAGTTTTCTTTTCTTTTTTAAAGATTTATTTATTTATCTTAGAGAGAGAGAGCGCGTACATGAGTGAGGGGAGAGGCAGAGGGAGAGAATTATCAAGCAGACTCCCTACTGAGCTTGGAGCTGTATATGGAGCTTGATCCCATGACTGATGTGATGTGAAAGCAAGAGTCAGATGTCAACTGACTGAGCCACCTAGGTGCCCCTCCTCTTGAATTTTCTAAATTTGACAGTTGAAACGAAAACTATTATACTGTCTGATGTGATTCTAGATGTAAATAGAGGAAATATTTAAGACAATTAAAGATGGAGAAGGTTAAAGAAATGGAAAGGGAGGTAAGGTTTCTATGTTTCACTTAAAACTGGTAAAATGATGATGCAAGTAGATTGTGATGTTATGTATATAAGATAATACTTAGAGCAGCCACTAAAAAGGCTACAAAGATTCATGCAAGACCACTAGGTAAATAAATATGGAATTCTAAGTAACATTTAAGCAAGCCACAGGAAGGCAAGGAAAAAGAAAAGCCAAAATAAAAAATAAACATAAGAAACAGAAAACAAAAAATAAGTGGCTTCAGTGGTGGACTTAAGCTTTAAGCTACCAACAGTTAAGTTAGATATAAATGGTCTAAATATACAAATTAAGAGATACATTGAGAGAATTGATTATAAAACATGGTCCAACTAGTTACTGTCTATAAGAAATTCACTTCAAACATAATGACATGGGTAGGTTGAAAATAAAAGGATGGAAAAAGACATATGCAAACAATCAAAGGAAAGAAGTAGTGGTTATATTGACATCAGATACAGTAAGTTTTGGAGCAAAAAAAAAAAAAAAAAAGTCACCAGACACAAAAAGGGGCAGCCTATAATAATAAAAATGTCAATTGACTAGGAAGACATAGCAATCCTAAATGTGTATGCACTAAACATAGAACTGAATAATGTATGAAGCTAAAATGGATAGAGCTGAAAGGAGAAATAGACACATCCAGATTAATATTGGAGACCTCAACACCTCTCTCTCCACAACTGATACAACAACTAGACAGAAAACCAGCAACGATATAGAAAAACTCAACATTCCCGTTAGCTAATACTATCTACATGACTTTTCAATGGACACCAAGGAATACACATTTTTTTTTTCCAAGTGCTCATGGGACATACGCCAAGATAGACCATGTTCTAGATTATTTTTAAATGTATCCAGGACTTGATTTAATCAAGTAGGGTAAGACATGCAGACTTGGAAATGACTGTCACAAAGGAAGAAGTGTTGGAAGCAAGAGGCACAGCATGCCATCCAGGGCCCATGAGGAAGCACCAGGGTCAGTCAGGAGATTGGGGTGGGGGCGGGGTGCAAGGAAAACATGGGGAAAACTCTTCATTGTTATTTCTGTGGGAAAGGCAAGGCAGGGTAAACAGTTTTAGGATTGGCTAGTTTGAAAAATTTCAGCCACTTGTCTGGTATCTGGCCCTGGGGTGATTAGGGCAGGTGGAGAGTGGCTCAGAATGTGAGAGCCCTTTGAAAGAATGTGGCTGAGGTTATGGGTTTTAGACTGGTTTGCTTGATTATGAATGATGCACTCATGGGGAAGTTGTTCCCTGTCTTTAGGAATTAGCTAGCCATGGGAGGGGCAGTCTTCCCAGGTTTAGTAAGGCCACAGATGTCAAAACATCAGAATAAAAATACATCCTTAATAAATAGGCCATAAAACAAACCTCATGCATTTAAAATAGTTGAAATAATAAAGAGTGTGCTCTTTGATCACACTAGAATCAAAGTAGAAATCAATGACAGAAAGATAACAGGAAAATCTCCAAACACTTAGAAACTAACACACTTCTAAATAAACGATGGGCTAGTACATTGTATCGGATGAAAATAAAAAAATACAGCATACCTAAAATTCCACATATGAGTGAAATAATCTTGTACTTGCCATTCTCTGACTGACTTATTATAACCTCTAGATTCATCCATGTGGTTACAAATGGCAAGATTTCATTATTTTTTATGGTCTAGTAATATTCTATTGTGTGTGTACATATGTATATAGTATATCTTTATCCAATCGTCTATTGATGTACACTTGGGTTTCTTCCACATCTTGATTATTGTAAATAATGCTACAATAAACATAGGTGTGCATATATTTTTTTGAATTAACATTTTCATAGTCTTAAAGATTTTAAAAATTTTATTTACTTGAGAGAGAGAGGGCATGAGTGGAGGGAAGGGGCAGAGGGAGAGAGACAAGTAGGCTCCCTGCTGAGCAGGAAGCTCAACATGGGACTCAATCCCAGGACTCAAAGATCATGATCTGAGCAGAAGACAAAAGCTTAATTGATTGAGCCATCCAGGTGCCCCTAGATTTTTCATATTCTTTGGGTAAATAGTAGTGGAATTACTGGATCATATGGTAATTCTATTTTTAATGTTTTGAGGAACATTTATACTGTTTTCCACAGTGGTTGTACCAGTTTGCAGTACACCTGAAACTAATATAATACTATATGTTAATTATACTGAAATTAAAAATGAAAAGCGAGGAGAAAACATTGCAACTTCAAAAGAATACTCAAAACCCAATAAAAAGACAATGTCATCAAAAAATACAATATATCAAAATTTGTGAGACATAGCTAAAGGGGTGATGATAGGGAATAGTATAGCACTGAATTTATATATTAAAAGAGGAAGAGAGTCATCAATAATCTAAACTCCCCCTTCAGGAACCTAGAAAAAGGAAGCACAAAATAAACCCAAAGCAAACAGAAGAAAAGAAATAATAAAGATCAGAATCCATTAAATTGAAAACAGAAAAAGAATAGAAGAAATTAATGAAACAAAGAGCTGGTTCTTTGAAAAGATCAATAAAATTGACAAAAATTCTAGGAAGACAACAAAAGAGAAAAAAGGGAGGAGACACAAATTACCAATATTAGAATGAAACAATATTAGAATCAAAACAACCTAGAGACATCAAAAAGATAATAAGAGAATACTATGAACAATTCTATATATATACATTTTACAACTTAGACAAAATGAATCACTTCCTCAAAAAACACAAATTACTGCAACTCATCCAGTATAAAATAGATACTTTGAATAGTAAGAATAGAAAAGAAAAAAAAAAACTGAAGAAATGTCCAGACACAGATAATTTCAGTGGGGAATCCTACCAAACATTTAAAGAAGAATTACCTCCTATTCTACATGATCTCTTCTAGAAAATTAAAGAGGCAAAAACACTTCCCAATTAATTTTGTGATGTATCAGCCTGATACCAAAACCAGACAAAGGTAATATCAAACTACCTCCCAAAAGCCAAAAATAAAACCAAAAAACCCCTAAAACAAAGAACCAACATCCCCAGGAATATAGATATAAAAATTCTTTTTTAAACATTTTTTTTGTTTCAAGTTTTTTTTTAGGTTTCTAAAAGCTTCTTTTTACTTTGGACTTTTGAAAATACAATGTTATCTACATTTTAAAAACATGCTTAGTTTGTATATCTGTGTCTGTTCATTGAAACATGGATGTTTTGTTTGATTGTTAAGGCCTTCTTTCCATCTCTTTTTTTTTTATAAATTTATTTTTTATTGGTGTTCAATTTGCCACCATATAGAATAACACCCAGTGCTCATCCTGTCAAGTGCCCCCCTCAGTGCCTGTCACCCAGTCACCCCCACCCCCCGCCCACCTCCCCTTCCACCACCCCTAGTTCATTTCCCAGAGTTAGGAGTCTCTCATGTTCTGTCTCCCTTTCTGATATTTCCCACTCATTTTTTCTCCTTTCCCCTTTATTCCCTTTCACTATTTTTTATATTCCCCAAAAGAATGAGACCATATAATGTTTGTCCTTCTCTGATTGACTTACTTCACTCAGCATAATACCCTCCAGTTCCATCCACATTGAAGCAAATGGTGGGTATTTGTCGTTTCTAATGGCTGAGTAATATTCCATTGTATACATAAACCACATCTTCTTTATCCATTCATCTTTCGATGGACACCGAGGCTCCTTCCACAGTTTGGCTATTGTGGACATTGCTGCTAGAAACATCGGGGTACAGGTGTCCCGGCGTTTCATTGCATCTGTATCTTTGGTAAATCCCCAGCAGTGCAATTGCTGGGTGTAGGGCAGGTCTACTTTTAACTCTTTGAGGAACCTCCACACAGTTTTCCAGAGTGGCTGCACCAGTTCACATTCCCACCAACAGTGCATGAGGGATCCCCATTCTCCACATCCTCTCCAATATTTGTGGTTTCCTGCCTTGTTAATTGTCCCCATTCTCACTGGTGTGAGGTGGTATCTCATTGTGGTTTTGATTTGTATTTCCCTGATGGCAAGTGATGCGGAGCATTTTCTCATGTGCTTGTTGGCCATGTCTATGTCTTTCTCTGTGAGATTTCTGTTCATGTCTTTTGCCCATGTCATGATTGGATTGTTTGTTTCTTTGGTGTTGAGTTTAACAAGTTCTTTATAGATCTTGGAAACTAGCCCTTTATCTGATAGGTCATTTGCAAATATCTTCTCCTATTCTGTAGGTTGTCTTTTAGTTTTGTTGACGGTATCTTTTGCTGTGCAAAAGCTTCTTATCTTTTTTTAAAAATTTATTTATTTATTTATGATGGTCACAGAGAGAGAGAGAGAGAGAGAGAGGCAGAGACACAGGCAGAGGGAGAAGCAGGCTCCATGCACCGGGAGCCCGATGTGGGATTCGATCCCGGGTCTCCAGGCTCGCGCCCTGGGCCAAAGGCAGGCGCCAGACCACTCCGCCACCCAGGGATCCCCAAAAGCTTCTTATCTTGATGAAGTCCCAATAGTTCATTTTTGCTTTTGTTTCTCTTGCTTTCATGGATAAATCTTGCAAGAAGTTACTGTGGCCAAGTTCAAAAAGGGTGTTGCCTGTGTTCTCCTCTAGGATTTTGATGGAATCTTGTCTCACATCATTGTCTTTCATCCATTTTGAGTTTATCTTTGTGTATGATGCAAGAGAGTGGTCCAGTTTCATTCTGCATGTGGATGTCCAATTTTCCCAGCACCATTTATTGAAGAGACTGTCTTTTTTCCAGTGGATAGTCTTTCCTCCTTTGTCGAATATTAGTTGACCATAAAGTTGAAGGTCCACTTCTGGATTCTCTATTCTGTTCCATTGATCTATGTGTCTGTTTTTGTGCCAGTACCACACTGTCTTGATGACCACAGCTTTGTAGTACAACCTGAAATCTGGCAGGTTGTGATGCCCCCAGCTATGGTTTTCTTTTTTAAAATTCCCCTGGCTATTCGGGGTCTTATTTCAAGTTTTTATTTAAGTTCTAATTAGTTAACATATAGTGTAATATTGGTTTCAGGAGTAGAATTTAGTGATTCATCACTTACATGTACATCCAGTGCTCACCACAGCAAGTGCCCTCCTTAGTACCCATACCCATTTAGCCCATCCTCTGCCCACCTCCTCTCAAGCAATTCTCAATTTGTCCTCTATAGTTAATAGTCTCTTATAGTTTACCTCCTTCTCTCTTTTTTCCATTTCCTATATTCATCTATTTTGTTTCTTAAATTCCATATATGAGTAAAACCATATGGTATTTGTCTTTCTCGGACTGATTTATTTTGCTTAGAATAATATACTCTGTCCATACCTTTGCAAATGATAAGATTTCATTCTTTTTGATGGCTAATATTCCATTGTGTGTGTGTGTGTGTGTGTGTGTGTGTGTATCACTTCTTCTTTATCCATTTCTCAGTCGATGGATAGTTAGGCTCTTTCCATAGTTTGGCTATTGTTGATAATGCTACTATAAATACCAGGGTGCACGTGCTCCTTCAAATATGTATTTTTGTATCCTTTGGGTAAATACCTAGTGCTGCAATTGCTGGATCATGAGGTAGTTCTATTTTTAACTTTTTGAGGAATCTTCATACTATTTTCCAGAGTGACTGCACCAGTTTGCATTCCCACCATCAGTGTAAGAGCGTTCCCCATCTCTGAATCCTTGCCAACATCTGTTGTTTCCTGTGTTGTTAATTTTATTGATTCTGACAGGTGTGAGGTGGAATCTCATTATAGTTTTGATGTGTATTTCCCTGATGATGAGTGATGTTGAGAATCTTTCCATGTCTGTTAGCCATCTGAATGTCTTCTTCGGAAAAAGGCCTGTTCATATATTGTGCCCATTTTGTAACTGGATTGTTTGTTTTCTGGGTGTTGAGTGTGATACGTTCTTTATAGATTTTGGACAATAACCTTTCATCAGATATGTCATTTGCAAATATCTTTTACCATTTTGCAGGAAGCTTTTTAGTTTTGTTGATTGTTTTCTTCACTGTGCAGGAGCTTTTTATCTTGATGAAATCCCAATAGTTCATTTTTGCTTTTGTTTCCCTTGTAGATGTAAAAAAGTTTTTAAAAAGATTTTTATTTATTTATTTGACACAGAGAGGGAGCACAAGCAGGGGGAAAGTCAGAGGGAGAAGCAGATTCTCACTGAGCAGGGAGACCAATGTGGGGCTCAATTCCAGGACCCTGGGATCATGACTTGAGGTGAAGGCAGGTGCTTAACAGACTGAGCCACCCAGGTGCCCTAATGTAAACATTTTAAATAAAATATTAACAGATGGAATTAGTAATATATAAAAGGAATTACACATTGTGATGAAGTGAGGTTCATTCCAGGGATGCAAGTCTAGTTCCATATTTGAAAATCAGTTAATGTAATCCACTATATTAACTGGCTTAGGAAGAGAAATCACATGATCATATCATTTACTGCAAAACATTTTTTCTGGGCAGCCCGGGTGGCTCAGCAGTTTAGCTCCGCCTTCAGCCCAGGGCCTGATCCTGGAGACCCGGGACGAGTCCCACATCGGGTCCCTGCGTGGAGCCTGCTTCTCCCTCTGCCTGTGTCTCTGCCTCTCTTTCTGTCTGTATCTCTCATGAATAAATAAATAAATAAACAAAACCTAAAAAAAAAAAAAACCAACAAAACTTTTTTTTCACAAAACGTAACACCCATTCATGATAAAAACTCTCAGAAAAGTAGAAATAGAGAGAAGCTTTCTCAATTTCATAATATCTATAAAAACCTACAACTAACATTATACTCCGTGGTAAAAGATTGAATTTTTCCTCCTTAAGATTGGGAACAAGATAAGGATTTCTCCTTTTATCATTCATATTCAACATAGTATTGGAAGTTCTATCCAGTGCAATATGGTGAGAAAAAGAAATAAAAGACATATAGAACAGGAGGGAAGATATAAAACTATCCCTGTTTGCAGATGATATGGTTGTCTATACAGAAAAATCCCAAGGAATCTTAAAAATCTCCTAGAACTAATAGCTGAGTTCAGCAAGATCATAAAATACAACAACAACAACAAAAGCCCCTCAAAACCCAAACTATTTATTTCTTTATATTTCTTTAAAATAAAAATTATTTACAATTAAAGAAAATGAAATACTTAGAAGTAAATCTAACAAAACATTTACATGACTTGTGTGCTGAAAACTATACAATGGTGATGAAAGAAATCAAAGATATACATAGAGAGATACACTGTGTATAAGGATAGAAAGATTTGACATAGGGAAGATGTCAGTTCTCCCCAAACTGATATACAGGTTTATCTGCTACCAAAAACCCAGCAAGATTTTTTGTAAACATAGACATGATGATTCTAAAATTTATATGAAAAGACAAAGGGACTAGACTAGCCATAAACAATTTGAAAAGGAAAAATAAAATAATAAGAGTCACTCTAGTGGGTTTCAAAGGTTATTTATATAGTATAATACTCAAGACTATCTGGTATTGATGGAGGTATAGACATGTAGGTCAATGGAACAGAACAGAGAATCCAGAAATAGCTCCACACAAATATACTTAATTGATTTTTGACAAAAATACAAAAACAACTCAATAGAGGAAACAGCATTTTCATCAAATGGTGCTGGAGCAACTGGATATCTGCAGGCAAAAAAATGAGCCTCAACTTAAGTCTCAGACCTTATATAAAACTTAATGCATCGTGGACCACAAACTTAAATGCAAAGTGTAAAAGTAGATAACTTTTAGGAAAGAAACAGAAAATCTTTGGGATCTTGGATTAGGCAAAGATCTTAGACTTGGCCCCCAAATCATAATCCATACAAGAAAAAATTGATAAATGGGACATCATTAAAATGAAAAGGAATTGCTCTGCAAAAGGCCTTGTTAAGAAGATGAAAAGAAAATCTTGAGTGGAAAAACATTTATGAACTACTATCTGCCCAAGGACTAGTATCTAGAATATATAAAAAAACTGTCAAAGCTCAACAATAGGAAAAAAAATCTAATTAGAAAGTGAAGAGGATATAGAGATAGCTGATAATCACATGAAAAGATATTCAACTTTATTAGCCATTACAGAAATGCAAATTAAACATATCAGAATGGATAAAATAAAAAATAGTGACAACACCAAATGCTGGCAAGGATGAGGAAGAACTGGATCACTCATATTTTGTTGGTGAGAATGTATTTTGGAAAACCATTTGGCAGTTTCTTAAAAAAATGAAATATGCAACTACCATATATCCAACAACTGGACTCCTGAATATTTATGACAAGAAATAATAGTATGTTCACAGAAAAGCCTGTACATGAAAATTCATATTTTTCATATAAGCCCCAGACTAGGAACAGCCAGATATCCTTCAATGAGTGAATGGTTAAACAAATTGTACACATCCATACTGTGGAACTTTAGCAGTAAAAAATGAATGGACTATTGGTGCACACAATGACCCAGATGAATCTTCAGAGAATTATAATGAGAGTAAAAAAAATCCAATCTCAAAAGGTTGCATACCATCTGATTTCTTTTACAATAATGTTCTTAAAATGACAAAATTATAGAAACAATGAGTAGGTTGTTGGTTGCCAGGAATCAGAAAGGCATGTGGTAGGTGGAGATGGGATAGGATAGAAATGGGTGTAGGTATAAAAGGGCCACATGGGGGATCGTTGTGGTGATGGAAATATTCTCTGTCTTTACTCTATCAATGTCAATTCAGTGGTTGAAATCCTGTACTATAGTTTTGCAAGATATTACTATTGAGAGAAACTGTGCAAGGTGCATATGGACCTTTCTGCATTATTTCTTATGTCTATATGTGACTCTATAATTGTCTCAAAATAATGAGAAAAAAGAGAGGGACATTTACAGGACAATTGGAGAATTATGAATTATGACTGGATTTTGTAATGTTTTAGTTTTAAAAGATTAGTCTACTCTTACAAGACCCGTATTGAAATATCTACTGATGAAAGAATGTATCCGGAATTTGCTTCAGAGCAATCCAGAATGGGGGATAAGCAGGTGAGAGTCTCCTGGGAAAGTGTAAAAGCATGAATAGATCATTGTTGGAGCTAGATGAGAAGTGTATGGGGTTTCTTAACATCATACATTATACTTGGTCATGCAGCATGGAGCTGTGGGAGCCAGTGCAACATGGTGGTTAAGCCATTGTCTTCAGAGACTGTTGGACCTTGTTTGAACCTTGGCTCTGCTACATATTAGCTATGTGATTTGGGAAAATTTATTTAACCTCTCTATAAAATGTGATACTATCTCAGGATAGTTGTATAGATAAATGAGATTGCCAAAGAGAAGCAGGGTGAGAAAAGGAAAGGTCTTCTCTCAAGGGATGAGAGAAGGAGGGATGTCAATGCAGGAGACAGAGGAGTTGTTGGAGGTGGAGACCCAAGGTTAGGTTGGGCAATGTCTTGTGTCTTGGAATGGAAAAGAGGCCTCAAAAGAGTTTTAAGAAGTTGAAAACTGATAACCATCAGATTTGGTGTTCAGGAAGTCATGGTGCTGACAGTAGCTTGGGTTCAGTGATGAGGGTGGGCCCAGAAGAAGGTATTGAGAAGTAGATGGGGAAAAAGGGTGTGATCACCACTCCTGACCTTGATGGGATGGTATGGAAAGACAACTCCAGAGGGAAAGAACACTAGGGGAGTTCAAGAGCAAGAAAAAAACTGGAGAAGAGAAAAGAGATGGAAAATAAGAAAGGAGGTACAGATTAGGTGGTCTTATCATAAGGGGGACCAGGAGTCCAAAGATTATGGTGGGAGGGCAGTTGCTCTTTGATACAGATTGGAATTGTTACTAAGACTGTTTTATCTGCCCCTGATATTTCCTCTCATCCTTTATTTGATACTCATTTGAATAGCTATTTAAAAAGAGAGAACATTATAGGACATTGGGAATTATGAGTGCTAACCAGATTTTTTAATGTGAGGGTAGGATTATAGTTTTGTTTTAAAAGGTTAATTCTTGGTTTTCATAGATTGGTACTAGGATATTTATGGGTGAAATGATATGTCTTGAATTTGCTTTGGACCCTGAAGAAAAAGAATATTTTGTTTTCTGGAGAGAGGTTTTGGAATCATAGTGCCATATTGACATGTGTACACTTATTATTCTCTTGTGTACACTTACTATTTATTAGGTTTCCTCATGCAGAATATGCCATGCTAATGTTGGCCCTTTACACAGTGCTTTCTTATGTGTGGATGTATGTGTTACCTCTCCAGAGTGACTAGTCTGTGACTGACTCACCAGCACCCCCTCTAAAGGCATCTGTATTCAATCTGGAAATCCCTGGAGAGAAAAGTTTCCTTATCTGTGGGTGTGAAGCTGTGGGTGCTTACCTAGTCACCAGGGTCTGAAGGACTCAGGTAATGAATGAGTCCTTTGAGGCAATCTTTGTCTGAGAGCTGCAGCTGACTCCTCTCAATCCTCTCTATCAAGGCTGAACTTTTCCAGAGGACATTTTCTGTGTCCTAAAGCAGCCACATCCTCTCCAAGCTAAGGACTGGGTGGGCTTCTAAGCTCAGCTTCTCATTTAATGTGAGGATGCAAGAGTCCAGGTTGAACTCCCCAGCAACTCCACCTGCACAACCAGCAGCCTGCCCACCAAAAGTCACCCAACCAACTCATCATGCCACATGAGGGATGACCATGTGGAGGCCCAGACTGAGCAGAAACTCATAATGCATAGGAAGGCTTAAGCAATGGGGCTAATCTTTATTGAGGTGAGCACATTCATGTTAGCTGTTCACAATGATCGCAAATCGTCTAGTTTTAAAAAACTTCCTACTTCCATACAGCTCTGTATACAGAAAGTGATAAAAATATATTGTACAATGAACAATTTCTACCTTAAAAGTATCATGATAGTCCATAAATTTGTCAATAGACAATGCAAAATACTATTTACAACAAGATAGATTCTTTGTAAGTTCAAAATTTAGATACAGCATAACTCTAAAACTAACATCATATGTTTTCCCAGGTAAGAAAGACCAGTCATTATAAAAATACTTTATATAAATTCAAAGTCAGAACTAAAACATTCAGTCCTTTAAAAATATTTTTTTCTAGTCAAGTATCAATTTCTAGATAAATGTTCTTTATCAAAACAATTACACACTTAAATTTTCAGGAAATACCTAGTATGTCAGACAGTCCACTTAAACATGTTAAAGCACAGTTCTAATCCTGTCTTAGTTTTCAGAGATGGACCACATATTTGATTATGTTTCATATCAATGGAACAATTATTCTACAAAAAGTTAAGTATCTATGTATTATGAAAGTATTTATAAAGATGAAGTCTTCAGCCTAGAGACGGGACTTTCAGGTGGGACCTGCCTTCAGAAGGCACCACTTTTGTTATGAAGCAGCTACATAGTGCTTTGAAATGTTTAACTTGGAAAGCCTGTGATGGCATTTTGACCACTGTCTGAAATCAGCTCATTCATTTCATTTTGCTTACTCTCTTTTAGGGCATGATTGGGGTGATTTCTTTGTGTCTGTGTTCTTTTTGATCTCCTAAAACATACTTTCAGCAGCAGGTAACACAATTCCGCCACATTAAGCAGCATGCAAATCACAGATGCAGAAATCATAAAAATGGTAAACACGGTTTTCTCAGTAGGTCTAGAGATAAAACAGTCTACAAGGTTGGGGCAAGGGTCAATCCCACATTTCAACACCCAGGGCAGGTGGTACCCATTGTAAAGGAAGTAAAACACATACATAAAGGATGCTTCAAAGATGATTCGGAAAAAGATGCTGCTGGTGTACGTCCACCACAGGGACCCCTCTATCCGAACCTTCTGCTTTTTAATGTCTTCTAAGTCTTTGAATTCATTTCTTTTCTCTCCTCGCCTAAATTTGCGGGCAGTCTCATGTCTGTAGTAGGCGACATGCATCGCGACCAGCAGGGCTGGGGTGGAGACAAAGATGAGTTGCAGAGCCCACAGCCGGATGTGAGACACAGGGAAAAAGTGGTCATAGCACACATTTTTGCAACCTGGTTGCAGAGTGTTGCAGACAAAATCTTCCTGTTCATCGCCCCACACTTCTTGAGCAGCCACTACAAGGATCATGACACGAAAAATGAAGATGACGGTGATCCATACCTTCCCGATGCTGGTGGAGTGTTTGTTCACACCCCCGATGAAAGTGTGTAGAGTACCCCAGTCCATCGTGTTGGCTTATTCCTAAACAGACAAAAATTAGCAAAGGTTAACCAATGGAAAGTTCCTTTGATTTTATAAAATAGTATAATTATATTATAGACTCAAGCAAATTTCTCTTAAAGTATGCTGCAAAGGGTGCCTGGGTAGCTCAGTCGGTTTAGCATCTGCTTTTAACTCAGGTTGTAATCTCAGGGTTCTGGGATGGAGCCCCAAGTTGGGCTCTTTGCTCAGCGGTGAGTCTGCTTCTCTCTTCCTCTGCCCCTATCCCCCTCCCCTTTGTGCCCTCTCTCTCAAGTAAGTAAAATCTTTTAAAAAAACAAGTATGGTGTGATATCTTATAACCTAGGTGGCTAGTAGGTTTTCTGGTAGGGAAGGCCCTCTCTAAAATCATTCTAACATATTTGAACCAGAAATAACTGTTGCGGGGTGGGGGTGGGGGGTTCAGATCATCCTGATTCAACTGAATTCAGGTTATATGTTAGGTTGCTGCTTGACATTAATCCAGGAAGTCAGATAAACAAGTAACATTTCCCAATTTTCTTTTAAGCACCATGCGTCTAAGTACTGCATCAGTTTCATTTTGCCCAAGAGATCACAGAAGTCCCACAATAGGTCTTATTCATTCAATGGCTTATCGAAGACAAAAAAAAAAAAAAAAAAAATCACTGGAATGACATAATGTGTAACTAGTGGACTAGAAAGGGGTAAGAGACCCCAATACTTGCTAGTTTACACAATATATTTATGTTTTCTAGTTGGAATAACATCATTTGCTGAAATCATGTGCTCTTAAGGAGGCATAATGTCACACACTACAGAAAGGCTCCCTTCTGAATGAGAATCACAAGCTTTTACAAAAAGCGCTCTGTGGCTCTCCACGGTAACCAGGGCCACTGCTAGCTTTCCCTCCCTAGTCCTGCACCCCTAGAGCCATGGACGAAGGAACCAGCAGTGCAGAGCCTCTTCCTACTAATGCACTGATTTAACATCCTGAGAGAAAACATTCTTGACTCCCACAGGAACTTTTGCTACAATTCGAACAGATGCCTTCTTACCCTACATTGCCATAGAAGACTAGAGAATTAATCAGCATTTGGATAAAAAGAAAGAAAAGAAAGAAAGAAAGAAGAAGAAAGAAGAAAGAAAGAAAGAAAGAAAGAAAGAAAGAAAGAAAGAGAAAGAAAGAAAGAAGAAAGAAAGAAAAAGAAAGAAAAGAAAGAAAGAAAGAAAGAAAGAAAGAAAGAAAGAAAGAAAGAAAGAAAGAAAGAAAGAAAAGAACTCTGAGAATCTTTTGAAAGTGAAGACCTTCTCTTCAGAAAAACAGGCTCACACAATTGTCAAACCTTTTAGGGGATGAGGGAGCCGCCAAAGTCCTTTCATCAATCTGTCTTAGGGAGACTTTCTTGTATTTGACTGCATACCGGGGGCAGGCTTCTCCTCAGGCTGACCCTTGACTTCCCCAGGCCCCATGTCCTGCCCACAGCTCTGCATCACACATGTTGCTCTTCGAAGCAACTGGGTAAATGAAGGCAGGCTCCGTTCCTTCAGGAGTGCTCAGCACTGAGTCTCTGGATGAGGTGCTAATGTGTGCCCCAGAAGCAAGATCCTTTGTTGACACTAATAAAGTCAGCCAGTCCTGTATTACGAAAGGTAGACTTCCACTTTAGTTGGCTTTCTGAGAAATTCATTTTTGCCCTTTGGTTTTTGAGACATCACCTTTTTCTCAGAAAGACATATAGGCCTAAGGAAACAATGCCATCATCCACATTACATGTGTGTGTGGATTCCTTTTCTGTCTGAACTGGGCAGTGGAAGTAGGGGGCACATGCTATTGAGGGTGAGGGAAGGGCAAGCAGAGGCCTAGCTAGAAATTTCCACATCATGAGTTTCTTCCCTGCCTTCTCTTACCAAAGCATATAGAGGCCAATTATAGGAAAACCCCTCCTTGCCACCACATTGCCAAGCCAAGTAAATAACAATCACCAAGACTCCCATAAGCATTTATTGCCTACTGTATACAGATGTTAACTATTTCATCTTTGCATCCCAAGGCACAGTCCAGTTCCCAGCACTGAGCAGGTTCTGAACAGAGCTGCAGAGCAGATGGGGGATGCGGGGGGGTGGGGTGGGGGGGTGGGTGGGTGGGGTGTTGCAGCAAGAGGCACAGGGGAGAGCTTCCAGAGATGCATTCCCATCCTATGAATTTGAAGGTGTTAGATTGCAACTATGCAAGGAGGAAGCACATAACATCTTAACAAGAAAAAAATGAGGAGGACACAATGTGGCTGTACTTCTGCAACTGTACTTGCACTTGATTAACGGAGTCACCAGAAGACAGGATAATTAGTGATCATGGAATTTCACAGATGCTTATTTTTTCCTTGAATAATCCCTAAGAAGGAGTCAAAAAACAGCACTTAACAAACTAGCACCCTCAGACTATTCAGGGCTCCCAGACCCTGCAGGCCAACACCAAAGCAAAGGAGGTGGAGTTGGGAATAAGGAACTGGAGAAATAGTTTTGAAAGATTTAGTGCATATACCAGCCTATTCCTACTGCACTGGCCGGAAAGAACTGAAGGACTTTGAAATGTTTATAGATCTTAAAAGTTGTTCAAATGTCATGGAGCATGAAACGTTTTAACACAGAATATGACAAGAACATTTGAATTCTTAAATCCAAACTAAAATTGAGCTGAAAGCTTACATTGTGGCAGAAATGAGAAAATGCTAATTATGATTTTAATTTAGCCTAGGCTTTAGGGAAGCATATTAATTTTTTTCAATGAAAATGAAAAGACAAAAAGAAAAAAAGAAAAAGAAAATGAAAAGACAGGTAGAATTACATAGCTAAAGACTTGAAAAGGGGGTTGGGGTGGAAACAAGAACTCCTAAGTGTGTCATACAGTTCTGAGGCCATCAGCTAAGGGATGGAGAAACTTCCAGGAGCACTGAGGAGCTCAGATTTTCAAGCAACAAGAAAAGGGAAGACAACCCTGGTTGCCACACACAAGAGAAGGGGCCCAAGTTTGCAGCAACGATGTCAAAATATTTAATCACTATTTAGGCCAAAAAATAAAATAGAATAAAAAATGTGAAAAAGAAAGAAAAGTAAGATATTTGAGCCAAAAGAAAAGAATGGGGTGGGCACGATGCTTCTTGTGCTCTAGCACAAGGCATAATTTTAACTGATAACAGAGAAAAGGCAGAGACTCTTCCCCTACTTTATCAAAGAGAAATTCTTTAAAAAATTATTTCTAAAAGCATGGTACGAGAGGTGTGGAGCCAGTGTCTACCTTCTGAGAAAGAGATTTTTAAAGTCTACAGTAAGTGTATCTTTGATTTTAAAAACTCATCTTGGGGAGTGCCTGGGTGTCACTGTTGGTTAAGTCAGAGGCTCAGGTTTTATCTCAGGGTGATGAGATTGAGCTCAGCGCTTAGCTCAGAGTCTGCTCGTATTTCTCTCATCTCTTCCTCTGCTCCTGCCACTCTCTTTCTCTAAAATATATAAATAAATCTTTTTAAAAAACTCACCTTGGATAATATGAATTATACAATAATTTTTAGTCTATAATGAAAGTCATTACAATAAATTTTCTTAATTGCTGCTGCTCCATCCTGGAAGCATTTCAGGAGGTAGGAACACATACATCTTAATGGTTAAACATATTTTACACAGCTATTCACCTAGGGGGAAAATCCTATTTGTTGATAAAGATGTTCTCCCAATAAATATTCCCCATTGCAATTTGGTTTAAGTGTCCAATCAGCAAGTTTTTGACTTATCAAAAAGAAGTTCACATTTTCTCAAACCCTCCAAAGTGCCGAGGATTTAAACTCCTCCACAGGTAAGAAGGCTGTTTTTCTCTGAGTTCTTTATCAACAGCCCTACCGAACAATGGCACACCTGTGGCCACCCATTACCTGCCTGTATAGCAAGCAAACCGAACAAGGTGAAAAAGGATAACTCAATCTGAATGAATTCGGAGAGGCCGAAGCCATGGGAGAGGTCAGGAGGGCAGAATTTCCCCACAAGAACATAGTCCTAGCTTTCTAGAAGCAGGATCCTTGACATCTGTGCCTTAGGGACTTTTCCTTCTTAAAAAAACAGGGACAATTATGATGTTAGTGGTTTTATTTCTTTTGACTTCTCTGGGTACCCAAATGACACATTCTGAAGTTCTATCAAAGTAGCAAAGCTGAACAGAAAATAATCTATTTTTACAATACCTTTGACTTCCATTAAAAATCAGCAATTTCCCCCCCTTCCTTTTAAAGGGAGAAAAAGAGATGCCTAAGTCACTAAGAAAAATGAGTGATTAAACCCAAATACAAGTGTGTCCAGCCTACTGGTCACTCAAGACAATGAGGCTAAAGACAAACCAGCTGATCTGCAGTATTAAAGGCCCCATTACATATCACCGTAGAAATGACAAGAAGCCCTGTTCTGCACACTCTCCATCATTCCCTTGCCAGAACTGCGCTGCAGGGAAGTCACTCCGTGAATGTGACCCCATGTTTCCTCCAGTGAGAGCTGCTCTTTTGATTCCTTTGTCTAGTACACATCCTGAGGATCTTAGGCATGGGTCCCGTGTATCATCGTCCATGCGCTAAGAGCAGAAGGACAACTTGCCTCACAACTACTGGGAGTCAGTCAGGGAAATGGACTGCCCCAAGCTTTCTGACCCTTCGCTGCAGTCACCTGCCCCCAGGACGCTCTTCCCCCTTGAGGGGCCCAGAAGAGGAAGGAGCTGACAGAGGGTAGAAGATTCAACAAGTTGGAAAGGAGGATATTTGGCTCCACTTGTTCTTCCTGACCTTGCAGTAGGTTGAAGCCACTTGTGGCTTCTTCTCTCTGGGGGAAGAGACTGCTCACTGGCCCAACCCTCCCCAGCCTCTCCCTATAAAAACATAACTCCTGGGGTAGCGTTCCATCAACATTTTGGGTGTAGAAGATTTGAAGGCTGAATGCTCTGAAAATTCCTTTCCAAAACAACTGCATCCGTTGGAACTCTTTGCAGTTAGTATTAGTAAGCAAAATACCTCCTTTCTCTCAGGCTTCAAGCTGGCCTGCAGCCAATGGGAAGAGCTTTTTCAATAAAAAGTAAAATATTAACTGTTTCTTTGCAAACAGAGAAGTTAACTGGTGCCCCTCTGGCTCTCTTTTAGGGAAAGAATACATTTGCCTAGCTTCTGTAGTCTTGTCTCCATACAAGAATGTGATTATACTTTGGGGTACCTGGGTGGCTCAGTGGGTTAAGCCTTCAACTCGATTTTGGCTCAGGTCATGATCTCAGGATCATGATCTCAGAGTCCTGAGATGGAGCCCTGCCTCCAGCTCCTGCATCTGGCTCTGTGCTACTGAGTGTGGATCCTGCTTAAGATTCTCTCTCTCCTTCTCCCTCTGTCCCTCACCTGCTTGTGCTCTCTTTCTCTCAAAAAAAAAAAAAAATGTGGTTACACTTCAAGTTACAAAGGTAAACTGTCTTTGGTTTCGTGGTACAACTAATGCTGGTGAATAACTCCATGTTGCATTCTTGATACTAAAGCTCCAGTCAGGAATACTTAGCTCTAAGAATAAGTAAACCATTGATCTTATTTCTGATGATACACACAGCATTATGAAGATAGAGTGTCCTTCCTTTGTACACTTCAAATAATTTAAGTAACAAAATTTCTTGATTGTTTTAAAACTTAAGAATTTAATCATAACCAATTTACTTAATGATGCCATTTTAGTTTCACTGATGACAGAACCAAAACTAAAGCTTTAAAATTATAGTGTTACCCCTTGGTAGACACCAAGAGGTGGAAAATGTCTTTCTAGGAAGTTCTATTGCCCTTTGGATGACTCTTTCAAACTTATTCATTGAATATTTGATATACTTGAGAACAAAACACATTCTTCATGGTTTCCACATTAGCTCTGACTAGTTGAGGAGTTTTATATTGATAAAAAAACAATGTCAAAGCAAAATAAGCACATTTGGGCCTTCCTTCCAAGGACTCACAGCTTATTGGCCTGGAGAAGAATTAGGCAGTGTTCCCTCCTCAAGGGCTTCAGGCTTTCTTCTACACCATTTGAGTGCCTAGAAGCCAATGTAGCACAGTAATGACATGAATATAATTCTTTGTGCAGTTTTAGTTCAGGGAGGATGTCACCTGTTGAGAGAAAAATAATAGATGTGACCATATTTCTTAAACTATGCCCTATGTGACTATTGTGTGACCTTTGTGGGTAGTTTTTCTTTATCTCCAGAACTGTTAGGAGGGAAGTCTAGAGACTACCAGCTTCCTGATGCTTCATACTTTGAATATTAATAAAATAAAAATAAAATCTTTAGTGTAGATTCTTTGCTACCAAAATAATAATAACAATATTACCCAACCCCAAACCCCAAGTCCATTCCTTGAGCAATTAAGAAAAAAAGTAAGGAAGTTTGAGAAACTGGATATGCTCCTCTTTCCCCTAAATCAGCAGTCTAAAAAAAAACAAAAAACAAACAAACAAACAAAAAAACTCAAACTCTTTACTCAAGAAGAATCTATGTCTATTGTCTCTAGAAAGCTCAGGTCATCCAAGGGACAACCTTATCTCTGATTTTTAAATTTAATGACTCAAAATTTCATCAATCGTCCTTTCAGAGTAACGGCTAGTGATAAAATGGATTTAGGATTTACTTACTTCTTCAAAATTAACTCAATAAAAATGAAAGAACTTTTTCTATGTCTGGAGTCTAAACATAAACATGGATAATTCATAGAGTTACATGTATTTCTTAATCCATTTAAGAAGTCAAAGAGTTAAAGCATTTTCCATTAAGCAGTCTCTGTCAAAGCAAACCTTCGTCCTTTCCAAATATTTCAGTCTAACTTGAGTTGAGTGACCATGAAAATAAAAAAGGAAAAGGTGCTCAGTGGAACCCAGTTCCATTCTCACGGTTCAAGCAAGTAAAACAGAAATCTTAATAAATCATAATGCAGCCATTGGACAGATTACGTCCTCATGGCCAAGAAGCTTGTGTTGAAAATTATTTTCCCACAATTTTATTCTATTTAAGATTTTAACTAATGTCTACAAACCACTCATAGCTCCTAGAATATTCAGTTTGAATCGAAGATGCATGGTCAAGGGTTTGCAAGTAGAAATTTTCCTTTCACCCTTACTGAACTGTTTGTTTAGTCAGACCTGCAGTTCTTTTCTTTCTTAAAGCTATTGTAATTCAGAAGAAAAACGTCAGAAAAGGAAAATAAAGTCACTGTTACCTGCACCAGGATTGGCTTTAAAATAAAACCCAAGTGAAGCAGCGGGTCTGACTAGTGTCTTCCCAGTCTGGGTCACTGCTGGGAAGGTGCTGGGGAACCCTGCTCCCCGCCCCCTCACCCCAGGCTACAGGGTGTTGATGTTCTCTCTTCATAACTTCCTTCTCCCCTCCTTGGCAGGGCTCAAACAACACCCCCAAAGACTTTGCCTGATCCAAACAACAGACAAAGCTCTCCACAGGAGCAGTTTTGAGCAGGATCCTGCAATTCTAAGGAAACTGCATTGGGGCAGGACATTCTCTTCTGGAACGCTGGTTAGATTCTACTAGAACTGGGGCAAGAAAATACTTCTATGGCATAAAGTCTACTGAAGGGAAAGGACAACGATGATTTGGCACTCCACTGATAGCAGGATTCCACCAAGGGGACACTGCGGTCCCCACAGGGGTGCACTCCAGGCGCGCAGAGCTGCATTCAGGCCACACTCACCTCAGGTTCAGTCCTGCGCTCCAGAAAGGGAGGCCAAGCCAGTCAGAACCCTCGAAGCCAGGTAACACCTGGGACTGCTCTCTGTCACTAGACAGGAAGTACCTTCTGGTGCCTCCACCTCTTAACTGAGATGTGTCACCAATGACAATTACTATTGTCCAGTAATAGTCCAGTAATTGTATTATTGTCATTTGCGTTTCCCAAGTTCCTTGGGCATCCATCATGCAGCCAGACGGGTCAGTTCTGCCTGTGACTCGTCCCCTCGCCCGGCGGAACCAGCTTTCCTTTACCAAATCCAGGCCGGACTCGCAGTGTTCCATAAAAGCAAAGAAAATCCCAAACGCAGCAAAGGAAGTGGGAGAAAGGGGCACAGGTCCACACCCTCGCTCACACACACCATGCGGTATATTTATAAAAACCTGTTGTGCAGGTCGAAGGGGGACCATCTAGGGCAAAAGTCCAACCCGTCGGTCCTCGTTCCTCCGGCTGCGCAGAGGGCGCCAGGCAGCGCGGGGCCGAGCGCGGCGGGGCCTCGGCGGGCGCGGGAGGATGCGGATCCGCCGCAGATAAGGTTGCCCCAGGCAACCCCCGAGCGCGGCCACCCGGCCTCCCGCCGCCCCGCCACCCGAGGGCGACTGCGCCCCGCGGCACCGGGCCCACCTGTGAGCGGTGGCCAACGAGGGCGAGGGGGCGAGAGAGGCGGCCGCGGCGGGCTGCGGACCTCGCCGCTCGGGTGCCCGGAGGCAGCGGCCAGCGGTCAGGGGCCCGTGCCTGGCGCGCGCTTACCTGCTCGGCGGGGCGGCGGCGGGGTCCCGGGGTCCCGGGGTCCCGGGGGCGCGGAGCTCTCCGCGCAGGGCGGCGCCCTCGGCTGCAGCCGGGCAGCAGGTCGGCCTGGGCGCCCCGGCTTTCGGGCCGGTGTCAGGAGTGTGCGGTCGGTGCTCTGGCTCGGCTTCGGGTGCCGGCCTGGCTCCCACCTGCAGCGCCTTTTAACCGCGCCCCACCCCGCCTCTGCCCTGACGCTTCCCCGCGACTGCGAGAGGCGAGAGCGCGGAATTCCGACGCGCGCCCGCCCCGGGGCGCGGGGTGCAGGACTGGCCCTCCCTCGGGGGCGCGGAGAGAGAGGGCTGGACACCGGGCGCTGGGGGTGCAGGGCTGGCCCTCCCTCGGGGGTGCAGGGAGCTGGCCCCACCTGGTCCTGGAAGGATGGGGGGCCCGCTTCTCCTGCCGCTCCGAGGGTTCGCTGGCAGAGCCCGCGCTCCAGGTGGGAGGCCGCTCGACTGAGAACCGGGGTCTCCTGGGCAGGTGCCTTAGGGAAAGGGACCGAGCGAGTGGGTCCGCAGCCATTAGAGAAGTTCCCGAAGGAGGTGGACTCGTTGGAAACAGTGTTAGAGGCAGGTTGTGTTTTGGCCAGGACGCATCCTCCTTTTTTTTTTTTTTTTTTTTCTGGACACTGTCTCCTAGCCCTCTGGGTACCCGTGCACCGCCTTCTCCTAGAGAAGCCTGGAGGCACAGTGACTGTTGTTTTCTATTAATTAGTGACCATTAATGACCATAATGACAAGGTTATTTTTATTAGTTCCCTCCATCCTTTGACACCTCCTCCACGGGAAGCAGAGTGAGGCTTTGTTGGCTCGCCTGGCGCAGCACTTAAGGACCCCACTGGCGCCTTCCTTTCACAGACAGGGCTTCGATCACCTAGGGTAGGCGCAGGGGCTGGTGGGGTAGAAATATTGGGAGCTGTTTAGGGACCCGGCTGCACAGGTTCAAACCTGTTCTACATCAGACAAGAGGTGTATGACTTGCTTATTTCATAAAATTGGTTGGTGATTAAATGTTCCCACCTAAACCATACATACACTAGTTGTTGGGTCATATTCTCTCATACAACAGAGTTAGTGGTGGTTCTTAAAGTGTCTCTTTAAGGTCTTGAAAAATGAACCATGACTATAGAGATCTACCTCCCAAAATACTTTGAGGAGAACAAGATTCTCAGAGAATTGCCCTGCCTCAAATAACTATAAAAACACTTTGAGGGGCCCTGGAATGGCCTTGAATGTAAGGTTGGAGATATGCAAAAACCTGTTTTAGGCTTTTTCATTAGACATACTTGCTGTCTTCATGTAGCCTGTGCCTTGAATGTTCCATCAGCTTAAGGTCTGGCTGGTCCTCTCCTGCCCTCTTTCCTAGTCTTCTCCATCATTCCCCTCAAACAAATGTACCTGAGTTTGCATAGTAACATAATTCAATTATAATAGCAGACTGTAAACCTCTTTGGGAATTATAAACAGGTTAAGCCTTTTTGCATTCCCACCAACAACACTAGGTAAAGTACTTTGCACATAGTAGATGCTGCTCCATGAGTATTTGCATATTGCTTGGCAAAACCCAAGCAACATAGCAGATAATCCTGGAAATGGCTTTTGTTCCTAGAGCATGACTGTCCACATTCCCGCCCCTTACAGCTGCTTCCACACAGCACTGTGTTTGGGCATTTATATTCTGGACCAATGGAAGTTGTATCAGGACTCTCCCAGGAAAGAACTTTTGAACTAAAGTAGTCACAGAGAATGTGTTAGTTACCTTTGCTCAGGTGTCCATTTCAACACTGTGCAGAAGTATCCCTGTTCCTGTTCAGATGATCTATGGCTTTTCACTTTGTCATTTACCTCTTAATGTTTAATCCCCAATCAGTTTTCACTTATCAGATGGTCCCATTGCTGCAGAAATTTAATATGGATTATATAAATGTACAGACTTGTTGAGGTGTTCATTTGAAAACTGAAGTTAAAGATTTTACGCTGATGAGAACCAAAGGCATCTAGAGTGTTGACTGGGTTGTGAGCTGTGTGACAAACATGGAAAAGCCTTCCAGAGCTGATTACAGTCGTACTGTCCACTTAACAGTATCACACGATTCTGAAAGCTATGTTTTTCCAGTCCTGGTTGTAATCAATGTCGTGAAACTCATTTGATGGATATCTTCCCTCTGTCTCTCAATGATGATTTCCAGAAGCCATAAATTTAATCTGCACAAATTGTGGAGTGTGGATCTTTCTTTGCAATACCAGGAGATTTGGAGGGATGATGGTGAGATACTCTTTTGAAAATCTATAATTTCTCTGAGTGACCTCTCCTGCTTTTACATAGAGAACAAAGGAGACTCCAGCCCCTACTACCCACCAGTGCCCCCACTCCTCATACTCCTCCCTGTTGGCTGCTGGTACAGACTCACAGTCTAAGGTGGAAGTAGGGCACAGGGACTCTTCCTTGGAACTGACATAGTATCAGACACCTGGAAGGGAGAGAACTGTGTGCAACAAGAAGAGCCTATATTGAGCAGACCTATATTAGGCTGAGGACATGGAGGAGACAGTTCCCATCTCAAGAGTTTTCTAGTTTTATTTTTCAAATCTGTGTGCAAAAGTTATGTGAGATGTTGTTGAAAGGATAATATGATACTATACAGGTTCCTGGGAATCTACTTTTGTGGATCTTGGGTGAGCCCAGGAACTTTCATTTTTATCAATTATCTTGAGTATTGCTGATATAGGTGGTCTGAGAACCATACTTGGAAACATGCTAGTTATGGATCTTCTTCGCTTTTTGATTTTTAAAAAGATATCAGTTTTTATTTTTCCTCATGTATTTCATTTCATTTCCAGGATAGTTAATATACAGTGTTATGTTAGTTTCAGGTGTGCATTATAGTGATTCAACACTTCCATTACATCGAACCTAGAAACAGACTCTTTTTAAAAAAAACCAAAAAACTGGGATCCCTGGGTGGCGCAGTGGTTTGGCGCCTGCCTTTGGCCCAGGGCGCGATCCTGGAGACCTGGGATCGAATCCCATGTCGGGCTCCTGGTGCATGGAGCCTGCTTCTCCCTCTGCCTGTGTCTCTGCCTCTCTCTCTCTCTGTGTGACTATCATAAATAAATAAATAAAAATAAAAAAAAAACAAAAAAACATATTTATTGCGACACCTGGATGTCTCAGTCAGTTAAGTAGCTGCCTTCATGAGGCTTAGGTTATGATCCCAGGGTCCTGGGATAGACCTGCATCGGGCTCCCTGCTCAGCTTCTCCCTCTCCCTCTGCTGTTCTTCTTGCTTGTACTCTCTCTCTCTGTCTGTCAAATAAATAAATAAAATCTTTAAAAAGAGAGAGAGAGCTGGACCCTTAACTGACTGAGTCACCCAGGTTCCCGTAGAAACAGACTCTTCACTATATAGAACAAACTGGTGGTTACCAGAGGGGAGGTGGGTGGGGGATGGGTAAAATCAGTGATGGAGATTAAGGAGCGCACTTGTGATTTTTAATTATGGTAAAAACATATAACATAAACTCACCATTTTAAATTGTACAATGCATAGGACATTTAGTTCATTCATGGTGTTGTGCAACCATCACTACCGTTTAGTTCTATAATATTTTCATCACCCAAAAGGAAACCCAGGACCCATTAAACAGTCAATCCCCATTTCTTAACCCCTGGTTAACTACTAATCTGCTTTCTATCTCTCTGGATTTGCCAGTTCTGGGTGTTTCATGTAAAAGGGGTCATATAATATATGGTCTTTTGTGCCTGGCTTCTTTCATTTATGTTCATGTTTTCAGAGCACATCCATATGGGAGCAGTGTCAGTACTCCATTCCTTTCAATGAGTGTATATACCACATCTTATTTATCTGTTTTTCTGTTGACAGACCGTTTGCTTGTTTATGCCTTTTGTTTATTGCAAATAATGCTATTATGAACATGCATGTGCAAATTTTTGACGAACACTCATTACCAATTATTTTGAGTATAAATCAGAAAAGGAGTGGGACCACAGGGTCATGTGGCCGTTCTATGTCCAATTTATTGAAGAACTGCCCATTTCTATCTGTAGCTGCACCATCTTACCATCCTTCCACCAATGTCTGATGGTTCCACTTCCTCCACATCCTCACCAACACCTGTTATTTTCCTTTATCTTTTTAAGGTACAGCCATCCTGTGGGTGCTAGGGGATTATCTCATCATGGTTTTGCCTTCCTTTTCTCTGATGCCTAATGACCCTGAACATCTTTTCATATGCTTGTTGGCCATTTGTATATCATTGGAGAAATGTCTGTTCAATTATGGATATTTTAATATGGCAAGGTGATTTACAAATACTATCTCAACAAATAGAGAGTTCCTACAATGTGCAAAATGTAGGTGGCTGCCCAACTCTGGCAGTTCCATGTTCCCTGCGGATTTTGTTGTGATGAGGCAAGGACTTTTTTTTGGAGGATGAAATGTATGCTTGAAATGGCCAGTGAAGTTGGGAAGGGATGCAGCAACGTTCTCACCACGAAGCAGCCATCAAAAAGTATGCCTCCCTGTCCTTACACTTTCTGGCTATTGGCATCGGAAGCACTGCATTTTGCCTGAGATACAGTTACTACTCTGTCATTGTTCTGTAGTATCCCATGTTGCCCTTCAAGGGGATGAATTGAAAGACTACTTATGGTTTTGGTCCTTTTATTTACTTTTTAAATAATAAACCTTTTATTTTAAGACAGTTTTTGGATTTACAGAAAAATTTCAAAGATTGTACAGAGAGTTACCACATACCCTACCGTGAGTTTCCCCTAATACTAAAGTCTGACATTCGTATGATACATTTGTTACAATGAATGAACCAATATCGATATATTATTACTCATGAAAGTCCAGGTTTCCTTAGTTTTTATCTAATGTCATCTTCTATTCCAAGATCTGTATCTAGGAAAGCACATGACCTTTAATCCTATGTCTTCTTAGGCTTCTCTTGGCTGTGACAGTTTCTCTGACTTTCCTTTTTTCGATGACCTTGAAACTTTAGAAGAGTATTGGTCAGGTATTTAGCAGAATGTTCCTCAATTGAGGTTTGTCTGATGATTTCCTCATGATTGGATGGGGGTTATGTGTTTTGGGGAGGATGACCACAGAGGTTAATTGCCATTTTCATTACATCATATCAAAGGTACATTATAGTCAATATGATTTATTGCTTGGGATGTTAAGCTTGATCATCTGCCCAGGGTAGTGTTTGTCAGGTTTTGCCACTGTAAAATCACTTCCCTCCTTCTCCTTCTATATTATATTCTTTGGAAGGAAATCACCATGCAGCTTATAGTTAAGGGGTTGGGGGTTACGTTCCACCTCTTTGAGGCCGGAGTAGCTACATAATTATCTGTTACTCTTCTGTATGGGAACTCTGTCCCTTCTCCCCGATTTACTCATTTGGTCAATATTTGTTTATATTACCATGGACTCATGGATATTTATTTTATACTTTTGGATTACAATCCATAAATACTACCTTATTTATTGTTGTCCCAGTCATTTCAGCTTTGTCCAGTGGGATCTCTTTCATTTGATTCCTGTTTTCCTTTTGATATACACCCATCATTGTGGGCTTTTAAAAACAATTTCCTTCTAGCACTGCAATATGTTTAAGGCTCTTATTGTGTTTTTCTGTCCCAACCCTAGGATCCACCATTCTTCAAGGAGCCCTGCTTACCTGGATTGGAGAGCTCAGTGTCAGTGATCATGCTTCCTTTTTTGTTCTGTCTCCTCAACTGTGGGATCCCTGAGGGCAGGAGCCCTGGGTCTGCTGTTCATTGTTTTGTGTTCCTGAACAAGCACTAGTGCTGTGCCCAATCTGTTCTGGAGGCTCAGCAAGCATTTGTTGAATGAATGAGTAAGTTCAAGAAATATTTGTTGGGTCGATTAATTGAAAATACTAGGAAAAGAATCTGATGGGTGAAAATATGAGAAAAAGATTAGTTCCAAGATATAATCAGTGAGATGCCTGTGTAACAGATAGAGCTCTGCAGGAAGAATGGGGCATTGTGCTGACTTATTGTTCCTCTGGCCTGGGATTATAGAGGTCCTTATGGCAGAAGATGTCCAGAAGGCAGCATCTGGTTCTCACCTCTACAGAACCAGAAACAATGCTGTGAAGTTGTCAGACTTGGAAGAGATGGAATCATAGGCCACAATCCAACGTAACTATTTTCTGGTGGAGTGCCAAGGGACACTCCGTGGGAAGGTCCCCTTGGGAAACCCATCGATTCCCTCATATTGCCTTCTGGTAGCCTACAATTAGGACCAGAACAGGTGGATGCTTTAAGGATTATTTCCATCAGGTAGTGGAAGTCTGATAAATCAACCTCTGTAGAGTATCTGGCCTGCCATCTAGAGACAGGATCATTTCCCAAAGAAGTGTTAGATTCTTGGTCTTTTATTTTTTACTTTCTAAACTTCATGCAGAATATAGTTCTTATTTAAACATATCTTTATTTCTCATGTCATATCAAAATATGCCGAGTGGTTTTATAATTTTCTTTGAATACACATATCCAGACTGTTTCCTTTATCTTCTTTTTTTGTTTGCTTTTAACAAACTTTAATATTTCTAGGTTTTCTTTAGCAACTTATTAGTAGTTTCTTAGATTGGGATATTTCTGTGACAGATCAGTACTAATTTTAGAGTGACATGTTCATGACTTTAAATGCACATCTTGGGGTGACTTATTATAACCCTCTTAGTTCTGGTCACAGAAGAATATATTAAAATATGTATAATAATTATTGCATATAATATAATGTCATGCATAATATTATTTCACAACATAAGACATACAACACATACAAAAGCCAAATTCTGTCCTCCAAGGGAGCAGAGTGGGGAGGGCTCAGTGAGGGTAAAAAGCTTTGGGTAGAGCTTCATGGCCTGGGCAGGGGGTACAGAGCACTTGAGGTAGTTTGAGGGCAAGTACGTGTGTGTGGCAGCAGGATGAATGTGGTGTGTTCATATTATAGCAGAGACTGGCTAGCCTGGCTGGAGTGGAGTGCTTGTGTTGGGAATACATGGACATAGTGGTCAGGCAAGGCCAAAGTGTGTGCAGGAGATTATCAACCAGGAAGAAGAATTTAAACTAGTGTGAAATGAGGAAGAAGGAGCACGAAGCCACTTGGTGTGAACTGAATCTGGCAATTTTAATGAGGTGCATGTCATTATGAGTTAGTGTGATGCGACTGCCCAACAGCCATTGCAATTTTGGGCACTATCAGTGCAAGTTTGGTGTCTCGGTGAAGTGGATGCTTCTTCCTTCTTTACTAAGCTGCTGATCCCACCCGGTAGGAGCTGACAGATTTCTTTACAGGAGACATTTAAACTGTAAACAGAATGGGCAAGCAGTGGATTTCTATCAGAGAAGAAGTCAACAAGGGGCCAAATGACTCTTAGGTGCTGTCTGGATGGGAGATGGACTGAAGGTTTGCTAATGGAGAAACACTGGTAACATAGTCACCACTGGGGAGGAAAAAAATTGAGTCTGGAGGTTCAGTTTTGAGCTTGAATGATCTAGAGAACCATATTTCTCTTCCATTGACAAAAAGAGATGTTGGCAAAAGAAGCTGCCTTGGGATTGAATGGTGTCTGATGATGCTGACTGTGGAGTGTTGGTGGAATTGAATCAGTATATGGGCGCTGCTTGAAAGAGTGAATGCTATAAAAGAAGGAATTGGGTGGGAGAGAAGGCATAACTTCCAATATTCCTAGTCTCTTCTACTTTATTTTTTAATCTTTATTTTATTTTACAGTCAATATATCACATATTCATGGTGGGGGTGGATTAAGATTACTTGTAAAATCACCTCAAGCAAGATAACAAATAATTGTTAACTTTTTTGTGGTGGTTTCTTTTGACTTGCATACCACACACTAAATTAGGGTCTTAATAAGTTTCTTCTATATGCAGAAGCCTCTGCTTTGTTCCCATGTTCTTGGCCTGTTTATGGTGTTTGTTGCCCTTAACCACCCTTATCACAGCCCTTACTGCTGTACAGCACTTGCTTGTCTACTGGCTGGCTCCTCAGCTCCGCTGTTAGCCTTTAAAAGAGAAGTAACCTTGTTTACTGTAGCAGCCCTAAAGCTTTTCTCCCTTTGATAGGATACATCTGCTGGGAGGAAGACTGAACCACCCATGATAATTTGATCCATCAACTGGGCTAGATTACAGGGCCCAGATGTTAGAGCAAACATGAATCTGAACGTTTTGTTTTTGTTTTTTAAGACTTTATTTATTTGTTTGAGAGAGAGTGAAAGTGAGAGCACAAGTGGGAGGAGAGGCAGAGGGAGAAGCAGACTCCTCACTGAATGGGGAGCCTGACATGGAGCTCAATCCCAGGACCCCGAGATGATGACCTAAGCAGAAATCAGATGTTTAACTGACTGAGCCACCCAGGTGCCCCAGAAATGAACCAATTTGATTGATTTACTCCATCAACTATACAGAAAAGCAGCAGACATGGTTTGTACATTACATGAGTGGTAGTAAGGGTGGAAAAGGAGCAATGGGGCAGCCCCAGTGGCCCAGCGGTTTGGCACCACCTTCAGCCTGGGATGTGATCCTGGAGGCCCAGGATTGAGTCCCACGGCGGGCTCCCTGCATGGAGCCTGCTTCTCCCTCTGCCTGTGTCTCTGCCTCTCTCTCATTCTCTCTCTGTCTCTCTGTCTCTTTCTGTCTGTCATGAAAAAATAAATAAAATCTTAAAAAAAAAAAAAAAGAAAAGAAAAGGAGCAATGATACAAAGATAACGTAGGCATGGGTTCTGTCCTGAAGTGTCTTCACAATTAAGGAAATGATGGCAAGAGAGGTAAAAACAGGTGCATATACAAGTGTAACAGAGGGAGGGCTGCACATAGAGCATAGGAGAACAGGGCAGAGGGACTGGGGAGAGTACATGAGGGAAGATCCTCTCCAGGAGTACATGGGGAAAACAGGGTTCAAAGAACAATTGTGGAAAAGCAAGTCCGTGAAAGATGGATAGGATTTTGACCTCAGTTAGGAAAAGTGCAGGACAGTTTGGAAAATACTGAATAGACAGGAGTGGATGGTAAATAGGGAGTCAGAAACAAGACTGAATTCCCAAATCTAGGGTTTCTCTCCTAACATTCAGCCACACTTCAGCTATAATGTTTCAGCTGAGCTTCAGTATTGCTTCAGAGAAGACACTCTGAGTGCTGGGTGGGATTAGAGAAAATGCAGGAAGATGGGAAAGAGGGCCCCATAAGGAGTGAGGGAGGAGCCTCCAGATCCCTCTGCTTTCCTGCTTCCTAAAAGTTCCAGTAATAGCAATGCAATCCCTCTCTCTCCTTCCCAGCTAAATCCAGCCACACTTCAAGGATGATATAGTAATAATGTTTTTATCATTTATTAATAAATAACCACAGAATAGGCATTATCTCTACCTTCCAACAGTCCCACAAGGCAGGGAATACTGTCCTTAGGAAGGCACTGGTTATTTGTGAGGCCTCCCAGGTAGGTGCCAGAGCTAAGATTCAGACTGAGTATAATTCAGTCTGCAACTTCATAATTGTTCCCTACAGGCTGCCACCGTTGAACGCACCATCGTGGAAGCTCCCCTCAGTCTCCACTCATCTACTCTCTCTTGCCCCTACCTACCTCACTCTCAATGCTGCATTTCACTACTTCTCTGATGGTGATTTTCACTTTCCTTCTGCTCTTCATTGCATAGCTGTGGTGTGAGCTGTCAGCTGGCTAGTCAGGGCTCTGAGTGCTCTCTAAGCTATCCTGGCTTTGGAAGACCTAACTAAATCACAGCCCTAGCTTTTACTTTTTATGAATCCTGGACAAGTGAACTTGCCACCTTAAGAATGTGAAGGTGAAATGTGGTAACAGATAAAAGTTCCTGGTAGGACCTAGCACCTGGGCCAGTGCTCAGAGAAAGCTGATTTCTCTCCTTCCTTCTCTTTCTCCTTCTCTGTTTTATTCTCTTACTCTTTCCTCCTCAGTAAAGTGGGGATGTTTCAGCATCTCAGAATTGTTGGGATCTTAAATGAGACCATGTATCTGAAAGGACAAGCACAGTGCCTGGAATGTAATAATATCTCAATCTTTGCTCCACACCATTTTGAACAACATTTTGCACTCAGCAAAAAAAAAAAATGTCAACAGTTGACAATCTGCTTTCATGTCACATTCCCTCTCCCTTAGCTGGTTCTCTCTTGTCTTGCCAGGTTGTGATTTGATGGAGTTGTTGCAATGTGAGTTTGGGGAGATAGTGTCTAATCTCAGCTGGGATGGTGCTTGTTTGAGGTTTGGTGGCCTGTTTGTTTCTGGGATCCCTGTTGTGTCAGTCAGTGCTTGGGCTCTTTGGAACTAGCTTCTGAAGCCCTTCTGCCTTCTGCTCTCAGAAGTGTCGAAGTTGTCTGTTTGAGCTTGAAGACATTGCAGGGAGACTTTGCAATGTCATGTCCAAAGAAACATTTGAGAAGTTGAGGAAAAAACGTGTGGCTCAAAGCTGCCCCATTGGTTTATATTGATCTCGTGTATTGAAACGTATTTCTCAGAATCTCTTTCTTCCTTCTATTTCCTTTAGATTTGGCTGATTTAAAACTGCATATCTATCAGTGTAAAGATTTAGATGGTTTAATATTCTGGAGAACTTTTCCTGTCATAATTAATCCTTCCTAGCTCATCCTACTTTGTTCCTAGATACCTCCACTACTTAGGATGGAATATTTCAATTTGAGAAATGAGATGTGAAAATAATAAAGCAATTTTTAAGGAAAATAAAGAATAAAAGGGCAGCTCCTGCATGAAAGTAAGGTAGAAAGTTGGCCCATTCTTACTTGGTTGGGTTCTTTGTTGTATCATTTTATTTATTTGGAAGTACTGTAAACTATTATAAATGACTCTTACTTCCTAACATAAATATATAGAAAAGCCTCATCAATTTACCCTAATTCTTCCTCTTTCTTCCCATTCTGAATTAGTCAAAAGTTTCTAAAGTACTTTGAAAGAGATACAGACATTAGGGTTAAGAAAATATTGAAAAATAGGACTAAGCAAAAATGTATTGTCTAATAGAAGTTCTTTAAGAAATTGATGCAAACATTTCTATCATCATCGTTTTTATGCATATAGATGCTTTTAAAAGAGTTTAGGTTTGTTCTCCAGTTTAGTACTTCTCCAAAGAGAAGATTTACATTGTGAATTTGTTAGCAAATCTTTTCTCTAAAGTAGTGAAAGAGTAAAATTTTAATCTATTTTCAATTTCTATGAGTTAAATTATTTTGATTTAGTGCAAGGTTTCACCCCACAGCCTGTGTTCCATCTCTGTACTGGATGACCCATGATTTTGTATTCTATTCTGTTCTACTGTGTATGTTCTTCCATTCATGCCAACTACTGAGAGGTGATAATACTTTGTGCTTGATATTGGGCAGCATTAAACTGCCTTTGCAACCCAGACCATGGGATTCCACCTCTTCTTGGATCTGGTCAGCAGCTCATCCCTTTCTTCTCAGATGCAACTAACAGGAAAGAAAAACTTCTAATTAACTGGATACTAGAATATTAAAACAAGTACAGACTCATATGATTTTGCATCTTTCTTTTTCTCTGTGGGAAAGTTGGGAAGAACAAACTTTGGGAAGTATAAGTTACAAGGAAACTGGAAAAGGTTTATTGTTGGATAGCCAGCTTTCTATAATCCATAAGGCTGGTTATAATTTTATGAAAGGATTAGGCTAAAACTCTAAGTAGTGTCGATTCTCTTCCTCACTATAAACTCTCCTTTCTTCTCTTTTCTCCTTTCCTACCAATCCCATGTACATAGTCCCTAGAAATTGGAGGTCTCACATGGGCAAGTCTCCTGGGTTTCCTGAAGAGACTAGGGTGCAAGTTGGGTATAGTACCTCACCCAATAATGCTTCATAAATGTTAACTGAATGTATGAAATACATAAAAGGTTCAATGGCATTCTAAAAGTCCTTTGGAGACTTCTGGCTTCTGGTCCAAAATGTAGAGATCTTGGAAATCATCATTTTTGCTCTGACAACAAGAAAAAAGTTAGACAAACTGAAAATCAACAACTTCTCTTAGATTCATCAGAGAGTGGAGGTCACAGAGAAACCACTGCTCCCAAACTGGAGAGGGAAGCAGATACAGAGAATCATAGCTTACCAAGAGCAGAATTTTGCTGCTAGAGCCAATACTGTTCCTTTTACCCAATACATCATGTCTAGTTTTCAACAAAAAAATTGTAAGGTATGCTAAAAGGCACAAAACACACTCTGAGATTCAAAACAACTATCAGAACCAGACTCAGATACGTCAGAGGTTTGGAACCATCAGACTGAGAATTTGAAATAACTGATTAATATGCTAAGGTTTCTGCTGGAAAGTAGACAGCATGCAAGAACAGACGGGTAATATGAGCTGAGAAATGGAAACTCTATGAAGGAAATAGAATAAAATTCTAGAGATCAAAAGCACTGCAAGAGAAATGGAGAATGCCTTTGATGAGTGCATGATTAGACTAGACATAGAGATTAACCTAATGATAGAAACTAAACCGTAGATCCAGGAAGCATAGAGAATACAAAGGATAAGTATATAAAAATCTACATCTAGGCATAGTATATTCAAATTGCAGAAAATCAATGAAAAGATAAAATCCTTTTTTTGAAGCCAGAGAAAGAATACCCACTTCATTTATAGAAGAATGAAGATAAGAATACATCAAATATCTCTTGAGAAACTATGCAGGCAAGAAGAAGATGGAGTGAAATAAAGTGTTGAAAGAGAAAAAAAAGAGAAAAACTTAGCAATCTGGGATTCTCTATCAGTGAAATTCTTCAAAAGCAAAGACAAAATACAAATACTTTCTGATTCTATTTTATGAGACACCTAGAGTAGTTAGATTAATAGAAAGTGGAATCGTGGTTGCCATGAAGTGGATGGAGGGGAACTGGGAAGTTATTATTTAATGGGTATGGAGTTTCAGTTTGGGAAGATGAAACAATTTCTGGATACAGATGGGGGAGAAGAAAATGACTGAGCTGAGCTACAATATGGATATACTGAATATGACTGAAATACACACTTAAAAATGTTTAAAATTATGGATTTTGTATCATGTATATTTTATCACAATGAAAAATAAAAAATATTTTAAAGTGGAGAAGAAAAAGAACAAAAACAAGGTGAAAGAAATAAAGACATCCTCAGACAAACAAAAATTGAGTGAAATTGTCAATAGTAGATCTTCTTTGCAAGAAATGTTAAAAGAAATTCCTCACAGAGAAGGAAAATGATATAGATCAGAACCCTGGATCTGCATAAAGAATGGAAGAGCATTACAAAAGATATAAATGAGGATAAAAGACATAAATGAAGGTAAAATATGATCTTCTATTTTTATTATTCTTAACTGATTTAACAGAAAAGAGTTTGTTCAAAGTAATAATTGCAATAATTGTTCAGTTATGTGCAAGTGAAATGTATAACAATAATCTTAGTAATACTCTAATATGAGGTATGTGAACTATCCATGAAGTGGATATTTGAATGTTTATTTGAAAGTTTATTTATATTAGCTGAAAATATATTTGTACACCTAAGAGCAACCACTAAAAAAGCAAAACAAAGAAGTGTAGTTGATATGCTGAGGAGAAAAAGTGGAATCATATAAAAAGCTCAGTTAAAACCAGAGAAAACAGGAAAAGAGTGGAAGATCAAAAGCAAAAACAAGGGCAATAAATAGAAAACTGTTACAAATATTAGATATTAATTCCACTATAACAATATCACTTTAAATGTGAATGGTCTAAATAGATCAGTTAAAAGACAGAGACTATCAGAGTTGATAAAAAAAAAATATAAAACCTACTTTTGGAGGTGCCTGGCTGGCTCAGTTGGTGGAGCATGTGACTCTTGATCTTGGAATTGTGAGTTTGGCCCCACATTGGGTATACAGATTAATTAAAAAACAAGACCTTTTTAAAAAAAGAAACCTACTTTATTTTAAAAAAATATATTATTTATTTATTTGACAGAGAGAGAGAGACAGAGAGAGAGAGAGAGAGAGAAAATACAAGCAGGGAGAGTGGCAGGCAGTGGGAGAGGGAAAAGCAAGCTCCCAGCTAAGCAGGAGCCCAATGTGGGACTCAATCCCAGGACCTTGGGATCAAGACCTGAGCCAAAGGCAGATGCTTAGCTGACTGACCCACCCAGGTGCCCCAGAAACCTACTTTAAATACAAAAAGACACAGATATTTACTTTTGATTTTAAAAGTAAGGGGATGGCAGCACCTGGGTGGCTCAGTTGGTTAAGTGTCTGATTCTTGATTTTGGCTCAGGTCATGATCTCAGGGTTGTGAGGCAGAGCTCTATGTCAGGCTCTACACTGGGCATGGAGTCTGCTTGGGGTTCTCTCTCTCTCTCTCTCTCCCCCCTCCCCCAATAAAAAAGTAAAGGGATGGAGAAAGATATACCATGTTAACAGAAATGAAAAGAAAACTGAAATAACTGTATTAATTTCAGATAAAGCATACTTCAGAGAAAGGAAAACAAATCAGGGATAGAGAGGTATGACATAATGATAAAAGGGTTAATCATCTAATAAGATGTAATAATTCTTAACATATTTGCACCTAACAACAGAGCATCAAATTATGTGAGGCAAAAACTAACAAAACTGTAAGGAGAAATAAGTGAATCCACTATCATACTTGGTGACTTAAACACTTCCTATCAGGAATGGACAGATCCAAGGGCACAAAATGAGTAAGGACACCATTGAATTCAACAACAGCATCAGTCAACTGGATCTAATGATATCTATAGAACAGTCAACAATAATAAAATACACATTCTTCTCAAGCTTGCATGGGACATTCAGCAAAATAGATCACATTCTGAGTCAAAAAATATACCTTAACAAATTTAAAAGGGTAAAAAAATCACACAAAGTATGCTCTCACATTATAGTGGAACTGAATAAGAAATCAATAACAGAATAATAGCTGGAAAATGCCAACATATTTGTAGATTAAACAACATATCTAAATAACTTATGGGTCAAAAAATCTCAAGATAAATTAAAAAATATTTTGAAATAAGTGAAGATGAAACACAAGTTATCAAAATTTGTGTAGTGCAGTGAAAGCACTGCTCAGAAATTTATAGCATCGAATGCATATATTAGGAAAGAAGAAAGATCTAAAAATCAATAATCCATGTTTCTACCTTAGGAAACTGAAAAAGAAGAACGACACAAACTTAAAGCAAACAGAAGAAAATAAATAACCAAGAAAAAAAAGAGAGAAGGTACAAATTGCTAATTTAGACCTGAAAGAGGGGCTGTCACTACTGATCCTATGGGCTAAAAAGATAGTAAAAATATATTATGAAAAGCTCTATGTTCACAAATTTGATAATTTAGATAAAATGGAACAAGTCTTTGAAAGTCACAGTCCACTAAAACTCACATTAAGAGAAATAGTTAATGAGCCTTTATCTGTTAAATAAATTGAAGCAATATTACTAATAAACTTCCAAATTAAAAGCACCAGACTCAGATGGTTTCACTGGTGAATTCTACTCAATATTTAAGGAAAAATGATACCAATTCTCTATGATATCTTCCAGAAGCTTAGGGAATATGTCCTAACTCATTCAATGACACTAACATTACCTTAATTCCAATCTGACAAAGACATTATAAGAAAGGAAAACCACAGGCCAATATTTCTTATGAATATAGATATAAAATCTTCAACAAATCAAATCCAACAAAGTATAAAAAGTATTATGTACCACAACAAAGTGAAATTTATTCCAAGTAAGAAATAGTAGTACAACATTAAAAAAATCAATTAATGTAACCCATCACATCAACAGGCTAAAGAAGAAAAACCATTTGATCATATCAATAGATGTGAATAGATAGATTGTCAAAATCTAAGGCCCATTAATGATAAAAACTTCCAGTGAACTAAACATAGAAAGGAACTTCTTCAACTTGATAAGGAATATCTACAAAGACCCTATAGGTAACATCATGTTGGTGAGAAACTAAATGTTTTCCTCCTAAGGCCAGGAACAAGACAAGGATATTGCTATTAGCAACATTCTATTGAAAGGTTTAGCTAATGTAATAAGACAAGAAAAGGAAATAAAAGGTATACAGATTGGGAAGGAATAAATCTTAGTTTGCATATGACATGATTGTTTTTGTAGAAATTCTGAAGGACACAACAAAAATTCTCCTGGAATAAGGGATAATAGCAAGGTTATAGGATACAAAGTTAATATGCAAAAGTCAATTGATTTCCTATATTCTGGTAATGAAAAATTGTAATTTGAAATTAAAAACATGACATTATTTATATTAGCACCAAAAGTTAAATACTTGGTAGAAATATAATAAAAAATATATAAAGGTCTATATTGGAAAAACTACAAACTTCTGAAATGAAAGAAATCATAGAAGATCTAAATGAATTGAGATTTCTTGTTTGTATTAATTTTTTTATGGCTGCTGTAACAAATTGCCACAAACTGAGTGAGTAAAACAATAGAAATTTTATTCTTTCACAATTCTGGAGTCTAGAAATTCAAAACTAAGTATTTGGTAAGGCTATGCTCCCTCTGAAAGCTCTAGGGAAGAATCCTTCCTTGCCTCTTTCTAGCTTCTGGTGTTGCTAGCAATCTTTGATGTTCCTTGACTTACAACCATATCACTTCAATCTCTGCCTCTGTCATCACCTGGGCTTCTTCCCTATGTGTCTCTATTTCCTCTGTGACTATTTCTCTCATCTTTTTAAAAGGACACCAGTCATACTAGATTTGGAGTCCATCCTACTTCAGTATGTCCTTATCTTAACTTAGCTAATTCCATTTAGAAAACCCTATTTCCAAATAAGATCCCATTCACAAGTACTATGGGATAAGACTTCAACATATCTTTTTGTGGACTCAATTCAACCCACAGTAATATTCTTGAATAGGAAGACTCAACATTGTTAAGATGTCAGCTTCCCCAACTTGGTTTCGAGTTTTAAAGCTACCCTAATTAAAATCTCAGCCATCTGTGGATCTATCAGCACGCTGAATCTAACATTTATATTGAGTAGAAGAGCAGAAAGGCAAAGACCCAGAAGAGATAATGCAACACTGAAGAGGAACAAAACTGGAATATTGACACTTTCCAACTTCAAAACTTAATATAAAGCTGCAGGAATCAGGACAGTGTGGTATTAACAAAAGAAGAGAAATACAGATCAATGGGACAGAATAGAGAGCCTAGAAAAAAATCCCACACAGAGTGAACTGGTCTTTGATGAACTAGCTAAGGCAATTCAATGGAAAAGGATATTCTCTTTGTTTTTTTTTTTTAGTTTTTTTGCATTTTTTTTATTGGAGTTCGATTTGCCAACATATTATAGTATAACACCCAGTGCTCATCCCGTCAAGTGCTCTCCTCAGTGCCCATCACCCAGTCACCCCATGCCCCCACCCATCTCCCCTTCCACAACCTTTTATTCATTTCCCAGAGTTAGAAGTCTCTCATGGTTTGTCTCCCTCTCTAATTTTTCCCATTCAGTTCCCCTCCTTTCCCTTATAACCCCTTTCACTATTTCTTATATTCCCCATATGAGTGGAACCATATGATGATTGTCCTTCTCTGATTGACTTATTTCACTCAGCAGAATACCCTCCAGTTCTATCCATGTCAAAGCAAATTGTGGGTATTCATCCTTTCTGATGGCTGAGTAATATTCCATTGTATATATAGACCATATATTCTTTATTCATTCATCCATTGAAGGACATCATGGCTCCTTCCACAGTTTGGCTATTGTGGACATTGCGGCTATGAACATTGGGATGCAGGTGTCCCAGTGTTTTACTACATCTTTGGGGTAAATACCCAATAGTGCCATTGCTGAGTTGTAGGGTAGCTCTATTTTTAACTTTTTGAGGAACCTCTAAACCTCCCTGTTTTCCAGGGTGCCTGCAACAGTTTGCATTCCCACCAACAGTGCAAGAGGGTCCCCCTTTCTCCACATCCTCTCCAACATTTGTTGTTTGCTGTCTTGTCAGTTTTCACCATTCTCCCTGGTGTGAGGTGGTATCTCATTGTGGTTTTGAATTATATTTCCCTGATGGCAAGCCACCACATGCTTATTAGAATGGCTAAAATCCATAATAATAAAAGGACCAAAAACTGGCAAGGATACGGGGCTATAGGAACTCTCACTCATCACTGAATGGGAATGCAAAATGGTGCAGCCACTTTGGAATACAGTTTGGCAGATTCTTACAAAACTAAACATGGTCTTACCATACAATCTAGCAATTGCACTCCTTGGTGTTTACCCAAAAAAGCTAAACCTTATATCCACACAAAAACCTATACACAGATGTTTATAGCATTTTTATTCATAACTGTCAAAACTTGGAAGCAACCAAGATGTCCTTCAGTAGGTGAATGAATAAACAAACAGTGTATCTAGACAAGGGAATATTATTTAGTGCTAAAATAGATGAAAAGTCATGAAAAGACATGGAGGAAACTTAAATGAATATTGCAAAGTGAAAGAAACCAATTTGAAAATGTTACATGATTCTAAACTATATGACATTTTGGAAAAGACAAAACTATAGAGACAGCGAAAAGGTCAATGGTTGCCAGAAGTTTGGGTAGAGGAAAGGCAAATAGGTAAAGCACAGGGGATTTTTATGGCAGTGAAACTATTCTATATGATACTATAATGGTGGATACATGTCATTATGCATTTGTCAAAACCTATCCAATGTACAACACCAAGAGTGAGCCCTAACATCAACAATAAACTTTGGGTGATAATAATAGGTCAGTTTAGGTTCTCTGATTTTAGCCAATGTACCACACTAAAGCACAATGTTAATAATAGGAGAAACTGTATATAGGGGGATGGGAGGTATCTGGGAACTCTAATTTCTTCTCAACTTTTCTATAAACCTAAAACTGCCCTAAGAAATGGTCTATTAATTTTAAAAAAAGCCCTTTGGTTCTTTAGCTTAAGATATTACATTAATTCAGAGAATTATATCCTATAACTAATAACATTTACTTACAAACCAAACATTAAAATAAACACTTGATTCTCTTAATAAATGGGTTCTTTATTAATTACTTCCTGTAGTAATTTTCTTTTTCATTTATTCAACAAATAGATGAACACTCACTGTGTTCCAGACCTGACATGGTATGTGGGCTATAGGGCGTGAAGAAGTGAGTGAGTGAGTGGATGGCACCAGGTCTGCTGGAACACATTAAGCTATAGCTCTGACTTTAGGTCTCCCTCACCTTTCTTTGATCCACTTCTAGTCACCCTATCTTTATGTCAAAAGTTGCTCTGGCTTCCATGAACAGGGCTACTCACTTATAATTTCTATGTTGTGGTTGGGTCGAAGGTTTAGAGGTTTCATATTTTTTTTTATAGCAAATCAAACAAAGAATGGGAAGCAAATGGACTCTGAGATAGTTAATTTTATTTATTTATTTATTTATTTGTTTGTTTGTTTATTTATTTTTTGAGATAGTAATTTTAGAATTTCTCTCTCTGCTCTCATTCTCCACATTCTCAGGTCTAGGTTTTTCAAAGCATTAATTTTTATGATGACCAAAGAGGACTTGGACACAGTTACTCATCTACTGAACAAGTTATACCCTTATCCAAGAAAAAAGCTGAAAGCCAAGCCATGTTACTTGTAGAATCTGACCTACTGTCAGTCTTTGGTTCAGTAGACTGGCCTTATCTGTGTCTAGTGGTCAGACTTTGACCCAAGGTCTAAGCTATTTTATCTTCCTAGGCACCCGTGTCAAAGCTCCATAGCTGAAATTATCTAGGGAGATGGAATCCTCTATCTTAACTGATGAAACAAGATAGTGCCTCACTATTTCTCTTTTTAATATTTAACGAGAAACTTTGCACTTTACCAGAATCAACTGCATAATCTTTCTTAAGCAACTGGAAGTATCAACATCTGCCTTAGTCTTAAGGGAGGTGACATGGATTATGTCTTTGACCTGTTTCTGTCCCAGCTGATGTCAGAAAAGCAGCTTAGCATCAATCACCCATAACTAATACCCTTGTATTTGGCTGGCATCAAACTGCAATATCCTTTCTAACAGGTCATTACAAACTTGGAAGCTATCCCTTGCCTATTTGAACAGGGGAAATAATATTCTGTGACAAATGGATAACAAAGAGTTTGACTCAGTCTGTCCTTCATGTGTTAGTTTTCCAGTAGAGCTAGGGAATAGGGAAGCATATATGATGGTAAATTTCATTACATAGCATGGAAAGGAGGAAAGGAGAAAGGAAAAAGCATGGTAATGAGTAAATACTGTAAGAAATGTTGTTTGAGAACCCCCACCCCATTCCACCCTTCCTTTTGAGTTCTCTGTCTCAAGTAATGGCCCAGACAATCCTCTAGTCACTGGCTTGAAACCTTATTATCCTTAGTCAGACCTCCTAGCCCCCATCAGCCACTACCTAGATTCTTTCTTCTGATATCCCTCATATCTCTGTTCTTTGTTTTTTCAAGGACTTTATTCAGGCCCTTGTCACCTTTTCATTGAATGACTCATCCATTGCGTTCACTCAACAAACATTTGTTAAGTATCCATAGGTATACAAGGCTTTGAGACATGCCAGACATGGCTGCCATGGGACCTGCATGGGACCCTGGCAGATAAGAGAGACATTGAACGCATAATCACAAGGAAGATCAGGGTGCTCTGAAAGGAGGTGAACAGCAAGTAAACCAGGCCACAGGGGGTTCAAGGACCACATTGAAGCTGTGAAGTTTAAGTAAAACCAGACAGGGAGGGCTTTAGTTGGTGAAGATAGGAAGAATTTGATGAGCAGACAGTTCCAACTGTAGCTCTGCCTTGTGCCTCCACTCCTGACACTCCATGGTGCTTCTGCTGTCAGTGGAACACTCCACACCCCTTGGACTGTCACCCAGACTGTAAACCCACTTTCTACCTCTACCTTTACCTCTCACATATTCTGATACAGAGTTTGTGTTATTATCACACACTGTTCCATTAGCACGAGGTGCAGCTTTATATCCCCAAATCTTTGTGGGTGCTGTTCCTTTGATTTGGGTTTTGTTTTCTTCATCTCGAAAATTCATTTTATTCTTCAAGGCTCAGTTGAGAGGTAGCTTTTCTTTTCTTTTTTAAGAGGTAGCTTTTCTTGATTCTCATTAGTAATAGTGATTTTCCCTGACTGTTCTCTGTGTTATTCATACAATTTCTTTTTTTCATACAATTACTTTTTATCAAGATCATTCTGCCATATGTCATATTGAGAGATTATTTGTATGTTTTTTGGATAATAGATTCTTGAGGATAGAAATGTCATTGTTGCCTTTTCCAGTACCCACCACCAGTACCAGTATCTAGCACCCCGCACCTAGTACAGCCATAGCACCAGCACCCACTATCTAGCACCAGCACCCAACACTCAGGAAAGTGCCATATACACAGCCAGTTTTCAGTGAATTTTTGTTAAATTGAATGGGCTTTCATTTCCTTAGCCCAATTAATGATCTGAGAGAAGATTTCTTTATTAAGAAATCAGCTCTGCAAAATTATAACTTTATGGATGTGATATTTGCTATAAAATTTTTACATGTAATAAAAATTAATATCCTGTAATAGGTAACACCTAAGTCCATGTAATTTAGTGTGGTGTGAGGAGTGGCACTGAAATATTTTTTAAACTTGTGCTGAATAAACAAGGTTAAGCCTTGCAGAGGTATCACAAATATAATTTGGAAGATGGAATTGAAACAAAAGCCTACCCAAATTTCAGGTACTCAATAGGCGAAAATGACAATAAGACAAATAATTTATTTCTTTTAAGACCAGATCTCCACTGTACTTGTGATGACAGTAGCTTTAGCTCCTTCCCACCAGAGAACTATGTGGGTTGTTAGTCTCAAGATCTGTCTCAAGATCCACCTTTCTCATATTACTCAGTAATGAAAGGAGGCAGTTCAGAATGTCTTTATACTATTAATTGTTCAGTGCTCTACAGTTTATGAAGAGCTTTCACATACATTATCTCATTTGAAAACAATTTTCCAAAGTAGATGAGGTAGATATTTTCATTTTACGGAGGAAGGAGCTGAGGGTTCAGAAAGGTTCATTCATTTCTTCATTTAGTAAGTATTTATTGGACATGGCTCTGCCAGACACATAACATAAGGCACTTGCCCAGGCAAGTCTTCTGATTTCTCATGCAGGCCCTTTCCACCACCTCATGTGACTAAAATGAAACATCGGCAGAAATGAAATGTAGGGAGTGGGTCAGAATAACTCAGTTCTGCAATTTTTAGGTGTGGGAGATGACATTCTGGGATATGTTTCACATCTAGCTTCTCCCCTTGGATTGAATGTTGGACCTCAAATAGTCTGACTTCTCTGCCTTGTAGTATTCTTTGAAGCTCTTGGAACACATTGAATCTTCAGCATGACCTTATGGAATATTTGAACTGAATTTTCTTGTCTGTTCACACCTAAACACCTATTTGAGCCACTTGAGAGCTTCGTTGCTTAGATGTTTTCGATCTGTGTTCACTGGACAGTTGCTTTTAAAATGGGTAGACATCTTGGAAACCACCACTGGTGTCTATGTGAATTCCTGTTTGGTATAAACTGGATAGTTTAATGCCTTCATAAAACACCACCAGCGTGTCTTTATGGAGCCTAATAAACTCTCAGACCCACAATGCATTAGCCTGCTCAGAAGTGCATAGTGCAGAGACAGCAGTTGCTGGCTGGGCAGTGTCAGACCTTCCTCTTGGTGGGTGTCTGGAGATCTGCCAGGGGTTATAAGGAGCTAGTTTCTCTGCCCAAGGTGATGGCTCAGGTGCAAAGAGACGAACCTCATTGGCAGGTGTGGGGGTACCCTGACTCTGGAGCTTCATTCCTCATAGGAGTAATTCATATAGATTTCAGATTTCCCACAAAGGCACACACTGGCAAGATCGTTGCACTGAGGGAAGCCCAAGGATGTGGCTTCCTGTTAGGTGGTTCACATGTTCCTGATCTTGCTGTAGTTATCAATCAGGTTATTTCTACCATCAGTAATGCTGCTTAGTGATAACTACATATTTCATCTTTCTTTTGGTTAAAGTAGACTCTACATCCAGCCTGGAACCCAACATGGGGCTTGAACTCACTACCAAGGTCAAGCCCAGAGCTGAGATTAAGGGGTAGATCCTTTACTGACTGACCCACCCAGGCATCCCACATATTCCATCTTTGTCTGTTTCCAGGACAACAGAGTCCAGAAGCTAACGACAGGTCAAATTCTTGTACAGAAGGGAGTTTGTTAATCTTTTGCCCACATCCCCATCCAGAACTGAATATTAGCATTTGCCTTTTCTTCATATGTCAGCAATATCACAAGGACACATAAAGGCATTTGAAACATTTCAAAGGAAAGTTCAGGATATTGCTATGATTTTTACTGACCAATTATTGTTTAAGTTAGAGTTAGCGCATATTGCCCATATCCCCAAACAGTAAAACCTGTTTTGTTCAGATTGATGTAAGCAACAGTGCTTGATGACACAGAAGTACAGTGCCATGACAGGACTATCTGTTGTGTTTTTATGCACCCAGCTGTCCATCATTCTTGAACTGCACTTGCTGCTGTCAGCCTGTGCACTTGTCTTGAAAGAGCACACAGGGAGTTCTGCAAAGTCAGCAGTGAGAGCATCTGATTATGGCATGCCTGTGTCAGAGGAGCACACCCAGAAACACAGCCCCTGGCCCTGACGCATCCTGTAAAAGATGCTGCTTGCCTGTCCTCACTCAAGTTTAGTACTCAGGAACAAATTGCAGACTCTGGTTGGATTTACCCTCATCAGGTATATCTCATTAGCACATCCTGATTATAACTCAAGTCTGTATGAGGATCAATGAGAAGAATGGAACTGTGTGGTTATCAGACAGCTACCTGCAGCATAAACAAACACGGTAAATTATAACTAATGTACAGGCACATCTGTGATTCTGGCATTGCCCCTTCTCAGTAGGGTAGTGATGGGGTTCTTCATCAGGAGTGGCTGGGAAAGTGGATCAGTGCATTTGGCGGTGATCTATTTCATCTAATGTCCTATTTGGGACTCCTGATCTCCCTTATCCACTTCTACTTCCTTTCTTGTATGCGTTCACCTATTTTCTTCTGAGTAGAATGAGCCACTCATCTCCTTGACTGTGGCTCCTAGCCAATCAGTGACCTTCATTTCAATAAAATGAGTAACACTAGCAGAGGCCTTGACTTATAGTCCAGAGGACTGTGGGACAGGTGTTAGCAATGGCTTTAGTTCTGTGTACCAGACCTTTGAGGGGACTTCTAAGAGTTGCCAGGTGGCTGCAGCAGGGTTATGTAGATGTTTGGTTACTTTTACCCACATCCCTCTAAATCAGAATCTGTTATACCATCTCCTAGAAGCTGTCTCAGCAGAGGGTAGGATAACAGAAGAGAAGGGCACTGACCCCATGGCTTGTATACAAACTGTGGTTTACAAAGTGTTGTATGTGGATTCTCGCATTCAATGACCTCCCATGGCTCTGTTCTGTTACCCAATCTACCATTACATCATTGTGCAGTCTTCGTAAGAGCAGTCTAAGATCCTTTCCTGTTTATCCAGGTTATATTTTAGTCCCCAGATCTTTCCAGCTTACACATACAGTTTATCAGATTAATCATTTAGGATTAGATAGTAGTATTGGAATCAAGTTATACACTGTCTTTTTGTTTACTAGTATTGTAGGATTTACTATCAATATACTATCAATTTGCCTTCTACTTGGACATTCTGTTTGAGTTTTGAGCTTATCATCCTACCTACCTGTAGGGATGTGACTATTTTTACATTTGCATATAGGCAAAACCATGAAGCATGTGAAGTTTATCACTCATGTTCCCTATTCTCTCACTATTTCCATCTTTGATATTCAGTTCTCCACCTTTGCTTCTTTGGTTTTTCCAGGGACACATAACCTGTGTTTCATTGCACTAGATCTTGTCCTTGTGACACATTTCTTTTAAGAAGTGAGGACATAAAAGCTTACGATGTTTTTCCTAATTATTTAAATCTGGTAACATTTTCAGGTATGTTGAAGGAGCTATTTTGAAGCAGCGAACTCTAGTGGTTATTTGCTATTCCAAAGGCAGGTGGTGGTAGAAGGTGCCATGGTGCATGTGCTGGATTTGTAAACAATCTCCCTTTCTCATATACATATTTAAACCACAAATTCCTCTCTAAGCACTGTTTTAGTTGCATTCCATAGAGTTTGATCTTGGTTAAAAATTCTTTTTCTAATTTATCTGGTAATGTCTTCTTTGACACATGAGTTAATTGGTTGTGTTTATTGTTTAATTTACACATACATGGAGCTTTTCTACATATCTTATTGTTAAATGATTCTTAATTTAATTTGGTTTTGGTTAGAACAGAAAACTCTTTAAGGTCTTTTTTTAAGGGCAATTTTACATTGACAACAAAATTGAAAGAATAATATAGAGACTTCCCATATACCCTCTGCCTCCACACATGCAAAGCCTTACCATCATTAGCATCACTCACCAGAATGCTACATTTTTTGTCAAAGATGAACCTACATTGACACATTGTAATCACTCCAAATCCATAATTCACCTTGGGGTTCACTCTTGGTGTTATACATTCTATGGGTTTTGACAAATGTATATGACATAAATCCACTATAATATCATACAAAATATTTTCACTGCCCTAAAAATTCTCTACATTCTGCTTACTCATCTCTTCCTCCAGGGCAACTCCTGATCTCTTTATTGTCTCCATAGTTTTGGCTTTTTATAGAATGTCTTATGGTTGGGATCATACACTATATAGCCTTATCAGGTTGGCTTCTTTTTTTAAAAAAAAGATTTTATTTCTTTATTTGACAGAGAGAGAGAGCACAAGTAGGCAGAGTGGCAGGAAGAAGGAGAGGGAGAAGACCCTCCACCAAGCAGAGAGCCTGATGTAGGCTCCTGATCCCAGGACCCTGAGATGATGACCTGAGCCAAAGGCAGACACTTAACCAACTGAGCCACCCAGGTACCCCTGATTGACTTCTTTTACTTAGTAATATACTTTTAAAGTTTTTCTGTGTCTCTTCATGATCTGATAACTCATTTCTTTTATTGCTGAATAATATTTAATTGTTTAGATCTAACAATTGTTAGATTGTTTTTTGTTCATGCATTTTCAAACTATTGGTAGGTGCACACACACATATAATTATTAAGTATTAGTGCTGTTTGATCTTCCATCATTATGATATTCCTACTATTTAATTTATAAAGGACTCCTTACCTTGAAGTCTGTTTTGTTACATATCAATATAGCCACTCTAACTTTTATATATATAATGTTTGCATAGTATATCTTTTTCTGTCCATTTACTTTCAACCTATTTGTGCCTTTGTATTTAAGGTAAGTTTCTGGTAAACAAAATATAGTTGGATCCTGCTTCTCCCCTCCCCCAGTCTGCTAATCTTTGCCTTTAATCAAAGCTTCTAATTCACTTGCATTTAAAAAACGATTAATATGGTTGGATTAATACTACCATTTTGCTATTTGTCTCCTATTTCTCTTTCTTGCTCTCTGTTTCTCCTCCTTATTCCTTGTCTTTTGCTTCCTTTAGAGTAAATTATTTTTTAGTATTCCATTTTCATTATTCTATTTATTCTATTCTACTTACTCTATTCTATTAATCATTCTCTGCCGCTGTGTCTTTTTGAATTATTTTTTAAGAGGTAGCTCTAGAAGAATGATTCTCAAACTTCATGTACACTTGAATCATTTGGAGGGCTTGTTAACACACAGATCCCTGGGTCCCACTCCAGAATTTCTGGTTCAATGGGTGGAGTTGGGGGTCCTAGAATGTACATTTCTTTTTTTTTTTTAAGATTTATTTATTTATTTGAGAGAGAGAGCTGGGGGAAAGGCAGAAGGAGAGGCAGAGAGAAAATCTCAAGCAGACATCATGCTCAGCGCAGAGCCCAACACGGAGCTTGATCTATGTATTTTAGAAAATCTACAATACATTACTTTCTTTTTGCACTAACTAGTCATACACTTTTCAAAAAATAGTCTTGCTTTTTAATGAGTTAAGAAAAGGAAAGAAAAAACAGAGTCTCTTATATTTACCACATATTTACCATTTCTAGTGATGTTTATCCTTCCTGGAGACCCTATTTATCATCTGATGTCATTTCCTTTCAGCCTGAAGAACTTACCTTAGCATTTCTTGAGGACCATGTTTATTTGTAACAAATTTTCTCAGTTTTTGTTATTCTGCTTTCATCTTTAGAAAATATTTAAAAGATACTTTTCCTGGATTGATAAGTTTCTTTTTTCTGGGCTTGAGACTAAGAAATCTGCATTTTTCACAACACCTCAGGTCATTGTTATGTAGAGTGTTGTAGGCCATAGTTTAAGGAAAACTACTTTAAGCACTTCACAATATTACCTATATAATGAGGGGATAACTTGTGGCCTTGGTGATGGAGTGGTGGGGATGAAGTGGTTTGAAGAGCAAATGAAAAGTATAAACAGGGAGTGTAGACAATGTTAACACTTAGTAATTGTCTTTCCTCTTAAAACAAATTAAATTAAATTTTGGTTTTAGTCTATTGATCTACATTTTTGGTACCAATGTGATGGAACCTCGATTTCATAGACCTATTTAAACTGTAAATTTCTTCTGCCTATGCATCAGCTAATTTATGTGATCTTTTAAACTATCCTCATTTTTCTTTTCTTAAAAACCTGGCTTGAAATGGGCCTGAAGGTCTAGGCATTGTGGTCTCTTTGCTAGTGTCTGTGATATTCTGGATGAGTCAGCCCTGCCTGGGCCTGATAAAATGTGAGGGCTGTCAGGTTCATAATTGCTGCTTGGACAGAGAGCTAGTGTGCTTCAGGACTCATTCTTTTAAGCAGATGGGGGACCCACGCTCCATCTTTCCCCATTTCCTCACACCTCTGGGGAAGCATTGTGCTGTGAATTGGTGTTGTTGAGGGAAGAAGCATGTTGGGGAGAAAAGAGTGGGAAAGAAGAGAGGATCCATGATTATAATATGATGCACAGAATGAAAAATACCAAAAGGGAGATACAAACACAACACTATGGCAGAGTATAGGAGGGATGCATTATTTTCAAGTAAGCTTAGTGGCAGAGTTAAACCAGAGGAAGTAAGCAAGAAGTAAGGAGTGCTTTGAGACTATCTAACCATAGGCAATTTTGTGGACATGGAAAGTAGTCTGAATGGGCCCCCACAAGTAAAAAGCTGATCAGGCTCCTTGCTCATGTCACATTAGTTTTACCAGTTTAATTTTTTCTCTAGCTTTTAGTGATCAGTTAGGAATATGTAAGTGACTGTATTGTAGCTTTGAGCTCTTTATGGCCAAATTAGGTTGTTTATTTGGATGCTGATATCTTATGGCCGCAGTGTGATTCAGGACTTTAGGCTTTTTAAGATGGGAACAGCCAGTTGTACCTGTGTAGCTTCTTTAAGTTCTTATATAACTTAAAATTATAACATTTGGAGATAAAGATCACACAAGTACCAGTTGTGTATGAAGACAGTCTGCCACTGCCACTGGACACAAGGCTTAGGGGTATGTATTAAAGGTTAGACACAGTTTCCACCCTAAAGAGCATTACATTTTAACTTGGGAAGCCAGGGTTATCAAAACAATCAACATATGTGTCAGCAAAAGTCATCAGATGGAATATAATGGCATTTTGCAATGGGAGGATAGGGGTAAATAGTTATGGCTTCCTGAAGCAGATGAAATGTACAAAAAGCAAAAATGTGATGCTGTGAATGGGAGGTGAGAGATTATAGGGGATGGAGGAAAGAACACAGGGATATCAAATATATATCTGATTGCCATTGTGCAAAAGCCCCTATGAAATATCCCAGTTATAGGCTTATCCATTTTCTCCAGTTTTTTAAAAATCAGGTTATTTTGGCATCTTTCTTGTGCGTACAGCTTATAAATAACATTGTTTCATTTCACCCTCGCAGTCAAGTCACCTGAAGGACAGTAGGGCCACTTACTTACCATTCCTTTCTTCATAACCATCCTTCATAACCATCCCCGCAGAACTGGTGGGGAGTCACTGCTGGAGTGACCCCTGAAGCCTGATTCTCCCAGGTATTAATATCTCTGTTTGATTTACTTACAGATGTGATGGCCTGTGGTTAAAAGTGACTGATAAAAACATTACCTATACTCCTTTAGCTACACTAAATGCTTTCTTAGGACTTAGGACAATGCTTTCTTAGCCATCATTTTTGCACTTTTCGTGTAAAAATAATGTGCTATCAAGTATATCTTTTCAATTGGACTTTAAGCTTCACAACAGTTCTTGAAATATAAGAGTTGTGATCCCCTTACCACAGTTGAGGGTGACCAAAGCACATGGGTCTAAGTGGTGTGCCCAACATACACAGCTAGTAAATGGCAGAGTTAGTTAGGATTTGAATTCTCATATCCTGTCTGATGGCTAAGGACCCCCATAATCACAGAATCCACAGTCTACCAGCAAAGATAGGCTTTGAGTTCATAAGCTCCATGAAACTGTATACAAAAGTTTATGTACATGTTCATGTGCATTTTTCTAGGGAAAATGTTTATAGCATTAAGTTCACTAAGAGATCCATGGCTTTGGATAGGTGCAGCAATGTATAATGATGCCCACTGCTATAGCTTATTTCTATGTCTTTTTCAGGTATTATACTCCTGGAGAAGACCAACCCTTTCCAGTTTAAACATCTGGTCTTTACAATGTCTCTGAAATGTTGTGTCAGGTTCCATTTACTATGTGACTAATTACTTAGAGTTTTTTTATGTTTGGAAATCATAGTTCCTCTACTGGGAAAGTTGATACTTTATTATACTTCCTAAAATGTACTACATACAATAAGAACACACCCTCTGTCTCTGCAGCATCCTTTACTCACAGCTGCCCTTCTTGTGCTGTTCATAGGGAACCAGCTCTGTCTTGCCCCTGTCTGGGCAACAAGAGCTTGAAAGCTATCCCAACATTCCATGGCACAAATATAATTGCTCTAGTGTTTCATCAGCGGACAATGTCTAGGAGTTGATTGAGATGGGTGGAAAATACAAGGTGGGTGGCCAATTGTGAAAGAGTGACAGTTTCATAGAAAGTCTGAGGATTACTTAAGGCAAAGGAATGACTGAACCAAGGTGCTTACCCTTGCTAAGCCAAGTTGTAATGCCAGACAGGATGCATGGCAACCCTGGACAGGGCAAAGGGCAAATGGAAACTGGGCGCAAAATGTTCCCAGCTGCTTTGGGGTCAGCACAGGTTGGTTAAAATTTCCAGGGCTACTCTCTCTCCTTTTCTGTAGTATATTGGGTGACTATTTCAATGGATAATATGAATAAGTAAAGGGAGAAATAGAAAATACAAAAAATTTGAGTTTGCATTTGTAAGAAGTCACATGTTTGTGGAACTTGGGGAAAGATTTGGGAAAAGTGAGTTCAGGTAGTAGATCCAACTAATCCCTGAAGCCTCATAGGTTATTAGCTGGTAGTTCCCTTCTCTTCCTTCTTTCAACCTCTAAGAAAAACCTGATATATTAACATAAACCAAATGGTGTACTGAGATACTTGATGATGACTGTCCTCTGCAGAGCCACCCATGTAGAAGATACAGAGTTTTGAAGATGATGGATTCCAAAGTGTTGGCTCAGAGCAGCCATAGGGTCAGTTTTTGTTGCATTCTATTGATCCAAGCAAGTCACAAGAATGGCCTGCATTTAAGCAGAGGGGACATGGCCTCATCTCTAGTCCATCCCCATTGTCTATTTTCAGAGCATGTGCTAATGATGCTTACTTACAGTTTATAAAGCATGTCTACACAATTGTCTAACATGATCTACAGTGCATTTATAACTTTCACACCGAAGAGAACCACATCTCAAAGTAGGAAAGGGACTTGACCTCTGTCCTGTTAGTAGTGAGAGGTGGAGTTGGAACATGTCTCCTGATCCCTGGGGTCTGTGTGCTTTGGATGCAGCCCTTCACCAAATCTTCATCCAGCTGGAGTGGACTTGACTTTTGGAAACAGCTGAACATTGTTCTGTATCAAGGTTGGTTAAAAAATAAGTGTCTACTTTACTGTTTTGCTCAAGTATGAAAGGAGACCATGTTATATATTTTCTTGCATGATTCAAAAGTGGCTCCTGAGTATACATGGAGTAGGGGTCCCCACAGGGGCAAGGGGTGTCCCCTGCTGTATATTACCCCTTATGAGTACAATGTGTCTGGAGGTTTGCACTGGTGGCTTTCTGGGGTTGTTGAGGGGCCTGCCAACCAGTTGGGCTGGTCTATCTCTGGAAGTAATTTCCAGCTCTGCAATGGTAGACTTTGTGGCCACTGTATCAATTTGCTTCCTTTTCAAACTCAACTTCAGAAGAATGCTGGGAAACAGGGAAGCTTTGAAATTAAAGCCTTTTATCTTTTAAATTTTTCTCCCTAAACAAGCCTTACCAGTATTTCTTTCATTTCTGTCATGCCCCCTTGGTGCCTGGTCTCTCCTAAATTACCCTGTATCATCTCCACAACAGAAGCATAGCATTTCCTTATATGTGATCCATTTATTAATAATTTCCATTTCCATGGCTTTCACAGGGTTGCAGCATTGTTTTCTCCCTGTCTACTCATTATTTTCCTTGCTTTTATTTCATGCACAGAGTCATACAGTCATTCTTGTGATAATTCTTTCATGGGGCTGATTTCAGTTCTTCATTTTTATAGGATTAGTTATTTTAAAACATTTCCTTGGAGCCTCAAAATATTGTCTGCATTTTTCAAAGCATAGAATTTATATGATTAGACACTTTGTCATTTGCTACTTATGTAGATAATTTTTTTAATTCAGGTATAACTCTCATAGAATACTAGTTTCAGGTATACAATATTATTTGATGTTTGTATACACTGTAAAATGATCACCAGCAAACTTTCTACTAAGTGTGCTGACCAATTATTCATTTAGTTAGCAAAGATTTATCAAGTTTCTCCTGTGTCCTAAGCACTGGGGTTATAGTGTTGACAAGAGAGATGAGTCCCATGGAACTCAGTGGTTTGTACTCTCAAATAGCAATTAGCCAGTGCCTGAAATCTTGTGGTTTCTCAGAGTTTTCTGACAATAGTGAAGACATGGTCAAAAGTTGCCTTGTCAAATAATGAAATCAGAACAATTTAGTAATAAGTCTGATGCTCTTTATTCAAAGGAAAATAGTCCATGGATTGGAGGTGCACAGTGCCCCACAAGCAGTGCAGGACTCCAAACTTCCTGCAAGGTTTTGAGCAAGAATGAATTTAGAAGAGGCAATGTGGATGATGGCATAGTAGGCTAGGAGTCAGGGATTTCCAGGGTGCCTAGGTGGCTCAGTGGTTGAGCATCTGCCTTTGGCTCAGGCGGTGATCCCGGGGTCCTGGGATTGAGTCTGGCATCAGGCTCCTCTCAGGGAGCCTACTTCTCTTTCTGCCTATGTTTCTGCCTCTCTCTCTGTCTCTCATGAATAAATAAATAAAATTTAGAAAAAAGGAGTTGGGGATTTCCTCAGAAGGCTAGCAGTTCCTATTTTCTAGTATAAGGGAGCTAGTTAAGTTGAGTTGGAGAATTATGATTGATTTGATTGATGACAGGTGTTTCCCAAGTGTAAGCTGTCTTAGGTTTAGATATGTGACTTTGGCTGGCCAGGGGTGGCCTCCATTTTGTGGTTCTGATTTATAGATCAGTGCTACCAGCTTAAAGATGGTGTTGGAAACCACAACCAGGAATGACACAATTTTAGACAACCAAATGCAACAAATTGTTGGGAGTAGGGGTGGAGTAGGGGAGAATGAAGGGTCAGCAGGCTTAAGATTCAGTAGTTTAGTTAAATAATCCTAAGTGGACATGCAAAGAATGCTTTATCATGACTTCCACTTCAACCTAGAGATTCTCTCTCTCTCTCTCTTTATTTAGAAAGGGAGAAAGTTGAGGGGGAGGGGCAGAGGGAGACCAAGAGAGAATCTTAAGCAGGCTCCATGCCCAGTGCCAGAGCCCAATGTGGGAGCTCAATCTCACAGCCCTGAGATCATGATCTGAGCTGAAATCAAAAGTCAGATATTTTATTGACTACGCCACCTAGACATTCTCTCTTCTAATTGTACAACAGATCAATGACATGATGACAGTAAGTGATGGGACAATCAGCACCAAGAGGGTGTTGAAGTCTTTACTCCCTATTGGGATGAGCTGCCAGTGGGAGTTTGCATTTCTCATAAGCATTTACCTCAAACTGTCCTGTAGTAGCTTTGTACTTTCACATTTCCTTAGTTTGATTATAAGTTCTTTAAGGGCAAGAATTCTTTCTTCTATGTATCTCTCCAATCAATGCTTGTAACTATGCCTGACTGTCACATGGGTTCCACTTGACTCAGGATTTATCAGTCCTTGGGAAATGTATCATGAAATTGTCTTATACAACCAAATATCCCATCTTTTGGAATCTTCATAATAGCTATATATGATCTTGGGCATGGTTCAAAGTCTTAAATCTTGTTCACTTCTATATGAGTATGGATCAGAATTTTTTTTCTAGATTTTATTTATTCAATGAGAGGCACAGAGAGAGAGGCAGAGACACAGGCAGAGGGAGAAGCAGCCTCCATGCAGAAAACCTGATGCAGGACTCCATCCCGAGACTCCAGGGTCACGCCATGGGCTCAAGGCAGGCACTAAACCCAGGGATCCTCTGGATCAGGATTCTAAGATGTTAATAAGGATATATTGCAATCCTAGAGAAGTTGATTGTCTCAATTTTTATAAATGAAGAGCACTTAGTACAAAAACCTTTGTGACTTTTCCAAAGCCACATGTTTTGTAAGTGCACGTAAAAGGGAAAAATGAGCAAATGGCTTGGATCACTTTAGACAGCTTACCTATGTATTTTAGGTCATAAACCTTTCCTTTTTCTTAAGTTTTCTTAAATTCTTCTTTATCATGAAAACAGCATTAATAGCTAAGTTTTTAAGCCTTCAGAGGTCTTGCATTTCAAATGCATTATTAAGTCTCCAGGGTCAACAGGTACCTTAGGATGCTATCAGCAGGAATAACACTTTTCTAAGATTGTTACAGGTGATGTCCATGGGTCTTTTCAGCTTGCAGGTTCTGCTTACCAGTTCTGCATCATTGAAGATCAAATACTTGCTGAACATACTGGTAAAATGATGTTCCACTATTTAAATTTGTAAAATATAGATTTTAATTATATTCTTTTTTTATAACTTATTTTATTTAAATTCAATTTGTTTATATATAGTGTATTAGTTTCAGAGGTAGAGTTCAGTGATTCATCAGTTGCTTATAACACCCAGTGCTCCTTACATCATGTGCCTTCCTAATGACCATCCCCCAGTTACTCCATACCCCTGCCCACCTCTCCTCCAGCAATCCTGTTTGTTTTCTATAGTTAAGAGTCTCTTACGTTTTGTCTCCCTTTCTGATTTTGTCTCATTTTATTTTTCCCTCCCTTCCTCTTCCTTCTTCTGTTCTGTTTCTTAAATTCCATATATGAGTGAAACCATATGATAATTGTCTTCCTCTCATTGACTTATTTTGCTCAGCCTAATACCTTCCACTTCTATCCACATAATATCCTCCAGTTCTATACCACCATTTGGTAAGACTTCATTCTTTTTGATGGCTGAGTAATGTTCCATCACACACACACACACACACACACACACACACACACACACACCATCTTCTTTATCCATTGATCTGTCGAAAGATACCATGGCTCTTTCCACAGTTTGGCTATTTTGGACATTGCCGCTATAAACATTGGGGCATAGGCACCCCTTCAGATCACAACGCTTGTATCCTTTGGGTAAATACCTAATAGTGCAATTGTTGGATCATAGGGTAGCTCTATTTTTAACTTCTTGAGGAACCTCCATACTGTTTTCCAGAGTGACTGCACTAGTTTGCATTCCCACCAAAAGTGCAAGAGGGTTACCCTTTCTCTGCATCCTCACCAACATTTGTTGTTTCCTGTCTTGTTAATTTTAGCCATTCTCACTGGTGTGAGGTGATATCTCATTGTGGTTTTGATTTGTATTTCCCTGATAACAAGTGATGTGGAGCATTTTTTCATGTGTCTGTTGACCATTTGAATGTCTGAAGAAATGTCTGTTCGTGCCTTCTGCCCATTTCTTGACTGGGTTTTTTGTTTTTTGGTGTTGAGTTTGATAAGTTATTTTAGATCTTGGCTACTAGCCCTTTATCTGATAAGATACTTGCAAATATCTTCTCTCCTTCTGTAGATTGTCTTTTGCTTTTGCCAATTGTTTCCTTTGTTGTACAAAAGCTTTTTATCTCGATGAGGTCTCAATAGTTAATTTTTGTTTTTGTTTCCCTTGCCTTTGGAGATGTGTCTAGCAAGAAGTTACTGTGGCCAAGGTCAAAGAGGTTGCTGCCTGTGTTCTCCCCTAGGATTTTGTGGATTCCTGACTCACATTTAGGTCTTTCATCCATTTTTAATTTATCTTTGTGTATGGTGTAAGAATGTAGCCCAATTTCATCTTCTATATTTGGCTGTCTAATTTTCCTAACACCATTTGTTGAAGAGACTGGCTTTTTTCAATTGGATATTCTTTCCTGCTTTGTTGCAAATTAGTTGACCATAGAGTTGAGGGTCCATTTCTGGGTTCCCTATCCTGTTCCACTGATCTATGTGTCCGTTTCTGTGCCAGTACCATGCTGTCTTGATGATTACAGCTTTGTAATATACCTTGAAGTCTGGTATTGTGATGCCACCAGCTTCGGTTTTCTTTTTCAAATTTCCTCTGGCTTTTCTGTTCCATACAAATTTTAGAATTATTTGTTCTAGCTCTGTGAAGAATATCAGTGGTGTTTTGATAGGGATTGCATCGAATGTGTAGATTGCTTTGGGTAGCATAGATATTTTAATAATATTTGTTCTTCCCATCCATGAGTATGGAATGTTTTTCCACTTCTTTCTGTCTTCCTCAATTTCTTTCATAAGTGTTCTTAAGTAGTTTTCAGAGTACAGGTCATTTCCTCTTTGGTTAGGTTTATTCCTAGATATCTTACTGTTTTTGGTGCAATTGTAAATGGGATCAGTTCCTTAATTTCTCTTTCTTCTGTCTCATTGCTAGTATATAGAAATGCAACTGATTTCTGTGCATTGCATAATTGATTTATATCCTGCGATGTCACTGATTCCTGTATGAGATCTAGCAATTTTGGGGTGGAATTTTTTGGATTTCTCACATAAAGTATCAAGTCTTCTGCAAAGAGTGAGAGTTTCATTTCTTCTTTACCATTTTGAAGGCTTTTTATTTCTTTTTGTTGTCTGATTGCTGAGGACTTCTAGTACTATGTGGAACAACAGTGGTGAGAGTGGACATCATTGTGGTGTTCCTAACCTTAAGGGAAAAGCTTTTAGTTTTTCCCCATTGAGAATGACATTTACTGTGGGCTTTTCATATCTGGCTTTTTTGGTATTGAGATATGTTCCCTCTATCTCTACTATATAGAATTTTAATCAAGAAATGATGCTGTAGGGGAGGGGCAAGATGGCGGAAGAGTAGGGTCTCCAAATCACCTGTCCCCACCAAATTACCTAGAAAACCTTAAAATTTTCCTGAAAATCTATGAATTCGGCCTGAGAATTAAAGAGAGAACACCTGGAATGCTACAGTGAGAAGAGTTCGCGCTTCTACCAAGAGCAAAATGACTAGAAGGAAAACCTCACCTCAATAGAAAGAATCAGAAACAGTCCTCTCCCACAGAGTTACAAAATCTGGGTTACAATTCAATGTCAGAAAGCCAATTCAGAAGCACTATTATACAGCTACTGGTGGCTCTAGAAAAAAGCATGAAGTATTCAAGGGACTTCATGACTGCAGAATTTAGATCCAATCAGGCAGAAATTAAAAATCAATTGAATGAGATGCAATCCAAACTAGAAGTCCTAACGACGAGGGTTAACGAGGTGGAAGAACGAATGAGTGACATAGAAGACAAGTTGATAGCAAAGAGGGAAACTGAGGAAAAAAGAGACAAACAATTAAAAGACCATGAAGATAGATTAAGGGAAATAAACGACAGCCTGAGGAAGAAAAACCTACATTTAATTGGTGTTCCCGAGGGTGCCGAAAGGGCCAGAGGGCCAGAATATGTATTTGAACAAATTCTAGCTGAAAACTTTCCTAATCTGGGAAGGGAAACAGGCATTCAGATCCAGGAAATAGAGAGATCCCCCCCTAAAATCAATAAAAACCGTTCAACACCTCGACATTTAATAGTGAAGCTTGCAAATTCCAAAGATAAGGAGAAGATCCTTAAAGCAGCAAGAGACAAGAAATCCCTGACTTTTATGGGGAGGAGTATTAGGGTAACAGCAGACCTCTCCGCAGAGACCTGGCAGGCCAGAAAGGGCTGGCAGGATATATTCAGGGTCCTAAATGAGAAGAACATGCAACCAAGAATACTTTATCCAGCAAGGCTCTCATTCAAAATGGAAGGAGAGAGAAAGAGCTTCCAAGACAGGCAGGAACTGAAAGAATATGTGACCTCCAAACCAGCTCTGCAAGAAATTTTAAGGGGGACTCTTAAAATTCCCCTTTAAGAAGAAGTTCAGTGGAACAATCCACAAAAACAAGGACTGAATAGATATCATGATGACACTAAACTCATATCTCTCAATAGTAACTCTGAACGTGAACGGGCTTAATGACCCCATCAAAAGGCGCAGGGTTTCAGACTGGATAAAAAAGCAGGACCCATCTATTTGCTGTCTACAAGAGACTCATTTTAGACAGAAGGACACCTACAGCCTGAAAATAAAAGGTTGGAGAACCATTTACCATTTGAATGGTCCTCAAAAGAAAGCAGGGGTAGCCATCCTTATATCAGATAAACTAAAATTTACCCCGAAGACTGTAGTGAGAGATGAAGAGGGATACTATCTCATACTTAAAGGATCTATCCAACAAGAGGACTTAACAATCCTCAATATATATGCCCCGAATGTGGGAGCTGCCAAATATATAAATCAATTAATAACCAAAGTGAAGAAATACTTAGATAATAATACACTTATAGTTGGTGACTTCAATCTAGCTCTTTCTATACTCGATAGGTCTTCTAAGCACAACATCTCCAAAGAAACGAGAGCTTTAAATGATACACTGGACCAGATGGATTTCACAGATATCTACAGAACTTTACATCCAAACTCAACTGAATACACATTCTTCTCAAGTGCACATGGAACTTTCTCCAGAATAGACCACATACTGGGTCACAAATCGGGTCTGAACCGATACCAAAAGATCGGGATTGTCCCCTGCATATTCTCAGACCATAATGCCTTGAAATTAGAACTAAATCACAACAAGAAGTTTGGAAGGACCTCAAACACGTGGAGGTTAAGGACCATCCTGCTAAAAGATGAAAGGGTCAACCAGGAAATTAAGGAAGAATTAAAAAGATTCATGGAAACTAATGAGAATGAAGATACAACCGTTCAAAATCTTTGGGATGCAGCAAAGGCAGTCCTAAGGGGGAAATACATCGCAATACAAGCATCCATTCAAAAACTGGAAAGAACTCAAATACAAAAGCTAACCTTACACATAAAGGAGCTAGAGAAAAAAACAGCAGATAGATCCTACACCCAGGAGAAGAAGAGAGTTAATAAAGATTCGAGCAGAACTCAATGAAATCGAGACCAGAAAAACTGTGAAACAGATCAACAGAACCAGGAGTTGGTTCTTTGAAAGAATTAATAAGATAGATAAACCATTAGCCAGAAAAAGAAGAGACAGAAGACTCAAATTAATAAAATCATGATTGAGAAAGGAGAGATCACTACCAACACCAAGGAAATACAAACGATTTTAAAAACATATTATGAACAGCTATACGCCAATAAATTAGGCAATCTAGAAGAAATGGACGCATTCCTGGAAAGCCACAAACTACCAAAACTGGAACAGGAAGAAATAGAAAACCTGAACAGGCCAATAACCAGGGAGGAAATTGAAGCAGTCATCAAAAACCTCCCAAGACACAAGAGTCCAGGGCCAGATGGCTTCCCAGGGGAATTCTATCAAACGTTTAAAGAAGAAACCATACCTATTCTCCTAAAGCTGTTTGGAAAGATAGAAAGAGATGGAGTACTTCCAAATTCGTTCTATGAGGCCAGCATCACCTTAATTCCAAAACCAGACAAAGACCCCACCAAAAAGGAGAATTACAGACCAATATCCCTGATGAACATGGATGCAAAAATTCTCAACAAGATACTGGCCAATAATATCCAACAATACATTAGAAAATTATTCACCATGACCAAGTAGGATTTATCCCTGGGACACAAGGCTGGTTCAACACCCGTAAAACAATCAATGTGATTCATCATATTCAGCAAGAGAAAAACCAAGAACCATATGATCCTCTCATTAGATGCAGAGAAAGCATTTGACAAAATACAGCATCCATTTCTGATCAAAACTCTTCAAAGTGTAGGGATAGAAGGAACATTCTTCAACATCTTAAAAGCCATCTATGAAAAGACCACAGCAAATATCATTCTCAATGGGGAAGCACTGGGAGCCTTTCCCCTAAGATCAGGAACAAGACACGAATGTCCCCTCTCACCACTGCTATTCAACATAGTACTGGAAGTCCCAGCCTCAGCAATCAGACAACAAAAAGACATTAAAGGCATTCAAATTGGCAAAGAAGAAGTCAAACTCTCCCTCTTCACCGATGACATGATACTCTACATAGAAAACCCAAAAGCCTCCCCCCCAAGATTGCTAGAACTCATACAGCAATTTGGTAGCGTGGCAGGATACAAAATCAATGCCCAGAAATCAGTGGCATTTCTATACACTAACAATGAGACTGAAGAAAGAGAAATTAAGGAGTCAATCCCATTTACAATTGCACCCAAAAGCATAAGATACCTAGGAATAAACCTAACCAAAGATGTAAAGGATCTATACCCTAAAAACTACAGAACACTTCTGAAAGAAATTGAGGAAGACACAAAGAGATGGAAAAACATTCCATGCTCATGGATTGGCAGAATTAATATTGTGAAAATGTCAATGTTACCCAGGGCAATATACACGTTTAATGCAATCCCTATCAAAATACCATGGACTTTCTTCAGAGAGTTGGAACAAATTATTTTAAGATTTGTGTGGAATCAGAAAAGACCCCCAATAGCCAGGGGAATTTTAAAAAAGAAAACCATGGCTGGGGGCATCACAATGCCAGATTTCAGGTTGTACTACAAAGCTGTGGTCATCAAGACAGTGTGGTACTGGCACAAAAACAGACACATAGATCAATGGAACAGAATAGAGAACCCAGAAGTGGACCCTGAACTTTATGGGCAACTAATATTCGATAAAGGAGGAAAGACTATCCATTGGAAGAAAGACAGTCTCTTCAATAAATGGTTCTGGGAAAATTGGACATCCACATGCAGAAGAATGAAACTAGACCACTCTCTTGCACCATACACAAATATAAACTCAAAATGGATGAAAGATCTAAATGTGAGACAAGATTCTATCAAAATCCTAGAGAAGAACACAGGCAACACCCTTTTTGAACTCGGCCACAGTAACTTCTTGCAAGATTCATCCATGAAGGCAAGAGAAACAAAAGCAAAAATGAATTATTGGGACTTCATCAGGTAAGAAGCTTTTGCAAAGCAAAAGATACAGTCAACAAAACTCAAAGACAACGTACAGAATGGGAGAGGATATTTGCAAATGACGTATCAGATAAAGGGCTAGTTTCCAAGATCTATAAAGAACTTGTTAAACTCAACACCAAAGAAACAAACAATCCCATCATGAAATGGGCAAAAGACATGAAGAGAAATCTCACAGAGGAAGACATCGACATGGCCAACATGCATATGAGAAAATGCTCTGCATCACTTGCCATCAGGGAAATACAAATCAAAACCACAATGAGATACCACCTCACACCAGTGAGAATGGGGACAATTAACAAGGCAGGAAACAACAAATGTTGGAGAGGATGCGGAGAAAAGGGAACCCTCTTATACTGTTGGTGGGAAACACCAGCCACTCTGGAAAACTGTGTGGAGGTTCCTCAAAGAGTTAAAATAGACCTGCCCTACGACCCAGCAATTGCACTGTTGGGGATTTACCCCAAAGATACAGATGCAATGAAACGCCGGGACACCTGCACCCCGATGTTTATAGCAGCAGTGGCCACAATAGCCAAACTGTGGAAGGAGCCTCGGTGTCCATCGAAAGATGAATGGATAAAGAAGATGTGGTTTATGTATACAATGGAATATTACTCAGCTATTAGAAATGACAAATACCCACCATTTGCTTCAATGTGGATGGAGCTGGAGGGTATTATGCTGAGTGAAGTAAGTCAGTCGGAGAAGGACAAACATTATATGTTCTCATTCATGTGGGGAATATAAATAATAGTGAAAGGGAATATAAGGGAAGGGAGAAGAAATGTGTGGGAAATATCAGAAAGGGAGACATAATGTAAAGACTGCTAACTCTGGGAAACGCACTAGGGGTGGTGGAAGGGGAGGAGAGTGGGGGTGGGAGTGAATGGGTGATGGGCACTGGGGTTATTCTGTATGTTGGTAAATTTAACACCAATAAAAAATAAATTAAAAAAAGAAATAAACGTTAAAAAAAAGAAATGATGCTGTATTTTGTCACATGCTTTTTCTGCATCAATTGAAAGGATCATATGGTACTTGTCCTTTTTTTAAATTAATGTGATCTGTCACATTGACTGATTTGCACATGTTGAACCACCCTTTTCAAGAGTCCAGGAATAAAAGCTTTATCCCACTTGGCGAATAAAGCTTTTAATGTACTGTTAGATCCTGTTAGCCAGAATCTTGGTGAGAAGTTTTGCATCCACGTTCATCAGGCATATTGGTCTGTAATTCTCTTTTTTTGGTGGAGTATTTATCTGATTTGGGGATTAAGGTAATGCTGGCCTCAGAAAGAGTTTGGAAGTTTTTCTTCCATTTCTATTTTTTGAAACAGCTTCAGAAGAATAGATGGTTTTAATTGTATTCTACACTATTTAACTCAATAATAATGAAAACATTAACTATTAAAAGTTTTTATCAAAATAATAAATGTACACAGTTTAAAAATCCAAGTAACAAAAGGATTTCACTTTTTTAAAAAAGATTTTATTTATTTATTCATGAGAGACACAGAAAGAGAGGCAGAGACACAGGGAGAGGGAGGAGAAGCAGGCTCCATGCAAGGAGCCTGATGTGGGAGTTGATTCCAGGAATCCAGGATCACACCCCGAGCCAAAGGCAGACGCTCAACCGCTGAGCCACCCAGGTGTCTCCTAAAAGGCTTTCAAAGCAATATTTCATACCACTGTCTAGCCCCTGTACTTATCCTAGTGTTTAGCCCCGGAGGCAACCAGTGCCTTTATTTCTTGTAAGCTCTTCTGATATTTACCTCTAAATTTCTAAACAGTGTGCTTATTATGCTATTCAATTATTTATGAATCTTAGACCTATTGACTTTTTATTATGGCATAAAAGACCTGTTGACTTTCTATTATTACATAATCCCCACCATTCCTACCAAACATACAACCTCATAACAGAGTCATGGCTCATGTTTTGGTGAAATCAATATTGGTCAACTACATGACTTTAACTATGTACATCATCCCTTCTGGACTAAGCTGTGTTCTATGTTTACATTTTCTTTCTCTTACAACTTTCCCCCTGGCCATGGAGTAAATAATGACTGTGTTTTCCCTTTGCTTAGTTTTCTATGTGCCTATTGTTCCATTTTTTCCCCTACTCTTCCAACTGATCTGTCACATGTCCAGGAATAATTTTTTTAAACTCCCAGACATAACTCTGAACACTTGACCTATTCCATTTGTTTCTTGGCCTCTTCTTCCTTTCCCTGCTCCAATCTGGATTAAGTCCTGCAGGCGACTGCCCAGCAGCCAGCAGGAGCCCTTTGCCTCTCCCTTGGGTCAGAGCTTCTGCCGTCTGCATACCTTGTCTTCTTCTTCACTGGCTAATGCCCTCATTTTGCTGAAGTGCATCTACTAGTAGATTCCTAAGAAAAGGAACATGGAGAATACAATTTTGTGTCCATTTGTATTAAAAAATGTCTTTATATTTGTTTTGTCATGATGTCTTCATAGACTTGATCTGCTATCCTCCTTGTCCTCTCCTTTCCCTTCCCATGTCTTTGTTCTTATGAGTTTATACCTTTTTTTCTTCCTTAATTGGCATTTAAGATGGGAGTAGAGATGCATATACATGTTTAGGCTCATATTAAGCAGAAGTCCCCTAATGTGTGTGTGTATCTAATCAACTCATTATTTTGATACCAGTTTTTATTGAGTATTCATGCAGGGTCCTGCAGAGTTTGCCGAGTGAGCCCATCTCTGTGTTAGGCTGGCCCTGTTAGATTGGCACTACAGTGCACCTCTGAGGGCCAATGAAACTGAGATTCACCGAATTTAAGAAACTTTACTAAGGCCACACAGTGCTATTTGAAGGATTAAATAATGTATTATATGCAAATATTCAGTTTGTTAACTCTATTTTTTTAAAAGATTTTATTTATCTATTAGAGAGAGAGAGAGAGAGCACAAGAAGGGAGAGGGGCAGAGGGAGAAGCAGGCTCCCTACTGAGGCTCCCTCCCGATGCGATACTCGATCCCAGAGCTCTGGGATCATGACCTTAGCAGAAGGCAGGCGCTTAACCCACTGAGCCACCCAGGTGCCCTCAGTTTGTTAACTTTAGAGCACTTAGTAAATATATTATTCTGATCAGCCAGAAGGATCAATTATGAATATAAAAGACCTGAAGTACCAGGAATTCCTCTTATTTTAAAGGCAAAGAAGAAACAGAATATACTTCTTATGAGGGAGGGGCAGTCTGATGAATAAAGCAAACCTCAACTAGTTAGGGTCTAAGCTTCCAGTTGGGGTTAGCCGGCACTTGGCTTTACAGAGTGTCCCACAGAGAAGCTGGGAAATGCACTTGTACTGCACACTCTTTACTGAGCAGTGTTTGTTTTCTGGAGGGAGCCCAGTGGAAAATTTTGAGCTGCAGTTAGAAACTGTCCGTATGGTCTTGGAAACTGAAGATGTTCCTTTAAAAGAAAAATCACAGTGCATTTTAAACTCCAGTGACAGCATTGACCATTATCTGCTTTTCTCTCTTGCCAGCTCTAGAGTTTTCTTGGGATGTTATCAGGGTAAGTATCAGAACAATGCCCAGTTCTGTTTTGTTTTTAACCTGAATTACAAATTACCAATCGGCCAATGTAGGCCAAGCCAGGAAGCTTCTGAATGCTGGGCTTTTGCAAAAACGTAGGGGTGCAGTGGTGGTTATTATTCTTTCTTTCCCCCTCTTCTTTTCCCAGTGAAGGTACTTTTTGTGTTCTGTTCTTGAAAGCTCCTGAAGATTGTTTGAGAACTTGACTGCTGTGGCAGACTAACACTGACATTTTTTGTTGCCCACTGTTATTTATTATTCTAAGAAAATCAAACAAGCAAAAGGCTAACCCTCCAAAACAAACTCCAAAACCAAAACAAAACACACAAACAAATTCACAATTTTCTTATGGTTGTTTCTGAGAAGGAAGATGCTTTTGGTTACCACTAAATTCTATTTAAAACTTCAAGTTTCGGGATCCCTGGGTGGCGCAGCGGTTTGGCGCCTGCCTTTGGCCCAGGGCGCGATCCTGGAGACCCGGGATCGAATCCCACGTCGGGCTCCCAGTGCATGGAGCCTGCTTCTCCCTCTGCCTGTGTCTCTGCCTCTCTCTCTCTCTCTCTCTCTCTCTCTGTGACTATCATAAATAATAAATAAAAATTAAAAAAAAAACAACTTCAAGTTTCAACAGTATAGTAAATATAGCATGTAATCTGATTATCTCTATGATTGATATGTTTTCTTCCTGAAAGAGGGATTCAAATTAAAATGAACATTTTTGGGGTCCCCTTATCTAGTCTACTTCTCAGGGGTCTGATGGAGTATGTCAGATGTGCTGTTTCCCTCTGCTCACTGATTGTGATTCATCCACTCACATTCTCTTTGGTTTCAGAATATCTTGCTCTTGACATATTGTGTTTATTGGTGATTTAGATAGTCTGTTTTCCACTAACCAGTGGGCTGCTTGGGGGCAGGGTCATGTTCTTCAGCTTCCTAGCCAAGTGCCAGGCAAGGATTGATGCCCTGTGGGAGGCTGGAGTCTCTTTAAAATGAGGTCATCCTCTGGCAGCCCAGGAAGAATGTGCTGCAATCAACATTCTGGGGAGAGAAGATAAGAGTGGAGAGGTTACTCGCACTGGGAACCCCAGGGAGCTTTGGGTCCCACTCTAGCACCAGAAGCTCATTTGTGGCACAACACTGCGATGATAAACTGATTTTTATTCTAGTTATGTGTGTGTGAATTTTACTTATCTCTTTCCCTAATCAGTCTGTGATTTCCTAAAGGACAGGGCCTATGTCCTTTTCAACTTCTTATCTCTACATCTAGCCCCCAGTACTTTATGATCACTCAATGGTGACTGAGATGAAGAGGGGTGGGAAGAAAAAAGGCAGGGGCAGGAAAGAGATCGGAGTGCTTGAGAAAGTTTCTGCTTGGCTTCAGGGGCTTATTCTGGGGGTGTCTGGATTATCAGGGGTAGGCTTCGAGTTCTCACTGGCCCTCAGGTTCTTTTCGGGTTCCCACTGACAGTCAGCAGTGCAGGGTCATAGTAAACGGTTCTTGGAAAGGAGTCACCGAGGGAAACCACGCTAGGATCATCCTGGCTCACTGAAAGCCCAGCTCATCACAGTGGCTATTTCAGAGTGGAAGACGGCAAAACATTTCATTTCTCTTTGTTGAAAAGCAAGTTATTCCTTTTCTTGACTTTTTCATTCCAAAGCTAAGAAATGGTATGAAACAACTTTTAAAAATCTATTTCAATGTTTTCCATTGTTCATGAAAAGAGGGTCATAAAGGGTGCAAGATAACAGGATACTACTGCTCATGTGATTGCTCATAGAGCACATCCGGAGAGCCCTTTCAAAAGGTTTTATTTAGGAAGCAGGAAATTGTTAAAACCAAGTGACTCTAATAAAAATTAGATTTAAGATTTTCATTAAAGTTGCATAGTTGGATGTAATTTTACTCATGATCTCTCCTATATTCCCTGTCCACAACACTCAGAATAGCTAAGTCCACGTGAACACGTGTATGTGTATGTATGTATATATGCACATATATTTTTAACTACCAACTCCAGATGAGAGTTTTTCTTATGAAATGCAGATGTACAACAATGTACCCTAAGCTAAGTTTAATTTGCTTTGGTTACTAACCTCTCTCTTCCCAACATAATCATCACACAGTAGTTCCAAGAGGAAAACCTAAGTGTGAACTTTGACTTAGTCTTTAAGAAACAGGTTTAGGATTTAGTATTTTAGTACATAAAAGTTCAGTTTTTGTTATTAGCTTTACAACAGATTACATATATAGTATTTACTCTATTTTTATAAGATAAAGACTGAGAAATCCTCAAAAGCCTTTGCATTCAGGACAATTTTAATGCTTTATCTAGAAGTTTACTCCTTAAACTCTGATTCTTTGCATCCGAATGAGATACTCTGTTTCCTGAACAACGTCCTATGCTTTACATATGAAGAGACTCTTCAGAGCTCATAGAGTGTGGATGAAATTTCATCACTGGACAACTGGAAGTATCAGCAAAGTTACTTTAGCCATCTCGGTGTATCTAAATTAATAATATCAGTGTATGATTAATACATGGAACAAAGCCCCGGACCTCTCTACATGATTACTAGTCTTCACCTTAGGGAGGAGTAAAACAAAAATAATAATGGTTGCCATTATTTATTTACTCATGAATGCTTACCATGTGAGGGCTAAAGCCTTGTTAATTATTATCTTATTTAATCCTCACAACAGCCCTGTGAAGTAGGTACTATTATTATCTGTTTTACAATGAACAAACCAAGGATTAGAGAGGTTAACTAACTTGCCCAAAGGTCAGACAAAAAATAAGTTCGGAAGTCATTATTTCAGTAAAATTCTTAACCAAGTCTGTGTTTTAAACTATTATATTATACAGTCTTCTTGGTAAGATACACTCTGTGGGTTTCTATTATTTGAAGTATTCATGCCATGTATATAGCTTGATGAAAAAAGGTACCATTTTCATTCTTACTATAAAAACTTCAAGATGATTCTTTAGGGGGGTGTGGGATTGCATTCATTTACTGATAAATACAGTCCTGTCTTAGGATTTAAAATGGATCTTTTTCCTCTTTTGCCTTTTTCTGAATTTTAGAGAGACTGTTTCAATCAGCAACATTTCTAACGAACTGCAAACCAAACCTATTGTTTAGGTGGAAACTAGGAAGTCATGGGCTTCTGCTGCACATCTGAGTCCATGGATCTGCATCAGTATTGTTGAGGAAACCCAGTTTCATGATCTGCCGCGGGAAGTTGTCACATTTCCTAGCTGAACAAAAAAATTATTTTGATTTTCTAGATCTGTTCTAATTTGGTAGCCACTTGCACATGTGGCTACTTAAACTTAAATTTTAGTTAAAATTAAACAAAATTAAAAATCCAGTCCCCAGTCAGCCCAGCCACATTGAAAATGCCCAATACCTACAAGTGGCTAGTGGCTACCATATTGGACAGCACAGATATGCAACATTTCCATCTCTGCAGACAGGTGTACTGGACAGAACTTTTCAGATTATTTAGACTATCCAGCACCAAGTTCCACAGTTAGAAAAGACAATTTTTCTTCATCATTAAAAAAAACTGAAGTATAGTTACACACAAGGTTATATTAGCTTTAGGGGTACAACACTGTGATTGGACAAGTCTTTATGTTACACCATGCTCACAGGTGTCATTCCCATCTGTTGCCATAAGCCGCTATGTCAGTCTCCTTGACTATATTCCCTATGTGGCACCTTTCCTCCCATTTACTTATTTACTCCATAGTTGGAAGCCCGTTTCTCAGCTCTCCTTCATGCATTTTGCCCTTCTTCCTTCTGGCGACCATCAGTCTGGTCTGTTCTCTGTATTTATGGAGCTGTTTCTAGAAAAGACAATTATTTTAAAAATTAAGGGTGTCTTGGGAACGTAGAAGCCAAAGTAGTATTGCCCATTAGTGAAGTTATGTTAATTTGGGCTACTGCCCCTTTTCACTGCTAGTTCCATTGCTTTTCATTACAGAAAGTAAACAATGTTTAACTTGGTACCTCCTAAGGCAGAGCAGACGGTAAACAGCGGCGCCCAGGCTGCTTCTGCCAGCTTCCCTCAGGTGCTCTGCTTGGGTGGGGGATTGCAACACCTGCCCTGCCTGGGTGGCCCAGGGCAGTGAGTCTCCATCACTCTGTGCCACACCACCAAGACCAGGAAAGCTAGGGTATTTGGACTTTCTCCCCCCTCTTTGAAGTGAAAACCCTCATAAATTGTTGACCAGATGTGAAGGATGTTTTCCCTAGATTTATTCATGATTACACTCTAATTGGTCGCATCTCAACTGTTTCCACACGATAATCCAAGGTAGGAGTAGTCTGTGATTGGGAAGGACTGTTGGTCACAGTGCAGGGACCCGAGTCCTACAGAACCGCAAAGGCAGCGAGGGCCAGCAGCTGATGTCGGCCTGGGAGCTTTGAGTTGTGTTTCTGAAGCTCCAACCCACCAACTAACACAGACTTTTCTGTGAGTGTGAGAAACTGGAATTCACTTCGAATCTTTAAACTTAATTGCCAATCTTTCCAGGGTGTGGGCATGCCTCTGAAGTGTCAGGCCACAGAGGCTTGTCTTCCCACTTTCATGAAGTCTATGTCTGAACCCCTGGTCTTCTCTGAAGGGCTAGAATTGCCCTGACTCAAATCCCAGAAAGCATTACAAGAATGAACTGTGCAAAGGTATGCTAGCATAGAAGGAAGGGATGGACACCATTTTCCACTCTTTGGATTCTTGGGATCCACTCTTCCGATGCATTTCTCCTCATTGGGTTAGTGACAAATGAAACTTCAGAGGGAGCCGTGGGGGCAGAGGGATAGAGACACAGTGGAAGAATCCAACCCATTGTCTAACCTGAGTGATGTGAATGGTGGGCGGAAGCGGCCGACAGTGGAGCATTCACGAGGAAGGCACTGAGTTCTCATTGTGACCTCTCTGCCCTGACTCAGAATTTTCAAAGACTATTCATTCAATATTCACTCCAGCCTAAAACAAGACTGGAAAAAACGATAGGGTGGTGCCTTTTTTTAGGCAACTAAGCATACAGGCTGTTCTGGATGACTACACTGAAAATCACAGTGAAGGCTTCCTCCCCTAACCCACTAGTGGAACTCTCTGGGTCTGGCAAATTCTCTTGGTACTTTGGGGTAACAGCTTCCAAGAGATAGCGGGATACAGAAGATTCTAATTTCCTGTTACCTTCAGGAAGCAATGTCCTGCCTTTATCTCAGAACTGGCTTGCGTCTCTGTGCCAAACTGCAGCTACCTACCGACTACCCAGCATTCCCTCCTTCCTCAGTGACAGAACTCTGATCTAACCTTGAATTAAAAATGACTTTTGGCTACTGGATGTGATGATGAAGTTATGGCCAAAAAAGATGAAGTGAATGTGTTGGGTAGGCTTCTTGGAAGCTGACAGGCATATCTTTTGCTTTTTCCTTCTTCCTTTGTGCTACTTCTTGCAATGGTTGTGATGGCTGGTGCACAGCAGCCATTTTAGATCATGAGGTAGCCTTGAGGATAGAAGTCATGTACTAGGATGGCAGGGCAGAAAAATAGATGGGCCTGGGCCACTGATAACTGCAGAGCTACAAGAGAATTATGTATTACCTTCCTCTGGACTTCATTTAAGTGAGCAAAAGCAAACTTCTTATGGGGGAGGGGGGAAGCTTTTGTTAAATGCAGCTAAAACAGATTTTAATTAATTTAGGCTCCAAGACCAATTTATCTTATCAAGATAATATTAAATTCTAATATTCCATTTTCTGGCCATATCTCTTTTCCCTCCTCCCCTCCTAAACCCCACCTCTCCATTTTCTCCGGTTCAGTGTCCCGACTGCCCTTCCTTTTCTTCCTACATTCCAGGTCCTGTGAATCTCCATTTTAGCAGCTCCTCTGACCAGCACCAGCCATGTCCTCCACCCCACTTTTCTAATTGCTGAGCCTCCTCTGCTAAACTTTAGCTAACCTTGGACTGATTTAGCCAAATCCCATTTCTCATCCTACTGAAAGTTATGGGAGAAAAACTTCATACACTCCTGCAATTTAATGCAACCACATTAATGCTCTTGTCTTGTCGGCTCCCTCTCCATCCTTTTCACTAAACCTCTACAACTTCCTCAGACCAGTGACCACCTGCATCCTCCACCCAGCAGCCTATGAATTGTCACACAGCCTCTTTTCTCCCAGTTTTGTTTCTTTCAAGCGAGTAATTTGCATTTATTTTCTTCTTGCTTCTCACTTACTTTTTGACCTGTTGCACTCTGACTTCACCCCGTAACTCTACAGAAACTGCTCTTGCAGTTTGTAATCCATTTTCCACCCAAATCCAGTGGAGTTTTTGCCACCTTAATTTTTTACCTTCCTCTGGCATTTGACATAGATTGATGATTTGCTTTCTAAAGGTATTTCTCTTGTGGTTTGTATGGTAGCAACCTCCTGGTAGCAGTCCCTCTTCCTAGAGCACTGTCTGCCCTTCCCTCCCCGTGGCTGGCTCCTACTGTGCAAGAACCATCTGGAATGTTGCCTCCTGGGGGTGGGGGGTGGAGGGTGGGGGACTGCCTGCCTTGACTGGCTGGCTGAGCTGGGGTGTGAGCCGGCTGGGTTTGCGCCTGCACAGCACCTAGCACAGCAGAGCAACATGGTCCTATCATTCCAGCCCTTTTTCTTCTCTGGGACCTACTGCAGCCCTGTCTGGCTATCAGGTGTTAGGTCTAGGTCGCACCCTGCCACTGACTTCCTGCAAGTGAGCTCCCAGCCTGGGCCACAGTTTTCTTCTCTTTCTTGTTTAAAAAAGTCATGTGGACAACACATAAATACATTTTAGTGACATTTCAAATAATAGGAAAGTATATAAGTAATAAGTGACAGTCATCTGGTGACACCACCCCAACCCCACTTCCTGTGCCTTCCCCCAGTCCTTTCTCTAACTTACATCCATGTCGTAGGAGGGTGCATCTAATCTTTTTTTTTTAACCATAAGATCACAAACTGTGTACCATTCTGCAATAGGCCAGGGTTTTCCTATTAAAAGACTGAATCAATTGAGGCCTAAGGTATGAATTTCTTGTCTGCCCAGGTAAATGAATACCCAGATGTTTGCTGGGTTATTTGTTGTTGTTTATAGTTATCCCACAAAGCGAATTTTACTGTATTTTCTACTTACATGTCTCTAGGACAGTGTTCATAGCTTTACCTTATGCTATTTTATTGAATACATTTATTACTTCTAGAATATTTTTGGTTAATGCCCCCGGATTCTCTTTCCATACAGTCATGTAATGCACAACTAATAGGAAAACAAATAGGTCTGCATATTTTTAAATTATAAAAAACCTCACAGCATTTCTAGAAATCTAAAAAAATAGAAAAAGTAAGATTATAGATTATGGATTATGTTATTTTTCTACTTTTAAGAAAAACGAACTACCATTACATATAATACCTTCATTTTAAAATATGCCAATCATGAATAGATTTTGAAGTAATAAGAATAATTTGATATATCAATGATTTTTCTTTTCTTTTATTTTTTTAAAAATTTTTTATTTATTTATGATAGTCACACAGAGAGAGAGAGAGAGATTGGCAGAGACACAGGCAGAGGGAGAAGCAGGCTCCATGCACCGGGAGCCCGACGTGGGATTCAATCCCGGGTCTCCAGGATCGCGCCCTGGGCCAAAGGCAGGCGCCAAACCGCTGCACCACCCAGGGATCCCTGATTTTTCTTTTATTAATAAAATAAGTAATATGTTTTATTTTCCTAGTGTTATATTAACTTTTCATTTCTAGAACAAACCAATCTTTTAATGTGCCCTTGTGTCCTGTGTATTGATATTCAATTTTAAATTTAAAGAAGTTGGTCTAATTGGAGTACTTAACAAATCTGAAGATCAAATTATACTTGCCTTGTGAAAGAAATTTAACACTTCTTTTTGTATACTTTGAAACAGTGAATACAGCAGAGGAAATTTCTATTCTTTTAAAGGCTTATAAAATGCTGTGCACTGTTGGTTGGGACTGTAAAATGGCTGCAATTACTATGGAGAATAAAAAATTAAAAATAGGATGATCATCTGATCCAGTAATCCTACTTCTGGGTATATACCCAAAAGAAGGGAAGATAAGATTTCTAAGAGATATCTGCCCGCTCGTGTTCATAGCACTGTTATTCGTAATAATCAAGAGGTGGAGGCAAGCGAAATGCCCATTGTTGGATGAAGAGAAACACAAAATGTGGTGTGTACATATGATACAATATTATTTGGTCTTTAAAAAGGAAGGAAATTATGATCCATGGTACAACATGGATGAGCCATTATGCTAAACGAAATAAGCCAGTCACAAATAAATCCCAAAAAACAAATATTACCTCTTTCTTTTCTAAGGCCACTGAAGGGCTCAGGATAGCGTAAACAAAGAAACAAAGATTTCCTATTATTTAGAAATTGCCTTTTCTTGATTCAGCATTTGCCTGGTTTCTGTAAGCCTTCGATTATTTTCTAGAGTTCTGATAAAGTTGATTTTAACAATTTCTTCTTGCTTTTTGATATTTCTATGCGAGGACAAGAGCTCAGATGTGCCTATTCACCATTTTCCTATCATTCTGACGTCTTCTGTCTTGATGATCTGTCCTTGGATATGCTTTTATTTTTGTCTTGAATACCTTTTCCCTCTCTACCTAGAAAATTATGTTTATCCTCTAAGATCTCGCCTGAATATCATCCTCTCTGTGAAACCTCTCAATAACCACATTTTGTTGGTGCTTGCTAATGGCTTGTATGTACACTCACTATTACATCAAGTATAACTATTTGCTTAACATGTGTATTCTCCACTGAATGGTGAGCCCCTTGAAACTCATGGTGGTGTCTTACTTACATTCCCACCCATAACACTTAGCTCAAAGCCTGGCATAGAGTGGGCATCTAAAAGTGGCATATGGAACAGTTCAGATTAAAGCAACACTCCAGAGCAGATGAACAGGAGTTTTCCCTGAAGTTGTGAGAAGACTAGTCTTGCAAGAGTATGGAAGTGGGTACACTTTCGAAAACAGAAATAAGGAGGGATAGTAGAAAACAAGGGGTAGTTTAGACATGCCTTCACATTCTGCGGGCCATATGCAACAACTGTCATTTTCCCAGATAATTATCCATAGTTAAGCACTCAATGGTACCCTTAAAGGTTAATAGAAAGGAGTAGAAATAAGCAGTTAAAATAAAATTTTAATTTTTTTTAAATGTAAGGTGTAGAGTTGTCAAGAATTGTTCGTTGACAGGACACTTCATTCACACAATTAATTCTTATTCAAGATATTTTTTTTCCACAAATAGGTAAATTGAAGTCTCAGACTTTTCCTTTTTTAAAGACTAGTTTTCTGCTTGAAAATTGGGTTGATCCACTTTGGTATTGGAGAACTTGTTCACTTTTTTGATGGACGACAAGTAGCCTTTGACTCTTGAAAGCGGGGAGAAGGCTGGCAAATTTTGTGTCTTTGATGCTAGTTATGTGAGGTATCTAAAATAGCAAAATTCATAGTAACAGAGAGTAGAATGGTGGTTATGAGGGGCTGGGGAGGGATGGGTGGAGTGAGCTCTTATTTAGTGGATATGGAATTTCAGTTTTGCAAGCTTAAAAAGTTCCAAAGATGGGTTGCACAACAATATAAATATATTTAACACTACTAAACTATATTCTTTAAAATGGTTAAGATGGCAAATTTCATGTGTTTTTTTCCCACAATTTAAAAAACAAAAACAAGACAGTCTTCTGTAAGACCACTGGGATTAAGTATCCTTTGTTTTTTTTTTTTTTTAAGATTTTATTTATTTATTTGAGAGAGTGGAAGCGTGAGAGAGAGAGAGACAGAGCATGAGCTGCATGGTAGGGATAGAGGCAGAGGGAGAGAAAGAAGCAGACTCCCCACTCAGCAGGGAGCCTGATACAGGGCTGGATCCCAGGACCCTGAGATCATGACCTGAGCCAAAGGCAGATGCTTCACTGACTGAGCCACCCAGGTGCCCCTACCCCCTTGATTTTAACATAGGTTTTTGAGGATCAAATCTATCACCTTATCTTTTTGTATGTTTTCTTCATATGTTAGTTAATTTAACCTCAGAGACGAGAACGTCAGGGCTAGATGGGTAACACACAACACACAGAGACACACAGGTGCACACACAGACACGCACGCACGCATGCGGAAGAGGTGAAGGAGGAAGTGGGGGAGGGAGGAACCAGTTTGTAGCCATTGGCACTTGAACCCCTTCACTTTAGACAAGACAGCCAAGTGACAGGCAAAGTTCTGCCAATCCTGTGGCACAAACTTGTGGCAGACCTGAGACTCAACCCAGTGGTCTGTCCTTGCTCAGTGGATCCTCAAGAGCCACTGAGATCTGATGATGTAATGTGAAGCCTGCAATCAGTTTTACTTCTGCATCACCCTACATCTCCGTGGTTTTTGTTATGTATTTTGTTGGGCTTGACCCAGTTACTTTAACTCTCTGCCCTTCAGTTTCTACAAAATGGAGGTGGTAGTTCCTGACTTCATAGGGTGGTTTTGAAGAATAAATGAAATAATATTCAAAACACAGTGTTTGAATCTGAATAAATGTTTAATAAATGTTAATTAATAGTATCATTATTATTATTTCAAATGGGTCATGTGGAGGTACTGTTATGAAAGGCATTATAAATTACTTTAAACATATTCTCTCATTTAATCCTTACAACAAAAAGGTTATTCTCTTCTTACAACTGAGGAAACTGAGGTCCAGGGCGGGTTAACAATTTACCCAAGGAACACAACTAGCAAGCTAGATGGCTAAATGGTACTCTACTATATGATGGTAAGATCTCATTGGATTTTCTTTCTCTGTTGTGTACCTTTGCCATCTTTTGATAAGAAATTCCACTCATGTGTAGGCCTGTGCACTGTCCTGGAGTTAGTCCATGGTGGCATTCTACTTCCTTCCAGTCTTGCATCAGGACTTACACTGTAGTTACAGTTCTTTATTCTTGTCTTTTTAAATTTAAAATTATAATGAAAGCATATTTTTATATTGTGAAATATTTTCAAAATATAATTTTTAGGGGCTAAATGGCATTTGATTTTATGACTCTGGCACCATTTGGTTAGCCTTTCCTCCAGTTTTAGGCATACTGAGTGTTTTCAATATTTCACTGTTATAGATAACTGCAGTGCTTTTTCTAGTATAGACACATTTATGTACATTTCCAATTATTTCTCCAATGTAGAGATCCAAGAGCAGATTTTCCAGATCAGTAGAGATGATTATTATAAGACTTTTTGCTCTATGTTGAGGAATTTCTATTTCATCCCTCCCTAACCCTGAGAATTACAATTTTAAAAATCTTTGCCAGGTTAAATGCCATGGAAACTCATTTTAACATGTCTTTCTTTTATTATCATGGTTCACATTATTTTTCTTGCCATATTTTGTTGGCCACTAGCCTCATTCTTTTGCGAATTGCTGTTGATATCCTTTGTCTATTTGTAAGTCTGGAAATCTGGGTGTGAGATTTTATAAATCAAGAGTATCAACACCTTGTAGTATTTATTACAAACATTCTGGTTGTCATTTTTGGGGTAGTTTTCTTGGGGTAGTTTTCTGCCTATTTTACTTAGCACTGTAAATATGTCTAATACTTCCCATAATTTGTTGTATTAATATTTATTATAGTTATTCTTTTTCTTCTTTTAAGTAGTTTCTGTCCTGAACTTGTTTTAAGTTCAGAATTATTTGGCCAGAGTGTAGTAGGGCAGGATATATTTTTAGAAGCTCCTTAGGTGATTTTAACACATGGCTTAGGTTGAGAACCCCTGCTTTCAACTATACTCAAGACATCCTTAGCCAATTGACATATTTTTCCACCTTTAACATCAATATATTTTAACTCAACTATTTTCATCTATGTGTGTCATTAAGTTTAATTCTTGTTTCCCAAATACCAGGCACTGCCCTTTGGTCATGTTCCTGTAAGACATCCAGTGAGGTCTGTGTTTCTGCTATGCCTTTCTGGAAATTGCTAGGTGATTTTACTGTCCCATGCTTCAAAAAACTGTCGTAATTTGCCTCATAGTATATTGCCTACTCTTAGATCTTTGTTATTTTTTGCAGCTGTAGGTTTTGTGGAGAAATCATATTAGGGTCTCTGCCTTAGAATTGTTCTATCTTGCCTTTAAAGAGAAATCCAGCCTAATGATGTTTGTGGTGATGTTTCCCAAAGGCAAAGTCTGAAATCACTCCTATCGTGGCATCTTTAACTGCAGTCACTCCTTTCATCTTGCTGGCTTGTAAGAGCCTGTCTTTTTCTTTATAGTTAAAAAAAGTTGATAGTGAAGTATTTGTGGATTCTTTGGGGGTATTCCTGAGGGAAGATTATGTCCCTCTTTAAAAATCTTTGCTGTGATGCTTTCAGTAGGGGGAAATATTTTTGAATTATTAATCTGGCTTCCTTATTTTTGGCCTTTTAAATGTTCTCGTTTCCCATTATTATTGTCCTTGATTCTGTCTCTGCTGCACTGTCTATCATACGTGTGGGTGTATAGCTATGATTCAGGTGCCGGAAATCATGAACTTTCTACAGCTCTGACTATGCATTCTGCTACAACTTGTTCCTTGCTCATACTTCTTTGGTTGGTTTCAATACTTTTATGAAATTACTAGTTTGAGTTTTTTTTCTCATTTCAAGTTTAAAGCACATTTTAAGCATGTACATTTCAGTTTAATATTTTAACTCTGGAAAATATTTCTGTGGTAGAAATAATGCATGCATATGTGTTACAAATTAATCTCTTACACAAATAAACTGAAAAGTAAATGTGCCCTATAATCTCAACCCCCCCAAAGATAAGATTACACTTAAGTCTTCCAGAATTTTATTTGATAGTTATACAAATCTTTCTTTTTATTTCTTGTTTTGTTTTTTAAATACTGCAGTCACACTATACATGCTACACTAATGATAACTTACTTGGTCACATACTAGATCGTTGTCATATTCCCATTCTTTTTATTGCTATACAATTTGTCATTCTATGGATGTGCCATATATTTTTGTAAATAATCCCATATTAATAAGCATTTAAGGGACACCTGGGTGGCTCAGCAGTTGAGCATCTGTTTTCATCTCAGGGCATGATCTCGGAATGCCTGGATCAAGTCCCACATCGGGCTCCCTGCACGGAGACTGCTTCTCCCTCTGCCTCTGTCTCTGCTTCTCTCTGTGTGTGTCTGTCATGAATAAATAAATAAAATCTTTAAAAAAAAGCGTTTAAGATTTCTCTATTTTTTTTCCATTATAAATAATGCTTTGGTAGCTATCCAGACAAAGGGAAACATACATGTGTGTAAACATATCCTTCTGTAGCTTTGCAAGAGTTTATATTTTCAAATGATAACTATCTAGAAGTAGAAATGTATTTTCACTGGTTCTTTTGAGTGGACGTACTCATTTTTATTTCCTCAGACTCTCCTCTAAACTGATTATTATTAATTCTTTTCCTCAGAATGTCTCTTAACCTGGCTAGTATTATTAGCTTTTAAATCTACACAATACTTTGTTTTATTTATTTATTTTTATTTTTTTTATTTATGATATTTATGATAGTCATAAAGAGAGAGAGAGAGGCAGAGACACAGGCAGAGGGAGAAGCAGGCTCCATGCACCGGGAGCCCGATGTGAGATTCGATTCCGGGTCTCCAGGATCCCACCCTGGGCCAAAGGCAGGCGCCAAACCGCTGTGCCACCCAGGGATCCCCAATACTTTGTTTTAATTGGTATTTTTGAACTCTAATAAGACTGATCCTTTTCCAAATGTTTATCTACCATCTGTGTTGTCTATTTATTTCTTTATTACTTTTTAATTTTCATTATTTCATTTTTTATTTGTGGAAGCTCTTTATGTATTAAAAATACTAACCAAGGGGCATTTGGGTGGCTCAGTCGGTTAAGGGTCTGACTCTTGAACTCAGTTTCAGGTCTTGATCTCAGGGTCATGAGTTCAAGGCCCGTGTTGGGCTCTACACTGAGCATGGATCCTACTTGAAAAAAAGAAAAAGAATACTAACTGACATAAATGGAATAAACTGTATCACTTTGCCCTAAGTGCATTTTGACTTAATATATGCTGAGGTTTTTTTTCCATCTAGAAGTTTTTCAGATCTATCTTTAACTTTATGGGGTTTTGGCCTGATGTCAAGCTAACAAAGCTATTTAAATGCCAAAGTCACACAGACATATATTCCTGTTTTTACTAATAAGTTCATAATTTTGGTTTTCACTGTTTTTGTATTTAGAGCACTAATGCATTTATAATTTGTTTCAGTAGATGGTTTGTGTTGAAAGTCAGGCTTCATTTTTCTTCTAAATGGATAGCCAATCTTATTCTTAATAAAGAATAATCTCTCTTAAAACTAGAAACAAGGAAAAGAAGGGCATTACTCTAGTCTCAGCACTATTTTGGGAAAGACTGGTCTTGATAATTTTTAACCTTTAAAATGTGAAATGTATATAACATACATTCAGGAAAGGGTACAAACCAAAGATGTATAAATACAAGCAAACATTCATGTAATCAACAATATGGTTGAGAAGCAAAATCTTCCCCGGAACATTCAGGAGCTCCCAATCTGCATGCTCTCTCCCCATTACTACCAACTCCCCACTAAAAAAGGTAATCATATCTTGACTTCACAGGTAACCACTTTCTTGTTTTTCTTTATAACATAGGCACATAAACATGTTTCCCAAAGCCAAAAAGCTTAATTTTGTCTGTTTTTTTAGGCTTCATATAAAGTGAAGTCATCTTAATTTATCCAGTGCAATTTTCAGTTGATAATCACTTGGGTTATTTCCACAGCATGGATGTTTTAAACAATGGGGATTTATTTCTCATACTTCTGGGGGCTGGAAGTCCAAGATCAAGGTGTTGGCAAGTTTGATTCTTTGGTTTGCAGGTGGCCTTCTTCTCTTTGTGTCCTCATATTGCATTTCCAGTATGCATGCACATTGCTGATATCTCCAGCTTGCTAGCCCATCCTGGGATTTGGGATTTGCTAGCCTCCATAATTGTGTGAGCCATTAAAAAAACCAGTCAATTGGACCTTATAGAACCACTTTCTAGGAGCCACCCATCCCACCCAACCATGGTCAACTCCACAGTGTTCTTCTATATCACAGTGGATGGTGAGCCCTTGGGCTATGTCTCCTTCAAGCTGTTGGCAAAGTTCCAAAGACAGCAAGAAGTTTCATGCTCTGAGCACTGGGGAGAAAGGATTTGGTTATAAAGATTTCTGCTTTCACCAGATTATTCTGAGATTTCTGTGCCAGGATGGTGACTTTACATGCCATAGTAGCATTGGTGGCAAGTCCATCTATGGGGAGAAATCCATCTAATGATGAGAATTTCATCCTGAAGCATAGGAGTCCTGGCATCTTGTTCATGGCAAATACTGGACCTAATACTAACAGTTCCCAGTTTTTCATCTGTACTTCCAACACTGAGTGGTTGGATGGCAGGCAGGTGGTCTTTGGTAAGGGGAAAGAGGGCATGAATATTGTGGAAACCATTAATTGGTTTGGGACCAGGAATGGCAAGACCAGCAAGAAGATCACCATTGCTGACTATGAACAAGTCTAATAAATTTGACTTGTGTTTTATCTTAACTACAAGACATTCCTTCTGTAGCTCTGGAGAGCATCCCTTAACCCCCATCTGTTTGAAATATCCTGTAATCTTTGTGCTTTTGCTGCAGTTCTATGAGTTCCATATTTTCATACTCCCCTCTAAGTCTAGCTTGATTGCAGGGTTAAGTTTATGATTATGAAATAAAAACTAAACAACAAAAACAATCAGTTTCTCTTCACACACACACACACACACACACACACACACACACACTATTAGTTCTATTTCTCTGTTTCTCAGGAGAACTGTGATTAAATGCAGATTTTGGTACCAAGAAATAGAGTACTATTACAATAAATACCTGAAAAAGTAGAAGTGGCTTTGGAATGAGGTAATGAATAAATAGAGAGTGGAAGATTTTTACAGCGCAAGTTAGAAGAAGCCCAGATTTTCTTGAAGGGAGTATTGATAGAAATATGGATATATATATATATATATATATATATATATTTTTTTTAAACTGGTGAGGTTTCAGGTAGAAATGAGAAATATGTTACTGGTAACTAACTGGAAGAAAGGCAGTTCTTACATAAAACAGCAAAGAACTTGGCTGAATTGTGTTATAGTGTCCGTGGAAAGCAGGAATCATGGATGATAAACTGGGATATTTAACTGAGGAGATTCCTAAGCAAAATATTGAAGGTGAATCCCAGTTTCTCCTTACTGCTTGTAAAATGTGAGAGGAGAAGATATATAGAAAGAATTATTCAACAAAAAGGGATCAGAACTTGAAGATTTGGAAAATGTTCAGCCAATGCATATTGCAAAAAATAAAGTGTCTTCTGGAGTGAACACTAAGGTTGTGGTTAGAAAGTCATTTGATTGAAGAGATTACAGGTATGACTCATGGATCTAGCAACTGTCTCCACAGAAGCCAAGGATAGAGATGAGATTATATGAGTGGAAACACCTCCAGCTTTGACTGAACGGGGAAGAGATGGGACAAAGTGGAGGAAATCTGTTAAACTTCTGGGAATTCTACAGGATACAACATTAGAGATATCCAGCTGTGAAAGGGTTATCCTTCAAGAAAAGGGAAAAATGGCTCTGAAGGAAATTCAGAGATCAGCAGGGCTGCCACTCCCACCATGGGACCGGAGGGTACAGGTCTGGAAGGTGGGGCTATCTCCTTCTCAGTTTCAGTGGGTCAAGCTCCTGCCCCCTAGGGCCCAGGAGGTGATGCTGCTGCCTTAGTGGGTCCAAAAAACAGGACCCCTTTCTTCTTTCTAATTTCTCCCTTTTGGAATGGATATGTCTTGCCTATATCTGACTCATCATTTTTTGAAGCACATAACTTGTCTTGTTTCATAGGCTGACAGCTGGGGAGAAATTTTATGCCAGAACAAACCATACCTTACTTGAGTCTCACCCACACCTGATTTAGATAATATTTGGATGAGACATTGGACTTAGGTTGGTATTGGAATTGATTAAGACTCTTTGGGCTGTTGGGATAGAGTAAATGTTAAGAAGGGCAGAGTGTTATGGACTGAATTGTGTCTGCCCAAATACATATGCTGAAGCTTTAACCTCAGGTACTTCAGAATGTTACTTATTTGGAAATAGGACCTTTAAAGAGGTGATTAAATTAAAAGGAGGGCATTAGAGATTGCCCTAATCTAATCTGTCTTTATAAGAAGAGGAAATCATGACACAGAAGAGAGATTCAGTGATGTACATACACAGAGGAAGGTCATCCTCAATCAAGAAGAGAGGCCTCAGGAGAAACTTAAGTTGCTGACAAGTTGCTCTTGGGCTTCCAGCCTCCAGAATTGTGAGAAAATAAATTTCTGTCATTTAAGCCATTCAATCTGTGATATTTTGTATGGCAGCCCTAGCAGTCCAATTCAGAGAGTATTTACATATTTAGTGTTTAGATGAGAGCCAACAATTTTCTAAAATTGTTGTACCAATTACAGTTTCAGCAGACATGTATGAAATTTTTTGATCTTCCATCCCAGTGCATCAGCTGTTTCTTATTTTAGCCATTCTGCTGGGCTTCAAGTAGTATCTCACTGTGGTTTTAATTTGCATTTACCTGCTTACTCCTTCTATTGAGTTCTTTCACACATATTTATGGCCTACTTGTGTATATTCTTTCTTGAAATGCCTCTTCAAGTTTCTTGTCTATTTTTTAATTGGGTTGTCATTTTTCTTACTTAGCAGCAGCACATGGTAACTTTGAAATGCAAGAATTTGAGAGTTTCCTAGAAAACAAAAATCACAAATAGAAAGGGGTGCTCAGATTCCACTATTTATTAGATATTTTAACTCCACACCCATATTCAGGTAGTCCAGTACAAATATTTTATTTTACTTATTTTTTTAAAAGATTTTATTTATTTATTTGACACACAGAGAGAGACAGAGAGTAAGCAAGCACAAGCAGGTGGAGCAGGAGAGGGAGAAGCAGACTCTCCACTGAGCAGGGAGTCCAATGTGGGGCTTGATCCCAGGACCCTGGGATTGACCTGAGCCAAAGGCAGATGCTTAACTGACTGAGCCACCCAGGTGCCTCCAGCACAAATATTTTAATAAATATTCTTGTACTTGATAGCCAGTTATGGTAGTAACCAATGGTGGTTGGGGTGGGGCGGTTGTATTTCACAGGCTAATAGTTTTCAAACTATTCCCCATCTTTATGGTTTTGAAGAGGGACTTTGGAATCATCTCCAAGGTCAGTGTCTGGGTAGTGGGGCTCCAGACCCTTGGCCTCAGTTTTAGTCAGAGTTCTGTCTTTGTTTCCATTTCAAGAAAGAGTTCTACCGCTTAAAAAATAAAAGTCAGACCACCACTGCTTAGAAGGAGGGGCAAATGCAGTTCATGTCCATCTATGATGTGCCAACTTCTCCAAATTCATTTCCTCTGGGGGTATTCTTTAAGTAGATAATTTCTTTCTCACTTGATCTCATTCATGATTAGAATCCACTCTTGTCCTACTTGAATTTCTGCCATGTTCTGGAAATTGCCATTAATTTGGATGGTCCTCTGGAGTTTTGTCTTGAGAGGATGGTCTTCAGCCAACTCCTGGAACTCCTTCATTACGAACAGGCACTTAATTATTTCCTTTCAGAATCCTTTTCAGTGAAAATCTTTCTCAGTGGAAAATTGTGCTAGTAGACAGTGATCCTCTGGCTTATACTGTCCATTTTTACTAATTTGTAGGATTCATTTGTGTAGTTCAAAATTATGAGACTTACAAACAACAGAAACAGCACTATTTGAATTCCAAAGTTAAGTTTAACTCATTAATATAATAATCAAAAGCAATTATGATTAACTCGGTGTCTTTAATCCATAGTGTCTAATTCTGAGTGGAAAGGGAGGTTAATGATCACCTCCAAAGGAGGATCACAGGTGACTGGGAGAATAGGGAGGGATTAAGGAATGGGAATTCATAATAAGGAAGAAGAGCAGGTTCAATGGGTTTTAAGTGCATGGGAGAGGTAGAAGTCAAGAAAGTTCTTGCCAGGAGAAGCACTTCCAAAAAGAAAATTCTGGAGGTGGAACAAGTCTAAGCAATGACAAACTTCAAGATGTGACATTGCTAGTGGGTGGCTCATGGAGTGAGATGAAGGCCAGTAGAATTGAGAAGGTCATCTTTGTGAAGCAGATGGTTAGATGGATTACCCATGTGCCTGCTTTGGTCAATTAGATTTCTAATACTCTAAGTACATTCTCTAAGTGTTATAATAGTAGCTTAAAAATGACACTGCTTCTCCTAATGAAAGGTATCTTGTGAAATTTTCAACTATACTAGGTCTCATATTCTGTTACTGACCTAGCTCCAGGATGAGCATGATTAGAAAATAAGATCAATAAGGGTCATGGAAGATGAAGTAGATAGGATAGTTGGCTGCCACATTGTGGAGGTGCTGAGGACTTAACTTGGTTGGGATTTTTAAATTAAGATTTTGTTTGGTCTTGCTCACTGATGGCAAGAGTGGATGGAAACCAATCCCTCTCCCTGTGGTTACTGCCTCCTACTCACAGCCAGGCTGGCAGGTATGGCCTGAAGGGCTCTGCCACAGTCCTGGATGCCCAAGCAGAGCACAGCAGGATTTCTTTGTTGCCTTAAAACAATCAGATTTTAGAAGACTCAGGAACTACGGTTATGATTGATGTCTCTAGGAAAATTCAGAAAATCAGTTTAGAACAGTGTTAAGTGTACCTGGAAATTAACTAAAGATGAAGGAAAAAAGTCTCCATTTTAGCCAGATGGGCCTAGCTAGAATATGACATATAGTATACTTAATCACCATGATTTATATTTTCTTCAGAAAAGGTTATCAAAGGGTATATGTGGTAATAAAGTCCATAGTGTGACTCTGCTGACAGAGAGAAGATGGAGGTCAGTTGAGTTGAGGAAGCCAGGTTGTTATCGAGCCATTTTGTCAGATATATTACCAATATGGAAGTTTTGACCAATTAGAAATGAGGGACAATTAGGCAGTAGATAATAAGAATTATTCAGGGGTGCATTTTATTGATCAAAAGAGTGAGTATATTAGCTTCTTACAGATGCTTTAACAAAGCCCCACAGATTGTGTGACTTAAAACAATATAAATTTATTCTTTCCCAATTCTGGAGGTTAGGAGTCTGAGATAAAATTGTTGTTAGGGCCATTCTGAGACTCTGAGTTGAATCCTTCCTTGCCTCTTAGCTTCTGGTAGTGACCATCAATCCATTATGTTCCTGGAATTGGAGCTGCACCATTCCAATCTCTCTCTCTCTCTCTCTCTCTCTCTCTCTCTCTTAATGACATTTAAATCTTTTCTTAGGAAAATAATTGCCCCTTTTTTGTTGCTTTCTTGATTGTTTTGTTTAGTTTTTAGTGTACTTTTCTTTAAGTCAGCCAGATTGTAAAAATCCTCCCAGGGTCAAATACTTCAGATAAGCCACCAATTCCATTTATTTCTTGACAATATTCTTCCTAAGCCCCTCTGTCTCCTATCATAAGAAAAAATAGGTCAATATCCCTTATGAATATAGATGTAAAAAAATTCTCATAGGACACTCCTATTACCTCTAGGTTTATTGCACAGCCATCTTCCCCTCACTATTATCTTGGAGACTTGCTTTGCCTCTCATCTTTATTGGACCCCCTAATTCAAGAATCTTCCTCTCTCTTTATTTACTACCTCATTTTGGTGGAGATCATACTACAGGAAGTTTCTAAGGAAAGGTACATGAAAGGTAAATTTAAAAAAATTCTTCATGTATAAAAATGTCTCTATTTTCACTTTTGATTGGTGGTTGAAGATAGTAACTATCATCATCCAGATTCTAATATGGTTGCTGACAAGTCTGATGTCATTCTATTTATTTCTCATCAAGTTCACTGAGTCTTTTCTCATCTCGTGTTTAGTCTGCCGACTCATTCAATGAAAAAATTCTTTGATGTCATGTTTTTAAATTTCTAATTTTTCCATTTGATCCTTTCTTATAGTTTTTATGTTGTAATATGAGTCAGAATATCATTCCTTTTTCATGGGTGAATAATATTCAGTATGTATATATATACATCACATTTATATATATCACTTTTTGTTTACCCATGCATGCATTTTGTGTCATATCCAAGTAACCATTAAACCTAAGGTTATAAAGATTTTCCCTTGTTCTAAGAGTTTTATAATTTTAGTTCTTACATTGGTATCTTTGATCCATTATAGTTAATTTTTGTATACAGTATAAGAGTTCAATTTCATTCTTTTGGATGTGGATGTGCAATTTTCTCAGCACTTTTTGTTTAAGCACTTGTTCTTTTTTCTTTGAATTCTCCTGGCAGATTTGTTGAAATCAATTGCCTATAGATACAAAGGTTTCTCAGTTATATTCCATTAGTTTACATGTCTATTCTTATGACAATATCATGCTGTTTTAACTACTATAGACTTGTAGTAAGTTTTAAAATCAGGAAGGTTGTGTCCTCCAAATTTATTTTTCTATTTTAAGATTGTTTTAGCTATTTAGAGTTCCTTGAAATTCCATATGAAATTTAGGATGTATTTTTTTGTTTGTTTCTTAAAAAAGCACCATTGAGATTTTGATAGGGATTGCATTAAATCTGTATGTTGCTTTGGGTAGTATTGTCATCCTAACAACATTAAGCATTCCAATCCATGAACTTGGGCTATCTTTCCATTTATTTCTGTCTTCTTTAATTGCTTTTAGCAATATTATGTAGTTTCCATTGTATAGGTCTGTATCTTCTTGGTTAAATTTTATTCCTAAGTATTCTATTCTTTTTCATGCTATTGTAAGTGGAATTATTTTTTTAAATTTTGTTTTTGGATAGTATATATAGAGATATACAAATAATTTTTATGTGTTGATTTTGGGCCATGCGACTTTACTGAATTCATTTATTGGCTCTAAGAGAATTTTTGTAGATTCTTTAGGGTTTTCTACATAATTAATCATGTCATTAATGAAGATATAATTTTACTTCTGCCATTCCAATTTTGATGCCTTTTATTTCTTTTCTTACCTAATTGCTCTGACTAGAACTTCATGTATTACATTGAGTAGATGCAAAAGTGGGCATCCTTGTTTTGTCTCTGATATTAGGGGGGACACTTTTAGTCTTTCATCATAAGAATGACATTATTATGGTTTTTTTTTTAAAGTATGGTTATTATGATGTTGAGGAAACTTCCTTCTATTCCTAGTTTATTGCATATTTTTATTATGAGAGAGTGTCAGAATTTGTCAAATGTTTTTTTTTTTGCGTCAATTCAGATGACCATGTAGTTTCTTTCTCTTCATTCTATTAATGTGGTATATTACATTGATTGATTTTCTCGTGTTGAGCTATTCTTTCAGTCTTGGATAAATCCACTTGGTCATGATATATAATCTTTTTAACATGCTGCTGAACTTGATCTACTATTGATCTACTATTTTGTTGAGGATTTTTACATCTATATTCATAAGGGATAATGGCCTATATTTTCCTATAATGTCTGTCTGAATTTGGCATCAGAGTAATGTTGGCCTTATTAAGTGAGTTAGGAATTATTTCCTCCTTTTCAATTTTTTGGAAGAGTTTGAAGGTGAGGCTAATTTTTTAAATGTTTCATAGAATTCATCAGTGAAGCCATCAAATTCTGTGTGTCTCTTTATTGGGAGGCTTTGATTTACTGATTGAATTTTCTTACTTGTATGTTCTTTCAGACATTTTATTCCTTCTTGAATCCATTTTGGTAGATTGTACGTTCCTAGGAATCTGTCCATTCCATCTAGGTTATCTATCCAATGTTAGTGCACATTGTTCATAGTATTCTCTTGTAACTATTTTTATTTATGTAAAGTTGATAGTAATTTTTATTATCTTCCTTATTTATCTCTGCTATCATCTTTATTATTTCCTTCCTTTGATAGCTTTGAGTTTAGTTTGCTTTTCCTTTTATTGTTCTTTAATGTATAGAGTTAGGTTATTGATTTGAAATCTTTATTATTATTATCTTTTTAAAGATTTTTTTAAGATTTTTTTTATTTATTCGTGAGAGAGAGAGAGATTGAGGCAGAGACACAGGCAGACGGGGAAGCAGGCTCTACACAAGGAGCCTGATGTGGGACTCGATCCTGAGTCTCTAGGATCATGCCCTGAGCTAAAGACAGACGCTCAACCGCTAAGCCACTCAGGCGTACCTCTTCTTTACTAATATGTAGGCTCTTATTGCTGTAACTTTTCCTCTGAACACACTTTTATATATCCCAGAAATTCAGGTATGTTGTGTTTTCATTTTCATTTATCTGTAAGTATTTTCTAATACCTGTTTTTTGTTTTTTTTGTTGTTGTTGTTTTTTGCTTTTTTATTCATGAGAGAGAGAGAGAGAGAGAGAGAGGCAGAGACATAGGCAGAGGGAGAAGCAAGCTCCATGCCGGGAGCCCCACGTGGGACTCAATCCCGGGACTCCAGGATCATGCCCTGGGCTGAAGGCAGACGCTAAACCGCTGAGCCATCCAGGGATCCCCGGTAAGTATTTTCTAATATCTCTCATGATTTATTCTTTGGCCCAGTGGTTGTTTAAGAATGTGCTGTTTAATTTCCACTTATTTGTGAATTTGCTAGTTTACCTTCTGTAATTAATTTCTGGTTTCATTCCATTGTGGTCTGAGAAGATAGTTTGTATTATTTCAACATGTTAAAATTGTGATTTGTGTGTGTGTGTGACCTAACATGATCTATTCTAGAGAATGTTCCATGTGCATCCAAAAGAAATGTATGGTTTGCCATTGTTGGGTGGAGTACTCTATCTATATATACCTCTTAGGTCTAATTGGATTATAATGTTGTATAAATCCACTGTTTCCTTATTGATCTTCTGTTTGTGTTCTTTTCATTATTGAAAGTGTGTGTGAGGTGAAGTCTCATACTATTATTGTTGAATTGTCTGTTTCTCCTTTCAATTCTGTCAATATTTGCTTCATATATTTTGGGGGTCTTTTTTTGGTGCTTATACAGTTATAATTATTATATTTTCTTGGTATGTTGACTCTTTTATTAACATATAATGCCATTCTTGTCTTTTATAAGCTTTTCACTTAACACCTATTTTTGTCTGATATTAATATAGTCAACCCACCTCTCTTTTTGTTACTATTTGCAAGAAATTGTATTTTTCCATCCTTTCACTTTCAACTTATTTGTATCTTTGGATATCAAATGAATCTTTTGTGAGCAGCACAAAATTGAATCATGTAAATCTTTTTAAAGAAAAAATGTAATTATCTCTGTCTCTTTATTGGAGAGTTTAATCATTTACTTTTAAAGTAATTACTTATGAAGGAGGACTTATATCTGCCGTTTTGCTATATTTTTCTGTATGTCTTATACCTCTTTGTTCTTCATTACCTTCATTACTACTTTCTTTTGTGTTTAATTGATTTTTTGTAGTGTATTTTTAAAATTTTCTTCTCCTTTTCTTTTGTATATATACTTCTTAGGTATTTCTTTAGTACCACCTTGAGGATTACCATTAACATCTTAAATATAACAATCTAGCTTGAATTAATACCAACTTAGCTTCAATTACATAAACTCTGCCACTATATAGCTCTGCTTTTATACAGCTATTCTTCAGTTCCCCTTTATATTGTTTCTGTTGCAAATCATTCTATATTGTGTGCCAATTAGCATAAATGAATACTTTATGAATTTATCTTTTAAATTATGTAGGAATAAAATGAAATTTACAAACAAGAAGTATAGTAACATTGTTATATTTGTCTATGTAATTACCTTTACTGGAGTTCTTTATTCATATGGCTTGAGTTACTGTCTAGTAACCTTTTCTTAAAGCTCAAGGACTTTTTTTTTTAGCATTTCTCATAAGACAGGTCTGCTAGCAAAAGATCCCACAGTTTTTGTTTATCTGGAACTGTTTTAATTTCTTTTTCATTTTTGAAGGATAGTTTTGTTGGATATAGAATTCTCAGTTGACAGGGGTTTTTTTCTTTCCGTACTTAAAATATATCACCCTACTCCCTGTGGCTTCCAGAGTTTCTTTCGAGAAATCAGTTATTAATCTTATTGAAGATCCCTTGCATATGATGAGTTGTTTCCTGCTGCTTTAAGGTTCTCTCTTTGTTTTTGTCTTTTGACAGTTTGATTATATATCTCAGTGTGGAAGTCTGAATTTATCCTATTTGGTGTTCATTGAACTTCTTGTATGTGTAAATGCATGTACTTCATCAAATTTAGGGGACATTTTTGGCCATTATTTCTTCAAATATTCTCTCTCTCTGCCTCTCTCTCTCTCTCTCTCTCTCTCTCTCTCTCTCCCTTCTTGGACTCCCATAATGCTTATTTTGCTATACTTGCTGTGTTGCATAGGTCTCTTATGCTCTACTCATTTTTATTCTTTTTTTCTTTCTGTTCTTCAGACTGGGTAAATTCAATAATCTTATATTCAAGTCCACTGATTATTTTTTCTGCCAATTCTAATATGCTGTTGAATCCCTCTGGTGAAGTTCTATTTTCGTTATTGTACTTACAAGTTCTAGAATTTCTATTTGGTTCCTTTTTATTTATTTATTTTTAAAAAGATTCTATTTATTTATTTGTGATAGAGAGTGAGTGAGCACAAGCAGGGGGGAGGAGCAGAGAGAGAGGGAGAAGAAAACTCCCTGATGAGCAAGGAGCCCGATGGAGGACTCGATCCCAGGACCCTGGGATCATGACCTGAGCCAAAGTAGACACTTAACCAACTGGGCCACACAGGCACCCTGTTTGGTTCCTTTTTATAATTCCTATCTTTTTACTAATGTTCTCAATTAATTAATACACCACTTTCCTAAGTTCTTTGTTCATGGGCTCCTTTAGCTTTTTAAACATATTTAAGACCATTGACTTAAAAAGTCTTTGTATAGTAAGTCCAATGTCTACACTTACTTGGAGGTGATTTCTGTTGACTTACTTTTTTGCACGAATGGGCCATATTTACATGATTCATTGTACACCTTGAATTTTTTTTGTTGAAAAATGAGCATTTTAAAATTACAATTAATATTTTGATATTTTAATAGTATTTTTTGTATAATGAAATTAACTTCCCTCAGGGTTTGCTTCTGTTACTTTTTGATGGCTTCAATTGTAAGGTTTTTTAGTGACTTTCCAAACAATTTTTTTTTTAAGTCTGTATTCTTGGTCATATGTGGTCACTAACATCTCTCTTGTTATTTCACAGGTCAGCCAGTGACCTGAGAGAGATTTCCTTAAATGCCAAGGGCCAAAAGGGAGAAAAAAATTACTCTCTCAGTTTTTGCAGATTAACTATTAGCCGGGGGATTCTCCAGTGATAAGCCAGGGCACTATATGGCTTTGCTTTAGCCTTCATTCTCTGCTTTCAGGGAGCTCACAGATCCACCAGAGGCCTATATGAGACCCCTGGCAAAAGCAACCTACACCAGGACTGTGGGCCATCATTCCCATAGCTGCTGCTATCTCTATACTAGGGAGTGAGGTAGTGGTCAAGTATGCAAAAATGCCACAAATGCCTTCTTACTGAAATTCAGTTGACTGCCCTCTTCTTCATTTATAAAGTGTTATAAATTTCAGATTAGTTTCCAGAGTTCAAAACAAAAGTTGATTTTGTCGATATTTGTTAATTTCTGCTTGTTTCAGTGGAGGGATCATTTCTTTAAGTGCCCTATTCTACCATTTCACATGATGTCACTCCTGTATTTAAAAAAATTCTGTTGTCATACGTTTAATTTCCTAAAGTTTTATTCCATTTACATAACATTTCTAATTTTATGAAAATGATATTATGTAATCTCTATGAGAATACTAATTAGAGTAGAAGGTTTGGGGAGATTTGTTTTTTACTCCATGAACTTTCTTTCATCTGATTTCCATTTTTCAGTTTGTTTTGTTTTTTTTTATGTGGGGGAGGGGCAGAGGGAGAGAGATAATCTTAAGCAGGCTCCATGCCCAGCACAGAGCTTGGTCTAGGGCTCAATCTCACAACCTTGAGATCATGACCTGAGCCAAAATCAAGAGTTGGACACTTAACCAACTGAGCCAACCAGGCACCCTGTCCTTTATCTTTTAAAAAAAAAGCATTCCTCATAGATCTTATTGACTATTAATATTTAAGAGTAACATACTACAAAGTTGACTACAATCTCTATATGTATGAATGGCATTTTGGTAGTAAATCTCACCATAGATGACTGAGTGGAATCCTAGCTCTTTTGTTAGAGGACTGGGATTCTCACTGTTTGGTATGTAGACATTCAATTCTGTTTTCAGAACTATTGTACCCTGTCAATGGCTGTCATTTGTGTCCCAAGTTCAGAGCCTCTGTAGTTCAACTTCACTGGAAAAATCAAGCTATGGTCTCTTCATAAGGGGAAGGCAGTTTCCTGCCTACATGCCAGGGTATTGCTGCTCCTTATATAGACTTTCAACCTATCTTACTTCCAGTTCCACTCTACCTCTCTGCTTTCAGAGGTTCCTGGTACTTCCAGCTCATTATCATTGCCAGGCTGTTGCAGCATGCATGGGTTAACTTATTGGCCTCCTCACTTGCAGACTGTGAAGTTATAGCTTTCACTTTGCTGTTAAAACAGCAGTGGCTACTCATTCATATGCTTTCCATTCCACATCTTGTTGGTTGTATCTCATCTGCTATCGTCTTCATCTGGTCTCTATCCTTGGGGAGTTATAATTTTACAGTAATTTTAATGAAGCTCATGGAGGAGGGAAGATAAAATGTGCATTTAATCTGCCATATTTCCACTGTTTCTTTAATATCATTAGGGTGAAGGAAAGCTGATGACACTGAATAAGTGAGGAAAACAGCTATATACTCAGTAGTTTGGTGATAAAACACGATCATGGCATTGTGGCAGGGAGTGGTTAGTTCATTCCTTCTTGTTATAGGTTATTGACTTTTTGTCTTGAAAATAAAGTATGGGGCAGCCCGGGTGGCTCAGCGGTTTAGTGCCGCCTTCCTCCCAGGGCCTGATCCTGGAGACCCAGGATGGAGTTCCATGTCAGGCTCCCTGCATGGAGCCTACTTCTCCCTCTGCCTGTGTCTCTGCCTCTGTCTCTCTGTCTGTCTCTCATGAATAAATAAATAAATAAAATCTTTTTTAAAAAAAGAAAAGAAAGTATGAAGAATTGAGACTGACAGAACAAATGTCATACAAGAGTTATCTAAGCCCGGTCAACAAGGACCATCTAAAAGTGAAAAGACTGATTATAACTCATTTTTCCTTTTGATGTAAACCCTGCTACTAACAACAACAACAACAACAACAACAACAACAAAAAGATAGTGGTAATAGTTACTCTTCCTTTTTATTGTTCTTTAATGGTTTATTTTCCATACTCTTCTTCTGATTAATGTGAAAGATTTTAATTACTAAACAATTAAGATACCAGGACAAAAATCCTGTGAAGTTCAGCTTGGTTCAAGCTGAATTTTCACTACTTATATAAAAAAGGGTATTATACAGGCAGGCTCAGGAAAATATACTCTACGTAATTATACAAATCCTATTATATTAAAGGAAAAAATGAACCTACATTGAGTGTTCTAGGAGTGGTGATAACATGAACATTATCCACCACATAAATATTATATTAAAGTGAATTTTGGTTCTGTTCAAGAAAGGTCCATTGAGCTATCACAGGTTCTGTGTCTGCAATGGTGAAATAAAGATGAATAAGTTGGTCCTTCATGACTTTGGGACCAAGGAAGAGAGGTGGAGAAGTGATTTTAGCATAGGGTGGCATGTTTCCTGGTAGAAGTACACATGAATTGCCAGAGGAGTCTCAGGGGCTACATCTAGTGTCAGTGGGAGATCACATTACATCACCAGGGCCCACTATGTGCATCTCTTTTCAACACTATGTTCAGTAATGTTGGTAGCTTGAATTCAACAATGGTGGGAATATTTACACCTTAGAAAGGAGCAAATGCTAATTTAGGACTTTTCCCCCCAAAAAACAGTTGTTAAACATTTACCAGAACACTCTTGTCATTTCATGTTACTTCTTTGGATCCTTTTCCACCTAAAAAGCCTTTCCAGGGCAGACTGGTATTCATCTAAATTTATTTCTTAAGAGTTCCCCCTACCCTCCTCTCTCTTTGTTTCTTGTCATTCGGGGCAGGAGCTAGGAGCTTTTCCCAGGTAGTGAGACAGATTCTCATTTAATCCCTCTTGAATGAGGTGATGATAGGAGGCAGGGTCTAATTTCCTCTTGACTTTTTACAACGAACCCATCATTAAGTCCCATCAGCCCTGCTTTCAGAACACATCCAGAACCCAGTCCCTGCTTGCTGTATCCACTTCTATCAACTGGTCCAGGCCACTGTCATCTCATTTGCCTAACTGCAGTCACCTCCCTGCTTCTACCTTCACAGTTTTTTCTCCACACATCAGCTAGAGTGACCCTGCTTTGTGCGCAATCATGTTATGTATCTGCAAGAACTCTTCAAAGGGCTTTCCATCTCACTGATATTAAAAAAACAGTTCCTCATGAATGGCCTCCAAGCTGCTGTGATCTGGCCTCCATGCTTTGTACTGCCTCCTTGGCCACTTCTCATGAAATGGCAGTCATGCTGGCCTTGTTGCTCTTCCTTGATTATGCCAAATATGCTCCTGCCCTGGGGTCCTTTCACCTGCTGAAGTTATTTCTTGATACTCCTCACTCATTCCTTCACCACTGGCGGATCTCTGCTCAAATCCCACCTTTTCAGGGGGCTTTCCCTGGCCACCCTATTTAACATGGCAGATCATACCATTCATCCACCAATACACGCATCTCACCTGAGTCACCTCCAGGTGACTCCATCCCATTTCCCTACTTTGTGTTTGTACACAATGCTTAGTTCTGTGTACTATACTATGGATCTTCCTTATTTGTTTCTCTGATTTCCTCCACTAGAAGAGGAACTCCATAAGGTCATGGATTTTTTTTGTTTGTTTGTTGCAACACCTCTACCACCTACAGAAGCACATTGTAGAAGAGAGGGAAAGTATAGTGACAGCTTAAAGGTTACCTTAATGTCTCCGGACTCACAGGGAATAAGAACTCATTTCTGTAGGTGAGCTGGAATCATCCAGAGGACATGGCCCAGTTAGAGAAGGGTGGGACAGAGGGAGTTTTCCCCTAAAGCATGATTTACCCACACACACCTGGGGAGGGGTCATCCTAGGCTAACATCCACTAATACTATAATAACTGGTTAGTGCTTTATTAGGGATTGGTTGGCAGCAGGCTGAGAGCATGGGCCACGAGGAAGAGAAGGGAGATTGATAGACACTAATACTCTCATTTGTATGCCACTCTGCAGGTGCAGAGCATGTCTACCTATACTACCTCACTTGAGTCTCATGACAACACTGTGACATAGACAGGAAAGATATTATTATGTATTTTATAGATAAGAGAAATGAGACTCAAAGAGGCTAAATAACCTTTCCAAAGTCAGATAACCAGTGCAAACAAAAAGCCAAACCCCAGTGCCCTTTCTAACACCCCGTCCAGCCAAAAGAGGTTTTGAACCAACTCTGGCCTTTGCCATTCAAAAATACCTTGAAAATTGCCTTTTTGATGTGTGATATGGGCTATTTACCTCTCATTGGAGAAAAGGGAATGGGGATTAGTCATTTTTCTTTTGATTTACCCCACAGTCTAATCCAACATAGCAATATTAAAATATCATAAAAAGGCCATCACCCCAGAAATAGAATGAAATCAAAAAAGCATCATTTGTTGAGTGTCAAACATGTGCCAGAAATTATTCTAGATACTTCACATATATTTCTTCAAATTCTCAAAGTAACCATGCAGAGTAGGTAGGTGGTGGTATCCCCATTCTGTTTATGAGGAAACTGAGGTTCAAAGTGTATATTACTTGCCTAGGTCCCAGCTGCTAGGAGAAGCCAAACTTTGAGATCTGTCTGGCTTCAAAGCCCATGTTCTTTCTGATGCATCAAGCTGTCGCTTTATACCAACAAAGTGATTTCCAAATTAGGGTGTTCCATCTTTAGCATCTATTCCCTCTTGCTTGCTATAATAACTCTCAAGAAGCCCAAAAGAGAAAGGTGTTTCCAGTTACCTTAGTGCTTAGTAAACAGATTCTGCTTAAGGCCTTAGCTAAGCTATAATTATTTCAAACACAAACTCACAAAATGTGAATCTCTCCTGTTTGTCAAATTTGGTTTCTCTTTTGTTCCCTTATCTACATTTTCCTGTATTCATATATATTCTTTATATTCTTGATACATCAAATGGAAACGTCCTTTCAAGAAGAATCCTACCATTATCTGGGCAGATTGGATGTTGGTGAGAAGAAAATGAAAGACGTGCATTTAAAATTGGTAATTGTAACAAACTGGTTGTTGCTAGAGGGGAGATGGGTGGGGGGATGAGTAAAATAGATTAAGAGTACACACTTTTTGTGATGAGCACTGAGTACTGTGTAGAATTGAATCATTACATTGTACACCTGAAACTAATATAACACTGCATGCTAATTATACTTGAGTAAAAAAATAAATAAAGGAAAGAAAAAAAGAGTTGATAGTTGTGCTGGAGGGTATACACACACACACACATATACATACATATGTATATACATACACACACAAATATGTATGTGAGCATACATATATATTATGTACTACTATATCTCTAAGATATATTGTTAAGTAAAAAGAGCAAGATGGAAGAAAGTATATAAGGAATGCTAGCATTATCTAAGGAAGGGGAGGTATGTCAATATACATATATTATATATAAAATATATAATATGTATACTTATATAAGTACTGTATACTTATATTATGTAATAATATAATATGTATACTTATATTAAAGTATATATAAAGTATATTTTATACAAGTTATATATAAAGTATGTAGAAAATATATTATAGAATGCCTACAATATATATTTAGTATATATAAAGTATGTATATATTTAAAGAAAATAATAAAGCATAAACCATAAAAATTTAAAAATTATGACCTATGTTGGAGTGGAGGGAATAGGCTGAAGAGGACTGGGCTTAAAGCTATATTTCTTTGAATATGCCTTCTTTTGTAGATTGAACTATGAAACCATATAAATATTTTACTTAATTATAAAAAAATTTTAATGTTAAAAAGCAATCTTTGAAATGGAAAATACAAAGAAACAAATGAACCTAGCAGAGTATTCAGTATTGGGATAACCACACAGAGAACCATTCTAAGCAACATTAAGCTACAGTAATTTGGGTATGGAGTTTACTCCAAGGGTAATAACTTAAAAATCAAGCAAAAATAACAACAAAGAAAGCTTATATTGTCAATAATCATATTTATGATGATACTGTTTATGATGATATTGTTACTTTGAGACAAGTTATTTTAGTGTTTTTATAGCGGCCTGTAAACATCACTTCCCAAGAAAGTGAAACAGGGCTTCCTAGAGAAAGGCTGATTCTAGGTCTGGGGCAGGATATGTAAAAGAGGGACCTTCAACATCTTGCCCTAGAGGAAGCAAAGAAGCCATCAAGGACAATTAGGGCTATGTCAAAAGGACTCTGGAAACAACTGTCAAACTCACACTGGTCAATGATGGGACAAAATTAGCATCAATAAGGACATGAATTTTAGAGATTCAAATATATCAAACAGATTTAAATCCATGAATTCATAGTAATTTTTTAAAAATCCTTGATTATCTTTAAAAGAGACTAAGGAACCAATTCATTATTATTAAAAATGATGTGTAAAGGGAAAGAGTCAAGCATGTATCCTGCATTTCTTATATAAGGAAAGAAACCAGACATCATACACCCAATGGAAGAAACAACACTACCTATGAAATAACCTCAACAAAAAGTTTGAACCTAAATTTGGTTAAGCTTCTAGATCTACTACTAGTTTTTGGGAAATACAGATAGAGGATGCTAAATGACACTGCAGGTATACAAACATGGATGCAATCAGCAGAATACAAATTATGTAAACTCTGAAGGCTAAAAAGGAAAAGAGCAAGTAAAAATGTTGGAGCAAACCTTCAAATTAAAAGAGACTTAAAAGGCATATTAGCAAATCACTGTATATGGGCCTTATTTGATCCTTATTCAAATAAATAAAATGTTACAAAATTATATTACAATCGGAGAAACACTCATTGGGTATTTAGAAATGTTGAGGAAATATTAAAGTGAGATGATATTGCATTTTTATTTAAAAGAGGGCGTCTGTGTCTTTAGAAATATGTACAGATAGGACAATATAATGTTTGAGATCTGCTTCAAAATAATCTAGGGAGAGGTGGTGAAGGTACAGAGAATATGACTGGTCACAAGTTAATGGTTGTTAAAGCAGGTGGTGAAAACATAGAGGTTCATTATATACTCCTCACTCTACTTTTTTTGTGTATGCATTTGAATTTTTCCATAATAAAAAAGTTTGTGCAATTTCAAGAATGTGATACAAAGAATATAATGTAGGAGTATAATGATAGCAGCCATTATGATAACTCAATGATTGAGATGAGAAACCAGAGAAATTTGAGATTTATATTACAAAACAGCTAACCTCTTCTTATACTACAAAGTTTTACATTTGTCAGTGAAGAAATGTCCCAGCTCCCAGAAGCATTTTTTTCCCAATAAAATATTTTAAAGATGGGGAGTCTTACTTCCATTTTGGCTGTGGCAAAGTAAGTCGTATAAGACATGCCACCTTGGCCAAAGCAGCTATAAACTGGACAAAATATATGAAGTAACAATGAGAAGTGAACGATTGTGAGCCTTGAGAAAAGGGAAACACATGAAATGGGCACCATCATTGCTTTGAATTTCTACATGGAGGTATCTTTCTTTCTTTCTTTTTTTTTTTTTTTTAACACAGGTCAACCAGGACTTTATTTATTTTTTTATTTATTTATGATAGGCACACAGTGAGAGAGAGAGAGAGAGAGGGGCAGAGACACAGGCAGAGGGAGAAGCAGGCTCCATGCACCGGGAGCCCGATGTGGGATTTGATCCCGGGTCTCCAGGATCGCGCCCTGGGCCAAAGGCAGGCGCTAAACCGCTGCGCCACCCAGGGATCCCCTGGAGGTATCTTTCTGCAGCAGCATGGGAGGGTAGAACACAAGTAAGTATTGTCTCAGTCAGCTGATCTATTAGAAACTAGAGTTTGGGGTGGACAAAGCAACTGGAATGTGTGGGGAGGGTTTTGGAGGGGAAGGAGCTACAATGTTGAGGATGGCCATCCAGGACTCTAGGTAGAAATTTACAGTTTCTTGGCTGAAGGCTGGTCTTTGTAGCTCTGTTGATCTGGTCTACAGTGTTGACAGATGTTGGAGTTCTGTCTCCACCTGATGTCTCCACCTGAGTGAAGACAGCTCACTGAGTACCTTGTGAGACTCCAGAAAGATCATGCCTCAAAAGAGACTACAACCTACAACCTGGAGTAAAGGAAACACACAATGATTAGGTTCAAAACCACAATAGAACCACCCTAACCAAGAATAAAGTCCTGATGGGACCAAAAAGATGTTAGTTATTTAACCTTCTGCCAGAATAATCCTCAACATGCTTTAGTGAAAGATGACAGAATCCACATTTCCTACAGTATAACATCCAAAATGTTGAATATATGATTAAAAATGACCAGACTTTTGGAAAAAAGTAGGGAACTGTGACCCATAATCAAGAAAAATACAAGTCAGTAGAAACAGATATCTCAAGATGGTCCAGAAGTTGGAATAAACAGACAAAAATTTAATATATATTCCACATATATATGGAAAAGTGGTGCAAAATAGCTAATTGATATGCAATCTTGCCAGACAACTGGGAACTATAAACACACATACACAAAGAAAAATATAGAGCTGGAAAAAGTAATAAAAATAAAAAATTCACTGAATGGATGTGGCACCCATAAGAAACCTTGTGTGTGTCCTTCTCCAGGTATTATAATTGTCTATTGGCCTCAGCTGCTGCACTTTGTAATCTATACCTGCCTTCTCAGTGAAGCCATGCCTTTACTGGTATGTTCTCTGTAAGTAAAATGACATTTTTTAAATGCTGAAGAGGAAAAACTCTTGCCAATCTAGAATTCTATACACAAACCTTGTATAACATAGATTTTTTTATAAAGCTGATAGAATTAGGGGCACTGGTTGCCTCAGTCTGAGGAGCATGAGACTCTTGATCTCATGAATTTGAGCCACCTGTTGGGTGTAAAGATTACTTAAATAAATAAAAACTTTTTATAAAGCTAAAAGAATTAATTACAAGCAGACTTATGCTATACGAAATGCTAAAGAAAATTCTTCAGGCTAAAAGAAAATAACACCAGATAGAAATTTGGATTCCCAGAAAGGAATAAAGAACAATAGAAAGGTTAAATACATGTGCAAAGATACAAGAATATCTGCTTTTTTATCTTAATTTCTTTGAAAAACAACTGTTTATGGCAAAATAATTTCACACTTCAGTTTTTACCTCAAATACATGTAAAATATGTGATAAGATTAACACAAAGGATGGGGTAAATGCAATTGTACTGTTGTAAAATTTTTATGTTTTATGTAAATGGTACAATATTAATTCTAAATAGATGTATAATATAATCTCTAGAATAACTACTAAATAAATACAATCAAGGAATTAAAGGAGAATATTTTAAAAGATATTTTATTAGCCCAAAGAAAGCTTTAACAAAGGAAGAATTGAGGAACAAAATCAGATGAGATAACTAGAAAACACATAACAAAATGGTAGACTTAAACTTAACCATATGAAAAACTACATTAATGTTAATGGACTACACACTCGAATTAAAAGGCAGAGATTGTCAAACTGTTGAAAAGGAATCTCTGAATATACACTCTCTAAAAAATATGCACTTTAAGTACAAAGCACCAGGTGGACAGTAAAGGGAGAAAGACATATCATGAAAACAGGAAGCACACAGCACTGGATGTGGCTATTTTAATATAAGACAAAGTAGACTTCAAGAAATTGAATGTTAGAGATAAAGAGTGGCATTTCATCAGGAAGATATACCAATCCTAATTGTGTACATGCCTCAAAACAGAGCTTTCAAAAACATGAAATATACCTGACAGAGTTAAAGGAGGATATAGATAAGTTCATAATCATAGTCAGAGATTTTAAATGGCTTTCAGTAAAAATAATAGAGCAGCTAGGCAAAAAACATCTTTAAGGATGTGGAAGATACCAAGCATGCCTTAAATCACTTGAACTAACTGACATTTATAAAGAACAATACTTCCAAGGAAGAATACTTTCACTGTCCTTTCAAGTGTACATGAAACATTCATCAGGATAAACTACATGTTTTGCAGTAAAATAAGTCTCTGTACATTTTGGAGTATTGAAATCTTACAGAATGGGTTCTCTGACCAAAATGGAATTAAATTAAAAATCAATAACAATAAGATATCTAGAACAATTCCCAAATGCTTGGAAATTAAGCAATACACTACTAAATAATCCATAGTTAAATAAAGAATCACAGGGAAATTGCAGAATATTTAAACCAATTGATAATAAAAAATACATGAAAATTGTAAGATACAGGTAAAGCAATGCTTTTTGTGTGTGGGGGGAAAAAGAATGGTGAGTTGTTATATATATTTACTATTTGATATGACAACAATATGTATAAGCAGAAATGTCTAATAGATATTAGGAAATCCAGATGAGGGGATCCCTGGGTGGCTCAGTGGTTTAGCGCCTGCCTTCAGCCCAGGGCGTGATCCTGGAGTCCCAGGATTGAGTCCCACATTGGGCTCCCTGCATGGAGCCTGCTTCTCCCTCTGCCTGTGTCTCGCCTCTCTCTCTCTCTCTCTCTGTATGTGTCTCTCATGAATAAATAAATAAAATCTTAAAAAAAAAAAAAGAAATCCAAATGAGAACTAGACTGGAAATAGCTTTAGGAATCAGCAGAATTAAGATGAAACTATAAGGAGCATAGATGAAAAAAATGAAACTAAGCAGAATTAATATGAAACTATAAGAGCATAGATGGAAAAGAGTAGTAATTCAAAAGACAAAATAAAGAGAATTGGGGAAAAAATATGAAACTTCCTGCATTTTGTAATAGCCACCCGGAAGCCTTCCTCTCTTTTCTCCCACTTGTCTGCTCTTATGCAGCTGAATCCAGAAGATCTGAGCAGAGCGGATGATACACCCCTCCTTGAGTCAGTGGCCATAGTCACATTTGCCACTCACATGGATCACATGATCGGGGGAACCCTGGTCTCCTTGTTCTTCATGTCTCTTCAGGTTTAGGCAGAGGTACCCACTCACTGATCCTCTTTGCATACGTGAGGTTCTCTCCCTGCCTGGTCACTTGAAGAGCCTTGGAGCTCTTGGACTCTGAACAACTCCTCCCTAGAGAATGAATGCTAACTTTCTGCATCAACCACCCCCTCTCTCATGACTAGTCTTGGCCTTGTTTATATCCATGTCTCCTGCTGTCAAGGCTGGTGTTCACACTTTCTACCTCTCTGGTGCCCTATTTAAAAGATTTACTCACTAATGGCTGTAAATGCTCGTAAGAGGATCTGGTTTGGGAAGACTATGATTGAGAAAACAGAGCTATTGCAAAAGGTGTGTGTGATTCAGTAAGTGGGGTGGATGCGTTCTGAGTTAATTCTGAACCCAGAATTTATGAATGTGACATGCTAAATTACATGACTTGCTGAAGGGTTTAAGCCTTACTCAGCAGTACTGACATATACTTTCTTCCCTAGACAAATATCATGTGCTTCTAACTTCATACATAAAACCATCAATAGGATGTTTCAAATCAAATGGTTTATTTTGTTGACTATAACTTTAATCATTTGGATATTTTGGGAGATGGTTAATAAAAATCAAGTTAGGGGTGCAGTGGCATAGTCTGTTAAGCATTCTGCTCTTGGTTTTGGCTCTGGTCATGATCACAGGGACATAAGATCAAGCCCCGTATCAGGCTCTGCACTCAACACAGTCTACTTCAGATTCTCTCTCCCTCTGCCCCTCCCACTCATACTCTCACTCTCTCTCTCTCAAATAAATAAATAAATTCTTTAAAAAATCAAATTCTATCTTACATTCAAAACACAATGTCAAGAGCTATAAGATAATAAAAATCTTTAAAGGGTTCAACTTAGGAGGTGGAAGATACATATATATGTGATATATGATATATATAGATCAGACCACATGTGACAAAATTCTCTCAATCAGAGTGGTTCTGTGGCTTCTTCCTACAGTTACAACACTGTCAAGAAGATCATCCTTACTCATTCTCCTTGAGGAAAAAAAGACCAATGTGCATAATGACACACTCAGTGAATTTAATGCTGGGTGCTATGTTCTCAGGTATTTCTGCCAACAGTGAGCTAGTTTTCTTCATACTTGTCTAGATTTTTTTGAGTGGTGTTTTGATTTCTTTACACAACTCCTAACATCTGACTCATTCCATATCCTTTGATCAGGGCAATCCCTCATGCAACTTGGACCAAAGCAATTTGTCCATATTGGTGCTGGCAATCAAGCATCACATCAACTGTAATGATCACTGAATGCCCAGGCTAGGAGACCTTGGGTGCACTGGAAGGATGGCCTTCAAGTTTGTTTGAGAAGAACTCCTTCAGAGTGAGTACAAGATTAAAAGAGAAGCAATAGGGCCATGGATTGGTATTTCTGTGTTTATTCCTTGTTCTTTTCTGAACACACAGATAAATTCTCCAGCCAGCTCATTAAGCCTCTAAAAATAATAAACCACCACCATCCAAGCTAATAAAGTCAAGCTTTAACTCCAAGAACACTGTTACATACACAGTAGCAAGTGGAAGAGTTAATAGAGAGAAACAGGCTCTTGGAAAGTTTATGTACTTTAATTTAGAGGAAAAATGCTCAAATTGGAGCCTGTGGACTTAGAATTATACACAAAAATGGAATTACTAATTTAACACAATTGCTTATATCTATAGAGTACAATAGAATATTAGAAGTGCAGGAGGTGTTGGTAGACTTAAACATGTCAGCTATGAAAACAGAAATGGTGAAAACAGATTTGCCAACTATAATTCTGGGACCTGAGTGAAGAGGTAAATAGTGTGACTTAGGAGCCCCCAGGGACCTCACTCTATTATAACCCAGCCCAGGAATTGGAAGCTATAATGGTGACCCTGTGCCACCACAAGTGCAATTATGTCTAGAGCTATCTGTTTGAAGGACATGATTCATATGATATACGTTACAAATATTTTTAACAATGTGAATACAATTATTATCATTATTCTTAGAGACAAACCTGAATTCTCTTGAAAATTTGCTTTGGTGGAACAGTTCATTCTTTAATGAGGTCAGATATGAAATAGGCCAGCCACCACATGAGGATATTGTATGCCATGTTATGGAGGTTATATTTTCTTGTTATAAATGAGAAGTTATTGAAGAATTCTGAGTCATGGAATGACATATCAGATTTGTATTTTCAGGAAATCTCTGTGGAATAGTGCCCGCCATGGATGAAGGTAGATGAGGCCAGGAGCTATGGAGACCATTTAGGAGGCTCTCGAAATATTCTAAGAAAGATGATGTACATTTGAACCAGGGGAGTGGAGTAAGAATGTGGAGAAAGATATATATTTGTTTGGGTGCCATTTGAACAAAACCTAGTGACTGATGAGATGTGAAAATAATGGAAATATGATTCAGTTGTCTTGGGCAAATGAGTGGATGGAGATAAGAGTGAAGAAGAGGGATGATGAGTTGGGCCTTGGTAATACTGAGTTTGGGGTACCTAATATATGTAGGAAATAGGTTTAGGAGATGACAGTACACAGCCAATTGATGATTTCATGGGTGTGGATAAGTTTCAAGGGTGAGCATGTAAAATGGTAAAGGGAAGGAGAGCTGATAAAGAGGAGCTTAAGAGGGAAAGTGAGCAATTTTGTTAGCGGTTTTGGAAAGTATTTCCTTGGAAAGTTTTTTAATATTTTAAGTTATACCATATGATTTTTGCAAATAGGTGAGATATAAATTTTAAGTAAGATATCAATTTTTTTTTATTCTGGTGGTTTTTAGGCCCTCATTCCTAAATATGAACAGAAGAAGCTTATGACAACTTTTACTTATACTGCCTTTTCACTTGTAAAAGTTTAAGTTCCCCTCCACCTCCCTTATACATAATAGGCTATCAAAAAAAAAAAACCCATGATTTTTTAAAAGCAAATGCAAAAAAAAAAAAAAAAACTTAAATAAAAAGCAATGCAAGCAACATTGTATAATTAATACCTTTGTTTTTCAGCTATTCCCATATTTCTATTCCGGAGCTTTTCAATTCTAACAATATTTAATAAAACTTCTTCCCTATGTGTATTTTTCTTTCCAGTGTGTTTACCATTTTCATGATGTCTGGCCAACAAAAATACTCAGATTTTCTCACTTTTCTTCATATGTATCTTTAGATATGGCTGATGATTGTTCAATTGATCTAAAATTTCATCGTTATATGCAACAGTAATACTATTTCTTCTCAGGAGGAATTTAGTGTTCTAGGTCTACAATGGAATAGATCTTAAAAATTACTTACAAATGTTAAAGTATCAAAGATGTCAATACAGCTAAGTGTTACAGGATGGTCTGATATATAATTCAGTCTTGTGGCAAATGCTTTGGTAATGTGAAGGTCCAATGTTTTAAATTCCCTGTGATGGTTAGCACCAAGCAGTGCACCTGGTTGTTCACCTTGCTTGGAAGAAGCAACGGCCAGATGTGTAATTATATACTGTCCAGTGGTTTGACTGGGTGGTCAGGGACTTGTAAGAAACATGATTGGAAAATTAGTGTCAAAGAAGTCTGGGGAAAAGGTATGTGGTTAGACCTCTCTGAATGGGCAAAAACAAGAAGGTATCTGTGTGCCATATGAATGTTCAGCAAAGAGTGACCAGTGGGGGATTTCAATAATCATGTAGATAAAATGACCCCTTCTGTAGATACCGTTCAGTATCTTCCCTTGGCCATCCCTGTCATCACCCAGTGGGCTCATGAACAAAGGCCATGCTGGAAGGGATGAAGATTATGCATGGCCTCTGCAACATAGACTTCCACTCACCAAAGTCAGCTTGGCTTTGGGCACTACTAAGTGCTCAATCTGCCAACAGCAGAGATCAACAAGCCGGGCAGCTGGGGTGGCTCAGCGGTTTAGAACCTGCCTTCGGCCCAGGGCCTGATTCTGGAGACCTGGGATTGAGTCCCATGTCGGGTTCCCAGCATGGAACCTGATTCTCCCTCTGCCTGTGTCTCTGCCTCTCTCTTTGTGTCTCTCATGAATAAATAAATAAATAAAATCTTTAAAAAAAAAAAAACCCAAAACTCAAATTCTTAAAAAAAGAGAGAGAGAGAGAGAGATCAACAAGTCCCTGGTATGGCACCATGCCCTGGGATGATCAATCAGCTACCTGGTTGCAAATTGACTACACTGGACTGGTTCCATCATGGAAAGAGCAGCATTTTGTTCTTACTGGAAAGGACCCTTACTCTGGATATGGATTTGCCTTCCTTGCATACAATGCTTCTGCACAAACTACTATCCATGGACTTACAGAATGCCTTACCCACCATCAAAGTATTCCACACAGTATTGCTTTGGATAAAAAAAACTCACTTCATACCAAATGAAGTAAAGCAATGGATCTGTGCTCTTGAAATTCACTGGTCATACCATGGGCCCCACCATCCTAAAAAGCAGTTAGTTTGATAGAACAGTAGAATGGCCTTTAAAAGATTCAGTTATAGTATTAGCTATGTGGCAATGCTTTTTTCAGGCCTGGGGCAAGGATCTTCAGGGGACTCTGAATCGGGATCTAGCATACAGTGTTGTTTCTCCCAAGCCAGGAGAAATCCAGGAATCAAGGAGTAGAAATGGGAGTGGTACCACTCATTATTACCCGAAGTGACCTACTGGCAAAATGTTTGCTTCTTGTTCCTGTGAACTTATGCTCTGCTGGCCTACAGGTCTTAGTTCCAAAGGGAGAAATCCAGTTGACACAATGATTCCACTCAACTGCAAGTGAGGACTGTTACCTGGGCACTTTGGGCTTCTCATGTTTTTGAATCAACAAAGCAGGGAGTTACTTGCAGGTGAGAGTGATTGATTCTATTATCATAGGGAAACTGGACTAGTCCTCTTTTAGAGGTAAGGAAGAGTATGCCTGGACTACAGGAGATCCTTAGAACATCTCTTAGCATCGGCATGCCTTTTGATTAAAGTAAATGGAAAACTACAACTCAATTCAGGAAGGAATATTAATGGTCCAGACTTTTAAGGAATGAAGGTTTGGGTCATCCCACCAGGTGAAGAAGTATGACCAGCTAAGGTGCTTGTTGGGGTCAAAGAGAACTTGGAATGGATAGTAGAAGAAGTTAGTTATAAATATCAGCTACAACCATATGACCAATCAGAGAAATGAGGACTGCAATTATTATGAGTATTTCTTCCATATTTTGTTATGAATATGTTTGTGTGTAAATATTAAGCCAATATGTTTGTTTTCTTCTTTCTCTTATCCTCTTACCATGTGAGGTAAGATGTATCAACTTTATATCATAGTACTTAAGTATTGTTAACTTTACATCATAGTATTTAAGATATGATATCAAGGAGAGGAGTAAATATCATCCAAGAACTTTGCATCTTTTTCTGGGAAAATTAGTATGTTTTTGATTGTACACAGGATAATTTTAACATGTTAGATGTAAGTACAATCTTGTTATTATCTTTATTCAGAGATTAAGTGTGCTTTTGGGTGATGTGTATATGTGGCAACTTGACAAAGGGTGGACTTGAGATGGTTAATTTTTTTTTTTTTTAAGATTTTATTTATTCGTGAGAGACACAGAGAGAGGCAGAGACACGGGCAGAGGGAGAAACAGGCTCCATACTGGGAACCTGACGTGGGACTCGATCCCAGGTCTCCAGGATCACACCCTGGGTGGAAGGCAGTGCTAAACCGGAGCCACCTGGGCTGCCCGGGCTGGTTAATTTTATGCGTCAACTTGTCTAGGCCATGGTGCCCAGATATTTGGCCAAACTTTATTCTGGATATTTCTGTGAGGGTGTTTTTGGGTGAGATTATAATTTATATTGGTGGATTTGGGGTTCTGGTTCCAGATGATCACATAGGAAGATTGAGCTCACTCTCCCCTACAGACACACTTAAATCTACAACGACTATGGAATAATTTCCTCTGAGAAAAAACTAAAACCTGGCAGAATGACTCTGACACATTGGGTCAGTTAGAAGAAAAAAAAAACAAAAAACAAAAACCCCTGCATTAAAGCAGGCAGGATAGGCTGAGACACAGTCTTACCCTAAACCCTACTCTGGTGGTGTGACTCAAAATTAGGAGGGAACCCAAAACCAAGAGCTTCTTTCTGAGGACCAAAGGGTTTATAACTGACATTAGACACCTCAAATTGAGAGATGAACTCCTCAAAACATTTATATTTAAAAACTAATCGGGCTCACATCCATGAAACCCACATGGCTATAGTGATTTGGCAAGCAGCTCTTAAAGGGCTTGCATACTCACCCTAAGTCCCAGCACAGAAGCAGCCAGTTTCACTGACTTTATGTGAAAGAGGCTCATTTGCTAATTTTAAAACTCGGCCTGAAGGACAGGCATCTAATTTAACATAATTCTTGTGGCTGCCACCAGTGGATACCTCTGTATCATCTGGCTCTGGTGGCCAGTAAGGATTCTGCTCATGAGTTCCATGGAACTGTAACCAAGTGTGAGTTCTTAAATAGCTATTACCCCAGGCCACAGCAAGAGGCAACAGACCCAAGAGTTCAATCTTTCTGTAAAAGAGGCCTATGAGCTTATTATCACAGGTGCAGCCTGAGGGGCATGCTTATAACTAAATACACCTAAGGACTGTAATCCTTTCCAGAGACTTTGGAAGGTGAGCACTATTAATGTGCTTTCTCTCTGCCATGCTCCAGAACCCCAATATCTTTCAGAGGGGAGTGATTACAGGCATTTACTGCCCCAGTTTCTGTGGTTGCCATCCAGGGAACACACCTTGATCACCTGGGTTTGGTGGCCAGGGGGCTGTGTTTATGAGTCACACAGGACTGTAACAATTGAAGAGACAATTCTTGGCAGGGCACTACCCAGACTTTCTGTGAAAGAGGCCTCTTTGCTTGTCCTAGAGCTTTAGCCTGAGGAGAAGGCTTTAGGTTCAGCATACATCTCTAGGCCTACAGAGGAAATCTCAAAGAATATAGGCCAGTGCATGCCATCTTTGTGCTCTCTCCCTGCCTCATCACAGCTCACCAGTATTTCCCAAAAAGGAGACTATATGTTTCTGGAGCTCCAATTTTTGTAACTGCTACCCAGGGATATATCCAGATCATCTGGCTCTAGTAGTCAACAGGGCTTACACCTGTGGTCCCACAGACTCTATATATTTGCATGCTTTTGAAGATGCTGCCTGAGAGTCTGGCTTTCAATCAGCTTGAATCTAGAAGCTGACTGAGCTCCTGCCCTTTGGGACATCAACAGGTTTGGCACACTTATTGAAAATTATGCGGCACCTGGGTAGCTCAGTCAGTTGTGTCTGAATCTTGATTTCAGCTCAGGTCATGATCTCAGGGTTGTGAGATCAACTCTCATGTTGGGCTCCATGCTGGGTGTGGAGCCTGCTTGAGATTCTCTGTCTCCCTGTCATTTTGCCCCTCCCTATCCCTCACCTCTCTCCCTCTTCCTTTCTAAAATAAATAAATAGATAGATAGATAGATAGATAGATAGATAGATAGATAGATAGATAGATAGATAGACAGACTGCTTGGTCAATCACAAAGATTTGAGAGACAAAGAGCTAGGGTTGAACAATAAAATTCATTTCCTAGACTCCTTGTAGGGCACTCATTCAAGACTGGGGGAGGTGGTTATTTCATCTAATGCTTAGAAAACAACACAGAGTTGCACAGAATTTAAAAATAGAGGAATATGTTCCATATAAAAGAATAAGACAAAATCTCAGAAACTAAGTTTAATGAAATGGAGATAAATAATCTTCCTGATAAAAGGTCATAGAGATACTTATTTAACTTGGGAGACAATGGATAAACACTGTGAGAACTTCAAACAAAGAGATAGAAAATATAAGAAAATATTAAACAGAAGTCATAGAGCTAAAGAATACAATAACTCAACTGAAAAGTAAAAGATTCATCAGCTGACTAGATGAAGCAGAAGAATGGATCAGTAAACTTAAAGGCAGGACAGTTGAAACTTATTCAATTAGAGTAGCAAAAAGAAAGGATTAATTTTTTTTAAATGACTATAGCTTAAAAGACTTAAGGGACAAGTGGACTTACAATCACATTATAGAGGTCCCTCAAGGAGAAAAGAGAGAGAGAAAGGGGCAGAAAAACTTACTGAAGAAAAATGGCTGAAAACTTCCATAACCCAGGAAAAGCAGAGTTCCAAATAAGAGAAACTCAAAGAGACCTACACCAAAGCACATTATAATTAAAATGTCAAAAGTTAAAGACAAGGAGAGAATCTTAAAAGCAGCAGAAGACAAATAACATGTTATATTATGTGTAAGAGAACCCCCATAGGATTGTCAGCAGATTTTTTTTTTCAGCAGAAACTTTGCAGGCCAGAAGAAAGTAATGTGATAAATTCAAAGTGCTGAGAGAAAAAAATTCCCAACCATGCCCTCCCCAGCCGTTTTCATTCAGAATTGAAGGAGACATAAAGAATTTTGCAGACAAGTAAAAGATAAAGGAGTTGATCACCACTAAATTGCCTCTACAGATATAAATCTCACCGGTAAAAGTAAAGATATAGTAAAGATAGTGTATGATTAGTAAAGACAGTGTATGATTCACATTAAAGTTAGTATCATGGTTAAAAGACAAAAGTAATAAAAATAACTAACTACAGTAATTCATTAAGGGATACACAATACAAAAAGATGTAAAGTGTGGTGTCAAAAACATAAAACTTGGGAGACAAACAGGAGGGAGGAGATTAGCAAAGGAAGAGCTTTGGAATGCATTCAAACTTAACTAGACTTTATATACATTGCTATATGTAAGTCTCATGGTAACAACAAAGCAAAAAAACGATACTAAAAGAGAAAGGAATCAAAACCCACCACTTAAGAAAGTCATCAAACCACAAAGAAAGACAGCAAGAAAGGAACAGAGAGGAAATAAAACAAGAAAACTATTAACAAAATGGCAATAAGAACACACCTATTAATAATTACTTTCACTGTAAATGGACTAAATTATTTAATCAAAAGACACAGAGTGATTGAATGGATTTAAAAACAAAAAGACAAAAAAACAAGACCCATCTATTTGCTCCCCACAAGAGACTCACTTCAGATGTAAAGACACACATAGACTGAAGTGAAGTAATGGAAGAAGATATTGCATGAAAGTATAAACAAAAAGGAAGCTAGATAGCTATACTTATATCAGACAAAATAAACTTTTAAACAAAGACTATAATAAAAGACAAAGAAAGGACTACATAATGATAAAGGGGTAAATCCAATAAGGGGATATAACATTTGTAAACATTGAGGCACCCAACATAGAAATGCCTAAATATGTAACACAAATATTAATAAACCTAAGAGAAAAATAAGCAGTGACACATTAATATAAGCACACTTTAATACCCCCACTTTCATCAATAGATGGATCATCCAGAAAGAAAATCAGGAAAGATATATTTACCTTAAACAACACATTAGACAAGATGGACTTAACAGATACACACAGAACAAATATATACAGATAATCCAAAGTAACAGAAAACATATTCTTCTCAAGTGCACATAGAACATTCTCTAGGATAGATAATAGTATAGGCCACAAAACAAGTCTTAATAAATTTAAGAAGATTAAAATAATTTTAAGCATCTTTTCTGGCCACAATAGTATGGAACTAGAAATAAATTATAAGAAAAAGCAAGAAAATTAACAAATATATGGAGATGTAAGAATATGCTACTGAGCAATCAATGGGTCAGCAAATAAGTCAAAAGAAAAAGCAATACCTTAAGACAAATGAAAATGAAAATACAATGGATTAAGGATCTAAATGTGAGACCTGAAACCATCAAAAATCCTAGAAGAGAACACAGGCAGTAATTTCTCTGACACTGACTGTAACAACATTTTTCTGTTTCCTGAGACAAGGGAAACAAAAACAAGAATAAATCAGTGGAACTACATTGGAATAAAAAGTTTCTAAACAACAAAGGAAACAACCAATAAAACTAGAAGACAACTTGCTGAATTGGAGATGTTTCCAAATGATATATTTGATAAAGGATTAGTATCCAAAATAAATAAAGAACTTATACAACTCAATACTAAAAAAACAAATAATCCAATTAAAAATGGGCACTGCATGAACATACATTTCTCAAAAGAAGACCTACAAAAGGTGAAGAGACGTCTGAAAAGATGCTCAACATCACTGATTATTAGGGAAATCCAAATCAAAACCACAATGAGATACCAACTTTCACCTGTCAGAATGGCTAAAATAAAAAACACAAGAAACAACAAGTATTGGTGAGAATGTAGAGAAAAAGGAACTCTTATACACTGTTGGTGGGAATGCAAAAGGTTATAGCCACTATGGAAGACAGTATGGAGGTTCCTCAAAAAATTAAAAATAAACTACCCCATGATCAGTAATGACAGATATACCCAAAGAATATGAAAACACTAATTTGAAAGGATATATACCCCAATATTTATAGTAGCATTATTTACAATAGCCAATTTATAGAAGCAGCCCAAAAGTCCATCAGTAGATGAATGGATATGGAGGAGGTGGTATATATATATATATATATTCCATTATATATATATATATATATATAATGGAATATTATTCAGCCATAAAAAAGAACGAAATCTTGCCATTTGTAACAATATGGTTGGATTTAGAGAATATAATGCTAAGTGAAATAAGCCAGTCAAAGAAAGACAAATACTATATGATTTCACTCATATGTGGAATTTAAGGAACAAAACAAATGAACAAAGGGAGAAAAAGAGAGAGAGAGAGACTATTAACTATAGAGAACAAACTTACGGTTACCAGAGGTAACCCCAGAGGTTAGGGGAATGGAAGAAATGGATGATGGAGATTAAGAGTACATTGATCTTGATGAGCACTGAGTAATATACGGAATTGTTGAATCACTTTATTGTACACCTGAAACTAATATAGCAATATATGCTAGCTATAATGGAATTAAAAGAAAATGGAAATCCAGCTTACCAAAACTTATAGCATTGGAGTAAAGCAGTTCTAAGAGGGAAGTTCATAGCATAAATGCCTACATCAAGAAAGAAGAGAGTTGCTTGAGTGGCACAGTTAGTTAAGCATCTGACTATTGGTTTTGGCTCAGGTAATGATCTCAGGGTCATTATATTGAGCCCCACATCAGGCTCTGTGGTCAGGTCAAATTCTGCTTGAGATTTTCTCTCCCTCTCCTTTTGCCCCTCCTGCTCCTTCTCTCTCTCTCTCTCTCTCTCTCTCTCTCTCTCAAGTAAATAAATAAAATAAAATAAAAAAGAAAATCTAAAACCAATGATCTTTACACCTCAAGGAACTAGAAAAGAAGAACAAATGAAGCCCAAAGTTAGTAGAAGGAAGGAAATAGCAAAGATGAGGGCAGAAATAAATGAAATAGAGACTTAAAAGACAACGGAAAAGATCAATGAAACTAAGAGGTGGTTCTTTGAAAAGATAAGCAAAATCAATTAACTGTTACCTAGACTCACCAGAAAAAAAACCTCAAATAAAATCAGAAATAAAAGAAGAGATGTTACAACTGATACCACAGAAATTCAAGGGATCATAGGGAGTACTAGAAGTATTTATGCATGAACAAATTTGACAATCTAGAAAAAATGGATAAATCCTTAGAAATATATGACCTACCAAGACTGAATCATGAAGAGATAGAAAACTCAATGAACTGATTATTAATAAGGAGATTGAGGGAAATCCCTGGGTGGTTCAGAGGTTTGGCACCTGCCTTCGACCCAGGGTGTGATCCTGGAGTCCCAGGATCGAGTCCCATGTCGGGCTCCCTGCATGGAGCCTGCTTCTCCCTCTGCCTCTCTTTCTCTGTGTCTCTCATGAATGAATAAGTAAAAATAAAAAAAAGAGAAGAAGATTGAGTCAATAATAAAAAATCTCCCTACAGAGAAAAGTCCAAACATTCAAAGAAAAATTAATACCAATACTTTTCAAACTCTTCCAAAGAAAGTGGAAGGGGGAATTTGTAAGGCCGGGAGTACCATGATACCAAAACCAGATGGGGATGCCACAAGAACAGAAAATCCCAGGCCAGTATCCCTGTTGAACATAAATGCAAAAATCCTTAACAAAATATCAGCAAGTCAAATTCAACAATGCATTAAAAGGATCATACAGGGATCCCTGGGTGGCGCAGCGGTTTGGCGCCTGCCTTTGGCCCAGGGCGCGATCCTGGAGACCCCGGATCGAATCCCACATCAGGCTCCCGGTGCATGGAGCCTGCTTCTCCCTCTGCCTGTGTCTCTGCCTCTCTCTCTCTCTCTGTGACTATCATAAATAAATGAAAATTAAAAAAAATAAAATAAAATAAAAAATAAAAGGATCATACACCACAATCAAGTAGCATTTATTGCAGGGATGCAACAATTGTTCAACATCCACAAATCAATCAATATGACACAACATGTTAATAAAATGAAACATAAAAATCATATGATTATCTCCATAGATGCAGAAAAAAGCATTTGACAAAATTTAACATTTGTGTATGATAAAGACTCAACAAAGTGAGTATAGAGGTAATGTATCGCAAAGTTATAAAGCTCACAGCTGACATCAGAAGGGTGAAAAACTGAAAGGTTTTCCTCTGAGATCAGGAATGAGACAAGGATGTCCACTGTTTTATGATCATAGTTATATGTAGAATGAAAAAAAACTCTTCATAAATAAAGAGAACAGATTGGTGGTTGCGAGAGGTGGGTGATACGCTGTAGGCATTATGGATAAAGGAGTCAAAAGGTATAAACTTTCAGTTATAAAATAAATAAGTCCTGAGGATACAATTACATCATGGTGACTATAGCTAATAACACCATATTGCATATTAGAAAGTTGCTAAGGTCTAAAAAGTTCTCATCACAAGAAAAAAAATTTTGTAACTATGTATGATGATGGATGTTAAACTAAAGTGATTGTTTCACAATATATACAATACTGAATCATGATATTGTGTACCTGAAACTAATATGACGTTATATGTTAATTATACCTCTGTAAAAAAAGAAAAAGAAAAGAAAATGTGTGCAAGCCCCAGAACAAAAGGGCCATGGCTAGCCCCATCCAAGCCTCCACAGTGCCACCAGCAATGGAAGACAGACTCTCAAGCTTTCTGTACCTGCTCCTGTGCTAGTGGTCATCTAGGCCTGCAAAATCTTTTTATTCTGAGCTAAAGAAATTGGGGAAACTTGACAGAACACATTTGTGAGTGGACTTTTCATCTTATCTGTAGCCTATCATGCAGAAATCTGGAAAGTCAAGTGACTTTCCAAGAAATAGCCCAAAAATGGAAACTGAAGGTTTTAACAGGAGAGAGGAGCATTCATATTCACTGTCTGTGAGGGTAGTCTAGTGATTTCTAAACTACTATAGTCCAGTAGTAGGCTTTGAAATAAATTCTGTGAGTTACAATCAGAATTTTCTCAACAATCAGGATAAAGAAGAGTTAAAAAAAATATCAGAGTGCGTGGCATGTTGCAATGCACTGCTTCTGCTTCGTATATTTTTTGTTTCGATACTTGTATGTGTGTGTGTGTGTGTGTGTGTGTGTGGTGGATCACAACATAAAATATGTTCCTTACTATATATCATGGTCAAAGAAGGTTGAAATATTGAAAAACAATGCAGAAGTTAATATTAACAGATGATTGAAAGATTGTCAGGCCCCGATGTCAGGTATTGCTTCTCTTCAGGATACCAGTTTTATGAAGTCACATATTTTTTTCCCTGCTCTGCTTTTGCCTTGCACAATCACTACTCAAATCTGCCTGAGAAGTCAGGAACGAGTGGGTAAATGTTTAAGCAGTGCTTCTGTGTTATTACACATATTAAATACGAGGAATGAAGTGGGAGTGTTGAAAAAATGGACAGCTCATAGTGCCTGCTAAAGAGCTCAAGGGGCTTAGAACATCTTATTTATCAGGGAACAATCTTGGTACCTTCCATGAGATGTAGAAAGTCCTAAGACAGTCATCATAACCCAGCCATTAGCTCCCACCCACATTCCTCCACCCCACCCTGTCCCCCGGCTGCTGACTTCAGGATGAAGTCAATTTTGATGTTAGCCAAGATAGGAGGATTCTGTTCACGTCTTGAAGGTCTGCTTGTGTCCTAATTACTTTAATAAGTTGGGGTGGGGCATGATTACAAGATGAAGCATTCTAAATCCCAGGTTTCATGTTTATTGCTGGACCAGTTGGCTATATGACCCCTGCAAAGCAAATTATTCACATTGATTTATTTTCTGCAGTTACAACATGTAAATGTTGGCCTTTTGTCTTCTACGTGTTGTGAAAATACCTAAGATATATTTGAAGATATGATACAGAAGTCATTCCATAGAGTAAATACACAGCATTATTACAATATTATCAGTATGGAGGAGGTATATTGAGCTTTTTCCCAGTGTGAATTACAACAATTAATGTGATTTACAAAGTTTTTTGTTATCAAATGCCAGAAGTCACCTGAAAATGATTTCTCTTCAGAGTTCTCCGGCTGAGAATATATATTTTTAAACAGTATCACTTTAATAAGCTATAATGGACATTCCAGTGGGGGAAAAGAAAGAGAGAGAGAGAGAATTAGGAACAAAGAAAAATACTAGATTTAATATCAAGCATTAAACCTGAAAACAAAAGCTGCCAGCAAGATGGGAGGGAGAGTCTAAGTACAAAAAGCAGGAAAAAACCAATACGAGCATTAAAAACACTCTTTTTCTTTTAATTATCATTTTTAAAACATCAAAAACTGTCCCCCTTTATCATGGGGCCCCCATGAGGCTAGTTTAGGGACCCCCTAGAGTGAAGGCTGAGAATCAGATTTAGGACATGGAAAAAAGGCACTTTGTATTCTGATGTTGAGACACTCTCATCAGAGTAGTAAGCTGGTAAGAAATGTAAACAGTTTTTCCAAGACTTCTTGTCCATCAAGGGGTTTGTAAAATTCATCAGTAATTTCAGAAATAGCCAAACCTCAACAATCCTCTATTTCCTTTCATAGTTACTCTGTGATGGCTCATAATGATAAAGAATCTACTGAGCTACTGGCTGACATGTATGTTTTAAATGCATCAACGGATATTATCAAGAAGATGAAAAGACAATCTAGTAAATGGGAGAACATATTTGGAAATCAGGTATCTATAAGGGCTTAATATATAGATCTTATAAAGATCCCCTATGACTTAACAGGAGACATACTAACCAATTCAAAAATGGACAAAAAACTCGAGTAGATATTTTTACAAAGATGATGTGCAAATGCTCAGTAAGTACATGAAAAGACATTCAACATCACCAGTCATTAGGAAATGCAAATCAGAACCACAAAGAGATACCAGTTCACACATTAGAATGCTTATAAATTTTGTTTGAGGATGTGGAAAGTTGGAAAGCTTGTACATTGCTGGTGTGAATATAAAATGGTGCAGCCACTATGGGAAACAGTTTGGTGGTTCCTCAAAAAGTTAAATATGGACTTACCACAACATCTAACAATTACACTCCTAGGGATATACCTAAAAAAAACTGAAAATGAGAACGTAAGCAGATGTTTATACATCAATGTTCATGGCAACATTTTCGTTATTCCCGAGAAGTTGAAACAACCCAAATGCCCATTATCAGATAACTTGATAAACTATAATAATAACAATGGTATATTATTCAGCCATAATAAGGAATGAACTTTAGATACTTGCTACACTAAGAATAAACCTTGAAAATATACCAAGTGAAACGATCCAGACGCAAAGAGACAAATATTGCATGATTCAACTTTTAGGATTGGCAAATACATAGAAACAGAAAGTAGAATGGTGGTTACCAGAGCTTGTGGGGAGATGAGAGTGGGAGTTAATGTTAAACGGTCATTGGGTTACTGTTTTGAGTGATGAAAATGTTTTGGAAATAGGGGTAATGGTTGTACAACATTGTGAATGCATTTAATGTCACTCACCAAATCATACACTTAAAAATAGTTAAAATAGCAATTTTTATGTTACATACCCATTTACCACAATTTTTAAAAGTTCATACCATAATGTTCCAAAAGCCACTGAATAGATGAATTGTTTGGTGTATAAATTATATCTCAATAAAGCTGTTTAAAAGGGGAAAAGGTGTGAAAGAATAGGTTAGATAAAATAAAAGTTTGCTTTCCCTGAGCTTTGTAATATATGACCTGTGTTACCTAGGTGTGTGTGGCAACAGTGAGGTTGGGTGGTGCTACATGTTGGCCCCACTGCACAAAGCAGACATGGTGTGTATCCTTGGGGATTTTTCTGTTTCTAGAGCTGTTTTTACTTTTGAAGATACTGCTGAGTTAGGCAGAATTTTCTACATCCATTTGTATTTTGGTTGGTATTCACTTTCTTACAAAAATGAACAATCAGGACAGAGAAAACAAAAGGTCCAATTACTACTCTTCATTTCATTCTGAAGCAAAACAAGATTAGTTTCCAATTTTTTTTTTTTTTAAATATAAATTTTTTTTTTTTAAATTTTTATTTATTCATGATAGTCACAGAGAGAGAGAGAGGCAGAGACACAGGCAGAGGGAGAAGCAGGCTCCATGCACCGGGAGCCCGACGTGGGATTCGATCCCGGGTCTCCAGGATCGCGCCCTGGGCCAAAGGCAGGCGCCAAACCGCTGCGCCACCCAGGGATCCCCCAATTTTTTTTTTTAATAGAAAGCCATGCAGGTCCCTTATTACCTCCCCTTCCATAAAAGAAGTGGTTAAGGTGCCCAAAAGAAAAGCAATTTTCTCCAAAGGCAAGAGACTACCTGTGAGGAGTTGATGTCAAAATCAATGGCACCCCCCTCATGGGTTCAGGCACACATATCCATGCCCTCATCCCAATAATTAACCCCCTTATCAGAATGTGTTTTGCATACCACCTGCAGCAGAATTTCCTAGGGTGCTTGTAATTCTGAGGGTGACATCAGGAGTCTGCATTTTTAACCAGCACCCCCCTGATTTTTAGATACAGCTGAGAACATTTGGTACGAATTCTTTTGCTTTCCATCTATAGTAAGAGGTTGCAGGCTTGACTCTAAAGAAGTGACTTGTTGGAGTGACATTGCAAGTCTCCAGTAGAAGTAAAAACTTGCCATAATGAGCCCTGGCTGCAATGCTCTTCCTTCTGCCCATCTGCTTTGCTCATGCTCAGTGACTCCTGGTTCCTAATTTGATCTAATTGAATAATCTGAGGAGGCTGAAGCCCCACTGTGCCTGGGTTTTCCTGGGTTGTACCAGGCTATGTTCTTCACATCTCTACCTCGTGCCAGGCCTGGCCTATTCCTAGGATGGCTGCCTTGAGAAAGTCGTTTCCAAACTCTGACCTGAGGTTGAGTAGGATTAAAAAAACTCAAAAAACAAAACAAAACAAAAAACCTTTACCCTTCTCTAATGCCCAGCAGTGAGATGTGGTTACATTGTTTTAACAATGTGACTAAGGATTTGGTTTGGTCCCCTACTCTTGGGATGAATCCTCTACACACCAAATCAGGGGCTGGATGTGTGACCTGCAGAATGCTGCCCATTTCTGGCCCTTTCTTACTGTTGGCAATTGCATTTTTACCAGAGATAGGAGCTGAGGTGAGGGGGTGTCTTATCTCATCCTTGCACCTGAGCTTCCTTTTTAGAGGGGACCTTCTTCTTGTGTATGACATCCCTTTTCCAAACCCTACTGTACAATTTTCAACAAGTGTATCAATGCCTTATACGTAACCAGATACTTAGCTAAGTACTCAATATTCTGAATAAGACAGACCTGGGCCAATGAGTACAAAGAAACCATATCTTTGGCATATGATGGGTACTAGAACTTATTCTAAGAATAAGTAGTGACCACAGTCTCCAGATGAGCTCTTCAAGCTGAAAAAGCCAACACTTAGGTCTCATTTTACACATATGACTACAAAATACTGGGAACCATGAAAATGTTGAAGCAACATACACAACAATTACACTAGGAAATCACTAGAACTATGAACGATGTGGATTCAGCGGCACCCAGAATCGTATCATGTCCCGAAAAGGTTTTCGTTTTATCTAATCAGTATTTTAGTAATAATTGATTCAAAAATATTTATGAGGCAAAAATCCATTTGGAAAGCAAGAACTTCAATGTATTTTTGTTAGTAAGACCATTATTTTATGTAGTGTTTTCAGTTGTGCAAATCTTCCTAATTTAATTCTAGAGGAATTTAATTCCTCTAGAATGAGGGCCTTGGCTTTTGAAGAGTCCTCTGAAAAACAGTCACGAATCCCTCTATTGCTTCCTTGGGTAACTCTGAGAAATCATAGTGTAGTTGCAGCTGACACTTATGGAGAAACTTAACTTTGTCTGGTGTTGTGCCAAGCATCTTAGATCCACTTTGTTTAATCTTTAACAATCCTTAAGGAGATGCTGTTAGCTTCACCCTTCACAGGTGAAGAAATGTTAAAAGTGCTCAGAATCTGGAGATGAAGCTGGGATTCAAAGCTAGGTCTGTCAGAGTCTGAAGGGTCGCTTCTAACTACCCTCCTGAACTGCTGTTTCTCTAGGAAGTCAGTTGTTAGATTAAGTGGAACTGGGTACCTCAATTCCTTCTTTGGGTTCTGGTAACAGTCCATTGTCTTGTTGGATAGCTCTTCAGGTATCATTTGCCTTTGACTTTTCTTCTTCTCCAGGCAAAATATCCCCAGATCTTCCAAAAACCAGAAAGATCAATCCCTTTGTCATTCTGGTTGCCCAGAGCCACACCACCTGTATGCTGCTTAAAGCTGGGTGCCCAGCATAAGGCTGCGCTTGGGGAGCCAGGATGCAGAGCAGGGAGTCCCAGGAATCTAAACACTAAATTTCTATGATCAAAATTTAATGTTTGGGGGAGGGACAATGTGGAGTAAAGTCATGGGCATGACTCAAATGGACTTTATTGAAAACAAAACAAAATTTTGGTTTTTTTGACCTGCTGTGTTTTGTACTCGTGCAGCCTGTCTTATGAAGTAAGCACAGGGGCTTCCATTTGCTCCCAGTAAATTGCGATCTGACAGTTCAGCACAATGCTCTAATTTATCTCGGTGTTTTTAAAAATGCAATTCTCTTATTCAATAACTTCTCTTTGTTTTCAGCTTCTGGTGTGTGTAGCATTGCATAGTGAAAAGAACATAGTTTAGGGTCATACTAACCTGGGTTCAAGTTCTAGTTCTGCCACTCACTAGCTATGCAATCTTGGGCAACCATGGTACTTAATCTTTCAGAACATTTCTGTAATATCTGGAGCATTGTTTAGAAATAATACTGTTCTTTAAGAGCAAAATGAGTAAGTCCACACCCTGTGGGATTGGCAGTCTCAGGGAAGCAGTACTACAGAGGGACTGTAATTTAGGAAGCAGAGACCTACACAACTTGAGAGTAATCTATTCAGAGAGCAATCGTGTGACCAGAGGGGAGGAGTCATAGAAGAAGGGAACCAGAAACTGTGTTTTGGAGGAGAGTGACATTGCACCCAAGACAATGAAACTTTCTGGAACAGGCCTCACCATGGCCTGAGTGAAATAGCTCTCACTTCAGTCTGGAAAACTTCACTAGTGCTTTCATTACACACACATCAGGCAACTGTCCCAACAATAAGCTGGCCTCTTGAAAGTACTGATAGGAGTTAGGAGCATGCTGTTCACCAGGAAAGAACATCCCCCAGTGAGCATCCCCCAGTCTGGTGCATATACTTCAGTCTCCTGTGAGTTTCTCCTGAGCTGACCCACTCTGGTCCAGGCTGAGAGACCCTCCACACTCACCCACTAGAGGGATACCTCTTGTAGGACCACCTGATGGGCCAACATCCTGCTTTCTCACATTGACACCTTGACTTCATCTTCATCTCTCTTTTTTTTTTTTTTTAAAGATTTTATTTATTTATTCATGAGAGACAGAGAGAGAGAGAGGCAGAGACACAGGCATAGGGAGAAGCAGGCTCCATGCAGGGAGCCCCATGCGGGACTTGATCCCGGGACTCCAGGATCACGCCCTGGGCCAAAGGCAGGCGCTCAACTGCTGAGCCACCCAGGGATCCCCCATCTTCATCTCTTTTGTGACCTACAATTAGCAGCATTTTTTCATCTGTAATGATGAGAGAAATCATGAAAAGCTGGAAGACAACTCTCTCTGTGTAGCATTGCCATTATGCTAGACTAAGACAAACATACATAAAACAACTAACCTGAAACACAGTAAGACTCATCCTTACTGCCCTCCACTTCCCACCTCCCATCACTACCACCATTTACATCCAAATTGAAGTGAGCTAAGGATAGAGCCTCCAGGGTGGAACCAAACTTCTTCCAGACAACATCAAACCTCTAATCATTGTCCTGTGAGTACAGTATTTTTAAGCAATTACTGATCCACTCACCTATTATTCCCTGGACTGTATGGTTCTCAAGGGCATCTCAAGTGCTGATACAGCATATTTACACATTTCCCTAATTTTTCTAGCAAGCCTATCAAAAATAAAAACTGTTTCAGATTGACATGGCATTTTTTTTTATTTTAACTGGATGCATGTTGGCTACTTGTATTCATAACATACCTCATTAAAAATCCATTCTAGAATCTTTCCAGGATAAATATCAACACACAGAGTAGAGCCCAAAGATCCATTTTCTCCCTCTTTTTAAAAATTAGATCCACGTTTTCCAAAAGCTGGCCCTTCCTGCTCTCTCATATTTTCTATACTTATCTCTAAAAATTCATATTAATTGGGTTATCTTGGCTACAGTGACTCCCCAAGCTGTAATTTGTCCAGATCGAGACTTTAGCTGTTTTAAAGTGGCTTTGGACTCTATTAGATCCTCTTTAAGACACCTTTTTAAAATGAAAAGTAAAAAGTAAAACCCTAATATTCCATAGTCCCATCAAATTTAACCACTATAACCATATTGGCATGTTTTGTTTCTGGTTTTGTTATTGTCTTTTACAGAAAATTCACTCCATCATTTTTACAAGTATGTTTTATAAAAATGTTTATGATATAAAGTACATAAATGTCAGTAAATGGAAAGATTCCACACCTAGCAATGGAGACTGTTAACACTAGGTTAAAATTATAGCAGGCATCTCCTTACACATACAAAAAAAATGGACAGAGGGAGAGAAATACATTTACAAAATGTAATCATACTAAAATGCCATTTTTAATAAAAATATGTTTATTAATCTATTAATTTAATTTATTAGATAAAATTAATTAATGATATATTTGTTTTTGCTTGAATTTCATAGAAGAAAAGTAAACTGAAGGAATTTTTGAAACTCAAAAGTATCTTCACTGCAAGAGATGTTATTTCCTAAAAATCACCCTCAATTTAAACCAAGAAACTGTGAGAAACAGCAGGGTCAACGTTGTTGGTTTTTCAAAGTATTTATTTCAATTTTTGAGTGTTTGTTGAAACTCTTGGCTTTTAAGATCACAGTAAATCTTCCTTAGTCCCGCCCTTACCCGCTGTCCGTACCTCTCTGTTTTTGCTGGTCATGTTATTTCACTTTGCGCACATTTGTAACTTTCGTATTCTTTGGCAACCAAAATTGTTTTGTATCAGCTCGCGAGCAGTCCTTTGGCAAAGCTTCTCTGTGCATGGACCTTCCTGTTTGAGCGTGGCCCCCTGCGGCCTGTCCACTCCGAGGCCTTTGCTGGCCCAGGGCACCGGGGTCAGACCTCCTTTCACGGAGCTCAGCCGCTGCTTCAGGGCCTGTGGCGCCGGGTCGTGCTCCGGGCAAGCTGGAAAGCAGGCTGATTTTTTCATTTTGTTTTTGGTCTCATAGGTCTATTGACTTCTCTCTGTGATGTCTTAAGAATCTGTTCTTTGCTCAAAATTCCATAGCCTGACTATACTTGAGGTTTCCTATCAAAATTTCCTGAAATACAGCAGGCTCTTTTGATACATAGTTCTATTCTTTTCCTTTTTCAGGAAAATCTCTTGTGTTCTGTCTTTGAATGTGTCTTCTGTTCCCTTTGTGTGGATTGTCTTTGTTAATTCCATCTATTAGCTTCCTTCCAGTTTAATTTTCTTGTTGCTTTCATCAACTTTCTCTAGGATTATACCAAACCTTTCCAACTTTGTTGGTCACTCAGTTTCTACCAGTGTCTAGTTCCAGTCCTCACTTCTCTGTTAATTAACAGTGAGATTTCGATCCTCAGCAGTTGCCTATGTCTTGCAACTTCCTTTCCATCTCTTCCTGTAATCCTTGTCTATTTTGACTGTTCTATTGACTGCATATTCTTATTAAATGTTTTTGTGGAAGTTAAACAATTGTGAGGAGCTTGCTTCTGTTCCCTGAAGTTACAATTTCTCTAGGGTTGGTCTCTCTGCCTCTTCTGGCTTTCTTTCCTCTGTTACCCTCCCCTCTTCCCTTCCTCTGATGGCTGAAACACCTTAGTGGATCTGCCCTACCAGTCCTTGCTCTCTGTCTTACTCACACACCTGCATATCTGCTGGAGTGGGAATGACTTCCTCACTTCCCCCAGGTGCTTTTCCCTTCTCCCCTAAAGTCCAAGGTCTGGGTCTTATGTGCTCTTTCCAGTTGAGGGAACAGGGAGCATCAGTAGAGGGCTTGGCCCATGTAGTGCAAAGTTTTGTAAGAACCCTGCAGGTCTCATTTCTCTTTTGAGATTTCATTAAATCTCTTCTAATCTCTTTACCAACATTGTGTTTCAGTTTTCCATATATACTTTCCTCTAAAAATGTTTTTCCTTAACGCAGGAGACAAACTCAAATTAGAAGATAATAAATTTCACTTTCTGTGTGTTTTCTATCAATATCCTACCACCAGCCACAAGCAACAATAAGCAATGAGCAAAAGACCTCTTTATTGTCCTCTGTATTGTATTTTAGTTTGCAGCTATACTTTAAGATTCCACCTCTTTAAAGCTATTCTTACTACTTCACAGCACTCTCACATATATGAGACCCTTTAAAATCCCACCTCATCAGAGGGTGTTGTGTATAGTTGTATTTCTTTCTCTCCTTTCAATCCTTAACCATATAAATTACAGTTGCAGCAAGAACTACATGTTTTAGAATTTTTGTGCCATTTAGAAATATTTCATCTTTTAGTATTTCAACTGAAATCAAATCATTCTGCCTTTCTTACATCTAAGGCAAATGTCAAACCCTTATCCTTTCCTGCCTTGGCTAGATAAAATGAACGATGGGAATTCTAAAATTACATGAAAATTTTCTTCAAGGTTATAGTCATTTCTTTAAGAAAAGCAGCTTTATTCTACTATGGAACTCAAAGCCCCTTTTCTACTACAAAACTCAACATAGTGATAGTCTTCAGATTATGTTTTTCTCTCACTCAGTAGTATGCATTTGATGAGTACTTACCATGTGCCAGCCAATAAACTGGGCGGAATTTAAAAATGACCAAGATATGGTCTCTATTTTCTAGAATCTTGCATTCTAAACAATTGTGTTGTAGTAACAATAAAAGCTAAACTATTATATGCCAGGTATTCTTTTAGGTACTCTATATGTTCTAGCTCATGTAAGTCTCGACAATGGTTTGAGGTAGGTACTATTATTCTTCCCATTTGAAAGTTGGGGAAATAGGCACAGCAGTTAATTTACTTAACGAAGTTCATGCATCTGTACTAAATAATCTAATTTAACAGTCTAATTCAGGGGCACCTGGGTGGTTCAGTGGTTGAACATCTGTCTTTGGCTCAGGTCGTGATCCTGGGGTCCTGGGATCAAGTTCTGCATCAGACTCCCCACAGGGAGCCTGCTTCTCCCTCTGCCTGTGTCTCTGCCTTTCTCTCTGTGTCTCTTATGAATAAACAAAATCTTTTTTAAAAAAATTTCAGGTGCACTTTTCATTACTCTTGCTCTGTGTTTTTGCATATACTTCCCTGCACTTGAATATCAATTCTAACGATCCTATTTTTTATTTGATTTATGTGACTTATGGATACTCTGACTCTGTTGTTTCTTTCAGTATCATTCCTGCCCTTTGATCTATTTGTAGATTTAGATTTCTGATTTATTTTTTTCTCTTCTGTGATTGGTCTCTGTATCTTCTTATACTTTATTAGTCTAATTTCTAATTATCTTTCTCTTTCTATCTTTAGTTTTTCTTCATATTACTCTTTTTCTGTGTCTGTTTACCTGCCCCTATATTCATACATTTTAATAAGTTTTTCTCTCAGGATCAAATATTGACCCAAAGAAGAGAAATGATTTGACACAGAGTTTAAGTTGTCAGGAAAAAGCAGATAATTTAAAGAATAGGAACTACAAATAGCTAATACAAAATGAAAAGCAATTGAAGTTGTTTTTACATGTCCTCAGACTCACTGATTCTTTCTTTAGCCATGCCTAGTCTACTGATGAGCCCAAGAAAGGCATTCTTCATTTCTATTACAACGTTTTTTCTTTAATTTCTAGCATTTCCCTTTGTACTTTCTTAGTGTATCCAGCTCTCTGTTTACATTATCCATCTATTTTTGAATATTGTCCACTTTCCCATTAGAGCCTGTACTATATTAATCATAGTTATTTTAAATTCCCAGTCTGATAATTCCAACATATCTGCCATATGAGTCTGGGCCTGATACTTGTTTTATCTCTTTAAACTGTTTTTGGCTTTGAATATGCCTTATAATTTTTTGTTGAAGCTAGAAATGATGTTTTAGGTAATAGGACTTGAGGTAAATAGACCTTTTGTGTGAGGTTTTCGGTTTATCTGGACAGGAGTTAAGCTGTGTTTACTGTTTGCTGTTTGCTGAGGCTGTAGGTGTCAGAGGCTTAAATTTCCCCTCACATCCTTGTTTTTGTCTTCCCTATTATTTTTGGATTTCCACAGAAACTCCTTAAATAGGGTCTAAGCTCTGCTGTTTTTTCAGTTACAACCTCCTGTTTTATACAGATGCCCAACAGGATGCCTGGGTGACTCAGTGGTTGAGCATCTGCCTTCAGCTCAAGGCATGATCCTGGAGTCCTGGGATTGAGTCCCATATCAGGCTCCCCACAGGGAGCCTCCTTTTCCTTCTGCCTGTGTCTTTGCCTCTCTCTGTGTGTCTCTCATGAATAAATAAATAAAATCTTTATACAGATGCCCTATCATGGGCGTGATGAGGTGTGGAGGAGGCTAAATTCTCCATAGTCTTGTGATTAGATCTCAATCTGTTAGTGAGCCCTGAGCTGTGACCTTCACAAGTGCTTCTCAGCTCTCTTCCTCCTCTCATAGGTGAGACAGGAAGGCTAGTGGGGGCTGTTCTGCCTTTTTCTTTGCCCACAGTGGCTGGGCTATGCCACAACCCAAGCCGTTTAGGCTCTGGTGAAAGTTTCCCTTAAAGGCAGATGTGTTTCAGAGTGGTTACTTTTATCCTCCCTGTGTTAGGGGTTTGAGGGGATTTTCCTTCTGTCTATACCCTGAGAACCTGGCACACCTCCTGGAGGTTAAACTCATGAAAGTGTGGAGGGTTCCCTAACATTGGACCCAGTTTTTAACTCTCAAGCATGTCCACACTGAACCTTAAGAATTCATCAGTTTTACTTTAGTGTTCCTACCAATTACTGGCTCCATCTGTGGACTTCTGCACCTAAGCTATGGCTTTCTGTATCTTTCTCTCTGATATATTTTCAGAGCAGTGGTTTGTCCTGTGATCTCACTTCTTTGATAGCTCTAGTAAGAGTTGTGATTTTGTTTGTTTGGCTTGTTTCTTGTTGTGACAAAACTGTAGTTTCAAATAATTCTCAATAAGCATGGAAAAAGTCAGATTCAAAGCTGAATATGGTAAGACAAGTCAAGAGGCTTTGAAACAGAATTTTTCTTTCACAATTATTCTTTTGCCTCTCTGGTTTCTACCCATTGGCTCAATGGCATTCAAGGATTGGAGAAAGGGAAGCACACTGCCTCCCCAAATAGGGGCATTTGAAGCATCGAATGGATTAAACTGGTAATGAGCATAACAGTCTGAAATCAAAGAGCTTTTTATTTACAAGATTTAGGAGAGAATTCTGGAGTGAAGAAGGGAGAGATTGTTTTATTTATTTTTTTTTAAAAAAGACTTTTATTTGAGAGAGAGCGTGCACACATGTGTGAGTACAAAGAGGGGCAGAGGGAAAGAATCTTCAAGCAGGCTCTCTGCTGAGCATGGAGCAGGCTCTAGCCCACAACCCATGAGATCACAACCTAAGGTGAAACCAAAAGTCCAACACAATCAATAGAGCTGCCCCTGTTTGTTTTAAATGAGTTTAAGGCCTGCTCACTATTGCCTCTTCCTTGGTGGGGAAACAGTGGGAGAAGAGGAATGTAAATACCCCAGGAAAGTCATTTGAAAAATATTACTTCTCTGAAATGACACCACCTTGTAAGGGCCCTTCATTCAACATGGGGTGGTCCTAAGCAGAGGGAAGTCTGAAGCAGTGCCCATTATTTCCTCACTGCCCGAAGTGTTTTGGGGGGAGGCAAAGTCTCCCTGTACTTAGTGGCAGAGGTGTCCTGGGGGTGTGAGAAATGAGCACAGAGTAAAGACTGCAGGATTGAGCCCACACTGGTGCTGATCTGAATGGAAGGTGCCCAAAGGCCAGGCCGGGTTACATCAAAATGGCTGGAACAGGGACAGAGACCAGCAGGGACAGGTGAATGGAGACATCTCAGCAAGGCCAGAGACAATTGGGGGCAGCACGTGGTAAGAGTCTCCTCCCAGCCTCTGTAAGTGGTAAGGATTTGAACTATTCACCAGAAATCATTTGCTCTTCTTCCAGGGAGGGCTAGATTTCCCAAGCTTCCTTCCAGTTAGATGTGGCTGGCAGATGACTAGAACATGAGTACGATTGGTGTTTGCATTTCCAGGTCAAGGCTTTTTAGAATGAGGTGTGCCCTGCCATACACATGTTTTACCCTTACAGAGATGAATAGAGATAAGAAGGTCCCAGAGAAAGGCAGAGGCTTCTTCCTTGAATTATCTTATGGAAAATATCACCTACCAATCTAGAATGGGCTTAACAGGACTAAGAAATAGGCTTCAGTCACAAGTATATAGAGTGAATTCATTACAGCAGTGTGCCTTGGTCTAGATCTCTACCCAGATACCACCACTGAGAGAAGTAAAAGGGGAAGGCAAAACAACTGGGAGAATGTAACCCAGTTTGGTTGACGAGTTCTTTCGCCTTCACCTTTTCCAGGTTGATGATGGGAACCACAGATTTTAGAACCATGATATTGCCTCCCCAGTGACAGATCTCATCAAATCTGCCATTGTAATTGGTCTTCTGGTAGCTTCCAGCAGCTTAGCCAGAACTCCTTCGTTTTCTGAATTAACCTGTGTGCAGGTGACCTGTGTGGTACAGCTCTTCTGTGGACCAGATGCCCCAGCCTGGCCTTCCCCATGATAATGCAGTAGGGAACCCCCATCTTATGATACAGGGCAGGCAAGAAAGCAACCACCTTGATGGGATCTATAACGTGCCATCACCATCAGAATGGCTTTATTTTCCATCAAGGTTTTGGCAGTGTTAACCCCTGCTCAAAGGACAGTGGTCTCACAGTGAGGACATTGCCTTTGCCAGGCAATTTTCCTCATATCCCATGCCAACAATCTCTGCTTTCTTTTGCTTTGTTTCCGGTCTGTACTTTCAGACAAGCTTAAGCAGCTGAGTAGCTCTTTGATGGTCCAAGGCCTTGGTGAATAGTTAACCACAGGAGTACTTCCAGCCACTTACAAAGGATAGCACTTTGCCACTGAACCAGATGTGCTGGGGCCATGAGATAAAGTGAATGAGGTCCCATTTGGGCTGGATGCCCTATCTAGTGCTAAAATTTGGGGAAATTTCTCAAACGGGATTTGCCACCTTCTTGGCCTCATACTTCTTCAGGACAGCTGGTGCTGGGCCACAGAATTTGAACTTTTTAACAGAATAAATTCTGACTTTATTGAATAAATTTGTGAGACAGTGACTTAACAACAACAACAAAAAACAAAGAGCCAATTAAAAATGAGCAAAGGACTTGAATAGACATTTCTCCAGAGAAGATATACAAATGGCTAACAACCACATGAAAAGATACTCAACATTAATAATCTAATTTAGAGAAACACAAATCAAAACCACAGTGAAATACCAACTCATACACATTAGGATGGCTGTTATCACACAATCAGAAAATAATAAGTGTTGCCGAGGATGTGGAAAAGTTGGAACCCTGTGTATTGCTGCTGGAAATATAAAATAAAACAACCACTGTGGAAAACAGTATGGCAATTTTTAAAATTAAGCATAAAACTTCCATATGGTTCAGTAGTTCCCCTTTCACCAAAAGAGGTGAAAAGAAGAAGTAGAACAGGTATTTGTATACCCATGTTTGCAGCAGTATTATTTACAATAGCCAAGAAGTGGAAGCAACTTAGAGTTCATCAACAGATGAATGGGCAAACAAAATGTGGTACATACTCACAATGGAATAATATTCAGTATTAAAAAGGAAGGAAATTCTGTCATATGTACAACATAGGCGAAACTTGAAGACATTATGATGAATGATATAAGCCCATCATAGAAGGACAAATATTGTATGAGTTCTCTTAAATGATGTTCCTAGGGTAGTCAACTTATGCTGAGGCATAGGTAGAATGGTGGTTGCCAGGGGCTACAGAAGGGAAAAGGGGAGTTAGTGTTTAATGCATATGAACTTTCAGTTGGGAGAGATGAAAGAGTTCTGAAGATGGGTGGTGATGATAGTTGCACAATGATATGAATGTACTTGATGCCACAGAACTATACTTACTATGGACTGTGGGAATGTCAAAGCCACTGTCACCACTGATACATTTAAACCTGTTATGTGAATGTGATGTGAACTATTTAGAAGGAATAGTAAACATCCATAGAGATTTATAAAGAAACAGAAATGCTATAAAATTGTAGTAGTGGTTGTCTCTGGACTGTGAGTGTATAGATTAATTTTTAAATTTTTTTTATTTTCTAAGACATCCATGATGAGCATGTCTCTATTTCATAACAACTTAAAGCAGCAAAAATGGAATTAAGTTGACCAAGATTGCTTCTTCTAAGTCAATTTGGAAGATCTGTGGGAAGTATTTCTGTCCCAGAGCATGCTAGAATGCTAATATGCCCACATGATATGATGCCAGCAGACTAAGCACTGAGGACACAAAGATACAGAAGGTGCAGTCTCTGTTTTCAGGTGGACAGACTTGTAGACAGAAAACTTCAGCATAGCCCAGGGAGAAGGGGGCAGGTAGCCAGGCACATAGAAAGCTGGAATGTTTGCTCTTGGGGTCAAGGAAGCTCCTTCAGACCAGTGCTTCTCCAATCTAGGGTGGGGCATCTGTAACAAGCTGCTGGAGGTGCTGGTCCATGGACCACACTTTGAGTAGCCAGGATGTGCACTTGACTACTCACCTTCTATGTTGAACCTTCTTGGGTCACTGGGGTTCCTTGGGGATCTCTCATATTGCCCTGAAACTGGACTCTTCTCTCAGCCAGCCCTGTTCCACTGATGACTCAGTTGGTCAGTCTTTCTGGCTTTGATTTCATTTTCTTCCCCAACATACTGCTTGTTAAGTCACTTCCCTCAACAGGCAACAACCTCCTCTGTCCTGCCCAGGGTCCCACCCCTCCTGCCGCCTACATACTTGTTCAGGAGGAACAATACCAGAGTAGGTACTCACACAAGGTGTGCCCAGAGGACCATGGATCATGCAAAATAGGCACCTGGGCAACCTGGGTAGGTCAGAGTCTACTTCCTGGGGGAGGTGCTGTTTTATCTACTGCAGGTCTGGGGGAGAAGAGACATGGAGACACAAAATAGCATGTGCTGTAGGGTGGCCACAACTGTTGTAGTGCAGTGGGAATACAAAGGGAAAGGAAGGGAGTGTAGGGGTTGAGGCTCAGGAGGTAGGACTGAGGTCCTAAGGGCTCATCAACCATCTGAGGAGCCTAGATGTTCTCCTTTAGGTGATGGAGCTGGAGGAAGTAATGGGAAGGTTTTTTGGAAGAGCATGAAAGGGGAAGATGTCTATTTCACAAAAATCATTCTGGTGGTAGTGGAGGATAGGATAGAGAGAAACCCATCTGGAGGCAAGGAGGCTTGTTAGGAGGCTGGATTTGGTGGGAGCATGTAGATAGAGGAGTCTGGAAGAACATGGAAGGTGAGAGCGGCCTCAGGACATAGTGTTTGGACCAATCATTTTTCTGAGCATGATCTCTATTTCTGTGCCATGGAAGTTTGTATTCAGGTGGCTATGAGGTCACCCTTTGAAAGATGTCACTTTGTGCAGTGGGTCATAACATATGGCAGGTCATAAAATCAAAACATTAGGTTGCCACCAGCATTTCATTTATATAAAGCAAGATAGCCCAGGAAATCTAAAAGTAGGTGAGATGTACTGTTTTTTATTTCACACACACACACACACACACACACACACACACACTCACATTTTTAAAGTTTATAAGCCTCTTTTCTAGAGCTACTGTCTACCAATAAAGTTAAACATGGAGGGACACCTGGGTGGTTCAGTTGGTTGGGTGTCTACCTTTGGTTCAAGTCATGATCTCGAGGTTCTGGAATCAAGCTCCACATCAGGTTCTCAGCTTAGTGGGGAGTCTGCTTCTCCTACTCCCTCTGCGATCTCTCTCTCTTTCTCTTTCTCTCTCTCTCTCTGTCTCTTTCAAATAAATAAAGAAAATATTTTTTTTTTAAAAGAAAGAGTGGAGAATACCACCATATGTTGGGTCTATTGGTAGCCTCTCCCCCTGGCCCACCCAGTACAGGAGGTGGTGAGTGCACAGTGACTTCTATAAGCACAAGGGTAAGAGCTTCTGTACCGGGGAGAGGTACACTCACTGTAGAGACTCCCAAGGGGTCAAAGAGCTGCCAGTGGTGGTCCGTGTTGCCGCCTTGTTACATCTAACGTGCCTGCCAGCACTACAGGCACAGAAAGAGTGCTAATCAACTCGGTATGTTTTCTGTCATTTTGGTCTTTTCCTGGGAGACTCCATTTATAAGACATGACTTAACTAATTTTTTAAAAGGCTGTTTACAATGCTAAGGATTTTTATATAGGGCCATTTCATTGAAATTTATGTTTGTAATTAAGTGACATACGTGTGTGTCTGTGTGTTTTGTGTGTGTTGTGCCTTTTAGAGGACATGACTAAGGACACACATGGAGGTAGTTACTAATGTGGTAAAGAATTGGAGAAGATTGGAACAAACAGATAAGGAGTCTGTGAGCATAGCAGAGAAACTTCTCACTGAAAACATCCTTTTCTAGTTTCCACAACTAGAAAACCTGACAAGGACCACTTCGATATTTATTTCCAAGCTCCTGAGAGCTGCCTAGAAAGCCAGCTCCCACCATGCACCAACAATACCACAGTGTACAGAAGGGCTTCTAGTCACCCTGCCTCCATTGGAGAAACAGCATGGAGCAGGGGTGGTGGTGGTGGGGGGGAATGTGCCCACACAAGAAAGCAGAAATCTCACTCCCATTGACAACACATTTATTTATTTATTTATTTATTTATTTTTTTATTGGAGTTCGATTTGCCAACATATAGCATAACACCCAGTGCTCATCCTGTCAAGTGCCCCTCTCAGTGCCCATCACCCAGTCACTCCATGCCCCCGCCCACCTCACCTTCCACGACCCCTTCTTCTTTTCCCAGAGTTAGGTGTCTCTCATGTTGTGACACCACTTTCTAGCTGTGTGACCTTGAGAAAGTTACTTTGCATCTCTGAGCCTTGAGTTTCTCATCTTTAATTGTGGGTAATTATAACTGCCCTACCCACTTCTCAGGGTTGTTGTGAAATAGTATTGCACATGGTAAATCACAATAGCAGTGGGAGCTTTTATTATTATTATTATTATTAATGCTAATAACAAGCTTCTGAGGCAGGCAGGGCACAAAGTCATTTTATAAATGAAGAGAGAGCCTCAGTGATATTGAAGTGATTCATTCAGTGTCACAAATGCCTGGAGAGGAACAAAACTAGAACCCAGGTCTTCTGATACTTGGTTCAATGCTACCTTCCCTATAACCAAAGGAAATATAATCAAGTTGACCTCCAACTGACATTTTATTCGTGGTTAATAATGTAAATGTAACCAAGACCCATGATGATTACATCTTTTTTTCTCTCCTAAACCTTGATTTAAGACTTGGAGCAAGGTACTTAACTTCCTCCTATAATAGTTTTTCCATCAAAACTACATAGAATCATGTTCTTTATATAGATTCTTACAGCACAATGTCCAGGAAAAGAGGACCAGAAGAAACAGAAAATACACAAACAAAATGATGTAGTGGGTAGCAGTCATTAATTATCTTATTAGTATTAATTTTGTAAACTTCTTTTTGACAGATATTTCTAAAATCCATGGAAAATGTGATGTCATAATTATCTATCTACCTGTCTATCTATCTATCAGCCATCCATCCATTCATCCATCCAACCATCCATGCAGTTGAATTTTGATCCAACTCATGCTGAGTGAAAAAAGGCCTATGGTTTATGGACTTCCCCTCCAGCTGGACCAACAAGGATTAGTCATTTACCTGGGCATAATGCCTGGTACATAGTAGGTTCTCAGCAGCCATTTAATGAATAAATGAATTATTTACAAGAGCTGGGTCTCATTAGCCTCACAGGCATCAAAAAAATATGGATGTGGAGCTAGAAGTCAGAGTCCTTGATTTCTCTCCTGGTTCTACCACTTATTAGCTGTGGGATCCTGGTTTCGCCCTGGTTTCATCATTCAGTCTAAGCTTCCAGTTCTCCTTCTGGAAAAGGAACGGGTTGCATTAGATCAGAGATGGCAGATAGGTTTCCATTCAAATGCCAGTTGCAGTCAGCTGATGGTGGCTGCTGGAGGTGCTGGTTGAAAAGGATTCTGAGGCTGTGGTTAGACAGGTGTCCAGATAGGATAAAGTGTCTACCTGGGGGGTACATGTAGCAGGTGTAGGTGAGCACACCAGGCATTTGCCTTCACTGCACAGAGTCATCTCTAATACCTTTTAGTTTTATGAATCTATAACCAACAAGGGTACTTCGGATTTGGTAGAAACTGAATTTTAGAATTATCTTGGGCAGCTCTGTGTAATTTCTGTGATTTATGTCAGAAAGCTTTTCCTGGGGTTCTGCAATGCCAGAATAAAGAATTCGAGAACTGTATATTGGGGTGTAACTGGGGTAAATGGGCGAAAAAAGCTCTCTGGAAGTTCCCCCAACATCTCTAGGAAGTAAAGGGAGTGCATTACTTAGCATTACTTTTATTTCTCCCATTTCATAAAGACAGAATCTGAGTCACAAAAGGTAGAATTATCTGCCTTAGGTCATTTGTAGGTCTAGGCATATATTTAAGTCACGTAACTCACTCATGCTTTCTTTCCTGGCAAAACAAGTTCTAGTTAATTCAATGCACTCACAAGCCCCACCTCCATACCTCACCTGCTTATTCTCCTCCATCCCTTATGAACCCTTCACCCTGGCAGTGGTGACGAGCTTCCTGTCACTCCCCTGGAAGGCCTTGTTTATTCCCTGCCATCACCATGCCCCTCACCCTGGGGAAACTCGTTTCTGTAGGAGCCCTTGTAGATCAAACCCAACAACTTCCTGACTCTCTCCACTCCATGTTCCTTTATGCTTAATAGATGTTATGAGGAAACAACTATTAGTATGCTAATAAGCAATTATTAGCCACTTTAAATGTCAAACCAACGCTATTGTCCCGGGAAATGATTTGTCACCTGGAACAAAACCACACTTTAGAATGTGCAAATGCTTTAAGACAGCATTCCAGGGAGCAGCAACGTTATACAGCAGAACACATATTAGGCTTAGATCTGAATTTCATTCTTGGTTTTACTATTTATTAGCTATGTGACTTGGTTTCCTCATGAGTAAAATGGAAACAGTAAGGACAGTTGTGAGAAAGAAAAGGACAGAATTATACAAGTACCTGTTATGGTGCCTGCACATCACAGGGGTCCAGTAAGTGCTAAAATCATGTCATAAAATATTACTTCAAAATGTCACACACCAAAAAATGCCAAAGTTAAAAATACTCAGAGCACTCATGATTTTGTGTGTGTGTGTGGTTAGCAGTTGAAGCTGTAGTGATAAACAAGCCTCTGGAGCCCTTTGCATCTGGCCAGGACACCAGGGAGAAGGGCAAAAGGAAACTGCTGCAACACAGGAAAACCCATTTTAAATAAACCATTACAAATCATATGGTAAACAATACAGGCCAGAGTGATGCTAGTAGGTCTTTTAACTGCTTAAATGCTGCACTGGGGTGTCATCATGGGAAAGCAGGCAATGTTGTTACCAGAAACAGGAAGATGGAATGGAGACCTTGGGGTTGGGGAGGCCACCTAAGTCTAGCAAAGGAACGGTTCTGACAATCGGGCTGCCTTTCTGCTGCAAGCCTATCTCTCCTGGTTTGGGGATGAGGGCCAGCTGTCCTAGGAGTGGGTTTGGTTAACTCAGAGGTGTTTCCCGAGGGTGCATCCCTGCTACCTGCCTCTGCTCTCATTTCTGCAGGGTGTTTCCAGTCCCTTAGCCCTCTTCTGAAGATGAAGAAGCCAATGGTCAGAATCCTTATGTTCCGATTATACCTTCTTTGTTCTCAAAAGCTGATCATCTAACTATAAGAGTTGAATTTCATCAGGCAACAGACAAAATCATTTCTTTGTTTAAGAAAGAATGTAATGAGTGATCACACTTATCAGGATGCTTTGGGCAGGCACTTCCATAGCTCGATGGTGGAAAGGAGGTTCCTGCAGTTTGGTATGTGCATCAAGGATGTAACAGCATCTCACCCTTTGACTCAGTGATTCCACATTCTGAATCTATCATAGGAAATAACAGAACTTTTTACAAAGACTTTACAGAAAGAATTCATTGTGGTAGTATTCTTTTCTAGTGTATATCAGTAGGTCTCACTGGAGGGGCCATGTGCCCCCAATCCCCAAAAGGTCTGATAGAGGAAAGTACCCCAGTGCCCTAGTCTTTGCATTGGACTCCAGGGAAAGATGGCTCACAGTGACACCGGGTGGATTCCTGGGACCCCTCCAAGTTGGCCTTGGTACCATTTCTGCAGTGTTCCTGGAGGACTTATGGAGTAGGTGAAAGTGATTCATGTGGATAGACCCCATAAATGGTTGGTTGGGTCCTTTCTGAAAGCTTATTAGGATTCTAGCACAAGTCTGAGCAGGGGCATTGGATGGATGACTGTAGAAATGCCAAGAAGAATGGCATTCTCAACTTTTCCTGCTTGGAGGTGTCTTCCCAAACATGTTTGCCTAGCCATGCCTGGCTTTCACCCTCACCTTCAGCTTGCAGGTAATCTGGACTCATGGGCTCAGTTCTGTCATCACAGGGCATTGAGGGCAAGAAGCTCAGGCAGCAGGTCAGCAGGTGTGCATTTGACCCCATTCCACCACTCCTTACCTGTGATCTGAATACTTGAGGGCTCTGAGCCTCAGAGGTAATAACAGTATAGGGAAGAGGTCCAGATTTCATTTATTCTGTCAGCAAGAATTTGAGTACATTCTCTGTATGAAGCATCTGTGTGGATGAAGGTATGGAGTACAATACAAGTTGGTCTCTTCTTTCAAAGAGCTTCAAGTTGAATGGGCAGATTCTCAACTCAGGCAGTTTCATGCATGATACACACTCTGATGGGTGGGGACAACAGGAGTACAGAACAGAGGTATCTAACCCAGACCAGAGGGTAGAGGAGTGGGGGTGGGAAGATAGTAGAGGTTGGGGGTTGAGGGATGAGTTTGGGATGGGGACAAGTCAGAGGCAGCCAAGGGAGAAGGTCCAGGAGAGGCAACAGTCTGTGCTCTAAGAGGACAGTGGTGAGCATTGAAGAGAGAGCAGCCAAAGATACCATGTGTGCCACTGGGGAAGATGATCCTCAGATCTCTGAAGTCCCCACTTTCACCACTCTAGGACTCCTCCCTGCATCCCCTACACCGCTAAAAGCACTGACACGTGTAGATATGATACGATGACTGAAACTATTATACAAACATCTGAACAGAAGTTCCCATTGTCGAGTGATGTCACATGTCTAAGAACACTTTTCTAGAGACCCAAACAAGTCACTTGGGGTAGCAACCTAATAAAGAAAGAAGGAAACAATGTTTCCTAAGCTGAATTCCTAGCACACAAATAGATTTGAACCTGCTGTGTCCTGAGTGCATCCTGGGAGAGAGGAGCCAAGGCTTCTCTCCACCATCCTTGCTTGCCTTGGAGCTTCCTTTAAAAAAAAAAAAAAAAAAAAAAAAGGTGTGGTAAAATATATACAACATAAAACTTACCATCCTAACCATCTTAAGTGTACCATTTAGTGACATTAAACACATTCACATTGTTATTCAGCCATCACTTCCCTCCATCTCCAGAACTTTTTGTCATCTTCTTTTAAAAAACTCTTCCTGTCTTTTTCTTCCTCCTTTCTAGGCACTCAACCAACCATAATGGAATTTATTTACAATTGGATTGTTGACTGTACAATCCTTCATTCTGAAACCTTTAAAACAAGTCCACTGTGAATTCATTTTAAGTTGCTCTTTACTTGCATAATGTTATTGGTTGATTTATTTTCCCTCCTGGAGGAAGGACCAGATTCTATCCACTGTGAATTCACTGTTGGAGGGAAGACATTCTTCCTCTGTACCCCATGTATTCCAAAAAGAGTTTTTCAGATAACATAATTGCCACACAGATGACATAAGATGTCCTCAACAGGGCACAAGATTCTTGGGCATATGAGATGGTCTGATGGGTAGGCCAATACCAAGAAGACACACTTTACTCCTTCTTCCACACTGATGTCCCCTGGCCAGGAGAGACCACTGTGCTTGTGCTTGTGGACAAACTCACAGATGGATTTGTTACCTGTGCCAGGCATTGACTTGACTTGAACACTTGACAAGCCATTTGGCAATTGTTTTCCAAATGACAAGTCAGTTATTCCAATACTGTTTACTTCCATTATAATAACTGAATTATCATTTATACATAATTTTTTCCCAAAAATTCTTATTCTGGTCTGTTGATCTAGCTTATTTCTACATGAGCATCATCTACTTTATTATTACAGTTTTAAAATATGATTGAAATGTGATTTTTTTTTTCATTTAAAATTTTGGCTTGATCGATGTGGATGAGCTGGAGGGTATTATGCTGAGTGAAATAAGTCAATCAGAGAAGGACAAACATTATATGGTCTCATTCATTTGGGGAATATAAAAAATAGTGAAAGGGAATAAAGGAGAAAGGAGAAAAAATGAGTGGGAAATATCAGAAAGGGAGACAGAATGTGAGAGACTCCTAACTCTGGGAAACGAACTAGGGGTGGTGGAAGGGGAGGTGGGCGGGGGGGCGGGGGTGACTGGGTGATGGGCACTGAGGGGGGCACTTGATGGGATGAGCACTGGGTGTTATTCTATACGATGGCAAATTGAACACCAATAAAAAATAAATAAAGTAAAATGAAATAAAATGAAATAAAATAAAATAAATAAAATAAAATAAAATAAAATAAAATAAAATAAAATAAAATAAAATTTTGGCTTGAATATTCTTGGATTTACTCATACAGATGGAATTTAAATCTGGAATCACATGACAAAAGCACCTCATTGGGATTTTGATTGGAATCACATTAAACATTTTATAGTTTACTTTGGAATGTTTATATGTTTGCATAATTATGTTTTTTTCAACTAGGAAAATGAAATATGTCTCTTCATCTATTAAGGTCTTCTTAAGATTGATCAAGATAGACATGGCTTTTACAATCTAGCAAGAAGGCTGAAAAATTTTTAAAGGATTTTAATAAAATGTGATGAGCATTGCTAAGGGAAGTATTACAGAAAACTTTGCATACCAGATCACCAAATGATTTGTATAATCATAAATAATACATCATTAAGCATACTCACTCATGCTTACACACTCACACACAATCATTCACGCTCACATACATCACACTGTTAACCTGCCCTGTGCCTCTGCCTGTCCTATTTCCTCTACTGGGAATGTGGCCACTCATTCTCTAACCCCCTTCCCTGCCCCTATGTTGCCTTCAGAGTGATTTATTTGTTGTTTAAAAATCTTACTGGTGTCATTCACTTTGGCACTTTCCTTATTCTCCTGCACCCAGTTCACCCCTGGCTCATTTCTATTTCTGTACTTATCTACATATCCATCAGGGCACACACTGTGGACTCCAGCCCTGTTCTGACCCCGCTGCTATCTGTGAGCTCTCAGAGATGCACACTGCATGGCACGTCCTGATGCCTTTGTGAGTGTTTGTTGTCCTGGGCTGGAGGCTTTGGGAGAAGCTTTTAAGGAGGTTACCATTTCAAGCATCTTCTTATTGTTTCCCCCCAACACACACCTTCCTTCCTAGTGAAAGCTCCATGTTGCCTAAGCTCGTGGGTCAGCAAATACTTCATTTCCACTGGCCAGTGTTGTCCTTGGCAGAGGATGGTGGAATCAGAAGCCCTGGGTGGAGAAATTGGGGAATGAGCAGACGTGAAAGACTCCGTGACAGAAGGTCTCTAGAGCAGATGTATTTCAAAACACTCCAGGCTCAGACACTCCATGCTCCACTTTACTTCCAGAACCGCTCCCTTTGCAAAACTCTGCTTAAAACAATAAGAGCATAAAGGGCCTGGCCCTGCCTCCCTTCAGCAAACCTCTCCTCTCCACAGGTGCACAGCAAGGGCCTTTTGTCTCTGATGGGACAGGCCCAGGCTGCAGTGAGAAGGACGTGCAGTGTGGGGCCCATCCAAATATTAACTGTGGACACTTTCCTACTTTGAAAACATGAGATCCTCTGTACTAAGAGCCTTGCCTTCCAGAGAACACAATCACTTCTGTTTTTCTTTTTCCAGTGGACTGAGGCTTAATATTGGCAGTAACTTTATCTTCACATTGCCCAAGGTTGAGACAGTCAGGGTTTAAGCCTGCTGATCTTTGGACAACATCTGCTCTCCATTGATCTTTTTTACCTGGGCCCCAAAAGCAGGAGATAAGTAGAGAAAGAGGAGAACACCATGAGGGGCCACAGGGACCCCTGGAATGCTGATGAACTTCATCATGTCTTCAGGGGAAACCTTCCCTAAATTGATGTTAAATATATTTTACCTCCACTATCTGATATTTAAGATGCCACTATAACCTGTAACCAAAATCAATATTTTTCATGTCATTATCTGGTCATACAAGAAAGGTCAATTTATCAAACCAGAAAATGTTGCACAATGGAGCAACATTTTTTTAAAAAATTAGATCCAATTGAAACTAGGTTGTAGTCTATCTGGTTCAATTGTCATTTTCTCAGGACAGATTCTAAAGCTAAATTGACAAGTATGTCAAGAAAAGTTAGGCTCACTTTCAATTCAGTGTGTAGTCTTAATTGAACATTATTCCTAATAACTGGCACTGCCGTGGCCTGAGGCCATGGGGGAACAGGTATGATAGGCTCCTGTCAGCACTAGCCATGAACTCAGACTTGAACCAAAGTGAATCAGGAGTGCTTTTTCCCACTAGAACAGTGGATTGAGAAATTATATTTTGAGTTGTTTTAAAAAATGCTATCATCTAAAAGTGGAAACAGCCCAAATGGCTATCAACTGATGAATGAACAAATAAAATGTGACATATTTATACAATAGAATATTATTTGGCTATAAAAGTGAATGAAGTATTGAGACATGCTACAACATGAGTGGACCTTGGAAACATGATGCTAAGTGAAAGAAGTCAGACACAAACGGCCACATTTTTTTTTTTTTTAGTTTCTTTAAATTTAAACTCAATTTGCCAACATATAGCATAACACTTAGTGCTCATGCAATCAAGTGCCCTCCTTAGTGCCCATCACCCAATTACCCCATTCTCCACGCCCTCCCCTTCCACCACCCTTTGTTTGTTTCCCAAGAAAGGCCACATATTTTTTATTCCATTTATATGTAATGTCCAGTATAGGCAAATCCATAGAGATAGAAAGTAAATTAGTGCTTCCTGGGGAATTTGGGGAGTGGCTACTAATGGCTATGGGATTTCTTTATGGAGTAATAGAGATGTTCTAAAATTTATTACGGTCATGGATGTGCTACTTTGTGAATATATTAAGGATCACTGCAGTTTACACTTTCAATGAGTGACTTGTATAGTATGTGAGCTATATCTCAATAAAGCTTAGAAAAGAAAATCTGTATAGTTTTGTTATATATACAGACCCATTTAAAGCAACTCCATTCGATGTTTCAAAGGGCATCTCTTTAAATCAACTCCTTTACTTTTAGTTTTGGAAAAGTAAATATCTTACATTATATCTTGACTTACTGACAGGGTGACTGGGTCAGAAGTGGGGGCGTTGGACATGCTCAAGGGTTTGGGGTCCCAGAACTTCACACTATTCTATTCCTTTACTCAGGAGGTCAAATGAGAATGAGAGAGAATGGCCAATGTCCCTCACACCAAGCATAGGGATGCCCTCACCTTGGTTCTTTCATGTCCAGCCTATAGCCAAACTGGGGTACACCAGGAACAGTTGACCTTCTGAGCTATAACAGGCTCTTGAGTACATGCAGCTTAAGATGATTCCAAGATGCAACTATTATCTGTAGCCAAAATCAGAAAAGCAAATCAGAAAAACCATCCATAGAAAAGCCAATTTACCCAGACACAGCAATGCTTCTTTAAGACCTGAGAATCTGGTGGAGACAAAGAGGATTTTAATTTTATGCCAAGAGTCACTAAAGGCCACTAACCTTGCCGACTTTATTATGAATGACCACTTCAGACTTGGCCTTTCCTCCCAATTCCAAGACTTCCATCCCTGCCTCTACTCTTGGCAATGACTTTAACTTGCATTTGTTGACTGGAACTCCCAGTTTCTCCACCTCCAATCTCTCAGTTCCACTGTGTTGCCCCTATTCTTCATTCTTCCTGTTCTGGTGGGTGGCATGTTGTGACTCTAGTCAGAGTCCATCCCTCCCACATTCTCAAGGAATTTGCACCTGCAATAAACTTACCCCTCTCTTTCCTTTGCATTGTAAGATTCTATCTCCTCTGGATTATATCCAGTAGTACCTAAGTTCCAATCCTTTATCTTCACTCTCTTATTTCTCTGACCCTTCCACAGATAGTCTTAGAAGAACCACTTGTAATCACTGCCTCCACTTCTTTTCCTCCCATTCTTGCCACATCCAGTTATGACTTCTCTGTCTTCATTTTATTTGACCTCTTAGTAGTATTTGGCATAGTTGACCACTCCTTTCTTGATATATTTTTTTTTTCTTTTTGTTTCTGTGTCATCACACTTTCCTAGTTTGCTTTCTTTCTATTTACCAGTCCTTCTTAACCTCTTTTGCTTTCATTCCCTTCCAGGTCTGAACTCTAAATTCAGGAGTATCCCTGAGTTTGGTCCTGGGACCTCTCTGAGGTTTCACAATTTATACTCATTTTGCTAATTTGGATGGGCCTGGGAGGTAGGTGAAGTTTCTTGTTATCTAGAGGCTTAAGTTTTATTTATTTATTTATTTATTTATTTATTTATTTATTTATTATTTATGATTTTATTTATTTACTCATGAGAGACAGAGAGAGAGAGGGAGAGGCAGAGACACAGGCAGAGGGAGAAGCAGGCCCCACACAGGGAGCTCAATGTCGGACTCGATCCTGGGACTCCAGGATCAGGCCCTGGGCTGAAGGCTGCGCTAAACCGCTGGGCCACCGGGGCTGCCCGAGGCTTAAGTTTTAATATTCATATGGGAACAGGCTAAGAGGCAGTGGACCCAAATAAGACAGGATATTAAAATCTTAACAGCTAAAAAAAATAAAAAAAAAAAAAAAAAAATCTTAACAGCTAAACCTGAGAATGTTTAAAGGGCTGTATCTTCAATGAAAAAGTTAATCAGAAAAATACACAAATGAAGATGATAAAGGAGTCTGGGAGACAGAAAGATTTAAAAATAAATGTGTTTAAAATGATTAAGAATGTAAAATAAAGAAGTTGAAATTCTGTAATTATAATCAATTGAACTGAAAAGGAAAGAGTAATATGTTTCAGCAAGCAATAGTGAGTAAGGAGAAGATAAAGTTCGAGCAAATGTAAAGAAGATAGAAAATAATAACAACAATTTTTAATCGGGGGTATAAAACCAAGGTGAGGCTAACAAACTGGACAAAAAAAATAAGGTAGGGCAATTAAATAAAAGTACTCTAGGTAGCAATTTAATTTCTTTAATAATACTGATTATGGTCAGATTTGATTGATCAAAAAATTCATGTTTAAATGTGAGAGTAACCATTTATCTTATACCATATACAAAAAATAACTCAAAACGGATCAAAAATCTAAATGTAAGAGCTAAAACTATAAAATTCTTATAAGGAAATATTCACGGCATTGGATTTAGCAATTATTGTGTTTAAGACCAGAAGTTCAGGCCACAAGAGAAAAAAATAGATAAATTGTATGTCATCCTCCCCAAAAAATGTATGTCATCAAAATTAAAAATTTTGTACATCAAAGAATACTAACAAGAGAATGAAAGACAGCCTGCAGAATAGGAGAAAACATTTTCAAATTATATATCTGATAAGGGACTAATACCCAGGATATATAAAGAACACATACAACTTAACAATAAAAAACCAAACAACCCAATTAAAAAAAAATGGACAAAAAACTTGAATAGACATTTCTCTGAGATTATATATATATATATAAATGGCCAATAAGCACATGAAAAGATGCTCAATATCATTAACCATTAGGGAAATGCAAATCAAAAGTGCAATGAGGTATCACTTCATGTCCATTAGACTGGGTATTATCCAAAAAAGAAAAAAAAAACAGAAAATTATAAGTGTTGGTGAGGTTGGTAGGAATGTAATAGGTGCAACTACTGCAAAAAAAAAACAAAAACAAAACAAAAAAACAGTTTGATGATTTATTAAAAAATTAAAAATAAAATTACCATATGATCCAGCAATTCCACTCTAGGTGTACCCAAAAGAATTAAATAGATTATTGTATGACAATATTTATTGTAGCACTATTCATAATAGCTAAAAGGTGGAAACAATCCATATGTCCATCAACAGATGGATGAATGAATAAACAAAATGTGGTATATACATATTCGGTTATAAAAGGAAATGAGGGCAGCCCCCGGTGGCAAAGCGGTTTAGCGCAGCATTCGGCTCAGGGCGTGGTCCTGGAGACCAGGGATCGAGTTCCCAGTCTGGCTCCCTGCATGGAGCCTGCTTCTCCCTCTGCCTGTGTCTCTGCCTCTCTCTCTCTCTCTCTCTCTCTCTCTTATGAATAAATAAATAAATAAAATCTTTTAAAAAATAAAAAGGAGTGAAACTCTGATATATACTCCAACATGGATGAACATTGAAAACACTATGTTAAATATACCAAACAAAAAAAGACAAATATTGTATGATTCCACTTATATGAGAATCATTAAATTCATAAAGACAAAAAACAGAATAGTGGTTACCAGGAACTGGAGAGTGAGGGTAGCATTATTATTTAATGGCTACAGAGTTTCTGTTTAGGATAATAAAGAAGTTCTGGAAGGAGAGGAGATGGTTGCACAACAATGTGAATTTACTTAATGTCACTGAATTGTACACTTAAAAATGGTTAAAATGGTAAATTTATGTCTTATATGTTTTACCACAATAAAAAAATTCACAGAAAAATTTAACAGTAATCACTGAAAACATAAAATATATTATTTTCAACCTAAAGGGGATCAAGAGTGAAATAAAATGATCCCTAAAGAATAAAGGAAAAAGAGAAAAGGCACAGTAAAAAGAGCTCAAAATAAGAAGGTACAAATAAATCCAAATGTATCAGCAATAGCAATCACTATAAATGGACTAAGCTCACCAGTCAAAAAACAGAAATTCTAAGTCTATACACTTACCATATGTACTCCAATCACTTCCATATTTATGTCTCTAGCCCTAATCTCAACCCGGTGTAACAGACTTCTATATCCGATTCTTACTTAACATTTTCATTTGGAAGAATAAAAGGCATCTCAAACTCAAACAGAAGTGTTCATTCCTCCCCTAAACATGTTCCCACATTTCCCTCTCAGTCTTCCTCATCTGAGTAAATTACCATCCAGTCAGTTGCTCAAGCCAAAAACCAGGGTCTTCCTCAGTTCTTCTCATTTTTTTAACCATTTCTCCACATCCAGTCCATCAGTGAGTCCTGTCATTTTTTCTCTAACCCACCTTATAAATCTGTCTCTCTCCAATTCCATTGCTACCATCCAAACCAAACTCTCCACGGTTTCTTTAACTGATCCTTCTGAAGATCTGCTGTCTTCCTCCTACTTCTTTATTAACTATTCTCTATACAGAAGACAGAGTGATTTAAATTATAAGATATTCTATAATATCAGCTATATACATTATATTTTATAATTTATAAACCACAATAACAACACTTTAAACCAATCAGCCAAGTGAAGAATTAGCAGACTGCTCTTACAAAAATTAAATCTGAATATGTTACTTTGTGCTTAAAATTGCTAATGCCAATTACACTTGGAACTCAATCCTGACTCCTACTTCTCCAAACTCCTTTTGTACTCTCCTCTCCCTGCCTGACCACCTTAGCTAAATCTCATTTTACTTGTTATCATGATTCTTGTTTCATTTTCTTTGGAGCACTTTTCAGTATTTAGAGTTATCAAATTGGGATGCCTGGGTGGCTCAGTGGTTGAGCGTCTACCTTCATCAGCTCAGGGCATGATCCTGGGATCTGGGATTGAGTCCTGCATCAGGCTCCCTGAGAGGAGCCTGCTTCTCCCTCTGCCTGTGTCTCTGCCTTTCTCTCTCTCTCTCTCTCTATTCTGCCTCTCATGAATAAATAAATAAAACTTTAGAGTTACCTAATTCATTTTGTTATTTATTTTCTGTCTCCCTTCTATAAGATCCACAAGAACAGAAATTTTATTTGACTTGTTATTTCCAGGTGTGTCCCTAATGCCTCAGACATAGTAGGTACTCAATAAACATTTGTTGAGTAAACAAATACATATAAAGTAAGTTGTAATTTATGAATTGTGGTTAACACTCCCTTGTTAGATTTTTCTTTGAGCTCTTTGTCAAGTCCACATTATTCTCTTATATATATTTCATCACTATGATTAATCCTAGAAACTTTGAAAACCTTACAGCCAGCATATTGTTCCAGCATCCCTAAATCTAGTTTGACTTGAAGCACTGGAGAAAACTTCAGGTTTGCAACTGAAACCTAAATGTCTTACTCTAGAGGGAAGTAAGTATGTATGGTCCAGAATGCTAGAAAAAGTCGGCCCAGTCCTGAGTGTTTTCTCTGATTCCTTTAATGAATTTAACCAGATTATAAAATTCTAGGTAATTTTGTGTGCTTTCCTGTAGGTTATCAATAAAGTACACATTGTCTTCCTAGTTCCGTACTTGCATAAACTATAGGTAGTTTTAGATCATAAAGAAATTTCATAGTGTCCAAACATGTCTAAAATCCTCTTCAATGGCCTGGAGTTCCATGCCCCCTCCATAAATTGACTTCTGTATTGAGCACCTACCAAATGGGAACAATGCGCTCTGTGCTGGAAATAATACTGCTGTGGTTCTCAAACTTTAAAGTACATAACAATTATCCGCAGTATCAGTTAAAAAATGCAAACTTCCAATACTTAGTACCAGGTTAGTGGATTTCAGGTGGGGCCTAGGATTTGCACTATTTAATTCATACTACATCTAATGCAGGGGTCTGCTAACTACACTCAATTGCCCACAGAAAATTTGCTTGTACTTGTAAGTGTATGGGAAATACAGCTCTTTACTCTGGTGTCCTATACAGGTGCACATCACTACCACCAAAGCAAAACTCTGAAAGAAAGACTGTTCCTCCAGCTTGTCTATATGGTGGGTGTTAGGCTTCTTTCTCAGTATCTTTGTTTACAAAAAGATAACCAACCTACATAGCTAATTATTTATTTTAAAAAAATTAAACCACTACATCTTGCCCAAAGAAATCACTTTTTAATTAATAGACTTTATTTTTTAATAATAAATTTATTTTTTATTAGTGTTCAATTTGCCAACATACAGAATAACACCCAGTGTTCATCCCGTCAAGTGCCCCCCTCAGTGCCCGCCTTTATTTTAAAGCAGTTTTAGGTTTGCAGAAAACTTGAGAAGATATGGAGCTCCCCCCTGCCTCCTCCCCTCCTGCATGTGGTTTCCCCTTGAAATCTTGCATTAGTGTGGTAACTTTGCTATGACTGATAAACCTATATTGCTACCTTATTTTTCACCAAAGTCCACAGTTTATACTAGGGTGCTCTCTTTGTGTTGTGCATTCTGTGGGTTTTGAAAAATTTATAATGACTGGCAGCTACCATTACTGTATCATACATAATAGTTTTACTGCCCTAAAGATCCCCTATACTCCTATTCATTTTTCTCCCCCAGCCCAAGGGCATTTTCAATTTTAACAGATGCCCTTAGAAGATCAGAACTAGCTTCATCATTAATTCTTACTTGCATAAATATCTTTAGTCTCAAAGTATAAATTTAGATTAGTCTTTGAACTTGACATAATTTGCTTCTTTTTGTATTGCCATCATCACACATAGGTATAAATGGTACCTGGAAGTCTTATCTTACTTAGCCCTTGGCCATGGGCTTGGCCACATTCCAGAGCTGCTTGGCCCCCCACTTGAAATACCTCCAGTCCTCACACATCCATCACAGTCCTACTCCAGGAAAGAGGTTCCACAGGGCTGGGGTTGTATTAAAACTCATTGTGGCCTACAGACTAGGCTGAGTCTTATTTAAAAGTCACATTCTCAAAAAATTGTATAACTAGCTATGGTCTAGGGCCCAGTTGGAGGGGTGGGTTAACTATAACTTCTCCAAACACCTGGCTGCAAGTAAATGGGGGAGAAGGTCAGACAGAGCCTAAGTGGATATGAGTAGGGAGTCCTCTAGAAGGCCCTCAAGAAAGAGGCAGTACAGATATACTCTGACAAGGATTTTGCAGGTAGCTTCATTTTGTCTGCTGATTCACTGGTTTCTGTTTCTGGTCTTACCCGATAGGTAATCTGCAGGATCTAGCCTCCTCCTATCCATTTCTATATTCAAAACTACAATGGATTGGTGAGTTTTCTATGCCTCTGAATAAAGAAAATGACCATATTTGGTTGTGAGGTCATTTGGTTGTGTGGATATTAACTTTCAGCAAGGAAAAAGAGGTGTGACATAAAGTTTCCATTCCCACAAATGTTTTGAAACTTGTGTGTACATTTAATTTTTTAAACACACAGAAAATGTCTGCACAAAGAATAATAAATGAACTGGAAGAGATGTGAGAATTTTTTCAGAACAATAGTGCTGAGTGTCTATTTCATTCTATTTGTGTTCTCCACAAAACCTAAGTGATTCTCCATTCTTCAGTATGCACTGTATACCTCCCTGCTGAAATTCAACTTTACATTACTGCCCAGCCAACACCAAGACATTGGCAAAGCCTTGCTTCCCAGGGGGAATGTGTTCCCAGGGCCAGATTCCAAGGACTCCTACCTGGCTATCGTTGAGGCTCTGACCCAGCTGATGTGAACTGAGTTTGTGGGACATTTCTCAAACAACAGAGATAGCACAAGGCACCCACTGGCTCCAAGCATATCCTCTAGTGTAGATGATGGCTAAAGTCTCCGAGGACAGCCTGAGGGGGAGCAGCAAGCAATCAGCTTTGCTGGCCACTGCTTGGGGGGACTTGTGCAATCTGTCCTCCTGCCGTCACAGCTGTGTCCTCCACTCCTGTCGTCTTTGGCACCAGGAGTCACAGAGTTGCAGTTGCGGGTAGCTTAGTAGAAGCTGAGGAATATCTTATAGGATCTCCAATGTCACGATGGGAAGCAGACAACTCACAGAATTGTGGTTTCCACGTTTGCTGAAAATCACTCATCATCCTTTATGTCATGTTGCAATGAAGCCTGCTGAGGACCAGTACTGGAGAGAATCAGAGGTCTTGCACACCAGGTGCTTAGTGAGTACTTCCCAATTATGAGCAAGGGGCACCGGGAAAAACTGCCATTTGCCATTGGGACCCTTCCTTCCCCCAGCTTGCTCCCATCCCAGTCCTATGACACACTCTGGGGGAAGGACAGTAGCTTTGAACAGAAGGAAGAGGTAGAAAATAGCCTGGCCTTCTGTACCATCTGCCTGTGATTAAAGACCCCCAAAGAACACCCATGGAAGCAACATAAGGTCACTGAGAACATCTCCTTAACTTAACATCAAAGTTAATCACCTCACATTATTTTTAATCATAAAGTTTTCACCTTTTTTTTTCCAAATAACAACCTTATTGAGATATGCATCATGTACCATAAAACCCACCTTTTAAAAGTGTACAATTCAGTGTTTCTCATATATTCACAGAATTGTGAACTATCACTACTATCTAATTTCAGAACATTTTCATCGCTCCAGAAAGGAACCCTGTATACATCATTCCTTCGTCCCCCAGCCCCAGCAACCATGAACCTGCTTTTTGTTTCTATTATCCATATATTTCACATAAATGGAATTACACACTATGTGTCCTTTTGTTTCCTGTCTTCCTTCACTTAATATGGGGTTCTCAAGGTTCGTCCATGTTTCAGCATGTAACAGTAATGCTTTTCTTTTTAAGACTAATATTCCATTGTATGGATATACAGTAGTCCCTCCTTATTCACAGGAGATGTATTGCAACTCCCAGTGGATGCCTGAAATTGTGGATTGGGTAGTACAAAATCCTATGTGTATGTGTATATATACATGTGAGATGATAAAATACCTACATGACAAGTTGAAGCAAGGTGAATGACGTGGACCTTGTGATGTAGCTTGAAGCTGCTATTGACTTAGAAGGAAGGTCGTCTACTTCCAGAGCACAGTTGACTACTGGTGACTAAAACCATGGAAGTAAAACCTCAGATAAGGGGGAACTGTACCACAATTCACTTGTCCATTTGTCTGCTGAAGGATGTTTAGATGGTTTCCTTTCTTATCTATTATGTATATGCTGCTATGAATATTTGTGTGCAAGTTTTCATGTGAATGTATATTTTTTTGTGCTCTTAAGTGATCACCTTCTGTTTAAATGAGTGTACCACTGCTATGGACATGTCATCTCTTGGCACTAATGTGGTTATTGCTGAGTTTCTGGAAATGTTCCTGATCTCTTTCATGCTCTGAATGGAATAACATATTGTACACTGATATTGAGCCGCTTCTATGTGCCAGATTAGGGGCATATTGACAGGCAAGACAAAGCCTCCTCCCTCAACTCCCATTCTCTGCCCTCCTCCCACACCTCTGTTCTTGCCTCCCTTCAGGCCTACACCATTCCAGAAGCCTTCTATCACCTGCCCCCATTTTGCTTCCTTAAGTCCATTCAGATATCAGGGCCATGTCACCCCTCTATTTTAAACCCCTCATGGAGTTAGTCACCTATAGGATAAAACCAGCATACCTTAAGGTTCACAGGTCAACAGTGATGAGGCCCTTGTCTGCTTCCCCAGCTGCATCTGGAGCCCAGCGTCCCCTGGGCATTGACCTCACCAACATGGAGCTACTCGTGTGTCTTTGACAACTCCTTCCTGTTCTGTGCCTTGTGGAATCTTTTTCACTGAAGCATCCCACTGCACATGTAGTGCCTACTACATGCCAGATACTAGGAGTCTGCTGTAACCTAGACAGACACACCACCCACCCTCACTGTCTTTCTGAGAACATCCTTCTCCCAGTGGCTCCTATTAACCCATCCATCTATCTCCCTTCTGGAACCATCTATGAACTCTCAACTGACTTGCTTTCTCTCAGCCCAGAGCCATTACAGGAGGAAGCAGGAGAGCAGCAGATGAGTCCTGGAGTTTGGAAAGCAGGTGGAGCTGGTGTCAAATCCCACGGGGCCTCTCACTCACAGTGGGGCTTCAGCAAGTTGTATAATCTTTTAGGACAACTTTCTCATCTGCAAGATGTGCAAGGGGGCACTGGACTTGGAGTAAATAATACAAGTGTAAGGTGTGTGGCAAGTTCTGGTCCCATCTCAGGAAGACTTTATTAAGCTAGCACCTATTTTTACCACTACTTGAACATGTAATATACTAATTTTTCCTGTGGAATTCTCACATTGTACAACTATTTAATTACATGTTCCTTCTCCCCTACTAATCTAAGAGATTCTCCAGGGCAGCAACTATTTATTATTAACTTTGGAATCCCTTTTTCCTGGCACTGCTCTTGAAAAGAATTCATGGGTTTGCCTTCCACTTATTATCTTACTTCCCCCAAGAGGCAGAGATCTGGGAATCACACTACTCTGGCCAGCTCGATATTTTCCTAGCAGCTAGTAGAATGATCCCAATGCACAGAGAAGGAACCCAAGTGGCTGACAGATGGCCACACTCGGATTCCTGAGGTGATGACATTCAGTGTCTCCCCACCCCCAACACTTGATTGGGTCTGTTTTCATGGTGGTCTCCTCTTCCCATGGTGAGCCCTCAAACCTCCTCCCTGCGCTGACCAGAGTGCGCTCAGACCTGTTTGTCCCCTCTGCATAGGTGTCATCTGACCTCTTGAATATGCTGACTCCCAAGGGGAGGAAGCCTGAGTCCAGATCCAGCTGTTCATATTTCTGATTTCATACAGCCTGCCAGCAGGCTGAGGCCTCAGGGGTCCTAGAGCTTTGCTGTACAATAGAATCACCTGGAGGTCTTCAAAAAAATACTGATGCCTGGCTCCTACACCTGAGACTTCACGGGTCTTATAGGTTCCCTAGGGGATTTGTAAATGCTTAGCAAAGATTGGGAACCCTTGGAGCTAAGCTCACAGAGCAAAAAGAGTCTCTGGCAGTTGCCTACTCCGGATGTGTGGCCCCAAAGAGCATGGAACAACTGTGATATCACAGGATCAGAGTTGAGGGCTCCTGTCATAATATCCAGGACAGACAGATTGGCAGTCACTGCTCAAACGTGAAACAGAGAAGTCACTATTTGGTGAGATGAGGTAGATTTTTCCATTGTGGAGTACCACGGTTTAAAAAAACAGGCAAACAAAACAAAATAAACAACAGGGGAAAAGTGAGTTTTTAAAATTTAAGATGAAATTCTTCACTTTCTCTCCTTGCTCCCAGCCCTGCTAGCTGGAGTGACGTGGAGCAATTCTATCTTCTGCAGCTCACTTTTCTTCTATCAAGGCTCCTATTTCATGGGATGCACTTTGCAAGAGATCCGAAGGAAGATATGGTCCCTGACTCTCGGGAGCTTCCAGCCCAAGGGCAGACAGAGCTGCCAACAGCGAACAATTCTACAAAGCAGCCAGAAATAGCATTACAAGGGAGGTAGGAAGGGCGTTCTAAGGAGCAGATGGAAGGAGGGAATTAATTTGGCCTGGGGAGGACTGAGAAGGTTTCAGAGAAGCAGGGATACTCTCTGTGGGTCCTGAATAGGTCTTAACTGCGGGGAACCTTTCACACAGGCAGGTGGGGAGCAGCCATGCAAGCAAGGCGAACCAGCGGTCCAAGGAGGGGTGTGGGGTGTGCAGGTGTCTGCAGTGGGTGGAGGGAGTAGCGAAGCAGGGTGGAGAGAACGGGCCCTGGTCGTCGGGCGGAGCGCCTCCAGCGGCCAGAGAGGAGTGTGACCAACCCTGTGCTTGGGAGACGGCAGGCCGGGAGGCTGGGGACAGTAAGGGCCGTAGCAACAGTCCCAGGGGCAGAGGTAACGAGGGCTCAGCCAGGGCAGTCCCCGTGGCAAAGGGCGTTTAACATGTGATGATGCGCTTCTGCAAAAACCGGGAACCCGGGAATCCCTGGGTGGCGCAGCGGTTTGGCGCCTGCCTTTGGCCCAGGGCGTGATTCTGGAGACCCGGGATCGAGTCCCACGTCGGGCTCCCAGTGCATGGGGCCTGCTTCTCCCTTTGCCTCTGCCTCTGCCTGAGTGTGTGTGTGTGTGTGTGTGTGTGTGTGTGTGTGTGTGTGTCTATCGTGAATTAATAAATAAAATCTTAAAAAAAAACTATAAAAGAAAACCGAGAACCCACTCGGCGTAATTCCCTCGTCGGAGCTGTGGTTCACACCGTAATAACACCACGTGCCAGGAGGGGGGTGTGGACACCGCGTGCGCCTGTCTAAGGCCCGAGAGGACACAGCTAGGGCCGCGGGCCTTCCCCCCGGATTCTCCTCCCTTCTCTCTCACCCAGCAGGAGGCTCGCTCGCTGTACAACAGGACAACGGGGCGTCATCACCAGTCACCCCCGCCCCTTGTGTGCAGAATTTGATGGCTCCCCACAGAGGTCTGGACATATAAACCCATGCATTGATTTGAAAAAAAGAAGACAAAGACGAAGAAGAAGAAAAAGAGAGAGAACTTTATTTCGTTGATGTTTAAATTAGATGCAAAAGATACCATTAATTATCCCATGGAGATTCATTTTCCCTCTCTCCTCGGAGGGTGCCTTCTGGGTAGCATGTAATCGTCCTGGCACCTAACCAGCCATGAGAACCCAGGAGTGGGAGGATGGTTATGCTGACTCTGCAGAAGTCCCTGGTGATACATCCAAGAGGCTGTCTGGGTATGCGGTGGTTCTGGGCAAGCATGAAGTGTGGGCTCCCACAGTGCATTCAGTCAGGAGCTATCATAACACAACTTCCTTCTCTTTTCCAATGGGAGCAGCACACTTCACGTATGACTTTATCCTCAATTGTTGAAAACGTGCACTGCTGCTCACAGTGTGTAAGAGAAGGAATGGTTAGGCTGTCAGCGAGGGTTCCGCTGCAGAGTACAAACCCACTAGCTTAGGTTTAGCAGGAGGAGATTTAGTACAGATATTCAGGCAGCCCAGGTGGCTCAGCGGTTTAGCGCCCAGGGCCTGATCCTGGAGACCCAGAATCGAGTCCCACGGGCTTCCTGCATGGAGCTGTTTCTGCCTCTCTCTCTCTTATGAATAAATAAAATCTTTTTTTTTTTTTTAAAAAAAGGATATTCAACAGCTCACAGTATTATATAAAAATTGAAGAAAGAGACTCAGGGTTCAGAAATGACTCCCAAAGCTACTCCTCAGAACCAGGCCACTGAAGAAGCTGCCTCTCCTTGGATCTGGAAGCTTCCAGCTTCCAGCCCTGAACACCTCTCTTTGCCTCCATCTAGTCCAGTAAGCCACAACATCTCTCCTGGCTCCAGACCCAAATACACTGTGGTGACCTGCAGCAGCAGACGGATGCTCCAGAGCTCACCTCTCAACATCCTCCTAGCCAATGGCTTGTCCCTAGGCTCTCCACTGAATGAATGTCCTCACAACCACACCTGCCAGAGTAGCAGAGTGGGGCTTCCATATCCCTTAGGCTCCCACACCCACTGGAGAGTGTCTGATCACTCACAACAAATCAGACTCAGATCCCCAACTGCAATACAGCTGGAAATGCAGAACCTCACATTCTTTTTCTGCAGTGCCAGGACTGTGAGAAGAATGCTAAACATCAGGGCACGTCTCCATATAGAGGCCCTCAAGAGGCAGGAAAAGGATAGAAACTCAGACCCATTCCCAGATTCAGGACACAAGGAAATCCTCTCTCTCCATGACTCTTTCCAAAATATTTGCTCTAAGCGGATTGGTCTTTTCTCCATCTCAAAAGAGCTATATGATGGGATACCAGTATTCTGCTCCTATCATGCCCAAGCCTGGTTTCCCTCCCACTTTTATCTACCCATGTAAGTCTTACCCAGCCTTCAAAATACAGTTCAAATCTTCGATGAAGACTTCTCCAACTACTCTGTCCTTATGAAGTCTCTCTCTTTCTGGGTACTATGCTCCACAGTCCCCTCCAAACTGCTTAGCATACAAGGAACCCTAGTGTGTGAGGCCCCGGACTGCCCTGTCATTGCTTCCTATATGATAATCTCAAAACTCCAATTAGATGAACTTCTGTAGAAAGAACCAGGCCCTGGTATGTTGTTCTTGTATTCCTAACATTTTTGTAGCTCAGTGCTGAAAATACAAAAGCCACTCAACGATCCGATGAGAAGTCTTGTATACTACCTTGCAAAAGGGGAAAATAATGCCAGCCCCACTTCTCCTTGTGTGTGGGGTTGGATTCAGATCAAAAGAGGTAATATACAGGAAGAGGCGCTGTGGCCTTTACTATGACTGCTACTGAGTGGAATCTGCTCTTATTCCCCAAACACACTGCAAAATGAGTCTGAGAACTTGGCCCGTGAAGCTTGAGCCTTAGGTCTTACTGGCCTCCTCTGCCCTGTGGAGACATGACCAGTCTGCCTGTCTCAGGTAAAGTAGCTGAAGTGAAGCAAGTGAAGCATGAATACAGAAGATGAGACACCTAACATGCGGTTTGGCCTTTACTGCAGGCACTAATTATAGCTGGCACAAAGGCAAACTTCTCATTTTCGCCCTTCTCCAAAACAAATAGAATTGAGTAAGAGGGCCATCCCTCACAACTTTGAAGCTGAGTTCCCCTTTTCTTCCCCAGGGAAGTCCATACAGCAGCCACAAAGCTGGTCAGTTTGATGGAGACCGTCCTGACTGCCACAAAAGCAACAGGACTTACTGGAGGACTGGTCTCTCCCCATTACTTCAGGTGAGTTGTGAGGACAGTTCCACCTCACAGAAGGGCTGGGCATTTGCTTCAGATGGGAAATAAGAGAAAACATGGGGAGGTTTCAGTAGTTTCCCTAAATTACTCTCCTGGCCCCCATGAAAAGAAAAAGAAGGCAAACCAATTTTCGATGATTTTTGTGCATCTATATCCAATATAAACCTCAATTCATTTAAAATCCTTTAAATCTGCCCTGAATTTTCCAACATAAAAGGTTGTCCCCAGAAAAGTTGATACAGTGTTGCTTAAGACAGTACAACTGAAATACATAGGATAAAAATTCACAGATAAACTGAGATTGAGTCTGATAAGACAACTGAAGTTTGACATAATTTTGCACCTCAGTCTGACTTCTGAGTGCAGACCCTAAATACAGGTGAGGTACCAGATCCACGAGTCCTTTTTCCATCTTTTTCATCGCTGATCTATTTTTATTAAGACAAAATTGTGATTTCTCATGAATTTAACCTAGAACAACTAACTTTTAAGTCTGTTTCTATTACTTGTCATTCTTGTCTTTTCTATGTGGATTCTTATTCATAGTAAATATCATCACAGTTTTTCAGGCCTCATGTGAGGTGAATTGCAGCAAAATATTATGAAGTGGCTCTGAATATTAAAATCTAAAGGACAGTAACCAAAAAAGTAATTGTCAGCAATTTTTGAATGGCCATTCCAATGGTCACAACCCTGACTCAGATGATGACAACTCTTTGGAGAAATGATAAGGGATGCTCAGTGATCCACTGAGCCTCAAGTATATACAGGCTTGGGGTGCCAGGGTGGCTCAGTCGGTTAAAACTCTGACTCTTGGTTTTGGCTCAGGTCATGATCTCATGGGTTGGGTTCCATGCCCAGTGGGGAGTCTGCTTCCCCTCTCCCTCTGCCTTTGCCCCTGCCCCCCGCCCCTGCTCGTGCTCTCTCTCTCTCTCTGTCTGTGTCTCTCTCTGAAATAAACAAATCTTTTAAAAAATGTTCCATACCAAAAATTTCTGCCTGTGGATGCTAATGGAACTTTAGGACACATGGTGCCCAACACAGGGAGTTGTGTACTAGAAAGGATTACTACTGAGTCATAAAATGGCCATGTGGCAAATTCAGCCTTCTCTCCTGCCTGGGGAGTTCGGTATGAAGGAAAAGTTGGTGGCTTTCCATTAAAGTGCATTTTCATTTTTCATCTGGCTCATGTCCTTTTTTGCCTCCCCAATTGAACTCTTACCCCCATAAGTAGATTTTATACTTCTTACTGTTGGTACTTGCAGAACAATTGCAGATAACACACAAGCCTTAAAATAGGGATTTTATATAAATCTTCATGAAGCATGAAAGGAGTTGTTTCCCTGACTTTCACATAATGAAACGATGATCCACAACCCAATGTTGAGCCCTAGTGACTTTTTTTAAATGGCAAATTGTGATAAGAAAAAAAGCTAAGATTGCCTGAATAATATGTCTTTTGTAGAAAGAAATACTTCCTGAAAGTGCTGGCATTGTCATAGCTGACAAGTTAAGAAGAGGGAAATACAAGTGTAAATAAATTTCTATGAAGGAGAGGGGGAAAGACTCTTCCAAGAATCATTAAGAGAATGATGACATTTGCCACAGACTGGGAGAAAATGTTTGCAGTACACTTGTCTTCCAAAAAGCTTCATTCTAAAATACATTCTAAAATACTCATTATAACAAGCCATTGAAAATAGAATGAATGATTCAATAGACTTTCACAGAAGAAAATATAGATATATATGTATATCTATATTATCTATCTATATATAGATATATACACATAGTCAAAAAGCAGATCCTCAACATCATCATCAGAGAAATTAAACTGAAACACACATTAATGTACCTTCAAACTCACTATAATGGCTAAAGTTAAAAGACCATATTTATAGGGGCACTTGCATGGTTCAGTTGGTTGAGTATCTGACTCTTAATCTCTGCTCAGGTCTTGATCTTGGGGTCATGAGTTTGAGTCTCCTGCACTGGGCTCCACACACAGTGTGGAGCCTACAAAAAAAAAAAAAAAAAAAAAGACTATCTTTATGAAGTGTTGGCCAAGATGTGAACAACTGAAAATCTCATAACCTGTGGGTAAGAGTGTAAATGTTACAGCCCCACCAAAAAACAGATTGGCCATTTCTTATAAAGTTAAGCTTAGGCTTACAGTATGATTCATCAATCCCATTTCTAGAAATAGAAATAATATTCCCAAAAAAGACTTGTACACAAATGTTCATAGAAATTTTATTCTTAAAAACCAAAACATGGAAAAAAAACAACAAAAGAAGTCTTTCGCTGTTGTTGTTAATGGATAGCTATGGTGAATGGACAAACTATATGGTATGTCAATACAATGGAAACTTTATCAGCAGCAAAAACATGCTGAGAGAAAAAAAAAAAAAAAAAACAACCCAAACACAAAGAACTCACATTCTCTGAATACCTTTATATGAAGTTCCACAATTGATAGAACAAACCTCTAGTGACAGAAACCGCATGAGTAGCTGCCTGTGGCAGGGAATTAGAGGGAGAATTAACTGCAAAGGGCACAAGGAAACTTTATGTAATGGGAGAAATGTTCTATATTTGGATTGAAATAGTGGTTACAAGGATGTGCACATTTGTCAAGAGTCACCAAACTGTACACTTTTAATGTGTGCATTTTATTGTATGTAAATTATACTTCCATTAAGTTGATTAACAACAACAACAACAGCAGATTTCTTCAGAATTAGTCATCTGTGAAATGCTCTACTTCTTTCAAGTTGGCAAGTTTTCATGTGGACATGACAGAAATTGGTTCTGAGATTTAGAAACCCTCATACATATATTGAACAGGGCTTATTTTTATCTGGTTTTGGTATACTCATATTGTAAGTCAGGGAGTTACTTTGATTTCACAACGGGTTCCAGATTTAATTTTGAAAATGTGATTTTAACATGTCCAAATTTTTCATGTAGTACTGTTATGCTTTAGAGGAACTGCTGATTCTATGTTACAGTTTTCCAGAAAAGGGCATTTAAAAAGAAAAAAAGAAGAAAAAAAAATGTATGGCATTGCTCTATAGAGTTGTGTTGAAATTTTATCTCAGCTTATGATATATTTTCTGTTTGAAACAATGCTTCAAATATATTTATAAATGCCATGTTATCAGTCTGTCATAAACATCTTTTTTAAAAAGAAAAAATAAAAGTATCAACCAACTCTCTTGGTCGTGCCCTAGTGAAATCAGATCCAGGCACGTCCCACAATCAGTTCTCCTTCCCTTTCCTGTCCTTTCACCATTATATGAGAAGGCAGTCAATCCAGAAAGGGCGTAACATGTTTTTTTAAATATCATCCTATTACTTCATCAACACTTTGTTAACCCAAAAATACATATAGCAAGGAATTTTAAAAAGGTAACTATGGCAAGGAAATTCTTAGGTGGCTTAAGAGACAACTGGCTGTGGCTGTGGCTGTGACTCAGTTGTAGAACTACCTGCCTGAATTCACAACAAATATATTTGTATGCTGTGACAGGGACATCCCTCTTACATTCTTTTGTAGCAACTCCATCTTTCCAGGAAGCACATCAGGCAAATGGACTGCAAACATTCCAATGGTCAGATGCGAGACTCAATAAATGTAAATCTCATTGACAAGAAAGATATAGTAGAAATCTAATAGCCAAGTCCAGATGCATAAGTTAAAATAAAAACAATCCCAGTAAAAAATTAGTCACAGCTATTGTATACCCAGTATTCATGAACATTGTTGGGGACCTTTGGCAACGTGTACCAAGATTTTGAAAAGTTCCTGTCTATTGACCACCAAATTACTCTTTTATTAGTTTATTCTAAGTAAACAATTAGAGATGTACTTAGCTTTACATATAAAATACTGTATGCTGAATAATTCATAATAGTAAAATTATTGACTATATTCAACAGGGGAAATTCTAAAATAAATAAATGGTGGCAATATGATGGAATATTATTCATTCAAAACTGAATCTATGGTATTCGCCTCTAAGTCTGTCATTCCTGGTGCATTGCAATAAAGCATAGTGTTAAACTTGTATGTCTCAAGGCAGACAGGCTATATTCAAATCCCAGCTTTGGAACATTCTGTGTGACCCTGGAATCTTTACTTATCTAAGAGTCAGTTTTCTTGTATGCAAATAGTAAAGCTACCATTGAAATAAGAAAAATAATAAAAAATCTGACAAATAACAAGGGCTTAATAAATGTTTCTGGTAACTTGGTACAGTTTGGTAACTTTGGTTACAAAAGTCACAGAATTCCCTGGGGTACCTTAAAAAATACTGATGCTTGGGTTCCACATTCAGAAATTCTGATGTAGCTCGTCTGGGAGGTAGATTCAAAGCTCATTGGGTGGCTTCTGATTCTGGTCATGGGAGAATAGCTTGTATTGGACTACCCATCCTGCTAACAATTACAAACTTGGGTAAGAATGAAAACACCAACAGTTTGAGGGCACAGGAGCAAGAGCCAATCAAGTGCAGACAGAACCTTCTTCCTTGAAAGAAGAGAAGCACACTAGTGAGCTCCACATTTAACCAGTTTTTCCCTTGAGGACACTATCCAGTGGCCTAAATACAAAGCAAAATAGGCAATGGAACACAGTAGCTATAGTATTGGGTCAAAGAGACACAGATTGATGTTCAGAGCTCCCATGGCAGCTGGAAATTAAAAAGTAGTGTCCCGCAAAGCAGAATGAATAGAGGGGGCGATTCAGAAAATCAGTGTAAATTTCCCCTCAGATCCCCTGATAACTTATAAACTAAGGATGGGCATGAAGAGACATCCAGGAATCCAGCAGAAGGCATCCAGAAGAAGGGAGCAACTTAGAAATTTTGAGCTGTATCTCAGCAGGTCCTGAGTGCTTAGTGTTCTGAGTTCAAGTCCCACTTATTAGATAGGGCTCAGTAAACAGGCTGTTCCTGAGAAACTAGAAGGACCACACCTTGGGAATAAGAACCACATTTCAAGATTAAAGGCTATGCCCTAGATTAATGACAAAGCCCAAAACCAAGCTACCACAGGACTTAGGTGATCCACCAATAATTTAAATGTCTTCCAGATCAAAACTCAATACATTTTAGAGGAAGATGATATAATTCAGTCTGTACAACATATAATTCCCAAACAATTATGATTTTTTAAAAAGATACAAGACAAGCAAAAAGCCAGAAAATGTAGCCCATATCAAGGTAATAGAAATAGGCCTATAGATAACTTACATATTGAACTTAGCAGATGAGCAATTTAAAACAGCTATTATAAATATGTTAAAAGATTTACAAGAGGGCTAAAAAAGATAAAGAGATAGAGAATCTCAACAGAGAAAACTTAGCAGAGAAATGTTTTCTTTAAAAAGAAAACAAGTGAAAACTCCAGAATTGAGAAATATAGTGCTGAAATTAAATATTCATTGGATAGCATTCACTAAACACTCCACATAGTTGAAGAAAGGATCATGTTGAAAGCAAGTCAACAGAAATTGTTTACTTCCCATAGCACAAGGACAAAAAGAGTCCTCTGGAAGAACAGCAAATGATTTGTCAAACATATATGTAGTTGGAACTCAGAAGGAGAGTACAGAGAGAGTGGGGCAAAATAAATATTCAATGAGATAATGGCCATTCTCCCCACCAAAAATGACGTAAAATAACCTGTATTTCCATGGAGCTCAGTAGTCCTGAAGCATGATAGGGCATAGTATAGTCAAATCTTTGGAAAATGAAAATAAAGAAACTCTGAAGAAAACTAACCAGTGAAAAGGACACATTATATTCAGAGAAGTAACAACAACAACAACAACAACAACAAAAGATGGTGGACACCTCAACAGAGGAGCAGAAATTAGAAAATAGTTGAATAACATGTTCAAAGTGCTGAATGAAAAAAGAAAGAAAAACAACCTAATAATCTCTGTACAGGAAAAATCTCTTTTGAAATATATGCAAAATAAAAACATTTTCATATACACAAAAACTGAGAGAATTAATTGCTAGCAAATCCTTATCACTTCCTGGAGGAAGTTCTTTAGTTTTCTGAGAATGATCCTGGGTATAAACCTGAATCTGCAAGAAAGAAGAATCACTACATATGGTAAATCAACAGGTACATATAAAAAGCTATTTTCTTAAGTTCTTTAAAAGTATATTGTCTGTAAAATGCAAAAATAAAAAATGTGTTTATTGCATGATTAATATGTAAGTAGAAGTAAAATGTATGACCATATAGCATAAATGGCTAGAGGTGTAAATGGAATTATATTGTTATAAAGTTCTTGCATTGTACATGAAGTGGCATAATATTAACTTAAAGTTTGTGATAAATCTTATCATCTATAAGTGATAGTTTGTAGTACAATCTCTAGACAACCACTAAAATATGTTAAAGAGATTTAACTTTTAAGTCAATTGAATATTGTTAAAATGTCTAAGCTACCCAAAGCAATTTACACATTCAATGCAATCCCTATAAAAATATCATCAACATTTTTCATAGAGCTGGAACAAACGATCCTAAAATGTGTATGGAGCCAGAAAAGACCCCGAATAGCCAAAGTAATGTTGAAAAAGAAAACCAAAGCTTGAGGCATCACAATTCCAGACTTCAAGCTGTATTACAAAGTTATAATTATCGTCAAGACAGTGTGGTACTGGCACAAAAACAGACACATAGATCAATGGAATAGGATAGAGAACCCAGAAGTGGACCCTGAACTTTATGATCAGCTAATCTTTGACAAAGCAGGAAAGGATATCCAAAGGAAAAAAAGACTATCTCTTCAACAAATGGTGTTGGGAAAACTGCACTGCAACATGCAGGGGAATGAAACTGGACCACATTCTTACACCATACACAAAGATACAATCAAAATGGATGAAAGACCTACCTACATATGAAACAGGAATCCATCAAAATCCTAGAAGAGAACACAGGCAGTAACCTCTTTGACCTTGGCCACAGCAACTTCTTGCTGGATACGTTACCGTATCCAAGGGAAACAAAAGCAAAAATTAACTATTGGAATTTCATCATGATACAAAAGCTTTTGCACAGCAAAAGAAACAGTCAACAAAATTAATAAGGCAACTTACAGAAAGGGAGACCTTCAGAAGATATTTGCAAATGTCTTATCAGATAAAAAGCTAGTATCCAAAATCTATAAACAACTTATCAAACTCAACACCCCAAACCAAATAATCTGGTTACAAAATGGGCGGAAGACAGAAACAGACATTTTTCCAAAGAAGATGTACAAATGACCAACTGACACATGATGAAGTGCTCAACATCACTTGGCATCAGGGAATATAAATCAAAACTACAATGAGATACCACCTCACACCAGCTAGCAGGTCTAAAATGAACAACCCAGGAAACAATAGATGTTGGCGAAGATGTGGAGAAAGGAGAACCTCTTACAGTGTTGGTGGGAATGCAAACTGGTGCAGCCACTCTGGAAATCAGTGTGGAGATTCCTCAAGAAGTTTAAGATAGAGCTACCCTACGATCCAGCAATTGCATTACTGGGTATTTATGCAAAGGATACAAACATAATGATTGGAAGGGACACCTGCACCCCAAAGTTTATAGCAATGTCTACAGTAGCCAAACTAAGGAAAGGGCCCAGATGTCCATCAACATATGAATGAATAAAGATAATAATAATGTAGTACTTATACACCATGGAATACTATTCAGCCATCAAGAAGAATGAAATCTTGCCATTTGCAATGACATGGATAGAACTAGAATGACATGCTAAGCAAAATAAGTTAGTCAGAGAAAGACAAATACCATATGATTTCACTCATATGTGAAACTTAAGAAACAAAACAGATGAACATAGTGGTAAGGGAAGGAAAAATAAGATGAAAACAGAGAGGAAGACAAACTATAAGAGACTTTTAACTAGAGGAAACAAACTGAGGGTTACTGGAAGGGAGGAATATGGGTAGATGAGATAATTGGGTGAAGGGCATTAAGGAGGCCACTTGTAATGAACACTCGGTATTATACGCAAATGATGAATCACTAAATTCTACCTCTGAAACTAGTAATACATGATATGTTAATTAAATTGAAATTAAATTTTAAAATATTTTAAATAAGAAAAAAGTCAATTAAGGAATAGAATACTAAAATTAATTTTCTAGTAAGGTAAAAGAAGGCCAGGAAAGTTGGATCAAACAGGACAAACTGAGAACATTAGAAGGTAGATTTAAATTCAACCCCATCATTAATTACATTAAACATAAGTTATCTGAACTTCGGCTTCCAGCTATGATGGAGTAACTTTTCCAACTTTCCATTCTGGCACAAACAATAAGAAAACTGGAAAAATCACATAAAAAGTGCTTTTATACACTGAATGACAGCACAAGACTGCGACCTCCGGGACAGGAGAAACAAACAAGATTTCTTCAGGCTTCTGCCTGACAGCATATTTCAGAGTGTTGTGCAAGCACAGAAACCCAGAGTGTGGTGGTCTTGCTAAGTTGAGAAGACAGAGACTGCAGTTCAGAGGTAAGTTGCAAGGCAGCATAACAAAGGAAAGTGAGGAAAGCACCCAGGTGGAAACCTTAATATTGGGCCGAATGCTAAACTGAACAAAGCCACGCAACTAAAAATTATCAGAGAAAGAACAAGGAGCTGTAATCTAAACAATTCTCAGAGCTTACATATCGGGCTGGGAGATGGTCTAGGGGAAAGACTGTCACAAGGTGCAATATAGCTTTAAAAGTGGCTATGTCCTACATTCATCTTTAGGAAACTAGAAAAAGAAAAACATGTTAAACCCAAAGTAAGTAAGAGAAAGGAAATAATAGAACTCAGACTGGAAATCAATGGCATAAAAAAATAGAAAAAATATATAGAATAATCAATGAAACCAGAAGCTGGTTATTTAATAAAGTCAGCAAAAAACTGATAAATCTCTAGCTAGAACAATCCATTAAAAAAGAGATAAGATGCAAATTAGAATAGCAGGAATTAGAGAAGTGATATTACTATAGATTCTGGAGATCTTTCTAGAATAATAAGGAAATATCATGATCAACTTCAAGTCAGTTAGAGGATTGGACAAATTAGTTGGAATGAATAAAATGCTTAAAAGACACAAACTGTGAAAGCTAACATAAGAAGAAATGAATAGCTTGAATAGCCATTTTCTTATTTAAGAAATTAAACTATTCATCAAAAACTTTCCCACCAGAGGATGTGGTAATATTCTGAACTACACAACAAATCTACAGCTGCATATGAAATAATTCCCTCTGAAAAAGACCTGAAAACTAGCTTAGCAGCTCCTCTGCAAAAAGGATAAGAGGTTCATACTGAGATGGGTAGGAGAGTGAGAAACAGCTCCAAACTCCACCCCTGGTAAGGCAACCCACAATCAAGAAGGATCTCACAAATATGGAGTTTCTCCCTGAGGAGCAAGGAGTTCATGCTCATCAGTCATCTCAACTCCTGGGATCCGCACCAGAGAGATAAGTCCCAAAATATCTGGCTTTGAAATTAAAAAAATCTTATTATGTCCAGGCCAACCATAGAGCTGTAGGGAATGAGGATTTTGCCCTTCGGGGGCTCACACGCTGCTTACTCATCCTGGGACCTGGCACAAAAGCAGTGGTTGGAAAATCACCTAGGCCATATCTGAAGGAGATTCATTTGCTAATCTCAAAGCATCTGCCGGAGGATCAGGAGCCTGTTAGGATTCTCTCCAGGGACAGAGGTGCAGAGGGTGCTAATTTTGTGTTCTCCCTGTGCCTCACTACTGCTAGTGCTAGTGGGTGCCATTTTTGCACTTTCCCTCTAACCCACTAGTGCTGGTGGACATGCCCCACTCCTGCACTGCCTGATGGCCCTGCCAGAGCTAGGGAGTCAAGTGCCCCACCCCATACGGCCCTGTGTCCCCACACCTGGCAGGTGTGCGCAGCCCACACAGGGGATGCTCCTTGAGTACCGGCTCTGGTGGCCAGGAAGGATTGCATTTCTGGGCTCCACAGGTCTTTAGCAATTAGAGAGACAGTTCTTGACAATCCACTGCCTCCCCCCCGCCCCCCCCCCCCCGCTCCCCCCCACCCCCACCCCCCCCCCCCGGGCGCTGCACAGACAACAGACACATTCCCAGCCTTCCTGTGAAAAGGCCTGTTTATTTACCCTGCAATTTCAGCCTGAGGGGACCACTTCAGGATTATCACACATTTAGAGGCTATGGAGGTGATCTCAGGGAACACGGCAGGGTGGAACATGGGGGGCCGGTGGCACCATCTTTTTTCTCTCCCTTGGCCTCACAACAGCTCTTTGGTACCTCCCACAGAAGAGGTCATACATTTGTCTGGCACCCTGAAATCTAACTGTTTCCAAAGGAACATCTCCAAATTGCCTGGTCTGGAGGCCAGCAAGGTTTATGACTGTGGTCCTGCAGGGCTGTGTATGTTTACATGCCTTAGGAGCTTCTGCCTGAGGGTCTAGCTTCTGACCAGCCTGAAACTAAGGACTGACTGAGATCGCTCTCTCAAAAACATTCCACAGGACCTGTCACATCCTCAACTACGGATTCTTTCCAAGAATAAATCATGCTGCTTAGACAGTCACAAAGATTTGAGAGACAACCAAGATCTAGGGCAAGATTGAAAGACAAAATTTATTTTCTTTTCTTTTTTTTTTTTTTCAAAATTTATTTTCTATATAAGGCCACTTCTTCCAGAGTAGGAGAGATAGCTGTTTTGCCAAATACACAGAAAGAAACACAGAAAGTCAAGCAAAATGAGGAAACAGAGAAATATGTTCCAAATGAAGAAAAAGATAAAATCTCAGGAAAAAAACCTTTAGTGAAATGGAATTAAGTAATTTTCTTGATATAGAGTTCAAGTAATAGCTGTTAAAATTCTCATCAAACTTGAGAAAAGAATGGATGAACACAGTGAGAATTTCAACAAAGAGACTGAAAACACAGAAAAACTATCAAAGAGAAGTCACAGAGCTGAAGAATACAGTAACTGAACTAAAGAATATGCTGGGGGGTACAATAGCAGACCAGGGGAAGTAGAAGTACAGAACTTATACAGCTCAACTCAAATAACCCAATTAAAATATGGGCAGAAGATATGAACAGGCATTTCTCCAAAGAAGATATACAGATGGCCAGCAGACACATGAAGATATGCTCAACATCACTGATCTTCAGGGCAATGCAAATCAAAACTAGAATAAGATATGACCTCACACTTGTCAGGATGGCTAAAATCAAAAACAGGAAACAACAGGTCTTGGTGAGGATGTGCACTGTTGGTGGGAATGAAACTGCTGCAGCCACTGTGGAAAACAGTATGGAGGTTCCTCAAAAAATTAAAATAGAACTACTGTGTTATCCAGTAATTGAACTATTGGGTATTTACCTAAAGAATGCAAAATATTAATTCAAAAGGATGTATGTACCAATATGTTTATTGCAGCACAATTTACAATAGTCAAATTATAGAAGCAGTCCAGGTGTCCATCAATAGATGAATGGATAAAGAAGGGGTGGTGTGTATATATGATGGAATATTATTCAGCCATAAAAAGGAATGAAATCTTGTCATTTGCAACAACATGAATGCATCAGAGAATACAATGCTGAGTGGAATAAGCCAATAAGAGAAAAACAAATACTATATGATTTCATTCATATGTGGAATTTAAGAAACAAAACAAATGGGGATGCCTGGGTGGTTCAGTGGTTGAGTGTCTGCCTTTGGCTCAGGGCGTGACCCTGGAGACCCAGGATCGAGTCTTGGGTCGGGCTCCCTGCATGGAGCCTGCTTCTCTCTATGCCTATGTCTCTGCCTCTCTCTCTCTGTATCTCTCATGAAGAAATAAATAAAATCTTAAAAAAAAAGAAAAGAAACAAAACAAATGAACAAAGGAAAAAAGAGATTAACCAAAAAACAGACTCTTAACTATAGAGAACATACTGATGGTCACCAGAGGGGAGTCGGGTGGAGAGGGATGGGTGAAATAGGTGAAGAGGATTAAGAGTACCCTTATCACAATGAACACTGAGTAATGTATAGAATTGTTGAATCACTGTATTGTACACCTGAAACTAACATAACACTGAGTGTTAACTACAGTGGAATAAAAATAATAAAATAAAATATGCCTCAATTATACATTGAAAATAAACAAAGTAGGGATTAATATATCTATCTTACAGATACCTATACTAAAAAAGAAAAATGTAACTAAAGCAAGACCGTACCTCTAATCAGTGGCAGAAAAGAAATTTGATTCCATTTTTGTTTAGTCCCACATCATCCAAATGATTCTAGTGTATAAGAAGCTTCAGAACTGTCTCAACAGACACTCGGACATCATCTTCCACATCACCCTGTCCATCTAATCAACCACCAAGTCCTAGAAACAATTCCTCCAATATCTTTCTAACCTTTCATTTCTGGCAATCCCCACTATCATCCTAAGTCCAAGGCACCACCTGCTCTCTCCTGGCCACTGTATTAGAACACTTCCTAGGCTCTCTGATCCTGTTATTCTTGCCCAAAGCAATCTCTTCTTGATCCCAGCAAAGTAAACTTTTAAACATGCAGATGTGACCTTGGCTTATAGCCTGTCAAGCACTTGCACCATTATATTGAAGTGCAATCCTGAGCATGGCCACAAAGTCCTGTGCGCACTCCCTGTGTCTTGCTCTTTAGTCTCAGTCCAAGCCTCCACTCAGCCCCTCCCCAACTCTGTCCTACCCTAAGCCACTGCTAATGAGGCTTCTGATACCTGGACCATTCTTCCCCTTCTCATCCCATCACACAGCTGACTCATGTGTAAGATTTCTACTCAAATTCACATCTTCAGGGTCATCTTTCCTGATTTCCTCAAAGTGGATGAATTCCTCATCATGTATTTGCTCAGTGCCTTGTCCTTCCTTTTCTTTCAGAGCACTTGTAAATTTGTAATTGTATATTTATTCGTGTCAGTGCTTGATTAATATCTATCACCGACACTGCAGTGCAAGCTGCACAAGAGCACAGCTGTGTCTCTTTTATTATCCTTTAGACTTCCAGCACATTACCTGGCACACAGCAATTATTAGTTATTGGAATGGCCGTTATTAAATACTTTATTTGAATGAATGAATATGTACCAAGGATCATAAATTCAGATGTGCAAGGAAAAGGCAATTTGCTTTGCCTGTAATTGAGCTGGTCTTCCTCACAAGTGCCTGCCTTCTATGTAACCAAGGAAAGAGCAGTTTGGAGAAAGACCTTTATTTAGTCCATCTGGTAACCCCATCCCAAGCCCATGATTTAAGCCACCTCCTTAGATAACTCAGTCTCTGCTTGGATGACTTAGTTAAGTCGATTCATCTGTTTCTGTCTGTTTCTGTCTGGGTATGTCTTGAGGAACGTGGAGTAGGAGCTGACAAACTTGTGTCCTTGTAGGAGAGGGAGCCCTGGCCTTGTGCTATTCTGGTCCCATCCAGTATGTTCTGTGGCATCTCTTGCTCATGTCTGAGGTAGGTGAGCTCATGGCCTATTGTTCAGCCACTGGCCTAGTGGTCTCTCTCTACCAACAGAGCCCCCTGTAAAGTGCTTCTAATGCTCATACTCCTCTGAGTGTGTCAAAGAAGCTGTACATGAGAAGAGTCACAGTATATCTATCTTGTTGAATAAATGAATGGTTGAATGAATGAATGAATGACTACACCAAAGAATATGCTCAAATATACATTAAGTTACCAAAACAATTTACATAGAGCATTATTTTAATTTCTAAAAGAAAAGTACATATGTATCTGTGTATTACACGCACACGCACACACACACACGAAGACCAAAAAGAAACACTGGTTATCTTGGAGCAGTAAGATTGTAAGTGATTCTTTTTCATTTGCATTTTCCCTTAAATTTTTCATACTTCCCTCTATGAAAAGAAAATTTTGAACTTCCTATAATAAACTTGGAGGATCAAATCAGAGAAAAACAATGAACATTAATATCAAATTTTTATGCAAACAATTCCTAATTACCTATAGTCCACTTACTTGATGTCTGAATAACATGGGGCCCAAGACCTCCCGAAGTCCTCTCTTGATACCCACAGACCAATTTTGATCTGCCCCGGGCCAGGAGTGAAGACCTTGGGCCCCATTTATTCTTGTGCGAAGATCCAATATCCCACATCTGTGCTGGGATTGTCCAGAGGCCATAACATCATGCCCTGGGTGGAGTGGTTTAAAGGTGAAGGCAGAGGTGACTCTCCTCACACCATGGAGATCTTTCTGGGTGCACTTCCCACCCTAGCACTGGGAAGGGAGTGGGTGAGTTTAGCCTCAGAATTTGTTTCCTGACTTTGTCTCCTCAGTGGCTTCAAGTCTGGTGACTTGAAAGTGAACATACCAAGGTCCTGTTTTCTAGACTTTGACAAATTACTTGATCTGTCTGAGCTTCAGCTTCCCTATTGAAAAAAGAGGACTAATGCTGATTACTCAGACAGTTTGATAAGACAGTTCTCTAACTCCCAAATGCCTGCCAATTAATAGGTGATCAGTCCTTTCTTCTTATTAAAATTTTTAAATAAAATGTTTTTACACACGAATAGTGTGATAATAACAATAATTGCTAAAATACACACTAACCATTGTGTCAAATGCCTTATGTGCACCATCTGAAGAATTCTTCATGCAGTTCTGTGAGACAGGTACTGTCCAAAGCTCCATTTTTTAAAAAGTTTGTTTGTTTGTTTGTTTGTTTGTTTGTTTGTTTGTTTGTTTGAGAGAGGGAGAGGAGCAGAAGGAGAGATATAAGTAGACTCTGGGCTGAGCAAAGAGCCCAAGGTGGGGCTCAATCCCATGACCCTGAGATCATGACCTTAATCAAAACCAAGAGTCCACCACTTGACCAACTGAGTCACCCAGGCATCCTATGTCCATAGCTCCATTTTACACATGAAGAAACTGAGACATAGACAGGGTAATAACAGTTAGTAACTTAGTAGTTATACAATTTACTGAAACTGTGGTAGCTTGAGTAGTGCCCCCCTGCAAAACATACCACATCCTAAGCCCTAGAACTCAGGAATGGAATCTTACTTGGCAAAAGAGGCTTTACAGATGTCATTAGCTAAGGATCTCAAGATAAGATCCTCCTGGATTACTTGGTGGGCCCTAAGTCCAATGGCAGGTATGAAAGTGAAGGCAGAGAAAATTAAAAAGACAGAAGGACACACAGGGACACAGAGGAGGGGCCATGTGCAAACAGAGGCAACAATGGGAGACATGGCCACAAGTCAAGAAATGCCAAGAACCACCAGAAGCTGAGAGAGGCAAGGAGGGTGTCTCCTCAGGAGATTTTGGAGGGAGTGTGGCCCTGTCAGCATCCTGATTTTGGACTTCTACCTTCCAAAACTATGAGAGAATATATTTCTGATGTTTTATGCCACCTAGTTTGTGGTAATTATTAGAGTAGCAACTCTGGGAAATTAAGACAGTTACCAAAGCCATTGGGTTCAAACCCATCATTCTCTCCTTCTGACTCCCTCACCTAAGCCATCATAGAATTTATTTGATGCTCTGTTTCCTGAAACACAAAGTTATCCAGAACCAAAACACTCATTTTCTCATCTTTCATAGCCACAGACTATCCAGTGTTATGCATATCTCGCTGGAAGACTCAAATTTGGAGAGTGAACTGCCCTCCCAAGCTCAAACTGTCCTATAAAACTTTCATTTGGTTGAGCACCAATTATATGTTATCATTCCCAGGACTGTGTAAATCACAGAATCTATCAGGGACGCTTTGCCTACAGTAAGATGCAAACAGTTCCACCCATGGGGATCATTTTCTCTGAGGCTTTGCCCACAAAGTCCCATTGTTCATCCTTAAAATCACGATGAATTCCCAGTCCCCAAGAAAGCCATGATGCTAATAATCTTAGGATGAACTGTGCTTTCCAGTTTTGTAATCTATAATATAGCTCATCCTCCAAAATACTATCCCCAGGATGTTGAGAGTGTTGTCTTTTAAATGAATCTGTGCATCAGTTGGAACTGAAGTATAGGGTCCTAGTAAAACAGGGAACAGGCAATTTCCAGAGTAGGAACATGAATTCCACAAATGTTTATCCCCAAGGTAATTTTTTTAAAGCTCTACAGCAAAAGGGCACCTGGGTGGCTCCGTGGTTGAGTGTCTGCCTCTGTCTCAGGTTGTGATCCTGGGGTCCTGAGATCAAGTTCCGCATCGGGCTCCCCACTGGGAGCCTGCTTCTTCCTCTTCCTATGTTTCTGCCTCTCTCTGTGTCTCTCATGAATAAATAAATAAAATCTAAAAAAAAAATTAATAAAAATAATTAAAAGTTCTACAGCAAAGACTCAAATCAGCAAGAAGTATCTTTGAAGTAGCCTTACTGGAACAAATTCTTGTGCTACTTCATTCAGTCTTTCCTTTCTTCAATGTCTTCTCCTTAACAAGGCTTGATTTTAGGAATCTGGCCTAGAAATTTGCATCTGCAGCAAAAAAGATGCTGAATTCCTGAGAACAATTCCTGGGAATTAGGCTGGAGTGTTATGCGTTTCTGAAATTCCTCACAGAAATACAGGCTTCAACTGATAGAAAGGAGAAGCCAATTTATGATTAGTTCACTTTTAAGACAGATAGAAGACAATATTGGACACAATTGTGGGGCTCTCCAACCCCACCAAGATTCCCTAGGTATGCATAATGGAAGCATGTAAAGTAAAATCCAGGAAATGGCCAGGGGAAAGAACAGGCTTTGAAGCCAGACAATTGATAACGGAAGTACTTCCTTCCAGGGCTATTTTATAGACCAAAAACAGTGAATATAAAGTGCTCATCCCAGCATCAGGAATATAGTAGGTGCTCAACAAAATGGTAGATATTATTATTTGGAGGGAAGGAAACCAGAGATTAGACCCAACTCTACCACATACTAGCTCTGTGATCCAATATCTTAGTTCCATCTGTAATGTTGGAATAATAATTGTAAAGACAAATTAGATTGTAGATGATAAAACTAAAAGCAATATACATCATAAGGTATTATTCTGACCTTTGAAGTTTCATCTGATTCCAACAGTCTATAATTTATTAACTGATAAAAGGGCAATCTTGATTGTATTGTGGTATAGAATGAGGTGAGAAGGTTTGTCAACAAAAAAAGTTCAGTTGCCACAGCAATTCAGATATTATTTTCAAAGTAAGAATGCTGATGTTGAGATACATGTCTTCCATAACATTCCAGTGGGCTTTCCATTGTAGATAAAGATAAGGCAACACTATATTTTAGGATCAAAGCTAGTGCTATAGTGGAACTCATATTCTCTTAAGCTAGAAAAACTAGTACTTATCCTGGATTTTGGTAATATGATGTAAAACATTCTATTCGTTTATTTTGAAAACCCCAAATTTTCTTGATGATGTCAAGCACCATCAAAATATTATGCTTTGGCAACCTGACAAACACCCTCTTATTACAAGCAAGCAACTTTCTCCATTATGGATTTAAAATAAAGCATTTCTACTGATCTAAAGCTGTTGTCTAACCACTTCTAAAGCTGTTGAAGAGAAGGAGGATATGATACACACACACACACACATGCACACAGAATGTTTTTATATAGTTATATAATAATATAGAGATATAATTATACAGAAAATGTGTAATATATAGTTACACAAAATATATATAGAGATATATATAAGAGAGAGAAAGAATATATATATTATATATATATATATATACACATTATGAGCAATCTTCAATTATTGATAAAACTGAATGTTATCATCAGTCTGAAAGAGTTAATCATCTTACCAAAGTGCTCAGCAAGGAGTAGTTTTCTCAGCTGTAGAAAATATTTGAGTGGAATAAGCATTTTTCTGAAGGATTTATTGTATTAAGCACAATAATAACAGTGGCCCTAAAACTTGAAAAGATGCCTAGTTCAGGTGGCTTGATTTTCCCACATCACATCAAAAGCAGTTTTCCCAATTCTTCATACTGTAGAAGATATATTGGATCATTTTGAAAGATTAACTAATATCAAATGTAAGCTTTTCTTATGAAAAGTGAACTTTCTCACTTAATCAAGACCATTTTCTTAAGCCCATGGACACTGGTTTCCAGATCTTCCAAATATTTCTTTGCACTATTTCCTCCCAAGGTCATGTTGCCAAAGTGGCAGGTCTCTGAACTTTGTAAATACCAAATCTTGAATGAAACTTGGTTGAATAAGGCTTTCATGGCAAATTTAACAAGACAAGGATTAATGTTTTTAAAAGAGCTCAATTTATTAGCATCCCATATACTTGGAGAATTCTCTTTTTCTTCCTGATAGAAAGTATCATTCTCTTGAAACCTAGTTGCCCTTCCAGATGCATGAGGAAAATCACAAAATCATGATGAAGGAAAATCCTCAAGTCCTTCATACAAGCAAAACCATTAAGTACAGGAGAAAAAAAAGACTCAACAAGACACAGAAGTGGCCAGAAGACCAACTCTAGGAACTGAGGATTGGAGGCTCCAGGAAATGGATTTAACTCACCATTACAGAGAACATCCTGTCAAGATTATCTAAAGATCAAATAGGCAGGTGCTCTGGGAGGTGGTAAGAGCTCATCTCTGCAGAGATATCAGGAGAGGTATCACGTGGGTGGTTGGACAAGAATATTTGCTGGCTGCTCACTAAAATTATCTAAGTTTCCTGTTTAAAATACAAATTCCTGGGCCCTACCCCTAGAGATTCAGATTTCATGGGTCTGGGAGATAGGGAATCCGTATTTTTAACAATTGCCCTGGGGTGCCTGGGTGGCTCAGTCCATTGAGCTTTTGACTCTTGATTTCAGCCCAGGTAGTGGTCTGGGGTCTTGAGATGGAGCCCCCATGTTGGACTTGGAACTCAGCAGGGAGTCTGTTTGATATTCTCTCCCTCTGCCCCTCCTGCACTCTCTCTCTTTCTCTCTCTCTCTTTCTCAAATAAATAAATAAATCCAAAAAAACAAAAACAAAAACAAAAACAAAAAAAAACAAAGAGTTGCCCTGTGTGGATCCAGTTCACTCTGGTAGTTCCAAATACTTGGTTCATATATTTCTTTTTTTGTTGTTTCTAACAACAAAAGGTTGAAGAAAGGTTGAGAAGGTATTGAAGGCTGGACTCGGTGGTTAGTAAGGGGTGGGGTTGAGCAACACAGGCACATCACAAAGGCACAGTGTCATGCAGAATAGTGGGAGCCCATGTGAGCCGTCAGAACATGCTAGGATTTATCAGGTTGACCACAGCCTGTGCTGTGCTGGTAAATGTTTAACCACCACCAAAAGTAAAAAATAAATAGCCCTAATTTCTTAGTTTTGCCAAATTCTGGATGTTCATATGTGTATACACACTAGAGTATATGTACATCATGACCAATTTCAAACTATCAATATGACATCACCATAGAGGTGGGAAGAGATGCACACTATTAACACACATGGGCTCCACTATGAGCCAGCACAGTGGCCTGGTGGTCAGTGGGAAAGCCCTGGGACCAGCCATTCATCTAGGAAAGGGTTTGGAGAAGAGACGGGGAGAGCCCTGTGTTCAGGTGCATCACCACTTAGAGCACCTCAGCTCCTGTTGGACTTGTGGTGCCATATGTGTGTATCCAGGTGTAGTGGGTATAGGTCACTGACAAACTCAAATGTGAAATTCAGAATTGAGTTGAGAGTGGGGCTGTTGATACATTTTTTAGTCCTTTCCTTTGTCATTTTTTCAGAATAATGAGTTTGTCTTTATTAGCTCCAAAGGTGACTGATGAGGTTTTATTAATTGTTGTTGTCATTAGAAACTCATAGATTTTGACATATTAATTATGCTTTACTATATTGGATTTGTTGTTGTTGTTTTTTTTTTTTTTTTTTTTTTGATGCAGAGAGTGAGGACCCCTTGCTGTTGGCTGTGGAGTGGTTTACATGGTGGTTTGGGGAGCTTCCTTGCTTAATAATATACCTCCCCTGTTTTTTGTTTTTTTGTTTTTTTCAAGTTGTGGCCCAGGAAAATCCTGTTTTAGCTCTTCCATGCTTTTAAGAAGATTTTTGTATATTCAGTTTTTATTTGTCCTCAGAATCACCCAGATAGTCATTACCAGAAGTGGCCTGACCTCAAGGTATCAAGTTCATTTGTTTATTTAACCAGTGTTTGTTGAGAACCTGCCACATAGCTGGATGCTATGGGGAATAAGTAGATAAATTAGACACACTCAATACCTTCAAAGAATTTGTAATTGGCTGAGGAGTCAGAAGTATGAGCACCAAGGCTGCTGTGCAGAATGAAGAAGTGATGCCTATAAGTTAAAGCAGATTTTGAGGGAACTGGAAGGCAGACAGAGAGGTCTACAAGGAGGAGGAAGCAGCAGCTAGAAGCTTGAGCAGGACCAAACATGCTGAAATGGGGAAACACATTACCTTCTCCACCTTTGTTGCAGCTGATCCATCAACTCAGCAGAGAGTGCTGAGAACTTTGAGAGATTAGATGCCAGCAGCCTCCTAACAGTCAGCTGGACCTGTCCTGAGTCATTACAAATGAGGGACTGTCTCCAAGAAAGGATTCTGATCCCTTACGGGGCGCCTGTATTCTAGTATCTCACCATTTGTGCAATTAATCAAGCTTCCACATAAAAATCCAGAGAGCAACAGAGGAAACATTTTATGTCCACAATTACCTCTGTGTGGAGCTTCTTCTATTAATCCTCACTAGAGACTTGAGGATTAGGAGCCAAAATTGATTTAATATATATTTTTCTGCAGCCAACTTTTGGAATGAAAGAGATAGTGGAAGTGAAATTATTTTGAGAATTTTCAGCTTAAAACCAAACCAAACCAGAAGAAGAAGGAGGGAGAGGAGGAAGAGAAGGAGAAAAGAAAAAGTAGCACAGTGTATCTAAGGACATAAAATTAAAGGGTGGTTTTTTCCAAAAAGGTTAAGGGATCGTTTCAAATCCTCATGAAAATAAGAAAAGAACACATTAGTCCCAAGCATGAGACTAAGTGGAAAACCCAGCACCCCCAGGGCTGGCTGGCCAGGAGCCCCAGAACACGGAGACCCCCGGCAAAGGCAATGCTGGCTTTGTGCAGCCGGTGGTTCCCACGCCTGAGGGAGCTGTGGGTCAGAAGGTGCTAAGGGACAGAAGGAGCTAGAACTCTCACAGGAGAAATGAATTCTGAGTGGGTATGTTAGGGGGATGGGCACTCAAAGCCCTTGGGCCCAGAAATCTAAAAAAATGCAAAGGCAACACCATCAAAGGAAAAGAAACAAAATGAGCCCTTGCCTCGGGCTAACACAAACCACCTTTCCCTCAGGGAACTAACTTTCCACCAAGGAAGGAAATAAAAGATCTTCACCTGGAATTTGAAGGATGCCTTGGGAACCACAGGCCTTCTCTTTCCTCCCCCCACCCTGTCCCCTCACCACCTGGGTGCTGGATTGGTGTGACACTGAGCCCTTTAAGGATGGAGAGACTTTCAGGCAGAGTGTCAGGTATCCTTGTGACACTGGGGGTCCTACTTGTCCAGAGCCACCCGGACAGGTGAATCTTAAAAGGTAAGGGGTGTATGAGTTCTCCACTTGCTTTTTTGCATGGATATAGCATTTGCAAACTTGTTGGTTAAATTAAACCCTAGAAAATGTGATGGGATCCCTGGCGCAGTGTCTAATATGCATCAAGCAGGTGGCTGTTAACGTGCAGTGCCAGGATGCTGAGATTGAGTTGTTGAGTCCCTGGTTCATTCAAGAATCTGAGCAAGGTCAGCAATAGAACATTCTGCAATGATATAAATGTTCTAGATCGGTGCTGTCCAATATGTACCCACTATCCTCACACGGCTGAGCACTTGAAACATGGCTAATATAATTGAGGGACTTTTTTTGTTGTTTAAATTCCAGTGAACATAGAGTGTTATATTTGTTTCAGGCATACAATATAGTGATTCAACAATTCTATACTTTGCTCAGCGCTCATCAGGTAAGTATACTTTTGAGGGACTTCTTAGTATTATGTAATTTTAACATGTGCAAGGGCATACCACAGTAAACAAAACAGATGAGCTTCTCGCTCTCAGGAAGCTGATTTTCTATGCGGAAGCTCAGAAAATAAAACCAATGAATGAACAACACATTAAAGAGCTTCATGAGCACCAGGAAGAAAATAAACAGGGTATCAGAATAGAGACTCACTGAGCTCCCTGGAGCTCAGGGGATCAGGGAAGGCCTTTCCAGAGACAGAACATCTGTGCTGAGACCAGAAGGATAAGGAGCCATCCATGTGAACAGCCAAGAAAGCAATGTTCTAGGCAGAGGGAGACCAGCACAGAGCTTGAGGGGCCAAAAGAGGGGCATGAACAGAGACAGATTTGTAGGATTTCACAAACCATGGGAAGGAATCTGGATCTCATTTTCAATGTCAATGGGAAGATGCTGAAAGGTTTTTAGGCAGCATAGTATCTGACAAACATTATAAAGGTCATCCTAGCTGCCGTGCAGAGGAGCTGAGAAGAAGCAAGAGTCAGAAGGCTCTCGGTCTCAGTGGGGCCCAAAGCTTCCAAGCAGGGATTTTGAAGGGAGTGATCACACAGGCAACAGTGAGGACCCAAAGTACGAAAGAGGAAGGAAGTGGAAGCCACAGCCACTGGTGACTGGTGTTCCACCCTTAGAGCCTTCTGAGGAGCCTAGTGAGGTGTTGTAGAATCGTTGTTCAGGAAAGGAAAGAGGAAGCCCCTACCCATGTGTCCCAGCCCTCCTTTGGCCTCACAAGAGTTGGGACCCCAGGGGCATCTCCTTTGTGGTAAACATGGGCCCAGAGCAGGAAGAGGGGGATGATGAGCTGGTAGGGCAGGGGCATTGCCAGGCTGCACTGCACCACACTGTCTACAGCCTGCATGGAATCGGTGGCCCTGTCCTGGGGTGACAGCAAGGGCCACAAGAATTTAGAGCAGTGCAAAGAGGGGTCCAGAGCTCCTTGAGATAGTCCAGGAATTGACAACATGGGGGAGGGAGGTTCTTCTAGAAGCTGAGTTGTGGTTCTAGTGGGATATCCAGATATGAACATGACCCCAGAGGGAGGGAAGGAAGGAAAGCAAGAGGTGAGTCCCAGACTGAATGGAGTCCAGGCCCGGGGGTGGTCCCCTGGGGTTAGTCAAGGAAACTAAGGTAGAAGCCTCAGGCTGGGCAGCCCTGGGGAGAATTAGGGGCAGTTGAGCAAAGGGGGCACATTATAGCCTACGACTTCTTCCCAAGCCTATGGTAACGAGGCTCATTCCCAACTCCTGTGGCTGAGAAGGTAGGTCCCAGCCCCTCCTCATTACTTGGGATTGGCCTGAGAAATAGAGGACAGAGCAGTGGTAGGATCACCAGAGTATCACCCAGACAGGGATGCTGCACCACACTGTGAGGCAGCCTTGAAGAAGAGGCTGTGCACAAAGTAGGCACGGTGCCTGTGGGGACCCCTCTCCCCAGGCTTCAGTGACTCCACACTCTGTGATTTTCCTCCTTCTCCCTCCTCTTTCTTCTTGGTGTCCCTCAGTAGTCGCTGCTTCCCCTGGCTCAATCTTACGTCCTTCTTCTTACCTTCAGATGTGATGCCGCCTCCCTACCTACATGATTTCAGCTATGCCCATAGCTTCGCTTATCAGGTAGATCCTTACAACTTCCCAGTTTGTTTCCAACCCAGACCTCCTTTCTGATTTCCACCCTCATCTAGCCCTCCCCCTGCCTGAGATCTCACTGGAATCTCATGGGCCTCTCAAACGCTGTATGGCCAGAGATAAACTCAGGCCTTCTCTTCCTCCTTGGACCTCTCTGGGTCCCCACCTCAGGGCAGGTCTCCATGCAAGCCACAAAAGCTGACACTGGGGACCATCTCCCCTCCTCACCAACCCAGTACCTGACCCATCACCAAGCTCTGTTGTCTTTCTCTCCCAGGGAATATTCCAAATATTCCATTTCTTTGTCCATCTCCATTACAAAGCTAGCATTTACCAAACTCTACTGAACTTTGCTGAACCACCATGAGCAATGCAGCTTCCACTGACCAGGGACAGACTCTGGAAGGCATTGGACAGATCAGCTCAGTTATCCCAACCTGGGGTGGGAGGTGGGGGGTAGTGGGCTATTTACCTGCCAACTTCCCTGCCTGTCGTTGTGAGAGCTGTTTCTGGAGGTGGCAGCTCTCCAGCCTGCCTTACCTGTGGGTTGAGCTTGATCCCATGGCCAGAAGAAAACTCTGTCAGAGAATCACAAGTGATGTGGGAAACAATGGCAAAAGAAAAAAAGTTAAATTTCCTTACTACTTACAGCTCATTAACAAGTCCTTGAAACAGGCAGAGTGACCTTCCTCTGGGAGCTCAGGTGCCTCGATGTTAGTGCTTTGCTAAGGGCAAAAGGCAATCTTAGTCTAACACTCCAGAATCCTGTGAGTCTACTTTAAATGTATAAAAATTCCTTTGGAAACATCCTTTATCTCTACCCCTCAAGAGATAAAGGCAATCATGTTGGCGATCATCCCCCAAGCACATGGCCCACTGATATACATCTGAAGGGTCTCCTGACTAAGGTTTATTAGCCGGCAATAAATGACCTTTCCCCAACAATAGCCAGCCCCCTCAGAGTCCTGGAAACCTTGCTTCCAAAATTCCTTAGAGACTCAGGTTATCCCTAACTCCCTCCCAACTTGAAAGTATATAATGGACCACTCCTTACAACCCAGGTGCAGCTCTTCCTTCCCATGGATCTTGTCCCTGAGCTTTTAATAAAACCACCTTTTTGTACTGACAACATCTCAAGAATGGCGCCATTTCCTGGCCATTGGCGCTGAACCAACATTTCCTACAAGTATTCACAGTATGTAGCTTTCTGCAGACAGATGAGAGTTCCTAGGGCATGTGGATGGAACACAGGCACATCTGCTAGGGTCAGGCACTCTGTGCCCTCCCACATGATGGTCTTCACACAACAGCTATGTGAGGTGGGTTCTATTACTAGTTCCATTTTACAGATGAGCAAACAGGAATACTCTCTCCCTAGCTTTGGTCTATTAGCCTGGGAAGCTTCTAGTTAGTCTTCCCATCTCAGTTGAAATAGCACTTCCTGAGGGAAGCCATCGTCCCCAGCACCCTGGTACATAAACACACAGGGGATCCTGTATGACTTGGGCAGTCACCGCACACATCTCTTTTCCCATGGCACCCTCACAGTGAGTGGTTTCTGGTGGATATGGATGTGTTCCATGAGAGCCAGGGTGTGGTGAGCCACCCCATAAATGCTTGTGCAGCATGGACATCAAACCCTCACTACACTCACATGCACTTGAACCATGACAGGACATCCCTGCACAGAGCTCCACCGTTCTGGGACTTTCCACTTAGTCCTACACACTTCATTAAGGCTCTTTCCTCATGTATTTTCAACCTAAAAGTTTCCCAAGAATTCTGAGCCTCTTCCAACTCCAGCCCAAGGGATGACCAGTGTGGACTTCCAGTCATGCCCCAGCTGAACCCCCACAATACTGTTAGGGGGAAACTTCTGGGGCCCAGAGACCTCCTGGCCTGCAATCTTGTCTAGATATATTGCATGAAGGAGTGTGGCCTCTGGACATAGATTGCCTGAGTTCAGATTCTGGCCCCAGCTCTTCCTGGCTCTGTGAGCATCTCAGTCTCTTACTTCAAGGCCTGTGTGAGAATTAGATGAGAATATAGAGTGTGCACAGGACCCCCCTGAATAACGTCTATATCCAGTAAGGAAGGACCATCAGGATATTAATGTGTCCCCCCTTCCTGCCCTTCTTTTCCAGCTCTGTTTACCTGGGAGGATGTGGGAATCTCTGCCAGTGAGAATCTTGCCTTCCTGCCTGTCTGGGAGGATATGACCCAGAGATAAATAAGGTGGAACTAGGAGAAGATTTAGGAAGAGTTCCAGGAGAGGGCAGCCTGGGTGGCTCAGTGGTTTAGCGCCGTCTTCAGCCCAGGGCATGATCCTGGAGACCCGGGATCGAGTCCCACGTCAGGCTCCCTGCATGGAGCCTGATTCTCCCTCTGCCTGTGTCTCTGCCTCTCTCTCTGTGTCTCTCATGAATAAATAAAATCTTTAAAAAGGAAAAAAAAAAAAAAAAAGGAAGAGATCCAGGGGCTGGCAAGTGGGGCCAGTCAGTTGTGACCAGGCAGGATGGAAGTTGTCTGAGAAGTGTCACCGTGGATTCTCTCTAATGTTCTGTTATAGGTGTTATGGACTGAACTGTGTTCCACCTCCCCCACCAAGTTCATATGTTGAAGTGCTAACCCCCAGAGTGACCCTATTTAGAAATAGGGTCTGTAAGGAGGGAATTAAGGTTAAATGAGGTCATAAAGGTGGGGTCCTAACCCAATAGGCTCTGTGGCTTCATGAAGAAGAAGAAGAAAGAATAAGGGGGGAGGGAGAGAGGTAGAAGGAGAAGAAGAAAAAGAAGAAGGAGGAGGAGGAAGAGGAGGAGGAGAAGGAGGAGATAGCTCATTCTTTCCCCATGCACAAGGAGGAAAGGCCATGTGAGGACACAGTGAGAAGTCAGTCATCTGCAAGTCAGGAAGAGAGCTCTCACCAGAACCTGACCATGCTGGCAGCCTGATCTTGGACTTCCAGCCCCGGAACTGTGAGAAATAAATGACTGTTTTCCAAGCCACTCATTCTGTGGCATTATATTAGGATAGCCCAAGTAGACTAACATAACAGGTGAAAGTAGCAATCAGAATTTCTTTCCCTTAAAAAAAAAATATTTTCCTTTTTGATTCCCTTTGTTGCTGAGTTAGACTCTCCACAGGTGGCACAATACAGAGACTGGTATGTGCCTGTGATGGTTAATTTTATGCATCAACTTGACCAGATTAAAGATGCTCAGCTAGTAAATCTTTATTTCTGGATGTGTCTGTGTCTGTGAGGGTGTTTCAGGAAGAGACTAGCATTTGAATCAGAGACTAAGTAAAGAAGATTCTATCAATACTGTTGGGCCTCATCCAAACCATTGAAGTCTTGAATAGAACAAAAAGGTGGAAGAAGAGCAAATTTGCTTTCTTTCTGAGCTAGAACATCCAATTACTCCTGCCCTTAGATGTTGGTTCTCCTAACTCTCGGACCTTGAGATTCAGACAGGATTGCACACCAATTCTCCTGGGCCTCCAGCTTGAAGACAGCAGATGAGGGATTTCTCAGTCTCTACAATCACATGAGCCAAATCCTATAATAACTGTTTCTGAATATCTCTACAAACCCTATTGGTTCTGTTTCTCTGGAGAACCCTGGCTAATGCAGCACCCCTTGACCTGCCCTGAGTCATGCTCACTCTTTAGCACTATGGGGAAAGAGGCCAGGGAGCAGGGGAGGGTGCATGATGAGCACTATAGGGCATTTGTCATGCTGAGTAAGCACCACTACTCTCAGGCCACAGAGAATTGTTGGAGAGAACCCTCATGTCTCCATGGGCCCTCTCCACCGCTGCTTCGCTGTCTGCGTCTGCCTAGCTACTTTCATCCACTAATCATGGCTGCTACTGACCCAGTGCTGACTATGTCCCCAGAGTCTACAGCAAAGATGATCTGTACCATCCTAAACAGCACAACTAGGTGCTACAGTGACAGAACCCCCACAGTGTGAGGTGAGTGAGACATAGACATGTGAGCAAGTATGGTACCTTGCCCAAGGCCACTCTGCTCCCCTCAGCCACCTGAATCCAGGCAGTCTTGCCCCGGAGCCTGAGCTCCTGATCACTGTGCTCTGTGGCTTCTCAAAGAGCCAACAGAGCCACTGGGAAACTGCATAATATTTATTTTCAACCCACATCATTGTGTGCTTGCTACTGTGTTCTCCCACAGCCTGATGCTGCCCACCTTCAGAAGGGGCTGAGTCTCTTGTACCCTGGTAGAATGAATGGTGCTCTGTCCCTTGTGTCTAAGAAATGAAATGTTGGGCCATGTTCTTTCATCAGCTTTTACAAGGTGTGAGACTAGCTGTGAGCTGGGACACTGCAAACTGAGGTTGGACTCTCCACCCACAACCAGCCCCATCCCTGCCCACCCTAGTATTCCTGTGGTAAGTCCTGGCATTCGATTTCCCACAGACCCCAGGCTCTTTTTGTCGTAAAGATCAGGATAGCAGTGTCAACCTCCCCGTAGGCCGAACCACTGGCACCAAACAGGTCTGACATGCAACTTGGATGGCTACAAGGCTCTCTATTCCACATCCCACCCACCAATGAGTCCTGTTGACTACCTCCAAAGGAGCACCCAAATGTCTTGGCCTTCCTCCTGTGCTCCCTTCCCAGTCCTTCGTCTTCACCAGCACTGCCTGGCCTGTGTTATTGCAGGGCCTCCAGCCTCCTCCTCCAGCTAGGCCTGCCTTTCCTGGTCCCTCCCAGAGTCTAATTCCGCCGGCCAAAGCCTTTGCCCATCCTGTGAGCTAGGCATGGGCTTTACATTTAAATGGTAGGGAAAAAATTAAAAGAACAAGATTTCCTGATGTATGAAAGTCATATGAACTTCAAATGTCAAGTGTCTGGAAGCAAGTTTTATTGGAATATAGCCACACTTATTCACTTCCTTTTACCTGTGGCTGCATTTGGGCTACAAGGCAGTGAGGAGAAGCTACAATAGACTCCCACAGGCACGATATGAACCTTTAGGAAAAGTTGGTTGACCTCTGATTCCCCAGGGCTTTTAAAATGCAAATCAATTCGACCACACCGAGTCCAGAGTTTCCCACTGCATTTAAATTAAACTCTGACCTAACCTTATGCCCCACCCCCTTTTTGTGCTCCCTTCCGTCCACTCACTCTTCCTGCCATGCAGCCTGCCCTCATCATCCCATACCCGCTCATCTGCTTAGATGAGGTCTGGGTTCCAACTGTGCTTTCTCCCCTGCAGCTCCTTCAAAGATCAAAACAGAGCTGTGCCCTTATTGTCCAGGTCTTTGCTAGGCCTTCCCAAGAACCCAGCATGAAGCAAAGGTTGGGCACATACTATTCTATCACTTGATTTCATTCTCTGATCAGCACATACCAGTATCTGGCATTTCATTTGTTTATCCACTTGGTTATTCTTTTTTTACTGTCTCCTTCATTTAGAACACAAGCTCCATAAAAGTAGGGACCTGGTCTTGTTTCAAGAGGTATCCCCAGGATGTAGGACAATAGAACCTCAGAGGATGCTGAAGAGTAGGCGATGACAACAGTGAGCTGGAAGGTGTGTAGCCAAATCTTGGGGACCCACACAGCTCTGTACAGAGAGGGCATCCCTGTGAATTACTGGGCTTGGGCTCTCTGTGGTAGAAAGACAGCTCTGGCTCTGCAAGACCATTCAACAACTTACAGACACTGTCCATTATGTGAAACTGTCCACATGTGACACTACATGGGAGGGCACCAGAGGTAGTCTCTTCCATGCTCTGGTTTTGATGACCACACGGAAGTCCCCTAGCAGACAATTCACGTTAACTGCACCGATAATGTAAAAGGCATATGTGTATACTAAAAGTCATAGTATAAAGAAAACCATAAAGAAGAAATTTAAAACCATCCCCAAATAACCAAGCTTAGCATTTTGGTATACTTCTTTCAAGGTGTTTTCTATGTGAATAGCCTTATGTAAGCTAATGACCTGTTTTCCTTCCTTGAGAGATCAAGGCTCTCTTTCTGTATTAGCTAGAACTGGATTGACCTATCTTAAAAACTGACATGACATCTCTTCCCTCAGGAAGAAGCTCCAGTGCTATCAACCTTTGTTATTTAAGAAAACACCTTTTCACAAGATCTACAGGAGGAGTATGCAGTTTGAGCATACTCATTCCAGCCCCCAACCTCTGTGTGGCCACAGGTTCTTCCTCAGTGCCCAAAGACACTGGCAGAGGGATACCAAGCCTCCCTTACTAGGACTCCATTCATTTACCTGGCCTCCTACACAAACATTGCTGAGTGCCTGCCACATGCCAACTATGTTCAAGGCTCAGTGCCAGGGATTAAAGGAAGAAAAATGCAGAGTTCCTGCATGCCAGTGTCTGCCAGATTTCAAGCCTGTTGCTCAATGGCCTGCAACACTGCATTTAAGATGGTTGGTTTTCTCTAGATGTCTTGGCTACATGCATAAACTTCACCAATGATAATATTTTGCTCCACATTTACAGAAGCCACTAGATTTTGTTGCTAAAAAAATGAGAGCAACAGAAGCAAAATGGTTTAGAGAAAATCTAAAGAGAAGATGCTGTGTTGACAAATACTACACCATTTTTTCAGTTTGACCCACTCTGCACTAAACTCTCTGGATGTTAGCCAGGTTAGGAAGAAGCCAAAAGAATAAGAAAATGTTTGATGGCCAAGTGGCTTGGGGATTTAATCACTGTTCCTTAAACTTAGAGTTAAGGTTACCTTCAGAGTGAAGCCAATAAAATGAACACATGATGAAGGTCAACCAACTGTGCAAGTCCTCGTGGGGCAGCACATCTTCCAAACACGTACAAGAGGATTGGCGGTGAGAAGCCATGGCTGGGTGCCCAGGTGTTCCTATTCTGCAACCTGCAGCTCCCCTCTCCAACCCCCTTTCACTCATTCTTTCTTTCAATAATTATTTATTTAATGCCTTCTATTATACCTGATACTATTTTAAGTGATAGGAATTAACCTTTGCTAAGCTCATTTATTCTCAGTTCCCAATATTTACAACTCAGACACTACCTCCTTAGGGAATACTGGCTGTAGCCTCCCGTCCCCACAGTAGGCTTACTTAGCTAAGGGCCCTTCTTGTGTGCTTCTCTAACACTCTGTGCATAGGTCTTTCATTGTGTTTGCAACTTTATGCTTTTCTCTTCATATGTCCACCTTCTCCACTAACCTGTGAACTTGTAATGATAAAGGTAAATTCACTTCTATAGCCTCAGATCCCTACATACTATCTAAATACACAATGGTTGCTTTTAAAAATAGTTATTGAATAAGGAAAGATCAATAGTCACTCCTCTGAAGACAAAATGGAAAAAAATGGAGTTTAGGAGAAGAGAGGAACAGAAGAGCCAAATCTTTATGTACAGGATAAAACATTTTCTTCCCATCTGATTCAAGTGTTTCCTCCACTTGGCAGGTAGAGACTGAGGTGAGATGGTGGGTACACCAGACAATCATAGCTCAGTACCACCCACTATCCCCTTGCTCAGATTCTAAGCTACCAGGCAACTTTCTAGTTATCACTTGTTTTTCGCCTACCCCATCTTCCCCATCTCAATAAGTGACAACTGCATCCTTCCCACTGCCCTAGACATAACTTTTGGAGACATCCTTGATCAGTTCCTTTTTTTCATAACCCACATCCAATCTGTCAGTCCATCCTGTTAGCTTCACCTCCAAGATATCTCCAGGATCTGACTGCTTCTCACCACTGCCACTGCATCTTTATAGCAACTGTTTTTAAACACTTCTCTACAGGCACTGCAGAATGGGCATGAGTTGGATTGTCTCCTCTTTCATTTCTGATTTTGAGTTTTCTTTTTTTCTTAGTCTACTTGAAGGTCTATCAATTTTATTAATCTCTGAAAACCAACTCTTAGTTCCATTGGTCTTTTTCTACTGTTTTTCTAATCTCTGTTTCATTTATTCCTGCTTTAATCCTTATCATTTCCTTCCTTCTGTTAACTTTGGGCTTAGTTTGTTCTTTTTTGAGTTCCTTGAGGCATAAAGATAGTTTGAAATCATTCTCTTTTTTTTTTATGGTGGCATTTATTGCTATAAACTTCCTTCTTAGTACTACTTTTACTGAATCCCATAAGTTTACAGATGATGTGATCTTATATGTAAAAAACAAAAAATCCCTAAGAACTCCATAAAAAAACTGTTAGAACTAATAAACAAGTTCAGTAAAGTTGCAGGATACAAACATACAACATACCAAAATTAGTTGTATTTCTAAACACTAACAATAAACTATCTGAAAAAAAAAGATAAAAATCTCATTTATAATAGCATGGAAAAGACTAATATACTTAGGAATAAACTTAAGGAAGTGAAATATTTGTGCACTGAAAACTACAAAATATTGATGAAAGAAATTTAAGAAGACAAAGATAAATGGAAAAGTAGCCTGTGTTCATGGTCTGGAACACTTATCATTGTAAAATGTCCATTCTACCTAAAGTAATATACAGATTCAAGGCAATCTCTGTCAAAATCTCAATGGAATTTCTTTTACAGAAATAACAAAAACAACCCTAAAATTATTATGGAACCACAAAGAACTCACCCTGAATAGCCAAAACAATCTTGAGAAAAAAGAACAAAGCTGGAGAAATCATACTTCTTGATTTTGAAATATATCACAAAGCTACAGTATTTAAAACAGTATGGTACCAGCATAAAGACAGACTAATGGAACAAAATAAAGGGCTCAGAAATAAACTGACACATATATGAGTAGCTGATCTTCAACAAGGGTGCCAAGACTACACAATGGGGAAGGGACAGTATCTTCAACAAATGGTGTTAGGAAAACTGGATATCCAGAAGCAAAAGAATGAAGTTGGACCCTTATGACACAAAAATCAATTTGAAATGGGTTGAGAACTCAAGTATTCTGAAAAAACTTGAAACTATAAAACTCCTAGAAGAAAACATAAGGGGAAAACTTCATAACATAGGTCTTGGCAATGATTTCATGGATGACACCAAAAGCACAGATAACAATAGATGAGTTAGACTACATTAAACGAAGGGCTTCTGTACAGCAAAGTAAACAACAAACAGAATGAAAAGGTAACCTATAGAATGGAAGAAAATATTTGCAAACCAAAATCTGTTAAGGAATTCATATTCAAAAATGTAAGAAACTTATGCAACTCAATGGTACAAAACAAATAATCTGATTTAAAAATATGTAGAGGAACTGAATAGACCTATCTCCAAAGAAGGCCAACAGGTACATAAAAACATGCTCAACATCACTATTCATTAGGGAAATACAGATCAAAACCACAATGAGATATCATCTCATTCCTGCTAGAATGGCTATCATCAAGAAAAAAAAAAGATAAGTATTGGCAAAAATGTGGAGAAATTAGAACTTCTGTGCACTATTGATGGGAATGTAAAATGGTAAAGGCACTATGAAAAACAGCATAAAGTTGCTTCAAAAGTTAAAAATAGAAGCACTATATGATCCTGCAATTCCACTTCTGGGTATTTATCTAAAGAATTGAAATCAGAATCCTGAAGAGATATTTGCACTCCTGTGTTCATTGCAGCATTATTCATAATAGCCAAGATGTGGAAACAACCCAAAAGTCCATTGACAGGTGAATGGAAAGAAAATGTGATATATACACACATCAGAATATTATTCAACATTAAAAAGAAGGAAATCCTGCCAATATACCACAGCATGGATGAATGGTGAGGGCATTATGCTAAGTGAGATAAGCCAGTCACAAAGACAAAAAAAGTCACAATTCCATTTATGTGAGGTATCTACAATAGTCAAACACATAGAAGCAGAGAAAATGGCAGTTGCCAGGGGCATCAGGAAGGAGAAATGGGGAGTTGCTATTCAATGAGTGTAAGGTTTCAATTATCCAAGATGAGTAAGTTTTAGAGATCTGCTTGACAACACTGTGCCTATAGTTAACAATACTATACTGTACACTTAAAAAATTTAAAAGGTAGATTTTATGTTAAGGTACAAAGTATTCTTACCACAATAATAATAATAATAATAATAATAATAATAATAATAATAATAATAATAAAGCTCTCTGGCTTCTCACTTTGTGCAAAAGGAAAAGCCGATCTTCATATTGGCCTTCAAGGGCCTTCATATTGGCCCCTCTGCCTCATCTCTTACTGCTTCCTCCCTCCTGGCACTGAGCCACATGGACCCCGACTGTCCCTTGGATGTATAGGGTCAGCTTCCACTTCATGGCCCTTGCATTTTTGTTCCTTCTCCCTGGGGCATCCTTCTTTTCTGGATCTCTCCATGGTTCTCCCCCTTACTTCTTTAGGTCTCTGCTCAAATGCTATCTTCTCATCAACCCTTCCTTTACTTCCCTAAAACTGCATGCACACTTACACACTCATGCGTGCAAACACACATGCACACTCATACACACATACTACCTATACCCCCTATTACTCTCCTTTGCTTTATATTTATCTACATAAAAGATCCCCTTTTGCCATATTCTATCATCTGCCTATTGACTGGTTTGTGTTTGTTCTCTCCACTGGAACTACAGTATACGCTCCATACCAGTGGGTGGCATTTCTCTGTTTCATTTATCAGTGTATCTCCAGCTCTTGAAATAGTACCTAGCACACAGTAGATACTCAGTAATTGTTTGATAGATGAAGCAATTGAAAATGAACAAAACTGGCATTCTGGTTTTTACCTCAGTCTTGTGAGTCTTATGAGCATGAGAAAAATCATCTTATAACTCAACTACACAAGCACTAACAAAATAGTTTCTGTACCTTCAAACTCAGCCAGAACCAGACATGAATCATAGAGACTCCACTGCTAAGCCCAGTCTCTGACATCTTTCTCTGACTTCCATGGGAACAATGTATAATCTTTGTTCTTTTGGCAGCCAGCACCTCCTCCAGCCCTGAAAGAGTGCTAAGGCTAACCTGAAACATGAGGAACAAGGAGATCATTTGGATCTTTGAGTGCACGGATGTATACCGGGCCTGTGGGAAGGAAGGAACTGTGTGAGTGCTGCACTGTGGAGATCTACAGCTTTGCAGTTCTGAGAAAATGACTCAGAAACCAGTCAGAAGAAAAATATCGGCTGAGGCTAGTCCTTCCAATTAATTTATTTTCTAAAGGTAACTCACAGTGGAGAAACCTGGCAAACACACTCAGTGAAGGCTAACATCCCCAGTGATGTCACGCAGCTATCATGTACCCCTGACAGGATGTGACAAGAAGAATGCTTCACCTCTGGGGTATTCTTTCCAAAAGCTAATCCTGGTCTAACCATGAGCAAAACACTAGACAAACCCAGACTAGAGATACTCTGCAGAATACCTGGCCAGAGCTCTGTCAGGGTTGTGAAAAGCAAGGCCAGACTGAGAAACTGTCACGATGGGTGGTGACTGAATGTATGTGGTGTCTCGGCTGGGATGGCTGCACCAGAAAGAGGTCATAGGAAAACTGGCACATGAATTATATACACTTGCTAAAGTCACCAAAGCAAGTAGCACCTTGAAAGCCAGCCCCCAGGGACAGCAAAGCGAAAAGCAAAAGCTGCTTGTGTTTAAGTTTTCCAGTATACCTCTGAGAGACCTGACGGCTTGGCTTGTGCATGAGATTGTGCTCTCGGACCTGGTCCTCCTTTGGTTCCCTTTTGGACCACTTCCTAGCTCTGTCTCGTTTCCAGGGCTACATCTTGCCTTCCTTCCAGACCACAAACACACTCTCGGCTGCTCTCAAGATTGAAAATTGTAATTTCTTCAGCCCTCAGATGTGAATGAACACATTGGCTCTCTCGTCAGTGTTGCAGCTGATCACTTGTGTTGACCCTTACTCATTGTGCACTGTGACAGCCACAGACGGAGCCTGAGTATGCCTCTGCTGCACATATCTCAGAACAGCACAAATGGGAAAATAAAATTCAAACACATATATGAGCGTGTCCTGAACTGCCCCCATTTCTGTCTTCTACGTTCATGTCACCATAAGGGACACCAAGATGCTCCTGCCTTGCTCCCTCATACATACAGCTTGTGGCATCAGGCTGGATAGCCTCCCTTGGCCACTTTTTCTGGGATTTCCATGGTTCATTGATGCTGTGAAACCAGCAGGCCATGTATGACATCCACCAACATCCCACGTCCACCCAGCAAGGTCATCTTATCAGGGACTTCAAACCTGGGTCCAGAGACTATGGCAGCCTCCATGGGCCCATAAGGGTAGGAATCAGGCAGGCCCTGAGAATAGTGAGGCAATTTTGGGAAGACAAGAGGGTGGAGTATGTTGAAGGGAAAGGAGCTTCTGGTTAGAAGCTATAGGGAGAAGCAAGGGCTTGACTTGCTCAGTCAAACAATACCAGTAAGTCACAATATGATAGATTTGAGTCATCAAAGTTTAAGGAACATCCAAAACTTGATCAGATGATGAGAAGGAGCCTTTTCAAGGCTGAAAACTTCCTTCATGTCTTGCTACATTCTCTTTTTCAGTAAAGTTTAATACCTGGGACATTCAGATTTCCTGCCCTTTCTTCCTAATTTCCTTATTTTATAAAATAGCATCAATATCCATGTAGTTGCCAGAGCTGACGATTAAGGAAGCTCTGGTATCACCTTTCTCAGGTCATCACTGGTGACTGTCAGTACCACCCCCTGGATACTTTCCAAATTCACTCCCTGATCAGCCCCACCTGGACAACAGCTTCCACCTCCTGCTTAGTCCCTTCTGTTGTCAGGAAGGACTTTCTGAAATCCAATGACAGGCCACTCACACCCCACAGACTGTTTAGGCCCTCCAATGTTTTAGGTGAGGTCTACACATTAGTATGAGCCCAGTGCTCTTCACCACTGTGTCTGGCCCCCAGCAACCCTCCACAAGGCTCTCTTTTAGGCTGCAGGGAAGCACCCCACCTTCTCGGGGCACCCAGCACCCTTCTCTACTCTGCTCCTTCTGCCAGGAGGGCTTGCTGACTCTTACCTGTTACTCAAGACTTGCCTCAAAGGCTGTCTCCTGTGAGACCTTGTAGGGCACACCCAGGGGCAGTTAGTTATGATCTCCCATGTATTTGATCCTCTGGGGCACTACCCTATTTTATTCTAATACTTTGTCTTATGGTAAACTTCTAAAAGGCAGAGACTCCGTGCTTGATGTCTTGTGCATCACAGCTGCTCAAAAAAATGTTGTAGCATCGATGAATGTGATAGATGAGTGTATGTGCCACTGGGCCAGGATAACAACTTCCACACAGTTCTTAACTGGGGACACTGGTTCTAACACCACCATAGTTTTGCAAAGGTTTCTCCCTACTGGGTGAAGCTGGGAAGCTGGTCACCTGAAATTGAAAGGCTGGAGTGTCACTGGGCTGGGAGCTGTCAGGGAGCCCTGTAGTGGCCTCCTGTGATCAAAACTATTGTGATGTGCTGGCCTTACTGGGGGTAGGGGTACTCGTACTGCTATTTGCTAGAATATTTGAGGAACTAGTGCTGGGACAAGACTCCATGTCAAAGAAGATAATATGGTGTTGGGTTAAACTGGTGTATTTACTGTAGAACTTTGGAGCCTTTAATATCCTATAGACAAGAGTGGGGCAGTCAGAGGAGTTTCCCAAACACATCTTACCATCGAGCCCTCAGGCACTCACTGTGGAATCCACTTTGGGAAATACTGGCCCAAATTGGTGGATTTTTACTGAATGGCTGACAAAGGACCTAGAACAAAGTTTTTGCTTAATCACTCATCATGGTCACTCTGAAATATGTCAATCATCAGAATCAAACACTGTCTTTCTCAGAAAGACCAGAAGAAAAAGAACATCTTTATGCAAGGAAAGACTTTTATTCAGAATAAGCATTAGCAAAATGAAGGTAGGTGCCTCATAATGCAGGGCCACAGAGTACTCAGAAAGAGATTAGAAAATCATTACAAAACTTTGCTACAGATTAAAATAAACTTGAAACCACAATCATTGGCTATAAAATGCCGCTGTATGGAATCTCTAAAAATAAAAGGTGAAAATCTTCAGACGATTTGTTCTCTTGCTTGCCCAAGTTGCAGGGAGCCAACAGCCCTCAGATTCCAGTGCAGCTGTGACACCCAAGGCCAGGGAGTGATCAGAGGACCTCTCAGCCCCACCGCTGTGGCCCCACCATTGAATCTGCATGAAGACCACCTGGCCTCCAGGTTCAATTAAGTGCTTGTGATTCTCCCAACGAGGACTCCCAATAACGAAGGATGGGAGCTCAGCAGGAAGCTTTACTGGGACTGCATCTGCCTCTTCAACTTGGCCAGTCTCAGGAGACACTCGTCCCTCCACTGCCTTCTGGCGCCTAAGTGCTCTGGGTCATCAGGAACATTCACACACATGGCCTGGGAATAGGAAACAAAATGAAACAAAAAGAAAAGGAAAAGAAAGAAATAGAAAAAAAACCAGAGCATGAAGAGAAATTAATTTACCGGGAGAGTAATTGTCCCTATTTATGCAAACTGTGACTTTGCTTTCAAAGACCAAAGAAGCTTAGTACATCCTCAATTAACATTAACTTTCCAAATTCACAGAAGGCTATTGCTCCTCTAAGACAATCAAGGTAAGCTCCCAGTTCATTGGTCATACTGCTCTTGGGTCTGCTATGACCACAATGGAACTGTGGACAGGCAAAGGTAGGAGTGAGGAATAATCAAAGTCAAGGGCAAAGACTCTGGCTGCAAATAAAACCTCACCAGTGACCCAGTGCTTCAGCTCAGCTAACACAATCCTCTACAATGAATCTACATACCTGGTTAACTTTTTCAGTGGTGGCCCTGGAAAAGTCTGGAATGGGCCCAAAAGTCTTCAGGACACGTTTCATGCCTTCCCTGTATCTGTCACAGTAGTTTAACATACCTGAAATCATATGAAAACACGTATCCACAATATCAGCAAGAATGCTATATAACTCCAAACTAGGACATCCGTCTAGAGGGTCTCACCCTAGGTCAGATTAATGACATTCTTTTCCTCCTGTGGCTGAAGAAGGCCAGGGGAGCGTCCACCTTGGTCAGCTGGTGCTGGGGCATGAGGACCCTCACCAGTGCTACCATTCAATCTTCCTCTCAAATCCTAAAATCCTAAAAGAATGATGGGACCTGGGGCCTCTGTCAGGTTGGCCCGTGTTCCTGCACTGTTTAGTATCACATTACGTCCTATTTTCATCAAAAATATCTCCTTTGATAATGTGTCTATAAGGTCCCCGGTGCAAATGGCCTATCCCTGGCTATGCCGCTCTGCTGTGCTTCTGCAGCTTCGGGGCCCTGGGGAAGCCAGTGTCTTGGATCCTAAAATAGGGCCCTAGGATTGTGATGTGAGACATGAAGAAGAGGCTTATGCTGAGGGGCAAGGTAGGGAGAAGCGTGGTAACTCAGAAGCAGGCGGACTACATGAGGCTGAAGCTCATACTTCTGTTAGAACTAGAGGTGCACCGAGAGGAACACCAGCCAGGCTGCCTCGTCCCCCACCCGGGGCAGGCTTGCCCTGGCCCGCTCTGCCCAGCAGACAGCGGAGCTCCTCCGGGACTTGTCCCCCGCCCCAGCCCCAGGAGGCAGCTGAGGCTGGGCCAGTGCGGGCGTGCACTTGGGCATGAGTCAGATGGGCAGCTGGACCCAGGTACGTGGAGGCATCAGCCCAAGTCTTGGGCCCCCTGAGGATGGGGGCTGAGCCTCTCACTGCTCTCCCTTTGGCCCATTTCCAACATTTTTCAAGACCAGAAAGACTCAGCAGTCGGTCAGTCAGGCTAAAAAGATAACCAGGGAGCAAATGAAACCGTAGAATTTACAGAGATCCCAGAGTTTGGCTTTCACCTATTCCACAAAAACTGTATGATTAACTCAAAATAAAAATGACCAGCAAGGGATATCCTTTTTAAAAAAACCAAAAACCAAAAAACGGCCTTTTTGGAGTTTAGTTTTGGTGGACCTACACTGATATGAAAGCCTAAAAAAAAATCACTTGGTGTTAATTTTATTTGGCTCAAGTGGTTTTCTTTCTCTTCCAGTGTGCTAAAATTATATCCAATTCCCTCTTAGAAGAGAAACCGTTTTTGAAGGGTAAACATTTCAAACTTACCAACTTTCCTGACGTTAGCACCTACCATTAAGTGGTGGATACTCTTTTTAACATAAGGAGTTTCAAAAAAAAAAAAAAGTTCTGTCTCAAGTGTAACTTGCAAACTCAGAATTTGGAAATGCTCCCTGTTCCAGCACTGGCTAGTACCCTGAAGGGCTTAGCATGTCTGGAACACAGAAAACAACCTATACATTTGTTTCCTTCTGGAAATTAAATATTTACTTCACTGTATCCATTTGTTTATTTATTCGAACGAAAGGTGATAAAATCTAGACACAAATACGGTTTATTCCTTTTGGGGGAGCAGAGACACAAGAATTGGGTAAATTATAAAGACGTGAAATGAGAAGAAAACAGGAAGAATCACTGTAGCTGTGCATTCCTCGCTTGTGCTGCCAGCAGAAGCTCCACGGATCCCCTCTCGGGAACCAACCGCACCTCCCGCGCCTACGTGACCAGCAATAAACCACAGGATTCAATTCACACACCACATTTCACTTCTGGGTTATTTTCCGTCTTCTGAATATGACGTGTTCACCTTTCACTGTCCCTGTGAAGTCAGTTTTAATCTCCTCAGGGCTTTCTATAACTTTTTTCCCTGCTGCCTTTTATAAAATCAGCCGTTTTAAAGAGCATTATATTTCTTCAAAATAGAATACAATGTGGTTAAAATCCTTACAGTACAATTCATAACTTCTCCCACCTGTTTGGGAAACCAATTATAATTTCACTCTAACATAACACTTTCTATAACACGCACTCAGGTTCTTGGGATAAGTGGCCCTGTTGTTTGTGGTGAAGCTAAGGACCCAATAGAGTAGGTGTGTGCAGACCCTCGAGCTTCCCCTGTAGAGGAGCCTGGCTCCCTGAGGAGGGCTCTCCCACATGCCCAAAATACAAGTTCGTGGGGACTTACAGTCAAGATCTGTGCCGTGTCCCACTGTTTACAGAGTTCCAGTACATTTATCAGTTACTGTTATTTGTAACATTTCCTCTTCCATCAGAGAACTATTAAAAGGAGGATTCGACTTTATTTCCAACAATAATTTTGGCTTCTCCACACTGTGAAAGGATTGAGTGGCAATTATTACACAACACCAGTTTCACTGGAAATGTCAAGGAAAAGAAACCACCTTTTATCCTGCTAGTCTCTTTCCCTTATATTACTATGAAATTTGGTCTTTACTTCTAATTTTTTTCTTCTATACTTTCTTGCCCCCTGCCCCCCAAACTCACTAGAGCTTAGCTTTTTAGAAGACTTTTGAATCAAATTTCTTAAGAGATGTTCCTATGGAATGAGGAAAAATGGAGAAAAGAATGGATTCTCATGAAATTAAACTTAGTTTATCATGATATTTTCTAACTTGGAAGTCTTTCGTGGTGAGCCCTCAAAGGCAAGATGGTGTGCTTTCCTGAACCTTCAGCATAACCATGGTGGGTGAATAGGCAGAGAGCCTTCCTCCGTTTGCATGTGTGCAGCAGGCACGTAGCCCCGTTGCTACCTGTGGAAACAGCGCCGTGACATGCTCTGGGTGTTCAGTTTCTTGGAGAGCCCTAACTACCGCTACCCACACCAGAGGAGTCTAGTTTTCACATAGCCTATGAACCCACATCTACATGAGTTCACCTGCTTTTAAGAGACAGAGTTTCACAGAACTTATTGAGGAAGATCAAAGAGGCCCCAAAGCACAGAGCAGCATTACCTAATTCCTACCTGTGTGAGTGAGACCTCACCTGAGGTCAGGGAAGCAGGTGGAGAGAGAAACCTACCTGGGTCCCCTTAACTCTTGAAAGTCCCCACTCTAGCAGCTCACCCGTTTCATTGAAAAGAACAGCTCCATGTAAATGAGCCAAACCCACCAAGTAGGCATATTGATTAGAAAAAAGAGAGAGAGAAGCATCTACACACAGGAGGAAATTTTATGAGGCAGGATGGTAAAAATTGACTTCCACTGGAGGTGATTTCCAGAGGCTGTCAGATTCCGAGACCATCATTCCCTAGGTAGAGGTAAACCCAGGAGGTGTCCAAAGAGCTGCCAGGTATAAAACGGAGCAGTTTCCTGATGAACTAATAGTCTAAAAGCTTAGCAAAGAAACAAACCAAATAGTTAAAGTCTGGAGATATGGCCATTCTGTTGCAAAAATGTCCTAATGTTTAATCATTCCATTTTTCTTCTGGGGAGAGTTAAAAAACTCTAAGTGAATTAAGAAAACAAGACCACACTCTGTATGAATATAACACACTGATCAAGGGACTTCACCTGTGCCAGCCATCGATTTGGTTTAATTCTCATCTGGTTTAATTCTCATGGCACCCTTGTTGCCATCCCCATTTTACTGGTGGGGGAACTCACCTGCACAAAGCTAGTTAGCTTGGAAGGCAGGGAGGGACCCAGGCTGACTGGCTCCGCCAACCAGATCCCCCATTCTGAGAGCTTGTCCTAGAGGGGGGTTGCCTTTGAAAAGCAGCCAAAAGGCAAAGTAAGCATGCTGGCCTCTCATTTTTCAGGTGCCATTTTATGAGATTAAAAACAAATCCTAAAATATTTTGACCACTTGCAGGTAAACTGTAGCTTTAAGACTAATAACCAGCCTTAACCTGAGACGCTGACTTTATGAAAACAACTTCAGAAAAAAAGAATTCTTCCCCTGCAATCTTGAGATATTCTGGACGCCACCATGAAGAATAATGAACATTTCCACTGGCTCAAGCCACATCTTATAATAGTCTTATTCTAGTCTCTGGAATGCTCTGAAGTTGAAAACTACATCTGTCCATCATTATCATATTAAGCCAATTAGGTGTTCTTATCATATTTACTTTGTTTGAAAAATTATTACAGGCCTCCTTCCTGTCTGCCGCACTATTTGGCTCTTGAGTTTCTGGTTTCATTGGCTTCTGTTTCTATTTGTTTGAGAATCAAAGCTGCTCTCAGTTGTCTCCCTATTGATGTCTCATGATACCTGAATTATCTCATTTTTCTGAAGAAAAAATTGTAAAAAGAGAAAAACATGGTGGTTATCGAACAAGGTCTCTATATATGTCAAATGTTGAATAGGTTTGCCACTTTTAAGGTACTGGCTAAAAAAGCATTTGAAATTCTCCAATACTTTTTTTTTTTAATTTATTTTTTATTGGTGTTCAATTTACTAACATACAGAATAACCCCCAGTGCCTGTCACCCATTCACTCCCACCCCCCGCCCTTCTCCCCTTCCACCACCCCTAGTTCGTTTCCCAGAGTTAGCAGTCTTTACGTTCTGTCTCCCTTTCTGATATTTCCTACACATTTCTTCTCTCCAATACTTTATTTTAATGATACTTCAAAACTCCTATTCTACTTTTATGAGGGCCTCTGTCTTTACATTATCTTCCTGTATTCGATCATTGTCCCACCACAGAAGTGATATGCTCCTGCTAGGAAAGTCCTCTATTCCCCCAGTGCCTCTTGGCCATGCGCAGTTTTGAGGAAGAGTCAAGTCAGTTACTGAACCGCATCATCTGCATTACACACATGACCAATCCACTCAAGCCACCATACATGTACCTGCAAGAAGACGACTGCTAAAAACTGCCTTGACTTATTCATCAGAAATTCTATTTCATTAACTACTGTGGCAAAAATTAAACTATTACCAAAACATTGTGGAATTATAAAATCTCACTCAAACAGACTCCCAGAGGTCACTTATTCCAACTTCCCACTTCATTACAGGTATCTCTACTCCGTATCTCTGCTCCATATCTAAACATCCTGACTGGTGGGCAACCAGCCCTCAGCGGCTCTGAATATTTATCCACTTGTAGCATGTGGATGCTCAAATTCAGCCCCCTCAAATTCAGCTCCAGTTATTAGAAACTTCCTGCGGTGTACTGAACCCAAACCTGTCTGCCTAACACATCCACTCTTTCAATCCGGTTCCACCCCCACAAAAGACATGGACAGACAGGCGCACGTGCATGTGCGCGTGCACACACACACACACACACTCTCTCTCTCTCTCTCTCCTCTGGTCACCTTCTTCAGGATAAGCTCCAATTTCTCAACACTTTGGTTCAACGTGGACCATGGAGCTGAAAACAATATTCCTATTCTCTTTCTACATGTTTTATAAGTTAATAATATAATTATTAAGATAATATGGCAATAATTGTAGAAAGTTACGACAACACAGAAAAGCAAAAAGGTAATAGAAGTTACTCATAACTCTCTTAATGTTGAAATTATAAGTAGTAATGACATTTAGGTGACATCATTCGTAGCTCTTAAAAATCTCAGTTTGGGGTAGGTTTTAGTGCTTGCTTTTCAAAAGGTGCCTTGTTTTTGAATTGTTTAAAATGTGACGGACAATTTCATTCTTGGAAGCTTCTCACCTTTCTCAACTTATCTTTCTGTTAGAGTCACTAGATCGTGGGCTTGTACCTACCTCCTCAAGCCCTTTGAAGTAGGCTTCCAGGGTAAATGACAGACCTGGCCTGAACTGCTGCCCTGAATTGTCCCTCCTCTACAGACCACCACCCTCCTGGCTTCCCAGCCTTCTGGAGGGGAATGTACAGCTCAGCAAGTCACACAGAGAAGCTGTTCATATTTAGGCAGAAGATATGTACAGCACAGGTGGTCACTTCACTGTCTTGCCTCTGTAAATAACTGAATCATCTTTCTCAGGAAAACACAACTTTATCTTCTGTCAGGGTGGACGCCATGTGGCAAAGTCTCCATGATAACACCCTCATTTGTCTTTCTTTTCACCCCCACCTGAGTGCTCTCTACTACACAGAGTCCTGAGTTTCCAGGATTCCATGTGGCTTGTCATCTCAGGACACAGCAATCTGCCCCAGCCCTTATCTGTGGGTTACCAGGGCCGGCACTGTCTCTTTCATATGATCCTGTTTCTATTCAGTTTTGTGTGTGTGTGTGTGTGTGTGTGTGTGTTTTAAGGCAAAACTTAACTGTTTACAAACCCCATAAGAACACTCAACAGCACAAAATTTCCATCTTCGCCCCTATGGAAGCAAAGCCTACCTTCTGCATTGAGATGCATAGTTTCTAAGGGTCCGATGAATGCATACCGCATGCCCAGGCCATCTGACATGACAAGGTCAAGGTCACTCGGAGAAACTATTCCTTCCTGAATGGAGAAAATGGGGCAGCATACAGATGAGTCCTCTGGAAAGACAATTCTCTTGCCTTCATTTCAACCTAATCTCTTTAGAGTATGGTCCCAAAATACCCTCCAAAGTGCTGTAACAGAATTTTCATCAGACTTTTCACGACAAAACTATAACATATAAACAGATCCTGAAAAGAAAATATTTTGTGACATGGTCAAATACCAACTCACTTTCTCCTGTAATCCACCTGCCGCCTTATTGTGCCTACCCCCACTGTCTTCCCTTCTCTACTTTATAAGCTGTGTATCACTCACAGCTTTGGAGAGGGCAGGGGTAGAGGAGGATGGGAAGGGGGAGAAGTAAGAACCGGGTGTTGGTGAAAAAGTGCAAGAAGGACTTTCTATGTATTTGCCTGAGATCTGGATGCTAAGACCACGGCCAGCAAAAGAATGAAAGAGTCGTTCTCCAGGCTTTGCCTGCCTGCAAGCCCAGCCTTGTCCAGCTTTTAATGAGTTTGTAAAAATGACATTCTTTGATGAAATGCAGCTTAGAACTGTGTGTTGTTAGCAAGGTGGGGCCCTGGAATCTTCTGCAAATGTGAATTGCAAAGCAAGAGGCAAGTTGTTACGCATTCAGGTTAGATGTCAAGTTGGCCCTCTGTGTTACTTGGTTTGTTCTTTATACAGCCTCCACCTCACACTGATGCTGGAACGAGGAGGAATGCGTTAGCACATATTTGCGTGACCTGGTACTCCACTGCCGGTTCCTCGATGTCTAAAGATATGTTCACCTTGGGTACTTCAGCTCTCAGGAAGGCAGACATGGGGAAACCATCAGGTTTTCCCCTAAGTCTTCACTGGTCACACTGCTGGAATTACTGTTAAGTCTCCAGTTCTTATTTCCTGAGTGGTTTCTTCCACAAACAGAGCACAGTTATAAGAGAGATCTGCCTGACAGCTAGGCCAAGTCTGCCTTCTCTAAGAGACTACCAAGAGCGGCTGCACTGGCTGGCACCTCTTTCCTTGGCAGCCCCCCAGTGACTAGAGTCCCTGGGCAGAGGATGAAATGCTTTGCTGTGGAAATCTCATACCTGCCCCTACCCCCAGGGACACATCCACACATGGTGCCTCCACTTGGCCCCCATGAAGAGGCTCAGATGAGTGGCCCACCCTACTCGGCCTCTTACAGAGCAAATCCTTTACCTTTCCTTGAAAGGGCTATCCATCGTCCTACTGGAGAGGATGTCCATGTGGCAGAGGAAAGCTTTCATCGGAGGGCTTTACCAGGCCCTGTGGCCAACAGGGAAAGCCAGTTTGCCCTCCAGGCAGCCCAGGGAGGTCTAGGATAAGCTCTCTGGGCTCAAGAACTGGATGCTAGAGCTCCCCCTGCTGTCCGCTGTCCCTCCTCCTCTACGCCTCCTCCTCCATCTCTGGGGCTGCTGTGACATCTCGGCTTTCCAGACTTCCAAGCTACTCACAAGGTCCAGAGAAGAAGGGAATTTGTACCCTCTACCTCAATCACCTGCATCAGCTGCTGAGGGAAGACATGCCAGTGCCTCAGGTCCATGGGATGTTGGGACCACCTCAGTGATGCTGAGGTGGAGGACCAGAAAGGGGGTGGAGCCAAACAACCAAGAAGACAGAGTCACCCATGAAGGGCTAGTACCATTTCGACATGACTGGGAAACTTTGAAAGAACCACTTTCTATCCATCTTTGTGTGTGTGAGAGATCAACAAAGATGCACACAGTAGTACCTAAGTGGTCTAGAGATTGAGAAAGCGCAAAAAAAAAAAAAAAAAGAGAGAGAGAGAGAGAGAGAGAAAATGCACCCCGCCCCCTACCCACCAACACCACCAGGTCTGTCTTTCCAGTCGCATCCTCCTCCCTCCTCCCCAGAGGCAAACATCCAGGCTTTTGTTACAACCATTTCTCTACTTCTAAGATCTGCCATCTATGTTGACATTCTTAAACCATGGTTCGCTTTTTGCCTATTTTCATCTTCTTCAAAATGGACTCACACCATGCATTCTTTTGTGACTTGTTTCTTTCATTCATCTTTATGCTTTTAAGGTTCATTTGTGTTGTGTGTAGCTGTAGTCTGTCCACCCTTGTTGATGTATAAAATCATAGTTTACTTATCCATCCTACTGTTCATGCATATTTGGTAATGTTCTTATTTCTGGCTTGTGGGGTGCACATCCAGGAGGAGAACTGCTGTCCTGGGGCACTCATGTTCCAACTTTACTGGATAATGCTAGGTGCTCTCCAGAATGGCTGCACCCATCCATGCTCACTGCCTCCAGCACTGTAAGTGAGCACCCATCACTCTACAACCCTCCAAAACCTGATGGTATAACACTCGCAAAGTTCTGTTAGTCTGCTTGGCTATCATAATGCATTACTAGGTTTCCTATTTGTTCTAAGTCATCCCACCATACACTCATTTTGACTGCTAAGGAGAGTAAACTAATTTATCCAGTTTACTCAAGCACAAGATCCATGGTAATGTCCAGTACTAGCAAGAAACCAATTGTCAGGCATTCCTGCCTCCTTCTCCCTCCTCATCACGCTTTTAGGGCCGGAAGGGTGGCTTCTGGTCCTCTCCCCAGGCTGCCTAAAGGCACTTGCTGTGGCATTCCTGAACCCTGTGAGTTCTGGAATGTCTTGAAAGGCAGCCAGGCAGGGACTCTGCAGATGTTCCCTTGCCCTTGTCCTCCCTCAGGTTCCTGGTCAACATCCCAAACAGCCTGAAGTCTCCACACGGTGCTCAAACTGTAAAGGATACAAATATGGAAGTCATCCTACACTTACCATGCTATTTTTCTTGGCTCTCTTCTTCCATAATTGTGTTTGGTATGTTTAGAGCTGACTTCGAAGGATTTCAAAATACCCCAGAGGTGGGATGCCTGGGTGGCTCAGCAGTTGAGCGTCTGCCTTCAGTTCAGGGCGTGATCCCTGAATTCCAGGATTGAGTCCCACACTGGGCTCCCTATGAGGAGCCTGCTTCTCCCTCTGCCTATGTCTCTGCCTTCTCTCTGTGTCTTTCATGAATAAATAAACACAAATCTTTAAAAAAAAATACACCAAAGGTGAGCCACCCAAGATCAGTAATTTTTGATCTATAAGTATGAGAGCTAATAGTGACCCTAACTAAATAAAACTTTAGAAGGATTCTCCCCACTATGTCACCACATGGGGAAGGAGCCACATTTTCCTCCAATTCCTAAATGTTCTCCAAAATGACCATCTATGTTTTGTCAGTTACTATTCAATTAACTGAACAAATGAGAAGAGGGTAAAGTTTTAATATCTTTACTTCCTAACTCCTCCTTCCTGCCCTATTTGGATTTTCTGAAGTAGATTCTCGTTTTTACCCAGATGTAAAAGGCAGAGAAAAGAAACGGTCGTAAGTAGTAATTCAGTGGAGATGCTCACCAAGCCAGGTTTTGAGTTTACCCTCACCACACTCCGTACTGGAGCAAAGGTTCATGTTTTGGATTCTGCAGCTCAGGCTGCTCGAATTTGCTGTCAAGCTCCACTCTACCCAGATCCTTGGTGACATCTGCGGCCTCGATGCTATTATCAATAATAATATAATTGATAATCACCAGTGGCAGAAGAGCAGAAACAGGCACTTGAGTTGAACACATTGATCTGATCATCAATTCCTTGGAAACAGATCCTACACTACATGCTTGTTTGAAGACTGAAACCCTACCTGCTCCAGCATGTCTGTGGTTCAATGAATATTTATCAGTAGAAATATAAGTACTTCTTTCATTTTGTGGTAAAATTCTCAAGTCACACGTATAAAGAAAAGCCCCAAGTGGTTAAAAAGATTCCAAAAACTCATACAGAGCAATGAACACTAGATCACTGTTAGTTTAAAACCTGGTTTGCATCATGTCCTGAAAAATCACTCAGCAAGGAGAGGCCATCCTGAGTGGTAAGGAATCCCCTTTATTGAAATCTTCTTTCCTCTACTTCCCTTAAGCTAAAACCTAAGACTTTTCACAAGCAACCAGCACACACTCATGCCCGTACACACGCTCTGTATCTTGTCTGCTGGGAATGCATGGCCATCCTGAGGCGGGGAGTGGTGGTGGTGGTGGCAAGACTGCCATCTATGAGTAAAGACAAAATGCAAGGCAGTTAATAAAGTACTCAAACCCCTGCTACACAAACTTTTAGTATAATTAAAGATTTGGGAATGTATCTCCTACCAGAGAGAGAGAACTAGTGTGTTATATATACATGAAGAGATTTACTTCAGGAATTTGGCCTATATGATTGAGAGCACTGACAAGTCTGAATTCTGGAGCAGGAGCTGATGGTGGGAACCTCAGTTCTATTCTTAATAGGCCTTTCAATTGACTGGATGAAGCCTGACCAGGGGATTGAGAATAATCTCCTATACTTAAATTCAACTGATTATAGATGTTAAAGTAATCACATTTATCAAATATCTTTTGATATCAGCAACATCTAGGCTATGTTTGACTGAGTATCAGGGCACTCTGGCCAAGCCAGCATGACCCTCACAGTGGATAGAGTAGAAGTCTAGAGCATGGTCCTCCCCTTCAGGTATCTTGGGCCTAGCCCTTTATTTGTGGGGCAGAAAAGACCCATGGAATGGCCAACAATAAGCAAAAGGCTGACCTGGTGTTTGGAACATGGAATGGGGAGGAGGATCTGGCCTAGTTTAGGGGTGCAGTATTGATGAATGAGTCTCCTGGGACTATTGCCCCTACAGATTACCAGTGACACAGAATTATTTTTCCTTCTTCCTAATCATTGCATTCTCAAATTCAATTTTCTGATTCATGTATTTTTTGCATGCTTTCATTTTCATTTACTTTCCCCATTTCTCTTCATGCCATCTTCCTTATCCACTTCTTTTTACTAATCCCCAGCTTTTGATCTTCCTCTATTTTGTGTTGCTCTATTTTTCACAACACTCTGAATTTTCAGGTTTTTCTTATGCAAATATTGCTTTAATTTGGCTGCCATCATCACCACCAGGGACCCTGATGGTGCCACCAGGAATTTGCATTAGGTCATGCAGGAGCCCTTCCACACCTCCTCAGCCAGAGCCGTTTGGCCTTCAATCCACTGTCTCAACTGAAAAATGGGAGCCAGAAACAGTTTTATCTTAGGAAAATGTCAAATAATGAAATGCAACAAACAAGGGCATGAAGGGGCCATTGGTCTTGTTTTAATATCACTCCAGTGAGAGGCCAAAGAGCAGGGATTACAGAAAGAGAGCCCACCAACCTCTAATTAGAGCGAGGATGGAACAAAGTTAAACTTCAGTGAGCTCCCTCCCCTGCAAAGATGTTTCAGCATGAGCTACATGAGATAACCACTGAGGTAGAATAACTCAAGTATGAGTGAGGGGTTCTAGACTCTCTTTTTCAGAAACATCCAATTCTGGAGTCCTGATGAATGGTAGAGAAAGTAATATAGTTACAGGTTTTGAAGTGGAAATTAAGAACCACCAGGATGGTTCACGGTTTTTCTCGTGAAAAACAAACTAGAGGGGGGATCCCTGGGTGGCGCAGCGGTTTGGCGCCTGCCTTTGGCCCAGGGCGCGATCCTGGAGACCCGGGATCGAATCCCACATCAGGCTCCCGGTGCATGGAGCCTGCTTCTCCCTCTGCCTATGCCTCTGCCTCTCTCTCTCTCTCTCTCTCTCTCTCTCTCTCTCTGTGACTATCATAAATAAATTAAAAAAAAATTAAAAAAAAAACAAACTAGAATCATGAGTTAGTTCCCTCCATTTATGTATTATATAGGTTTTTTTTTTTTTTAAGATTTTATTTATTCATGAGAGACACAGAGAGAGAGGCAGAAACAGAAAGAGAAGCAGGCTCCTCACAGGGAGCCCAATGCGGGACTCAATCTCAAGACCCCGTGATCATGACCTGAGCTGAAGGAAGATGTTCAACCACTGAACCACCCAGGTGCCCCTATAGTTTTGTTTTCTATACTCTTTGACAAGCATTACTTCTCCTCCATGCAACATGAAACTTGACTCCAGAGCAAGAGGGAAAAAGACCTGCACCAACCACCCCCAGTCAAGCTACCTTCCAGGGAGGTGAGGCAAATGCAAGATTTTAATACATAAGAAAGAAAAGACTACTAAGTGAGGCCCCACTATTACTCAAAGGCTTGTGGTCAGGCCCGGCTTCTTGCCAAAACCTGCAAGTTTTCTTGGAAGCAAGGCATAAACATTCCTGCAGAATGACTCAAGCAAATTTTGCTAACTTGTGGAAGAGCTGATTGAACACCAAATTTGGCTGATGCAAGAGGACACTGATTCACAAAACACCCATTGTCTAGAGGCTGCTGAGAGGGCGCCCAGGGGAAAAAGAGATGAGAGGGACAAGATGGACTGTCTTGGGCAGGTGGAGGAGGCAAGCCCACGAGCACCACTGATGGCAAGAGATGCGGGCCAAACCCTCTGAAAGCATCTTTGCTACATCTAGCAGGTGGCAGACACATTGCTCCTCTCTGACAGGGAGATCCCACACTGTCAGCAATTATTCTATGAAAAGTCCCCAGGAGAAGAGACTAGCCCAGCAAGGATGTTCACTGTGGCATTATAGTGCCGGAAAACTTGGAACTACCTTAAAACAACTTATAATAGGGGAGGGATTAGATTTTTTTAAAAGATCAACTAAAAGAAATATCATTAAACCATTAAAAATGGAATAGTCCTTTTAAAAAAAAAAGATTTATTTATTTGAGAGAGAGAACACATGTGTGCGTGAGTGGACAGTGGGGAGAGGGAGAGGGAGAGTCCTAAGCAGGCTCCATGTTGAGCACAGAGCTAGAACCAGGACCCTTAGATCATGACCTGGACTGAAATCAAGTGTCGGACGCTCAACTGACTGAGATGCCCAGGGGCCCCTCGAGGAAAGTATTCTTAATAAAGACAAGATAAGAACACAATAAAATAAAAGCAGTTGACTGTTTCAGGGTAGGGGAAATATAGGTGGTATTTTTTTCCCCTTTGATTATTCTTCAAATCAAACTGTTTAAATGGAAACAAATCAAAACTAGGAAAGGGAAAGAGGGGAAAGACTCTCCACTACAAGGTATGCTCCAGAGCTCTGTCGGCCCCAGGTGGTAATAACTCCCCAGTGTGTTTTTCTCTTACTGTGCAATGCTTAGAACAATGTTTTCAGGGAGAAAAATAATGGTATTCTGGAGTCTGAAAGATAAGGGGAAGTCTTGACCTACAAACAAACACAGTAGAAGGAATACACCCTTCTGTGCAAATATCACTGTACTGCTGTCAGCAAGGGAGCAGTGCCTTAGCGGGAGGTCCTCTGGGGACAAAGTTTTCACAAAGAGGTTTGCACCCAGGAGTACAAGCACTCCCTCCAAAACCAGAAGCACAGCACAGCCCCATCTCTGCCTACCTCTCCTTCGTAATTCCAGCAGAGCTTTCTGCCCCTGTGTCTCCAGATCACGGCCGGCCTCCTGCCCTCCCAGAAGGCACAGGAGGCCAGGTGATGAGGCTGCAGTTTTGGTTGTCACTGGCAGCCTCTCTTCCCTGCCTTTTCTCTTGGGGCCCCCTAGTATGTTCCCCCTTCTCCCTTTCCCTCCTCTATTTTAGGGGCCCACTGCCCACTGCCTGTTAACTTTCCAGCTCACATGGGAGGAGCTGAAATCCATCATTGATATTGATTGATAGATCATGATTTATACTGGTGATGATAGGTGGTCAGGAGTTAGCATAAGAGCATTTTCATTGGGATCCCTGGGTGGCGCAGCGGTTTGGCGCCTGCCTTTGGCCCAGGGCGCAATCCTGGAGACCCGGGATCGAATCCCACATCGGGCTCCCGGTGCATGGGGCCTGCTCCTCCCTCTGCCTGAGTCTCTGCCTCTCTCTCTCTCTCTCTCTCTGTGGCTATCATAAATTTAAAAAAAAAAAAAAAGCATTTTCATTTAGTTTTAAGGGTTGTTAGAATACTAGCATTGAAGTCTTGACTTTAAACACCGTTAAAGTAATCCAGGCATGCCAAACAGGTTTTTAAAAATTTGAATATGTGGTTGATGTTTTCATTATGTCTATCTGTTAATAAGTCCAGCAGGGGCTGTCCTTTCAGGGGGGCTCTGGTGCTGGCCAATGTGGCTACTCAGAAGGTAACCTCCCATAAAATAGTAAATCCTATCATAAAAATTGCCTACTCCTTATAGACTATCAGGACTATGAATGATTCCCAGCCAGCAAAAACAGTTTTCAGAGGGAAGAGAATTCTAGTTTCTTCAGCAACTTACATCTTCCCTGGACTTCTCTGGAGAGAAGCTTCAGTGTGTGCCGCGGCAGAGTCTACGGTGCCCATCAGATCAGACAGGAGCTTGGGAGAGTGGAGCCGGACCAGACTCCCTGCACAGGGCACGGGACTCGGCACTAGTGTGAGGCAGGAAGAGCTACCCAAACGTGCCAGGCGCTGTTTCTGCCCAAAGCCGCCTGCCTGTAGCCCCGCATCCCAGCGGCTTATCACAGCACTGGAACACACCTCAAGTTGTACATGCATTGAGTCCTTCCAACCAGATAGCTGACTACTTAACTTCCTCTTCTCTCGGGGCCAATGGGACACATAACACTTGCTGAGTCCTAACTGTGGGTTCCAATATGGTTCTGGGGCTTCCGAAAAAGCACCGCCTCCCCTTACTACCTCTGAACAGAAGGCCATCAATAGGGAGCTCTCTGGACTTTAAGCCAATGTGAAAGCAGGTTGCAACTAATTTAGAGGAAGGTCCTGGCGAAGGAGGTGACACGTCGGCTCAAAGATCCTGCACTCCCAGGCGGGTCCTGCACTCCCAGGTGCCCACTGAGCTGTTGTACTGAGAGATAGGATGGAGCCAGGAAAATGACAGTCATGACAGATCCATGACAGCCTTTGGGAAAACTTCACAGGGTAAAAAAAGTCAAGAGACCTCTTTAATGTCCCCAGGTGATACACTTGCTGCCACAGACAGGCTGCCCCATGCTTTGGGAGGCAAGAAAGGCAGAGGCCAGGTGGGCACAGAGACAACGGACCCAGGGTGTGTGAATAGGGTGGAAAGGTGAGCATGCTTCAGGTCCTGGAGAGGTGGGACATGGTACCTCACTGGCCTCATCAATACTGATGTCTGGGCTGTATTTTCAGGAGATAGAATAAATAATGCAGAAATGGCAGAAAAAAATGTCTTAAGAAAAAGCTTTGCTGGGTGAATTTTGCCTTGATGAGAAAGAAAAAAGAAATGCACAGAATTGGGCATGCTGGGGATGGGAGGCTGGCGGACTCCGTGCATGCAGCACCTGACACTGAGTAGATGAACACAGAAGGAAAAAGCACAAGGCAGGCAAGGCCATGGGAGGACACAGGGCAGGAGAGGAAGTGAGAGGAAACATACTTTCCTATGTGAGGCCAGGAGACCTGCCCAAGGCTGGTCCCCAAAGGGAGGTCCAAGCCAGGAATGAAACAAGCAGATAGAATTGGAGCTCCTGGGGGGCTCAGTGGGTGGAGCATCCAGCTTCAGCTCAGGTCATGATCCCGGGGTCCTGGAACCAAGCCCCACATTGGGCTCCTTGCTTCTCCTTCTCTTTCTGCTGCACCCCCCTTGTACTTATGTACTCTCTCTGTCAAATAAATAAAATCTTTAAAAAAGAAAAGAAGAAACAGAGATAGTATCACTTCTGGAAGGATGTGAGGCTCAGAGCAGGGGAAGGAAACTCCCAGATCCCAGAGTTCAGGGAGTAGGGCTGCTATAGGCTGGTTCTTTTCAACCACGAGGGAGGTTCAGTCAAACACATTACCTCTTTAATTAAAAAAAAAAAAAAAAACTAAACTAAACTTTTAAATTTTAAAACACACACAATGTAGAAAATCATACAGTTGAGGGTATGGTGTGGAGGGCAGGAGCTTGGGTCTTCCTTGGCTCCTTTAACTTCCCTTTATACGACTCGCCCTCCTGCTTGGCTCTTCTCGCCACGTATACAAACAGGTGTCACCAATGTCTGAACCATTTGCTCAATCAAGCCTCAACTTTTTCCTACTGGATACATTCCAGATTAGCCATAGCCCGGAGCATTCTACAGTGTTTCCAACACCTTCCCTGCAAAGAAAAGCCTCTAATATGACCCTGCCTTCCAATTACCTGCAAGCGACTGCTTTGAACATGCTTCCTCTTGTCTAGCCTCTCGAGACACAAGACCACTATTGCCTCTTCCCTGATCCCAAAGCCAGCAAAACAAGTGGCTTAGCCTGACCCGGCTCTGTTTTTTTCTCTGTAGCCTTCCTGCCCTGCCTTGTACTGTTTTTCTTCCAGAGAGAAGGCTGAATGATTGGCAGGGAGCATACCTACTTGGCCACAGGTACCTACTCAGGGGGACATTTATGGAAAAAAGCCATCAGTGAAATGCTGGGTCTCCCCAGCCTGTCAGAAAACTGTGGGCCACAAAGGCAGTTGACGGTCCGACATGGCTTCCTTCTCAGAATGCTGAATATGTGGGGAGCAAACTTCCTGAGGATTAACATGAACTTGGAGAACTGGACCTGGTTTATATTAATACTGGTTCATAAAAGGAAAGAAGAAATCAAATGACCGCCCGCCTCCACAGAGTCACAGCACATGGGAGAGAAGCATAAGAGATACTTAAAGTAGTGAACTTACAATTTCAGATCTTTGCCCCTAAAATACATTCACCCCATCAGTTCTCCTTTGTGTCACCTCCCATTCCGTGAAAGAGCTTGCAGTACGTTCTAATTTAAGTGTAGCAATCCATGCGGAAGCAGGTTGCTCATTCATCTAGCCAACAACACAAGACCCAGCGCACGCCACACAGGTGCACCTGATTTGCAAGTACAAGAAGCCTGCTCATTTCCGGCTGTCACCCCTGGAGGGACCCACTTTTGTTCACACAGGCCCATGACTAATAAGAGGAAAACCTGGCCACGATTTGCATCCCTACTCGGAAATCTAAAGGCTAGATGAGGGTGGCTGATGAAAAGTGTGTGGCCAGCATGACAAGGAAGATGCTGTCTGGGCATCTATCCCCAAATCAGTCCTGTGGGACACGTGGAAGGCCAGCTTTGATTTGGAAAAAATGACTCACCTCTCCTGAGCAGTTACAACTAGCATTCTTTTGTTCTAATGTGCTTGTGTTTTAATTAAAAGTGAGTTAAATCCTCTTTTAAAGTTGATTTTCATATCACTTTTGATACCAACCAGAGGTATTCAGTGTCACAAAACTAGGACTGGAAATCACGGCTTATAAAGTGACCAGGTGGAAATCTCTCCACTAAGCAGAAGCCAGTTAGAGCTGCATGTTTATCTATTATAAGCCTAAGTCAGATAAAGAGAGTCAGAAACAAGGGACATACAGAGACAGAAGAACATGGAAGGAGAAAAGACAAAGAGGCAGTAGAATATATTATATCTCACTGAAATTAAGACTGGATCAAAAGTTAAATGACTACTGAATGTTCTACTAAGGAAGAAACATGCTGCCCATAAAAATAAGATGTTAAAATGTAAAAACAACAAAAAACCAAAACCATAAAGTTTACCTTAAAACAGATGAACTACAACACATCAAGTCTTTGATCAGTGTCTCACTAGGGACAGAGCTTCTCCAGCTTGCTTCAAGGAGCATATGAACGTCCTGCAGAGCTTATTAAAATGCAGAGTGTGGTTCTGCAGGTCTGAGATGGGCCCTCAGATGCTGTGTTGGTAACGAGCTCCCAGGTGAGGCCCCCCGCCCACCCCCCCCCATGCCTTCTAGGAGTCTCACATGCTTAGCCAGGATGTGAGCATTTCAGCTCAGAGCTAATACGCTGGTGGCAGCTGTTGCATTAAAAAAACTACACGGGATTCAGGAACTCAGAAAACATGGGCACCATTACAGCACCACAGTCTGTAACACGCACTAAACCATTATCATATGCCAGGCATATTCTAAGCCCTTTACATATGTAACCCCATCTAATCCTCATCATGTCCCAATGAGAAATAGTCCATCGTCACCTCCACTCACAAGTGCAGATGCTGAAGCACGGAAGTGGCACAGGTTTGAATCCCCAGCAGACTGCAGAATGTGAATCAAACCACTTAACTCTTGAGCCAGTTTCTTAATAGGTAAGGGCAAAAAATAACAATGTTATTTTTAAGATGGGATGAGATGGGATGACCTGAAAATACCTGTAAATCATGAAAAATATAAAGGAAAGTGCTTTGTAAACTTCTAAACACTATACAAACTAAAGTTACTGATGAGTAGATGATCCTCAGGGGTTCCCTGTGCTAAGACTCCTAATTCCTGTGTTACAGTCTCATATTCAACAGAAACACCTAAATGAGTTTATCACAAAAGGTCTCCTCAGTTAATTTTACTATATGATCTCAGAGATACATTTTATTAACTGAAACAATCCTTCATAAAAGGAATTAGACCCAGATCCCATAAACTATGCCTGCCTGACAAGAAACCAAGAACTGAATTCCTGCAGCTCAGGGCATGAAAAAAAGAAATCCAACCTCAAAATTACATTGCTCAGAAGGGTGAATAAAACCTGAGATAAGCAATTTCCAAAGCTCATTACCAACACATTCCAACAGGCTGAGAATCTGCTGATGGCTTTATGATTCACTCCAGCTCACCTCCACCTACCCTGCTTGGATGGAGCAAGAATTTATAGGCAGTACAAGCTCAGATGTTGTCTGGGTGAGGGTTTTATTATCATAACACAACTTCCTTTATTGCGATCATTAGCTTAAGAATATTGACTTAAAATCACATTCTTGGCCAATAGGATCTTGTGCCCTAGTGACCCAATCTTGGGCTACTAGACTGTAGCTGGACTTGTTCATCTGGCATTTCTAAGCTTACAAAGGGCTGCTCCATCTCAATTCTGAAGCCAAACTGGAAGGGAAAATATGGGGTGAGCACCTGTGAACATAACCCAGTAACCTTGTTCCTTCAGGTACCTAGCAGCCCATCTTTCTCCCAGTCTTGTTCTTGCCAAGCTTACATAGCTGTGTGGGGACAGACAATCGACGGCAAGACAGTCTGTCATGGTCTAGGTTGCCACAAAGATGAAGTGTGTCTTGTTCCCAGCACTTTCTCTTTCTGACCAGGAAATAATGTCTGCAGCTCACCTCCCTCTTCTTGAATGGGCAGGCCTGCACAGAAGCCTCCCTAATCTTTCCCTGCTCCACCCTTAGAATTACTCTTCCATGCTTGGCTGCAAATATTAAAATATGTGCTCCAGAGTTGGTGAATGAAACTCAAAAACAGAAACGACATAAAGAAAATCAATGAAACAAAAAGTTGCTTCTTCAAAATAATCAATAAAATTGATAAAGCTCTAGCAAGGCTGACAAGGATAAAAAGAGAGCAGACAACAATCCCCCATATCAGGAACGAAACCAGGAATATCACTACAGACCCTGTGGACGCTAAGTATGAGAGTACCACCAACACCTTTAAGTTCATGAATTCAACAACTCAGAAGAAATGGAACGATTTCTTAAAAGCCACAAACCATTAAAACTCAACCAAGATGAAACAGACAACCTGAATGGTTCTTATAACAATTAAAGAAGCTGAACTTGTCATTAAAAATCTCTTGGGGGGGATCCCTGGGTGGCACAGCGGTTTGGCGCCTGCCTTTGGCCCAGGGCACGATCCTGGAGACCCGGGATTGAATCCCACGTCGGGCTTCCGGTGCATGGAGCCTGCTTCTCCCTCTGCCTATGTCTCTGCCTCTCTCTCTCTCTCTCTCTCTCTCTGTGACTATCATAAATAAATAAAAATTAAAAAAATTTTTTTAAAAATCTCTTGGAAAAGAGCCCTCCACACCCAGGTGCTTTCACTGGAGAATTCTACCAAACATTTAAAGAAGAGTTAACAAAAATTTTATAATCTCTTCAAAAAAATAAAGAGGGAAAACTTACCAATTCATTTATGTGTTATTACCTTGATAGCTAATGAAGTGTTAGCTTGATATCAAAACTAAATAAAGACAGTAAAAAAAACCCCACAAAACTATAAACCAGTATTTCTTCTGAACTTAGGAAAAATTCTCAACAAAACATAAGCAAACTGACTCTAGCAATGTCCAGAAAGAATTACACACCTGCTGGTATTTATTTCTGGTATGCTAGGCTGCGTCAACATGGGAAAATCAATCATAACCTGCCAGATCAACAAAATTAGCAAATGGCAAAACAGCATCTTTCTGCTCCTCTGATACCTGCATTAAGACACCACCATGGCTGAAGAGAAATGCGAGCCATCATTCTGGCCAGGCCCCCTGCCTCTCCCACTGCAGCTCACACCCCAACTCGTGGGTAGAACTCCTGGAAATTCACACTTGGATTTGATTTGTGCAGAGCTGTCTACACACAACACCACAGAACAGTATTCCTCACTGCATCGCTGACATGGCACCGAGAAGCCAGGACAGTGGCATGCAGGCCCATATGCTGCACGAGACATCTTTGTGCTCTGCAACTAAGGCACCTTGCAGCTTTCATACCTGAAAGCACACTAGCCCTAGTGTGGGTCAAAGAGAAAAGGTTCTGCCAAATTTCAACTTGCTCTGTGAATCAAAGGAATGAGACTAAAGCGCCCATGATGAGTCCCTTGACCTCATCTTAGCTCCTGGTGTTTTCTACAGCAAGGCTGAGCCTTAGTGCTTTGGCCCACACGTGAAACCTACCACAGAAGGAGAATGTCTTGGAAAGATAAATTCTTTGAGATCTTTGGAACTTTTGAACTTAAGACATATAAAAAAAAATCTTCGCTTTTTATTGCAAAACATCCCCAATTCAGCTCCTTTTTATATTAAAGTTGCCCTTAAATGTTTTGAGGGAAACTCGGAACACCCTAAAATCTAAATTCAAGTTCAACTAGCTCTGAAATTGTGAGTCAAAGGGGTGTCATGTAACCCCAGCCCTGACTGGGGCTCAGCACACGCGTGCAGATCTGCACACAGCAAGGTGGGGCTCCCGAGAGGCTCTCTCACTTTGCCTGACTCTCAATGTCTTAAGTGGAAACAAGACCACAGGCAGCACAGGTTTTCCTTTAAGAAATTCATGTGAGGGCAGCCCCAGTGGCTCAGCGGTTTAGTGCCGTCTGCAGCCCAGGGTGTGATCCTGGAGACCCTGGATCGAGTCCCACGTCAGGCTCCCTGCATGAAGCCTGCTTCTCCCTCTGCCTGTGTCTCTGCCTCTCTCTCTCTCCTCTCTATGTATTCTCATGAATAAATAAATAAAATATATTAAAAAAAAAAAAGAAATTCATGTGATAAAGTCAAGACTCCTTAAGCCACCCCACCTAATGGGCAGAAATACTGATCCACTATGCCCAAGGGGAGGGTGGGGAGGTGGGTTAAGAAAAATGTGCCTTTAGTGGGTCAGCTGGGCTGCAGTGTGGAGAACTCGGAGGGAGGAGCCAGGGAAGGACTCTCTCAGCGGGACTCTGGCTCTGCCAGCCCCAGAGCCTAGGAAAGTAGGGCCGCAGTGTGGAAGTTCAGAACCCACACCTGTGACTTCTCTGCCCCGAGAAACAACTTTGGGAGCAGGTGTGCTGATGGCCCTCCTAAGCAGCAATGGTCAAAGCACCTCGGGGACAACAATGGTGTCCCTGCCCTCTGACCTGTTCCCTCCATGATCCCCTGTCCCACAACTGAAAGACTTCACCTGTCACTAAAGTCTCTGCAGAGCTCTGGAATGCCCACCACTCTATTCCTGCCTCACCCCATCCTGGACAGAGGGACCTGCTGTTTCTAGGCCTGCCTGAATTCTGTCCATAGATCATCTTTATTTCTAAAAGTGAATTATCTTACACACATTCACCAAAGAAACTTGAGGTTCTAGTCACACTTTATCATCTCATTTCTGTAGCCTTTTCTCAATTTTTCACATTCAAACCGTATCCTGCTGAATTTTAGCATTTGGTGCTCTATGGGGACTTCAGACACGTGAGTCGCACAGTAGCCAAAGTAGAGACACGGGTGGGATTGTCAGGTATGTCGTCCCTGGGAACATTCCTGTCAGCCAGTAATATGATTATATTCAGTCCACCAGTGGAGACAGGACAATCAGAAGGAGGGCAGAAAAAATGAGGCCATGAGAACACCCAGAGTGGTCAAATTCAGAAACCCTTCCAGCCCTTCTTCCTCCAACCAGTAAAGTGAGACACTGGAACCCCTCACTGCTCTTCCAAACCTGGAGCTTCCAGACTGCAGCTGGTTCCAGTTTGTGGTCAACATAGAATCCTTTGCATATGACTCCCACCTAATTCTATGATACCAGAACCTCCAAGTTTTTCCTCAGGTTGGCTCACATCTTTCTGATTAGAGGAAGCAAGCTTCAACTTAGGGCTTTTCTTTATCTTTGGGGCACTGAGATACCTTACAAACAAAAGTAAAAACTGCCTTAAAACTTCTCACAGGGCAGCTGGGGTGGCTCAGCAGTTTAGCGCTGCCTTCAGCCCAGGGCGTGATCCTGGAGACCTGGGATGGAGTCCCACGTCAGGCTCCCTGAGTGGAGCCTGTTTCTCCCTCTGCCTGTGTCTCTGCTTCTCTCTCTCTCTCTGTCTCTCTCTCTCTCTGTCTCTCATGAATAAATAAATAAAATCCTTAAAAAAAAAAAACTTCTCAGTGTAATACTGAACTTTTCTTGTGGTCTGTTAAAGTGTTCCCCTTCTCTAGACAAGGGGAAATATTTTAAACACAGCTCCATGGGGGTGCTTTCAGCTCAGTGTTGTCTTCCAAACATTCTACCACTGATACTAAAAAACATTCTACAACTTTAGGAAATTAAAACTACAAACTTAACAGTGAAAATCCCAGGACTCTATCTTGAAGATATAGGAACATTAAGTGGATTTAAACAGTAAGGACACAGAATTGAGCTATTCTGTGGCAAATGACCATGGCAGTCGGGTCAGATAATGAATCTAATGGGGACGGGACGGAATGCCAGAACCAGGGAGTGAGAGCAACACATGATCAGGAACTGAGAAGCTCCAGCACAATGCTCACGGTCTGGCTTCCTAGCTCCAGTCTCAGGCTGGGACTGGCAAGCTCCCACAGGAGGTAAGCCAAGAAATGGGCCTGTTCCACAAACAGACAATTCAGCCTGAGCTCCATTCCCTCTGCCCTGTGGACCTGGACAGACTTACTCACTCTACCAGGTTCCTGTAAGATGAGAGTGGGCAGACGGTTCTGTCTTCCCATACGGAAGATGGGGAAAGCAACAGCAAGCCAGTGGACAGAACCAGATGGTCTGAGCCTGAGACCCCTGGACTCTTCACTGCAAGTCCTGGGGCCGCTTGGATTGTCTATCCTGCCTAGCACCAGGTCCTTTGTACACATGTATGCAGTGAGGTGATTTTGAAAGTCACGTACAAAAGCTTTCCATGAAAGAACAAGGGTGTGTGTGTGTGTGTGTGTGTGTGTGTGTGTGTATAATGTTCTATTTATATGTGAGATGAACATATTGCTAACAAGTTTAAGGCTTACCCATTATCTCTTCCTCAAGCTCTTGAAATAAACTAGACCTCTCTAGAGGATACAAGTTTACCCAAAATTTAATTTTTCCTCCTCTTGAAAAATCATAACACTGGGGGGAGAACCTGAGACTATGAGAAAATGCAGTGTGTCACACAGAGAAATTATGTGGTAATTTCTATGTCCTCTATGAAAGGACAGGAAACAGAGAAGTCTATCATCAAGTGTGAATATCAAATGACTTATTGTAACAGAGGAATCTCTGAAACATGTGATGAATTGCTACATAACGTTTTATTTTCCTTGTCTGTTGACTGAACCTGAGAGAAGAGCTTGCCCTCAGTCCCCAGAACAGAGCAAGCAGGACCCAGTGCTGACTTTTCCACCACCCCTCCCCCATGGCCACCTATTCCTCCAACTGCCAGAGGCTGGAAGCAGCCCACTCACCTCCACGAGCCGCCAGGCCTCACCGATGATGGCATACTGAAGGCGATTCAGGGCAAAGCCTTCAATCTCCTTCATGATTCTGACTGGGGACTGTCCAATCTTCTGCATCAGGGCGTAGGTTCTGTCCATTGTCGCAGGAGCCGTCTCCGGGTGTGGGACCAGCTCAACCAATGGCACGTAGTACGGTGGGTTTACCTTATGGGAGAGATGGAAGGGGAAGGGCTCAAAAGACAGCTCTGGAGTTAGGCTGTTGTTTTGGCAGACTTTGCTTGCCTATCTTGAATGGTCAGATGGGGCAGATTTGTCTTTGGAGAGGCCTCTCTAGATTTAGCACCCATGACAAGAAACTTGAAATATGAAGTAATCCACAAAGGTGGGAAAGGAAAAACTTGAGTGCAGAATTCTGTGGTTTTATATAGAAAAATCAGAACCAACACAGGAGTTTGAAATTTGGAGGGGCAGATGACCATCTGAAACATCCAGGACTAATCTCCAAACCCCTGACCTCCCCACAGGATTTCTCAGCTACCAGTTGTTCAGACTTCTTAGGCTTCTACCTACCCCAGTCATCCTCAGAGCCATTTTCTCTACAAGAGTCACTGCAGGTTCTTGCCATTCTACTGTGTTGGTATTAAAAATCATTGACAGCATAATTTTGGGAAATACCCAAAACTTGGTATTTCCCTAACTTCTCCATGCTGAGCCTCAAATGTCTGCCCCACCCCATCCCCCACCAATCTCACCTAGATATCACACAGCATCAGAACTCTACCACAGCCTCATCATAATACAGCCTAAGATGGGAAGGGTTGGTTCACCATGAAGAGGCCCTGAGGGAAATGCTTGCCTAGCCCAGCATTTATACTTTGGGCTCTGGTTTTCTTGCTGTACTTTGAGAAGCTGTTCTTGAAGAAAAGAAAGTTATCCTAGGTCCAAAGAAAATGCTAGTTGGTAGAACCTGATTAGCCTCACCATTAAAAGCCAAATGCACTGTAGTAAAATGTTCTCCAAATGATACTTTTAAATAATTTTTCCTTGATATATGGATGAAAATTGATAGAATCTTATAGTCACTAAATAGCTTTAAGAAGCATCCATTCTAAAATGACTTCTACAGAAAAGGGAAAGAAAAATTTCTTTCCCTAGGACATCACATAGGAGAGGCCTCTGTCTACACGCAATTTAGCCTAAGAGGTTCCTTCTGCTCTCAGCCTGCCCTGGTCACTCTCTCAACCCTCTTAGAAAGCAAGAGAGGATGGCACCTGTTTTCAAATAAGTAAATTATGAATCAGTGCCTCAACTGAATCGCTTATCTCCTGCCTAGACTGAAGTCTTATAAAAATGTCTACCCCTGGCTTTTTTAAATATCAGAATTGTAAGAACTGGAAGTATGTGTATCTTGGATGAATTTTTTCTTACTATAAGACAAAGACATTGGGCTTAAGGTCTTTCAATGTTGCAAGCCCCATAGGTAGCAAAAACACAGTTGAGACAACAGTTAAAAAGCATTTGTACATACCACTTGCTAGTTTCCTTGTGCAAGTATTCCTTACAGGTTCTTCTCCTGCCTACACTCTCCTTAAATGGTGGTGCTCCCAGGCTGCCCCCACTAGCTTCCTGCTACACCCACTCTCTAGCTCTGGGAAGAGCTCAGCAGTTCTCAGGCCATCACTCCTACCCCAAAATGCTGTGATCTCACACAGAGCTCATCTCCCACCGCAGGCCCATATTTGCAGTTGTGCACTGGACACACCCCTAGGATATCCAACAACCATACACTCAACCTGTCACGAACTCCACTCCCATCTCTCCCCACCCTAAACCGTAGATCCTCTTCCTAGCACCGCACCTTGATGAGACCCATCACAGCCTCGACACCCAAGTTAATACCATGAGAAGTATCCTTGGTGCCTGCCTCTCCCAGGCCCCTCCTCTCCCTACACCTTCCCATCCATGATTCTGTCAATTCTATTCACATCTTTCAGAAAACCCATTCTTGCTACCACACACTTAGCTCAGGCCATCACCTCCAATGTAGATTCTGGCTCTCCTCCCTGGCCTCCCCCTCCAGGCTCATCCTCTCTGCTGCTGCCAAGGTGATCCTTTGTCAGGCAGGGGCCTGTCAAATCCAGAGACAGAAAGGAGAACCCGAGGCTGCCAGGGCTAGGGGCAGGGGAATGGAGAGTTGCTGTTTAATGGGGACAGAGTCTCAATCTGAATGAAGACAGAGAGTCTGAGCAGATGGTGGTGAGGTCTGCAGGACAGTGGGAATGTGCCTACTGCCACTGGACCGTATACTTAGAAATGGCTAAGGTGACAAATCTTTTTTTTTTTTTTTTTAAGGTGACAAATCTTATGTGTATTTTATCACAATTAAAATTAAAAAAAAATTAAAAACAGGATGCTAATCATACCACCTCCAGCTCAAAACCTTGCATGACTTTAAGTCCCTACCACCCACTCAAATACAACTGCATGATCTGGCCCTTTGCACTTCCTAAAACAGGCCAAGTTTCCACACTTCTGTGTCCATGCGCTCCAAGTCTATAAGCTTCTGCGAGAGGACCTCCCAGATCTGAGGCCCTGGATGGGGTCGTACTTGCCATGGCACCTCAGTCCCAAGACAAGGACCCTGACCCCTACTGAAGGCTCAGAGATGGGCAGTGACAATGACATGGTAGAGAGAGGAGAGGTGGGGATTGGAGAGGACAAGAGGTAAGCAAAGCAAGCAACTCTCTTAAATATGAAAGGAATGGCTGTTTCCTGACACTACTCTCTTTCTGACGTGACGGCAGGACCTGGGCCTTCTGCTGTTGGAGTCTGTGAGTTAGACTGAGAAACATATTCTCAAGAAATGAGAAGAACAAACAAAGGAGGAAAGGAGGCAACTTTTCTAAAGGTTACAGGAGATGGTCCCCAGCTCAGCTGGTGAGAGAGCGGAGCTGAGCTTTGCTGGAGGCCCAAGAGAGGGCCTGGCCTGTGAGGCTCTTTGAGAGCTCAGGTTGAGCTGGGTGGTACAAGGGGGGCATTCTCCATTCACCTCATGAAAAGCCTGCCCAGAATCTGGACCGGAGCCTGGGAGGCATGTGATCACGGCGATAGCACAGCACGCCCAACACAGAGCCTTCGCTTATTTTCCCTGCAGCAGATTAAACAGAGTTAAACTCACAGAGGAAAGGCAGACCGTCCCTTTTCCCAGAAGACAGGTGCAGCAATTTGCAATTCATCTGCACAGCCCTGCTGGGGAGGGGGCACTCCTGACCTGGTGAATTCTTCTTTCTCATTGAAAAACGAGTATAAAAATGAATCAGTACCTTGCTTACCGCAGGTGGACAAGACTAAATCCTTCGCCATTTTGATACTTTACATAGGAAAGTCTTTTTCCACCCCTCTGAAGGTAGCAGCTGGCAATCTGAAACAGGTACTGCTTGCACACACACACATACACACACTCATGTGCTCTCCACAAACAGCAAACTTATAGATAAATATCCAAAGTACCATCAACATGAGGGCAAATGGTTTTAGGGTCAGGTGGGAGAGTGAGTCAGAGAAGGTGCAAGCGTAGGCAAGGAGTGCTTGGACGGGAACGCTCTGGGTGCCTCATGCGAGTTGGGCCTGATTTGACTCCAGGCTACCATGGCTGACTAGTAACCTACGTGAGAGTTGTGTGTTTAGGAACTGTTCCCACTCAAGACTCATCCCTAAGCAGATGGTGTGAACTTGCCAGGCAGCGTCATCCACAGGGCATCCATAAGGGTGGCACCAAGAGCATCTGATGGGCTCACACAGCCCCATCAGCTCCATGGAACCATCACATCCCCAACTGAAAACAGATTGTAGACCGTGGCTGAAACTATCAGTAGAAAACTGCTTGCTTTGATTGATCACTAACATAGATCTAAGTACCAAGAGAGAATGTAGCCAAACTCCACTTTCAGTTAATCACTGGCTACCAAATGGGCATCCCTGAGCCTCTCTACACATCCACAGGGAGATGAGGCAGATAAGCAAAGGCAACATAAAAGACATCTGAGAGGAAGCCTGTCAGGGACACAGACAATGGCCACATTAACACCCCTCTTCCTGAGCCCGCCACTCTCCTGGCTCCAATCTACCTGTGCATAGAGAGAATACATCCAACCTATAGTGACTTCCACTCACCCACCAGTGCTCAGAGGACCTGAAAGCTCCTCAGATGCCAATGGGAAAAAGTGCCCAAGAAACAATATGTGATGTGGAAACTCCTTGGCTGTTGGTTCTTCCACAGAGGGGTGGAGGCAGCAATCTTTTGCAATTGCTGACTATCCCCTCTTGCCACAGTCTTTCAGAGGCATGAATAGGCTTCCCTTGCCTTTATCCTATTTCCTGTCTGGGCGAAGAGTTGTGAGTGACTAGAGCACAGAGCTGAGGCAGTGCCATGTGAACTGATGAGCTGGGATTCTCCTGCCCAGCTACAGGGCTGAAGGGAAACTGTAGCTCCTCAGAGATAGTAAATGGTTCTTGATGATTTAGGGATTATCCATCTAGCCTAGGTTGAATTGCTCAAAGACACTTTTCCCCCCACTCTCCTTGAGCTCAGTGGAATGAGGACATGGTGGGCAGCACCAGTACAAAAGAAAGAAAGGATAAAATTCCAAAGACAGTCAACTTGGGTGATTTCATTTGCTTTAGTGAATGTTGGCTTGGGTATAAAATAATTTACAAATGTAATAAGAGGTCAATTTTTGAAGTAAGGTCTGAACTTAATTTGCCTATGCTGTTTGCCTTTGATTAAAGAAGTAAGAGTGAGCAATCCTGGAATGGTAGTAGGAGAAATGTCATTACTCAATAGTCAGGGGCTGAACTACTAGTCAGAGGTACTCGTTAGGTGTGACAGAAAAGTGAATAAGGTGTGGTCTCATCCATCAGGTTTAAAATGAAGAGATACAGGTAGAAATCTTGTTAAAGGACTTTGGAGGGGATCCCTGGGTGGCTCAGCGGTTTGGCGCCTGTCTTTGGCCCAGGGTGTGATCCTGGAGTCCCAGGATCGAGTCCTGCATCAGCTCCCTGCATGGAGCCTGCTTCTCTCTCTGCCTGTGTCTCTGCCTCTCTTTGTCTCTCTGTGTCTCTCATGAATAAATAAAATCTTAAAATTAAAAAAAAAAAAAGAAAAACTTTGGAGGTATTTTCTAAACAATTTGACTTCTTTCTTTCTCTTTCCTTTCTTTCTTTCTTTCTTTCTTTCTTTCTTTCTTTCTTTCTTTCTTTCTTTCTTTTCTTTCTTTTCTTTCTTTTCTTTCTTTTCTGATTCAGAAGTAAAATTTCTGGCTAGAAATTGGAAATTTTCAAGTAAGAGGCTTACACCTGTCACTGATGCAACCAACAATCTAATAAGTGGTTTACAGTTTCTAAGAGTCCTTTTTACAGACATGTAAATATCACAGAAGCAAAGATAGGACATGTTTCATGTCACCTGGTATTTGGATGCTGTAGTTAAGGTCCCTCTTGGCGCTAATTTCCTCTATCTGAGTGGTAGCTACACATGACTGGTTTTCTTCTAGGCTCTGTGGGTCTACGTCTCTGTATTTGAGGACGCTTGGTATTTGGATGCTTCAGTTAAGGTCCCTTTTGTATGTCAGTAGGAAGACATCCAGACATCCAGAACCATACAGCTATGTGAATGGTGGTACAATTCTTGTCAGCACACAGAATCCAGCAGGCATCTGTGACTTCCCCTTCTTCCTCCCCTACCTGAGCCAAGTCTGTCCCTCTCCCCTGCCCGCTCTAAACTCTTGCTCAGAAAGAGTTCTTTCCCTCCTCTCAGTCTAAAGCCCTGGTCCTCCATACTTGGAATACTGCCCCAATTTTGTGAAGCAGCTGCTCCCCTCTCTGAGCCATCTTCAATATAGAAAGAACCTTCTGATTACCCTCCAAAGGCAGCATTTCTACCGCATCACAAGGCTGCTCTGTGCCTAAGCCAGTCCCAGCTCTTCAGAGCAACTCTGACGATTCTGTATAACCCAACTATTGTCAAGCCTTCCAGCATTTTCCTCCTGCTTCCCAAGTATGTGAGGTATGGGTGCCCTTCCAGGCAGGCTAGCCTCCTTATGATGCTACACACCCCATGCTTCCTCTTGGCCAAGCGTCTTTGTTTACAAACTTTCCCAGCCTCACATTCTCTCCTCTCTTGTCAGCCCAACCAGATCCTGCCCAGCTTGGCTCCAGTTTCTCCATTAGGCTGTCCCCAGCCTTCACCTCCGATGGCCTGCTGGTGCTGGGGGTATGGCCACTGTCATCTACTATCATATCTATTATGGCTTGAGCTAAGTTAGCTTTTCTGTACTAACAGGCTGTCCTGGGTCTCCAAGGTCACACTGAGCTCAAACCCCTACCAAGTGATCCTTGGATTTCCTCTCTGATTCCCCTTACCTCATATTACCACATTAATCTCAAAAAGATTTATTAAGCACTTGCACATCAATGTGGAACTCACTGTCCAATATACCTCATCATGCACCCCCTAGTGAGTAAGTTTGTCCAGGTAATTACAACAGGTGGGTTCAGGGAACAAAAGAAAAAGGGATAGTGGATTTAAAGTCAACCAGAATCTCAGGAGCAGGACCCAGAATCTGCCTTCTAGCAAAACTGATCCTACTCTGAATTGTGTTGAGTATACTACACAACACAGTTACATGGCTACAAATTCTTACTCAATATATACATTTTGTAACAGTGGCTTTTTCCCTGACAGTGGAATTATGCATTTAGTAGTCTCTCTCTTCAGTTAGAAGGTGAGTTACACAAGGGTGAAAGTATATAAGTATCGTGCATTCTATCTCATTATGCACTAGGTATGCAGATACAATTCAAGGCATTTTTGGATTAAATTCTTTTTAAAAATGCCAGTATTTTACAACTTTCTAAAGATACTTTTAAAAAACCCACTAAATTATACAATTTTAACTGTGTGGCATATGAATTATACCTCAATAAAACAGTTAAAATTTACTAGCAGATTAGTAAAAATGTATTGCTCCTGAAAACCAAAATGAGATATAACCAATTCTTGAGGTGTAAGGCACTCACCGGATGGACAACAAGGCACTGCTTCACGTGCGCCAGGCCAGCAAACAGCTTAGAAGGCAGGAGGCAAGAGGTGGAGCTGCTTAAGACAACTTTATCGTCGACAATTTGATCTAACTGAGCAAAAATCTTCTTCTTCAGCTCTAGGTTTTCTGGAACACATTCCTGAAAAGGACATATTCAAATTACTATTCATGATACTGTATTCAGTCAGGCCCCAACCCAAGCATGTCATGTTTGATTCATTCCCAAAATGAACCGATTAGATAACTACTAGCAAAATTTAAGAACAAAACAAAAAGTTGCTGAAAAACACAGCAAATCTCCATAACTCTGGAAACTGGGTGACATATATATGGGAGTTGTATTTTCTAGTTTTGCACAGGTCTGAAAATTCTCATAACAAAAATGTCTGCCAACTGAAAATTCCCATAATAATGCAGTCTGCCAAATCTATGGGGGTAGACTCGACAGCAGAAGACATGACACCACCTTTGGCGCAATGCTACAAACAGCAATAGTAGCCATCACCACTTATTTTTCCTATTTCTCCTGACCATCAGATCAACTTATCTTCAAGGAAAAATCTTATCTTCATAAAATGGACAAACATGTTACATCCATAATTCCCAAAAGGCTTCTTGAGCATCCATTTCTAATTGGCAATCCTTTTGAAAAGGACTTTTGTTTCTAAAAATCTAAAATTACTTTAATAGGGACACGGGAGGAGGACAGAGGACCAAATTTGGATCAAGTGCTACAGATAACACCGCTCTGAAATCCTAATCACGCACAGAGCCGGGGTAGAGTGAGAGGACATTCTCAAACACCCAAGTGTGGGCCTGCAGATGAGGCCTGTTCCTGGGAAAGTCAGATACACGGTGGATACTGCCCTGCTTTGGATGGAAGCAGAACAGGAGAAGATGCACAAACTGCTCCAGTACTAGAAATACTAGAGGCAAGAGGCCTGGGGGGTGGGGGAGGGAATCATGAATTCCCAAGGTTCCCTGGTGAACTTATAGGATAATGGTCTCAGTGTGGTCTGGTAATCATCAGCATCAGAATCAACCGAGTCCTTGTCAAAAATACAAGTTCTCAGGCCCTCATCCCAGACCTACTTAATCAGTCTCTGGTGGTGGGGTCCAGGTAGCTGCATATTTGTCAAACATTCTGATGATTTTTGTTCCTACTAAAGTTTGAGACCTACTATTCCAAGGTGTGGATCCAAAGTGTGAATCATCTATACTCTCAGTGTGGCATGCTACCAAATATATCCTCAAGAATCTCTCCACTGTGTCCAAGCTCTGTCCTACACTCCTCCTCCAGCTACTCACAGACAAACCCAAGGATGCCCTGATTAGTGTAATAGCACTATGGTAGCAGAAATAGTATAAACACCAGCAGAATACCAAAAGTATATAAAGGTGAGCATGCAGTGCTGAAGGACTACTAGGATTATATGAGAATCACCCCTCAAAAATGAAAATATGTTCAAGTTTGATTTAGTAGTATCTAATCATTAATAATGGAATCCAATATATTGAAATCAACTGTGTAAATATTATGACATAAATTCCATTTTTATACCATCTACAAGATTTTAAAAGTTTTACTCTGAGGGTAGGGAGTCAATATTGTGTTTGTTTATACTTTTTAAAAATATAATCAAACCACGTTAAATTTAATTAAGAACAAAAGGTCATATAAGCGCCACATCTCAAAGACAGGGAAAAAAAAATGGAGTCATTTAAGAACTGTAAAGGCCATTGTATTAAATCCCCTTATCAAAAGGGGAAAAAAAGCTACAGTTGCTGGCTGGTTGTACTGAGTAATTCCTGGATCAGTTAAGTCAGCGAGTTGGGTTAAGTTTAAATGGAGCCTTGTAGTAAAGCCAGAGACTAAGAATGATGCAGATACTGTTTGAGAGAATAAAAGAGTCCTTGTGAATAGCCTTATTGTGAGTCTGTCATGCAGATTCTCCCCTGAAATGCTATGCCTTTCTTCAGATCTTCTGATTATCAAAGAGGCAAGAAAATTTGAACCAGAGGAAACCCAAACCTGCTACAATTATGTAAGGGTTTTTTAATGGCACATTTGCTTGATGTTTTTGTTGTTGTTGTTGTTGTTGATAGTAAAAATTGTTCAATTTGGTGGGTCAGGATTATAATGCCTCTGTCCATGTCAAGCCTTGAGTTCATTTCCTTGCTATTCATTAGGGAGCTGATACTCCTCGTCTGAGAAATGGAGTCTGAAACACTACTAATCAGGACCTTTATCACTTGTGGTTTATTACAAAGCTAAGAGACGCAAGGGCCATTCTCTTTGCCACAAACGGGCTGGGAGGAAGGGCAGAGTACCAAACAATGACACAGCTGAGAACCCAACTGCAAAGTCGGCTTGCTCCCTCTAAACTACAGCCATGTGACCAGGTGAGACTCCAGCCCATGTCTTTCCAACAAAACGGTGTTTTTCAGAGGTCCTTTCTGGAGAAAATGTGAAGTGTTAGCAAATGTTCTATCTCTACTGAATGTAATGAGCTTGACTTGGCTTAATTAAACTCTGACAGCACTTTGAAACCAATGATCATTATCTGTTTGTATTTTGTTTATTTTGAAGTGGGAGACACAACACATAATAAATGATATTCTCACACACAACTACTATAGTCCACATGCTCAGATTTCAACAAACCAAACAAAACTCAGGACAAATAAAGCACAATGTAACTTCCCAAGTACCACAGCCCTACCTGGTACATCAGAAGGAGTTCACTCATCTCAGGCAGTATCAGGCGGTTAAAAAGCGAAGTTAAGTTTAAACACTCCTTTTTCCTTTGCCTTCTTGAAAGGAAGAAACTGAATGATGGTATGATAGATACAACTTTTAATTCTCTCTAATTTACTTATATTTTAAAAGGTAAATCATTTATAAATTGTGGTGTTTTGTTATTAGTCAAAGGTACCTGTGACAGCATTTAACTCATTAGGAATGTTCTAGAAAAGCAGCACAGCCATGGCAAGTCAGTGTACTGGAGAATTCCCAAGCAAAGGAAATAACTCATGTTTAAAGTTTACTCACTTGCTATACAATGGTATATATTTTACAAAACAAATATGTTCATAGGGAAAATGAAATTTCATTGATTTTTTTAAAATCGATTCAGCCATTTTAGATAGGCATCCTGTTGCTAGAAAAATCTACATTTGTTAATACAAAACATCTGGAAGCAATTTCAATGTACTTTCCAAAAAGTCAAACTAAATTAGAAGACCTCAGTACTTAAAGTATTTTACATGCAAAGAAATTTTATTAGCTAAAAGACATGGGGAAAGAAAAGAAAGTTGAGCTAAAACCCTACTGCAATCACGGCAGAAGGAAATTAATTTTCAAACTGAAGATGGAAGTGATCCACATTACAGTCTGTTAGCACTAATTACATCTATTCGAGCTTTCATTATCATAGGCAATGAACTTAATCTTATGTCTTAATCAGAGGCTTTTTTTTCTTAACATCAAAATAAAGCTTTTAAAAGCATATTACAAATCCTAAGTAGAGTTTACAATAATCTAGAACAAATTGTACTCAACCTAGAGAGATATTTCCAAAGTAAACATCAATCTAGAACATATATTTTTTTTATTGGAGTTCAATTTGCCAACATATAGCATAACACCCAGTGCTCATCCCATCAAGTGCCCCCCCTCAGTGCCCATCACCCAGTCACCCCCACCCCCTGCCCACCTCCCTTTCCACCACCCTTGTTCATTTCCCAGAGTTAGGAGTCTCTCATGTTCTGTCTCCCTCTCTGATATTTCCCACTCATTTTCTCACCTTTCCCCTTTATTCCCTTTTACTATTTTTTATATTCCCCAAATTAATGAGACCATATAATGTTTGTCCTTCTCTGATTGACTTATTTCACTCAGCATAATACCATATTTAGGAACGTTACTTCCCAGGGATTAGTTGTTAAGGTTACCAGAATTATTGTTGTTTGCTTTAAATAGTAGTCCTTTCTGTGGGTAATCACAGGGAATGAAGAAGAGGCTGAAATGCATCAATTGCTGTTCTGATTAATGAGTCTATTCCTATCCTCATTCCAATGCTATTTCTGGTACCTTTTATGAAATTTTTAATTTAGAATTAGGTTAAAATACTTGCCATGAAAAAAACCACAATTAAAAATATTTCATTTAAGCTTGCAAATAGCATACAGTTTCTTTCTTTTTTCTTTTTTTTAAGATTTTATTTATTTATTCATGAGAGACACAGGGACGGAGAGAGGCAGAGACAGAGGCAGAGGGAGAAGCAGGCTCCATGCAGGGAGCCCAACGTGGGACTTGATCCTGGGTTTCCAGGATCACGCCCTTTGCTGAAGGCGGCGCTAAACCACTGAGCCACCCAGGCTTCCCAGCATACAGTTTCACTGCATTTTAAATAATATTTCTCATGAAGAAGACCTGTAATTTTTAATACAAAATTTTTACTTAACAAAGTGCTGAGAATAGCATAAAACATAAAGTTGGAGAAGAATTAAGGTATAAGGTTTCTTTTTTTTTTTTTCAGATTTTAATATTTATTTGAGAGAGGGAGAGTATGAGCAGAGGGAGGGGGAGAAGGAGAGGCAGAGGAACAAGCTGACTCCCTGCTGAGCATGGAGTCCAAGGCAGGGCAATTCTAGGACCCCAAGATCATGACCTGAGCTGAAGTCAGATGCCTAACTGACTGAGCCACCAGGTGCTCCATGGAATGAATTTTTAAGGAGAAAAATTAAAAATAAATAAGTTGATATGAAGAATATTACATCAATCACTGAGACCATTTATTACCAATGAGAACTATCTTTAAACTCTAGGTGATAAATTTGAGAAGACTATATAAGTTTTTTTTTTTTACATGACTTTTTTTGCCTCTATATCAAACAGACATGTTGCATTTCCATCAGGGATCTCTCCTTATAGTGCAGCAATTCTCAAAGCAGCAGAGAATAGGCAGAGAGTCTATTTGTAAGATTTGGAGGGGAAAAATTAAAATATGATGCGTTTGTTAATAATTGAACTAGATATTTTAGCCCACTTTATTGTGGCAATGAGTGAAACAACAAATTACATTCAACATATTTTGTTGGATGACACTGTTTTATGAAAACATTCTCATTTTTGAAAACTCAAGTTTTATAGTATCATAAAACTAGTTTCACTTGCAACCATGTATATATTTGACTATAAAATATCGTACTTTCAATAGGAATAATATCACCAAGACAATAGCTATCTGTATCTTGACTCCATCTGTCCAGAGGAGAAACCAAAAAGTCAAAATTTATAGGTGTGACTAAAACAGTACTTATTTATTCTTCAAGTTCTTTTAATAAAAAGAATCTAAAATTTCAACAAGCCAAGCATCCAATTTAGGAAGTCAGAAATATAATAAATCCAAAGAAAAATAAAAAGACTATAATAAAGATGGCAGAAACCAATCAAATAGAACTAGTTTCTCAAAACTCAGTCTCAGACTCTCTTCTCACCTAAATTCTCTCTCTAGGAAATCCCAACTAAGCCCACAGTTTAACTCACCAAACTAAAGACTCAACTCACACTTTTATTTCTCCTCCTCAAACTATCTTCATATGGATACTTCATGGGCACCTCAAATTTATCTAATTTCATCCCCTCTTCTAGTGCTAGCTGGCATATAAATTTTCCAGTATAGAAAGAAAAACCTTAAATACTCTATTAATCTCATGATCTATAGGGAAGTAACATCACAATTCCAGTTCCCTGCCTACAAAATTTCACTAGGTTTAGGTTTACCCTAGTGACTTTCATTATTTTGTAAAATGTTTGTTTTGTTTTGTTTTTGTAAAATGTTTCTAAAGCATCAAATTTATGTGATAAAAATATTTATAATCAGTAACGTTAATATTTAATAGTCTAATACTAAGTGATAATATTCTAATGACAACCTACCATATACTTACATCATAAAGTCATTTCTCTCCCAATAATAACATATGACCAAATCTAGGTATATTAGGCTACAAATAAACATTATGTAAACTCCAAAACTGGGGGAGGAAAGAAATTTTGTATTTCAATATTCTAAAAGTTTACAAGTCACATGCAAGAGAAAATAAATATATTATGAGAACACTGCCCATCTTTTGAATTGATATTTAGAAAATGGCTATATTTAAACAAACACCAATACTATAAAATAGAATTGAAAGATGAAAGCCCATGAGAGCAGGAATTTTTATTCTTAGTTTATTGCTGTATTCCCAGCTCCAAGAATAATATCTGACCAAAAAGGGGGTCTTTAGTAAGCATCTGTTGAATCAATGAATTAATTAATTAATGAAAAACTCTGTGATGTAGTCAGTTTCATACAATGCCTCATGAGCTCATTGGATACATATTTACTCTTCTCTATCATTACATTATTTTAGAGAAAATGTCTAAAGAGTGCTGAAGGAATAAACACAAGATACCTCTCTGCCTTTTGGCAGCCCAAGGGGCAATCCTACCCATTCTTGGACCTACACATTCAAAACAGACTCCCATCTTCCATGGACTAAAAATCTGTTTTCTTTAACTAAGGATTTGTTCTGACTTAGAAAGATATTCCATTGAAGTCCAGGCATTTGTTTCTCTCCTTCTTTCCCAAAATCTGCAATAGCACAAAGCCCAAAGGGTGAACTGATCTGTCTCCTTTCAGTATATATGTGATAGATAGACTCTCAGCTACTGCAATCTGTTCCACACTGCATACACAGGACCCTGCCACTACTGCTAATGCCCCTCCCGTTTATTCAGCTACTAGTCATGTTGCTAATCCCACAAATAGTACTCCATGGTAAAAACAACCTCTAGTATTTTTTTAAATTTTTATTTATTTGTTCATGAAAGACACAGAGAGAGAGAGGCAGAGACATAGGCAGAGGGAGAAGCAAGCTCCATGCAGGGAGCCCAATGTGGGACTTGTTCCTGGCATTCTGAGATTATGCCCTGAGGCAAAGGATCAGGCCCTAAACCAAAGGCAGATGCTCAACTGCTGAGCCATCCAGGAGTCCCAACCTCTAGTATTTAAAAAAAATTTGTCACCTATATCTAATGCAATAACTCCCATTTAATTTACAGTATAAATCATAACATTATGCCACATCCTACAGAAGATTTTTTTGGTACATGTATTTGTGTTCTAGTCTAGAAGTATTTTAGAATCTTGAAGAAAACTAAAATATGAAATAGATCACTGAAGGGACCTTGGGAAGGTGGAAGTCTGAAATTGGCTGACAGGTTACTAAATATTAGTATTAAATCTGAATTCAATACACTTCTAATGAGGAACTAGTTGACGCAAGGAACTTTCCCACTCAAAAGAACAAGATGTAGTTCCTGCTTTTCAAGAAGCACAAGTTTTAAGAAGCGCATAAAAAAACAGACATCCATGCAAGTAGCTATAATAGAGCAGATAATACGTGCTGTAACAAAATTAAGCAAAATGACAATATGGCACCAAGCCAGAAGACCACATGTACCTGGTCAGACTTAAGGATTACAGATACTTTTATACTGTCTGGTCAAAGTAGAAATACTAACATAGTATCACAAACTGCTCTTAAGTGGCCTTACTAGGGGGAAGAAACATATATTGATAACAAGAAGGAACATAAAAATGTTTCTATTTGGCCTCTAAAAGGTCTTACTCACCAATCATATCCCAGGGCCTACCACTGAGCACAGGAGGAGCTATAACAACAAATTACTTGTAGAGAGCACTCCACTTTTGATAATGGTATACTACATTGTTTTGGACAATCCTCCTACTGACAATAATTTAAAAAGCTGAAAACATACAAAAAATAATCTGTCTGAAACAATGAAGAACTGTAGGGCTGAGATTCAGGTAGTAGGGAAACATGAAGATATAAGCCTTATATATAGTTCCTCTTTAATCCTCAAAGCAATTGCTTATTTCAAAAGCACAGACAAAATGGCTGAAATGATAAGCAGGGCTTTTGGCAGATTCAAAGTGCTGAGGGAAAAAACTAGAGCTCAGAGCCTGGTAACTGCTCTAGGCTTTCAGTTAGTACTGCTCTAGCTCAAGGGCTACACCTTGGAGTAACAGTGGCCAGTGTTCATAGGCCTCAACTTATCTCAACCCATGATTAAATTTTTTTTTTTTTAAAGATTTTTATTTTTATTTATTTTTTTTTAATTATGATAGTCACAGAGAGAGAGAGAGAGAGGTAGAGACACAGGCAGATGGAGAAGCAGGCTCCATGCACCGGGAGCCCGATGTGGGATTTGATCCCAGGTCTCCAGGATCGTGCCCTGGGCCAAAGTCAGGCGCCAAACCACTGCGCCACCCAGGGATCCCAACCCATGATTAAATTAAAGAGATAAGCTCCAAGCCCTAGCTTCTCTGGCAGACATAACCAGAGCCTTGATTTTTCATAAGCAATGTCTCACACTTAAAGAAACAAAACAGATACCAGAGAGGACTTGACTGAAAACCTGGAGAAAACACAGACTTTAGAAATAGATCCATGTGACATTCAGAGAATGGATGGTGTTACTAGACATGAACTTTGACATAACTATTATTAATATGTTTAAGGAACAAAAAGATACTGAATAGTTTTAGCATATAACTAGCAACTGTAAAAAGAATCAAATAGAAATTCAACAACTGAAAAATACAATGAAGACTTTTAAAAGAAGGACTTAAAAAGTAGATGAGACATAGTTGAAGAAATAATTAATAATTGGGAAGACACATCAGGATAAAATATCCAGACTGAAGCATAACGAGACATCAGGATGGAAAATGCAGAAAAGAGCATATGAAAAACACAGAAATGTTGAAAGTTTCTAACATACAGGTAAGTGCAGTTCCAGAAGCAAATGGGTTCAGCGAGACAGAAAGCAACAGAAAGGGATACAAGCAACATATAAGGAGAGAATCAATTTCCAAAATTGATTAAGGAATTATTATAAAGTGATTCTGACAATATGGACACCCACAGAATGAGACACTATAACCATTAAAGCAAGGGAGCCTATTTTTTAATACTGAACATAATTATAGAGTACACAAGACATGTTAGGTGAATAGGAATATACTAGTCTCCCCTATAACTCTAAAATAAATGTACATAAAATATTGGAAGGAAATATACAAAATGGTAATAGGGACTCCATCTCTGGGCAATAAAAATACTATATTTCTTTATTCTTTTATAAATTTTCTAATTTTCTATAATTACCACAAATTACTTATACAATCAGAAGAATGTTATTTATAGCAGTATATGATTGTGTATTATACTAAGATTATGTCCAGATATATTTGGAAAGAATGGAAACATGCACATAAACATACTATCAAGATTACAATCTTAGAGTGATGGGATTAAAAGTGATTTTTTTCTCCATTTTTTTCAAGTTTTTCACATTAAGTTTAGGGCAAAACAATGTTTATGGATAATATCAAGAATTATAAAGAATCTGAGATTTTGCCCTATTTGGAAGCTAACAAGCTTGCTTGCCATAGTTTCACAGAAGACACAAGACTCTTGGATCAGAGATAAAGATATTGTAGGATATCAAGAAGCATGAGCTTCATGTTCACATTAGCTCTCCTTATCCCCAAATCCCAAGGGGGTAATGTGAGGGGAGCCAGGAGGATATGGTTTTGTGTTCCAACTGAGGAACTCTGAGCCTAGGAAACACAAATTCCTTGCAAATGACTGCAAGCAAAGCTACCTGACCAATGCCCAGAGGATGACAGCAAGCAAAATTGCCCTTTGCTCCAAAGAGATACTCTATCTTCCAAGGCTGTTAATTATAGAAATACCCCTGAAAAGTTAGTCCAGAGCAAAAGGGTCTCTTTTTCCCATGAGTATTGAAAAGAAAAAAAAATAATGAATCTCACAATATATAATAGTGTTGCCTCAGCAATGAATTTAAGAATAAGCTAAAATTCTATACTAGGCCTAAACCTCCAGCTAAGAAAGGAAAAGTTCCCTTTCCACTGTAGATTTTGAAGGGTTTCTCTAGCAGTAACTATTCCCAAATTAAAGACTCTAATCAATGCAAAACTCATCTTGGTAAAACAGTTAATGAGAACACACACACTACCAACAGGTATGTGTTTAGTCAAACACATATTAACAAAGTTGCAATCCTTCCCAATTAAAAACAAAAAACAAGAAATGTCTGAAACCATGAGTCATAGCCTTAAATTAAAAGAGAACAAATCCTATTTTAAGAATTGAGAGCCTAGGGATAAGGACCAGTTGTCAGCAGCTTTTGTCACCCCATTGGTCATCAGTTGATTCACTGGTCTGTCTAGTTTTACCCTTTCTGCTCATTAAGGAGGCCATTTCCCTCAAGAAACAAGATCCCCTCTTCATTCAATGCATGAAAGGACAGCAAGAGTAACAAGCAGAGGGAGTCTTTTTCCCTCATTTTACTCAGCTCTCTAGGTCACTCAGACTAGTCCACTAGGGATTTAAAAAAAAAAAAAAAGATTTCCCATTTTGGTATAAGAAATAGTAAAGTAACAGCCACTCCAATCTTGTATATACAGCTTCAAAGCAATGCAGTATATAGCTTCTTGTGTCTCACCATTGCATTAACTTAGGCAATATTCTTGGCTAAAGACCTCTAAGAAGCCAGCTCAAAGAGGATCAACTACCTAGATAATAAAGTCCACACATCTACACATTGTTTAACCCAAAAATAGTGTCAGGAAAATTCCTGTTACTCCTGTGATAGGACAGCTAAATATTGTTCACTAAGTACTAAAAAAAGTCCTTTCTTTATGGCAAAACAATTCTATAATCCAGTTTTTAAAAACTTAAGCAATCATTTCTTTAGGGTCTGTGTTTATGCCAAAAAGATTTAACCAGCAGCTGAAATTTTCTATTCCACGTTGCAACAGCTCCTGGTGTTAAGAACAGACTGATAGGATTCCTCCTGTGCAGGACAGCTGACAGACAAGCCTGTAAGATGATGATGAGACCCACCAAGTTTCCAATACACTTAGGACCACAACCAGTAGACATAAAGTTTTCCAAGTTCAAATGTTCACAGGAAACATCTAAGGGAAATAACTGGAAACAGTTGTGATTCAACATTTGACTCATTCAATATGTGAATACAAATACATTTTAACTCCCTTAAGTGGCTGGAGACAATAGCATGAAAATCTACCATTGCTGAAAACCCATTTTAGTTGGGTGATGGGAACTGAAATAAAAACACTTATCCCTGGGCAATGAATAAGCATAGCTGCTGGGAAAGAGTTAAGGGCAATGAAGAAGCCACATTCCCAAGCACCACAGACAAAGTGCTGCCTAAGATTATGGCCTAACCTGAACCACAAAGAAAAGCCCCGGCCACAGCTCCCCATCACCAGGCTACCAAGTGTAAAATCACAAGTAACAGGAGAAGACTTCTGGGAGAGGAACAGAATGAGAATATGTTAGAAGATCCTCTCTGAGGGCCATGCAAAGGGAAGACGGAGAGCTGAAGGTGAAGATATTAAGGGGAAAAAACCTCGGGCCTGCCAGCCTTGATCTAAAATACAAGGCATTACTAGAGGAATGTGAAACCTGCTGTGTACCAAAAGTGACCTTAAACCTTAACCAACTCCTAAGTAGATTAACTCAAATCCCCACAGTAAAAGCCTCACAGAAGTAAAGACTTGCCAAATCCCAAGCATAAAAACTGTTTACCTCAGTAGCTACTGTCCTACTCAAGATGTCTGGGTTTCAAAAACAAAGAATTGTGAGGCAAACAAAAAGTACACACCCAAGAGACAAAGTGACCATGAGGGCCAGACTCCAATATGATTCAGATGGTGTCATATCTGACAGTGAATTTAAAATGACTGCAATTAATATGTTAAAGGCTCTAATGTAAAGTATGAACATGCAAAATCACATAGGTAATTTTTATTTTATTTGTATTTTTTTAAAGATTTTATTTATTTATTCATGAGAGACAAAGAGAGAGAAGCAGAGACACAGGCAGAGGAAGAAGCAGACTCCATGCAGGGAGTCCGACGTGGGACTCGATTCCAGGACTCTGGAATCACAACCTGAGCCAAAGGCAGATGCTCAACCACTGAGCCACCCAGGTGCCCCACACGGGTAATTTTTAGCAGAGAAGTGGAAATAATAACAAAAAGTACCAGGGAGAATATTAAAAATGAAAGACAGAACACTTTCAACTGGTTCATTAGTCGACTCAAAACTGCTGAGGGCAGCCTGGGTGGCTCAGCGGTTTGGCGCCACCTTCGGCCCAGGGCGTGATCCTGGAGACCTCGGATGGAGCCCCACGATGGGCTCCCTGCATGGAGCCTGCTTCTCCCTCTGCCTGTGTCTCTACCTCTCTCTACCTGTTTCTCATGAATAAATAAATAAAATCTTAAAAAAAAAAAAACTGCTGAGGAAAGAATCAGTGAACTTAAAGATGAGTCAAGGAAAATTAACCAAAATGAAGAAATAAAAAGCAAAACGACTGGGAAGAACATACAGAGCATCCAACACCTGTAGGAAAAATATCAAATGATCAAACACATGTGCAGCTAGAATCCTGGACAGAAAAATGTCGAAAGAAATAATGGCTGAGACTATTCCAAAACTAATAAAAATTACTAAATCATATGACCAAGAAGCTCAGAAAACACACTGCAGGAAAAATAGTTCTCCTTCCCCCCAGACTCCGACACATCTAGGTATATTATATTCAAATTGCCAAAATTGCTGAAGACAAAGAGAAATACTGAAAGCAGTCAGTGAAAAAAGTCACAAAATACATACCAGAACAAAGGTAAAATTGCAAAAGACTTTGTGAGAGATCATGCAAGATAGACAATAATGGAGTAACACCTTCAAATGCTAGAATAAAACTAGTTGACCCAGAGTTCTACACTCAGTAAAATTATCTTTCAAAAATGAAGGGAAAAAAAAAACTGCTGAGAAAAACAACTCAGGGAATTCATTCCCATCAGACCTAGTCTATAATAATTTTTAAAGGGAAGTTACAGACAAAAAGAATACCAGATAGAAAATTGGATCCACACAAAGAAATGAAGAACATTGGAAATGCAATAAATGAAGATAAAATAATTGTTTTCTTCTTTTCAATTCCTCCAAAATATAACTGAATATCCAAAGCAAAAATAGTATCAATGCATTGTAATGGCATACGTGAATTGATTTTCAAATATTGAATAAACCTTGACTATGTGGGATAAATCTCATTCAGTCATGGTATATAATTCTTTTTCTACCTTTTTGGATTTGATTTGTTGATTATTTTGTTGTGGATTTTTGTATCTATGTTCACGAGAGATGTTGGTTTGTACTTTTCCTTTATCATAATGTCTTCATCTGGTTTTCATATTGTGGTAATGCTGGCCTCATAGAATGAGTTGGGAAGTATTCCCTCTGCTTCTGTCTTCTGAGATTGTAGAGAACTGATATACTTTCTCCCTAAATGGTTAGTGGGATTCACCAGTGAGTCCACCTGAGCCTGGATGTTTCTTTTTAGGAAGATTATCAATTATCAATTTCTTTATTATACATAGGCCTATTCAGATAATCTATTTCTTCTTGTGTGAGTTTTGGCAGGTTTTGTCTTTCAAGGAATTGGTTCATTTCATTTAAGTTTTCAAGTTCGTGAGTAGAGAGTTGGTCACAGTACTCCTTCATTATCCTTTTAACGTCCTTATGATCTGTAGAGATGTCCCTCTTTCATTTCCCATATTAACAATTTGTGTCCTCTCTCTTTTTTCCTTAGTTATCCAGCGAGAGGCTTATCAATTTTACTGATTTTTCCAAAGAAACAGCTTTTGGTTTTGTTGATTTCCTCCATAGACTTCCTATTTTCAATTTCATTTATTTCTGCTCTAATTATTATTTCTTTTCTTCTGTTTACTTTGGATTTAACTTACTCTTCCTAGTTTCTTAAGATGAAAACTCCTATTATTGATTTTAGGTGTTTCTTCTTTTCTAATACATGCATTCAATGCTATAAATTTCCCTCTAATCACTGCTTTCATTGGAACCCATAAATTTTAAAAAGCTGTGTTTTCACTTTCATTTAGTAAAAAATATGTTAAAATTTCTCTTGAGAGGTGCCTGGGTGGCTCAGTCAGTTAAGCATTTGCCTTCAGCTCAGGCCATGATCCTGAGGTCCTGAAATTGAGCCCCATATCAGGCTCCCTGCTCCACAGGGAGTCTGCTTCTCCCTCTCCCTCTGCCTGCCACTCCCTCTACTTGTGCGCTCTCTTGCGCTCTCTCTGTCAAATAAATAAATAAAATCTTTTTAAGAATTTTCCCTTGAAATTTCTTCCTGGATCAATGTGTTATTTAAAAATGTATTGATTAATCTCTATGTATTTAGGGATTTTTCAATTATCTGTTACTGATTCCTAGTTTAATTTCATTGTAATAGGACAGCAGACATTCCATGATTTCTATTCTTTTACACTTGTTATAAAGTGTGTTTTATGGCCCATCATATGATCTGCCCTGATGAATGTTCCATGTGAGCTTGAGAAAAATGTGTATCCTGCTGTTAGATGAAGTAGTCTACAGATGTCAATTATACCCAGTTGATTGCGATGCTGTTGAGTTCAACTACGTCTTTACTAATTTTCTGCCTGCTGCATGTGTGTGTTTCTGATAGAGAAGTGATGAAGTCTCCATCTATAGTAGTGAATTCGTCTATTTCTCCTTGAAATTTCTATCAGTTTTTGCCTCATATTTTGATATTCTGTTGTTAGGTGCATACATATGAAGAATTGAATATCTTCTTGGAGAAATGACCCCTTTATCATTATATAATGCCCTTCTCTATGCCTGATAATTTGCCTTGCTGTGAAATCTGCTCTGTCTGAAATTAATATAGCTACTCCTGCTTTCTTTAGATTAGTGTTAGCATGGTATATTTTTCTCCATCCATTTACTTTTAATCTATATGTGTCTTTATACTTAAAATTTAGCTCTGATAATCCCAATCAGGTTCTCGTTATTAAGTTTCCTGAAGGCCGGAACTTTTAAGAACAGAGTGCTCTGACTTATTCTGAAATCATTCCTTTTTCCATCCTCCTCCAGAAGTCTTAGGGTATTTTTCTCCACTGTTTACTATAAGAACCTGGTTGAACTCCTGAAGGTAATCATAGGGGTTATGGTTGGGACCCCCTGGATTTTTTAACTATCAGAGTTCTATACACTAAGCCACCAGCATTTGGCAAATTACAGTTCAGGTTTTTCCACTTTAGCATGGTTCCCACAGTGGTTTCTGCTCATGAATCCCTGCTCCAGTAAGCCACGGCTCCCTGTATTTGTCTGTTTCTCCAGTCCTAAGGACTTCAGTTTTCCCTTTGTTTTTCTTTCTCTTATAGATCCAAGAAGAGTGTTGATTTTTCAGTCTGTTCAGCTTTTTACTTGTTGTTAGGATGGAGTGGCAACTTCCAAGCTCCTTACATGTAAACTAGAAACTAGAAGTCCTAGCAATGTACTATAAATGAGCATGTAAAAGTAAAACAAGGCCAATAATTGTGCAAGGAATGTGAAGCACTATAATAATATGAAAAGGCAGCCTTTGATTAAAGGTATATATCTTAAACCCTCTAAGTAATGAATCAATAATAGAGATAAAATATAATCCAAAAAATCCAATTAAGACAAGAGAAGAAAAAAAAAAAAAAACAGATGAAGGAAAAAGAAAACAACTAAGAAAAAGGTATATTTTGTCACCTGTATCAGCAATCACATTACATGTGAATGGTCTAAACACAACAATTAAAAGTCAGAGATTGTCAGATTGGATAAAAAAGCAAGACCCAACTCTAAGCTACCTAGAATCGATTTTAAACATATAGACTTAGATAGATTAAAAGTAAAAGAATGAAAAAACATATCCCCAGTAAATACTAATGAAAGAAACCAGTATTTGTTATATAATATCCAAAAAAGCAAATCTAAGAACAAGAAATACTATGAGGGATAAAGATGGCCATTTTACAATGACAAAGGGGTCAACTTTTAAGAAGATATAACAATCCTAAATGTTTATGTACCTAACAGAGCTACAGAGCTACTTAAAATACATTAAGTAAAAACTGAAAGGAAAAACAGACAAATGCATAAGTATTACTGGAGCCTCAATAGTTTTCTCTCAGAACAAGTAGACAGAAAATCAAAAAGGTTTTAGCAGATCTGAATAACATTATCAATCAACTTGATCTATTTAACTTTTATAGACCAATTCTACCAACAGTAGAATGCATACTATTTTTCTGATGCAGATGGAGTATAACGTTAACAAATGCTAACTTGAAAAGTAATCACACAAAATATGTCCTCTGACCATAACTGAAGTAAAGTAGAAATCAACAACAGAAGAATATATGGGAAATCTCTCAATGTTTGGAAATTAAACAAGCACTTCTAAATAATCCATACATCAAAGTGAAATTCTCATGAGAAATTAGAAAATATTTTTAATTTGATGAAATTGAAAACACAGTATTTGAAATTCATTAGATTCAGCTAAAGCAGAACTGAGAGTGAAATTTATAGCATTAAATGTTTACATTAATAAAAAAGAAAAGTCTCAAAACTTTGATCCAAGCCTCTACATTAAGAAAATAGAATAAGAGAAAATTAAATCTGAAGAAAGTAGAAGAAAGGAAATCATAAAAATAGGGGGAGACTATGCAACTGATGAATCACTAAATTCTACTCCTGAGACAAATAATACACTATAATGTTAACTAACTTGAATTTAAATTTAAAAAATAATTAGAGTGCAGCCCTGGTGGCTCAGCAGTTTAGTGCTGCCGTGAGTCCAGGGCATGATCCTGGAGACCCAGGATCGAGTCCCATGTCAGGCTCCCTGCATGGAGCCTACTTCTCCCTCTGCCTATGTCTCTGCCTCTCTCTTTCTCTCTCTTTGTCTCTCATGAATAAATAAATAAAATCTTTAAAAAAGAATAAAAAATAAAAATTAGAAAAAAAGGAATTAAAAATACAAAAAAATAGGAGGAGAAATCAATAAAACTGAAAACAGAAAAACAATAGAGAAAAAACAATGAACAAAGCTGGGTATTTTTGGGGAAAGAAAAGAATTGATAAACTTTAAGGCTGACTGGCAATTAGAAAAGAGAATACACAAATTTCCAACATCAGGGATGAAAGAGGGTAACTCACTCTTGGTCCATGGTCACTGAAAGAAAAATAAAAGAATATTATAAACGATTCTTAATGCTAAGAAATTCTAAAACTTAGATCAAGTAGACCAATTAATTGAAAGACACAAACCACTAAAACAGAACAAAGAAAAGTCATGTGATCATCTTTAAAATGTAAAAACAAAAAAATACAAAATTCAACATCTATTAATGATATTTTTAAAAAGCTCTCAGCAAATTACTAATATAAGGAAAGTCCTTTAATATAATAAAGGGAAACTATGAAATCCTTTTTTCTTTTTATTGGATTCGATTTGCCAACATATAGTATAGCACCCAGTGTTCATCCTGTCAAGTGTCCCCCTCAGTGCCCATCACCCAGTCACCCCATTCCCCTGCCCACCTCCCCTTCCACTACCCCTTGTTTGAGGAAACTATGAAATCCTAATATTAGCAACATACTTAAGACCAAAAGCTTTTCGTTTAAGAATGAGAAGATAATAATGTTCTTTCTCACCACAACTTGCCACTATTCCACAGCATATTGGAATGGCTAGCCAGTGTAACAAGGCAGAAAACATAAAAGGCATATAGACAAAAGAAATGCAACTGTGTCTAAATAAGACATGAATGTTTACATGGAAGATCTAAGGAATCTATGAAAAGCTTCTAGAGCTAGTAAATGAGTCCAGCAAGATAGTAGGCTACAGATCAATTAAGTAAACATCAAAAAGAAAAACAACTCTATATTGTAGCAATGAAGAATTGAAATTAAAAAAAAATTAGGGATCCCTGGGTGGCCCAGCGGTTTGGCGCCTGCCTTTGGCCCAGGGCACTATCCTGGAGACCTGGGATCGAATCCCATGTCGGGCTCCCGGTGCATGGAGCCTGCTTCTCCCTCTGCCTGTGTCTCTGCCTCTCTCTCTCTCTGTGTGACTATCATAAATAAATAAAAATTAAAAAAACAAAAAACAAAAAAAAAATTAAATACTATTTAAAATGGCACATAAAAACAAATGGCTCAAAAAAAGAGTTACTTAGGTATAAATCTAACAAAATACATTAAGTTTTTGTATGCTGAAAACTATAAAATGTTGATAAAATAAATCAAACATATAAATAAAATGGAGAGATATACCATGTTCATGAATTGACTCAACAGTATTAAGATGTTACTTTTTATTTTTATTTTTTTTAAGATTTTATTTATTCATGAAAGACACAGAAAGAGAGAGGCAGAGACATAGGCAGAGGGAGAAACAGTCTTCATGCAGGTAGCCCAATATGGGACTTGATCCCGGAACTCCAGAATCATGCCCTGAGCCAAAGGCAGACACTGAACCGCTGAGCCACCCAGACATCCCTAAGATGTTACTTTTTAATTTGGTCTACTGATGCAACAAAATCCCAGTAAAAATTCTGGAAGGTTGTTTTGGAGATATCAACAAACTGATTCTAAATATTATATGGAAAGGCAAGGGAACCAGAATAGCAAAAACAATTTTGTTTTGAAATAGAACAGAGTTAGATGATACATTATCCAATTTCAAAACTTACGATAAAACTACAATAATTTACAGAAAGTAGGATTTGCACATATTGTTATATTAATACATGGGTCAATACAATATAAAAGAGCCCAGAGATGATAGATCCACATAAGCACAGACAGCTGATTTTCCATAAAGGTGCAAAGGCAAGTCAATGGAGAAAATACAGCATTCAACAAATGATGCTGGTATGATTAGGTTTTCCTCATGCAAAGAAATGGAGCTAGGTCTATACCTCACACCTTATCTAAAATTAATTCAAAATGGGTCATAGGCAAAAATGTAAATTTTAAAACTATAGATGTTCTAGAATAATACATAGAAGAAAATCTGTATGCCCTTGGAGTAGGCAAAGAAGTTTTAGAATAAGATAGCAATATCAGAAAAGTGAAGGGAAAAACTTTCACTCTGGGACTGTTACAAAAAATGAAGAAACAAATTACAGAGTAGGAGAAGTTATTTGCAAATCATATTTCTGAGGAAGAACTTGTATCCAGAATATATAAAGACCTCCTAAATCTTTACAATAAGAAAACAACTTAATCTTTTTAAAAGTAGGCAAAAGATCTAAATAGATACTTCACCAAGGAAGATGTGGATGGCAAACAAGCTTGTGAAATGATCCTCAACATCATTAGTGATTAGGCATAGGCAAGGTAAAGCCACAATGGCACACTGCTACGCTTTGATTAGAATGGAAAAAAGGGGCATTCGGGCAGCTCAATCAGTTAAGCATCTGCCTTGGGCTCAGGTCATGATCCTGAAGTCCTGGGATCAATCCCCCCACATCGGGCTCCCTGCTCAACAAGGAGTCTGCTTCTTCTTTTCCCTCTGCCCCCGCACCCATCACTTTCTCACACTTTCTCACATTCTCTCTCTCTCATTCTTGCTTGCTCTCTCTAATAAATAAATAAAATATTAATAAATAATTAAATGAAAAAAGACAATACCAAGTGCTGATAAGGAGGCAGAACAACTGGAACTCTCTACACTGCCGGTGGGAATGCAAAATTACAATCACTTGGGAAAGCAGTTTTGCAGTTTCTTATAAAGTTAAACCTATATGCACAATCTCTTTGCTTAACAGAAATAAAATTTATGTGCCTATATGTGAGGTTTACAGCATCTTTATTAAAAATCACCCCAAAATGGAAACAAACCAGCTATCTTTCAGCAGATGAGAGATAAATAAAACTGTACAACCTCACAATGGATTACTCCTCATCAACAAAAAGCAAAAAGCCGCTCATCAACACAGCAACATGAATGAAACTTAAACCCATTCTGCTAAAGGAAAGAAGCTAAAAACCAAAAGACTAAAGATTATATGATTCTATTTACGTAACCCTGGAGGCAGAAAGAGGGATGCAAGTTAGGAGGCTAGAAAACAGATCAGTGGTGGCCTTGACTATAAAGTGACATCATGTCGAGGTAATGGAACTGTTCTATAAGGAACCATGGGGGTAGATACAAAACTTCAAATGTTGGTCAAAACTCACAGTATTATATACACCAACAAATGAATTTTTTGAGTGCAAATTTTTTAAAAAAATCATTCAGGAGGGATACCTAGTTGGCTCAGTGGTTGAGCATCAGCCTTCAGCTCAGGGTGTGATCCTGGGATCCTGGGACTGAGTCCTGCATTGGGCTCCCTGCATGAAGACTGTTTCTCCCTCTGCCTATGTCTCTGTCTCTCTCTGTGTGTCTCATGAATAAATAAATAAAATCTTTTAAAAAAAATCATGCAAGATATGCGGAAGCCCAAAATGAACTTCAGGCTGTGGCAAGCGAACCTATATTACAAATGAATTACACAATTGCCCTGAGATAAATGGGTAAGAATGGAGCTGGCCTGAATGACTTTGGAAAACAGTGTTTTTCCTGACTACTTTAAAGTAAAAGACAAGGACTGTGCAAGAACACTGAGCTGGAGTTGGTAGGTCTGTTTTACACAGAGGTACGGGTTAGCAGCTTTGAAACGAATTTGTAGGTATATAGGGTTAAAAAAATAAATACACTATAGATAAGGAGAGCCAGTGTTTCACTGTCAAAGAACAAATAAAGAAAGGGAGAGGCTAGGATGAACCTAGTAGAGATAGATGGACGTCAGAGGTATGATCATATGAACCAGTGATTTGGGGTTTTGTTTGTTTTTTTAATACACATATATGGGTTGGTAGATACAGAAATAAAAACAGGTATGTGCGTATACATGGGTTAGTATGCATAATTTCCTCACTCTGTCTACTGAGAGGGAGCGCCCGGGTAGCAATGGACACACCAAGTAGGTTGACAGTGCTTTCTGAATCAGTAGGGTCTGCAGCAGCCTCGTCCCTCCTGATTCAGACCCATTTGCTCTCTGGCTTTGCTTCCTCCCTCTGCATTATAGATGAGCTGGGCTTCTGAGAGTGATAAAAACTATCCTCGGGGCAACTGGGTGGCTCAGTTGGTTAAGTGTCTGACTCTCGGTTTTGGCTCAGGTTATGATCTCAGGATCATGAGATAAAGACCCATGTTCAGTGGGGTGTCAGCTTGAGATCCTTTCTCTTTCCCTCTACCCTTCCCCCCACTTGCATATGCTCTCTCTCTAAAATAAATAAAATCTTTTTAAAAGTCCTCTTTAAAAAATATTTTACTTCTCAAACCACACTTAAATAGTCAAATGAGTTCTTTACACTATTTTTTTTTTCAAAATAATGTTGTAGGGCCATTGTTAGAAGATTTACATAGGACATGTTAATAAGGATATAAAATGCTCATAAGTCCCACTCCCCAAGATATCATGGCCCCATAGTCTCTCACTCCCCAAGATACCATTGCTGTGTATGCTTTTTTTCAATGCATAGTGTCATTTAAAACTAAACATTTTCGGGATCCCTGGGTGGCACAGCGGTTTGGCGCCTGCCTTTGGCCCAGGGCGCGATCCTGGAGACCCGGGATTGAATCCCACATCGGGCTCCCGGTGCATGGAGCCTGCTTCTCCCTCTGCCTATGTCTCTGCCTCTCTCTCTCTGTGACTATCATAAATAAATAAAAAAACTTAAAAAAAATTAAAAAAAATAAAATTAATATTAAAAAATTAAAAAAAAACTAAACATTTTCTACAGTTTACAATATATATAATGTGATTCCATTTTTGTTACTGTTCATGTTATATAGACCTGGGAAAATGATTAGAATATGGTACAATAACAACAAAAAAAACCCTCCATAATTTCCTCAGGGCAGTACCAGGTTATGTTTAATTGTCACTTCTTTCTTATATCTTCCCCTACTCCCTAAAATGTGTTTTGATAAAAAGATTGGATATAAAACTAACATTCCCTAGGTTATAGTCAAAACAACAATAGATAGATAGATATAGCAAAACAAACTGTTACCAGGCCCAGAGAAACAATCTTTGAAGGAAATAAAAACAAAAGTGGTTAAGAAGATATAAGGGTTCTCAAAAGGAACTATAACTCTCAAAAAAGAATTAACTGTTCAGGCCACATTGTGACCAGAAGGTATACATAATCACAATATGATGAAGAAAATTTGAGTCACAATTAAAAAATCAGAAATAAAAATTCTGATTTATTGCCTAATTGGTTAACGTGAAAAATCAGAAGATCCAGCCAATACCAGGTGTCCTTCCCGAGGGGGAGTGCCACTTGTCCCTTTTGGAATGGACAACAGTTCACTGCCGCTCAACCTAATCAAGTCACTGTTCACATCACTAGCCAGGCTCCTATAGGATTTGAGTTTCCCATCCCTGCTCAAGTAAAGGGGACCAATGTGTATGGAATCAATCAGTTATTCATATTAAAGAAAGTTCAAATCAACCTGTATACAGGTTTAAAATATCCCTATGAAAATCAAAAATTGGGGCACCTGGGTGGCTTAGCAGTTGAGCATCTGCCTTTGGCTCAGGTCATGATCCCAGGGTCCTGGGATCAAGTCCTACATCGGGCTCCCCACAGGGAGCCTGCTTCTCCCTCTGCCTATGTCTCTGACTCTCTCTGTGTGTCTCTTGTGAATAAATAAATAAAACTTAAAAAAAGAAAATAAAAAATTCTCATCACACATATGTGAGTATTATTTTCACAAAAGGAAAATTTCTGTACCTCACTGCCTATTCACCTCCCAATTTTTCCCTGTCCGGCTTACCCACCACTGTCACTCTTACCTCATCTCCATCCTGTTTATAAAATATGTACACTTCCTGTTCATCTTACCTTCACCTCTCATCTTCTCTCTCATGATGTTATTCACTCTCTTCTCCTCAAAATTCACCCAATGTAGACATATTTACCTCTCAGAATATCCTTCCTTCCTACCCCAAGATCCCCTTTCTCTTATTAGCCAGGTACTCTATAATGTTTATATTTACCCACCCCATACTCTCCATGGCCTTTCTATATCCTCTTCTGTAACAAGAACAGGAAAATCATTCTCATGGAGGTTGGACAGGTGAGGGGCTCCATGAAAGAACAGATGTGAGAGAAGAAACTCTGCAGCAGCAGAAGACAAGCAGATGAAAAGGAGATTGTGCCATTGCCAATGTATTGCCTCTCTGCCACAAACCCACACTTCTTTGCCCTGCTCTGCAATATTAGGAATGCTGTGGGGAGAAGGGGCTCTTCTGGCTCTTCCAGCACTGGGATGCGTGCACAACATCCAGGACTGCTCTCTACTTTAATTCACCAGAACCCTGGCAAGAGGTTTCCTGGTCCCAGTGCCAGCTCAAGATTTCCTGCCTACCAGCCTCCACCAACAGCTTCAGACCAGCAATAGACCAGGGCATCACAGGTAATGAGAGTATGTCTCCACCCTCTGGGCCACAGCCACACCTCCAGCAAGTCTGCACCAAAGGCCTGGGCTGGGGACACCTTCCAAGTTTGCTCCTTCCTTGGCAGTCTCCCTCAACCCAAGGGTATTCCTTAGTGTTCTCTTGGATTCTCTCTTAGAAGGTAATCTCCCATCACTAGTTAATAATTCCTTCTCCAAAGTTGTCCCTGTTCAAATGCTGATGTGGTTTCTGTCTCCTTGCAGGGCTCTACCACACAGGGACTAGACATGTTCATTAGACTCCCAGGCCTAAAATAATCCCTGCCACACCAAAATAGTTCTCAAAACTCAATTTGCAAAATGGTTCTCAAAACTTGATTTGCAAGACTTCAGGCTATTCTCCATGGTCTCCCTGAATTTGTGAGAATAGCTGATGTGGAAATCAGTTCAGATGAAATGCAATCCAATTCCAGGATAACCATGCAAAATACAGCACTAGGCGCAGGGCACCAACTTAACTAGAAATCTTATGTTTACTTGTAGCTCAGGAAAAAATATGAAAACAGAAAATAAATCCTGATGTATATATGACTTACTAAATGTAGAACCTCAGCCAACTCAGCTCCCTAGTCTATAAAATGGGGATAACACCCCTACACTACCCCCTGCAAGGGCCTGCAAGTGAGGCCACATTGCTGGGCTTGCTCTGTGTCAGGCACCACTGTAAGTGCTACACATGGATGAGCTCATTTACCACACATTTATTCAATTACTTCACATGACCACTGGATGGTCATGGGTACAGTTATTATCCTCCCTGTATAGCAGATGAAACTGAAGCACAAAGAGGTCACACAAACTGGTGGCTCAGGCCACCTAGGCGACAAGTGGCAAAAGTGAAAGCTGAGCTAGGCAGTCTCCCTCCAAAGCTAGATTCTCAACTTTCTAAATATGGATTCAATCAATCCTAAAGGTCTTTGCAAAAAGTTACAAGAAAATATGATTTATTCATTTACTAACTAGAGGAAGAAACCCTTAGCAGAAAACAGGTCAAGGATGAGAAAATACTGTATGTCATCTAATTTGCATACTTTTTCCTTAATGTTTCTGAAATTGGAAGATGTCTTATAATCAACAGCATTTTCAACATAATGTAATACAGCACATGCACAGATACTTCCAATATATTTCAAATATATTCCCAGAAATTTGAAAGCAAATGTGCTAGCAGAACGACAGTATACTGTTCTGAGCAGATAGCCGATCAAATGTACAAAGGTAGGCAGCATGAGTGTTATTTCCCTTTAAACAATAACCAAAAGGGCAGGCCCGCCCAAGGAGAACAGCACCAGCCCTGACTGATCTAGTTCAGGGGCCAGGGAGCTCTCTGAGGTCTCAAGCTCCGGACCAGCTATCCAGTAGAAATATAATATAAGTCGTGTCTGCAACTCTTAATTTGCTACCAGTTACATTTTTTAAAGTAAAAAGAATTAGGTGAACTTAGTTTTAATAACATTTTATTTTTCTCCACATACATGAATATTGTCATTTCAACATGTAATCGATATTAAAAATCATCGAGATATATTACATTCTTTTCTTTTTTCCATAGTAAGTCTTTGAAATCCAGTAGGAATTTTACACTCAGTAACACATTCCAACACAAATCCAAGTGAGTTTCAGGCGTTCAAGGGTCATGTGGGGCTCACAGCTGCCATACTGGACGGTGCAACCTTGGGCCTAGTTTGTGCAGTGGCCTCATGCTCAGAGCAATTCTATTGCCAAAGCTGTCACCAGTACCCACCTCACCAGCTGGTGCAAAAAGAAGGTGAGGGTCCATCCCCTTTCAATCCAATATTCACTGTAAAAAGACTTTTTAGTTTTTTTTCTAGTTTATACTAACATATATACAAATGATTTGGATTTTTTTAAATAAAAGTTGCTCCTACTTTATATATTGTTCAACAATTCCCCTCCCTCAACATTTTATAAATGCCTTTAACAGCCACACAGCACCATGAATGGAGGCACCTGACCTTCATCATTTGTCTATCTGTAGACACTTAGATTGTTTCCTATTTTTCATCATCAACGTTGCCGTGAGAAAGTCTTTGCATGACATTGTGTATATCTCTACAAGTAAAATTACTAGGGCACAGGAGTTAATTATGATGGCAGAGGGAGAGAGAATCCCAAACAGGCTCCACACCCAGTTCATGAGCCTGAGGCAGGGCTCAATCTCACAACCCTGAGATCATGACCTAAGCTGAAATCAAGAGTTGGACACATATCCGACTGAGCTACTTAGGTGCCCCAATAGTTTCTTTTTTAATAACTAATTGCTAAACAATCCTTCCCAAAAGGTGGTTCCAAGGACAATGGAGAAGAATAGCCACTTCACTACCCCCTATTAGCACTGGATGCTATCTTTTTCATCTTTGCCAATCTCAGAGGCAAAAATAATAAGTGGCTGTTCTTTTCTTTCTTTCTTTCTTTTCTTTTCTTTTCTTTTCTTTTCTTTTTTTCTTTTTCTTCCTCCCTCCCTCCCTCCCTCCCTCCCTTCCTTCCTTCCTTCCTTCCTTCCTTTTAAGTAGGCTTGCTGCCTAGCATGGATCCGAACATGGGGCTTGAACTCATGACCCTGAGATCAAGACCTGAGCTGAGATTGAGAGTCAGATCCTTAACCAATTGAGTCACTAGGTGCCCCAGGCAGCTGTTCTTTTCTAAGAGTCCAGTAAGCCAGTACTCTATAAAAGAGTTAATATACATACAGGAAAATGTACACATGATAAACATGTGGCTACAAGAGTTTTTGCAAAAGGAACACACTGGGTAACCAGCACACAAATCCTTTCTAGTAGCCCAGAAGCTCTCCCCTGCCCTGTTGCAGGAGGGCGTCCCCAAGAGTAGTGACTGCCTTGACTTCAATAGCCAGTTATTTTTTCATTTCCCTGAATACTAATATTCCTTGAATATTAATATTCCCTGAATATCATCATCTTTTCATACATTTATTGACCATTTGATTTTCCTTTCTGTGAATTTCCTCTTCCTATTCTTTGTCCATTTTTTAAAAGATATTTATTTATTTATTTACTTACTTACTTATTTATTTATTTATTTATTTATTTATTTATTTATTTATTTAACAGAGAAGGAGAGTGCACATAAGCAGGGGGAGTGGGAGGGAGAGGGAGAAGCAGACTCCCTGCAGAGCAAGGAGCCCAATACAGGGCTCAATCTCAGGACCCTGGGATCATGACCTGAGCTAAAGGCAGATGCTTAACTGACTGAGCCACTTAGGCACTCTCTTTGCCCATTTTTAAATTGAGTTCTTGGTCCTTTATTCATTTAGATTTGTTTTAATATGATCAAACACTGCAAATATTTTTTTTCTGGTCTGCTACTTATCTTTTGATTTTGTTCACAGTATTGCTTGTCTAACAGAGGTTTAATTTTTACAAATCCAGCATTTATTTGCTCCTCTAAGTCCATAGGTTTCATATCTCACTTTGAAAATCCTTCTTTTTTTAAAAAAAGATTTACCTATTTATTTATTCATGATAGACAGAGAGAGAGAGAGAGAGAGAGAGAGAGAGAGGCAGAAACACAGGCAAAGGGAGAAGCAGGCTCCATGCCGGGAGCCTCACTCAGGACTTGATCCCAGGACTCTAGGATCACGCCCTGGGCCAAAGGCAGGCGCCAAACCACTGAGCCACCCAGGGATTCCCTGAAAATCCTTCTTATCCTAATGTTACAGGGCCTGTACTATCTTCTAAGACATTTTAGCATTTAAAAAAATGTTTAATCCATCTCATGTTTATTTTTTTGTATTTATTTTTATATATAGTATATAGTAAATTTTGCTAATCTTTATTAAAAAGATGGCAGTTCCACATGCCAATCTTTCTTTAGACAATGGACTTTAGCAGCAGGGACAATACCGGCATTACAAATATCAAGCTGACATGGTCTTGCCCTCAAGTAGCTCTTGACCAAGCAGAGAAACACCCAGATAAACTGCTACAATATAGCATGATTTGTCCCATAAAAAAATCATGCAAGTAGTTTGGTGGTGGCATAAAACCTGACTGATTCTGCAGCGAGCAGGGGAAGAGTGCAGGAGAAAGGAAAGGAGTCATTTAAGAAGGCCTCACAGAAAGCCTTGAGGTTGGTTACATAAGTAGAACAAGACTTTTCCCTAAGCAGAGGTGTGTTCACAGATCTCAGACGGGCACAGTTTGGTAGGCGGAGAAGGTGAAAGAGATGAGGCAAGGAACACATCACAGAAAACTTGCAGACCATGCCAAGGAGATCAGCTTCTACGCTGTTGACAGGAGGAAATGACTGAAGGGTTTTAAACGACTGATTGGAATGGCCATTTAGAAAGAATCTAAAGCAAGGGTAAAAGAGAACAAGAAGAGATGGATTCCAGAACTATTACAAGAAGTGGAATCATTTGTTGGATGTGGGGGGTCTGGAAGTGGGAGGTCAGGAAAAGGATGAGGTGAGGATGGCTCCAGGCTTCTAGCTTGGGAGAACCAGCAGATGGTGGTGCCAGTGGCAGTCTCCAGAGACTCATGATCTTTGGAGTAGGTGGATATTTAGGACACCCTTTCAGCACTTACATAGTAAAAGCAATGACCAAATCTGTTGCCTGAAAACAGAACAACAAAATAAACTATGAAAGGTTTTGAGCACTGCCTGAAAGAGGGCTCTGGAATCCAGCCAGGCCTCTTAGGAAGACAGCAATATTTTCACAGACTTGGCAATGTGAACATTTCCTTGGCAGCCTACATCACCTGGGATGCCATTGCATAGCAACATAAGCCATTTTGCAGCCTACATTTAAAATAAGAACTAAGTAGTTGTTTCACTCTTGGCCACATTTTCAAGAAACAATCACAAGTTTTACCCACTTGGCTTTGTACAGGCCTGTGGCTACTGCTTAAAGCCAAGATTCTCTGCAGGGATTGCTGGGTAGAGCCTCAGGTTTGGCAGGTCACCTCATTCTCATTAACTACAGGCAAGGAGGCTACTGAGTTTATTCCTTCCTAAAATTATAGGCATATGATGCAATTTTTCTAATACTGGCAGGAAATGTACATTCACATAGCCCCCATAATCAGAAATACAGCTAAAGTGGCCTAAATTGAACTCAGACATAAAAAAGCACAGGTGCTCATCACAAGAAAAAAATTCTGTAACTCTAATAACAGGTGTTAACTAGACTTACTCCATTTCGCAATACATACAAATATCAAATCATTATGTTTTACAGCTGAATCTAATATAATGTTTATAATGTTGTATATCCATTGTACCTCAATAAAAAACATGTCATTAACCTCTTCACTCCAACTGAGGCTTTGAGAAACTACATGACTACATCCCAAGGGATTCAATTCATATTTTTCCTTCCTATTCATCCTCTGCTAAAACAACAAAAACAGAAATAACTGAAAAGAAAAAAAAAGCATAAAACTGTTGGCAAAAGAAACTCTAAAAGTAAGTCATTTTCATGCTAACATTTACCAAGCATTTCAAATAGTACCTGGTATGTGTAAGCACTTTCTGTACCTTGTTATTTAATCCTCAGGACAATCATGTATTTATGTTATCTATGGTTTATGAATGGGAAGTCTATCTCAAACACAGGTAAATTAACTTGCTAGTTCAGGAACTAGTAAGAACAGCAATGGGATCTGATACCACACCTGTGCATCTACTAAGGGCTTAACTACTACACACTCAGCTTCCCATTAAAGAAGCAAGCCCAGGGATGTGTGGATGATAGTCGGTTAAGTGTCCATCTGACTCTTGGTTTTGGCTCAGGTCATGATCTTGGGGTTGTGATATTGAGCCCTACATCAGGCTCTGCACGCACTGTGGAGTTTGCTTAAGACTCTCTCTTCCTCCCCCTCTGCCCCTCATACTTGCATTCTCTTTCTCTCTCTTTCTCTCTCCCTGCCTCTCTCTCTCTCTCCCTTCCTCTTTAAAATAAATAAATATTTAAAAGAAGAAGAAGCAAGCACAGTGATGACCTGTGCACCTCACATCTACCAGAGGATCCTACATGTGAGGCCCTTTAAAAAACAAGCATGTATTTACTTTTACAAAAGTAACAGGTGCTCACTGTGGAAAACTTTTGAAATATGATGAAGGGAGAAGACAAACATTCAAACTTCATCTCAAAGAGATAATCATTATTGACTTTTGTGTATTTTCCCTAGCATTTTTCAGTAAAAACTCAGATCACTATACAAACTGGTTTGCAATCTTCTACTTTCCCATCACTATAGCATGAAGAGCTCACTCCAAGTGAAGTTTAGTTAGGAGGCAGTGCTGGATTTTAGTCAGGAAGAAAATGGAAGAAGCTTTCTTATATGTCACTCTGAGGAAAGCTATTATCAATAACATGTCTTATGAGTTTTTCCCCTCATCCTCCAACAGGCTGGAGAAATTTTACCGTCCCCTTCCTGAGCTGTGTTATGTTTTCTTCAAATCCCACTTACAAAAAAAAATCCCATTTACTTCCAGGGAGGTGGAGGCTTTCCAAAGGCAAACGTGACCGAGTCACTGGTCAAACTGAGAGCCTTTCCTACCTTTCCTTGAATAAGGACAGGTGACAACTTGAGCAGATGTGCTTCCTCTATGTCCCAAGTTGGGCAGCTCAGATAGAAGATGCAGCTTAGAAAGTTTGCAGGGTGACTTGGCCATACTCTTCCTAATATAAGAATTACAATCCAGAAATGGAAAATTGACTTTTCATTGAGAGATTCATCAGTACTCAGTTGCTAACTGAATCCTATCCAACTGAAGGGAGACCAGCTGCCTTGGATCCTTTAGCACACTGTTGTGCTTGCAAGGAAACCACACACTTAGACTGTCCAAAATGACAAAGTGTACATACATCCTCACTCTATAAAAGAAAATGTGTGGGGGATCCCTGGGTGGCGCAGCGGTTTGGCGCCTGCCTTTGGCCCAGGATGCAATCCTGGAGACCCGGGATCGAATCCCACATCGGGTTCCCGGTGCATGGAGCCTGCTTCTCCCTCTGCCTGTGTCTCTGCCTCTCTCTCTCTCTCTGTATGACTATCATAAATAAATAAATAAATAAATAAATAAATAAATAAATAAATAAATAAACAAAATGTGTGGAGGAGACACGTCAAGGAAAACAGTAGAGCAAACTAGGTGATGATTCATGCTGTTGGCAATAGGAAATAAGGAGAGTGTAACTGCTGATTCGAACATTGTTTCTGTATTGTGTGTAAATTTAGACCACTGATTTAAAAGTCTATCCAAAACAGACTTTTAAAATGTTACCAAAATCAGCATTAGGGATATTTGGGAGAGGGGTTAAATGGAAAAGAAACCAAGATGTCTAAAACAACACTCATTAATAAGAAGAGGATAAACAATCCAATAGAAAAATGGCCAAAGGATATGAACAGGTGACTAGCAGAGGAGAAAAGCCAACTAACCAACAACATATTAAAAGCTGCTTAATTTTAGCACTAACTGGAAATGCAAATTAAAACCATGACCTATTGTTTCACACTCAACAGATTAGCAAAAACTAAATGCTATGATGACACCAAATGTCAAAGAGGATTTAGAGAAATAAAAACTCAATACAGCTGGAAAACGTGTAAAATGATATAACCACTTTGGACAAAACCACAATATGATATATGATATGACAATATCTAGTATAGCTACAGATGCATAAATCCTACAAATTAGGAATGTTACCTCTGAGTAGATATGCAAAGAACTCTCACACGTCCACCAGGAGGCTACACAAAGCTCCATGTAGTACCATTACATCTACTGGCTAAATCAACTTAAGTGTCCATCAAATAGATTGTAAAAATTGTCATATATTCATATTAACTGTAACAAAAAAGAGTTAGGAAAGGAGTTAACATGTCCATGAGAACAAATCTCAAAAAGCATAAGACTGAGAGAAAAAAAGGCAGTTGTAAAAATACATATATTACTATATATATGAATTATGCATTATGCAAATTACACATAACATTTTTTAAAGATTTTATTTATTTATTCATAAGAGACACAGAGAGAGAGGTAGAGACATAGACAGAGGGAGAAGCAGGCTCTCCACAGGGAGCCCGATGCGGGCAATCCCTGGACCAGGATCACACCCTGAACCAAAGGTAGATGCTCAACCACTGAGCCACCCAGGTGTCTCTACAGGTAACATTTAAATAAAACTTTAAAGTTTACAAAATTTGTTTATTAATTGTCAGAAATACATACTAGTAGTACTGAAGTATGGACAGAAATAATACCTACTAAATTTGTAGTAATAGTTGCCTTTAGGGAAGGAAGAAGGAGGAGAAAGGGTATCTGGGAAGGGTTCACAGGGAACTGCAATTATATTTACAGTGTTTTGTTTCAAAAAAATAAGAGAAAGATTCATCTTGAAAAGATTTATTTTCTGGGGCACCTGGGCGACTCAGTGGTTGAGCATCTACCTTTGGTTCAGGTCATGACCCTGGGGTCCTGGATTCTAATTGTTCATCGGGCTCCCCATAGGGAGACTGCTTTTCCCTCTGCCTATGTCTCTGCCTCTCTCTCCGTGTGTCTCATGAATAAATAAATAAAATCTTATTAAAAATTAAGAAAATAAATGAATATAAATCTTTTAAAAATATTTTTTTCTTTCTAAGGAAAAAACAAAATGTTGGACATTTGTTAGTTCATGATGGTGGGTGAGTGTATTCTCCATACTTTTTCTGTTTTTAAATTTTTTTCATAATTGATGAGAAAATAAGATAGAGTGGAATGTCTGTGAACGAGTACTAATATGCCTGCATAAACACATAATTCCCATGTCATATCGATATTTCAAAGCAGAAAAAAATTTTTAAACTTCTCAATATATCCTACAAAGCAACCTAACATTACAAATCCTGTCAAGAACGTCGTAAGAAAAAGCCATTCACGTTATGAAAAGAGATGGTCCTCATTTCTTGATCTATTTTTGGAGAACTATTGCCAGTAATGTAAAGTGGGATTTCTCATGATTTTTGTCTGTACCTAAACATAACACAGACATGCCATATATACATATGCATGAAGTTAGTCCATCCTTAAAAACAGCATCAGGCCAGGTAGACAGATAAAAAGGCAAACATGGAGAGTTACAGCTTGCTCTCTGGACTTAAAGTTATGCCTTTCTAGATCAGTATAGATGGAGCTACCTCCTTAAAAGTTGTGCAATATGCCACTACACAAAATCCTGTGATTTTTTACTCTTCTTTTGAAAGACAAGTTGTTTGAGTTTTCTATTATTGCAAACAGTAGTGATAAACATTCTTGAATGTATACTTTTGTGCAAATAGAGACTATTTTCATAGAGCAGAATCCTAGGGATAAAATTATAGCATGTGTCCATTTAAGATAAATGGGTGTTGTGGGTTAAATTGTGCCCACCAAAAAGATAAGCTTAAGTCCTTACCCAGGTACCTGTGAGAGTGACTTTATTTGGAAATAGAGCCTATGCAGACATAACCAAGATAAGGTCATACTGAATTAGTGAGGACCCCAAATCCAATGACTGGTGTCTTTGTAAGAGAAAGGGAAGGGAGACGTAGACACAGAGACACAGAGGAAACACACAAAGAAAAAGGCAACATGGTGATGGAGGCAGAGACTAGGGTGATGCAGCTGCTAGCCAAGGAACACCAAGGATTTCCAGCAAGCACCAGAAGGAAAACACAAGGACAGATGCTTCCCTATAGCCTTCAGACGGTATATGGCCCTGCCATTAGCCTCCAGAACTGTGAGAAAATAAACCAGCTCTTTGAAGTCATCAAGTTAGTAGTCATTTGTTACGGCATCCCTAGGAAATTATCCCTAATCCCCACAAATCCCACTAGAGTACATAAGAATATATTCACCATACTATCTTAACAATCTTTGATTTTTCCAATTTGATGGGGGAAAAAAGACTTTCATAGTTTTATTTGCCTTATGTTGTTGTTAGGAATAAAACTTGATTTTATTTTATAATTGCAAAACCACAATTCTTAGTTGGTCCTGGAGTCTCTTGGTTTATATTGATACCTGATGTCAGTTTTATCTGTCCATTTTTTTTCCTTTTTTAAATTTTTTTGGTATATATATTTTTTATTGGAATTCGATATGCCAACATATAACACCCAGTGCTCATCCCATCAAGTGCTCCCCTCAGTGCCCGTCACCCAGTCACCCTATCCCCTCGCCCTCCTCCCTTTCTACCCCTTGTTCATTTCCCAGAATTAGGAGTCTCTCATGGTTTGTCACCCTCTCTGATATTTCCCACTCATTTCCTCTCCTTTCCCCTTTATTCCCTTTCACTATTTTTATATTCCCCAAATGAATGAGACCATATAATGTTTGTCCGTCTCCGATTGACTTACTTCACTCAGCATAAAACCTCCAGTTCTATCCACGTTGAAGCAAATGGTAGGTATTTGTCATTTCTAATGGCTGAGTAATATTCCATTGTACATATAGACCACATCTTCTTTATCCATTCATCTTTCGATGGACACCGAGGCTCCTTCCACAGTTTGGCTATTGTGGACATTGCTGCTATAAACACTGGGGTGCAGTTCCTGCCATTTCACTGCATCTGTATCTTTGGGGTAAATCCCCAGCAGTGCAATTACTGGGTAGTAGGGCACATCTATTTTTAACTCTTTGAGGAACCTCCACACAGTTTTCCAGAGTGGCTGCACCAGTTCACATTCCCACCAACAGTGCAAGAGGGTTCCCCTTTCTCCACATCCTCTCCAACATTTGTTATTTCCTGTCTTGTTAATTGTCACCATTCTCAGTGGTGTGAGGTGGTATCTCATTGTGGGTTTGATTTGTATTTCCCTCATGGCAAGTGATGTGGAGCATTTTCTCGTGTGCTTCTCGGCCATGTGTAGGTCTTCTTTGGGGAAATATCTGTTCATGTCTTCTGCCCACTTCATGACTGGATTGTTTGTTTCTTTGCTGTTGAGTTTAATAAGTTCTTTATAGATCTTGGATACTAGCCCTTTATCTGATATGTCATTTGTAAATATCTTCTCCCATTCTGTAGGTTGTCTTTTAGTTTTGTTGACTGTTTCTTTTGCTGTGCAGAAGCTTTTTATCATAAGTCCCAATAATTCATTTTTGCTTTTGTTTCCCTTGCCTTCATAGATGTATCTTTTAAGAAGTTGCTGTGGCCAAATTCAAAAAGGGTGTTGCCTGTGTTCTCCTCTAGGATTTTGATGGAATCTTGTCTCACAGTTAGATCTTTCAACCATTTTGAGCGTATCTTTGTGTATGGTGTAAGAGAATGGTCTAGTTTCATTCTTCTGCACGTGGCTGTCCAATTTTCCCAGCACCATTTATTGAAGAGACTGTCATTTTTCCAGTGGATAATCTTTCCTGCTTTGTCGAATATTAGTGGACCATAGAGTTGAGGGCCCATTACTGGGTTCTCTATTCTGTTCCATTGATCTATGTGTCTGTTTTTGTGCCAGTACCATACTGTCTTGATGATCACAGTTTTGTAGTACAACTTGAAATCCGGCATTGTGATGCCCCCAGCTATGGTTTTCTTTTTCAACATTCCTCTGGCTATTGGGGGTCTTTTCTGACTCCACACAAATCTTATTCGTTCCAACTCTCTGAAGAAAGTCCATGGTATTTTGATAGGGATTGCATTAAATCTGTAAATAGCCCTGGATAACATCGACATTTTCACAATATTAATTCTTCCAATCCATGAGCATGGAATATTTTTCCATCTCTTTGTGTCTTCCTCAATTTCTTTCAGAAGTGTTCTGTAGTTTTTAGGGTATAGTTCCTTTACCTCTTTGGTTAGGTTTATTCCTAGGTATCTTATGCTTTCGGGTGCAATTGTAAATGGGATTGACTCCTTAATTTCTCTTTCTTCAGTTTAATGGTTAGTGTATAGAAATGCCACTGATTTCTGGGCATTGATTTTGTATCCTGCCACACTGCCGAATTGCTATATGAGTTCTAGCAATCTTGGGGTGGAGTCCTTTGGGTTTTCTATGTACAGTATCATGTCATCTGCAAAAAGGGAGAGTTTGACTTCTTCTTTGCCAATTTGAATGCCTTTTATTTCTTTTTGTGCCTGACTGCTGAGGCTAGGACTTCTAGTACTATGTTGAATAGCAGTGGTGAGAGTGACATCCCTGTCGTGTTCCTGATCTCAGGGAAAAGGCTCCCAGTGTTTCCCCATTGAGAATGATATTTGCTGTGGGCTTTTCGTAGATGGCTTTTAAGATGCTGAGGAATGTTCCCTCTATCCCTATACTCTGAAGAGTTTTGATCAGGAATGGATGCTGTATTTTGTCAAATGCTTTCTCTGCATCTATTGAGAGGATCATATGGTTCTTGTTCTTTCTCTTGTTGATATGACCTATCACATTGATTGCTTTATGAGTGTTGAACCAGTCTTGCATTACGGGGATAAATCCCACTTGGTCATGGTCAATAATCTTCTTAATGTATTGTTGGATCCTATTGGCTAGTATCTTGTTGAGAATTTTTGCATCTGTGTTCAACAGGGATATTGGTCTATAATTCTCCTTTCTGGTGGGGTCTTTGTCTGGTTTTGGAATTAACGTGATGGTGGCCTCATTAAATGAGTTTATTCCGTCCTTTTCTTTCAGAACAGCTTTAGTAGAATAGGTATTGTTTCTTCTTTAAACGTTTGATAGAATTCCCCTAGGAAGCCATCTGGCCCTATTCTTTTGTGTCTTGGGAGGTTTTTGATGACTGCTTCTATTTCCTCCCTGGTTATTGGCCTGTTCAGGTTTTCATTTCTTCCTGTTCCAGTTTTGGTAGTTTGTGGTTTTCCAGAAATGCGTCCATTTCTTCTAGATTGCCTAATTTATTGATGTATAGCTGCTCATAATATGTTTTAAAATCGTTCGTATTTACTTGGTATTGGTGGTGATCTCTCCTTTTTCATTCGTGATTTTATTAATTAGAGTCTTTTCTCTTTTGTTTTTAATAAGGATGGCTAATGGTTTATCTATCTTATTAATTCTTTCAAAGAACCAGCTCCTGGTTTTGTTGATCTGTTCTACAGTTCTTCTGGTCTCTGTTTCATTGAGTTCTGCTCGAATCTTTATTAACTCTCTTCTTTTTGGTGTAGGTTTTATTTGCTGTTGTTTCTCCAGTTCCTTTAGGTCCAAGGTTAGCTTTTGTATTTGAGTTTTTTCCAGTTTTTGAGTGATGCTTGTATTGCGATGTATTTCCCTCTCAGGACTGCTTTTGCTGTATCCCAAAGATTTTGAATGGTTGTATCTTCATTCTCATTAGTTTCCATGAATCTTTTTAATTCTTCTCTAGTTTCCTGGTTGACCCTTTCATCTTTTTGCAGGATGCTCTTTAACCTCCACGTGTTTGAATTTCTTCCAAATTTCTTCCTGTGATTGAGTTCAAGTTTCAAAGCATTATGGTCTGAAAATATGGAGGGGACAATCCCAATCTTTTGGTATTGGTTGAGACGTGATTTGTGACCCAGAAAGTTCCATGTGCACTTGAGAATAATGTGTATTCAGTTGTGTTTGGATGTAAAGTTCTGTAAATATCTGTGAAATCCATCTGATCCAGTGTATCATTTAAAGCTCTTGTTTCTTTGGAGATATTGTGCCTAGAAAATCTGTCATTTACAGAAAGTGTCGTGTTGAAGTTTCCCAGTATTAGTGTAGTATTATCTAAGTATGTCTTTACTTTGGTTATTAATTGATTGATATACTTGGCAGCTCCCACATAGGGGCATAAATATTCATGATTTTTAGGTCCTTTTGTTGGATAGATCCTTTAAGTATGATATAGTGTCTCTCTTCATCTCTTACTACAGTCTTTGGGATAAACTTTAATTTATCTGATATGAGGATTGCTAACCCTGCTTTCTTTTGAGGACCGTTTAAATGACCAACGGTTCTCCAATCTTTCATTTCAGCTTGTAGGTGTCCTTAGGTCTAAAATGAGTCTCTTGTAGACAGAAAATAGATGGGTCTTGCTTTTTTATCCAGTCTGAAACCCTGCGTCTTTTGATGGGATCATTAAGCCCATTCACATTCAGAGTTACTACTGAAAGATATGAATTTAGTGTCATCATAATACATATTCAGTCCCATCATAATACATATTCAGTCCCCGTTTTAGTGGATTATTTCTTTGGGCAACCTCTTTCTTTTACAGAGTCCCCATTAATATTTCTTGTAGAACTGGTTTGGAGGTCACATACTCTTTCAGTTTCTGCCTATCTTGGAAGCTCTTTATCTCTCCTTCTATTCTGAATGAGAGCCTTGCTGGATAAAGTATTCTTGGCTTCATGTTCTTCTCATTTAGGACCTGAATATATCCTGCCAGCCCTTTCTGGCCTGCCAGGTCTCTGTGGACAGGTCTGCTGTTAATCTAATATTTCTCTCCATATAAGTTAGGGATCTCTTGTCTCTTGCTGCTTTAAGGATTTTCTATCTTTGGAATTTGCAAGTTTCACACTTAAATGTCAAGGTGTTGAATGGTTTTTATTGATTTTAGGGGAGATCTCTCTATCTCCTGGATCTGAATGCCTGTTTCCTTCCCCAAATTAGTGAAGTTTTCAGCTATGATTTGTTCAAATATACTTTCTGGTCCTCTGTCCATTTCAGTGCCCTCTGGAACCCCAATTAAACATAGAATTCTTCCTTCCAAGACTGTCATTTATTTCCCTTAACCTTTCCTCAGGGTCTTTTAATTGTTTTTCTTTTTTCCTCAGCTTCCTTCCTTGCCATCAACTTGTCTTCTATGTTAACCCTCGTCATTAGGACCTCCAGTTTGGACTGCATCTCATTTAATTGATTTTAGCCTGATAAGATCTAAATTCTGCAGTCATGGAGTCTCTTGAATCCTTTATGCTTTTTTCCAGAGCCACCAGTAGCTTTGTAATTGTGCTTCTGAATTGGCTTTCTGACATCGAATTGTAATCCAAATTCTGTAACTCTGTGGCATAGGGTACTGTTTCTGATTCTTTCTTTTGTGATAAGTTCTTCTTTCTAGTCATTTTGCTCAGTGCAGAGTAGCTAAAAACGAGTTGTACTTGTTAGAAGCGCAAACTCTTCTCTCTGTAGCGTCCCAGCTGTTCTCTCTTTAAATCTCAGGTCGAATTCATAGGTTTTCAGGATGATTTGAAAGTTATCTAGGTAAGTTTGTGGGGACAGGTGACTTGGGGACCCTACTCCTCTGCCATCTTGCCCCGCCCCCCCCTTTGTATTTATTTGCCTTTGTATATATTTTTGTGTGTAAATTGACAATTCATAGTTGATCATTCCACCACAAGGTTTCTTGCATCTTTCTTGATTTATAGCAGTTCTTTTGTATATTAGCTTTAAAAAAAAAATTTTACAGCCATGTGCTGATTTTGTTCACTGTATGTACCTCACAGAAGTATTTTAATCTAAAGGAGATTTGTCACTTTCACTTTAGATTCCATTTCATGCTTAGAAAAGCCTTTACAACTTTCAAGAATATAAAAATACTCCTTCAGGACAAAAATATCCTGCACACAGCCACCTTCACCACAGCCTGGAAAGAAAACCTCTTCACCTGGGGCAGCTGGGTGGTTCAGTTTGTTAAGCATCTGATTCTTGGTTTTGGCTCAGGTCATGATCTCAGGGATATGAGATGGACCCTGCAGCTGACTCCATGCTGGGTGTGGAGCTTGCTTAAGATTCTCTCTCTCCCTCTGCTTTCCTGCACTGTCAGCTCATGCTGTTTCTCTCTTTCTCTCTCTCAAAAGAGAGAGAGAAGAGAAGAGAAAAGAAGAGAAGAAGAGAAGAGAAGAGAAGAGAAGAGAAGAGAAGAGAAGAGAAGAGAAGAGAAGAGAAGAGAAGAAGACTTCTTTATCTTTTTCAAAGCAAACTTGATAATGCTTTCTGACTGGGAAGTCCCTTGATACAACTCTTTAGTCAACTAGAAAGATTGAAAGTGCTTCTGACATTCAATTTGTTCTTGTTTTTAGTGAGATACACCAATAATGCAATAGCTTATATAGAGGAGCACAGTAATTTTATTAGCAGTCTTTCATGGACATTTTAAGGCTGGACCACATCTACAGGTTAGGGGATACCTGACTTTTAAATACCCCATCTATTCACTAAGTATATCCACAAGCAACCTAAAGGCCAGATAAATACAGTTTCACAGCACAAAACAGCTTATAATTAAACAAAAAACTGAACCGGAAGTCACAGGAACCAGTGTGACTCCCATTCCCCCATGGAATGCTAAGTAATTCTGGGTAAGTCACTCAACCTCCATGTCCACTGTAATGACAACTATGTACTAAAATAAAACATGTACATGGGAAACACAAAATAAATCCAAACTGACAGTAATGCTTATATAGGAAACTACATTTATAGATGTTCCTTCCCTCCAACCCCATCAATAGTAATGACAACCATAGGTAACAGTACATGCAAGGTATTTTTTAAGCACTTTACTTGTATGAGCCCATTTCCAAATCACTAGAGCCTTATCAGGTAGTTTCTATTATTATCTCCATGTTACAGATGAGCAAACTTGTTTTCTAAACTTCCTGTGATATCTTCGTGGGGACAAGAGGGTAGCTAGTGAGGGTGGTGGCTTTTTCTCCTACCACTGCTTTCACCTCTGAAAAAGGAGAATTCTGATTGGGCTGGGGATAGAGTGAGAGTCCCCCAAGTCATGACAAGGGATCACTAAGGCAGACTCTCAGGAGAAAGAAGCTAATGTTCTTCCATGGGAAACTAATGTAATGCTTTCTGAGTCTCCTAGTTCCTGAAGAGCGGTGGACTGTGCATTGTTGGAATGGAAGGGAGGCATCTCAGCAGGTAATAGGATTCTGAAGAACTGGTAGAAATCTACATTTTATGAGGAAATTTCCTAACTTTTAAACATGAGTGAGTCATTCAAACAAAAAAAAATATTTTTAAAACTGTAGATGGCCAGATTCAGCCTTTGGGTACCAGCCTGAGGCCTCTGAACTATCCCTACCCTAGAAGAACTGCAGGAGTTCAGGTTAGCTCACAAAACCCAGCCTGTGACAGCGGATATGGGACCATGTGGCCCAGGGACCAGGCCCAGTTCCAAGGTCTCTCCCCAGGTGGCCCATACAACCCAGCTTCCCAGCCATCACAAATAATGTGGGCTCTATTACAGAAGAGCAAATGTAATGAAGAACAAGACCCTTGGTCAAGGTGGGGGCAAGGAAGTGCAATATAAAATTTCACATAAAATTTTGTAAGGATCAAAAGAAAACAGGTTGAAAAAAAGGTAATTCATGAGGATAGCCAGACTCAAGATAACTCCTTTTTTGTTTCTCATTTTAATCATTGTTTATATAATAAAACAATGATTCTCACCTATTATAACATTTCAGGAACATCTCAGGAAAGTACCAATGGGATCTAAATAACAGGATAATTTAGTTGTGGATTACCCATTAGGCATCAGTTTGCATCTCTTAACCCCTAAAGAAAGGGATTCCCTACTTAGAGGTTGGAGGGAGAGCATACATATAATAAAAATATCTGAGTACAAACAGAAGAGCATGTGCACCTACCAACATGGTTCTGAATTCCACAAAGAATAGCAGTTAGATCTGGACTTAACAGCTACTGAAAATTGCTCCATTTAAGGGCACAGCAGTAGGAAGAAATTTCAAGGTAGTGACATTATATTTTTAATATTTTCTTATACTTTTAGCCCTCATAGTATCTTTAACATTCTTACTAGTTATCTCAGAGCAGGCTTCCAGGCCAGCACTGATTCCAGCAGCAGGCACCTCACAGTGCCCACCTGCCTGCTGCCCTGCTTCAGTTTGCACAGGAGGTAGAATGTGGTCTTCCCTCTGATTTCCAAGTTAGGAAGAGAGGGCTATACTCCACAAGTGACAAATTAATAAAGCTAGAAACACTGAAGCTTTATGTTACAATCAAAGACTTAACAAAAGCTAGCCCAGCCCATATCTGACAATGTGAATAATTACTGCATAGAATTCCAATCATGTAACTGACTGTCATTAGTAATATTTTATCACAAGCAGACAAAATATTTCAAGAATCAGCTTAAGGAAAGAATGAGCAAAAAAACCTGGGAAGAAATAAAGGGCTCCCAGCCCCTCCATGCAGGACCCCCAGGCTGCTGGGCCTCCATGCTGCTTAGACAGGTGGACCTGTGGCTCAGCTGTGCCCATTGGGGACATATGAAACCCTCTTCTCCCCTCTCACGTCATTCACAACCAATACTCCAACCCAGAGAGGTTTTCTGGAAAAATCCTTTCCTGGCTTTCCCCCTCATCCACCAGCTGCCTACTTAGGCTTGCCCCAGCCTTCTTTGCTTTCAGTAGAGGGAAGGAGCAGTTTGGCAATCTTGTTTTTCTCAACTTTGGGATTTTCTTATTCAGTGCCCAAAGGACCAGGGATAAGGCCATCTTGCCTCAGGGTCATGACAACTCCAACTCCTGGTTTGTCTTCTCCAGTTTCTAACAGCCAAGTATGTCAACCTACGCACAGTTAGTCAGATATTTAGTGCCTTCCTTGGCCCTGGAGCCCACCCATTGCTTCTCTAATGCCCACAAGAAAAGAGGGCAGCAGGCAGCAAAGTCATCTCATGGTATCTCCTTCCAAGAATGGAAAGTAGAGAGCTTTGTTTGGCCTGCAGGATGGCCAGTGCTGGCCTAAGGGAGTGGGGAAGGGGCAGAGACCCAGACAAGTAGGGAGAGGAGGCTTGGAACTGCTGGGGAAAGGCTCTTACCCTATTCCCAGGCCCTGCTGCACTCCCTTTCTCCTGTCCTCCCTTCCCCTGGAAGGGGCAGGAGAACATAATAATATGAGGAACCTGAATACAAATGCATCCTTATTACTTACTATCTGTGGAATCTTAGGTCAGGTTTTTAATGTCTCATTTGTAAATAGATAATCCAATGAGTCATCAATAAATGTTAATATTAAGTTCCCACCATAAGCCGGCCACTGTTTTAGATGCTGGGGATACAGCAGTAAATGAAACAGCCAAAAGTATCCTCAAGGTATGGAGATTACAATAAATGGGGGAGTAGGAGAGACAGGTACAGAATAAATAATAGTACCCACTTGTGAAGACTGAATGGGATTATGTGTGAAGTGTAAGACATAAGATCTAGTAAATGATAAGGGATCAACACACAATACTTATCATTAGCAGTGGATCATTGGCCAAAAGGAAAAAAGAGCCTTGACAGCCTTGGGAAGCCCTGGGTACATGAGGAGTAGGGAGGGTCACTCGATATTATAGGTCTTGCTCTGCAATCAGACAACAAAAAGAAATAAAAGGCATTCAAATTGGCAAAGAAGAAGTCAAACTCTCCCTCTTTGCAGATGACATGATACTGTACATAGAAAACCCAAAAGACTCCACCCCAAGATTGCTAGAACTCATATAGCAATTTGGCAGTGTGGCAGGATACAAAATCAATGCCCAGAAATCAGTGGTATTTCTATACACTAACCATTAAACTGAAGAAAGAGAAATTAAGGAGTCAATCCCATTTACAATTGCACCCGAAAGCATAAGATACCTAGGAATAAACCTAACCAAAGAGGTAAAGGAACTATACCCTAAAAACTACAGAACACTTCTGAAAGAAATTGAGGAAGACACAAAGAGATGGAAAAATATTCCATGCTCATGGATTGGAAGAATTAATATTGTGAAAATGTCAATGTTACCCAGGACAATTTACACGTTTAATGCAATCCCTATCAAAATACCATGGACTTTCTTCAGAGAGTTAGAACAAATTATTTTAAGATTTGTGTGGAATCAGAAAAGACCCCCAATAGCCAGGGGAATATTAAAAAAGAAAACCATGGCATCACAATGCCAGATTTTAGGTTGTACTACAAAGCTGCGGTCATCAAGACAGTGTGGTACTGGCACAAAAACAGACACACAGCTCAATGGGACAGAATAGAGAATCCAGAAGTGGACCCTCAACTTTATGGTCAACTAATATTCGACAAAGGAGGAAAGACTATCCACTGGAAAAAAGACAGTCTCTTCAATAAATGGTGCTGGGAAAATTGGACATCCACATGCAGAAGAATGAAACTAGACCACTCTCTTGCACCATATACAAAGATAAACTCAAAATGGATGAAAGATCTAAATGTGAGACAAGATTCCATCAAAATCCTAGAGGAGAACACAGGCAACACCCTTTTTGAACTTGGCCACAGTAACTTCTTGCAAGATACATCCATGAAGGCAAAAGAAACAAAAGCAAAAATGAACTATTGGGACTTCATCAAGATAAGAAGCTTTTGCACAGCAAAAGATACAGTCAACAAAACTCAAAGACAACCTACAGAATGGGAGAAGATATTTACAAATGACCTATCAGATAAAGGGCTAGCTTCCAAGATCTATAAAGAACTTCTTAAACTCAACAGCAAAGAAACAAACAATCCAATCATGAAGTGGGCAAAAGACATGAACAGAAATCTTACAGAGGAAGACATAGACATGGCCAACATGCATATGAGAAAATGCTCCGCATCCCTTGCCATCAGGGAAATACAAATCAAAACCACAATGAGATACCACCTCACACCGGTGAGAATGGGGAAAATTAACAAGGCAGGAAATAACAAATGTTGGAGAGGATGTGGAGAAAGGGGAACCCTCCTGCACTGTTGGTGGGAATGTGAACTGGTGCAGCCACTCTGGAAAACTGTGTGGAGGTTCCTCAAAGAGTTAACAATAGATCTGCCCTACTACCCAGCAATTGCACTGCTGGGGATTTACCCCAAAGATGCAGATGCAATGAAATGTCAGGACATCTGCACCCCAGTGTTTATAGCAGCAATGTCCACAATAGCCAAACTGTGGAAGGAGCCTCGGTGTCCATCGAAAGATGAATGGATAAAGAAGATGTGGTTTATGTATACAATGCAATATTACTCAGCTATTAGAAACGACAAATACCTACCATTTGCTTCGACGTGGATGGAACTGGAGGGTATTATGCTGAGTGAAATAAGTCAATCAGAGAAGGACAAACATTATATGGTCTCATTCATTTGGGGAATATAAAAAATAGTGAAAGGGAATAAAGGGGAAAGGAGAAAAATGAATGGGAATTATCAGAAAGGGAGACAGAAAATGAGCGACTCATAACTCTGGGAAATGAACTAGCGGTGGTGGAAGGGGAGGTGGGCAGGGGGTGGGGGTGACTGGGTGACGGGCACTGAGGAGGGCACTTCATGGGATGAGCACTGGGTGTTATTCTATATGTTGGCAAATTGAACACCAATAAAAAATAAATTTATAAAAAAAAATAGGTCTTGCTCTGGCAATGCTCAGAGTCCTGGAGAGACACCCAGGATCCTTAGAGGAAGAAGAGTTCCACCTACCATCTACCAACTTACATGGCAAGGTAAGTAGTAGTTCATTTGAACTTGTAAGCAAAGCAAGAAAATATAAAAAGTCCCCAGGACTAGTCCGTGTACCATACTAATAAATATCAGGAAAAGAGTCTTTATTCAGAGAAGGCTTGTGTATATTTTCTCAGCATGAAAAGGTTATAAGGTATTCTCCAGGAAGGCCACATTGCCTCATCCTGAGTCACCTGTACCATGCTCACTGCAAATGCTAGAGTGGGCAAGCAGAAGGCATGCCAGTCTTTCTTCCTCTCCCACCCTCAGTCATAACATTTATTATTAGTCAGAGGGAACAGGCAGTAGCTGCCCCCTCAGCCAAAACAATAGTAACAGCTACTCAAGTATCTGAGATGCATTCCCTCACACAAATGTGCAATTCAATGCTTGCTAATGACCAGGGCTTCTGAATGATAGGAAGATTTCCCCTGGGCAATAGGGACTGGCACAGCACAACTTAACTCCTAAAAGGTGAAAGTCACCAACTTGAAAGAAACCTTTTGATTTTTTCCCCCAGTTGTCCAAACAGATATACTAGGCAACAAGTCTTTGAATATTGACTTTCAAATGAAAATAAACACAACCAAGGCAGTTCAGAGTAAGCAGATATGAATCCCAGAGTGCCTATGCCACTAGGCAAGCAGTAAGAAGCCCAAGAGGGGGAGGCAAAACAAACAAATAATCCTGGGATGCTTACACAGCACTCTCTCCTGAATGCTGGGTTCCCTTGGATTTCTACTAGCATGGAATTTTGCCCCAGGTGTTCCTTATTTTTTTATTAATATTAAATTCCCAGGTTCCCTCATATGCCTTATAACATACCTCTTAAAAAGACAGGATTCCATGTGTTCTGTATAGTATGTGGTATCTAATGTTTTGGGAAATAATGACCACCCATCAATAATGACCACTTTCTTTAGCAAAATGAAAAAAAAAAAAAAAAAAAAAACAGAGGCTAATATTACAACTGCAGAAGTATTTACTATTTTCCAAGCATTAAATATGCATACCATGGCTACTTTCAAATGGACTTATCATGTTCTCGAGTGATAAGATCAAAAAATTATTTTCTTAGTCATTCAACAGATTTCACAAAACGAAAATGTTTATATTAGATACTTGCTTATTTTTACTTTGGGCATTAATTTAACAACCTACAAGTTCTAAGGTATAAGGGACAATTAAGTTTCTGTCCATAAAAAGGTAGGTTTCTGGGATGTCTGGGTGGCTCAGCAGTTTAGCGCCTACCTTCAGCCCAAGGTGTGATCCTGGGGTCCCAGGATCGAGTCCCACATTGGGCTCCCTGCATGGAGTCTGCTTCTCCCTCTGTCTCTGTCTCTGCCTCTCTCTGTGTGTTTCTCATGAATAAATAAAGAAAATCTTTAAAAATAAATAAATAAATAAAATAAAATAAAAAGGTAGGTTTTGATAGATATCTAGGTTTATATCTATATCTAAATAATATATACTCAATATTACATCAACTCTTCAGTTTTTATTAAAGTGTCATCCCCATGTTTCTAAAAGAGCTTTGCAGTGTCCTTTAAAACAGAGATTTAAGCTTCTATTTGTTTAAGTTTAGAGAAAAAAAGGATTGCTTACTCAGTTTTACATTAATTTTAGAAACTAAATTAAGAATGCCAAATGTTAGAATGATGACATGTTTATCATTACAAATTTGGATAATGAAGTATCTGCTTTATCAATTTAATAAGGATTTTAAAGGTTAACATACCTAATATTGGCAAGTTTAAAATCAAACAGTCTTAATTGGGTACTTTCTTAAATGGGTAAAGGGCATTTATACTGCCACTCAGCCAAATGTTAAGAGCCAGAAATGGGCTTATACCTAGGAATTCCGTTTTTAATAAGTGTGCCCTTATAAAGGTAACCCAAAATTTGGGAAAATTATATACAAGAATGAATGACCAAGTTTCACTTATAAAAGCAAAGTACTGGAAATGGCAATGAGATCAATGTTTTCTAAATGATATTTAATTTAGATTGATTGAATTCCACTGTTGTAGGAGCCTCTCCTAGGGGAAAAAAAAGAGAGATGAATGTGGACAAATATACTGTGGAATGGGATGCTCTCTGCTCTCAAGATCTGGTTCTTTTGTTATAAAAACTCTTACAGAGTGACATCACCAAGATGACAGAATAGAAAATCCCATACCTCATTTTCCCACAGAGACAAAAACTTGGTAACAGAATATGTCCAAAAACCCTTTATGGCAACTCCAGAAACCAGTTAGAAAGTTGCAGTACCCCAAGCAAGCACAAAGCCAAAAACAAGTGCATTGAAATAGATAAGAAAAAACACTGCATTTCATCTGAAATAGCCCTTCCCCTAAGCTAACCCAGCTCAGTATAATCAGGAGAAAAATCTTCTGGCTTGGGAAGGAAAGAGAAAAATGTAATATGTATCTGAAATTCCAGGTGGAGGAGAGCTGCCTGAGGGATTGGTTTCTGTCTTATCAGACTCAGAGAAACATGGGGAACTGGCATACTTTGGATGCCTGGGGGCTACTGAGAATAGAAGGAGTTCAAGGGTATACTGCGGTGCCAGAAAATCTGCAGTACTGCACACAGATTCCAGAGGGAGCAAAAAATGCCAAGGTCCTGAAAATTTGATAATTAAAAAAAAAAAAAAAAAAGGATAAACCTCTCTAATTGGGAAATGATATGCCAAGAGAAGGCACATCCTCAGAAAAGGGCTGAAAGACTCTCAGAATCTCTAGCCAGGTTGATTAGTGAAAGTCTTTCCCAGTCCATAAAGACTGGGAGAGGTGGCTGTTTTTTCAAATGCACAAATCACAGTAAAAAATAACAAGGCACATAAAGAAACAGGTAAATATGAACAAATTAAAGGAACAAAATAAATTGCCAGAAACCAACACTAAAGAAACAAAGATCTATGAATTACCCTACAAATAATTCAAAATAACCATCTTAAGAAGCTCAGTGTCCTATAAGAGAACATAGACAACTAAATAAAATCAGGAAAACAATGCATGAACAGAATAAAAATGCCAACAAAGAGACAGAAACAAATTCTGGAGCTGAAGAATATAATAACTGAATTTAAAAAAAAATCCACTAGAATGGATCAGCAGCAGACTTGACCAATCAGAAGAAAGAATCAGCAAACTTGAAGACAAATCATTTGAAATTATTAAGTTAGAGGAATAAAATGAACAAAGAAAAGTGAAGAAAGCTAAAGGAATTATGGGATACCATTAAGTAAATCAATATGCGCATTATGAGAGTCTTAGAAGAAGAAAAGAGCAAGAATGGGATAGAGAGCTTATATGAGGAAATAATGACTAGAAACTTCCCAATTGTGAGGGAAGAAATGTACATCTAAATTCAAAAAGCTCAAAAGACTCCAAAAAGGATAAGCCCAAAGAGGCCTATACTAAGACATAATCAAACTGTCTAGTCAAAGATAAAGAAAGAATCTTGAAAGCAGCAAGAGAAAAGTACTTATCACATACAAGGGAGCTCCCATAAAATTATCAGCAGATTTCTTAGCAAAACTATCGTAGGCTACAATGTAGTGCGGCAATATGTTCAAAGTGCTGAAAGAAAAAGCTGACAACTAAAAATACTGTATCTGGCAAAATTGTCCTTCAAAATGAAGGAGAAGTAAAGACCTTCCCAGATAAACAAAAGCTGAGGGATTTCATCACTACAAATTGCTAAAGGTAATCCTTCAAGTTGAAATGCTAGAATGCATAAGCAAGAATGCATAAGAAAATAATAAAGCTTTCTTGTAAAGGTAAATATATAGGCAATACAGAATGTAATGAGGGTGCATACATCATTTTTAATTTTGGTACAGAATTTAAAAGATGAAATTCACATAAAAAATAACGATAACTGCAAAACTGTTAATGCAAACAAAAAACAAAAACAAAAATATATAATTTGTGACACTGATAACATAAAGTGGTGAGATATGTAAAGGAATAGTTTTTGTATACATTGAAGTAAGTTGTTACAGTTTAAAATAAGTTGTTATATTTTATGCAATCCTCATAATAACCACAAAGAAAATACCTACATAGAAGATAAATGGAAGAAAATGAGAAAGCAATCAAAGCAAAAACAAAGAAATAAAAAAGAAGACAGCAAGAGAGAGAAAAGGGACAAAATAACTACAAGATACACAGAAAACAACAAAACAGCATAGTAAGAAGAGTTAAGTCTTCCCCTATCAGTAATGATTTTATGTAATGGGTAAATGGTACTTGATTTAGTTAACGTATCCACTCAAAAGATTTTTACACAGCCGCTAGAAAAACTGTAGACTCTACTAAACAGAAAAGTGTTAGATGTTAAGATAAGCAAAATATGAAATATGTGTGTATACACACACATATATGCTATATTTACCCTATAAAAAGTTACACATGAAAGAAAACTGGAGGTAAACACAACAAATAGGTAATAGGATAATTAAATTAGGCAGGGTTTCCCCTTTCTACACTTTTTACAGGGATGGCTTATGTGCTAAAAGCACTCTGGAAGGAAAAATGACTTGTCCAGCCTTGAGGACAGAGCATAGCTTTCAACAGCAGTTTATCAGCCCTTCTTCATCACATCATTGTAGAGCTTGAAGTACACAATCCCACTTGCAGCTGTATCCCTACTACCTCCTGTCCAAGCACAGCCTACTTCTCTCTTATGATATTCTATTCAGATATGAGACAGGTATGCCAGGGCAGCCCCTGGATATAGTAGTGGGTCATGGTAGGCCACACACTTTTCCATTATCTGGCTCATCAGTAAGTCAAAGGCCACAGCTATCTACCAACAACAACTGCATCTTCCCACACGGCTCTGAGAAAACATGTCACCTCACCCCACTCCTTACAAATCAGGTCCACACCAGCAATAACACCTTAGACCTAACTCAAAATCATAACACAGCTCAACTCAGCCTTCCGGACTTAAAGACATCAAAAAAGAAGATTACTATTAACTCGGAAAAAAAAATCACTCTATACCATTTGCAGTTTGGTGTGAAGGGAAAAAATCCCCAAATCAAAAGGTAAAGTGGAAATTCAGACTGACACTTACCTAGGGCCACATTTTGTGGCTAAGATCAAAGTCCACAGACTTTTAACATTCTGCTCCAGCACACTTAACTTCATACTCAAGTCCAGAAATTAAAGGCACAAGATAACAAATCACTGTGAAATATCTTCCTAGTGATTTTACGGAGCCCACAGTGTCTGGGGCACAGTTGAGGCCACTGCTTCACTCATCACCACAGGACCCGTGGGCTGTGCCAATACCTGAACTTTCTTGGATACCATGGGGGATCAAAGCATACGGCTGCTCACTTGGTAGTCCTTGCCACAACCAGATTGAATGCAATGAAGATCTCTTTATTTCAGTCTTCTTGTATTTTAATGAATTACTTTATCAAATCCTATTTAGTTACAGATGAAGCTAAAGACATAATTACAGATTATGTGTAAACCTTGCTTGACTCTCAAATATATGTGATAATATTTCCCATTCTTTGCTCATATTATATCTTCAAAGCTATTCATACCACAAAAAGGAAAAAAAAAACAAGCAAATAAGTAAAGATAAACACAGATACACTAAAACAAAAAGTAAGACATCAGGCCCAGATCTGCAGGCACATTACCTGAATATGAGTGAACCATGAGAAAAGTTAAAAGTTGCAGTATGAAGTAAGACTAGAAAGACAGAATATTTTTCAGACCTGGCAAGTAAAAACATTGAAGGAGCAGATTTCCAATTGACCCATGGCAGTGTGATGCAGGCTTGTACCTTCACCATGGGAATTACATATTTCTTAGGAACCAGCACTCCGCCCCTGGCAGGCACCTGGCAAGGTTCTGAGACACTACTGCTCCAAGAACCAAGAATGGCCAAGGAATGGTTCTTTCCACTGCCACCCTCCCTTACATCCCTACTGCCACAACCACAACTCAAGCCTGACGTGCTGTGATCCTACTTCACTTCCAGAGCTATGATGTACAATGATAAATGAACCTTCTCCTTTTGTTATGATATACTTGGAAACCTACATTCATTACCTATAAAAGTTGATGTCCCAACTCCCTAGCCCTCTGCACACAATTTGACCTCCCATCACCTTCTCTGATTTCCTTAAAGCAGCCTTCTGACCAGACCAATGCACTCTTTGCTCTTTGGACACATCCTGCAAACACTGGTTTCACTAAGGTGTTTGTTCCCCAGACATTTGGTTAACTACTCAGTTGTATACCTGGAGGAAATGAAATTTAGGAGGGTCAAAGAAGTGATATATTTCTCTCTTATTAAAAATAACACATAAAGGACAGTAGCTGGAAATTTAGCTTTTACCTAGTGACCAAAATGATCTCATAGAATGAAAATTCAGCATAAAGAACTCAGGAGGTTAGGTTGGGAAAGGTATTTTGTGCTTTGTTGTGATGTTCTAACTAAATTACATTATTTAGTAATAATTCTCTTCTTCCCTGTTATGGATTTATTTGTCTAAAAATAAAAAAGCAAAATTACCCTATAGGCATAGTCACCAATCCCCACAGGATATAGTAGCCTTTTTCAAAAGTCAAATAATTATAAAAGTTTTATATATATTTCATTAGTAAAAGGAAATTAATCCCTCCCCAAAATATTTGCCAGACCAAAGTACACAGTTTTATAATGAAAATTCAACCATTTACATAAAGAATTCCATATTTGGCTTTTTATCATCAGATTTTAAAAGAGAGGAAACACTTAAGTTTTACGTTTAGTTTGCTGATACCATTTCTTTCCAAGTAGAATCACTCCTTTAACTTGATATGGGCTTAAATCAGGAATTCTGCAGTCAAAATATAAATATTCCTGTCCTTCCAAACCAATGATTCCTAAAAAATGGCTGTGAAATAGTATCATATGTCAATGAGAAAACAAAACAATTTACCTGCTTCCCCCATATAGCAGATATCAAAGATGATAATGTAACACAAACCACCTATGGGTGGTTACATATCCTTTGCTACAGGATGCTTCTCAACAGAGGCACTGCTAGTATTGTGTACAGGACATTTCTTTGTTGTGTAAGACATTAACCATCCTTATCCCTTCCCACACTAAATGACAGTAGTTTACCACCACCTGTCATTAGGACAAGAAATGACATTCTCCTCATATTTCTGAATATTCTCTAGTTGATATTCATTGGGCTATAAGTGATATGATTTAGCACATAGTAAAGAAATCCTTAAAGCTGAAAGACACCACAGATCCATCCTAAAGTGTTTTATAAAACTGAAACTTGCGTGATTAGTTCTGAGTATGATCAAAGTATAGTAGGATAATTACTAGGCCAACAGAAAAATGAGTATCAGAACATTAGGCATGCTTTTCTGGCATGTCCAATAGGATACAAGGCTTTCTACTATTAGCCTGCAGCCCCTCCTCATCCTACCACATGCACTCAATCACAGTAGTTGATAGCACTCTGATTTCTCGACTCCATGTTCAAAGTTTTCAGACTGCAGCCCTAATCATTATTCTTTCATCTGTTTATCTGACAAGCTTTGTTTAGGGATATAATATTTTATTTTGTAGAGACAAAGCCTAAAGACCATGTATTGTTCTTCCAAGTGGCCAAAAGTCCTCACCTGTCTCACTCACAGCTGTGTCCTCAGCCCCTTGCGCAACACCTAACCCAGAACTCAGGCAGTAAATATTTATTAAAGAAAAGCACATTAGAAAGCTGGGACAGGTCCTGGGCTCATCTAAGTCCAAACCCTCCATTATACAAATGAGCAAACCAAGGATACAGAGGAGTTTAAAGTGCTTTGCTCACTGCTTCGTCCTTACTATTTTCTGACTTACCACAACATATTCAGCCCTAATAATATTCTTATCCTTAAAGTTTACAGACCTATGAAATAAATCAATATAATTATATACCAATTAACTTTACAGGTTTATTTCCTTACAGTTAGTTTATTTTAAAAGAGGATATCATTCATGCATCTATGATCAATTGATTTTCAACAAGACCTTCAATGCAGAAAAAATAGTCTCCTTAACAATGCTGGGAAAACTGGATATCCAATTGTAAAAAATCCAAGTTAAACCCTTACCTCACAGATTATATAAAAGTTAACTCAAAATGCATCAAAGTTCTAAACATAAGAGCTAAAAATAAAAACACTTAGAAGAAAACACAGGAGAAAATCTTCATAACCTTGGATTTGGCTGTGGATTCTTAGAGCACTCAAGGTACAATCAGCAAAAGAAAAAATATACAAATTGCACTTCTTCAAAATGAAAAACTTTATGCAACAAAAAGCTGTCAAGAAAATGAAAAGACAACCTACAAAATAAGAGAGAATAAAGTCATATACGTATGAAGAGCATCTAATATCCAAAATACATAAGAAACTCTTACAACTCTATAACAAGAAAGATAAACAGCTAAAGTTTTTAATGAGCAAAGATTCTGAAGAGACACTTCTCCAAAGACATACAAATGGCCAACAAGCACATGAGAAAATGTTCAATATCACCAATCATTAGGGAAATGCAAATCAAAACTACAAAGAGCTACCACTTCCTACCCACCAGGATGGCTATAATCTTTTTTTAAATTGAAAATAACAAGTGTTGGCAAAGATGTGGAGAAATTGAAATCCTCATACATTGCTGATGGGAATGTAAAATGGTGCAGCTGCTGTGAAAAACTGTTGTCAGTTCTTTAAAAAGTTAAACAGAACTGTCATATGAGCCAGCAATTCCACTCCCAAGTATATCCAAAGAACTGAATACAGTAGGATTCAAACAAATACTACATGAATGTTCATAGTAGCACTATTCACAATAGCCAAAAGGCTATTGTGTCCATCAACCAATACATGGATAAACAAAATGTAGTATATACACAGAATGGAATATTTTACAGCCATAAAAAAAAGAAATACTAAATCACGCTACAACTTGGATGAACATCAAAAAACATTGTCAAAAAGTAAGAAGCCAGACACAACCATCACATATTACTTAATTATGTTTATACGAAATATTTACAGTTAGTAAATCCACAGAATCAGAAAGCAGATTTGTGGTGGCCAGGGTTTGGGAAAAAGGAGAGAATGAGGAGTGACAGCTGAGGAATATGGGGTCTCCTTTAGGAGTAATGAAATGCTTTGGAACTAGATAGAAGTGATTGTTACACAACATGATGAATGTGCTAAATGCCATTGAATTGTACATTTTATTTTTTTTAAGATTTTATTTATTTATTCATGAGAGACACAGAGAGAGAGAGAGAGGCAGAGACACAGGCAGAGGGAGAAGCAAGCTCCATGCATGGAGCCCGATGTGGGACTTGATGCCAGGACTCCAAGATCATGCCATGGGCCAAAGGCAGGTGCTAAACCACTGAGCGACCCAGGGATCCCCCTGAATTGTACATTTTAAATGGTTAGTTTTATGTTAGGTGAATTTTATCTCAATTTTTAAAAATATTTATAAATGAATAAATGTAAGTACATGTTTAGAAAAGAAGGGGGAGTATCTATGCCAGTAGTGTTTTAGTAGATATTTAGTTAATAAGATTAACAGGCCAGATTATTAGGTTCAACTCTGTTCTAAACACTTGCAATTCATTATCTCTTTCAATCTCATTTAATATGGCTTTCATCAAGATCAAACCCCTAAACACACCTCTCAGGCCCTGTAAGTCAGGTCCTGATGTTCTTCCAGTTCTCTTACTTCCTTCTCCCTCTTTCCACTCTAAGCATATAAGACTTCTCATGCAGTCACCCAGCAGAGGTCCTGTGCACATGTTTTTCTCCTTATCCTACCCACCCACCATAGTCCTTTTGCCTAGTTTCACAGTTTCACTTCCTTCTCAGCTCAGGCCAAAGTCTCTTTCCCTGACTATTACCCAGAGGATCAGGCCATCCCACTGAACACCATCATAGCACTTTACTTTTGTTGTGATTATAGAGTTAATAATTATACAGTTGTATAGTGATTTAAGATCTATAGTGAACATATTTTTGCCTATCCATTATACAGTTTCTCCATCTTCTAATTTAGTCTCTGTAGTTTAGGTGGGGCACACCCTGTTTCCAGAGATGGGCATCAGACTTATCCTGGCCAACCAAAGTTTTCCATCCCCTGGGCTACAGGGATGGGAGCACAAGACAAATTAGAGTACACAGTCAATCTCAGGACTCTTATGTGGATGTTAGAAGGAAAAGCTCTCCCTAATGGGCTTAATGAGCCAAGAAAATAAAGATTTGGAGTTGCCAATGGCATTTGGCCACCTCATGGTGAGAACCTGCCTGAAAGAAAAGCAGAGCTACAAAATGGAAAGAGATTCCAAGTAAACCAGTACTAGAATCCAGGTACAGCTGAAGGCAGACCTAAATCTGTAATTTTTAGTTACATAAGCCAAAAAACAAACAACAGCAAACAAACAAGAAAACCTACTTTTTTCCTAATCCATTTTGAACTGAATTTTCTGTCACTTGCAACCTAAAGTATCCTGATCAACACAGAATCCCCCACTAGACTTCATGAGGCCAGGTATTTGAATAGTGCCCTAAATAGTGCCAGACATATTATAGGTTCTCAAGGTCTTATCTAGTGAATAGCAGAATAATTCTCACAAGTCACAATGCAGTAGGAATTATCATCTACATTTTGCAGGGGGTAAAACTGAAGGACAGAGAAGTTAGTTCTTTGCCAAAGGTCACTATTTAGTGGTAGAGCTCAGATCTGAATTTCAGAGCTCAGACTTTTCAGTAACCAAGCTATAATAAAATTGGTGGATTAGGGAGGGAGTGGAGGGTCATGACAGAGTGGAAAGAATGGTGGAGAAAGCATTTCCAACATATTGGAGCAGGGGTCAGCAAACTATGACCCCTGGGTCAAATTCAGTCCATGACATATTTTTGCATGACACATAAGCTAAGATGGGTTTTACATTTTTGAAGAACCATAAAATATGCAACAGAGACTGTACCCAGCCCTCAAAGCCTAAAATATTCATTACTTGGCCTTTTATATAAAGAATTTGCTGACCCTTGCATTATAGTAAGCTTAATAAAGCTACTAAGCACAGAAATTTTCGGAGGCCAGCAAAATACTGAGTATATATACATATATATATTTATACTTCTCCCTACCTTTTTTTCTGAGTCTTCAAACTATAATTTCAATGTGTTGGGTTGTTTTTATTTCCTATGCATAGCATTCAACCGTGAAAACATATGATTTAGCTACTAATTGAATGGTGTATTCACAAATGACTTCCCAAGCTACAGAAAATACATTGTTTGGTAGCTCAGCATGTAAGGACATGGGAATAAAATGGTCATGATATATTGTTAAGTACAAAAATCAAGTTGTAAAACACTATATTATAATGGTTTCCTATTATTAAAATTAAGTCTATAATATAGGATTACAAGTATTCTTGGAGGATAAAAAACTCCAAACTCACAATGTTCATCCCTAGGAATTACAAGATGAAGGAAAAAGAAATTTTACTTTCTACTTATATGCATCTTTATGATTCTAATTGTTTTCCAACAAGCACAAATTACTTTTGAAATTTTTAGGACAACAATAAAATGTTTGAGTAAAGGCTTTTCCTATTTTAAATACAAACATTATGTTTCAGTGTACAAAAAAGGATAATAAAGAAGCTATGGGATTCTACTTCTGCCTAGGATGTAAAAGAGAAAAATGTTGCTTCCATCCTAAAAAAAAGAAAAAGCCAGGTAAATTACCGAATCATAACTTTTCTTGAACTTTTCTAGCTGAGACTACCTGTTGATCAAATACCCTGAAATCCAAGGAAAAACCCTTCGCAGAAGAGACCAGAGGTTAAGTTACCTGTGGCAGAGCATGGGAGGAAGTCTCAGCAGGCACTATATAAGCAGGTAAGAAGTCAGCTCAAATGTTTAACAAATTGCTGAAAGCCAAGTGTGAGCTAGCATTAAGGTATAAAAACCACTAGGAGACAGAGACACAAAGCAGAGTTCATTCCTACTCACAGGCTCTTCTCTGTGATCCTATGCCAGGTGCTCCCAAGAAAGACTGGGAATAGGCAGAAGAGCAGAGATAACCTTCCTCATTGGTGCAGTTGTGGAAAGGAGAAGCTGCAGGAAAAGCTACAAAGCCCACAAGCCCTGATTCCCTAATAGAACAAAAGTCTTAAGCCACTAAGTGAAAGGTAGTATATTCTAAAGACCCATTGAAATTGGGGGGGGGGGGGGGAGGCAATTGGTAGAAAGAAAAAACTCTCTACCCCGAAGGAGGAATAAATAAGTACCCTAGGTCAAGGATCCTATACCGATGCCATTAGAACAGTGGTCCACATCCAGGGCTTAATAATGTCAAGAGACATCTCTGGTTATCAGAATTGGAGGGAGGATGCTACTTTACCTGTGGGTAAAGGCCAGAAATGCTGCTAAATATCCTACAATATACAGGACAGCCCCCACAACAAAGAATTATCCAGCCCAAAACGTCAATAGCACTGTGGTTGAGAAATTCTGCTGAGGGAGGAGCAGAAAACTCTCCTGTGTAACACTTGCCAAACATACAAGATAGAATTTGGCTGCCATAGGGAGGAGTGGTGGGATCACTGAGAAAGCTTTACCACAGAGGTCAAGGTACAAAGCCTGCCTAAGACTGAAGTTGAACTAACACATGACAGTAGCCTACCTCTGTGGGAGGGGCAAGAGGATGATGAGAAATCCTCTCTATGGAGCAGGGGCAGAAGGAAGACTAAAAGCTGAGAGTAGAGCAAACTACTGCAAAACACTCTCTGGCAACCCAACCTCCCCAAAGAGCAAGATAATGCTTAGAAGAATGTGAAGCTGCTGCACTGAAGGTAACGGTGTAAATACTAAAATACAACTGCAACTAAATTCTCCACTAGATTGACTCAACTCCCCATACCAACAATTTAGCAGAAAAAAGGCGTGTCCATTTCCAGGCATAAATACTGCTTTATCTCAATTTCTCATTCGCTTTCTTTTTTAAGATTTATTTATTTATTTTGAGAGACAGACAGTGTGAGTGAGGGGAAGGGCAGAGACAGAAGGAGACAAAGAATCTCAAGCAGGCTCCCCGCAGAGCATGGAGCCTGATGCAGGGCTCAATCTCATGACCCGGAGATCATGACCTGAGCAGACATCAGAGTCAGATGTTTAACTGACTAAGCCACCCAGGTACCCCTCAATTTCTCATATTCTATACACGTTGACAACATTCAGTGAAAAATTAGGAGAAACACAAAAAGTCAAGAAAAACTACCTTTCATCAAGAGACAAAGCAATTAACAGAATTATACTCAAAGATAACCCATATGTTAGAACTATCAGACAGGAAACTTAAAGTAACTATGATTCAGTATGTTAAATGCTCTATTGACAAAGTGAACAAATGAGGACTTGTAGGAGAGACCTGGAAAGTATAAAAAAGAAACTAACAGAAATGCAAGAAATAAAAATGACAATGACAAAAGTAAAACTGGCTCTGACAGTGTGGGAGCCAGGCTCTAAGATAGCCCCCAGTGATCCCTGTTTCCTGGTATGGATGCCCTTCTACAGTTCCCACCCGTAATGAACAGGCCTGACCTGTGTACCTATAGGACGCTGTAAAAATGACCATATGTGGCTTTTGAGATTTAGGTCATAAAAGTTATTGCAGCTTTTACCATGTAATCTCAGAGATCACTCGTCTGGGGAAGCCAAATGCCACAACCCAAGGACATTCAAGCATACCTATAGAGAAGTCTTCAGGGGGAGGAACCACAGTTTCCTATCAATTAATTTGGCAGCCATTCAGGATGGAATGATCCATCTTGCAAATGAACCCTCCAGCCTTCCCAAGTCTTAGATGATACCAACCCTGGCCAAGGTCTTAACTGAAATATCAGGAGAAACTCCAAGCAAGAATCACTCAGCCAAAGCACTCCCAAGATAATATAGATTTATGGTTGTTTTAAGCTACTCAGTTTTCGAGTAATTTGTACAATATATAACTAATACAGACAGTCTCATTAGAAGACTCTATTCAATGAAATGAAATATAGTTCAGTAAAAATTACCCAAACTAAAACACAAAGAGAAAATAAGCTGGGGGGGGGGGGGACAGAACAGAGCATCTAAAAGTTGTAGAACAATATGAAATACTCTAATATACACATAATTGGAACCCCAAAAGAAGAATGATGCACAAAAAAAATTGAAGAGAAAAATGACCAAGATATTCCTAAAATGAACATAAAATCACATATCCAAGAAGCTCAGAACACCAAGTAGGAGAGATAACACACACACACACACACACACACACACACACACACAGTCCTAGACACATCATATTCAAACTGCTAAAAACCAAATATGTGAAAAATATTGATATGAGGCAGAGAAAAAAGACACATTACATACAGAAAAATAAAGATAAGAGTAAAACAGACTTCTGGTCAGGAACTTTGCAAGCCAGAACACTATGGAGTGACATATTTAAAGAACTAAAGAAAAAAGCATCAACACAAAATACTATCAAGAAAAAAATCATTTTAGGGCAGCCCGGGTGGCTCAGTGGTTCAGCGGCACCTTCAGCCCAGGGCATGATACTGGAGACCCAGGATTGAGTCCCATGTTGGGCTCTCTGCATGGAGCCTGCTTCTCCCTCTGCCTGTGTCTCTGCCTGTGTCTCTGCCTCTCTCTTTCTCTCTCTCTCTCTCTCTCTCTCTCTGTGTGTGTGTGTGTGTGTCTCTCATGAATTAATAAATAAAATCTTTAAAAAAAAAAGAAAAAAATCATTTTAAAAATTGAGAAAAAATAAAGGCTTTCTCTGATAAAAGCTGAGAGAATTATTTACCAGCAGACTTGGAACCTTAAGGGAAGTCTTTCGAACAAAGGGTACATGATTCCAGGAGAAATCTGCATTTATAGACACAAAAAAAGGAATTATGCTGCAATAGTGAAAATGCAGATAAATACAAGTTTTAATTTAATTGTTCTAAATGTTAGTTGTATGTATAAAGAAAAAGCAGTGGCACTATAGTTGGTGTCTTGGCATGTGCAAAGAAGAATCTATGACACTAGCACAAAAGATGGAAGGAATTGGAGTATACTGTTGAAAGGTCCTTACACAATCCATGAAAGTAAACTATGGCTAATTTTAAAATATCATCAATCCTATGATAATCACCGAAATGTATTTTTGAGAGTTGTAAATAATGGGCCAATGATGGAAATAAACTGGAATAATAAAAAATATTCAATCTAAAAGGCAGCTAAGCAAAGGGTTGGGGAGAAGAATAAAGAACAAGTGGAGGGGATCCCTGGGTGGCACAGTGGTTTGGTGCCTGCCTTTGGCCCAGGGCGCAATCCTGGAGACCCGGGATCGAATCCCACATCGGGCTCCCGGTGCATGGAGCCTGCTTCTCCCTCTGCCTGTGTCTCTGCCTCTCTCTCTCTCTCTCTGTGACTATCATAAATAAATAAAAATTAAAAAAAAAAAAGAACAAGTGGAATACATAGAGGGGAAGGGGAAGAACGTGGCAGGGGAGGAGGACCCTAGGCTCACCTCATCCACAATTACAACTAGATAACAACAAAATCATCCTAAACACCCCAGAAATCAACCTGAAGACTGGTAGAACAAATTCCACAACTAAAGGTAGAGAAGAGGGCAAATCAAAGAAGGTCATAAGTGTGGAAATGGGGTTTAGGGGAGAAATGGATCACAGATGCTGCAGAAGAGGGAGCCTTGGTCTCAGAGAAGAAGGGTGAGAGAGAGACAGACAAGCACATAGCAGAACACACAAGGAGAACATTTCCCCATAGTCACTGGCTTAGAAAGCAAGAGGGGCTGAATTTCATCAGTTCTTCACAGGAGAGGTTTAAAGCCTAAGTTCTAAGGGGCTCCAGGAGAGTCTGGAGGCAATGAGGCTGCTCCTGGAAACAACCTAGGGACCTAAAACATGGAAACAGTGATCTGAAGAGCACCTGGGGCATACAGTGGGGAGATTATTTGCTCTTCTCGGAGCATGCTCCTGAGGGGCAGCATTCACAGAGACACTTCTCTCCAAACAAAGGAGCTGGCCAGTGCCACTTCCCTACCCCACCCCTCAGCATAAACACAAAGCCATCTGCAGGAAGCAAGCAGCATGGACACTGGCTGCCTAACTTGCTTATACCAAAGCCCCACCCCTCTGTACACTGGTGGGACTGCCCTTCTCAGTCACGCATGCCGCAGTCCCAGCACAGTGGGCCCCTTCCCCAGAAGCACAAATCCGTGCCCATACCATATATCCTGACCAGAGAGTTTTGTAGGGCCTTACCACAGTGGAGGTGGTGACAGTTCTCACTTCACAAGCAGACCAGGACACATATTCAGGCCAGAGACCAAACACTGCCCACAACAGGCAAGGAGACCCCGGGCAGATGACTACCTGAGGGATATAGCAGTCAGAATACAATGGCAGGGGACGGCTGCTGTTGGTTGGGGCTGTCCCGCATCCAAGGCAGGAAGATGGTGGCCGCAAAGAAGACGAAAAAGTCGCTGGAGTCGATCAACTCTAGGCTCCAACTGGTTATGAAAAGTGGAAAGTATGTGCTGGGGTACAAGCAGACCCTGAAAATGATCAGACACGGCAAAGCGAAACTGGTCATTTTGGCCAACAACCGCCTGCTTTGAGGAAATCTGAAATAGAATACTATGCCATGTTGGCCAAAACTGGTGTCCATCACTACAGTGGCAATAATACTGAATTGGGCACAGCATGTGGGAAATACAACAGAGTATGCACACTGGCTATCATTGATCCAGGTGATTCTGATATCATTAGAAGCAAGCCAGAACAGACTGGTGAAAAGTAAATCATGCAAAATTTGTCTTTAATAAAACTGGCCAGAGCTTGTTTTAAAAAAAAAAAAAAAAGAAGAAGAAGAAGAAGAATACAATGGCAGGGTGCACACAGCCACACTGTGGACGCTTGCTGAAGTGCCAGGTCCTGGGCACTACATGAACTCTTTGCATAAAAGGCCATTACTTTCAGGAGTGGGAGACATAAATGGCTTTTCAACATACAGAAGCAGGCAGAGAATTAGACAGAATGAGAAGAGAGAGGAATTTATCCCAAATGAAAAAATAAGAGAAGGCCACAGCCAAGAATCTAAGCAAAACAGATATAAATAACATGTCTCATGGAGAATTTAAAGCACTGATCATAAGGATACTCACTGGACTTGAGAAAAAAAAAGACAATAGTGAGACCTTTTTACAGAGATAGAAGAGTTAAGAAATAATATAAGATAAATAATAAAAGTTAAGATAATTCAGAGATGAAGACTGCAATAAATGAGATTAGAAATATGCTTGATGCAATAAATAGCAGACTGGAAGAAGCAGAGGAATGAATTAATGCCCTATAAAACAAAGTAATGGGGAGGAGGGGCAAGATGGCGGAAGAGTAGGGTCCCCAAATCACCTGTCTCCACCAAATTACCTAGAAAACCTTCCAATCATCCTGAAAATCTATGAATTCGGCCTGAGAATTAAAGAGAGAACACCTGGAATGCAACAGTGAGAAGAGTTCGCGCTTCTATCAAGGTAGGAAGACGGGAAAAAAGAAATAAAGACACAAAAGGCCTCCAAGGGGGAGGGGCCCGAGAGGAGCCGGGCTGAGGCCGGGGCGAGTGTCCCCAGGACAGGAGAGCCCCGTCCCGGAGACGCAGGAGCTGCACCGACCTTCCCGGGGGGAAAGGGGCTCGCAGGGAGCTGGAGCAGGACCCAGGAGGGCGGGGATGCCCTCGGGCTCCCTGGGACAGTAACAGACACCTGCGCGCCCAGGAGAGTGCGCCGAGCTCCCTAAGGGCTGCAGCGCGCACGGCGGGACCGGAGCAGCTGGAGGGGCTCGGGGGCGGCTCCGCGGAGGGGGCTGCGTGGCCCCGGGAGCAGCTCGGAGGGGCTCGGGCAGAGGAAGAGGCTCCGTGCGGAGGGGGCTGCGCGGTTCCAGGAGCAGCTCGGGGTGCTCGGGCGGCGGCTCCGCGGAGGGGGCTGCGCGGCCCGGGAGCGCGAATCCACCAGCGCAGGCTCCGGAGCACAGGGCGCCGGGACACAGCCCAGGATCCGGCGTCCACCCGGACAGGCAGAGGCCGGGAGGGCCCAGGACCTCAAGGACGCTCCTGCCCCAGCTGAGCAGATCAGCGGCCCCGCCCCGGAGCCTCCAGGCCCTGCAGACCGAGAGCTCCGGAGTTCCTGCGGGGGCTGAATCCAGGTTTCCAGAGCTGCCCCGCCACTGGGGCTGTTCCTCCTGCGGCCTCACGGGGTAAACAACCCCCACTGAGCCCTGCACCAGGCAGGGGCACAGCAGCTCCCCCAACTGCTAACACCTGAAAATCAGCACAACAGGCCCCTCCCCCAGAAGACCAGCTAGACTGACTGACAACTTCCAGAGGAAGCCAAGGGACTTAAAGTACACAGAATCAGAAGATACTCCCCCGTGGTTCTTTTTTGTTTTTGTTTTTGTTTTTGTTTTTGTTCTGTTTTGTTTTGTTTTGCTTTTTGATTTGTTTCCTTCCCCCACCCCCCTTTTTTTCTCCTTTCTTTTTCTTTCTCTTCTTCCCTTTTTTTTCTTTTTCGTTTTTTTTCTACCTTTTTTTTCTCTTTCTCTTTTCTTTCCTTCTTTCTCTCCTCTCTTTTTCTCCTTTTCCCAATACAACTTGCTTTTGGCCACTCTGCACTGAGGAAAATGACTAGAAGGAAAACCTCACCTCAAAAGAATCAGAAACAGTCCTCTCTCCCACAGAGTTACAAAATCTGGATTACAATTCAATGTCAGAAAGCCAATTCAGAAGCACTATTATACAGCTACTGGTGGCTCTAGAAAAAAGCATAAAGGACTCAAGAGACTTCATGACTGCAGAATTTAGAGCTAATCAGGCAGAAATTAAAAATCAATTGAATGAGATGCAATCCAAACTAGAAGTCCTAACGACGAGGGTTAACGAGGTGGAAGAACGAGTGAGTGACATAGAAGACAAGTTGATAGCAAAGAGGGAAACTGAGGAAAAAAGAGACAAACAATTAAAAGACCATGAAGATAGATTAAGGGAAATAAACTACAGCCTGAGGAAGAAAAACCTACATTTAATTGGTGTTCCCGAGGGTGCCGAAAGGGACAGAGGGCCAGAATATGTATTTGAACAAATTCTAGCTGAAAACTTTCCTAATCTGGGAAGGGAAACAGGCATTCAGATCCAGGAAATAGAAATCCCCCCCTAAAATCAATAAAAACCGTTCAACACCTCGACATTTAATTGTGAAGCTTGCAAATTCCAAAGATAAGGAGAAGATCCTTAAAGCAGCAAGAGACAAGAAATCCCTGACTTTTATGGGGAGGAGTATTAGGGTAACAGCAGACCTCTCCACAGAGACCTGGCAGGCCAGAAAGGGCTGGCAGGATATATTCAGGGTCCTAAATGAGAAGAACATGCAACCAAGAATACTTTATCCAGCAAGGCTCTCATTCAAAATGGAAGGAGAGATAAAGAGCTTCCAAGACAGGCAGCAACTAAAAGAATATGTGACCTCCAAACCAGCTCTGCAAGAAATTTTAAGGGGGACTCTTAAAATTCCCCTTTAAGAAGAAGTTCAGTGGAACAGTCCACAAAAACAAGGACTGAATAGATATCATGATGACACTAAATTCATATCTCTCAATAGTAACTCTGAATGTGAACGGGCTTAATGACCCCATCAAAAGGCGCAGGGTTTCAGACTGGATAAAAAAGCAGGACCCATCTATTTGCTGTCTACAAGAGACTCATTTTAGACAGAAGGACACCTACAGCCTGAAAATAAAAGGTTGGAGAACCATTTATCATTCGAATGGTCCTCAAAAGAAAGCAGGGGTAGCCATCCTTATATCAGATAAACTAAAATTTACCCCAAAGACTGTAGTGAGAGATGAAGAGGGACACTATATCATACTTAAAGGATCTATTCAACAAGAGGACTTAACAATCCTCAATATATATGCCCCAAATGTGGGAGCTGCCAAATATATAAATCAATTATTAACCAAAGTGAAGAAATACTTAGATAATAATACACTTATACTTGGTGACTTCACCCTAGCTCTTTCTATACTCGATAGGTCTTCTAAGCACAACATCTCCAAAGAAACGACAGCTTTAAATGATACACTGGACCAGATGGATTTCACAGATATCTACAGAACTTTACATCCAAACTCAACTGAATACACATTCTTCTCAAATGCACATGGAACTTTCTCCAGAATAGACCACATATTGGGTCACAAATCGGGTCTGAACCGATACCAAAAGATTGGGATTGTCCCCTGCATATTCTCAGACCATAATGCCTTAAAATTAGAACTAAATCACAACAAGAAGTTTGGAAGGACCTCAAACACGTGGAGGTTAAGGACCATCCTGCTAAAAGATGAAAGGGTCAACCAGGAAATTAAGGAAGAATTAAAAAGATTCATGGAAACTAATGAGAATGAAGATACAACCGTTCAAAATCTTTGGGATGCAGCAAAAGCAGTCCTAAGGGGGAAATACATCGCAATACAAGCATCCATTCAAAAACTGGAAAGAAGGGGATCCCTGGGTGGCGCAGCGGTTTGGCGCCTGCCTTTGGCCCAGGGCACGATCCTGGAGACCCGGGATCGAGTCCCGCGTCAGGCTCCCGGCATGGAGCCTGCTTCTTCCTCTGCCTGTGTCTCTGCCTCTCTCTCTCTCTCTCTCTGTGACTATCATAAATAAATAAAAAATTAAAACAAAAAAACAAAAAAAACAAAAACAAAAACTGGAAAGAACTCAAATACAAAAGCTAACCTTACACATTAAGGAGCTAGAGAAAAAACAGCAAATAGATCCTACACCCAAGAGAAGAAGGGAGTTAATAAAGATTTGAGCAGAACTCAACGAAATCGAGACCAGAAGAACTGTGGAACAGATCAACAGAACCAGGAGTTGGTTCTTTGAAAGAATTAATAAGATAGATAAACCATTAGCCAGCCTTATTAGAAAGAAGAGAGAGAAGACTCAAATTAATGAAATCATGAATGAGAAAGGAGAGATCACTACCAACACCAAGGAAATACAAACGATTTTAAAAACATATTATGAACAGCTATACGCCAATAAATTAGGCAATCTAGAAGAAATGGACGCATTCCTGGAAAGCCACAAACTACCAAAACTGGAACAGGAAGAAATAGAAAACCTTAACAGGCCAATAACCAGGGAGGTAATTGAAGCAGTCATCAAAAACCTCCCAAGACACAAGAGTCCAGGGCCAGATGGCTTCCCAGGGGAATTTTATCAAACGTTTAAAGAAGAAACCATACCTATTCTCCTAAAGCTGTTTGGAAAGATAGAAAGAGATGGAGTACTTCCAAATTCGTTCTATGAGGCCAGCATCACCTTAATTCCAAAACCAGACAAAGACCCCATCAAAAAGGAGAATTACAGACCAATATCCCTGATGAACATGGATGCAAAAATTCTCAACAAGATACTAGCCAATAGGATCCAACAGTACATTAAGAAAATTATTCACCATGACCAAGTAGGATTTATCCCTGGGACACAAGGCTGGTTCAACACCCGTAAAACAATCAATGTGATTCATCATATCAGCAAGAGAAAAACCAAGAACCATATGATCCTCTCATTAGATGCAGAGAAAGCATTTGACAAAATACAGCATCCATTCCTGATCAAAACTCTTTAGAGTGTAGGGATAGAGGGAACATTCCTCGACATCTTAAAAGCCATCTATGAAAAGCCCACAGCAAATATCATTCTCAATGGGGAAGCACTAGGAGCCTTTCCCCTAAAATCAGGAACAAGACAGGGATGTCCACTCTCACCACTGCTATTCAACATAGTACTGGAAGTCCTAGCCTCAGCAATCAGACAACAAAAAGACATTAAAGGCATTCAAATTGGCAAAGAAGAAGTCAAACTCTCCCTCTTCGCCGATGACATGATACTCTACATAGAAAACCCAAAAGTCTCCACCCCAAGATTGCTAGAACTCATACAGCAATTCGGTAGCGTGGCAGGATACAAAATCAATGCCCAGAAATCAGTGGCATTTTTATACACTAACAATGAGACTGAAGAAAGAGAAATTAAGGAGTCAATCCCATTTACAATTGCACCCAAAAGCATAAGATACCTAGGAATAAACCTAACCAAAGATGTAAAGGATCTATACCCTCAAAACTATAGAACACTTCTGAAAGAAATTGAGGAAGACACAAAGAGATGGAAAAATATTCCATGCTCATGGATTGGCAGAATTAATATTGTGAAAATGTCAATGTTACCCAGGGCAATATACACGTTTAATGCAATCCCTATCAAAATACCATGGACTTTCTTCAGACAGTTAGAACAAATTATTTTAAGATTTGTGTGGAATCAGAAAAGACCCCGAATAGCCAGGGGAATTTTGAAAAAGAAAACCATATCTGGGGGCATCACAATGCCAGATTTCAGGTTGTACTACAAAGCTGTGGTCATCAAGACAGTGTGGTACTGGCACAAAAACAGACACATAGATCAGTGGAACAGAATAGAGAACCCAGAAGTGGACCCTGAACTTTATGGTCAACTAATATTCGATAAAGGAGGAAAGACTATCCATTGGAAGAAAGACAGTCTCTTCAATAAATGGTGCTGGGAAAATTGGACATCCACATGCAGAAGAATGAAACTAGACCACTCTCTTTCACCATACACAAAGATAAACTCAAAATGGATGAAAGATCTAAATGTGAGACAAGATTCCATCAAAATCCTAGAGAAGAACACAGGCAACACCCTTTTTGAACTCGGCCACAGTAACTTCTTGCAAGATACATCCACGAAGGCAAAAGAAACAAAAGCAAAAATGAACTATTGGGACTTCATCAAGATAAGAAGCTTTTGCACAGCAAAGGATACAGTCAACAAAACTCAAAGACAACCTACAGAATGGGAGAAGATATTTGCAAATGACATATCAGATAAAGGGCTAGTTTCCAAGATCTATAAAGAACTTATTAAACTCAACACCAAAGAAACAAACAATCCAATCATGAAATGGGCAAAAGACATGAAGAGAAATCTCACAGAGGAAGACATAGACATGGCCAACATGCATATGAGAAAATGCTCTGCATCACTTGCCATCAGGGAAATACAAATCAAAACCACAATGAGATACCACCTCACACCGGTGAGAATGGGGCAAATTAACAAGGCAGGAAACAACAAATGTTGGAGGGGATGCGGAGAAAAGGGAACCCTCTTACACTGTTGGTGGGAATGTGAACTGGTGCAGCCACTCTGGAAAACTGTGTGGAGGTTCCTCAAAGAATTAAAAATAGACCTGCCCTACGACCCAGCAATTGCACTATTGGGGATTTACCCCAAAGATACAGATGCAGTGAAACGCCGGGACACCTGCACCCCTATGTTTATAGCAGCAATGGCCACGATAGCCAAACTGTGGAAGGAGCCTCGGTGTCCAACGAAAGATGAATGGATAAAGAAGATGTGGTTTATGTATACAATGGAATATTACTCAGCTATTAGAAATGACAAATACCCACCATTTGCTTCAACGTGGATGGAACTGGAGGGTATTATGCTGAGTGAAGTAAGTCAGTCGGAGAAGGACAAACATTATATGTTCTCATTCATTTGGGGAATATAAATAATAGTGAAAGGGAATATAAGGGAAGGGAGAAGAAATGTGTGGGAAATATCAGAAAGGGAGACAGAACGTAAAGACTGCTAACTCTGGGAAACGAACTAGGGGTGGTAGAAGGGGAGGAGGGCGGGGGGTGGGAGTGAATGGGTGACGGGCACTGGGGGTTATTCTGTATGTTAGTAAATTGAACACCAATAAAAAATAAAAAAAATAAAAAAAAAGTAATGGAAAGCAATGAAGTTGAACAAAAGAGAGACAGAATTATGCAAAATGAGAATAGACTAGGAAACTCAGTGACTCCATCAAATGTAGTAACATTTGTATTATAGGAATTCCAGAAGAAGAAGAAGAAGAGAGAGAAAAGGGAGCAGAAATCTTATATGAAGAAATAATAGCTGAAAACTTCCCTAATCTAGGGAAGGAAGCAGATATCCAGATGCAGGAGGGACAGAAAACTCCAATAAAATCAGCAAAAGCAGATCCACACCAAGACATTATAATTAAACTGGCAAAATATAGTGATAAGGAAACAAATCTTAAAAGGAAGAAGACAAAATAAGATAGTTACTTGTAAGGGAAAACCCATATTTTTCAGGGACTCTCCAAGCCAGAAAGGACTAGCATGATATATTCAAAGTGCTGAATGAGAAAATCTGCAACCAAGAATACTCTATCCAACTAGGCTAAGATTCAAAATAGAAGGATAAATAGATTTCACAGATAAACACAAATTAAAGTATTCATGACCATTAAACCAGCCCTGCAAGAAATACTAAGGGGGACTCAGAGAGTGGAAAAGAGAGACCAAAAGTGATAGTATAAAGGTAGGAAACACGAAAGCAGTAAAAATGAATGTTTCTGTAAGAAACCAGTCAAGAAACTCACAAAATAAAAAGATGTAAAACATAACAACATATACCTGAAACATGAAGAGGACAAGAAGAATGGGTTCAAACTTAAACAACCATCAATTTAATATAGACTGCTATATGCAGAAGAGGTTATATAACTGCAGATTGAAAGTGAGCAGATGAAGAAATATTTATCGTGCAAAAGGATGTCAAAAGAAAACCTGAGTAGCATATTTATATCAGAAAACTAGACTTTAAAACAAAGTTTGTAACAAGAGATAAAGAAGGGCACTATATAATAATAAAGGGGACAAGAAGATAAAACACTTGCAAATATTTTTCACCCAACATGGGAGCACCCAAATACATAAATAGTTAATAACAAGCATAAAGGAACGAATATATAATAATAGTAGGGGACTGTAATGTCCCACATACATCAATGGACAGATCATCTAAACAGGAAATCAACAAGGAAACAATGGCTTTGAGTGAAACATTTAGATTTAACAGATATATTCAGAACATTCCATCCTAAAACATCAGAATACACATTCTTTTCAAGTGCACATGGAATATTCTCCAGAATAGATCACATATTGGGCCACAAAACAGGCCTCAACCAATTCAAAAAGACTGAAGCCATACTGTTCTAGAATGCTACTCTTAGCTTTAACTCTGTAATAACAAGATTGCTTTAATCAAGTTCTAATATCAGGAAGTAACAGATTTTTCCAATTTCGCTCAACTCTCCCCAAACTCACTCTCTACCATCCTCAAGGTCTCTTTGTTTTACGTACTCATGAAATTGGGGGAGGGGCGTGATTGATGGGAAAGCTCTCTGGAAAATTGGACTTGTGATCTTGTTTTGTTTTTGCACCTGTGACGTTAGGTTCTAATTTAAGCTGTCAGATTTAGACAAAGAGACCTTGGGAAAAAATAACCCCTGATCCTCCAAGGATAATGAGATTTGTATTCCATCTGGTATTTAAAAATATTTTTTAAAAATTACCATTTTTACACTGTAGCCGAAAAATTTGGACCCTCAAGAAAAGTTTTCTGGCATTTTGATTATGTACTTGGTCATATACTTTAAGAAATGTTTTTTTTGGATTCCAGTCTAGTTTTAGGCTTGTGCTTTCTGATTCTTCGAATTGGGTTTCTGTCCAAAGTGATTTCCAAATGTTTGAACTATTTGGAGCACAAAATGTCCAAGGCATGTTCATCAGCTACTTGTTCTTTTGCCCCATTTGATTAGGGGAGACAATAGAAGATGCTGTTCGCAGAGAAGTAGAAGAGGAAAGTGGAGTCAAAGTTGGCTATGTTCAGTATGTCTCTTGTCAGCCATGGCCAATGCCCTTTTCTGACCACAACACTTTGAAACTAGAAGTCAACCACAAGAAAAACTCTGGAAAGACCACAAATATATGAAGGTTAAATAACATGCTACTAAACAATGAATGGGTCAACCAAGAAATAAAAGAAGTTAAAAAGGACATGGAAACAAATGAAAATGAAAACATGAGGATTCAAAACCTCTGGGATGCAGCAAAAGCAGTTCTAAGAAGTATATAGCAATAAAGGCCTACCTCAAGAAGCAAGAAAAATTTCAATCTAATCTTAGACCTAAAGGAGCTAGAAAAAGAACAACAAACAAAACCAAAATCCAACAGAAGGAAGGAAATAATACAGATCAGAGCAGACATAAATGATAACTATATCATTTATGATAAAATAATCTGTTCTATTAAAAAATCAATAGAACAGATCAATAAAACCAGGAGGTGGTTCTTTAAAAAAAAAAAAAAAAAAAAAAAAAACACAATGAAACCAGCAAACCTCTAGCCAGGCTTATCAAAAAGAAAAAAGAAAGGACCCAAAAGAGACAGGAGAAATAACCAACATCACAGAAATATAAGCAACTATAAGAGATTATTACAAAAAACTATATGTCAACAAATTGAACAACCTAGAAGAAATGGATAAATTCCTAGAAGAATATAAATTACCAAAACTCAAACAAGGAAAAATAGAAAATCTGAACAATCAGCAAAGAAATTGAGTCAGTAATCAAAAAAATCCCAATAAACAAAACTCCGGGGCCAGATGGCTTCAGAGGTAAACTCTAGCCAACATTTAAAGAACAGTTAATACCTATTGTTCTCAAACTATTCAAAAAATAGAAGAAAACTTCCAAATTCGTTCTGTGAAGCCAGCATTAATTACCCTGATACGAAAACCAGATAAAGACACCACTAAAAAAGAGAACTATAAGCCAATATCTCTGAAGAACATAGATGCAAAAACCCTCAACAAAATACCAGCAAACTGAATCCAACAATACATGAAAAAAATCATTCATGGGTTGCCTGGGTGGCTCAGTCGGATGAGCATCCAACTCTTGATCTCAGCTCAGGTCATGAGTTCAGGCCCTGCATTTGGCTCCATGTCTATTAAAAAAAAAAAAAATCCTTCACCATAATCAAGTGGGATTTATTCCTGGGTTGCAACTGTGGCTCAATATTCACAAATCAACCAACGAAATAGGTCACATTAATAAGAGAAAGGACAAGAACCATATGATCATTTCAATAGATGCAGAAAAAGCATTTGACAAAGTATAACATCCATTCATGATAAAAAAACCCTCAACAAAGCAGATTTAGAGGGAACATATCTCAATATAATAAAGGCCACATATCAAAACCCACAGCTAACAACGTCTTAAATGGGGAAAAACTGAGAGCCTTTCATCTATAGTCAAGACAGGGATGTCCACTCTCATCACTTTTATTCAACATAGTACTGAAAGTCCTAGCCATAGCAATCAGACAACAAAAAGAAATAAAAGGCATGCAAATCGGCAAGAAAGAAGTAAAACTTTCACTATTTGCAGATGATACTCTATATAGAAAACCCAAAAACTGTCAAAAAAAACTGTTAAGGGATCCCTGGGTGGCGCAGCGGTTTGGCGCCTGCCTTTGGCCCAGGGCGCGATCCTGGAGACCCGGGATCAAATCCCACATCGGGCTCCCGGTGCATGGAGCCTGCTTCTCCCTCTGCCTATGTCTCTGTGCCCCTCTCTCTCTCTCTCTGTGACTATCATAAAAAAAAAATAAAAAAATAAAAAAATAAAAAAATAAAAAACTGTTAAAACTTGGGACATCTGGGTGGCTCAGCGCTTTAGCACCTGCCTTCAGCCCAGGGCATGATCATGGAATCCCAAGATCAAGTCCCACGTTAGGCTCCCTGCATAGAGCCTGCTTCTCCCTCTGCCTATGTTTCTGCCTCTCTCTCTCTCTCTCTCTCTTTCTATCTCTCATGAATAAATAAATACAGTTTTTAAAAAAAATTTTTTAACTGTTAAGACTGATAAACGAATTCAGTAAAGGCACAGTATAGAAAATCAATGTACAGATATCTGCTGTGTTTCTATATGCCAATAATGAAACAGCAGAAAGAAAAATTAAGGAATCAGTCCCATTTCCAGCTGTACCAAAAATAATAAGATACACAGGAATGAACCTAACCAAAGAGGTGAAAGACCTGTACTCTGAAAACTATAAAACACTGATGAAAAAAATTGAAAACAACACAAAGAAATGGAAAGGCATTCCATGCTCATGGATGAGAAAAACAAACATTGTTAGAATTTCTATACTACCCAAAGCAATCTACACATTTAATGCAATCCCTATCAAAACACCAACAACATTTTTCACAGAACTAGAACAAATAATTCTACAATTTGTATAGAACTATGAGACCCCAAAAATCCAAAGCAATCTTGAAAAAGAAAAGCAAACTTAGAGGCATCCCAATTCCAGACTTCAAGTCATATTACAGAGCTGTCATAATCAAAACAGTATGGTACTGGCACAAAAGTAGACACAGATCAGTGGAACAGAATAGAAAATGAATCCACGATTATATAGCCAGTTAATCTTCAACAAAGCAGGAAAGAATATCCAACTGGAAAAAGACTCTCGTCAATAAATGATGTTGGGAAAACTGGACAGCACATGCAAAAGAATGAAATTGGACCATTATCTTTCACCATACACAAAAATAACTCTCAAAATGGACTAAAGACCTAAATGTAGGACCTGAAACCATAAAAGTCCTTGAAGAAAGCACAGGCAGTGATTTCTCTGACATTGGCCACAGTAACTTTTTTTAGATATGTCATTTGTTTCTAGGGAAACTAAAGCAAAAATAGACTTTGGCGGGGGGAGCCTGGGTGGTTCAGCGGCTGAGCATCTGCCTTCGGCTCAGGGCGTAATCCAGGATCCAGGAATCGAGTCCCACATCGGGCTCTCTGCAAGGAGCCCGCTTCTCCCTCTGTCTATGCCTCTGCCTCTCTCTGTGTCTCTCATGAATAAATAAATTTAAAAATTTTAAAAAGACCTTGGGGGGCAGCCCCAGTGGCCCTGCGGTTTAGCGCCGCTTTCCACCCCCTCTCCCGGGGCGGGGGGGGGGGGGGGGGGGGGGGCGTGATCCTGGAGACGGGGATAGAGTCCCATGTCAGGCTCCCTGCACCGAGCCTGCTTCTCCCTCTGTCTGTGTCTCTGCTTCTCTCTCTCTGTGTCTGTCGTAAATAAAAAAATAATAAATAAATAAAGATAAAAGACCTTGGGGACTACATCACAATAAAAATTTGTGCACAGCAAAGGGAACAATCAGGTTGTTTTTAGCTTTGGGAAAAGATATTTGCAAATGACACATATGATAAAGGGTTAGTATCCAAAAATATAAATCCAAATATAGATCCAAATATGGATCCAAAGTATATAAAGAACTCAGAAAACAGTCAAAAAACAAATAATCCAATTTTAAAAATGGGCAGAAGATATGAATAGACATTTTTCCAAAGAAGACATTAAAATGATCAACAGACACATGAAAAGATGCCAACATCACTGATCATCAGGGAAATACAAATCAAAGCTACAATGAGATACCACCTCACACCAGTCAGAATGACTAAAATTAACAAGTTAGGCAACAACAGGTATTTGTGAGGATGCAGAGAAAGAGGAACCTCTTACAAGGTCGGTGGGAATGCAAACTGGGGCAGCCACTATGGAAGACAGTATGGAGGTTCCTCAAAAACTTAAAAACAGAGCTACTCTATGACCCAGCAGTTGCACTACTAGGTATTTACCCAAAAGATACAAAAATACTAACTTGATGGGATACATGTATCATGATGTTTATAGAAGCATTATTTACAATAGCCAATTATGTAAAAAGCCCAAGTATCCATCAATTGATAAATGGATAGAGAAGATGTATTTTATATATACAATGGAATGCTAGTCGTAAAAAAGAATTAAATCTTGCCATTTACAATGACATGGATGGAGTTAAAGAATATTATGCAAAGCCAAATAAGTCAGAGAAAAACAAATGTCATATGATTTCACTCATATGTTGAATTTAAGAAACAAAGCAAATTAGCAAAGGATAAAAAGACAGAGAGGCAGACCAAGAAAGAGACTCTTAACTATAGAAAACAACTGATAGTTAACCAGAGGGGAGGGAGGAGGAGGATGGGTGAAACAGGTGATGGGAAGTAAGGAAAACACCTGTTGTGATGAGCACCAGATGATGTATGGAAGTACTTAATCACTATATTGTACACCTGAAACTAATACTACACTATACGTTAACTAACTGGAATTTAAAAACTTGTAAAAAAATCAAATGGAACAAATGGAAAACAATAAGGTAGATTTTAATCCACTTGCATCAATAATTACATTAAATTTAATGGACTAAACATGCTAATTAAAAGACAGTCTGTGAGATGTGATAAAAAGGCGAGACTCAACTATATGCCTGGTTTGAATTAATTGAGAAAAAATCCATATTAGAGTGAAGACTTCAACACTTTTCTCTCAATGATAGAATAAGTGGAGGGAAAATTCATTAGGGTGGAAAAGACATGAATAACACTATCAAGCAACTTGACCTAATTGAAAGAGTTCACCCAGCAAAGGAACAGACATTTTTTTCAACTTCACCAAAAGAGACCATTAACACATCTCAATAAATAAAAGGAGATGAAATATTGTAAAGTATGTTTTGGGATCATAATGGAGTTAGACTAGAAATTAATAACAGAAAGATATCTGGAAAACTCCCCAGATTTGTATGTTAAACAACCCACTTTTCATTAATCCATGAGTGAAAGTGGAGGTCATAAGGGAAATTAGGAAATATATGGAATATTAGGAAAAGGCAAAACTGTAGGAACAAAAAAACAGATGCCTGTTTGCTAGAGCATGGGGAAGGCAAGAGAAGACTGGACACAAGGGGAAGAAGAGTATTCTATGCACTAATGGAGACGTTCTCAAGATTGAACATGCTGGTGTCTACTTGGTTATATGCATTTGTCAAAATACATAGAACTGATCACGTTAAAGCTGGTGAATTTTATTACATGTAAGTCATACCTCAGTATACCTGAGTTCACAAATTTTTCTTTAAAAAAAATGCACAGAACAGGGAAATGAAATTCAAGTTTTCAGGTACACTCCTGTACATTCTCAGTGTTGGCTGCCCCACATGCCCTTCACTACACGAGCACCCCACACCTACACCATTCCTACTGAGAGGATTATTCTGAGCCTCAGTGAGCCAAGACCAAAGGTCCAACAAGCTTCCATCCTTTAAGAGAACATAAAGTTAAAAGTGGTGTCAGTGTTTATGAATACTGCACTTTGTAATTACTGACAGTCTGCAAGTCCTCATCAAAATGATTAGTGTCCTCTAAATTTTAAAGGTAAAAGTTCAGATACAAATTCTGCTTATCCACACAGATGATTTAATTTTTACTTCCAGACTGCAGCAGTTGTCCTTGATTTTGTATAAGGAAAATCCATTTAAACTCCCTAATTCTATAAGCCATTCCCATGGCCCCTACCACCTACTTCAATCTCGTCTTAAGTTCCAGAGATCAGATAAAGTTTCTGTACCACAGCTAATGAGCCTTAATGCTCTTTCAGAGTTAGTCAAAGCTTTAGACAGGGTTTTCAAAATAAACTTATTTTTCCAGCATGGTGGATTTTCTTGCTAGGCAAGATTTGATTTCCAAATTGTGCTAAGTTCTAGAAATTCAGGTTTCATTCTTATATGCTCCCACATTTCAGCACACAATTAAGGAACTTTCTGATCCATGCCCCCACCCTCTGGGGCTTGAGTAGTAGACAAATCTACCACAGAGACAGTTACACTCACATTTCTGGGGCTTTGACCCTTGGGGACTTAATAAATCCTACAGTAGGACTTTCTGTAGTTGAACAACTGTGTGCCAAGCAATGTGGTTTTGCTTACCTATTATTTCACAAATTCTGCCCTCTGCTTTAGAACAATTCCCAAAAGTAATGATAATTTTCTTTTCGTAAGTAAAATGTACAAATAGCCTAGATTAATTTTTCTACATTATGAATTTTTCCTTTTATAAATTGGAAAGTAGGATTATAAGAACTGACATGGGTACAGTTAGAAAGAAGTCTATAGGCATTAAGCTAAGGCAAGACCATGAGGCCTGGTAAAGGGTAGACACCTGACAGATGGTATTTTGGAACTTCACCTTTAATGATATTCTTAGATGGAAGGTTCTTTCAGGTTAGATATCACCCAATAAACATAACAATTATTTTAAATACAAAAATTTTACTTCTGTCTGATAGAATATTGGGCAAATCACACAGCAAGAAGGGCTCTAAGTTTTAAACAAAAATCATGATATAAAACTCTATTTACAGTATAACATCACGTATGTTAGAGAAAGGGAAGAAATAGGAGAAATGAAAAGAAATACAAATATACCAAAATGTGAAGACATTTTTGGAATAATGGACCTATACATGATTTTCCTAAACTTTCTTCACTCTTTATTCTTCAAAATATATTTTTAGCACTTTTTTTTGAGATGTTAATATATATTTTTAAAGATTTTTTTATTTTTTATTTTTTTATTGGTGTTCAATTTACCAACATACAGAATAACCCCCAGTGCCCATCACCCATTCACTCCCACCCCCCGCCCTCCTCCCCTTCTACCACCCCTAGTTCGTTTCCCAGAGTTAGCAGTCTTTACGTTCTGTCTCCCTTTCTGATATTTCCCACACATTTCTTCTCCCTTCCCTTATATTCCCTTTCACTATTATTTATATTCCCCAAATGAATGAGAACATATAATGTTTGTCTTTCTCCAACTGACTTACTTCACTCAGCATAATACCCTCCAGTTCCATTCTTAGATTGTTAGAAACCTAATGTAATTTAACAAACACATGACATAACGTTAGGCAGGTTTTGATTTGGGGGGGGGGGTCTATTTACTTGTTTATTTGATAAACATAAGGTGAAATTGATATGCATTAGTTGTGAAATTTGGAAAATCAAATGTGCCTATATCATATAAGGAAATGAGCAAACATGCCCAGGAAAAATCAATCAAAGCACTGGACAAAAATGAAATCTCAATTTTTTTCTTACCTGTTCTTTCCTTCTGATTGATTTCACTGTCCTACTGAACACCTTCCTTGGAGGATTCTAATCAGGATATAGAATGAAACCCAAACTCTTTATTTCTTTAAGAGAACACTTAAATAGTACTATGTGTCATGCATTACTCCAACCATTTTATAAATGTTCATTTCATCTAAATAAGTCTTCAGCTTGGCATTCCAAGCATTCCCCCACTTAGCTTCCACTTCCAGCCTTTTTCCACCTCCCTAATGGCCCTGTGACTCGGCCTCACGATTCTACTCTGGTTGTCTAAAACACACTAACAGGCACCTCTCTGTTCATCTCCTTCTGAGACAAAGTCCCCACCCTATTCCCCAAAATCCCACTTGTCAAAGGCCAAAGCAGGCTCAAATCCTACCTTCATCAAACGTTCCTAAAGCCTCCAGCTCAGATCTGTGCCCCTCTCCATTACTCTGTGGTACTAGAAAAGACCATGTAAACTCTACTAGGTTTATTTCCTGTAAGAGATTATGTTCTTCAGAAATTACTTGTCTTTTCTATATTCCTCTCCCTATATTGCCTGACTCAGTGTTGTTCTGCATAATAGATGCTGCTCAACATGTAAATGCCACATAAATACATTCAATCTATAAAATAAAGACAGACCTTAAAGAGCAATTTTCAATACTATGCACAGCACATATATTGCCCCTCATCATTTATTATCAAAATTAGATACAAAAGGTCACATTATTAAATTCCTTAATTTTTTAAAGCATTTTCTATGTGCCAAGTGTGGTAGCTAAGCATTTCACATGTATTAGAACTTAGAATATTCTCCAAAAATTATCTCATAAAAGACTCACTTTATATTCAAGTCATTACAAAGTTCTATTATGAAAGGCTCTCCAGTTCTTGAAAAATAATACACTGTTTGTGGAAGACACATTCTCCTGAACTAATTCAATCATGGTAGCATAGAAATCTTTTGATAAAATCTATTTTTCAATGGGACCAGGAGACAAAGAAATTTAACATAGACATTTGAATTATTCCTGGGGCATGACTTCACAAGTGCTAGTGCTAGAAAATTTGCAAGTAAACTTTGTAAAGATCACTTTAAAACAAAAAAAGTAGCATAGCCAGTTGTTATGTGGAGGAACCACAAGCATACTACTGCAGAAAGAAAAAAAAACACCTTCAGTCAAAACTTGAGAATTAGTAGTTGAGGCTGGAGATAAATTTTTTTTTTTAAGATTTATTTATTTATTTATTTATTTATTTATTTATTTATTTATGATAGACATAGAGAAAGAGAGAGAGGCAGAGACACAGGAGGAGGGAGAAGCAGGCTCCATGCCAGGAGCCCGATGCAGGACTCGATTCCAGGACTCCAGGACTGCGCCCTGGGCCAAAGGCAGGTGCCAAACCGCTGAGCCACTCAGGGATCCCCTGGAGATAAATTTCTAATCTCATGTCATATGTGGGTTTTAAAAAGCTTTGCACAGCAACATCTTAGGAAAGCAACAATGATGTGCTCTGGAAAACTGTTTAGAAAAGCAGCTCAAAAGCATCACTTTACTGAAGACAAAGACACCTGACTCAGAGACACTTGTTAAGAGTTTGAACAGAAGTTTTTTGGGGGCACCTGGCTGGCTCAGCTGGCTAAGCATCTGACTTTAGCTCAGGTCATGATATCAGGGTCCTGGGATCAAGTCCCACATCAAGCCCTATGTTGGGTCACATGGCCCTATCTGGCTCTGCACCCAGCAGGGAGTCTGCTTGTCCCTCTCCCTCTGCCCCTCTCCCTTCTCATGCTCTCTCTCTCTCTCTCTCTCTGTCAAATATAGAAATAAAATCTTTTGGGATCCCTGGGTGGCTCAGAGGTTTAATGCCTGCCTTCGGCCCAGGGTGTGATCCTGGGGTCCTGGGATCAAGTCCCACGTCGGGCTCCCTGCATGGAGCCTGCTTCTCCCTCTGCCTGTGTCTCTACCTCTCTCTGTCTCTCATGAATAAATAAATAAAATCTTAAAAAAAAAAGAAATAAAATCTTTAAAAAAATTTTAAAAATAAATGTTTTATGAAATGAGAAAGTAGAAATATTTTGGTAATGTGTTACATATTCCTATTTCAGATCACATCATATATGTAATTATAATATTTTATGTCTCATGTAAATATTATATATAAAATTGACCCCCAAAAGAATTTTTTAATCCTCTCATTGGAAAAATGGAGGTCTGCCTTCTATGGGGGTGACCTTAGATATGAGCACAGATGGGTCTCTTCACAATCCCCCATTACACTGGGTACTGTGTCTATTGTACAGATGAGGAAGTAGGGCTTAACAGTTAAGAAACACACAAGGAAAAAAAAAAAAAGAAAGAAACACACAAGGGCACACAGCTACTCAGTGCAAAGCCCATTTGACTTAAAGTCTGTGTCCTCAACCACCACTTCCAGGCAGGAAGCTCCCAGAGGTCCTTGCTCATGTCAAGAATCACAAAATCTAAATTGTTTTTCCTCCTCCAGCAGGATCAGCATAAGAAGCATACACTTTCCTTAGAAACAAAACGCACATGAAGAACTTTCTCTGCTGAGCCCACACTACAAAGGCTGAAAGGCTTCTGTGCTCCTGTAAAAGCAAGTCCCTCCTTACAGCACCAAGCACCACAGCAAGGGTGAAAAGAGCCAGTATTGGAAAGCTCCGTAAAGGAGCCCTCTGATCCCTCCTAAGACTCCCAGTTTTATCCAACCAAATGAGAGATTGAGGTGAAAATACTCAAAAGAGATATGGAATTGACAAACTGTCCTCTTCTTATGTTCTGTTTGACACTCATTTGTTAATGAACTAGAGAAATTTTAGAGCTACAAAAATGGAGAATCTAGATTAACTGTATTTGACCTCAATCTCAGAGCAGCAGCTGACCTAAAACACAGTCTTTTTGGTTTGCTCCCAAATTCTCAGCTAGAATGTCATCACAGAAACATGAAATGTGTGACACTGAATAAATAGAAATGTGCAAGCCTCACCACACAAAATATCAAGGAGGTGTATCAGAAGTGATGTTTCTTTTAGTTTTAAGTAAATCCACTTAAACTTTATGGCACTAAGTGTAACATTTTTAAAACACAAATTTATACGATCAGGTTCTTAAACAGGGGCAGTATCTGTCTATAGACACAGGAGCTCCAGAAGGGATGAGTCCTGACTGGACAGGCACCAAACTGCAGGCACAGCCCCAAAGAGACATGCCTGGAACTTTCTCTGCTGTGCAAACAGCGCCTCAAGCAGTTCTTTTCTTTAAGTAAAGTTGTGGGAAAAGCTAAATGCAAATGTTACAAGAAAGGGTTTATTTCAGATGATTTCTTTTCAGCTTTTACTCAATTATACATGAGAACAAGAATATAATCTCTCATTCAATAGGAAAATAAAAGTGTTAGTTGTCCAGAAAACCTATTTCTGCTCAAAATTCTAACACCTCTGAAAGACTACATTATCACAGTAGTTTGATGAGAGCCCATACAAGAGATGTTTTAAAACAATGCTTCACGTAAATCATAATCCTGACCTTCAGTTACAAGATGCCCACACCTTGTAACTCCCTTTCATCTCCCCCTCCCCCCGCCCCAACCACGCCCCTCGGCCCCGTTCTTCCGAGGAGATTGGAAGACCATCTCTTCAAACCCTTAGAGATTTGATTTGGGCGCAATATGGTCAACTCACCTGAATGTGCCCAGCGCCCTCTACTGCCGCTTGAATATTTGAACAACCACTGATGAGTGACAGCTGTTCTTCAGAACTCAGGGAGCCTCTCAGAGAACCTGACTGCTCCAGAATCTTCATCTCTTTCCTAGAAAAAAGAGTGACCCTGTGAGTATTCACGGAAATTCTTAAAACAAAAGTAAACATAACTAATCAGTAGGGAAATGCAAATCAAAACCACAATGATAGGGATCCCTGGGTGGCGCAGCGGTTTGGCGCCTGCCTTTGGCCCAGGGCGTGATCCTGGAGACCCGGGATCGAATCCCACATCGGGCTCCCAGTGCATGGAGCCCACTTCTCCCTCTGCCTGTGTCTCTGTCTCTCTCTCTCTGTGTGACTATCATAAATTAAAAAAACAAACAAACAAACAAAAACAAAACAAAAAAAAAAACACAATGATATACCCTCCTTTACGCCCACTAGGATTAAAAAAAAATAGAAAATAAACCAAGAGTTACTGAGGATGTACAGTGTTGATGGAAGTGTAAAAGGGGAAACCACTGTGGCAGTTTGATGGTTTCTCAAAAAGTCTAAAAGAGAACTAACCACCTTATGATCCAGCAAATATAATTCTGCTAATACCCCTTCCCCTCAAAATGAAAGCAGGTACTCAAAGAGATATTTGTCATGTTCATAGTAGCATTGTTGACAAGAGCGAAAAGACGGAATCAACCCAAAAGTCCATATGTGGATGAAAACAAATATGGCACATACATACAATGGAACTCAATACAATAGAATTCAGCCTTAAAAATGCAGGAAATCAGGGTGCCTGGTGGTGCAGTCAGTTAAGCGTCTGCCTTAGGCACAGGTCATAATCCCAGGGTCCTGGGATTGAGCCCAACATCAGGCTCCCTCCTCAGCAGGGAACCTGCTTCTCCCTCTTCCGTTCCTCCCCACCACCACTCATTCTTTCTGTCTCTGTCTCTCTCTCTCTCTGTCAGATAAATAAATTAAAAATCTTAAAAAAAAAAAAAAAAACGAAGGAAATTCTGTCACATGCTACAGCATGGATGGACCCTGAGGACATGACACCAAGTGAAATAAGCCAGTCACGAGAGACAAATACTGTATGATTCCACTTATATGAAGTACCTAGAATAGTCACATTCATAGAGGCAGGAAGCAGAATGGTGGCTGCCAGGGCTGGAGTGGGGGTAACTGTAGTTTAATGGGTACAGAGTTTCGGTTTTGTATGATGATCTTATGGAGATAGACGGTTATACGACAATGAGAATGAACTTAATATCACTAAACTCTATGCTTAAAAATTAAGACAATAAATTGGATGCTGTGTGTATTTTACCACAATTAAATTTTTTCTTTTTATTTTTTGAAGAGATGAGGCAAAGCCAATGAAGTAAGATTAAAAAGTAGTAGTTCTTCACCCACTCTGTTCATCCCTGGGGGACAGGGTTGAAAGAAGGTACCTCATAATCAGGACTGGGGGCTTCATGGGGTGTGACCCGTGCAGTCACTGAGACCTGTGCTCAGAAGTGCCTTCACTGGGTTTAATGCTCTGCTGTCATAGTATCAAAATTCTTAATGAATATCGAGCAAAGGGCCCTACACTTTCATTTGCACTCGGCCTCACAAATTACATAGTCAGTCCTTCTTATAATTCACTACCTATTAAATAAACAAGAAAGAGTACATAGACAAACACACATGAAGTTGCCTAAGAAGCAAAATGTATGCTTTCAAAAAATTTGTGAATTTTTGCCAGTGAGTCAAATAATTTTTACATCATTTCACGTTCATGGTTTTGATCTTTAAGCTGTTGATGCCTTCAGCCAAAGACTGTGTAGGAACACACCTACAGTGAAATGAGTTGGTTTTGTTACTCACTGCACTGAGGGAGAATGCACATCAGAGGGACCTCTGGGGGGGTCAGTAAGAAAGTGTCAGAGAGAACATATAGCAGGATCTGAACTTTGACTGGGTGACTTGGAAGAGGATCTGAGGATCTCAGTTCACTGGATTAGATGATGTAGAAAGCAAAGACAATTTGAAGATTGTCTCAATAAGCATAAATGTTTGAAGGACAGACTAGACTGAAGATAAAACTATAATGGGCAAAGAGGTAACAGTCATTCATTTTAGCCAAGAGAAGGCTGCTCAGTATTGTGGGTTGCACAGTGATCTCATTTTTGTGCATGCTTAGACAAAGTCAAAATGTGGTCTTGCTTTGTGTCATTCTGTCACGGTCTAAGAGTGACTTCGTCTGAGGTGAGTATTCTTGAGACTGCTTATGTCCAACAGGAGAATGCCATGGCCTGCCTAGCTGTGAATGCTGGACCAGCTCCAGATGTTAGGGGCTGAGCTTTTGCTGTTTTGTTTTTGTTTTTTCTCTTTCTTAAAGCTATGCATCTTGTATTTTCTTTTAGCTACAAGTTGGGGAACAGAAACTTTCTTCCTACTGTCACTGCAAAACAAAGCAAAGATATGCTGAAATGCAGATTATTACACTTAACCAAAAGAAGCTTCACGGCAAAAATAATGAGTCAACTAATCAGGCAGATTCAAAATCTTTCCTGCTTCTGAGTCGGCAAACGTGAAAACACCACTGCAGGTCATCATTACACATGGAAACCGAACCCGAATTTTTTTAAAGGAGAAGGAGAATCTGTTGTCAAATAGATAATTCGGAAGATCAGTAATATATTAGCTAAAAAAAAAATCTACCTTAAAATTGGGCCAGAAAATGGTGACCTGATTTTGGAGGATCCTAAGGATACAGATGCAGAAGTTCCTCGTTGGAACAAGGAACTCAGTATTGGGAGCTGATCACCACCCCCAATGGGCAAGCATTTGAAAAATATTTTTACATATAACACATTCCTTGAAGTAGAAGTTTATAAAGTTACTGAAAATATACAAAACAGGGTCTGTTTCTTAGCCAGTTCATCAAGAAGTTTGTATTAGTTTGTATACTGTACGGTGTCTTAGCAACAGATTAAAAACTGACGATTTTTAAGTTTGATACATGTGATAAGCTAAAATGACTTAAATGGCAGAAAGTAGGTATTTTAAACACCATCATGAGAATACAGTAAAAAGAGTTACCAGAAAAAGTTACCCTACTAAGATAAGAAGGAAAAGTGAAAGTTGACTTGTCCTAGAGGTTCCTGTGATTATGCACCAGTAGTATCCCCCCAACCCTCCTGAACACAGGCTGCATTCCTCATTCAAATAACCAGTGAGGAAAGCACCATGTGATCCAAGATCATTTAATTTTCATTTCATGCTTTTGATCCATCTTCTGAAAGTTTTCGGTTACATAACTCTATATATGTACTAAAAACCATTTACTACATACTTCAAGAGTGAAATGTATGTTACATAAATTCTATCTCAATAAAGCTATTGTATTTGTTTCTTGTTGCTTTTGTAACAAATTATTACAAGCTTAGTGGCTTAAACAATACAAATGTATTATATTACGTTTCCAGGGATCAGAAATCTCCATACACTAACATAGAATTATTAGCAAGGCAGCATTCCTTCTGGAGGCTCTAGAAGCCAAACTGCTCCTTGCCTTTTCTAGCTCCTAGTGCTCCCCCATCACCACTTTCCTTGGCTTCATGATCCTTTCCTATTTCATAGCCTGCAAGCTCACCACTCAACCCCTGCTCATCACACCTCCTTCTTTGGCTCTCCTGACTCTGTTTCCCTGATAATGACCCTTGTGATTACATTGAGCCAATCTGGATAATCTTTCATATTCTCAACTTAATCACATATGATCTGTTGCCATGTAAGGTAACATATTCTCAGGTTCCAGGGATTAGGACATAGACATCTTTGGGGAAGTCATTGTTTTGCCTATCACACTTACTTTAAAAAAACAAAAACAAAAACTTTTAGAGCAAATAGAATACATAATGTATGTAGAATTCTGTAAAATGACTGTTCAAAATTGTGCTTACAGAACAGAGGACTTCTATCTATTAAAGCTGCCTCAAATCAGATGATTAGGTTATGTTTGACTCTTTGTACCCTGCAGATATTTTTCCACCATATTCTGAATTCCTCTATCTGTTGAAAAGTTTGTTGTCAATTTGTCATTCTTTTATAGGTAGTCTGTCTTTGTCTGACTACTTTTAATACTTTTCTTATGTCCCTTGGTGTTTCATAGTTTCCCTGTGATGTATAAATAGGAAAGATACATCACATCTACACCTGGGATGTAGATATAGATAGCCTTTTTCTTTCTCCTGCTTAGGACACTTGGTTCTTCCAGAATATGAGGATTCCTGTCTTCAACTCAAATGAGGTCTCAATCATTATATCTTCATAAATTGTTCTTCCCTATTCTGTCTAAATCTTTCAGACCTCTAATGAGACATGTTAGACATCTTCTCTGTATCCTCCATATTTCTTAACTACTTTTCCACATTCTCTCTTTATCTCCTGAATTCCATGCTAAATAGTATCTTCACATCTGGCCTCTAGTTTACTATGCTCATAAAACCTTGTCTCTCACATGTTTGGAGATTTTTAGTTGGGAGCAGATGTTCACTGAAATCTGTCTGTGGGAATTCTTTGAGCCTTCGGTTTAAGGTACATGATTCTGGAGATGATATGTGTTTTGCTTCTGGCAGGTACTGCAGGTACTACTAACCAAGGGACCAATCTGAATTCTTGGATTGGAGTTTTTGAGACCACACAAGTAATATGAATGTGGGTTCCAAAACTCTTAGGGAGCCTGTTTGTGGTTATAAATTCTCAGAGAAATTCTTTCTCCCATCCAAGAACCAAGGCCAAACAGACAGCCCCCGTGTATAGATTAGCTATTTTTTCCTAACACTCCTTTCACCAACAATGTCACCCTCTAGATACTAGCTTCATTTGTGGGTCTCCAATTTGATCTCCCATCCTGCACAAACTAAGGATTTCTGTTAGAACTAAAGCAAGATTGGCAAGTATCTTAGAGCAGTTGTGACTTTCACACATCTCTTGGGATGTGTGCTTCCTAATTTGGCCTCTCAGCATTTCCATCACTTTCTTGCCAGCCCAGCTATGCATTATAAACTATACATTTACTCAGTATTGTTAAGTATTTTGAAGTGGAAAGGGTTTTCAGGATACGTACTTTGCCATATTGCCAGAAACTAAACTCTAGACTGTTTCTTTAAAATCTAATATTCTGGGGCGTCTGGGTGGCTCAGTTGGTTAAGCATCTGCCTTTGGCTCAGGTCATGACTCCAGGATCCTAGGACTGAGTCCCACATCAGGCTCCCTGCTCAGCGAGGAGTCTGCTTCCATCCTGTCTCTGACTCTCCCCCACCTGTTTCTCATGAATAAACAAAAACTAATATTCTTAGCTATTATGTGCATTTTATATTTCATGAGAAAAGAGAAATACTGGGACTCCTGGGTGGCTCAGTTGGTTAAGTATCTGCCCTCAGCTCAGGTCATGATCCTAGGGTCCTGGAATCAAGCCTCAAGGAGGTCTCCCTCCTCAGCGGGGAGTCTGCTTCTCTCTCCCTCAGTTCTTCCCCCACTTGTGGTCTCTCTCTCTCTCTCAAATGAATAAAAATTTTTAAAAAGAGAGAGAAATACTGACCATATCCATTTCAGTAATATTTTATTCAATGTGAATATGATCTCTACTATGCATATAAATTGATAACATACAATTGCTAATTGATTACATCATGGTTCTTGTTCATGCATATAGCAATACTGGTTCTTAGAGTTACCACTGCTATGGCCTTACTCTTCTGTTTCCCAGTTTTGCCCACTTGAAAAAATACATATAGATAGATAGATAGATAGATAGATGATAGATTTTTATATATATTATTGTGTTATATAATAATATTTACATATATAAATATATTTGTGTCATATATTTACAAATATAAATAATACCTACACCAATATGAATTCAATAAACTTAGCCTTAAAAACAAACATATAGGAATGCCTGGGTGGCTCAGCGGTTAAGTGCCTGCCTTCAGCCCAGGGCATGATCCTAGAGTCCCACGATCGAGTCCCACATCGGGCTCCCTGCATGGAGCCTGCTTCTCTTTCTGCCTGTGTCTCTGCCTCTTTCTCTCTCTCTCTCTCTCTCTCTTTCTTTCTCTCTCATGAATAAATAAATAAAATCTTAATATATATATATATTTCTGAAATGCATCAAAACATAAAGAATGTTTCTGTATTTTATTTAATCTACCTATTTACTCTGATGCTTCAGAAATCAAGGCCCAAACTGGTTACAGACTCATTCAAAGACATAAAGTGTTAGCTGTGTGTGGGATGGAAACCAGTCTTCTGACTCCTTCCCTTAAACACCTTGTATAGGAACTGCTTCCTCTTCCTTCCTCTTCCTACTAAAACATGATAGCTCTCTCATTCAAAAAAAAAAAAAAATCCTTCTGGTGGGACTTATTTATAGGACTAATTGACACAGTTTATTTGCTAAAAATCTGTATATTCAAGGCAGTCAACTTGCTGGAGAAAATAGAGAAGAGTTTGCATCTACTCCCTCTCTCATGAATACTGCTAATGCCAAAGTCCTAGCCTGCTGAGTCTGAACTCAGACTACAGGGCTCCTGCTTTCCATCTGGGGAGCCCTGGGGTACCTAGCAAAACCACCAACTCCTTCCAGTAGGTCATTACCAACAGGTGTGCCAGGCTGCCCTACAGCCTGGCTCTCCAGAGTTCAGCTGACTAGGAGCCTGTGCCATATGGTACATGGCCCATCAATCAGCTCATCCCTTATGGGCAGTTTGAAATGAAGATCCTCAAAGTGGGGTGGTCAAGGGTAGGTGGAACCATAGACATACCCCAGTGGTAGAGTCATTGCAATGGTGGGCTTTAGAAAGGCAGGATCTCAGCCAAGGACCTGCTATGAAAGAGTCCTCCCCAGAACTCTTCTAAAAGCTACATAAATAAATAAATAAATAAATAAATAAATAAATAAATAAATAAATAAATAAATAAATAAATGCTACCAGAGCTGTTGTCTGACTATCAGAAGCTTGGTGTCACCTGAACAATGTCCCATTTCTGCAACAGTGATATAGCTCCAGGGGTAGCTCCCAGTATCCCTTGCTTCCCTGATCAGAGCGTCACAATAAATCCCCACTGACAGATGTAATCTGGGTACTTCAACCCAAAAGGGCCTCGCATCTACTTTGTTCAGAAATTAGATGGAATTATTGGCTGAAGAAAATTATAACGTATCTAAACTGCCTATTTTTAAACTATATGATTTATATAAATTAGACCTGCAGCAATGGCTAAGCCTAGGGACCAATAACACTGGTAAATGTCAACTATGCTGCCCATAAATATAACCAGAATAAAAATGTTCATATCTCTGAAGAACTGCTTATAGCTACCAAACAAAAAAATCATTTCTGTTCAATAAAATATATTTACTGTTACAGAGATATGGTGCCTTGTTCCTTTTCTGGAAAGGCTTTGTTTTCATTAACTTATTTTTAAAAGTTAAAAAAAAGTAGAAAGTATAATAAACATCCCCATGTTTCTACTGAGAACTAATAACAATCAATCTTAACATATGTGCTTCTTGTCAGTTTTTAAATAAGCAAACCATTAAAGTTCTTTTAGCCACCAACCTCACACAACTATTTTCTACTGAGACACGGTTTTTAAATGCCAAAGCCTGAAAACATAATGATTACCCATTTCATCCTTTAGAGAATTATGTTTGAGTAGCTAATGTGCTTTAAAAGCACCTGCTTTAAGCTTCAGTAAGCCAAAGCAAACTTTCAGCCTTTCTTCCAGTGAGTCAGATTAGATCAAATAAAGAGGCTCTTGTTTCTTTGATGAGCTACTGTTTTATAGACATCCCAGGGACTGTCCCTCTGGAGAGAGGAAGGAAAAGGAGACAGAAGATAGTAGCCAGAATAACCACACCAATGGCCTCATGCAGATTAGACTCAGGGTAAAAAATCTATATAAGCATTTTGGCCTCGAAGCCCTTTCTGCCCCTGGAAAAGACACAGGCATGAGGGGAGAGACCTGGCCACACATGAACCCACTGACCACTCCATGGTTACAAACTCCAGAACCCTGTTGTGCAGGGATCCCAAAAGAAAACCAGATGAAACGGTTGGAGGAGCTTTCAGACATACTCAGACAATCCCTCATGTTCTCTTCAAGCTCAGTAACTATGTCCATACATCAAAACTAGACATTTGGCAATGTTTTGTCCCAGGTAGACTAGTTCCAATATTTCTCATAGTGTATTTTGGAAAACTTAACAATAAACATCTGAAAAAGGAAGGGCTCTGAGTGGGGTTGTCAGCAGCCTCAAGCCAGAATGTTGCAGCTTACACTTATTTAATAGTTAACGAACGCACTTCATTCAAAGCTCATTAGTAAGTGGCTGCAGCATACCAGTTCTACCTCTAGAGGACAGCCTAGCACTAGAAGTCAAAATATTTCCATGTCAGCTTCCATGAACTTTCATTTAAAATTGGAGAAAAGGAAATGTTAACAATTTTCACGGTAGGGCAAAATATGGGTAGTTTTAATTTTTTCATATCTCTGTTTTTGAAGTTTTATTAAAAGGAGCAATTTAAAAAGATAAAGACGATAGAGAAATCGGAACCCTTGTATACTATCATTGGGACTGTGACATGCAGCTACTATGGAAAACAGTGTAGTGGTTGATCAAAAAATTAAAAATGGAATTACCATATGACCCAGCAATCCCACTTCTGGATATATATTCAGAAGAAATCAACGTAGGGACTTAAAGATATATTTGTACATCAATGCTCATAGCAGCATTATTCACAATAGCTAACAGGTAGAAGCAACTCAAATGTTCAGCAATGGATGAAGGGATAAAAAAATGTATTCTATCCATACAATGGAATATTATTCAGCCTTTAAAAAGAAAGAAATCCTTTCAGATGCTATAGTATGGATGAATCCTAAGGACATAATGCTAAGTGAAATAAACCAGTCATAAGAACACCAATATTACAGGAGTCCACTTATGTGAGGTATCTAAAGTATCCAAATTCACAGGAAAAGAAACTATAATAGTGGTTGCCAGAGCCTGGGAGGAGGGGAAATGGGGAGGTGTTGTTTAATGGGTATAGTTTCTCTCTGAGAGATGAAAAGTTCTGGAGATCTGTTGCACAACAATGTGAATGTACTTAACACTCCTGAACTGTACAATTAAAATGGTTTTTAAAAAAGAAATTTGGGAGTGCCTGGGTGGCTCAGTTGGTGAAGCATCTTTCTTCAGCTCAGGTCATGATCCTGGGGTCCTGGGATAGATCCAGGGTTGGGCTCCCTGCTCGGTGGGGAGTCTGCTCCACTGCCTGCCCCTCCCCCTACTTGTGCTCTCTCTCACTGGCTCTCTCTCTCAAATAAATATAATAAAATCTTTTTTTAAAAAAAAGGTAAATGTTATGTTACTTTCTTTTACCATAATTAGAGATAAAAACAATATATTTTCTTTTTAAAGGAGTGGTTACTTATGTTTTGTTTGAACTTGACTCTTCTGAAAGGTAAACAACAAAGAACAAAACTCCATAGGAACTAGAATTCAGAAATAAATTAAGGGACTAAACCACTTGTAGATTTTGTAGAATGAGTAGAAAACCATTTTAGCTAGTGTCATTCCAGTTGATGAATGTGATAACCTAGTCTTCGGGCTTCTAACTACATACGTTGGATAAAACACATACATTTATCTCTGCCCCTCCAAAAACCTCAATGGAATCAAACTAAAGGAATCTTTTAATGTGTGTGTGTGTGTGTGTGTGTGTGTGTGTGTGTGTGTGTGTGTACATATATATAGGCCTACAAGATCAAAGACATCGGGAGAAGATATAATGGACATAAGATCTAATTTGGGGGGAGGTGGAAAATAATGGAAAAGTGGTACAGTAAATGACTTGACAGGGTAAAGAAAGCTGAGATTTAAGTGTGGGGAAAGGAATGCCAGTGAGAAGCAAGTATCCCAAGAGACCCAGCAAAGGCCAGAATCTGCAGACACCAGATGTGCCAGATGGCACAAGTTAGAAGCAGGAGCCCAGTATTGGAAGTCGGAATGCCCTGAGAGCTAATGAATCTCCTCCCCTCCTCACTCCTAGATCATACAAGACACATTAGAAGTGGAGACACTCTGCTATGGAAAACAAGGAGTTAAGATAAATTATATATACTTTAGAAACACCCCTCCTTGGGGCCCCTGAGTGGCTCACTTGGTTGAGCATCTGCCTTTGGCTCAGGTCATGATCCCAGGGTCCTGGATGGGGCCCCGTGTCAGGCTCCCTGCTCCCCGGGGAGCCTGCTTCTCCCTCTCCCTCTGCCCCTGCTCCCTGCTCATGTGATATATATATCTCAAATAAATAAATAAAAAATCTTTAAAAAAAAAAAAGAAAGAAAAGAAAAAGAACCACCCCCCCTACACACACACACACACACACACACACCCCTCCAGGCACTTTCAATTGATGAGCAATAACAATGCTAGATGGACACTAGCAGATTCTCTTCTGGACAAACTGAAGAGTCAAAGAAAGGAGACATGCAGACACAAATACCTAGAGATGGTCTTGCTGTTTCCAGTCCCTTAACCTGGCCCCGCTGCCCTGGCAGAGGCCCATGTGGGACTTCCCGAGTGCCACCAGGGACCCCTCTAACTACAGATGGGCAGATTAAGTTGAAGCTCCACAAAAATCCTGAATTTAGTTACTACAGTAGGAAAGTGGGTGAATAGATGTCCGACAATGCAGCCCATCTCCCCTAGTGGGATATTGGGCGGATCCTAAAAATCATTCCTAATGTTTTTGAAGTGGGGATAAAAGATAGAATACAAAAGTTTCTATTAGAGTGGCCCCAGACTTCTTTTGCTTGACAGCAGTGTTTTTCAAGTCACCTGAATCTGAAAATCTCTCAGTAGAGTATATAAGTTTAAATGTACTATGGAAAAAAAAATAAAAAATAAAAAAATAAATGTACTATGGAAAGAAAGAGAACTTTCTCATTTGCCCCACAGGAGAGTGGGAATCTGACTGCCCCACTGGTCCCCGCCATCACTGCCCCTGCATCTCCCCTCCTCACCAGGGCACTCAGAAATGCTCTTCCCTTAGGCTGATGGTGACATTGGGTCTTAGGGGGTGGGGAGATACTCTGGGGAGCAGAGGGCCTGTGAATGTGTCCAGTCTGTTGATTTCACCAAAGTTTACACATGCGTATCAAGCCTTGGCCCAGTTAATACCTGTACTTTCATTTGTTTGTCACTGTTGGAAACCTCAAGGAGAGACAATGACCAGACAAAGCAGAATTCATACCATTCTTGAGTCCACACCCTAATACCATATAAGCCTTCATAGCCCTACTTTCACTGTTAATATGTGCATGTTCCCATGCACAGAAGCATGTGGGATCATGATATAAGCATATATCCTCAAAATGTCCAACAACAGTCACTCTTATTGCCACCACTCAAAGACAATCCAGGTATTCCAATTTCTCCCAATTTTCTGAATGTACACAATTAGCATATATAACTTTTATTTATTAGATAAAGCCACACTATTTCTGTTTGGGAAGAAAAATAAATAATTGGAATGAAGCAATCATTTGAACTGCCCTAATGACAGCCAAGTGACAGCATGATCTGTGAACACATAGATAAGTCAAGTTGAATGACCTGGCTGAACCCACAGCCCGTTGGTGTGAACTTTTGGCATTAGGACCTCAGATCCCTTCTGAACTTTTCTGTGTAGTTAGGTTTAATGAATCCATTCCCTGTACCCCACTTCTAGGGGAGCTTCAATTAAACCACCAAAGACAAGTTCCTGCTCATGAATAGGGTATATGTCTTTCCATTTATTTAAGTTTTATTTCCTGTCATTGAATAAAATTTTTTAAATGTTATCATGAATGTGTTATACATTCTTCTTATATTTATACCTAGATTACTTACATTTTTGGTAACTATAGCAAATTTTCTACTATTTTCTAACCATGTAGTGCCAATATATAGATATAAAAAATTTTTTCTACCTAACTACATTTTCCCCAGCCTTGGAGTTTTATCTACACAATCTATGTTTGAATTTCACCTTATAATAAAGCATTTGCTACCAATTTTGCTAGGTCTGCTCAACTTCTCCTGAAATGTCATGGCATGTTAATTATCACTCAGACACTGCTGCTCTATTTCCCTGGGTGGGGGTAGGGAGATAGTGAATATTTTAGGCTTTGTAATACAGTCATTTGGTCTCTGTTGCAACTACTTGTTGTAGTGAAAACAGGCATAGGTAAACAATGGGCATGCTGTATCCCAGTAAAAGTTCATGTATGGTATGTTCCCTTAAGACAGGGATTGGAATCTTTAGCTCTGCAACACTTCCTACAGAAAAGGAATTCTCCTACTAGAGGACAGCTGTAGAAAGACAAAATGGGAGGCATCTGGGCGGTTCAGTTGGTTAAGTGCCTTCAGCTTAGGTCATGATCCTGGGGTCCTGGATCAAGCCCCATGTAGAACTCCCTGCTCAGCGGGGAGTTTACATCTCCTCTTCACTCTACTCCTTCAACTCCCCCCTCCACTTATGTTCTCTACTGCCCCCTCTCAAATAAATAAGATCTTTAAAAAGAAATTAAAAAACAAAACAGGGATCCCTGGGTGGCGCAGCGGTTTGGCGCCTGCCTTTGGCCCAGGGCGCGATCCTGGAGACCCAGGATCGAATCCCACATCAGGCTCCCAGTGCATGGAGCCTGCTTCTCCCTCTGCCTGTGTCTCTGCCTCTCTCTCTCTCTCTCTCTGTGACTATCATAAATAAAAAAAAAAAAAAAAAAGATTTAAAAACAAAACAAAACAAAACAAAACAAAACCAGAAACCCTCAGAACCTATAATCAGCAAAGGATACCTACCTAACCACAGGAACCCAACCAAAGTTTGGTATATTAGTACCAATTAGTACCAATACCAATCTATTGTCATAATTCTGGGAATTAGTCAATTAGTCAATTTGGCTGCACTCAGCTGGGCTCACACATGAGGCTGCAGTCATATGGCCTGTTAGCTAAAGGCTGTTGGTTGACTATGGCTTCACTTATCTATCTAGCAGTTGGTGCTGGTGGTATTGGCTATTGCTGGCTGACAGCTGGGCCACATATCTCTGGGTGGTCAGACTGAACTGGTTGACAGGATGAAGGATGGCGGGAAGGGTTCGCAACAGCAAGCAAGAGTACACTCTCAATGCACAGGTGCTTTCCATGCCTCTGCCTGCATCACATTTGCTATCAGCCCCACTGACCAATGCAAGTCCGCAAGTCCGCAAGTCCGTGGACAAGCCCAGAGTCAGGCAGTGAGAGAAGCAAAGTCATACTGCAAAGAGATGTGCAGACAGGATTCATGCAATTTGTAGCCATTTTGTGACCTATTACACTCAGCTCATCTAGCCAAAGATATATGAGAAAACTAATAAATGCCCCTTTCAAACCAGATCAATCCAAAAGGAATCCAGATTGAAATTGAATTCAAGTGTGCACTTTGGCAGCACATATACTAAAATTGTTAATTGAATACAAGATACTTAAGCAAGTGCAGAGGTCTAGGTCTGGGTAGGAACTTAAAAACACCCTCCAGAAGCCCAGGGCCTGGAAATGCCCGAGTCCAGGGACAAGGAGTTCAGTCACTCAGGAGACAGGAGTACAGGGCAGCTACCTGGTTCCAGGGATCACTTCTGGAGGTTTATTAAATCCTAACCTATTTAGAAAGCTGATTTGGCTTGGGACGATTTGCATACAAGAATGATCATCTACAGGTGGTAAAAATATGGCACTAGAGAAACTGAAAAGAGTAAGTTTACCAAAATACCATAATTTTGGATTGGGACTCCTTTGAAACAAGGTGGTTTGTTCTCTGCCTTAGAATGGAGGCAGTCACTGAGTCACAGCAGGTGGCCCTGGTCCAGTGATGGCTAGAATGGCCCTGTCACTACGTGGAAATTACACTGGATCCAAAACCCATGAAGTCGTGTCCTGATCTATGAGTCTGTATTATAACTTTTACTTGATTTTTTTCTTCTTTCAATGCATTTATAGTCTCAAATTCTTGAGACCTAACACATGCCAAGCATCGGACATATAATGGAAAACAAAAACCAAATTGTAAAGCACCTGCTAATAAGGTTTTCCAAGGTCAAGCTACCCTTCTATTTGAGATTTAAATATGTTAAGTATTAAGTTTCTCATTTTACTGCTCTGTTAAAAAAGGATTACTTTTAGATGACACCTTTTTTATTTTTTTTAATTCCCTATGATCTCTTGGCATGGTATCAGTTGTGATAATTTCTCTAATCTTTTAATGTAATATTTTTAAAAATCAACTTCACCCAGCTTAAGTTCATTTTTACAATTTCAGAAACAAGTTGTACCATTTCTACTCAAGATTAGTGTTTAATAGGTCTAACATAAGTAGAATTTTCATGCAGAAGTATTTTCCAACATAAATGTTCAGAAGGATTTGAATTTGGGAAGTGAGCCAAACTGCAAGGGTGGAACAGATGGCAGGGGAAAAGTCTATGAAAAATATGGCAAAAAAAATTACTTTTTGAAACTCTAGAAAAGGCTCCCATGACTCAGTTAAAACAATTATTGAGCTAGTGCCTATTTCTGGAGACAAGAGATGTGCATGCTGCCTCTTTCTGTGGCCATAATGGCTAGTACAGAGATCACACACCATTTCAACAGAAGTAGTCAGACTATAATATAGTCTCCTTACTGGGCTCAAACCTGTTGTGATGAAAGAAGACCACAAACCAGTGTCCTAAAAGGCTGCTTGGTGGGCACAAACTATTTTGACCCATCAGTCAGTTCAACCCAATCAAGAAGATACACTGTTGGAGCACCTGGGTGGCTCAGTGGTTGAGCATCTGCCTTTGGCTCAGGTGGTGAACCCAGGGTCCTGAGATCGAGTGCCACATCGGGCTCCCCCCCAGGAAGCCTGCTTCTCTCTCTGCCTATGTCTCTGCCTCTCTCTCTGTGTCTCTCGTGAATAAATAAAATCTTAAAAAAAAAAAAAAAAAGAGAAGAGACATTGTTTATACTTCTTGACAAAAAGGATAAAGTTGGTTCTCCGTATACCTCATGCCTAACACATGATCAGGGACTGTTTAGTTTTTGTTTCTAAACATCTAAGGACTACAGCCAATCACCCAATGTTGTTGACCTGAGCTAATAGTTACTGTTGATCTGCAAGGTGACACAGTTTACTTACTGAAAGCAGTAGCAATAATTCTTTCCTGACTGAAAACAATTTAAAACTCAGAACTCTTCTTACTGACCAACATATTTACAAAAATAAGGTTTGGACTCAATCCTCTTAACGTGGTCTCTGTGTACAGGAATGGAACATCTGAAAATCCTGTGACTTAAGAAAGGGAAGCAGGTGGCTTTACTTAAATGACAACCCAAAATGTAGTCCTCCCTGGGAGGGCAACACAATACGACTCAACTTTATTTTCCTGCTGCTATTTGCTAGCAATAATTTGAGAAGAGAGATATAGTCAGTCACAGGATACCTTAAGATCTCTACTTCCTGCCAAAGAAGTATAACCAGTTCTACATATTTAAGTTAACTCAGCATATGTGTGGATGAATCACAAAAAAAAAAAAAAAAAAAAAAAAAAGCTACTGCTATAAAGGAAAGATCTGTGTGTACTTCTTAAATCTTAGATACATAAGAATTCAGTAGATTTGTTTTTCTTTAATAAAGCTGCTAATAGCAATAAATTGGGGGTTTTTGGTTCAAAACTCTTACAGACATCTAAAAGTTAAATCTAATTGGGTACCAATTGTATTATGAAATATTAGCTCTTAACTAAGGAAAGCAGTAGGATAACAGGAAAGTCTGTTATCTGGCCTTAACAATAAACAGACAAATACATTTTTTAAAGATTTGTTTATTTATTTATTTATTTATTTATTTATTTATTTATTTATTTGAGAGAGAGAGAGAGCACATAAGCAGGGAGCAGGGGCAGAGGGAGAAAGAATCCCAAGCAGACTCCCCACTGGGTGCAGAGCCTGAAGCAGGTCTCAATCTCATGACCCAAGTTAAAACCAAGGCTTGGACTCTGAACCAACTGAGCCACCCAGATGCCCCAACAAACAAATATATTTTTTAATTTTTTTAATTTAAAAAATTAAAAACCCTACTCAAACTTTCCACACATAATTCCCTGATGCCTGAAAGGGAGTAACACACTAAAATGATATATCTAAAAACTGAGGCCTAAAATATAAACATCCAAAGAAATAGAACAAAAAACTTTTCAATTAGGAATCTTAGAGTTTTCTCTTGGTTCTGACAAAGTAGAATTGGCTTAACAAAATAAAAGATGAAATAGCAACAGAAGTAGGATGTCTGGATAGTAGAAATCAGCAAACTGTACCCATTGGTCAAAGCTGCTCTCCACCACCTGTTTTCATATGGCCTGTAAGATGAAAATGGCTTTTACATTTTTAAATGGTTAAAAAAAACACAGAATAATAATAATACTTTGTGACATGTGAAAATTATACAAACTCCAAAGTTCAATGTCAATTTATGAAGTTTCATTGAAAAACAGGCAGGTCCATTTGTTCACATATTGTCTGTGGCTGCTTCACTCTACAAGGAGAGGCTGCTGTAAAGACTTTCTGACCTGAAAAGCCTAAAATATTTCCCATTTGGCCTTTACAGAGAGTAAGCCAGCCCCTGGTCTAGAGTGCAGGTGCAGCTGGCTTCACACCTGACTTGATCAGAAGTTGTGCTCTCCTCCAACACCAGGCTGGTCACTGACCTGACATCTCTATGCTCCAAATCCACCAACCACAAATACTGCCAACCATAAAGAATGAGCAAACAATGAGAAACTACTCAAAATGAATAAGTATATTTGGAAAAGAAGCATAATTATTAAAGTGAAGATTTAATTATTGAAATAAATTCAGTGGATCGCTTAAATAACAGATTAGACATAGGTAAAATTAGAATTCGTGAACTGGAAGAAAACCTAAAGAATGCATCCAAAATATATTCCAACAGGACAGGGAGACAGAAAATATAACAGAGGTTAAAAGATATGAAAGCTAGAATGAGTTGGTTCAATAGACATATAATCAGAACCCCAGAAGGAAAAACAGATCCAGGAGTCTCAGTCTTGGATATGTATCTTGTAGATATTCTTGTACTTAACACATCAGGAGACATATGCAATGACACAAATGGCAACACTGTTTACAATAGCCCCCAAATGGAAACAGCTTCTTGTTCATCAGAAGGATAACATATATGTAAATAATAGCGAAGTCACACACAAGAAAATTATATAGAAATAAACACAGATGAATCTCAAAAAAAATTTTATAAAGCACAAAAACAAGCAAAACTAAACCATATATTATTTAGATACATATGAATAGTAAAATTTCTCTAAGGTACAGCAAAGGTAGATACAACATAAAGAATATCAGTTAGTTCTGGTAGGAAGACAGGAAATTGGTTTCAAAAGGTGTATAGGGGGTTTTGACAATATTCTAGATCTCAAGATGGACAGTAGCTTCATGAAAGCTCATTTCATTATATCTTCATAAACTAGCATAAATGATCTATTCTTTTGTATATATTATATATATTAAACATTACATTAAAAGTAATGTTTGCAGAATCTCTATAAAACAAATAGTATAGATGGCTGCCAAAGATACTCAGATCCACACTTAACAGGTCAGATGAACCAGAGCTTGAATCTTGTCTTACTGTGTCTTTGAGCAGGTTACTGACCATTCATAGACCTGTTTTCTCATAAAATAATGACAATAATACCCACCTCATGGAGCTTACTGTGAGAATTTATATGGTAAGATTACTAGACTATAAACTCCATGGTGGATAGGACTGTATCTCTCTTACTCATCTATGTATCCCTAGTAGATAACACATGCCTGGAACATAGCAGGTATTTATGCTAATTCCTCTTCCTTCTATAAGAGTACAGAAGAAAGTGTTAGCAGTATATGTGTTTAGTTTTAGAGTGGTTCTGGTTTTTTGTTTTTGTTTGGTTTTTTGATTTTTATTTTTAAAGATGTTATTTTTAAGTAATCCCTATACCGAACATGGAGCTTGAATTTACAATCCCGAGATCAAGAGTCACATGCTCCACCAATTGAGCCAGCCCAGGCACCCCTGTTTGTTTGCTTTTCAGATTAACATTTCATCTTGGCATTGGCTGAATGTTACTAAACATAAGATGTAACTTGACTTCTCTGGGTTTTGGGTTCTTAATCTGTTGTACAACAAAACTGGACTAAGGTATATAACTTCTTGGTGTCTATAGCCTATCATCACACCATACATATTAGTCTTTTCAAAAAGTAAACAAAAAAGTCAGTGTGTTTTTGTTAACCAAAATGCGAACTCAAGTTATATCATGGATATCCCCGAAGAAGGAGAGTAACTACCTGAGCAATACCATGTGTGAGATGGTCAAAACCGTATTCAGCCACAATCCTCTCAGGTGAAGGTGTCATGAATTAGGGCCCTTTTACCTTCCAGCATATTACACTACTTTGGTGCTTCTATCTTTGACCACCACCACCCCCCCATTCTTGGCCTCTTTCTTTCAGCTCCTATTTTTCTGCTTACCCCCTGTGATTATTCCAAAACTTGGCCCTCCTCATGCTTAGCATATGTAAGTTCACCTACTCTGACACCATTAACCATTAACAGTTAACACAGTTCATTTGAGTCCTGCCATCATTAAATCAATAGTTCAAAACAAACCTCAGGACCCCTGTTCTAAAATGTGATGCCCATGCAGCTCTGACTACTACATGCTACAAGCTGGCTCACCTGCCCAGAGAGAACACAGGAAACCCAGACTTCCAGCCCTGCAGGACACACAGGGAGAAGCCTACTCCCTCAGGCTGGAAGCCCAAGAGGTACGTTCAGTTTCTCTGCTCACATCACATGTCTTTACATGTGTCTTTACAATCCTAATGGTCCTTTCCTCACAACCTGAGCCCTCTCTTAATTTGTAAGTGTTAATTCATGGCTTGACCACTGTGGGTCTGGCCTTTACTACCTCAAAGGCACTATAACAGACATCAAATGGAAGAATAAGATCACAGGTATTTACAGCCTTGAGAATACGATAAAGAAGACCCACTGAGAGCAACAGAGCCATTTCAATTCCTCCTGGAAGGTGCCAGCCAACTTACCTGATGGTTTCCAAGGCATTTGTTACCTGCTGTTGCTCAATATCATAGAGTTTCACCTTGAAGCCTCCACTGGCAAACAACATAGCCCAGCTTCGCCCAATGAGTCCACTGAAGGAAAGAAAATTAAAAAAGGCTTCTGGTTAACTTAATGGAACAATTCTTCATTCCTAACCCAGAATGAAAAGTAAATGTGTAATTTGGTATCCTGGATGGCATCCTGAACATTAAGTAAAAACTCAGGAAATTAATAATATATTAATATTAATATTACTTATTAATTGTAATAAATGTGCCACACTAATATATTAATAATAGGGGAAACTGGTGAGGGAGTATATGGGAACTTTCTGTACTATCCTCACAATTTTTCTGTAAATATAAAAAATAAAGCCTATTAAAAAAAAAAGAATGTTTATAACAGCAATTCTACTCCTAGGTTTGTACCCAACAGAAATGAAACATATGTCCAAAAAACCCCACCTTGTACATATACGTTTATATGAGCGTTATTCATGACAGCTAAATGGAAATGATCCATAAGTCCATTAGCTAATGAACAGGTAATAAAATGTGGTATACCATAAAAAGTTATTCAGTCATTAAAAGGAATAAAGTACTAATACACACTACATAGAACCTTAAAAAAATACTCAGCAAAAGAAGTCAGTAAGTAAGGTCTACATATTGCATGATTCCACTTCTAGAAACTGGCAAATCTACAGAGACAGAAAGTGGATTTGTGATTGCCCAGGGCTGGAGAGGAAGGAACAGGAGCGACAGCTGACTGATGTAGGGTTTCTTTGAGGATGATTAGAATATCCTAAAATTGACTGCTGTGACAGTTGTACAACCCTGTGAATCTACTAAAAGAGTGAATTGTGTGCTAGATCAATTACATTTCAATAAATCTGTTATGAAAAAATGACTGTGAAAATGCTTTGAAAATCCTCCTGCCACACAAATGTAAAGCAATAATATTTAGTAAGCTCTTAAATTTGGTTGAATAGAAGGGCAAAGAGGAATTGAACATCACACTTGGGGGAATGCGGGTAGTTACCTTGAAGTGTGATTACAATTATTTCTCCAAAGGTGCTTGGCTGCTATGTGAATGTTCAGCTAGAGGTGAGAGGAAGGAAAACATGTCCTCTCAAGATGCATCTATGGCCCAGATAATCAAGGGATTTCTCCAGAGGAAGTGACACACAGCAAGGTTGTTCATATAGCTAATAGGCAACAACAACCACTTAAATATCTCCATTCTAAATTCTGCACTGTTTCATTACATTCCAGGTGGACCAATCCAAAAGGGTATACCACAGTCTCCCCTTAAGGGACCCACAGGCTACAGATATGTTTGATAATGCTCCACAGGGCAGAACGAGTGGTGGAGCTGTTGAGAACTCACCTGGCCTACTGAGTAATCCAACTGTGGACGCAAAGAACAGCTATCTGTAGTCAGCATCTTTTACTTTTAAAAATGACCACTAAATTGTTCAGACTTAAAAGGGAGGAAATTGTGGACACATACTACAATATGGATCAACCTTGAAGACATGCAAAATAAAATTAACTCAATCACCAAAAGACAAATACTGTATGAGTCCACTTGCGTGAGGTACCGAGAGTAGTCAAATCCATAGACACAGAGACAGAACGGTGGTTACCAGGGGATGGAGGAAGGGAGGATCAGGGACTTGTTATTTAATGGGGACAGAGTTATAGTTTTGCAAGAGAAAAAAGTTCTGGAGATTAGTTGCACAATAAAAATAAACTTAGCCCGGGTGGCTCAGCGGTTTAGTGCTGCCTTCAGCCCAGGGCGTGATCCTGGAGACCCAGAGATTTTTGGCTTTGACTCCAAGTGAGATGAACAAATAACAGAAGGTTTTAGAGGAAAGACATTCTCTGACTTCAGTTCTTAAAGGTTCTGGTTGCTTTAATAAGAATATACTGGGGCAGGGAGACTGGGTGGCTCAGTCAATTCAGCATCTGCCTTTGGCTCAGGTCATCATCCTGGAGTCCTGAGATCAAGCTCTGCATGGGGCTCCCTGCTCAGCAGAGAGTCTGCCTCTCCCTCTCTATCTGCCCCTGCCCTCTACCCCTGCTCATGCTCTCTCTCTCTCAAATAAATAATTTTTTAAAAATCCACACATATATTTTTTAAAAAAAGAATATACTAGGATGTCTGGGTAGCTCGGTCAGTTAAGTGTCTGACTCTTGATTTCAGCTCAGGTCAGGGTTGTGAGATCAAGCCCAGCATCAGGCTCCCCACTCAATGTGGAGTCTGCTTAAGATTATCTCCCTCCCTCCCTCTCTAACCCTTCCCTGCCATCACATGGCACAAGTGTGCTCTTTCTCTCTCTATAAATAAATAAACTTTAAAAAACTAAAAATTAAAAAAAATTTAAAGAATATACTGAAGACAGGCAAAGATGCAAGTAAACAGACTAGCTAGAAGTATGAAGTATGATGGTAGGCTGGAGCAAGATAGAAGCAGAGGTGGAGACAGGAAACAGCCAGCTGAGTTCCAAATATGTGGTATTTTCAAGGCACAAACTGTAAGAACTGCTATGGAACACCATAGTAGGTGGGAGGAAAAGAACTGAAGATAATATCAAGTTTCTTTTGCATAGAAGCAGACAGGACAGGGAGGCCATTACCTCTGGCAGGGAAGACTATATAACTTAAGTAGATGTAGGGAGAGAAGATCGGGCATTCCATACGGGAGGCCTTAAGTATGAAAAAGATGCCCCATCGGTACATCTAAGAAACAACAGGACAGAGATCTCATGGCTCAGGGACAAGGCCTGGGCTGAGGCTATGAATGCTGTATTACTGCATAGCCATGGCATGTAACAGCATGAAACCAGATGAGATCACCAAGGAAGTGAATGGTAATAAAGAAGTCAATGGGTTGAGCCTTGGAACACTCCTCCTCCAGTGAAGGATAGGGACGGGAGAGGGGAGGAAAACCAGGCATGGGGTCAGGGAAGTGAAAGGAAGCTTCAGTGAGAAGACAGTGACCATCTGGGTCAAAACTGAGGACTGATCCCTGGGGTTAGTGAGATGAATTGGGGGGACGGTGTATGACAAGAGCAGTTCTGACAGACTGATTGGAGGAAAGCTGGCCTATGTAGAAGAGAGATGAGCCTCTAGATGGAACTACCAGCTTAGAAAATGAAGGCACAGGGGAAGGAACACATTAAATGACATGACACAGATACAGTCAACAAAATCCAGAATTCAGGAAATTTCACAGAACAAACGACCCATGTTCTTCCACAAATAAACTGCAAGAAAGTTCTAAAAAGAGATGGGGAAACCTATAGACTGAAAAAGCTAAGAAACATATCAACTAAATATAATAAGTGATCCTCACCTGGAAACTGCATCAATCAAACCAAGGGTAAAAAAAAGTTTTTAGAGAACCAGGGAAATGGTGAATACTGATGGGATCTTTAAAGATATTATTTGATAATATTAAGGAATTTTGTTAATTTTGATACACAATGATGGTATTTTTTGCAGTACTCTATATTTTCTCTTCCTATGATTTTCTTAATAACATACTATCCCTAGCTTACTTTAAGAACACAGTATTTAATACTTATACAAAATATGTGTTAATTTACTGCTGATGTTATCAACAAGGCTTCCAGTCAAGAGTAGGCTGTTAGTAATTAAGTTATACATGGATTTCCAGCTGCATGGGGGAGGGGGCTCAGCACCTCTAACCTCTACATTGTTCAAGGGTCAACTGTAGTCCTTGTCTTTTAGGTATTCATGCTGACATATTTGTAGGTGAAATGACAGAAATGTCTGGGATTTGTTTCAAATTAATCCATGGAAGGGAACATAAATGAAACTAGATCAGCCCAATGTTAATAATTATTGAAACTAGGGGTAGAAGGGGTACAAAGTTTTCATTGTACTATTCTCTGAACTTTAATATGATTTGAAACTTTTCGATAATATAAATAATATGGATGGGAAGAAAGGAAGTAGAGACAGAATACAGACAATTTTATTTAGGTCTGAAGAAACATGTGACAGTTACTGGAAGGAGAAATGAGGTCAAGTGGGGATATTTATTAGGCTAGGAGAAATAACCATATGTTTACATGCTATAGAGCATGAAACCCTGCAGACAACACAGCACTTTGGTCTGAGGTTCCTGAACCTATTTCCACTGCTTGGGTGGTCCTGATGCTTGATGTTACTCAAGAAGAAGCAACCCCAATAATCAAGCAGGTGGAAAATCCCTGGAATTGGAGGTATCTACACAGAGGTAGGTAATCACTTGGCATCAGATATTGGGAAGATGGTTGGATTATGCTCCATTTTTCTTTCAATCTTGAGATTTTCCAATGCCACTTGAGATACCAAAAATGAGTTGCATCTGATTCACAAAGTGTCCTGGGTACTCTTCGTGCAATTCAGAGACAAATCAACAACATTCTCTAGGATTCCTCTAAATTGGAAGTTTCTCAAAATGTGATCCAGATATCAGCAGCAACATATTCCCCATTCCAGAGGGGCCGACATTAGGTGGTGGGAGGCACTTTTCCATGAGTACTCACATGTCTTACTGAGTATGCCAAGAACATAAGGCCCTGGCTGTTCTACACGCAGACAATTTGTCGGAGTTATTTTGCAGAAATATATCCCTCAAGGATAAAAAGCAAGCTTGCTTACCTCTTACTATAAAAGCAGTGGTTTCCCCAAGCTCAATATTCCTGCCTGGAACATAATCACTGAACCTGCAGGTATCCACCTGGAACCTCCATACTCCCACATTGGACTCAGACCAAAGGGAACAATGTTAATGGGATCCTCATACTGCCTGTTCTCCTATGACTAAGAAAGTTCTCCGTCTCTCACCCGTGAGTCTCATGTTCTCTGCTAGCATCCAGGAAATAGTAATAAGCTAAATTATTAGCTTGCAAGTACACAGAACATTCAGTAGGACAGGGTTGTCTCAGACGTGTTATTTCATTATAGTAACCATATGCTGCTTTGAGGAGGGGGGTTAGGATAATAGTCAACGGATGGGCTCTAAAATTTTTTTTATTTATTTATGATAGTCACACAGAGAGAGAGAGAGGCAGAGACATAGGCAGAGGGAGAAGCAGGCTCCATGCACCGGGAGCCTGATGTGGGATTCGATCCCGGGTCTCCAGGATCGCGCCCTGGGCCAAAGGCAGGCGCCAAACCACTGCGCCACTCAGGGATCGGATGGGCTCTAATAAGTATTATCCCCACTCCATTCGGCCCCCCATCCTTATTTAGCTAATCTGTAATTCAGGCTCTGGGTACAAAAAGTACTCCACACAGTTACATTGGAGTTGTAACAGTTACATCCCCACCTTCTGTAGGGCTTGGGCCCAAGCAATGAAGGGAAAGCATGGCATGCCTCCTATTGACCTGAAAATCCTGTTAATGCCACAGAAGTGCTTTCCAAGCTTCAAAGCCCTCACACAATGCCCACTTGAGCTAAGCCTTTAATATATACAAGGGGTTATTGAGAGGGTCTACTATCTTGTTACAAGGTATCTTATGTGAAGCCATTTGTTGGGAAAATGGAGTGGAAACAACTAAAACCACCTCTACTCAACTTTGGGAGAGGGAGCAGAATTATACAAAATGTTTCACTCCATATTCTTCTGCAATATCAAAGTCTTTAACAATTAACGTAAAATTTACATATTATGTATATATAAATTTTTTATTAAACTCTTAATGTGCTAGACCTGCACTGTCTAATACGGTTGACTCTACCCACATGCTGCTATTTAAATTAAAGTTAATAAATTTTAAAAAATCAATTTATCAATAGTACTAGACATGTCTCAAGTATTCAAAAGCCACATGTGACAGTAGCCACCAACTTGGACAGCAAGGACATATACTGAACATATTCCCTCTTTGCAGAACATATACTGACATATACTGACATATTCCTGAACATATACTGAACATATACTGAACAGAACATATCCCTGAACATATACTGACATATTCCCTCTTTGCAGAAAGTTCTATTGACAGAGCTGTTCAGAACTATATGAGGGGGAAAAAACCCCAGAGATCACAAGCCAGAGTTTGAAAGAGACAGTCCTGAGCAAAGACTTCTTTCTCTTCCTCAAACATTCCCCCCCCGCCCCCCCCACACACACACTCCAGAGCTGCAAGAAACTACCTCCCCCTCCAAAATGACTCATCTCCCCTATCCATGTGAAAGCTTTCGCCCACATGGTCAGACACCGGAGCCTGTCAGGCAGATCCCCTCGGGGTGAGAGCTCACAGGGCCTCTGAAGCAGCCGCAGCAGTAGACTACACTATCAGCCAAGTCCCCCCACATCCTGTGTCCACCACACAACAAAATGTAACTAAAGTGTCAGGCCAGGAAGGGCTAACAGGCCATCCGTGGTTGAAGGGTTAAAGGCCTCAGTTGGCCTTTCTATAAAAGCCCAAAGTACTGTAGCTGCTTTTACAGAGAAGACTTCCCACGAAGGGGAACAGAGGAGATTCACCTCCTCCCACAACTAGACTTGCCTTTTCAAAATAAGTATAAAGTGCCTCTCAAATGAGCCTGCATTGCAGGGGGAGGCATAAGAAGGGAGAGAAGGGAGTTTTCTGAGGATAGGCTTTCCTGATTCACAAAGGTTACATCATTATTATACCTGCATCGTCCAGGACAGCAGCCATGCAACAGCCACATGGCGCTAACAGGCAATGGAAAAGTGACTAGTGTGATGAGGTGTGCTGCAAGTATAAAAACTATGCTGGATTCTCAAGACTATTTTCCCCCCCAGAAAGAATATAAACTCTTTCACTAGTAAAATTTTACATCAATTACTTGTTGAAATAATAATACTTAGAAATAAGCTAAATAACACATTGAAATTAATTCGATTTTTAAAAAAGATTTTATTTGAGAGAAGAGAGAGAAAGCATGAGCAGGGGTTGGGGGGGCAGGGAGGGTCAGAGGGAGAAAGAGGTGCAGACTCCCCATGCAGCCGTGAACCCGAGCACACAGGGCTCAATGAATCTATTTCCACTGCTTGGGTGGTCCTGAGATCATGACCTGATCCGATGGCAAACGCTTAACTGACTGAGGCATCCAGGCATCCCTAATTTCACCTTTTTAAAAATGTAATTACTACAAAATTTAGTTACATATGTGACTTGCACTGGTGGCTCACATTATGTTTCTAACAGGCAGCAATGACTTAAACAATTATCTGGTATCATAATTCGATCATTTATCTTAGTTATTTCTTTGGTGTCAGGACACTTAGTTCCACCCCAGCTATGCAACTACACCATAATAATACAGAATTCAGTCACACATCTGAGAGAGCTCTAGTCCTTCATCTACAAATGCAGTTGGGGTGGGTGGCATTTACTCTAGAGCAGTAGTTCTCACCTTTCTATCAAAGACATTTTTACAATAATCCAAGCCACCATGGACCTCACGTTTGAATGCTGGTTGCCAAATAAGTCAACTGATCTTAAGTAAATTTGTTTATGACCAAAAAATCAACATGAGACAAATGTCCAAAAAGAAATAATGTTTGTAACATATAAATACACAAAAATTCCTATAAATGCAGAAATAAGTGATAAATACACCAAACACAAGGAGAGGGACTCATATAAAGTATGTGAACAAACTAACTTTCAAACTAATATTCTACTGCCTTAGTCTAATAATAGCAAATAATATATATACAAATGGCAGAGATTAAAAAAACTGATCTTGGGTTAATATGGGCAACACACAGACACTCACTTATAGTACAATATATATTAGCAAAAAAGTAAAAAAATTAACCCTGTAACATTCAGCATTAGTTAAATAAACTATATACACACAAAGCAAACAGAGCAAATTTTTAACAATTATTGAATTAAAAAAGTGGGTCTCTGGGTATTCTTTTTTCCATAATTCCTACATTTCTGTGTATTTGAGAATTTTTGTAAAACTTTGGGGAGAAAAAAATTGGGGGAGAAATGACTTATGTTCCATACAATAGGCATTAAAGACAAAGTTGATTTCTTTTTGGCATAATCGTTTCAAAGTCTGCATTGCCCACAGTTCTCTAGAGGAGGCACCAAGAGCACGATGCCGACTCCTGGGAACCCGCTGGCATCCCTTCTCCCTCACACACACTCAGTCACTAATGACTGCGCATGACATGGACATATGATCCAAAGCAGCCAATCAGCGGGCTTACCAGAACTACTCTACCTGTAGCCTGGCCTGCACAGGCAAGCCAAGCCAATCAGATTTCCTCTCCTGAAAATTGGACCTAAAATTGGAAACTCTAAGTCAGTAATAGACACTGGAGGTGAAAGATTATAATGCTGGGGTTGGCAACAATGTGCAAAAAAAAAGCAGCACAGGAGAGAGGAAAAGTGAGCAAGTAAAGGCAGGGGGAATCTATTACACAGACTAATATAAATAGGTACAAACAAACATCAGATTCCACAGCCACAGAATGAAAGTTCTGTCAGCTTTCTGTTCCTAGTACTACCTTACTTTGGGCCCAAATTCTATTAGTTTCCTGCCCTTAGAGCCTGTGACATCCTGTTAACTTTTTGTGAACTCCTAGATACCTGAGGACCTACCATTCTGGGTCCCTACCATTCTGACTATTATGATATGCTTTAAAGCTTCGAAATTCATAAATCTGAGTTAGTACTTCGCAAAGCTACTGAAGGTGAACATTTATTCTATTACATAGCAGCAAAGTAGCAGGGAAGAAAATTTAAGTAATAAAATTGGCTCATTTCTGGGGTGCCTGGATGGCTCAGTTAGTTAAGCATCTGACTTCTGCTCAGGTTGTGATCTCAGGGTCCTGGGATGGAGCCCCATGCCTGGCTCCCCACTCAGCAGCAGTGAGTCTGCTTGTCCCTCTGCCTCTGCCCCTGTCCCTGCTCATGTTTTCTCTCTCTCTCAAGTAAGTGAATAAAATCTTAAAAAAAAAAAAAAAAAAAAAAAGTGTTCTTTATGGAAAAAAAAATCAGTGGAAAAGAATTAAATAGGGACTATATTTCTAGCAAGTACCTTCAAGAGGGAACCTGATAATTATTAGGAAAAGATGGAAAAACAATGGCCCAATATGTCCCTGAAATTGAAATAGGCATTTTTTGGTCTGTTGAAATCCAAGAATGAAACTAAACCAGGTTTTAGGAAGCTAATTTACACTTCCCAGCCTCATTTTGTAAATGGATGTTCCATGGAATCACCCATGGGGCCAGAAGCGGGGGGAGAGAGAGAAGAGGGCTGAAGAGCGGGGAGGAAGGGAAAGGAAAAGTGAGTAGGGGAGCGAGGTGAGAGAGGGAACAGAGAGGAAAGGGAGCAGAAGGAAGGGAAGGAAAGCAGAGATGGGTGTTCTCTTGAGGTGCTGAGGGTATAGGATAGACAGGAAGAGATCTCTATCCTGTGCCAGTTCCTGTGGTCATTAAAGTTTGCCAACCCTCATCTACTTCCTTATGAACCTTCCTCTGGGGAATCAAATAAACTGACTCATCAATCCTATCTCCTTCTGGAAAGACTGTACTTCATGAAAGAACCAGAGCCAGACAGGGATAGTCAATTCCAAACTTAACATGTATTAGGTGAAAACAGAGTAACACCCCAACACATGGTGTGAGAGACACAAAACTCCAGCCCTTGATCCTGGACAAGTAAAATACAAATCGAGCACAGTCACTGTACCCAATACCAAGTACACTTTTAAAAAATATTTTTATATTCCTTCACCAGGCAGCCACACACACCCACACGCCTGCAAAGGTCAAAGGTTCAGGTAATTCCACGGTCTGATCAGAGGAAGCTGACAAAAAACATCCTGATTCCTTCTTTCAATAGGTTCTAAACGGAAAACCCTGACACTGGAATTGTCGCTGGGTGGCAGGTCAGGTAGGCCAACACCTCAGTGGCATAAACAGACACAAAACTACCCCCAAAAAGGTGCTTCCAACTATATATAGCAAGGATTAACATGTCTACAGATTGCTATCACAGCCTGTCAATAAAGGTATGCATAAATACTTTTTTTACGAAAACAGCAGAAGTTTTAAAAGACCGAATGGGGGCACCAATCAGAAAAATTTGGATGGCATTTAGGCTGTTAAACTGACACAGCCTAGCAAACTCTGAGCTCCAGCGTTCCTCTTTGGAAACGTCCCTTTCTGGGCAGCCTGTGTGGCTCAGCGGTTTAGCGCCGCCTTCAGCCCAGGGGGCGCGATCCTGGAGACCTGGGATCAAGTCCCACATCGGCTCCGGGCATGGAGCCTGCTTCTCCTTTTGCCTGTGTCTCTGCACCTCTCTCTGCGTGTCTCTCATGAATAAATAAAATCTTAAAATAAAAAAAAAAAAAGGAAATGTGCCTTTCCCCACGGATCACGAATGAATTAGGATTGCCGCATGTGTCCGCCAAGCACCTGTTGCCACCCAGAGGACACCCCTGGGGACAAGAACACACACATCCTCACGCCCTGCAGGCAGCCCTGTGCACGGGTGTTCAACAGGCCCTCTTTGCTGGGATAGTCCCATCTCGGCCACGTACTGCCTGCGACCAGCAGCAAACTGCTTCATCTGTTTTCACATCCATAAAGTGGGAATAGCTAGGAATACAGTTCTGTAGGGCCCCTGGGTGGCTCAGTGGTTGAGCGTCTGCCTTGGGCTCTGTGCATGATCCGGGGGTCCCGGGATTGAGTCCTGCATCGGGCTCCCGGCAGGAAGCCTGCTTCTCCCTCTGCCTGTCTCTCTGCCTCTCTCTGTGTGTGCGTCTCTCATTAATAAATGAATAAAACCTTAAACACACACACACACACTTCTGCAGAATCTCTGTCCGACTTCCTGGCACGTCTATTTGTGTTTGCTGGTAGGCCTGGCATCACTGAACTAATCGCACAAACCGTTCCCACCGCAGCCTGAGCTGTCAGCTTGGCGGGTAAGTCAGCGCCGAGTGAAACAGAACAGCACTCGACAGTGTGCTTCATCCTGAAAAGCCACGCCGCCCCCGGGCGCTCCCGCAGGCCTGGCCAGCTCAGGGAGGGCCGCAAGGGCGCACAGGGTCCTGGAGGGTGGGCGGCTGGCGCTCCAGCACGCGTCCGCACCGCTGGTCGGGGTGACCGCCACCTGGGCCCCTCGCTCCCGCGCCCCCCGGGTCTCCCCAGAGCCAGGGCAAGAGCACACGGTCGGCGGGCCGGGGCGTTTACCTGCCGAGGATCAGCACGTCGCCGGGCTCCGAGGACGCCATGGCCGCACACCTGCCCGGCCCGGGACCCCACCGCCAGTGCAGAGGACTGAGGCCCACCGGCTCTCGCGCGCCGCGCGTAGCGCCGGGTCCCCGCGCCGGGAGGGGCGTCCTCCGCGCCCATTGGCTGGTCCCCTGAGCCGGGGGCGGGCGCGCGGACCCTGATAGGCCCCGGGGGCCGGGGGCGGGCCGCTGCTCCGTCCCCATTGGGTGCTCGGCGGGCGGGGCCTGCAGCGGAGACCCAGGCGCCGACCCGAGCGGGGGCGCGGCGGGGGCACCCGCGGGGGGGGCGGGGAAGGGGGTAGGAAGCGCGAAAACTTGAGCCTTCGGACTCCCGCAATTCATTTGTTCACGATTTAGTTTCCAACCGTGCACCCTACAACCTGCGTACGTAGCGGGGATACCGCCAGGCTGGCACGAGGCCTGGCCTCTAGCTGACCCCAAGGAAACTGGCAGTAGAAGTTCCTCTCCGAAATACACACCAGTTTAATACATACCAGTTCTGGCCTTTCTACTGAGGGTGGTTTTGCTGAGTTTGCACTCATAATTCGTTTCTAGAAAGATCCTCGCTGCCTTTCTCCGCAGATGAGAAATGAGACCCAGGAACTCTGGGAAACTGGAACTCCAGTGAAACTGGAAGACGGATCTGATCCCACTGCACTGTGCTGAGGGGACCGTGAGGACAGGGGTTCTCTGAACTGTGCTTCCTCCCTCAGAGGCAGAGTGGCGTTTCTGTAGGACAAAAAAGAAGTCCTGACCCGGGGCTCTTTCCAGAGACAGGAACAAACAGACCAAGAGGAGAGAGCATCATACATCTCAGGACAGTTTGTGTTCATACAGCACAAGCTGAAGGGAATTTCCACAGTCATCCAAGTCACGATGATCAGAGAGGACTCAGGCCACAAACATGAGCAAAACTGACCCACTCAGATGACAAATGGAGCTCTTCCTTTATTTGTTTTCCCCGGTCAGAACATTAAAAGATAATGTCAGAGGGAGGGTAGGCTTTAAAGAACAATTTCACAAAGTTTCAATAAACATCTGAAACAAGGTGCTCAACTCACTTAAGATAAATGAAAAGTAACAAAACAGATGGTGAAACTCATCTTTCACCCATCAAATTTGCTAAAATGACAAAGATTGATAAAATATTCATGTTGGTAACGAAATGTTTCAGACAGACAACCCTTTAATATACAATTGAAGGCAGGCTTATAAAGGAGAAAAATGCTTTTGGGAGAGCAGTCAGCCATGAGCCCCTAGGTTCCTGCACTTTCTTGCTGAATATAGCAGACTGCAAGGTTTATCCATCTCCTGAAGCTAAGTACCTTCTGTAGCTATGCACGCAGGCAGCTAAATAGATCAAGGCTCCTGCAGAGTACCCTGTAACTGCTCACTCCTGGAGTGAAAGGGGACTGATTTGTTTGCTGCTCACAACAGTGTCAGCTCTATGCTGAACACTTACTGGTCCGTTGGCCCCTTGCAAATGCTGGGGTCATCTGGCCCTCCATGTAACCCTGTGGAAATTGGGGCTCCAAAAACTGGTGCAAATATGCTGACACGCTGGCTATTGCTTTTGCTGTGAGTAGCAGGGTCTTTTATCTTTAATCCAGGAATATCCTGTCTTCTGTCAGCTTCCACAAAACTGTGGCAAGCTAACTCATTACTTTGTAATAAGATAAAAATCTCAGACCCCTCACAGTTCTTGACATATCAAAATTTTTAAAGTATGCACTTTGGCTTTGCAATTCCAGTCCTAGAGATCTGTTTTATAGAAATATAAGTGGACATGAAGTTAGACAAAATGGTTTATAAAATAGAAGAGAAAAATGTTAAAACATCATATAGAATCTTAATATAATGTTAAAATAAACATTGAAAACATGATGAATATCTATCGATAAGAAATAGTTTTAAAGATTATGGTACAGAGAGCTTCTGCTTCTGGCCAAGATGGAGTAACAGAAGCCAGACTTCAGCTCCTGCCTTAAACAGAAGACCCACCCTCCACCCACCCACTCACCCCACTGCCACCACCAAAATAGAAAAATAGAGGAAAAAATGGCCTCAGATATCAGACAAGAGGGAGTCTTGAATTGTGATTCCTGAGTCCATAGATATACATAATCTACTGATTTTCAACAAATGTATAAAGGGAATTCAATGGCAAAGGAGAGTCTTTTCAACTTATGGTACTGGAACAATTGGGTATGCATAAGTAATGATAATAATAGCCCCATACCATATATAACCATAAAACACTAACATCCAATGCATCCATGTAAAACCTAAAACCACATAATTTCTTAAAGAAAACATAGGATAAAACTTTGTGACCTTGAGTTAGGCAGACATTTCTTAGATATGCCACAAAAAGTTTAACAGGCAAAGAAAAAGTTGGTAAATCAGACTTCATCAAAATTAAAAATTTATAGTACTACTTCAAGACAGTATCAAGAAAATGAAAAGCCACAAGCTGGGGGGAATATTTTCAAATTAGGTATCTATTGCAGTCCTTGTTTACAAAATATATAAAGAGATCTCAAGCTCAACAATTTTTTAAAGTTTTTAAATTTAATTTTCTAAAACAGTGACAGTTTTTTTTTTTTAAGAATTAGATTTTTTATTTATTAGACATAAAGAGAGAGGCAGAGACACAGGCAAAGGGAGAAGCAGGCTCCATGCCAGGAGCCCGACACAGGACTCGATCCTGGGACTCCAGGATCGCGCCCTGGGCCAAAGGCAGGCGCCAAACCACCGAGCCACCCAGGGATCCCAACAGTGACAGTTTTATGTTGTGTAAGTTATCACAATTTTTTAAATGACCAAGAGATTTTTTTTTCAAATTTTTATTTAAATTCTAGTTAACATACAGTGCAATATTGGTTTCAGGAGTAGAATTCAGTGATTCATCACTCACATGTAACACCCTGTGCTCATCACTAGTGCCCTCCTTAATAGTCATCATCCCTCTAGCCCATCCTCCATCTTCCTCCCTCCATCAACACACAGAGTTTTAGAGTCTCTATGTTCCCTAGAGTTAAGAGTCTCTTATGGTTTGTTTTCCACTCTCTCTCTCTTTTCTTTCCCCCACTCCCATTTGCTCTGTTTTGTTTTGTTTCTTAAATTCCACATATGAGTGAAATCATATGGTATTTGTCTTTCTCTGACTGACTTGTTTCATTAAGCATAATACACTCTAACTCCATCAACGTCACTGCAGATGGCAAGATTTCATTCTTTCTGATGGCTGAGAAATATTCCATTGTATGTATGTATCACATCTTCTTTATCCATTCATCAGTCAAGGGACATTTGGTCTCTCTCCATAGTTTGGCTACTGTTGAGAATGCTGCTGTAAACATTGGGGTGCACATATCCCTACAAAAATCTGCATTTTTGTATCCTTTGGGTAAATACCTAGTAGTACAACAGCTGAATTGTAGGGTAGTTCTATTTTTAACTTTTTGAGGAATCTCTCTACTGTTTAGAGTGGCTGCACCATGTGCATTCCCACCAATAGTGTAAGAGGGTTCCTCTTTCTCCACATCCTCCCCAACATCTGTTTTTTCCTGTGCTGTTAATTTTAGCCATTCTGACAGGTGTGTGATGGTGTCTCATTATAGTTTTGATCTGTATTTCCCTGATGATGAGTAATGTTGAGCATCTTTTCATGTGTCTGTTAGCCATCTGGATGTCTTGTTTCCTCCACTGTGCAGAAGTTTTTTATCTTGATGAAGTCCCAATAGTTCATTTTTGCTTTTGTTTCCCTTGCTTTGGGAGACATTTGACCTTTGCTATAGCCAAGGTCAAAGACGTGACTGCCTGTGTTCTTCTCTAGAATTTTGATGGTCTCCTGTCTCACATTTAGGTCTTTCATCCATTTTGAATTTATCTTTGTGTATAGTGTAAGAAAATGGTCCAGTTTCTTTCTTCTGCATGTTGCTGTCCAGTTTTCCCAACACCATTTGTTGAAGAGACAGTCTTTCTTCCCATTGGATATTCTTTCCTGCTTTGACCATAGAGTTGTGGGTCCATTTCTGGGCTTTCTATTCTGCTCCACTGATCTATGTGTCTGTTTTCAAGCTGGTAACATACTGTCTTGATGACCACAGCTTTGTAATACAGCTTGAAATCCAGAATCATGATGCCTCCAGTTTTGTTTTTCTTTTTTGCAGGATTGCTTTGGCTATTCAAATTCTTTTGTGTTTCCATACAATTTTGGGGATTATTTGTTCTCGTTCTGTAAAAAATGTTGTTGATATTTTGATAGGGATTATATTAAATGTGTACATTGCTTTGGGTAGTATAGACATTTTAATGATATTCGTTCTTCCAATTTATGAGTATGGAATATCTTTGCATTTCTTTGTATCCTCTTCAGTTTCTTTCATCAGCATTTGATAGTTTTCAGAGTACAAGTCTTTTTTTTTTTTTTTTTTTTTTTTTTTTTTTGCAATCACACGAGGGTTATTTACAAGCTCGAGCCTGGGTCCAAGTATACCCAGTGGAGCAGGGACTTGGACCCAGAGTACAGGTCTTTCACCACTTTGGTGAGGTTTATTCCTAGACATCTTACTGTTTTTGGTGCAATTGCAAATGGGATCAATTCCTTGATTTCTTTTTCTGCTGTTTTGTTATTGGTGTATAGAAATACAACAGATTTCTGTATATTGATTTTTATATTGTGCAACTTTGCTGACTTCATATATTAGTTTTAGCAATTTTCTTTTTTGGTAGAGTCTTTTGGGCTTTCTACATAGAGCATGATGTTGTCTGCAAATAGTGAAAGTTTGACTTCATTCTTAAGCCAATCAATACTTGTGTTGTAGTCCCACCCTATGCCAGTCACTTTGCCAGGTGAGAAGGATTAGACCAACAATATGCTGCTCTCATGGACTGTATATTTGAAAGTCAGCAAGAAATAAGCAAATGGATCAGATAATTTCAGAACTTGGTAGTCTCTGTTGAGTAACTAGAAAGAGGTAAAAGGATAGTGACTACCCAGTAGGAGGCTGTAGTAGAGGTGCTGTTTTAATTTGAATAGAAGTCTTCTCTGAGAATATGATTGTTTAGCTGCAGACTAATTGATAAGAAATATTTGGTAACATAAAGATCAGCAGTGAGCTTGCCAGGTGTGAGAAATAAACAGAAGGCCAACATAACCATAGCACAGTGGGCAAAGAGGTAAAAATAGTATCAGAGATCCAGGCAGGGACCAACTCATCTGGGAACTTGTCATGAAGAGTTTGTATTTCACTTTAAATGAAATAAATAAATGAATAAATAAATAAATATAAACAACCCAATTAAAAAGTGGGCAAAAGATTTGAAGAGACAGTTCAACAAAGAAGACATATATAAAGTTAATAAGCAATGAAAAGATGCTAAACATCATTAATCATCAGGGGAATTTAAATTAACTTGCTTTTCAGTCCTCTAAGAACTATTGAACTAATTCTCCATTGCAATATCTAATGTGGTTTCTTGTTTCCAAACTAGACTTTGGAGTTCTCTAAATGTTAAAAGCTGGTGATTATAAATTGATTCTAATGGAATCCAGGTAGTCTGAAATCCATATGCATTTAGAGAGAGGTTTTCACATGAATGTCCTAGCTAAAGTTTAAATGAATAATATCTGATATATTCTCCTTTCTTTTAATTAACTTAATGAAAATTGATCTTGATGTACCTCAATTATATATTTCTAAAATTCTGATCAGTCTTTGGAAGTTGAATTTATGCAGTATGAGATACAAGTACTAGATAAAAGTACTGAGAAAACTTGATAAAGTTAAAATAGAATTAAGCACATGAAAACATGTAGCTAGTAATATTATATTACTAGAAACTAAATGCTATTAGGCAGAATGGGTCTGCACAGCCAAAATTTCCTTATTAAAAATCTTGCACATCTAGCCAGTATTCATCCATTGAAAATTGGCCAGTTGAAGAAAAAAAAAAAAAAAAAGGTAAGAAAAGAAAATTGGCCAGATGATGGTTATACTGAACTTGGAACAGACTTCAGAGGCTGAATTCCTTGTGTTTTCCACTCATTTCATAAAGTCAGTTAGGATTAATTTTTATACTTCTTTACTAACTAGCTCAGTATTACCACCAAGAAATGACAAGAAGTTAAAAGTTGCTAGCTTTTAAGAACTTGTAGCTGTTTAAACATCAACATTTCAAACTGAAATTGGTTCTTATGTAACCATACAAAATAGGAATTACAAGTGACTCTAGAGACCATACTCACTGGGATATATTCTAAGAAAAAAAAAAGAACTGCAAAAAAAAAAGAAAAATCTTGAATTTCATTTAGTGGTTTTATTTTTCATACCAATATCATATTCTTATTTTTACTTTTTTGTTTGGATAAATTAAATATGTATGTTGACATGAAATCAAATATATATGAAGATTTAACCATAAGACAAAATAAGGTATAATCATAGAAACAAAGAATTTAGAGGGAATGGTATGTTAATTAGATAAATGGATGAATGGATAGATAGATGGAGAGAGAGAGAGTGAATAACTGAATTAAAGTGTTTTCCAACTTGGAAAGTTCTCTGAATTTCTAAGATCAATACCACCCAATATCACAATCTGGCCTGAAACCTTGCTTGATGTCCCAGCCTTGATCTCTACGTTCTTCACTACAAGGAACCAGGACTGCTTGGAGAAATGGTTATGTTTGGAGTAGGAAGGGTACCAGGTTGGCCCGGGACAGATGTGCTCAGAGGCAAGAAAGCTTTCAGATATCATTGGGATGGCATCTTGGGGAAATCAGACTCAGCCTACAAAGTAATTATCAATGATAAGATTAACTTGGGATATCTGGTCAACTGCTCTGCTCTTAAGTGACCTCAGTTTACCTTTAAGAATTGGATTATTAAGTCTTCATTTTAGCAGCACATATGCTAAGAATTGAAATGATATAGAGAAGATTAGCTTGGCCCCTGCCCATGGATGGCATGAAAACTTGTGAAGCAGTTCATATTTTTACAGAAGGGATTGGTGGTTCCCAGAGGTGGGGGCTTGGCAGCAGGCAAAATGTGTGAAGGGTACATATATCCAGTTATAAAATAAATAAGTCAGGGGGATAAAGTATACAGCCTGTCAACTATACTTAATAATATTATGTTGCCTATATGAAAGTTACTGAGTAAATTCACATGTTCTCATTACACAAAAGAAACATTCTGTATGTTTGTATAGTGATGTTAGTCATATTGTAATCATTTCACAGTATATGCAAATATCATATTAAAATACCTCTTTTTAGGCATTAAGTATATAAAGGTTCAGAATAAAGACCACAATATTTATTACCTTGTATTAAGAAAGGATCTGTGCATCCATGGTAATATTTAGTGTTTGAGAAATTCAGTCCCAGGAACAGCCTTGCAACTGTTATTAAAAATGTATCAAGAAATTAATTTAGATAATTTTTAAGATAAAATCTTCCTGATTTTTTGCATGGCTTCAGAACATCTGAGAAAACTGGAATTACTTGGTATCATTTGTAAGTTTTATTTATTAAACTTACAAGAATTATTTAGCATTTGGGGAATTTTTATGAAGTCAGACAGTTGAAATATCCAAAAAAGAAATACAGTAAATTTATAAATGCAGTTTTAAAATGGTGTGAAACTATTTAAGTAACTTAGTAAATTCAAAAGACCCTTAAAAGTGATTGTTGAATTTTGATGTGTTTTTTAAAAGAAAAGCAAACTGACTCTCAAAGTCTAAGAAGTCTGAGTAAGAAATAAAAAATGAACTCTTGAATCATCTTTTCTGTTCCTAAAACAACCCCCAAACTCCTATCAATGGGGAGAACTAGGATACTTCCTGGAAATAAAGCCTCAAATCCTTAGAATTGCCTCTGAGCTAAAGACAGCCACAAACCTGAATTGTAAAGTGCTTGAAGAAGAAAGAAGTGCCCACTTTCAGTCCTGGTCCTCCAGCCTAAAGGAGGCACAGCTGGGCAGAAAGGGCCAAGTCATATTGTCAAGACCTGTACACAATGTGGGGTACACACAAGTACAAGGTGTACAAGACCTTGAACCGGGGTCTAGGCTGCCTTCCCACTTCAGGACAGCCAAGACAAGGTAGACGCAGCTCAGCATCACTAAGTTCATACAACCAGAGCACCTGTCAATGAAGCTAAGTCCAAGAATCCAAGCCCAAGACGAGAATCCAAAGAAACAAGTTAACAGCTAACTACTTTATCCTCCAAGAAGTTGTAAGGGGGATAGGGGCTTTGGCCAAGGGACTAGAAACACCACTGCACAACCAAAGCAGTGGAGGCCCTGGTCAGATGAACTGATACGGATGCCAATTGGCCCAGCTTGTCTGATTAACTGCTCTGGACTCTGCAGCCTGTAAACATCTACTTCCATGAATAATTTATACAGGTAAAAGGGGACAGCAAGGAGGTTTGTGAGAGGGCCCCTGAAGCAGGAGTGGGGGCATGAAAGACTCAACCTGGTGATCATCTTTTTTACATGTCACCCCCCACCCACCCACCCATCTGGCCAAATCTTGGCAATAGAAGCTGCAGGCAGAGCAGGACTGTGTTTATAAGGAATCTGTGGGGCAGAGCTGAGCTTTGGTGTTCATTGGAAAGCTTGAGACTGAGAGGTCTTGGGGAAAGGAACATGCCTTCCAGTTGGCGTGGAAGATGCAAGACTATGAAGACTGGATAAGCAAGCATTTCTTTGGGTCCCTGCAGGCTTCTAGGGGATCATATACACCTCAATGTTGGTTGAATCTAGCTCACAAACTTGCCATTGTTGTTGTCTGACCTGTAGATTTTTCTTTAATTGTGAATCTGAATACTCCTGGAGACAGATTCGTGTTTCCATTATTAACATTGTCAAGCTCCTCACTGGCAGGAGTGGCCAGTGAGGGCTCTCCCACCCTCAAGGGATAGACATCAGGAAGGGCCACGTGAGAGAACTCACATGTATTAGGTAGGCAAGGGCAGATGCCAGTGAAATTTGAGTCCTTCCTAGTTATGTAATCCCATTTGTACCCACTATTCCAGGAAGCTTGAATTACAATAATTCATATTAGTGTCATTCTAGTGCATGAAGTAATTTCACCTCATTATCTCATTTGAACCTCACAATTTTTTAATTGTTATTTTCTTCATCTGTAAGATGAGAAAGCAGGAGGCTCTAAGAGACAAGTTCATCAACTTTCATTGATTTAACTTCTTTCACTAAATATTTATTGAGCACTTCTACATGCCAGTCACTAATCTGAATCAGCACTGTGCAGGAGAACTTTCTGCAGGGTAGACAGGTTCTAAATATGCTCTGTCTGATATGGTAGTCACTAGTCATGCATGACTACTGACACAGGCTAGAGTGGCTGAGGAAATCAATATTTATTTAATTTTAATTTATTCTAAGTTACATTAAGTAGCCACATGTAGCTGGTGGCTACTGTATTAGCTCAGTTCTAGACAATGGATACAGGGGTGAACAAGACAGATATAGATCCCCCCCAAAAAAATTATCCAAATTATCCAAAAGTTTTTCTTTTACATAGTCAAAACCCACTTCCTTCTGAAGCAATGACCACTTCACCCCATGATGGAAAGTTGCTCCTTTCTCTGAGCTCCCAAGCTTACTGTTTACTACATGGTACACTTAGTCATTCATTCACTCTGGTTTTTATTGTACAATCCACTGTGTTAAGAAATGCTTAATGTTTAGTCTTTTACTAAATTGTAAACTTCTTCAGGTTGAGGACTATGTACCAGTTTTCCTTACTCAGCACTTAATAGGTATACTCTTTACACTACTGAAAGTGTTCTTCAGCTTATTTCCAAAACACAGCATTCTCCCCATTTTCTTTTCTTTTTTTTTAGTTTGATGTGATGCTACACCTTATAGGACATGACTCCACTTTCAATGGAAAGCATTAGATTGGTTTTATCCTCTTCCCACCATAGGATGCAAAAACAAACCAATAAACCTCAAAGCAGAATATGGAATGAAAAGGTGGGATACAGAGAAAGCGCAAAGAAAGTTGTATTTCAACAGATGTTGAGAAGAAATACAGTTCAAAATGATGAAAAATAAGGGCATCTGACTGGCTTAGTCAGTAGAGCACACGACTTTTTAAAAAATATTTATATTTATTCATGAGAGACACACAGAGAAAGGCAGAGACATAGGCAGAGGGAGAAGCAGGCTCACTGCAGGGAGGTCCGAGTACTCAGTGTCTCGAGTACATGGCTCTTAATTTCAGGGTTGTAGGCCTGAGGTCCATGTTGGATGTAGAGATTACTTAAAAATAAAATCTGTAAAAAATAATAATGAAAATTCATCTTTCAAGACCCTGCTCCAACATGGAGAATGAAGCTGGTTTTGGAGAACAGTCTTTTAGAAGTGATGCAGCCACTATAGAAGTGGTAGGCACAAAAAATAGGTCATATTAGCAAAATATTTTACCATTTTAGTATACCATGTCATTAGAATGACGATTGAGAAAAACTGTTTACGTTGGATAAGATTTGTACAAGGCTATGTTATTGTAAAAGAAATGTGAAGCAGGATGCCTGGGTGGCTCAGCCGTGGAGCATCTGCCTTTTGGCTCGGGGTGGGGTCCAGGGGCCCAGGCATGGAGTCCCCCACCAAGCTCCCTGCATGGAGCCTGCTTCTCCCTCTGCCTGTGTCTCTGCCTCTCTCTCTCTCTCATAAGTAAATAAAATATTTTTTAAAAAAAAGAAACATGAAGTTTTGAAAATGTTTCTTTTTTGTAATAAACACTTTTATTTAAGAAAATTAACATAGACATTAACTGCTTCAGGTAATATAAAGAACTCTGTGCAGCACGTATGAGGTCCATTGAGCAAGAATAGCTCCTGGGACTGAATCAAAGCCTGACTTTTTCTGTTCCTCTCCCCCTGCAAGCTTGCTCACCGGAAGGAGTGTTTTCCTTGGTCCTTAATTAAAGAAAGCTCAATCAGGCCCTGACTTTTCTGGCCATCTTCAGGGAATTCAAGCTAAAGGGCAAGTTCAGTTGCAACGACAGTGGTCTTAATTAGGTAGCTAAATATCCCCTTCGCCAGCTGGGACCAGTTACAGAAGGTGAACCAGCCGGTCCCGGTTCGTTCTTTCCCATTGGCCTCTGCTGCCACTCACTAGCCACCCTCACTTTTCCCTCCAGGGTCGGAGAGTGGGGAGGTCACCTTGGCCCTCTTAGTGGCTTCTAGATAGTCCTCTTGATTTGGAGTCAAAGGGCTTTGACTAGAAGCCAGAGGGCTCCGACTACTTACCCTCTCCCATGGGGGCTGCCTCTGTGTCCGTGAAAAACAAAGTCTGAGTTTTCTCTCAGTGTAACACCAATCTCCATCAACCCATGTCCTACCCTCCAGTTATTCTGTTCTCTAGATTCCCCGAGCAGCAAATGCCAGTCCCCTATCTCCCTAACCTCAGTTCTCTGAGGAGTCTGTCTATGCCTCGGTGTCCAGGTGTGAGGTGAAGGCCTGAGCACTGCCCAGCCTCCTTGAGGGTGGAGAGAGTATGGCAACAGCTCCCCCCAGATCTCTGCACACATCTCCTTTCTATCCCAACTGTCCACCCTTGACCCCGATGCTGGTAAAGAGTTTGCAATTTCTAAAACATGCTCACCAACCCAATTTGGAAAAAATGCACTTTGGTCCAGCAATTTGTTTTGACATCTAACATTGGCCATCTTAAAGTACTGGCTGTCGTCCCCCATTTAACATCTTACCTCTGTTAAACAATGTTTACGGGAGACAATTTAGGTGATACAAACTTTATTTGACATTTCATTGAGTGAACAGTCTCCTTTCAGAGAACTGCAAAGTGGGGCGGAAGACAAGAAGCTTTTAAAGGATAAAGAAGGAAGAAAATGCAAATAGAAAGTACCAGATTGGCCTGGGTAGCGAAGTCCACCCTTTTGGGGTGAGAAGGCCCAGAGCTGGTGTGGCATTTGGGGATTGGCTGAATGAAGAGACTGCGTTTCTGCTCAAGCCAAGCACTTACAGGGACACAAGTCATCCAAGTTTCAGTTTGCTGACATAACTCCCTCTTGAAGCAGCTCCCTTCTGGGCTTGGAAGTTTATTTCCACACAACATGGGTAATAGTATATGTGTCAGTATCAGAGAGGCAGTCTTACGGTGGTTGAAAATGGGGGCCCTCCCTGGAGCCAGACTGCCAGGGTTTCAATGGCAAATCCTTCTATTACCAGTTGTAGGATTGGACAAGTTCATTAATTGCTCAAAACTCAGTTTCTTCAGCAGTAAAATGGGCACAGTGATGGTTCCCTCTCAGTGTGATTATTTAAAAATGTGTCAGGCCCACACGCAAGTGCTGGGTAGTTGTTTGGCTCCCACTGGCTGGACAGCTCCTCCACACATTCCCCCGGCTGCCCCCTCCCCAGAACCTCCTTGCAAAACATGGGCAGCAGATTCTAGCCTCACTCTGTCACACGGGAGCGCTCTGAGACTTCCAGAGGCTCATGAAGGTGGTGAAATCCACTTGGCCTGTAATTCTTGGATCAGAACTTTTCTTTCCAGTTAAAATACCATGAATTTTAAGCTTAAACACAGTTTCTCAAAAGACTTGAAATTTGAATTTCGGGTTTGAAATGTGAAAACTCAGGAATAGGGGCACCTGGGTGGCTCAGTAGTTGAGTGTCTGCCTTTGGCTCAGGTCGTGATCCCGGGGTCCTGGGATGGAGTCCCACATTGGGCTCCCTGCAGGGAGCCTGCTTCTCTGCCTCTCTCTGTATCTCTCATGAGGAAATGAATAAAATCTTTACCAAAAAAAGTCGGGAATACCTTCCAGGAACATTCAAAAGCATTGCAATATCATAGCAAACTACTTCATAAAACGAATGTGCACACAGATTGTTGCCTGCATCTCTTCCTGGCCCCTGTCGACACACCTTAATTTCATGCCCTTATCACAAGTAACCCACACATTGATATAGCCCTTTCCCTTTACAAAATGTTTTCTCATCATCCATTCCTTGCCTATATTTTTCTTGCTTAAGAAGAAGAAAGTAGAGAGAGGCAGAAAAAAAAGAAAGGAGGATAAGTTCCAAGGTGAATGAAACATAATGAAATATTACCATGATAAGACTGGGTTAAGGTAAGAAATAGGGTTTTCATGATCATTCACTCAGGTACCAGAAAGACTGCAGGTCTGAAAGACAACAAAATGATTTAAACATGTCACAAACTGAATCAGGAATTTTTTTTCTGTGCCACCTTTTCATCCTTAACATCATAGTTTTGATATATTTTCTTTTGGGGGAACCAAAGATAGAAGACAGTTTGTATACACTGGGGAGACGTTTGAGGAAACAGAAAGATATTCCTCTCTGTTTACACCAATTACATTTGTACCCACACTCCCATGAGGCCTAGGGCAGCTTGACTTACACTATATTATCTATACTATATATCTCATATAGTATAATGATATCACTATTTTAACAAAAGTTGAGCATTTTGGAAGCTAGAATTTCAATATATATCATTGGTAATTCTTTTTCCTTTTCTTTACCTATTAAACTGCACGGTTTCACTTTCACTAATAACAGAGATTTGATTTTATGCAGGACTAAGTGATCATCAAATTTGTGCAAGTGATCATCAAATTCATGCCTCTATGCGTTTTTAAACAGCACTTCTTCCTCGAGACACTTATATTTCCATCTGCAGAAAATTGTCATAATGTATTGATATTTCTTAGAGCAAGATACTTTACTGCCATCTTCTGAAAATTTGTTTTTATCACTGTTATAAGTACCAAATCTATGGTATCTGTAATGTAACACTTCCTCAGACGTGTCTCTCCCCTGTGCAGTGCACAACCTATACGACCATATGTGACAGAGGCTGTGATGAGTATAATATTGTCCAGGGGAATTCATGTGCTTGAACTTAACTATGTCCAAAGAGATGGCAGCTCCTTGTCAGAAACTAAGGATTTCATCGCCATTAAGACTACTGTGCTTCTTTCCAAATCATTTCTGCATTCAGTGAGAGAAGAAGTGGGTAGTTGTCACTCATGGACTTTACCTTTGTCTAGCTTCAGGATTCTGGAGGGGTAGGAGAAAGAACAAGAGAACAGGTGATGTAGATCCTCGGTTTGAAAAGCATGCCAAGACAGAAGATGAGAGGTTAAGTAAACAAACATACAGCCTTAAACAGAAAGGACATGTATGGTCTTCATTCACCCTGGGTGACCCTTGATTTTCTTTTTGGGGCTTCAGGGTCAAAGTCATTACTGGATAGAGGCACATTTGCAATGAAAAATTAAGATTCTCCTTGCCTTTAGGCACAGCTCAGCAATTTTACAAACAAGCCACCTTGAAAGACAAAAACTTCTCAACCTCTCAAGCTACTGTCAGGTTCCTCGTAGCATTAAACACACTGAACCACAGACCAAATGAATGGGAAGGCTAACAATGTGTCAGTGAAGTGACATATAGTTCTTCATAAGGAGGCTTTTAAAGAGGAACACCTGGGTGACTCAGTGGTTGAGCATCTGTCTTTGGCTCAGGTAGTGATCCTGGGGTACTGGGATTGAGTCCCACATCAGGCTCCCCGCAAAGAGCCTGTTTCTCCCTCTGCCTGTGTCTCTGCCTCTCTCTGTCTTTCATGAATAAATAAATAACAACTTTAAAAAAAAAAAAAAAAAGGAGAATTTTGAGGACGGTGTGTCAATAAAACACTAATTTATTTCTCAATATTCTGTATTATAATATAGATATTTAGAAGAATTAACCTCACATATCTTTAAAAAAAACTAACATTCTTTGGACCATGCTTTGGGCTCACAAGCATATATAGTTTATTCAAAATTGTTTTTAAATGGTTCAGTCAGGTGATTTGAATATTCTCTCTCTCCTCTCAGTGCTAATTGGACTTCCTGTAATGATGGAAATGGTCTATATGTGTACTCTCTAAAAGAGCAGTCACCAGCCATGGATGGCTATTGAGCACTTGAAGTGTGGCTAGTGAGACTAAGGAACTGAATTTTTATTTTGATTTCATTTTAATTAGTTTAAATTTCATCTTAAATAGTCACCTGTGGCTAATTGCTACTCTATTAGACAGTGCAGCTTACACATACTCTTCCATCTGCCAGAAAAGCCTTATTTCTGGCTTATCCACTAATGAAACTCGAATGAATGAATGAATGAATGAATGAATGAATATGTTATAGGTAGATACCTGTATAGAGTTGATGCAGATCACTAAAAATATTTGATGTTGGGGGCACCTCATGGCTCAGTTGGTTAAGTGTCCGACTTTTGATTTCAGCTCAGGTCATGATATCAAGTCCCACATCAGGCTCCCTCACCCTCTGCCGCCTCCCCAGCTCACAATCTCTGCCCCCTCACTTTCTCTCTCTCTCCTCCCTCTCTTATAAAAATATTTGATGCTGACAGTGTAATGCACTTAGTTTCCACTGTTTCATGTGATCAAACATCTTTGAAAAAAGCTAAACTCACATCTGTTATGATGAAACTGATTTAATTACTGACTCAACCAAGTGGAAAAAATTGACATGTTGTATACTAGGGAATAAGGCTTCTTATAAACAAGCTCTTCTGAAAGCAGAAAAAGGAAAGCCAAGGTGATGGAAATTTACTTTGCACGTATCCTACACAAACAGCCCTTTTAGAAATTAGCTTTGGTGTGGCACGAAAGCCACGGCTCTAACAACAGTGCAGTGTCTGGGGCTTATGAAAGGACAGGAGTGTGCTGGTTTCTAAAGAAACCCTGCTCCAAGCACAAAGGAGACTACATAGGCAGCAGAGTGGACTTTAGGCCACCTTTTACTAGTTTCCACCCATAAAAGTTGCTTCAATATTTATGACAGTATTTTTCCACTTTTTCTCCCTCTGCCCAACTCCCTTGTTGAATCAGTAATCACCTATCACACTGAATACAGATTTACTACCTTCAATCTAGGGTACTCTATGGGTTCTTAAAAGTGAGAGATTTGTATAAAGGGGAAGTTTACTTTCGTACTGAAAGACATACATTTATACTTCACAGCCTCCTTTTAACAATCATTAAAATCCCTTTCAAGGTAAACATCAGTCCAATTAGCTGGTAATACTGTGCCGACACACAGTAATCATTGTGACACATGAAGAGAAGTCAGATAAGATCAGAGTCCAGAAACAGTCCTAGAAGAGGCCAAGGCCAGCTCCTCCTTTTACAAGCGACAAGACTCAGTCCTAGAGAAGAAAGGGACTTGCCAAGTGTTACACAATGACTCAGTAGCAATGCTGGAAGTAGAAGCCAGAATCCCTCACTCAGGAAAGTCAGCTCCTATGGCAACATTTCTCAGTTTTTTCCACCAAGGAACAGCAATGGCAGAGAATGAAGATACTTCCTTCCTTGGGTCCCAGAAGACACTTCCTCCAAACTTAATGTTTCATTGAAGTTTGAGTGTTTTCTTAAGAATGTGTAAGAATTTATATTCCTATTCTACAATATATCCATATTTGTGTTAACATAAAATAATATCTGATATTTGAGATTCTGGTTCAAGATGGTAATGTAGAAATATCCTGAACTCACCTCCTCCTGTGGACATACTGAATCTTCAGCTACATATGGAAAATTTCCTTTGAGAAAACCCTAAAAACTGGTGGCATGACCTCTTCATGTCAGGTAAACAAAAAAGAAATCACATTGAAGTGAGTAAGAAAGGCTGAGATACTACCTTGCCATAAACCCCTCCCCTGTGCAGGGACCCATAATTGAGAGGCAACACAAAACCTGGAGCTTTTCCCTAAGGAGTGATGGGTTTGTACCTCCCATTGGGCACCCTGACTTTTAAAACCAGCAGCACCCCAGGATGTGGACAAAGGGGAACCCTCTTACACTGTTGGTGGGAATGCACACTGCAGTGTAAAGTGCAGCCACTCTAGAGAACAGCATGGAAGTTCTTCAAAAAGTTAAAAAATAGAACTACCTTATTACCCAGCAATTACACTACTAGATATTTATTCAAAGGATACAAAAATGCTCATTTGAAGGGGCACATGCACCTCAATGTTCATAGCAGCACTATCCACAATAGCCTAATTATGGAAAGAGCCCAAATGTCCATTGACTAAGGAATGAACGAAGAAGATGTGGTGTGTATGTGTGGGTGTGAGGGTGTGTGTATATATATATACACAATGGAATATTGGCCATCAAAAAGAATGAAATCTTGCCATTAACTATGATGAGTGTATTATGCCAAGTGAAATAAGTCAGTCAGAGAAAGACAAATACCATATGATTTCACTCATGTGTGGAATTTAAGAAACAAAACAGATGAGCATATGGGAAGGGAAGGAAAAACACGATAAAAACAGAGAGTGAGGCAAAAACCATAATAGACTCTTAACTATAGAGGACAACTGAGGGTTGCTGGAGGTGAGGTGAGTTGGAGGATGGGCTAACTGGGTGATGGGCATTAAGAAAGGTATTTGTTGTGATGAGCACTGGGTGTTGTATGTAAGTGAATCACTAAATTTTGCTCCTGAAACTAATACTACACTAGGTGTTAACTAACTTGAGTTTGAATAAAAATTTGGAAGAGTAAGTAAATAAAATAAAATAAAATCAGCACCTCAAAGATGAATCCCCAAGACATCTGGCCTTGAAGACAAACGAGGCTTTTTCCCCATAAGACCCTCTGGAGCAGAGGAGCAGCAGTTCGAGGTCCCCACCCACAGACTCTTCCCACCCCAAGCCCAGCTCAAAAGCAGCCCTCTGAGAAGCACCCAGACTCTATGTGAAAGAGACTTATTTCTTAATTGTGCAGCATTGGTGTGAGGGCAGGGCTTGCTGGGATACTCTCCAGGGCTGGAGGTGGCAGCACCATCTTGCACACGCTCCCTCTGCACTACGAATGTGGGCAGCCACCTTTCCTTTCTTTCTTTTTCCTCTTTCTTCTTTTTCTATTCCATTTTCCTCTTTTTTCTCCATAGGTGCCATCCTCACACTCTCCCTCTGCCACACTCCAGACCACCAGGCTTTCCAGGGTGGAGCTTCTATGAATGTTTCTGTCTTTACAAACTTTTAGGGCTGCCACCCAGGGGACACCCCTCAATCACCTGCTTCTGGAGGCCAAGGGGGGCTTGTGTTCATGAGTCTCCACATAACTGTAACAATTAGAGAAACAGTTCAGGGCACTTCACAGATAATAGAAACACACCAGACTTTCTGAGAAAGAGGCCCATTGGCTTGTCCAGGAGCTTTGGCCTGTGAGGCAAGCCTCTAGCACACTTACAGGGTCTGGCACACTTACAGGGACCTATGGACAGGCTCTCAGGAAGGAGAGGCCAGTGGACACCATCTTTGCCTCTTCCTCTGCCTCTTTTCAGCTCACTGGCTTTCCAGAAGACTCTGTACCTTTGTCCGGTGCCTTGATTTTTATGATTGCTGCCAGGGGACACCTCTGATATCACCAGGTTCTGGTGGGTTTACACTTTCAGGTTCCACAGGACTTTAACTGATGAGATTTTAAGAGATTTTAAACAGCTACCATCCCCAGGGCACAGCAAGAAACAACAGCCCCAGGAGCTCATCCTCTGTCTGGAAGTGGCCTACTAGCTGAGGGGCAGGCTTCTAAGTAAATACACATTTAGAGGCTGTCTGTAACCGTTCCTGAGACCCTAGAGAGTGGGCACTTTCTTTACATTCTCTCTTTGCCGTGCCCTAGCATCTGTCAGAGGGAATCTCTTATATGTGGCCAGTAGCCCAGTTTTTTTACATCTGGCGCCCTGGTTTCTGTGGCTGCTGTCCCAGGGATACCCCCTTGATTGCCTGGCTCTGGTGACCAGGAGGCTTTCCTTTCCTGGGTCCCATGCGTCTGTAACGAGAGGAGACACAGTCTGGGTAGTCTTGCCCCGGGGAGCTGCCTCGACAGCAGATGGAAAGTAGATCCCCAGGCTTTCAGTGAAAAAGAAATTGCTTGCTAGCCATGGGGACTTGACTTCAGTGGCAGGCTTCAGTTCAGGTCCGGAGTACATCTGGAGGCTGCAGAGGCGCTGGTGGGGTACACAGGCCAGGGGACACCGTTGTTGCGCGCGCTCTCTCTCTCGCTTTCTCTCTCTCTCTCTGTCTCACTACAGCTTACTGGTATCCCCCAGAAAGGAGCTTGTAAATTCACCCAGAGTCCCGATTTTTGCAACTGCCACCCAGGAGACACCTCCAAATCATCTGGCTCTGAAAGCCAGCCAGGCTTATGCATGTAGTCCCACAGGACTGTATATATTTAAGTTCTTTAAGAATTGCTGCCTGAGCACTGGTTTCCAATCAGCCTGAATCTACAGACCGACTGGGGTCGCCTACCACCCTGGGGACACTGACTAGTCTTTGTACACCCTTAAGTACTGGGCTGTTAAAAATATAATAGCCTTCTTGAACAATCACGAAGGTTTGAGAGATAACCAAGATCAGATAGGGCAGGGCCTAACAAGAAGTTCAATTCCTACACAAAGCCAAACTTTCAAGACTGAAAGAGGTGGCTGCTTCAACTAATTCATAGAAACCAATGCAGAAACTCAAGCAAAATGAAGAAACACAGGAATACATTCCAAAGGAAGAACAAGATAAAATGTCAGAGAAAAAGAATTAATAAAAGAGATAAGTAATTTATTCAATAAAGAGTTCAAAATAATAGTCATAAAGATGTTCATTGCACTTGGGAGAATGGATGAACACAGTGAGAACTTCATGATGAAGAGATAGAAAAGAGAAGGTGAGCTCCAAACAGAAGTCACAGAACTGAAGAATACAATAGCTGAACCGAAGAAATGTACTAGAAGTGTTCAACAGTAGAGTAGGCTAAGCAGAAGAAAAGATCAGTGAACTCAAAGTCTCACCCAATCAGAGCAGCAAAAAGAAAAAAAGGATAAAATAAAAGGAAAGATAGTGTAAGGGATTTATGAGACATCAAGCAGACTACATTCACATTATAGGAGTTCCAGTAGTAGAAGAGACAGAAAGGGACAGAAAATTTCTTTGAAGAAGTAATGGCTGAAAACTTCTTTACCTGGGGAAAGAAACAGATATTCAGATCCAGAAAACCCAGAGAGTTCTAATCAGAGGAACCCAAAGAGACACACACCAAAACATAATATAATTAAAATGTCAAAAGTTAAAGACAAGGAGAGAGAATCTTGAAAGCAACGAGAGAAAAACTTGTTACATACAAGTAAGCCCCTAGAAAAATGTCAGCATATTTTCAGCAGAAATTTGCAGACCAGAAGTTCAACATGCTGAAAGGAAAAAACTTCTGATCATGAATAACTAACTATATGATGAAGTTATCGTTCAGAACTGAAGAAGAGATAAAGACTTTTCCAGATAAGAAAAGCCAAAGGAGCTGATCAACACAACATTGGCCTTATAGAAATGTTAAAGGAACTTCTTTACTCTGAAAAGGCACTAATAAATACTAAGAAAACATATGAAAGTATAACTCTCACTGGTAAAGACAAATATTAATAAAGGTAGTAAATTATTCATCTATAAAGCTGGTATGCAGTTTAAAAGACAAAAGTAGGAACAAATAACTGTAACTACAATAATTAGTCAAGGGACATGCAAGTTAAAAACATATAAAATATGACACCAAAAACAAAATGCAGAGGAGCACCTGGCTGACTCTTTCAGAAGAGCAGGTGACTCTTGATCCTAGGGTTGTGAGTTCAGACCCTGCATTAGGTGCAGAGGTTACTTAAAATAAAATCTTTTTAAAAATGCAGAGGGAGAGGATAAAATGCAAAGCGTTAGAATACATTCAAAATTAAATTATTATCAACTTAAAATATATATATTTAAATTGCTAGATGTAACCCTTATGGTAACCACAAAACAAAAACATCTATCAAAGAAGAATTAAAACCAATTCTTTTCGAACTCTTCCAAAAAAAAATTGGAGAGCAGGGAGTGCTCCCAAACTTATTTCACAAAGGCAGCATTACCCTGGTATCAAAACCAGACAAGGATGCCACAAGCAACATTACAGGCCAATATTCCTGATGAACATAAATCCCCAAATCCTCAACAATACTAGCAAACTAAATTCAACAATACATTAAAAGGATCACACAACATGATCAATTGGAATTTATTCCAGAGATACAAGGATGATTCAATCAGCCAAATCAATCAACATTTCACACCACATAACAAAATGAAGAATAAAAATCATGTGACCATCTCACCAGATGCAGAAAAAGCACTTGACAAAATTTATCACCAATCTGTGATAAAAACTCTCAACAAAGTAGGTATAGTAGGAGAGTACTTTAACATAATAAAGGCCATATGTGACAAGCCCACAGATAACATCATACTTGATGGTGAAAAGCTTAAAATTTTTTCCTCTTAACATCAGGAATAAGACAAGGTTGCCCACTCCTGCCATGTTATTCAACATCGTATTGGAAATTCAAGTCAGGGCAATTAGGCAAGAAAAAGGAAAAAAAAAAAGGCATCCAAATTGGAAAGGAAGAAGTAAACCTGTCATTATTTGTAGATGACATGATACTATATATAGAAAACCCTAACAACTCTACCTAAAAAATGTTAAAATTAAGAAATGAATTCAGTAAAGTTGCAAGATACAAAATCGATACACAAAAACCAGTTGGGCTTCTGTACAGCAATAGCAAACTGTCAGAAAGACATTAAGAGCACAATTTATAATTGCATCAGAAAGAATAAAATACCTAGGAATAAATTTAACCAAGAAGGTGAAAAACCTGTACACTGCAAAGTTTAAGACATTGATGAGAGAAATTTAGGGAGATACAGATAAATAGATATTTCATATTCATGGTTTGGAAGAATTGCCATTGCTAAAATGTCCATACCACCCAAAGTAATCTATATATTCAGCGCAATTCTTATCAAAATTCCGATGACATTTTTCACAGAATGATAATAAGCAATTCTAAAATTCTAAACAGAGCCGGAAAGCTCCTGACATAGGTCTGAGTGATGTCTTTTTGGATTTGACACCAAAAGTAAAGGCAAGAAAGACATAAAGAAACTACATCAAACTAAAATGTTTCTTCACAACAAAAGAAAACATCAATAAAACGAAAAGACTACCTTCTGAATGGGAGAAAATATTTGTAAATGATGTATCTGATTTGTGGTTTACAGCCGAAATACATAAAGAACTCATACAACTCAACAGCAAAGAAACAATCTGATTTTGGGGCGCCTTGGTGTCTTAATTGGTTGTGTCTCCTTTTGGTTCAGAGGGTCATCATCCCAGGGTCCTGGGATTGAGCCCCACCTTGGGCTCCCTGCTTAGCAGGGAGCATGCTTCTACCTTCTGCTTCTACCCCTCCCCATCACCACCACTTGTGCTCTCTCTCAAATAAAATAAATAAGTAAAGTCTTAAAAAAACAAAAGAAAGAAAAAGAAACAATCTGATTTAAAAAAAAAATGGGCTGAGGATCTGAATGGTCTTTTTTCAAACATATAGATGGGTAGTAGGAACATGAAAAGATGCTCAGCATTGCTAATCAACAGGGAAATGTAAATTAAACCCACAGTGAGGTATCACCTCAGATCTCTTGGAATGGCTGTTTTCAGAAAGACAGGAATTAACAAATATTAAGAAGGATGTGGAGAAAGGGAAACTCTTGTGTACTCTTTATGGAAATGTAAATTGGTGCAACTTCTTTGAAAAACAGTATGGAGGATCCTCAAAAAATTAAAAATAGAATTACCATGTGATCCAGCAATTTCACTTCTGGGTATTCCAAGAAAATGAAAACACTAACTTTAAAAGATGCACACATCCCCTGTTCACTTCAGCATTATTTACAATAGCCAAGATTTGTATTTATTGAAATAATGTATTTATAGAAATAATGTAAGTGTTCATCAATTGATGAATAGATAAAGAAAATGTCATATGTATATTCAATAGAATATTATTCAGCCATAAAAAAGAAGGAAATCTTGCTATTTGCCACAACATGGATGGAACTTGAGGATATTATACTAAGTGAAATAAGACAGATAGGGAAAGCCAGATACCATATGATTTCATTCATGTGGAATCTAAAAAAAAAAAAAAAGGCATATAGATACAGAGAACACATTACTGGATGTCAGTGAGTGGTAGGGAGTGGGAGGTAGGTGAAGCGGGGCAAAGGGGGGCAAAGGAGGCCAAAAGTTACAAACTTCAGTTATAAAATAAAGAAGTCATGGGATGTAATGTAGAGCATGGCAACTATAGTTAATACTGTATTGCAATTTTAAAAGTTTTTTTTTAAAGATTTTATTTATTTATTCATGACAGACACTCAGAGAAAGGCAGAGACATAGGCAGAGGGGGAAACAGGCTACCAGCGGGAGCCTGATGTAGAACTTGATCCCAGGATCCTGGGATCACAACCTGAGCCAAAGATAGATCAACTATTGAACTACCCAGGTGCCCCTACATATTTAAAAGTTGCTGAGAGAATAACTCTTAAAAATTTTCTTCACAAGAAAAAAATTTTGTAACCATGTCTGGTAATGAATGTTAACTAAATTTATTGAGGTGACAATTTTGCAATAATACAGATTTCAAATCATTATGTTTTACACCTGAAACTAATACCACCTACCTTGAACAATGCAGGGTTAGAAGTGCTAACCCACTGCCCAGTCAAAAATCCACATATAATTTCAACTCCACAAAAACTTAACTAGTAATAGCCAACTGTTGACTGGAAGCCTTACCAAAAATGTAAACAATTAGCAAATGTTTTGGATATTATATGTATTATATACTACTTCTTATAATAAGTAAGCTACAGAAAAAAAAATGCTGTTAAGAAACCATAAAAAAGAGCAAAGAGGGGTGTCTTGTGGCTCAGTTGGTTAAGTGTCCAATTCTTGATCTTGCCTCAGGTCATGACTCCAGGTTGTGAGACTGAGCCCTATGTCAGACTTTGAGTGTGGAGTCTACTTAAGATTATCTCTCTCCCTCTCCTTCTGCCTCTCCCCCTGATAAAAAAAATAAATAAATAAGAAAGAAAATACATTTACAGTATTGTATTTATTGAAAAAAATCCACTTATAAGTGGACCTGTACAGTTCAAACCCATGTTGTTTAAGGGCCAACTATATAATGTTATGTCAATTATACCTCAATAAAAAAATATATAAATTTCTTTACCAATTTAAATTATATACACTTTCCCCCAAAATATAGTCTAGTAAAATTGATGCTTCAGCAAAATTCCTTTTCTTGCATATCCCTGGCATAATGCCACAGATCCCTACATGTATTTGAGAAGTGCAGTGGTCCATTAAACTTTGCAGCAACCAAGCCTTAGGCTGAAAAATATTGAATTATCTTTACCTTTTATTGATATTGCCGTTTCAAATTAAGCTTAAGAATAGTATTTTTGGGGATCCCTGGGTGGCGCAGCGGTTTGGCGCCTGCCTTTGGCCCAGGGCGCGATCCTGGAGACCCGGGATCGAATCCCACGTCGGGCTCCCGGTGCATGGGGCCTGCTTCTCCCTCTGCCTGTGTCTCTGCCTCTCTCTCTCTCTCTGACTATCATAAATTAAAAAAAAAAAAAAAAAAAAAAAAAAGAATAGTATTTTTGTGGGCAGCCCGGGTGGCTCAGTGGTTTAGTGCCGCCTTCAGTTCGGGGTGTGATCCTGGAGACCCGGGATCCAGTCCCATGTCAGGCTCCCTGCATAGAGCCTGCTTCTCCCTCACCTCTCTCTCTCTCTCTCTCTCTCTGTGTGTGTCTCTCATGAATAAATAAATAAAGCTTCTTAAAGAAGAATAGTATTTTTGCTTATGGAAGGAAGTCATAGTGTTTCTTTACTGTCATCTTTACCTTCTGTTTTCTTAACCTTGTGATAAAAAGAATAGGGCACAACTTTGCTAAAAGAAGGTCTCCTGATTTGTATACTTTCTGGAAAGATGGAGATAAACTTGGGGAAAAACGTTGCATTATTAAATCTAATTTAGACTGAGCAAAAATGTGGAATTATTAAATATAATTTGGACTAAGCATAAATATGCTTTAATCATTAAATTAAATTGGTTAATTTTATGTCACAAAATTATATCATTATAATCATTAATATTATACTTATATACTATTCTGTGGTTATACAATTCTTATATATAATTATATTATTATTAACACAATATATGATAACTATTAATCACTAATGTTATGGCTAGTACTATTATAATTAATGTAAGTGAACTTGAATTATTACATGTATTTTGGATTCAGTATAAGTAAGCTTTATGGACTGGATTAATCCAGAGATCTGGGGCACCTGGGTGGCTCAGTGGTTGAGCATTTGCCTTTGGCTCAGGTAGTGATCCTGGGGGTCCTGGGATTGAGTCCCGCATTGGGCTCCCTGCAGGGAGTCTGCTTCTCCCTCTGCCTATATCTCTGCCTCTGTGTGTCTCTCATGAATAAACAAAAATAAAATCTTAAAAAAAAATGTTCAGGTCCAGAAATTTTATTGAAGTTGCCTGCAATCCCTTATAAGTAAAATTTTTAATTTGAGCATTTTTAAAAACCTTCCAATTTTCTTTTTATAGTTGAAAAAGCTAAGACCAATATAAAGTTTATTCTACACATCCATAGAGGATGCCAAGAAATACAAGGCACGGCCCCCATCTCCAGAAACTTACAATGATGATGATACCATCTGAGGGATAGGAGGCAATGCAGACTTGACTTCCTTTGTAACAACAGCTGGGATTCCATAATCCTGAATCAGGAAAGACAACTGAGGCACTGCGACCCTGAAAGAAGAACATCACACCCACTGGAAAGACTGCCTTCTGACAAAACACAGAAATACACTTCTACAACGCTTAGCCACTTAGCTTGGATATCTCCAGACCTCAGAGACTCTGCTTTCCTGAGACCCAGTTCACAGAATCTCATTCCTGGAGCCCAATTTTTTTGATCTGCATCAGGTCCGTTGTTTGACAGTAAACCTTCTCTTAGTACTTCATCTTCGCTTCCAAAACCATTATTTCTTCTTTACAAAAGAAAATAAGGTTAGAAGGGGAGGTGAAGTCCAAGAAATGGAGGGTTTTGACTGTAGATGGAGTAAATACCGGCAAAATTAATAGGAATAGAAACTGAAGTTGTGTTTATACCTAGAAAGTGGTAAACTCAACACAACTGTTAGATATCCCGTGAAATCTCTAGTTAAGGGACACTTTTTTTTTTTTTTACTGAAAACTATCAATTTTGGATGAAAAATCCAAAAGAATATTGAAGAGTTGTGATAAAATGTGGATAATCCTAAAGATTTACACCAATCAATTTAGTTATTAGGCTCTTCTTTGCTGCATACATTAAGAATTTTTGGTAGTAATAAGATTTTAGAGCTAGATTTAAGATAGAAGGAATGATCCAGGGTGAGAGAGAGGAATTCAAAAGGGAAAGAGGCAAAAGCAACCAAGTGCTTTGTACGGGCTGTATGACTAGCATACTTGAGTGATAGGTAGCCATTGTCATTAATTTTGTTCTATTTTTAAGAAAATATTTATTTATTTGAGAGAGAGCGTGCTGAGTGAGGGGTGGGGCAGAGGAAGAGGGAGAAGCAGATTTCCTACTGAGCAGGCAGCCGGACACTGGGCTCCATGATCTCAGGACCCCAGGATCTTGACCTGAGCTGACGCTTAACGCACTGAGCCACTCAGGCACCCCTCGTTAATTTTATTTTTATGTGTGCCTTGGAACTGGATTACTTTACCATTAGAAGGCCAAGAGTTTGCCTTTTCAACCTTGTAAAGTTGTAAGTTGTGATAACGTTCAGTCATTGACTATTTGGCTGATTCCCCTTTGGAAAACAATATACTATAAAATTAATGGTTGGACTTTAGTGAGCACTCCCTAGTCATAATTTAGAATCTCCTAGGTTAAACTGTGTTTTGTCCATTTCAGATGCTACCCTTGGGGCATGTGATAGTGTGGGTACAACTTGAAGCACCTCCTGCCTCCTTATATATTACACATTAATTTCAACTTGTTAATGCCTCTAGTTTTTGTGTTGTGAATGGAATGGGACTCTTATTATGGCAATGTACAGTCCAATGTCCATTTATTTTAGAACAGGTTAAAATTATCAAGCAGGCTAAAGTTAATTTGTAACTCACAAGTAAGAAATCTTAAAAGTCTCAGCACAAAGTGTGATATTTATTTAAACTGTGAGTACAGGGTCTACCTACAATTTAGGATCTAAAGATCCTTCCCAAAGCCATAAGGATTTCTTCAGACTCGGTTGGTGCCAGTTGGAAAAGCAGTGTTTTTCATATTAAGGAATATGAATCTCATTTAAGTGCCTCTAAAGGGAGAGAGTACAGTACATTTGATGTAGAAACTGTAAAATTAGGCCTACTACTTCTTTCTTGCACTTTTCAACACAAAGCAAGCTCCTAATAAAACATCCAGGTAGGAGTATAGGTTACTGCTGTATCATACAAACAGTAAAAGGAAAAGAGAATCTGGAACATCAGTGATCATATTTTCAAAGTACTGAGCAGTGACTATCTTCCTAATAAGGATAAAAGGGATTATACTGGTCAGGTCATTAGCCCCATTAAAGAATGGGTCTGTTATTTGAAAAAATTTCCCCCTGCATTTTCAGGCAAATTTGCTTTTAACTTTTTTTTTTTTTTAAGATTTTATTTATTTATTCACGAGAGACATAGAGAGAGAGGCAGAGACATAGGCAGAGAGAGAAGCAGGCCCCATGCAGGGAGCCCAGTACAGGACTCCATCCTGGGACTGCAGGATCACTCCCTGGGCAGATGGCAGATGCTCAACCGCTGAGCCATCCAGGCATCCCTGCTTTTAACTTTTAGGGTAGAAAAGAATCATGATAATTTTAAATATTTAACAAGCAATAACCGCATTTCATGGTATTTTTCTGGGAAGAATAGATGAAGAGTTTTCACAGTGCCTAAATTACTTATCAGATAAACTAAGTTTTATTGTACTAGGGTAGGAACCCAGTGGTGAACAGCAATATGTGGCTGATTTGGGTGAACTTTTACATATATAAGTAGTAACTATAAAACTGTGCTATGTGCACTGATAGCAAACAATCAACATGCTCTAGGCATATATACGACCCAACATAAACTAGGTGTTGTGGACTGAATTTTGTCCCCCCAAATTCGTATGTTGAAACCCTAACCGCTAGTATCTCAGAATGTAACTGTATTTGGTTAAAGAGGTAGTGTTAGGTAAGTGTTTGCTTCAGCAGCACATATACTAACACTGAAATGATATGAAGAAGATTAACATGACACACTAATTCATGAAGGGATCCACATTAAAAAAAAAAAGGTAATTCGGTTAAAATGAGGCCTTTAGGATGAGTCTCAATCTAATCGGACTAGTGTTCCTACAGGAAGGGATTAGGACACACAGTGAGATGCCAGGGGTACCACACACAGAGGGACAACTGTGTGAAGCAGCAAGGGAGCAGTATCTGTAAACAAAGGAGTGATGTGCAGCAGAAACCAACCCTGCGGACACTCTGATCATGGACTTCCAACATCCACAGCTGTGAGAAAATAAGCTTCTGTTGTTTGAACCACCCTGGCTATGGTATTTTGTTCTGGCAGCCGTAGCAAACTAATACATCAAGGACTAGGGAAGGCATCCTGGAGAAAGAGGTGGCTAGGTTGAGAGGACCGTAGAAAGACCATTTTAGAAAAAAACCCAAACCAAAATGAGCACCTAGGTGGTTCAGTCTGTGAAGCGTCTGCCTTCAGCTCAGGTACTGATCCTAGGGTTGGGCTCTCTGCACAGCAGGGAGTCTGCTCTCTCTCTTTCTCCACCCCTCCCTCCTGCTCATTCTCTCTCTCTCTCCCTTTCTCAAATGAATAAAGAAAATCTTAACAAACAAAAACAGGAAAAAAAAAAAAAAACAGCTTGTGTGAAGGCCTGGAGGTGAGAGAGATCAGGATTGTTTCCAGTGCCTTGAAAGATGTTAAGTATAGCCTGGGGCATAATATGCAAGTGAAGAGGGCAAAAAAGAGGGAAGGATCATGGATGTCAGTCATTTTGGGCGTCTCACAGCTGAATACCCTTTCCATTTTGCACTTCCTCCAAAATCAGGAGGAAGAAGCTCAAAGGGAGCAGATACCCTGTCTTTGAGTTCCTGATACCTGGTGTTCTGAGCCAATGCCAGTCAGCTCATGTTCCCAGCTGGGACTTTTTGACTCTGGATGGAGGAAAAAGAAGGGCAGGATGGTTAGAAATAATTCACGGTGCTTAGAACCCAGTGTCCAGTGATAAGGCAGACCGTGTCAGAAAACAGCAGAATACAGCTATGTGTCATCAAGGGTCCAAGATGGCAGGAATCAAGCGGAGAGCAAATACTAAGGTATCAAGATGACACATCCCTACAGCAGCAGACTCAGTAAGGTGACCAATTTATCCTGGTTTGCCCAGGATTTTCCTGGTTTTATGATTGAAAATCCAACATCCTGAAGATTCCCTCAGTTCTGAGCAAACTTTGAGGGTTGCTCTCCATGATTTAGGCAGGTTATTCCTCTGATTTGATTTTGTCTGTGCCTTACCTCCCTGAGTTTCTTTTGTTTTCCAAGCCTCATTCCTTAGCCTCTCTGACAAAACTGTAAGTTACCTGATATCTCTCTTAAGAATTCCTTTTCTGCTAAAGTTAGCATGAATTAGTTTTTCTTGGCTGCAACAAAGAATCCTGAGTACTAAGACTGTGAAGGGCCTCATAAACCATGTTCTGAGCTTAGACTTTGTCTGGAGGTCAAAGTAGAGTGGGGAAAGAGGGCACAAAAAGGTTCTAAGCAGGGAATACTGTGATCAGATATTCACATAAGGATCATAACTTTGACTACAGTGCGGCAATAAATTGAACGAGAGCAATATAGAAGAGTAAAGAAAAAGCAGTGAGAAAAATTAGGAAGTTATGGTAGCCAGACAGATGAGAGAAGATGGTTGCCCAGACGCTGTAGGTAGTAGGGAGATGGAGAGGGGAGGAATGACTGGAGACAAATGTAGCAGGCAAGATAGAATCATTGATGGATGACAGACAATCTCTATTGACAGACCTTTAGGAGCACCGACCCAGCGACTGTAAGAGCATCAAGCCATTGTCAAAAACCAGACTGAATATACTTATTCTCCACTACCTTCCACTGAATAAATGTCCACGAGGCTGGTGCCCACTTGCTCCTGGCTGCCAGCCACTGCTGATGACCTGCAACCACCATCAACAGCTGACCATGCAAAAAGGAAACACTGCATCTCTCTTTCAGATGTCACATGCTAGGACTATGCTATGCTAGGACTTATGCTATTATGCTAGGACTATGAATTATGCTAGGACTATGTGCCCAAGCCCTCCCAGAGAGTGTCCAGTCTAAATCCATCCCCTTTCACATTCCTGTTGTCCTTGGTCACTACCCAGAGAACAAGTCGTCCCTGTCAGTGGTCATACTCTGGTCCAAGCCTTCCCTAGTCCACTGGAATTTTCGTTCTGTGATTGATGGTTTCCCCACATCTTCAAGTCTTTCCCCAGTGCTCTCCCACCTCTCTGCTTTCATGGGGAAAACCGGCTGTCCTCCAAGGACAATGCTTCCCATGAAGACCTCTCTGGTTACTCACTCACTGCTCACGGAACTCAGAGGCAGGAAGTAGGGTTAGTAGCTTCTTTTGACTTCCCCACACTGCTTCCAGACCACTGGTTACTCCCCACCCACTTGCAACCCTTCTGTGGCTGTGAATCTTGAGCCATCTGGTATACCTTTTTTCAAACATCTCCCAACTTTCTCCTTGCTCTCCTTCAATTTTTTTGCCACCTGTCTCAGTATACCTTATTCCAGTGACTTCAACTCTGGACTTCTAGTTCCAAATGAATTCCTCCGGATCACACCTATCATCAAATCCTGGACCTTGTGACCATCTGAAAGCTGTACTGCTTCCATCATCATTCATTCAGAAGGACTACTCTCTAATCTTTTGAAATAACCCTATTCCAGTTGTTCCTCTGATCTCATCAGCACTTCTAACCTGATTCCTCTACTTTCTTCCTATTCATTAGATCCCTTTAATTCAGTTCCCCTTTTATTTATATTAAATTTCATTTCTACCATTGAAACTCTTTTTTCCCTTCTGCTCTCTCTTTGCAACTACCTAACAAATTCCAACCTTGGATGAAATCCACTATTGCCTTCTTTATGTCTCTACTTAGTGAAGTAAGTACAATCCAGTCAAGAAAATGGGACCAGGAAAGTACCAGACAATAGGGGAGACGAGCATCGCTACCTATTCATGATCATCAGTATCAACTGAACCCACACACTTACTAAGAAATGTTACTATATTTCTCTAGTTAGTGTGTTCTCTTCTCTGCCAATTCTATACCTTCTCCACCTTTTGCAAACCTTGGAATCTCCCGCAGTCCCCTCAAAATCAGCTATCTCTCCTGCATCCTCAACCACTTTCTACTGGATTATTTCTATCAGCATTCAGGCATGCTCTAGTATCTTCCATCTTAAAAAAACAGACCAACAAAAACTCTACTTGGACTCCCAAACCCCATGCCATCTACTACTGCTTTATCTCTTTCCATTAATAGCCAGGCTTCCTGAGACCCAATATCCAGTCTCTGTTTCATCACCAATTGCCAATAAATGTGGTAGAGTCTTCTGTATCACCATTCAGTGAAAGGACTCTAGCTAAGCCAATGGTGACTTCCATATTGCCAAGTACAACTTACTTGATCTCTTATCCACATGCACCATCATTGTCCATCTGTTTGACAGTTTCTTCCTTTAGCTTCCTCTATTTTCATTTTCCTTGTTTTGCTTCAATATATCAGGCTATTAATGAGAATCATTAGGGGATCCTCTTCTACAAAGCATTTAATTTTTTCCTAATTTTTATTTAAATTCTAGTTAGTTCAAAAAGGGTGTTGCCTGTGTTCTCCTCTAGGATTTTGATGGAATCTTGTCTTACATTTAGATCTTTCATCCATTTTGAGTTTATCTTTGTGTATGGTGTAAGAGAATGGTCTAGTTTCATTCTTCTGCATGTGGAAGTCTAATTTTCCCAACACCATTTATTGAAGAGACTGTATTTTTTCCAGTGGATAGTCTTTCCTCCTTTGTCGAATATTAGTTGACCATAAAGTTGAGGGTCCACTTCTGGATTCTCTATTCTGTTCCATTGATCTATGTGTCTGTTTTTGTGCCAGTACCACACTGTCTTGATGACCACAGCTTTGTAGTACAACCTGAAATCTGGCATTGTGATGCCCCCAGCTATAGTTTTCTTTTTTAATATTCCCCTGGCTATTGGGGGTCTTTTCTGATTCCACACAAATCTTAAAATAATTTGTTCCAACTCTCTGAAGAAAGTCCATGGTATTTTGATAGGGATTGCATTAAACGTGTAAATTGCCCTGGGTAACATTGACATTTTCACAATATTAATTCTTCCAATCCATGAGCATGGAATATTTTTCCATCTCTTTGTGTCTTCCTCAATTTCTTTCGGAAGTGTTCTGTAGTTTTTAGGGTATAGTTCCTTTACCTCTTTGGTTAGGTTTATTCCTAGGTATCTTATGCTTTCGGGTGCAATTGTAAATGGGATTGACCCCTTAATTTCTCTTTCTTCAGTCTCATTGTTAGTGTATAGAAATGCCACTGACTTCTGGGCATTGATTTTGTATCCTGCCACACTGCCAAATTGCTTTATGAGTTCTAGCAATCTTGGGGTGGAGTCTTTTGGGTTTTCTATGTAGAGTATCATGTCATCTGTGAAGAAGGAGAGTTTGACTTCTTCTTCTTCTTTGCCAATTTGAATGCCTTTTATTTCTTTTTGAACTTGGCCACAGTAACTTCTTGTAAGATACATCCATGAAGGCAAGAGAAACAAAAGCAAAAAAGAACTATTGGGACTTCATCAAGATAAGAAGCTTTTGCACAGCAAAAGATACAGTCAACAAAACTAAAAGACAACCTACAGAATGGGAGAAGATATTTGCAAATGACCTATCAGATAAAGGGCTAGTTTCCAAGATCTATAAAGAACTTATTAAACTCAACACCAAAGAAACAAACAATCCAATCATGAAATGGGCAAAAGACATGAACAGAAATCTCACAGAGGAAGACACAGACATGGCCAACAAGCACATGAGAAAATGCTCCGCATCACTTGCTATCAGGGAAATACAAATCAAAACCACAATGAGATACCACCTCCCACCAGTGAGAATGGGGAAAATTAACAAGTCAGGAAACCACAAGTGTTGGAGAGGATGTGGAGAAAGGGGAACCCTCCTGCACTGTTGGTGGGAATGTGAACTGGTACAGCCACTCTGGAAAACTGTGTGGAGGTTCCTCAAAGAGTTAAAAATAGATGTGCCCTACTACCCAGCAATTGCACTGCTGGGGATTTACCCCAAAGATACAGATGCAATGAAACGCCAGGACACCTGCACCCCGATGTTTATAGCAGCAATGTCCATAATAGCCAAACTGTGGAAGGAGCCTCGGTGTCCATCGAAAGATGAATGGATAAAGAAGATGTGGTTTATGTATACAATGGAATATTACTCAGCCATTAGAAACGACAGATACCTACCATTTGCTTCAACGTGGATGACACTGGAGGGTATTATGCTGAGTGAAATAAGTCAATCGGAGAAGGACAAACATTATGTGGTCTCATTCATTTGGGGAATATAAAAAATAGTGAAAGGGAATAAAGGGGAAAGGAGAAAAAATGAGTGGGAAATATCAGAAAGGGAGACAGAACATGAGCGACTCATAACTCTGGGAAATGAACTAGAGGTGGTGGAAGGGAGGTGAGCGGGGGTGGGGGTGACTGGGTGACGGGCACTGAGGGGGGCACTTGATGGGATGAACACTGGGTGTTATTCTATATGTTGGCAAATTGAACACCAATAAAAATAAATTTATAAAAATAAATAAATAAATAAATTCTAGTAAGTTAACAGCATGCAATATTGGTTACAGGAGTAGAATTTAGTGATTCATTACTTACACATAACATTCGATGCTCATCATAACAAGTGCCCTCCTTAATACCCATCACCCACTTAGCCCATCCCCCACCCACCTCCCTTCACCAACCCTTAGTTTGTTCTCTATTGTTAAGAGTATGTTTTTCTCTTTTCCCCTTCCCATATACTCATTTGCTTTGTGTCTTAAATTTCACATGAGTGAAATCATTTGTCTTTCTCTAACTCATTTTGCTTCGCATAATACACTCTAGCTCCATCAACGTTGTTGCAAATGGCAAGACTTCATTCTTTTGATGGCTGAATAATATTCCATTATGTAGATATACGACATCTTCTTGATCCATTCATCAGTCAATGACATTTGTGCTCTTTTCATAGTTTGGCTTTTTTTTTTTTTTTTTTTTTTAGTTTGGCTATTTTTGATCAAAATCTTTAAATGATAAGTTTCTGAGGCTAAGTTCTAGGCTCTCTTTTCTCATCCCACCTACTCTCCTCCCCAGTAAGAATCTCACTCACTCCCAGGCTTCAACTTCATCAATTTTGGAAGCCTCTGAATTCCAAATGTATATCTCCAGATGGAATCTCTTCTCTGAGCTTTATATCATTATATACAGTTGCCTACTCAAACATCTCTATTGCACATTTCACAGACATCTGAAATTCAACAGGTTCATGTTCAAAATTAAATTTATTCTCTCTCTCAAATCTGCTTCTCCCATAGTGTTCTTGTATTAACTAGTGGCATTAGCTTTTCCCCCATAACTTATGCTAAATGTAAGATTCATGCTTGTTGCTTGCTTCTCATTCACTCCTGCCTTTATATGTTACAAGCCCTGACAATTTATTCAATAAATAATTATTGAGAGCCCACTATTTTCAGGCACTTCCCTAGGCACTAGGGTATAGTCTACAACAAAAAAGACAAAATTTCTGTTCTCTGTGGAGCTTTTTATTTTTTTAAGATTTTTTTTTTATTTATTTGAGAGAGAGAGCACAAGTGTGGAGAAGGGCAGTGGGAGAGGGTGAAGCAGATTCCTGCTGGGAGCCAATGTGGGCTTCAATCCCTCAGGATCATGACTTGAGCCAAAGGCAGATGCTTAACCCACTGAGCCACCCAGGCATCCTTTCTGTGGTGCTTTTATTTGAGAAATACAAGCTATGTGACCCCAACATTTTGTCTGGCAATATGAGTATGTTCAATAAGTGGTAGCTGCATCACAATATTTAAAATGAAGGAGATGATTGATCACTCTCTAGGTAAGGAAATGTATCATGCTTAAAGAGCAACCAAGCATAAAGGAACTTGAACTCATTTTCAACAATTTTCTTTTCTGAGAGAACTAGAAATTTATAGCTTGGAGACCTAAAAAGATAACAAAAATTGTCTTATATATTGAAGTGCAACAACTTGAGAGAAGAGCTGTACAGTGTTCCCTAATTAATTCAACAAATATATAATAAACACATGCCTTAAGCTAGGCATTGTAGCTAGATACTATCAAAAATTGTGTAAGGATTTACCCTCTTTCCACGCTAACAATCTAACACAGTTTCATAAATGCTTGCAGAAAGTACTGGATCAGAGCCAAAGGACTTTATTCTTCACAGTACAGTAAGCAGCCTGAGCTTCAGTTCTCCTTGCCTCCCAAGTCCCATGATGGTAGCCCAGGTGGATGCTGCACATGCAATGGGTTTGTGTCACAGCTGAGGAACCCTGAATTTAGGAACTTCAATCTTTTATAATGGACTGCAGGCCAAAGTGCTCAGCCTTTGCATCAGAGAGACATTATCTTTAGGACAGCAACACACCTGCCTTTGCAACCATCTCAATGTCCCAAAACTCTTCCTGTACAAACATCCTTGAGTAGTTCTATTGGTCAGAGTTCTCCACAGAAAGAGAACCAAAAGGAGGCATATATTAAGATTTATTTTAAGGAATTGGCTCATGCAATTGTGGTATGGCCAAATCCAAAATATGCAGGGCAGGACAGCAGGCTGGAGACCTAGGGAAGAGTTGATATGGCAGCTGGGGACTGAAGGCAGTCTGGAGGGAGAATTCCCTCCTCCTCCAGGGACATCAGTCTCTTCTCATAAGTCTTTCAATGGATTGGATGAGGCCCATCCACACTATATAGGGTAATCTGCTGTGCTCAAAATCTTAACTGTTACTCATCTCCTAAAAAATCCTCACAGCAACATCTGTACTAGTGTTTGACAAAAAACTAGGTACTAGAGACTAGTTTAGTTGACTTAACCACAGTAGTCCTGAGATTCATTAAAAAAAAAAAGGTCTCTCCTTACTGTACATCATTTTTCCCTCAAGATAACCTTGTGAATAATAATTAAAATACTATATTGACATACATAAAATGTATTGCTAAAAATGTAGTCTCCTAACATACAGTTAATGTTTGAAACTCATTATTTACTAGTATCTAGACTTCCCATGCATAACCCCCATTAATCTTCAAAATTTAAAACAAACTTTAATGATATTAAACAATTATGAATTTCTCATTCATACTGCGCCTTTATTTTTAGTATGAACCTGGTTCTAGGTGCTTGGGACACAAACTTTCAGTTCTGCCCTTTAAGGCTCACACCAGACAAGATTACCTTGAGAACCTGCAGAAGGTGTATACAGGATGCTGTGGAAACACCTGCACACGAGGAAGGAGAGAAGCCGGTGCCTCCGAGACAGGATCTCACTTAAGCCACTTTACAGGGTGACGAAGGACAGTCAATGACTGCACGACTCGGCTTCTCAGCTCACATCAATGTGGCGGCTACAGGAGATATTTTCTAATCCAGTATCATTTCTGAGTAATCCTTCTGGCAGATTTCATCAGGACTTACAAACTGTTGGGTTCTTTCCTTCACACTCCAAACAAAGGCCATCGCACCGGGTATCCTCACCTTCACCCTAGTCCCGCTCGGGACGGCCCCGCCCCCTTCTCCCTGACCCCGCCCCCGCGGGCCCCGCCCCCGCCCGGATGCCCTCCTCTCTGGCTCCGCCCCCACCGGGCCCCGCCCCCTCCCGGCCGCCCTCCTCTCCGGCCCCGCCCCGCCCCCGGCTCGCCCCCTCCCGGCCGCCCTCCTCTCTGGCCTCGCCCCCGCCCGGCTCTGGCGCGGAGGACTGTGGGAGCCGTTTCCTTGGATTCCGCGCGTGGCAACGACTCGGGCGCAGCGCTCTGGCCTAGGCGGGCTGTTAGTAGATTCTCGAGAAAGCCGCGTCGTTCCCCGGCAGACTCGCGGTCGTCGTGCTCCCCTCACCGCGAGGTAGGAGAAGGGCCAGGGCGGAGGAGCGCCTGAGCCGCGGCGGGCGGTGGTGGGAGGCCGGGAGGCACCTCCCCGGCGGCGCCTCCCTCCGCCCCGCCCGGCTGCCCGGCTGCGCGGCCCGCCCGCCCCCCCCCGGCCCATTCCAGCCCCGCCCCTCGGGACCGGGTGCTGCTGCTGTCGGCGGGGCGGCGCACCGGCCGGCGGTCCCACAGCGGCCCGGCTCCGCTGGCAGGCTCGACCCACAGGAGACCTTTCCTCCAGCCTTTGCATGTCGTAGCAGATACAGGTCACATTCATCCTTAGTTTTTTGTTATGTAAGCCTTTTGAAGATTTCCAATAAAACATTTAATTTGTGAATTAGGAGAGGACACCGCAGAAGCCGTAAACCTGTGCTTGGTCTCACAAAGATGAAGCAGAATTCCAAAGACTTGGAGTATTGTTTTTCCAAGATTCTTTCTAGGGCTAAAGTTCCACTTTTCCTTTTACCAAGTGGGTTTTCTGGTTGTGAGCTTCTGAGGAACTACAGTGGGCATCTTGGATGTGGACTATTCGCCATAGTCTGTGGTAGAGTATCATAAAAAAAAGGGCGACTTTTACATTTTTTTAAAAAAGGTGTTATCGGCATTTGATTTATATTGTGGTAGTATTATCCCCAGGTTGTTTCAACATGAGTGGCATTCTAGGTGCACAAACTGCTTTTGATGGCTTGGGGGATCCAGAAAACCGAAGTTGTATTTGTTCTGCTACCCGTACTTCACCTCCCCTGGCCTTACTTTCTACATCTTTTAAATTAATTTGCTCACTATATGTCTGTTCAGCAAAAGTCTCGGACGTAAACTAATTCCACTGTGCTTGCAACCCAGCAGGAAGGATATCTAGTTCTAAAAGTTACTTGTTTTCATGACGTGCATGTAAGCTGTGTGGACGGAAATAGGACTCATACTCAGAAGGTTCTTGGTTAGCAAAAACCCTCACAGTGGGGTTCTCAGACAAGCATCATCAGCAACACTTGGGAACTTGTTAGGAATGCACACTGTGAGGGCCGAGGGGTGGTCGTGACTCCCATCAGGACCTAATGAGTCACAGACTCTGCTGCTGGGGGAGTAACAATCTGTATTTTAGCAATCCCCGAGGTTTCCTATGCATGCTAAAGTTTGAGAACCACTAACATAGCATTTTCTGAGCTAATGTTTTAAAGATATTTTCTATATCTTATATGAATGACTTATTTTTTAAATTTTTATTTCTTGTAGTTGACATACACCTTATGTGAATTTCAAGTGTGCAAGACAGTGATTTGAAATTTATGTACATTCCAAAAGGATCACAATAAATCTAGTTACCATCTGTCACCAAAGTTACTACGATATTATGACTATAATCTCTTTGCTATAATTTACATCCCCATGACTTATTTTATAGCTGAGAGTTTGTATACCAGTGACTTTTAATGCCATTAGTGGTATTTGAAGTGAACGTTTCTACCTGATTGACATTTTCTTTCATAGTAGTGAGTTTTCATCTCTAAAAAGTAATGAAAGGTTAACTTAAAAGACCTAAATGTAAGGGCTAAAGCTATAAAGCTCTTAAAAGAAAACAGATGTAAATCTTCTTGAGGTTAGGCAGTGGGTTTTTTTTAGATGTGACACTAAAAGCACAAGCAACCGAGGGAAAAAAATGGGTAGATTGTACATCATCAAAATTCAAAGGATACTTCAAAGAATACTATCAAGAAAATGAAAGGACAGTGCATAGAATGGGATAAAAATATTAATGTATAAAGAATATTTGTAACTCAGGTAAAACAAATAACCCAGGTTTTAAAAATGGGCGAAGCATCTTAACGACATTTCTCCAAAGACATACAAGATGTCAATAAGCATAGGAGAAGATGCTCAACATCATTAGTCGTCAAGGAAATGCAAATCAAAACCACAGATACCGTTAAATGCCCATTAGAATAGCTATCATCAAAAAGAGGGACAATGACCGGTGTTGGTTAGGACATGGAGAAATTGGAATCTTCATGCATTGCTGGTGGAATGTAAAACGTGCAGCCACTTTGGAATCTAGGAGCTCCTCCAAAAATTAAATGTAGAGTTGCCGTATGACCCAACAATGTCGTTCCTAGTCTACACTCGATAGAATTGAAAATTTATGTCCACACTAAATCTCCACCAATGTTTGTAGCAGCTTCAGTATTAATAACCATAGAGTGAAACAACCCAAATGTTTATTAACTAATAAATAGATAAAATATAATTCAATCATAAAAAGGAATGAAGTACTGATGCATGCTACAACATGGATGAACCTTGAAAACATTATGTTAAATGAAAGAAACCAGACATAAACGGCTATGTATTGGATAATTCCATTTGATTGGTAAAAAAAATTTTGATTGATGATTCCATATGAAATGTCCAGAGTTGGCAAATCCATAGAGACAAAGTAGATTAGTGCTATAGGCTGGGAGGAGGGACGAATGAAGAATGACAGCTAACAGGCTCCCGGAGTATAGAGTGATGAAAACGTTCTGGAATTAGATAGTGGTGGTGGTTGCACAACCTTGTGAATATACTAAAAACCACTGAATTATACACCTTAAAAAGGTAAAATTTATTGTATGTAAATTATACAAAAAATTAATAATTTTATATTTCACATTTAAAAATTTTTTTAATGGTTACAAGTAGCTACATATGTTTGGTGTTATACTGAGCATTAAGATTAGGCTGAAATTTTTGATGGAATTTACTGGCACACTTAAAATTGTACAGGCTTTAAAGAGAATAAGTATTTTAAGGTAAAGTAGTTCAATACTACATTTCTTGGTTAGCTAGCCTGCCCCTTCCCCCAAATTGCCTAAAATATTTCTCCATTTGAATGATTCCTTGTCTGAGAATTCTTCCAGAATTCTTGAGTAATTACTACATCTACAGTACTACATCTACAGTATATGTATACAGTAATTATAATTCCTCCACACTTCTATTTTACTTTGCTCTGACATCTGTTTTATTCTGTCTTGCATTTTTTCTTTCAACACTTTATTATGAAAATTTTCAGATGTACAGTAAAGCTTAAAGAATTTTTTTTAAAGATTCATTTATTCATAAGAGACACAGGGAGAGAGAGAAGCAGAGGGAGAAGCAGACTCCATGCAGGGATTTGATCCCGGGACTCCAGAATCACGCCCTGGGCCGAAGGCAGGCACTTAACCGCTGAGCCACCCAGGGATCCCCAAGCTTAAAGAATTTTACAGTGAACATCATAACTGTTACATAGATTCTACCATTAACATTTTTCTATACTTGCTTTATCACAAACCTATTCATTATTTCCATGTTATTTTTATGCACATCAAACTACATTACAGATATTAAGCTTTCCCTTAAATATTTAAGTATGCATATTAATTGTAGTTTGAATTTTTAAAAAAATTCTTTTTTTTTTCTGTTAAGAAAAAATGTATAATGAAAAGAAAAATTTCAAGTATGCACTTATTGAGTTTTTGCAAGTGTATACCAGTATAACTCAAACCCCTAACAGGATATAGAATACTTATCACCCTAGAAAATTCTATAATCCTGCACTTTTCCATTCAATCTCTAGTCTCCATACCTAAAAAGCAACCACTGTTCTGATTGTTTTCTACAATAGTTTTGCCTGTCCTATAATTTTAAATTAATGAAACCATACATAAGGTACTGTTTTGTGAGACTTCTTTCACTCAACATAATTCTTCCATATTATATGTGTCGTCAGTGCATTATTTTTTATTGCTGAATAATACTTCATTGCATAAATATGCTGCATTTTGGTTATCCTTTCTGTTGATGGGCACCTGGCCTGTTCCTAGTTTTCGACTATTAAGAACAAAGCTCCTATGAACATTTGCATATTAATATTTTTATGGACCTCTGTTTTCATTTCCTTCAGGTAAGTACTTTGGGATGGAATTGTGGGTTCATAAGAAAGAAATGTTAATTTTATGAAACGACCACACTTTTTTTCCAAAATTGTGCCATGTTACACCCCCAAAAACAATGTATGACTGTTTAGATTACTCCATATCTTTGCTGACCTATTATGTTGTTGGTTTTTTAAGTTTAGCCATTGTGGCAGGTACGTAGTGGTTTCTGCATTGCATTATAATTTACATACCTTCTTCTTTCTGCACTTGATACTAAGTTCTTTGAAAATAAGGGCAACCAACTGTACTCCTTTAGTGCCTGTCACTGGCCTTTTAATGTAATAAGTATGGAATAAATGTGAAATGAGAGCAACAAATGCATGTTTTAACACCTAGTTTTGAGAATTTGATGTGAAAAAAATTTCAAGTCATAAAAATATGTAGCAATAAATTTGACCAGAAAGGTTTTAAGTAGTTATATTTTATTTCAATTATGAATTATTTCATATATCAGGAATATATTTACACTGCCAATTTTTCATAGGTACAAATGATGCAAAATGTACACCTGGCTCCAGAGACAGATGAAGATGATCTTTATTCTGGTTATAATGACTACAATCCAACCTATGATACTGAGGTAAAAAAAAAAAAATCTGGTTTTTTATGTTGGTCTTTATGAAAACTTTGGATTTGAGTATTCTGCTTTATTATGCTTTAGATTAAATAAACTGGTTAAAAGCCTAGAAAAGTGCTATTACTGAATTCTGTACTACCTTCTAATAATACTAATTGCAGCAAAAGGGGAAACCATGAAAAAGTTACATAAACAAATTAGGATCAATTATATACTTGTCTTTTCCAGCACTAGCTATCTGAATGTGTAAGTAAAAAGAATTAAATCATTTAAAGTATCTAAAACCAGTTTTCTTAAGTGCTCTGATTTTGAATGTTATATAGTGATTTTTTAATTAAATTATATGAGTCTTTTATAGAAAACTTAAACAGAAATAAGCATCAAGAAAAATTATATCACAGAAACTGTCACTATCCAGAGATAAATGTTAACTAACATATAATGCTTATCTCACCAAACATTTCTCTATACAATTTATTTGTGTCTCTATATATTTTTGGATGAAATGGTATCATTCTATGTGTATTGTTTTGTAACCTGCTTTTTGTCTTATATAAATATTTAAATTCATGTCAGTAATTATTTATCTACTTAGTATTTAATGGGATAGTAAACTAAAAGATGAAATTGTTATTAAGACAAATATTTGAAAAAAAAAAAAGACAAATATTTGAACTTTTAAAAAGAAATTTGAATGTTTTCAAAAACATTTGTTTTTTGTAAATCTGTTTATATCATTGTGAGAGTTAGAGTTTCTACACCGTTAAACAAAACAAAACTTTTTTATAAAGTTATCTTGAATTAGTGCCTGAAAAAAGTTAGGGTGAAGCATATGGTTGTTAATTTTTTTGCTAGTATATTATAATCAAATGCTAGCTTTTATAGGACTTTATATGAAGTTAGGAAATATTATTCTATTCTAGAGTTTTTCATATAGCTTTTAGTCATTTTTCATTTTTTTTCCTCTGGAGAAAAATGGTAGTCTGTGAATGTGAGACCTAGAAACAAAACAAGGAAATATTACAGAAACTGTTTATTCTATGTGAAATAAAAATCTAAGAGATATGATCATTTACAGAAAATTTAAAGAATACAGAAGTTTGAAGAAAAACAATGTAAATCCTATCACCCAAAGATCACCTATATTAAGTATATATCACCTGACATTTTGCTATCTTTTAATATACACAAGTGTTTGTTTCTCTCCTTATATACACTGTGTATACACAGATATTATATAGACTCCTTTTTAAAAACCTATATTGAAACATAGATGTTTTCCTAAGTTTGCATAAATTTTGAAAACCACTGAACTCTTGCCCTTTTTCTGGGTTTTGAAAGTTTTAAGTATAAAAAATGTACATGCTCACTATTGAAAACAAAATAATCCCATCACTCCAAATAATTACTGTTAACATTTGGTTGCTTTCTTTCCTTCATGCATACATATACAGTTTTTTGTTTTTTTTTTTTGCACATTTGGAATTGAACTAGCATTTATTTACTTTTCTATTTGCTTTTTTACATTTAACTACATCATAAGCAATGTCTCATGATACTAAAAATTTAAATACATTTGACCCTTGAACAACATGGTGTTTAGGGATACCAACCCACCTCCTCCTTCCCCCCATGCAGTCAAAATTCCACATATAACTTTTGATTTCCCCAAAACATAACTACTAATAACCCAGTGTTGACCAGAAGCCTTACTGATAACATCATCAAGTAACACATATTTTGTATGTTATATATACATCATATACTGAATTCTTAACAATAATTTCTTTCTCTTAATTTTTTCAGTATTTTTAGGCTTGATGGTTTGTGAGTTTTTTTCAAATTGTCACAAATCTCAAAAAATTTCCCAATATATTTATTGAGGAAAAAAATCCATGTATAAGTAGACCCACGCAGTCCAAACCGAATGTTATTCAAGGTCAACTGTATAATTTTAATTGCTGCATTTTACTGAATATGTATAGTTGATTAGAACTATTTTTAGATCATAAGATATTTATTTCCAATCTTCTGTTGTAAATAACAACTATGAACAATTTTATGCATAAATGACTTTCTGTATTTTGAGCAAACATTTCCTGACTAGAGTCCCAGAAGTGGAATTAATAGATCATGAATATGATCACTTTCAAAGAACCAGAGAAACTTCCTAACTTCTCAGATCATCAATGTAGCTTCACTGTTTAATTCAAAGAGAATATTCAGAATGCCAGACACGGAAAAAAAATAGTAAAGTAAAAGGACACTTGGTTTACCCATGGTTTTCTTATATCTTAATTAATTAGAATAATAACAAACTTAATTTATAAATGAATTAATTGAAATAGTTTCTAAGATGTTCATAGATTATGCAAATTGCTGATAAAATCATAAAGAAAAATTCCAAAAGTTTGTTAGTGTGGTATTTGTAATTAGAGAGTTTGTTGACAATTTTTAGTTTGTCATTTAGTTAGAATTCATTCAGCTGATTAATCAAATTTTATTTATTGTTTAGGAATATTAGAAGCCTCCCTTTTCCTAAGGGATCTGCTAGAGTAGGATAATTAATTATGCTAAAGGTTGCCGTTGGCTTTATACTTCATATGAAAATTGCCTAGTTTCCATAACTAACTGAGAATTGTGTACTCATTAATTTTGTGTAGTTGATATGGAAGGTCATAAGGATTATTTAAGGTAAAAATTAAAGAATGATTGGGCATAATAAAATCACGTTTAAAGTGCATTTTATTAACATCCTGGTTATATAAACATTTTACTTTATTTGCAGAGGTTTTTAAAAGTTAATTGATAGTGACTCTTTTAACTTACTGTTTGTATTTTTTTTTCTTTAACAATCAGAAAGTATGTTTTTGTGGGAACTAGACTGACATAAACTAGAGGCAAGTTTGACAATTGCCCGTGACATGTATGTGAGGGGTTAGAGCCAGAGTTTATATTGGTGAAGGACTAGGAAATAAAGGCTGTTTGGAAGGTTGGGGTTGGCAAGACTGGGTGCTTTTGAGAGAGTGTAAAAATGGCATTTGTGATGGAAACCCAGGAACATTTGTACTTTGCTTTTATGCTACTTTCCTCATCTTTCCTGATAAAGAATATGAATACACACAGGAATCAGCAAAGCATAATAACATCTTACTTCAACTGAGGCTTTGGTTCCAAGTGGGACAGCAGATTGGACCCTGTGGATCATTCTCTTTGCTCAGCTCCATTCTGAATTCCATACTTGACTTCTCCAGCAAAATAAAATGACCTAAGGTTTTTCAAGATGGGGCTATTAACCATGGTCCCAGCATATAGAGGAGGAGAGAGTGGGAGAGGAAGAAATGTGGGTCTCTGCTCTTACTGCTCTAGCTATTTGGAAGAAAGAAACAGAAGAAAGGCCATGTCCTTCTGTACTTGATCTTGTAACCAGGGATAATGGTACTACGCATTTAAACAGTGGTCAATAAAATATCCTTACAGTTGATCAACATTACCAGTACTACTCTTCCTAGACAAGGAAGGAGCCTTGATATTTGGGTAGCATGAAGGGGAGCTTTGAGGACAGCAGTTCTTGAGCCACTACCTGGCTGTCAACACATGGGGTAAGATGAATTATAGAGGATCATGAATACCAAACAGAAGACATTAAACTTTTTTTTAATTCTCACATCATGTTGAATGTTAAATTTGCCTTTTCATTTTAGGAATTAGAGAATGACACAGCTTTTCAGCAAGCAGTGAGAACTAGCCATGGCAGAAGACCTCCAGTAAGTAAATTGTTTTTGCTGTGGTGAAAAAACACAACATAAAATTTGCCATCTTAACCATTTTTATTTATTTAATTTAATTTTTCAATTTCAGTTGTTAATACAGTGTTATATTAGTTTCGGGTACTCTGTATAGTGAATCAACAATTACATATATCACTTGGTGCTCATCACAGCAAGTGCCCTCCTTAATCCCCATCACCTATTTCACCTATCCATTCACCCACCTTCTCTCTGGTAACCATTAGTTTATTCTCTATAGCTAAGAGTCTGTTTCTTGATTTGTCTTTCCTTTGTTTGTTTGCTTGTTTCCCTTTGTATAAATTCCACATATGAGTGAAATCAAATGACATTTGTCTTCATCTTACTTCACTTAGCATTATACTCTCTAGCTTCATCCATTTCCTTGAAAATGGCAAGATTTCATTCCTTTTTATGAATAAATAAATAATTTTGTTATATATATAACAAAAATATATATATACATACCATCAATTATATATATATACACACATATATATATACATACATACACATATACATACATATATACATACCTTTTCTTTGTCCATTCATCAATTGATGGACACCTGGGCTGTTTCTATAATTTGGCTATTGTAAATGATGCTACTGTAAACATAGGGGTGCATGAATCCCTTTGAATTCGTGTTTTTGTATTCTTTGGGTAAATACTAGTGTAATTGCTGGATCATAGGATAGTTCTATTATTCACTTTTTGAGAAACCTTCATATTGTTTTCCACAGTGGTTATATCAGTTTGCATTCCCACTAACAGTGCAAGAATATTCCTTTTCTCTTCACATCCTTGCCCATGCCTGTTGTTTCTTGTGTTGTTGATTTTAGCCACTCTGACAACAGGTATGAGGTGGTAGCGCATTGTAGTTTATATTTGCATTTCTCTGATGATAAGTGATGATGAACATCTTTTCATGTGTCTGGGTGTCTTTTTTGGAGAAATGTCTGTTTATGTCTTCTGCCCATTTTTTAAGTGGATTATTTGTTGGATGTTGAGTTTTATAAGTTCTTCATATATTTTGGATGGTAACCCTTTATTGGATAGGTCATTTGCAAATATCTTCTCCCATTCCATAGGTTGCCTTTTGGGTTTTATTAGATTGGTCCTTTGCTGTGCAGAAGCTTTTTATTTTGATGTAGTCCCAAAGTTTTTTTTTGCTTTAATTTTCATTGCCTCAGGGGACCAATCTAGAAAAAAGCTGCTATGACCAATCCCAGAGAAATTATTGCTTGTGCTTTCTTCAAGGATGTCTTTGGTTTTAGATCTCACATTTAAATTTTTAACCCATTTTGAGAGTTATTTCTGTGTATGGTGAAAGAGAATACTTCAGTTTCATTCTTTTGCATGCGGCTGTCCTGTTTTTCGAGCACCAATTTATTGAAGAGATTGTCTTTTTCCCATTAGGTATTCTTTCCTGCTTTGTTGAAGATTAATTGACCATATAGTTGTGAACTCATTTCTGTATTTTCTGTTCTTCTGTTCCATTGCCTATGTGTCTGTTTTTGTGCCGGTATTGTACCGGTTTTGATCACTACAGCTTTGTAATATAACTTAACATCCGAATTGTGGTGCCTCCCACTTTGCCTTTCTTATTCAAGATTGCTTTAGCTATTGAATGTCTTTTGTGCTTCCATACTAGTTTTGGGTTGTTTGTTCTTGTTCTGTAAAAAATGCTGTTGGTTTGAAAGGGATTGCATTAAATGTGTAGATTGCTTTGGGTAGTATCGACATTTTAATGATATTTGTTGTTACCATCCATGAGCATGAAATATCTTTCCATTTGTATCCTCTTCAGTTTCTTTCATTAGTGTTTTGTAGTTTTCGGAGTACAGGTCTTTCACCTCTTTGGTTAGATTTATTCCTAGGTATCTTACTATTTTTGGTGCAATTGTAAATGGGATTGATTCCTTAATTTCTCTTTGTACTGCTTCATTATAGAAACGCAACAGATTTCTCTGTTGATTTTGTGTCCTCTGACTTTACTGAATTCGTTTATCAGTTTTACCAGTTTTTTTGGTGGAATTTTTTGGGTTTTCTACATAGAATATCATGTCATCAGCAAATAGTGAAAGTTTTACTTCTTCCTTGCCAATTTGGATGCCTTTTATTTCTTTCTGTTGTTTCATTGCTTATGGCTAAGACTTCCACTACAACGTTTAATAAAAGTGAGAGTGGACATCCCTCTCTTATTCCTGACTGTAGAGGAAAAGCTATCAGTTTTTCTCCATTTAGGATGATGTTAGCTGTGGGTTTTTCATATATGCCCTTTATTATGTTGAAGTATGTTGCCTCTAAACCTCCTCTGTTGAGGGTTTTTATCAGGAATGGATGTTGTACTTTGTCAAATGCTTTTTCTGCATCTATCGAAATAGTCACATGGTTTTTAGCCTTCCTCTTATTAACGTAGTATATCACATTGATTGATTTGCAAATATTGAACCACTCTTGCAGCCTAGGAATAAATCCCACTGATCATAGTCAATAGGTTGTTTAAAATGTATTACTGGATTCAGTTGGCTAGTATTTTGTTGAGAACTTTTACATTTATGTTCCTCAGAGATACTGGCCTGTAGTTCTCTTTGTTGGGTGTTGCCTTTATCTGGTTTTGGTATCAGGATAATGCTGACTTATAGAATAAATTTGGAAGTTTTCCTTTTCAATTTTTTAGAATAGTTTGAGCTTTCATATTTGGTAGAATTTGCCTGTAAGCCATCTGGTCCTGGAGTTTTGTTTTTTGGGATATTTTGATTACTGATTCAATTTCTTGGCTCGCTATTGGTCTCTTCAGATTTTCTATTTCTTCCTTTTTAAAGTTGGTAACTTAGGAATTGATCCGTTTCTTCTAGGTTGTCCAGTTTGTTGGTATATAGTTTTTCATTACATTCTCTTATAACTGTATTTCTGTACTGTTGTTATTTCTCCTCTCATTTATGACTTTATTGATTGGGATTCCTTCTCTTTTTTCCTTGATAAGCCTGGCTAGAGGTTTATCAATTTTATTAATTTTTTCAAAGAACCAGCAATGGCTTCATTGCTCTATTGTTTTTTTAGTTTCTGTATAATTTATTTATGCTCTGATCTTTATTCCTTCCTTCTGCTAATTGATTCTTTGTTTACATTCTTTTTCTAGCTCCTTTACTGTAAGATTAGGTTGTTCATTTGAGACTTTTCTTGCCTCTTGAGATAGGTCTGTGTTATTCTATACTTCTGTCTTGGAACCACGATTGCTGTATCCCAGAGGTTTTGGGCTCTTGTGTTTTCACTTTCATTACTTGGCATGTACTTTATTTCTTCTTTATGTCCTTTGACCTATTCACTGTTTAGTAGCATGTTCTTTAACTTCCATGTATTTGTGGTCGTTACAGATTTTTTCTTGTTGACTTCTAGTTTCATAGTGTTGTGGCCTGAAAAGGTGCATGGTATGACATTGGTCTTCTTGAACTGGTTGTGACCTGTTTTGTGGCCTAATATATGATCTATTTTAGAGAATGTTCTATGTGCACTTGAAATAATGTGTATTCCGCTGTTTTAGGTTAGAATGTTCTGAATATATCTGTTAAATTATCTGTTCCCATGTGTCATGCAAAGTTATTGTTTCCTTGTTGATTTTCTGTGTAGATTATCTATCCATCAATGTAAGTAAGGTCTCATACTACTATTGTATTATCCATTAGCTTCATGTTGGGTCCATAAATATTTACACAATTGTTATGTCTTCTTGTTGGTTGGCTTGTCCCCTTTATTACTATGTACTGTCCTCTGTGTCATTACAGTCTTTGTTTTAAAGTCTAGTTTGTCTGATATAAGTACCACTACTCTGGCTTTCTTTTAACATCCGTTTGCATAGTAGATGTTTCTCCATTCCCTCACTTTCAGTCTGCAGGTGGCTTTAAGTCTAAAATGAGTCTCTTGTAGGCAGCATATAGATGGGTCTTGTTTTTTTTTTATCCATTCTGTCACCCTATATCTTTTGATAGGAGTGTTAGTCCATTTACATTAAAAGTAATGATTGATAGATGTGTATTTTTTGCCACTTTATTGCTTGTTTTGTGGTTGTTTCTGAAGATTTTCTCTGATCCTTTATCAGTCTCTGTTTCATGGCTTGCTGTTTTCTTTAGTGATACATTTGGATTTCTTTCTCTTTTCTTTGTATATAATTCATTAGTAGTTTTTGATTTGTGGTTACCATTTGGTTTGTATATAGCAGCTTCTGCATGTAGTAGTCTATCTTAATGGTCGTTTAAGTTTGAACCCATTCTTTACTCCTGTCCTCCACACGTTTTAGGTATATGGTGTCATATTTTATATCCTTTTATTTTGTGAGTTCCTTGGCTGATTTTTTTTATAGAAATATTCATTTTTACTGCCTGTTTCCTACTTTCTTACTGTCGCTTTTGGTCTTTCCTTGCCACTCAGAGAATCTTTTTTTTTTTTTTTTTTCCACTCAGAGAATCTGCTTTAACATTTCTTCCCAGGCTGGTTTAGTGGTCATGAACTCATTCAGTTTTTGTTTGTCTGGGAAACTCTTAATCTCCCCTCCTATGCTGAATGATAGCCTTGTTAGATAGAGTAATCTTGTCGGAAGATTTTTCCCATTTAGCACATGCCCCTCCCTTCTGGCTTGGAAAGTGTCTGCTGAAAAATCTCTGGCTAGCTTAATGGATTTTCCCTCATAAGTTACTGCCTTCTTTTGTCTTGCTGCTTTTAATATTTTTTCTTTATCACTATATTTTGCCATTTTAATTATAACATGTCTTGGTGTTGGTCTACTTTTGTCAATTTTGATGAGGGTTCTCTTTGCCTCCTGGATCTGGATGTCTCTTTTCTTCCCCAGATTAGGGAAGCTTTCAGCTATTATTTCTTCAAATAAGTTTTCTGCCCCCTTTTTTCTCTTTTCTTCTGGGTCTCCTATAATATGGATGTTACTACATTTGGTGGAGTCATTGAGTCCCTAAGTCTATTCTCACTTTGCAGAATTCTTTTTTCTCTCTTTTGTTCAGCCTGATTACTCTCCACTGCTCTGTCTTCTAGGTCATTAATTCATTCCTCTGCTTCTTCCAGCCTTTTGTTCCTTCCACCAAGCATGTTTCTCATTTCATTTATTGTACTTTTATCTCTGCTATGTTATTCTTTATCTTGTGTTAGGGTGTCATTCATGTATTCTACTCTTCTCAAGTCCACTGAGTCTCTTTATGATCATTTCTTTAAATTCTCTATCCAGCATGTTACTTATATCTGTTTTGCTTAGATCTCCTGCTGTGGCCTTCTCCTGTTCTTTCATCTGGAACACATTCCTCTGTCTTCTCATTTTGTCTAAGTCTTTGTGCTTGTTTCTGTGTGTTAGGAAAGTCTTCTTCTTCTATCATGTCTTCTGTTCTTGAGGGTAATGGTGTGTAGTGCCCTGCCATGTAGCTTCCCCTGCTCCCCAGAGCCTGGAGCTTCCAGGAGTGTCTCCAGCGTGTGCTGTGTGTACTTGCTGTTGTATCCTGGCCACTTTATCCCTCAAGCCCGTTGTCTGCAGAAGCTCTCTTTGCCTGCTGTGGGCAGTGTCTGGTCCCTGGCCCGAATGTGGCAAATTTTAATGAGGTGTGCTCTGACCTATTTGTGAAATGAGACTTGTTGCCACTGCCACCAAAACCAAGGCCTCACAAAATTCTTGGGTCAGGAGGTGTGGTGTTGGTAGCGGTATGGGCTGGTTTTCTCAAGGGAGGGGTCTGTAGTGCTGGGACTTACACAATCCTGACTGCAAAGTGCATTTTCACTGATATGTGAGGATAGGGGTGGAAGTAAGCAAGTTAATTAATAAAGATCTCCGCTGTGTTGGTTCCTACAGGTAGTTTTATGCTTATGTTGAAGCGCAATAGAGGAAAATGACAACAGTCAATTTATTTGTTTCCGAAGTGGTCTATGAACACTGTCTCCCTGGGATGGGCTCTGACTTGAGTGAATAACCTGCCCACTATGTGCCCCAGGCACTCTTTGGATCGCTGTTTCTATGCCTTGTGTCTGCAGATTGTTTACTGCCTTCTATGCAAGAGCAGCACAATGCCATCCAGGGTGTATCCTAGCCAAGCCTGCTAACATTTAAAACTCTAGGCTTTAAGACCCACTACTTGCTAGAATCCATGAAATTTGACTCTTCTCACTTTCCAAGCCAATTTCTATGGGAATTGGTTTTCCCCCATGCACTCTCTTGTGTTTAGTCTGTCTCTCACCCTTCACCATCACCATAGCTCCCTTTCCACTGCAGCAGCCATGTTTCTCTCCTAAACCCCATCCTACCTTCTTCAATGTGTCCTCTTCTCTACCTTTAGTTATAGTTTGTTCTGCCAGTCTTCAGATTGATTTCTGGAGTATTTAGAATGATTTGATAGTTATCTAGTTCTGTTTGTGGGCTGAGGTGAGCCTAGAGTCCTTTTTATCTACTACCATCTTCTCCAGTCCCTCCTCATTATAACCAGTTTTAAATGCATGGTTCAGTACATTAAGTATATTCTCATTCTTGTGAAACAGGTCTCCAGAACTTTTTTGCCCTCCCAAACTGAAACTCTACCCATTTAAAGAACTGTGCATCATCCCTCCAGCTCCTGGCAACCATCTTTCTACCTTCTGCCTCTATGAATTTGAATTTGACTACTTTAGGTACCTCGTATATGTGCAATTATGCAGTCTTTGTCTTTTTGTGATTGGCTTTTAGTTCACTTAGCATAATGTCTTCAAGTTCATCTATATTGTAGGATGTAACAAGATTTTCTTCCTTTTTAAGATTAATAATCCATTGTATTTATATATATCACATTGCCTTCTATGGATATGTTGTCTACCATGGATACTTGGGGTATCCTACCTTTCACTATTATGACTACTACTGCTATGAGCGTAGGTTTGCAAATGTCTCTTCCCAACTCTGGTTTTAGTTCTTTGGATGTATACCCAGAAGTAAGATTGCTACATCCCATGGTAATTCTATTTTGAATTTTTTGAGGAACCTACTGTTTTTCCATAGCAGTTGCACCATTTTACAATCCCACTAACAATAATAGGGTTCTATTTTTTCTACAACCTCACTGATATTTACCTTCTATTTTTTTGATAGTAACAATTTTAATGAGCATACAGTGATTCTTAATTGTGATTTTGATTGGCATTTCTCCAATGATGAGTAATCCTGAATTTCTTTTTGTGGCCTTGTTGGCCATTTGTATGTCTATTCAAGTTCTTTGCCAATGTTTTAACTAGGTTATCTGATTTTTTTTGTTGTTGAGCTATAGGTGTTTATATATTCTGGATATTAACCGTTTATCAGATATATGATTTGCATATTTTTCCCATTTCATAGGTTGCCTTTTCATTTTGTTTGTGTCCTTTGATGTACAAAAGTTTTTACTTGATATAGTGTCATTTTTCTGTTTTCACTTTGTTACCTATCAAATCCAAGAAATCACTGCTGCATTCAATATCATGAAATTTTTCCACTGTGTTTTCCTCTAGGAGTTTTAGTTTTAAGTTTTATGCTTAGGCCTTTAATGCACTTTGAGTTAAATTTTTGTGTGTCAGTATAAGAGTAGGCTCTAATTTCATTCTTTTCAAGTAGATATATAGCTTTCCCAGCACTGTTTGTTGGAAAAACTAACCTTTCCTCATTATGTAGTCTTCACACCTTTGTTGAAGATCATTTGACTATAAATAGGAAGGTTTTTCCATTGGTTTGTTTGTATTTATGCCATTACCACACTGTTTACATATAGTAGCTTTAATGAAATGAATTTTAGGATGAATTTTCTACTACTTCAAAAAAGGACATTGGGATTTTGGTAGAGATTGCACTGAATCTCTAGATTGTTTTGAGTAGTATCAACATCTTAATATTAAGTTTTGTAGTCCTTCAATGTAGGATGACTTTATTTTTGTGTTTAATTTCTTTCCACAGTGTTTTGTAGCTTTCAGTGTATCCAGTGAATTTTAAAGTATTTTAGATCAAAAAGCTTCTTGATACTCTTGAGAATGTATTAATTATATAAAGCATTGGAATGTATTTACCTTAAAGGCTCATTGTTTAAAAAATATTTGCCTTTCTAGTTTTTAAAATTACATGGATATTGATCCTCCAAAACATCAGGACATAATTTACAAATTACTCCTCCTTTGGATTAATCCCCTCTGTTAATTAATCTGTTAATTATGCATTCTACCAATGCATGAATTGTTAGAGTGATGTTTTTCAGTAGTAATATTAACATTTTTGTGTCATGCAAAGCATAGGCATTTGCTTTCTGCAGTGCATGAAATTTGTCAAGCTTTTTTTATAGTTGAAAATAAACAAGGTTGGCACTAAGTAAAATAGCAAAGAAAAGAAAGTTCTATCTGTAATGTTCTATGTCAAATATTCCCTTTTTTGAACTGCTTTTCCGAACTTCTTCACTATTATCTAGCAGTGGTTCTCAGTCCTCCTCCACAACTGTCCCAAGGTACATTTGGCCTGGAGATATTTTTGATTGTCACAACTTGGGTGACTGCCACTGGTATCTAAGGGATAGCCAGCAGAGATGCTGCCAAACATCAGACAATGCAGAGCATACACACATACACACACACACACCTCTGTAAGAAATGTATGGCTTTGCTCTTGGCTGCTGGGAGTGATCTCTAAGCCTTTGGAATATCCTGCCTGATATGTGTATCTTTGTTTGCCAGGGGCTTACAAAGTTAAGAAACTGATATATAGCAACTCTTTTGCTTTAGAAAAAGTGTCCTTTTGCTTTCATCTTCTCTCACTTTGTTACTTTCTCTTTCCTCTCTGCCATATGTATTATTTACCAAAAATAAGTGATTAGTATTAAACCACTTACAATGGAAAGGATCTTGTGAGTAGCTTTCCCATCACATTTATGTAAATGAATTTAGTTTGGTTCCCTACATAAATTTAACCACCTATACATTTAGAGGACACAGTCCTCCACAAAACTATTCTCACTTCTTTTTTTTTTTTTTAATTTTTAATTTTTTTAATTTTTTAATTTTTTTTCTATTCTCACTTCTGACATCAATTTTACATTTAGAGGATTCCCAAAATCACCTTCAGGTTCAGTAATTCTTTGAAAGGGCTCACAGAACTCACTGAAGGCTGTTGTATTCATGGCTTATTACAGAAGAGGGATATGGTTAAAATCTGCAAAGGGAAGAGACACATAGAACAGAGTCTGAGGGGGGCGTCTAAATGTGGAACATCTGGTCATCCTTTTCCTGTGGAATCCTGCATGAAATTAACTTTTCCTGGCCACTGTGTGTGATGACATTACTTACATAGTATTATCTACTAGGGAAGACCACTTACAACTTTCGTATCCAGAGTTTTTACTGGGGCTCTATCATATACTGTCTGTATGGCTGACATTTAGTCTCCAGCCCCTCCTGGGGGTTTAGACTAATACTTCTGGAAGTTAAACTGATATTATGTGTCCTAAAGCTCCCTTCATAAAACACATTGTTCAATTCTCTGGTGGCTGAAGCCCCTGGCACACAAAGCTATGCGTATCAGGCAGGATATTCCAAGGGCCTAGAGATCACTCCCAGTAGCCAAGAGCAAAGCCACACCTTTCTTTGGATAATATTAATTCTTGACTTTACCTTTCACAATGTGTATTTTAATTTTAAGGTTACCTTCATCATGGAAGAAAAATCAGAGGTTGGGCCACCTGGGTGGCTTTTGTGGTTGGGCGTCTGCCTTTGGCTCAGGTCGTGATTTCAGGATCCTGGGATCGAGTCCCCCATTGGGCTCCCTGCAGGGAGCCTCCTCCCTCTGCCTATGTCTCTTCCTCTCTGTCTCTCATGAATAAATAAATAAAATCTTTTTTAAAGAATAGATTGAGTTCTTTCACTAAGCTAATACTAGATTTTAAGCTTTTTTGAAGAGGCATGCTGTCTTGTTCAGTATTATTTTCTTTGCCTACTGTAGATGCTTCATAAATCTTTATTCTGTGACTTAGTAAATAAACAAACATTGTCTTCTATTAAGTGATTTCAAGTATCAGACATCAGGTAATCATTTTATTATGCTGGCCCTTCTTTAGAGATCCTCATTTTATAGATGAAAAAACTATAGCCTAGAGAGGCCAGAGGTCTCACAGTTATCCATAACTGGAGCAGAGCTTAAGTCTCTTGACCCCCTATTGAATGATATTTTCATCACATCCTACTTACTCTGTTAAACAGGGAGAAATCATATAATTTCTATGTGAAAGATATTAAGCTTACTTAAGGGATAAAATTCTACTAGTTCCAAAGGACTTTATAATCTTAGGAAGGAAATAAAATGGATACATGTATTCAAAGCAAAATAAATATTTTTTTTAAAAGTACAAATTCCTGTGGGACCACAAAAAGAAGTTATTTGTCACTAGTTGGGATAATCAGACAAGCTGCTTATAAGATAAATTTACAGTTGCATATTAAAGGGGATGTATAATTAAGAGAGACCTTTAGATATGGGAGGAAAGGCATTGCAGATGAAGGTATAAGGTGAATAAGGAAAGAGACAGTTTAAAATCCACTCTATCTGAAGGGATCAATCCCATACTAAAAATGAAAAAACTAAAACACTGATTTAGTTGTAAGTAGTTAAAAGAATAATGGTCCTTTTCCTTCAGTTTGTTCTTATGGAAAAAATTGCTGAGACTCATATCCTTCCTTTTCAGCTTTTTCAAAGATATGTCAGATCAAGTTTGTTAGCGGTTTTGTTCAAGAGTTCTATATTTTTTACTGATTTTTTTGGGTTGAGGGGCCTACTAGTTCTGTTAGAAAGATGTCAAAATTTACACTATGTGGATTTACTTCTTTCTCAGGGTTTTGCTTTATATATTTGGAGCAAAAAATACTTCAAATTATTGTATTTTTGATGTAAATTGAGCCTTTTATTATTTTTGAAATCATTTATCTCTAGTCCTGCTGTATGTCTATTTTGTCAGATATAAATATATTGATAGGGCTACAGAAGCTCTCTTTTGTCTAGCATTTGCATGATATGTCTTTCCCATCTGCTTACTTCCAATTTTTACATATCCATATTTTTAAGATGTATTTTTCATTAGCAGAATGTAATTCAGTTCTCTTTTCTAAATGTGGTTTGATAATCTTACTCTTTTAGTGAAGCATTTAATCCATTTACGTTTAATGAAATTGCTGATTTAATTTTAATTCATTCTCTTACTGTTTGCGTTTTGGTTTTTCCTGGCTCTTTTATGTATCATTTTCTCTCATTTCTTGCCTTCTTTTGTTCCTTTTTTTGTTATTCCATTTTTCCCCAATGTTATCTTTTGATACATTCTTTGTACATTCTTAAAATTACATTCTTAAAATTATAATACATTCTTAAAATTATAATACTCCTCTTTAAGTTATTAAAGTCTAGTAAAACTTAGTACTATATAACTTCCTGGGCAATGCCAGAATTTTACATTTTCAGCTATCTTTCTCTTCTATAATTTCTATTTATTCCTTTTTATATTTTCCAGTTCTCCACTGAAATTGTCAATCTTGTCTTTTAATTCATTGATTGTATTAAGCAGTTAAAGTTAAAGTCTGTGTTAAAGTCTGTGTCTGACATTTCCATTATATGTATTCTTTTATGAGTTTCTTTCCATTCTTTTGTTTCTCTTTTGGTTAGGTAATCTTGCCTCCTATATGTCTGATTGTTTTTGATTCAATGCCAGGTATTGTAAATGAAAATCTTTAGAAATAATTTAAGCCTGTGTGTCTAAGTTATCCAGTATGATAACCATACTGGTTATATGTACCTTTGAATTATTTAAAATAAAATAAAGTATACAAATTCAGATCCTTATCACACCAGTCACATTTCAGATGCTCAACACCCATATGTGATTTATCAGACAGGGCAGATATAGAACATTTTCATTACTGCAGGAAAGTTCTACTGGATAGCACAGCTCTAGAGGATCTTGTCTTTCACTACGGAATTTACTTTTGTTTATGGTTCTAGAGGCACTAGGAGTCCGGCTTACTTTAATCCTTTTGAGTTTAAGATGATTCTAAATTGGACTTCAATTTTATGAGGGCTTGTATACTTCTCATTTACTTTTCAGTTGTAGACTGTAGCCTTTTGAGATCACAGTCTAAAGCCTAAAGGATTATCAGGATTGCCACCTTGGCAAGCCCCGCCAACTCCACCATTTTCTTTCTTAAGACCTGTGAGTCTGTAGAGAGCTATATTCAGCTTTTCAGCCATGCCTTTTGGAGAAAAGCAGGCTCAACTGCAGGTGTAACTCTCTAGCCTTCCCTTTTCCTTATCTTGAGACCTTGTTAATTCTTCACTGCCTTATTGGTTCTTTAATACATTTGAATTGATTTTTCATAAAAAAATTTATAAAAATATTTTGTCCTAAATATAAAAATATTTAGTTGTTCCTAGTGGGAAAGTTGTTTAAAACAGCAGTCTATCATAGCCAGAGGTAGAGCTATTCTACCAATGATGTTTTAATCAAATATTTCAAATATGCCTAACAACTAACACGTATAGGATATTTCCACCTATATAATCCTATTTGACTTCAACTACCATTTTGTGATCAAGATATCCTTATTTCAAAGATGAGAAAAGATACGAATAAAATAATAATAAAATAGGAGAGCTGAGATTCAAACCCAGATTCTCTGATGCCAAATCCTGTGTCTATTGTTAGGGCTACTGGCTGGCAGTAATAAGTATATTAATGACTGATAGATGCAGCCATGAAAACTAATCTTTCTCATTTATACTTCAAGTAATTCTAAAGTCTCTTTTCTCCTTTAAAATGAATTCCAGAATATGCCTCCTTCTTAATACTTTAAAATACCTGGGCTCAGGATACCTGGGTGGCTCAGTGGTTGAGCATCTGCCTTCAGCTCAGGGCATGATCCTGGAGTCCCAGGATGGAGTCCCACATCGGGCTCCCTGCAGGAGCCTGCTTCTCCCTCTGCCTGTGTCTCTGCCTCTTTCTCTGTATCTCTCATGAATAAATAAATAAAACCTTTAAAAAAAATACCTGGGCTCCTTAATATTTAGGATAATTTAAGAGAAGTTATCCTGAATATTATATAAATATTTCTGTATCAATGAGTCTATATTTCCCATTGTTTTTCTAGTTTTCTATTGATAGTTTAATCTGATTTCTATTAACTATGTTTTTTTTCCTCCCCAAGATAACTGCTAAAATACCAAGCACAGCAGTTACTAGACCTGTAGCTACTGGATATGGGGTAGGTTTACTTAAGCTAAAAATATTAAGGTGCTTTTTCTCATCCATAAGTTTACTTTAGGCAATTCTAAATAATTTGGGGTATCTTTCAGTCCGTAACCCAGATATATTTTTCATTTTGGATAGTTACAAACCTTTAAAAAGTCTAATTTGATAAATAGCTTTACTAATCTAGTCATTTTGGTTATAAATTTATCATTAAATATTTTATTATCATTTCTGTTTATAAATCTTGTGTTTGTTGTTTGACTTCCTTTCATTTTTTGTGTAATATTACCGAGTCTCATGTGTATTCCATTCATATTTTATGTCGAGTTGAATGTTATATAAAAGTAATGATGTTTATAACATCTTAAAACATACCAATAAAAAATAAAATTTGAAAAAATAACATTTGAGAAAAATTTCAGAAGCATATATTTGGGTCTTGCTTTTATCTGAGATCTTTGGAGGAAAGATGTTATGTAAAAATCCATAAAGGAAAATTTTTAACTCTTGCCCAAATTTGGATGTCTTAGCATAAATGAAATAAAAAGGAAATGTGAGAAAAATGAAAGAATGAGGTGGAATAGCATTTCCTAGTCTTTATTACAATATTCTGTAGGGGTCAGAAAAATGGTTTTAGTACCTAGAGAGGTCCAAGATACTTGACTTCATACTATTTCTTTATATGAATAAAGAAAGTAATCATATACATAATGTTACTGTGTCAAATGGAACATGATTTTATTAATCAACCTAAGCATGTTACAAATTTCATTTTTGGTGATGTTTCAGAACAGGAAACAGCAAACATTTTTTGTGAAGAGCCAGGCAATTTAGGCTTTGCAGATCATAGCCCCTGTTGCAGCTACCAAACTCTGTCATTTGTAGTACAGAAGCCACCATAAACCATGGGCAGACCAGCGAAGTATGGCTATATTCCAATAAAATGTTATTGACAAAGACTGAAGGTTGTAGTTTGCTGAAGCTTGTTTTAGAGTTTTATTGTTTAGTCTTATATCCTCAGGTTATAAATGGAAAGAATTAGATTTACTTGCCAATATAATAAAGAAAAAAGTTATGAAGAAAACTTTTATAACTTGGTTTTTATAAAATTAAATATAGATGTTTTTTTGGAATCATTTTAATTTAGTTTTCTGTTTACTAGTCCAAGACATCCCTGGCATCATCGATGGGAAGACCAATGACAGGGGCTATTCAGGTATCTCTGTCATGTGGTTCATTTTGGGCCTCTCTTGTGACTTAGAATATTATTGCCAGTCTTTTTTATTAGATTATTTTAAAATGTTAAAGAAGGTGTTTCTTATATAATGACTGTAGTTCTTTAAATTGTGGGCTAAAGGTTGGACTGTTCAGAATCTTTGGAGGCAAAATCTCCTTGGATTTACTCAGGTCTCAAATAAAATCCTTTTGGGGAATGCACATAGAACGGGTAATTTGCTTGTGTAGTGAACTCTGTCTCCCATTTATCCTGTGCTATCACTTGCAACAATTTTTGTAGTTTTTCTCTTAGGCATATAGGAGACCAAAAAAGCAGAGGAGTAGCCAACTGATAACCTATATAACTTATATAAGGTGTTATATAAAAATCCTTGAGGTTTTCTTTTCAAACTAGGAGTAAGCACAGTTAAAGCAAGGAATTGATATTTTATAGGGGAAAGGGAAAGTAGAAACAGGACTGACATATGAGGAGGCAGGGGTAAGGAATAAGTAGAGAGTGACTAAAAATCAGTATTAAGGGGTGCCTGGGTGGCACAGTTGGTTAAGCGTTTGACTTTTGGTTTCAACTCAGGTCATGATCTCAGGGTAGTGAGATCGAGCCTTGCGTCAGGCTCTGCACCCAGTGTGGAGTCTGCTTAAAATTTTTCTCTCCCTCCCCCACCACACTCTCTCTTGCGCTCTCTCTCTCTCTCTCTCTCTCTCAAATAAATAAATCTTTCTATTTTTAGAAATCAGTATTAAAAATTGGTACCAAAAAAAGGACTATGTTAATACATGTGCCATGTTCAGAACTATAAATAAGTAAATCTTATTTAAGAATACCTTTTAATTGATTCTTTTTCTTTCAAGGATGGAGTTACTAGACCAATGACAGCAGTGAGAGCAGCTGGTTTTACCAAAGCAGCTTTGAGAGGTTTGTTATTTATCTCTTCTAATAATTTTTTTCAGATGTATTAATATTGTTAATGTGTTTCTGTGGTAAATGTTATTAGAATTTTAAATAAAACCTAACATGCCTTTGATTAAAAGGGATATCATTATTTTGGGTACCATGAAGAAAGGAAAGGGGTAATGAAAATGTTCTGCATCTCAATTGGAATGGTGGTTATACTGGCATGTAATTTGTCAAAATGTGCTGATGTGTACATTAAAAATGTGTGCATTTAAAAAAAACTAAAAAATGTGCAATTTATTTTATATAAGTTAAATCTCAAAATATTATAGGTGAAATCGGTATCTAAATATGTAAGTAGGGGCAGCCCCGATGGCTCAGCGGTTTAGTGCCGCCTTCAGCCCAGGGTATGATCCTGGAGACCTGAGATCAAGTCCCATGTCGGGCTCCCTGCGTGGACCCTGCTTCTCCCTCTGCCTGTGTCTTTGCCTCTCTCTCTCTCTGTGTCTCTCATGAATGAATACATAAAATCTTAAAAATAAATTTAAGAATAAATAAATAAATATGTAAGTAAGTCATAATTTAAAAATAAGATGATTATGACAAAAGTTAATATTATACCAAAAAAAGTTAAAAACTCAATACTAGGTCATTACTCACATGATTGATAATTTAAAGTTCACAATAGGATAGATTACTGTGGAGGAGAAGTGAACACTGAGAGAGTACTCATTTTTGTTTTCACATTTTATTTATGTAACTTGATATATGTTAAAATCTTACCAATTTTTTGATATATAAAATGTTTATATAGACATAATAAATGTCCTGGCCATTTAATAAATAGGTAATTTAAACCATTTAATAAATAGGTAAATTAAATATGTTGTGCAAGTTTTTATATTTTCTTTAATTATGCTGTATCACAAATTCAGTATGAACTCTTGAATTGTCTCAGGCTCTGCATTTGACCCACTTGGTCAGTCAAGGGGCCCTGCTCCTCCTTTGGAAGCCAAAAATGAAGATAGGTATGTAAGTTCTCATGTTGTTTTATTGTTGTTGCATATTTTTAATTTACATTTCCCAAATACATAATTCTCAGGTATTTTATTTAAAAAATTTTTAAATTAAATTTAATTTGCCAACATATAGTATGACACCCAGTGCTCAACTCATCAAGTGCCCTCCTTAGTGCCCATCAGCTAGTTACCCCATCCCCCCACTCTCCTCCTCTTCTGAATATTTTCAGATATTTTAGAAGTTCATGTCAACAGCACCCAAATGTTTATAGCAGCATTATTCATAATAGCCAAGATATGGAAGCAGCTCAAGTGTCCATCAATCAATGAATGGATAAAAATGTCATATATATATTTGTGTGTGTGTGTCTGTGTGTAATGGAATGTTATTCAGCCATTAAAAATGGAATCTTATCATTTGCAATGACATGGAACTAGAGAGTATAGTACAAGTGAAATAAGTCAGTCAGAGAAAGAATATGCTATATGATTTCACTCATATGTGAAATTTAAGACACAAAGCAGGGAAGGGAAGATGGCAGAGTTAAGAGGACCCTACTCCCACTTCATGAGGCTCACCTCATCCCGCAATACAATTCAATAACTATCAAATCATTCTAAATACTCCAGAAATCAATCTGAAGACTGGCAGAACATATTCCACAACTAAAGGTTGAGAAGAAGCCACATTTGAAGAAAGTAGAAAGTGTGGAGGCATAGTTTAGAAGAGAAAGGGATTGTAGCTGCTGTGGTGGAGAGGGAGCCATGGTTGTGGAGAAGGGTGAGAGACAAACTGGCACACGGCAATGCACAGGTAAAAAGAATCCCCTTAGCAACTGGCTTGTAAAGTGAGAACGCTTGAATTTGGTGAGTTTTTGCAACCACCAGGGCATAAAGCCTGAAGTCAGAGGACATTTGGGTTGCTTTTGGAGAAAAGCCAGGATAAACATCACGCAGACTTATGGCATGGAAACAGTGATCTGGAGGGTGCTTGGGAGCACACAGTGGGGAGGTTATTCACTCATCTTGGAGTGTGTCCCAGAGGGTCAGTATTCATACACACTTTGGGAACAATGGAACTGGCATGCGCTGTTTTCCTCCCTTGCCCCTCAGCATAAACACAGAGCCACCTGTGGGAACAAGCACAGCACCAACACTTGTTATCTAACTTGCTTATACCAAGCTACACACCTGCATGCTCTAGTGGGACCATTCTTCCCATTCAGGCTGGCCTGAGTCACAAGTGTAGCGGACCCTTCCTTTGAGAAGACCAGCCCATACCGCTACCAACACCACACCTCCTGACCCAGGAATTTTGTGAGGCCTTGGTTTTGGTGGCAGTGGCAACAAGTCTCATTTCACAAATAGGTCAGAGCACACCTCATTAAAATTTGCCACATTCGGGCCAGGGACCAGACACTGCCCACAGCAGGCAAAGAGAGCTTCTGCAGACAACGGGCTTGAGGGATAAAGTGGCCAGGATACAACAGCAAGTACACACAGCACACGCTGGAGACACTCCTGGAAGCTCCAGGCTCTGGGGAGCAGGGGAAGCTACATGGCAGGGCACTACACACCATTACCCTCAAGAACAGAAGACATGATAGAAGAAGAAGACTTTCCTAACACACAGAAACAAGCACAAAGACTTAGACAAAATGAGAAGACAGAGGAATGTGTTCCAGATGAAAGAACAGGAGAAGGCCACAGCAGGAGATCTAAGCAAAACAGATATAAGTAACATGCTGGATAGAGAATTTAAAGAAATGATCATAAAGAGACTCAGTGGACTTGAGAAGAGTAGAATACATGAATGACACCCTAACACAAGATAAAGAATAACATAGCAGAGATAAAAGTACAATAAATGAAATGAGAAACATGCTTGGTGGAAGGAACAAAAGGCTGGAAGAAGCAGAGGAATGAATTAATGACCTAGAAGACAGAGCAGTGGAGAGTAATCAGGCTGAACAAAAGAGAGAAAAAAGAATTCTGCAAAGTGAGAATAGACTTAGGGACTCAATGACTCCACCAAATGTAGTAACATCCATATTATAGGAGACCCAGAAGAAAAGAGAAAAAAGGGGGCAGAAAACTTATTTGAAGAAATAATAGCTGAAAGCTTCCCTAATCTGGGGAAGAAGAGACATCCAGATCCAGGAGGCAAAGAGAACCCTCATCAAAATTGACAAAAGTAGACCAACACCAAGACATGTTATAATTAAAATGGCAAAATATAGTGATAAAGAAAAAATATTAAAAGCAGCAAGACAAAAGAAGGCAGTAACTTATGAGGGAAAATCCATTAAGCTAGCCAGAGATTTTTCAGCAGACACTTTCCAAGCCAGAAGGGAGGGGCATGTGCTAAATGGGAAAAATCTTCCGACAAGATTACTCTATCTAACAAGGCTATCATTCAGCATAGGAGGGGAGATTAAGAGTTTCCCAGACAAACAAAAACTGAATGAGTTCATGACCACTAAACCAGCCTGGGAAGAAATGTTAAAGCAGATTCTCTGAGTGGAAAAAAAAAAAAAAAAAGATTCTCTGAGTGGCAAGGAAAGACCAAAAGCGACAGTAAGAAAGTAGGAAACAGGCAGTAAAAATGAATATTTCTATAAAAAAAATCAGCCAAGGAACTCACAAAATAAAAGGATATAAAATATGACACCATATACCTAAAACGTGTGGAGGACAGGAGTAAAGAATGGGTTCAAACTTAAACGACCATTAAGATAGACTACTACATGCAGAAGCTGCTATATACAAACCAAATGGTAACCACAAATCAAAAACTACTAATGAATTATATACAAAGAAAAGAGAAAGAAATCCAAATGTATCACTAAAGAAAACAGCAAGCCATGAAACAGAGACTGATAAGAAAGGATCAGAGAAAATCTTCAGAAACAACCACAAAACAAGCAATAAAATGGCAAAAAATACACATCTATCAATCATTACTTTTAATGTAAATGGACTAACACTCCTATCAAAAGATATAGGGTAACAGAATGGATAAAAAAAAACAAGACCCATCTATATGCTGCCTACAAGAGACTCATTTTAGACTTAAAGCCACCTGCAGACTGAAAGTGAGGGAATGGAGAAACATCTACTATGCAAACGGATGTTAAAAGAAAGCCAGAGTAGTGGTACTTATATCAGACAAACTAGACTTTAAAACAAAGACTATAATGACACAGAGGACAGTATATAGTAATAAAGGAGACAATCTAACAAGGTATATGAAGATATAACAATTTATAAATATAGGGGTGCCTGTGTGGCTCATTTGGTTAAGAGTCTGCCTTTGACTCAGGTCATGATCTCAGGGTCCTGGTATTGAGCCTAGAGCAGGGAGCTTGCTTCTCCCTCTGCCTACAGCTCTGCCTACTTGTGTTCCCCACCCCTTCTCTCTCTGTCAAAAAAATAAAATCTTTTTTAAAAACTCTCAAAACAATTATAAATATTTACGCACCCAAAATGGGAGCACCCAAATACATAAAACAGTTAATAACAAACTTAAAGGAACTAACCTGTAGCAATAGAGACAAAAGAACATCATTTACATTAGTGGATAGATCATCTGAACACAAAACCAACAAGGAAACAATGGTTTTGAATGATGCCCCGGAACAGATGGATTTAACATATATTTAGAACATTCCATCCTGAAACAGCAGAATACACATTCTTTTCAAGTTCAGGACCAGATGGCTTCCAAATTCTGCCAAACATTTGAAGAAGAATTAATATCTATTCTTCTCAAACTATTCCAAAATAAAATAAGGGAAGGATTACTTTCCATTTCATTCTGTGAGACCAGCATTACCCTGATACCAAAACCAAATAAAGAGACCAAAAATAGGGAATTATAGATCAGTATCTCTGATGAACATAGATACTACAATCCTTAACAAAATGCTAAGAAACAGGATTCAACAGTATATTTTTAAAAATTGTTCACCATGAGCAAGTGGGATTTATTCCTGGGTTGCAAGGATGGTTCAGTATTTGCAAATCAATCAACGTGTTACATCAAGTCCATGAGAGAAAAGAATAAAAACCGTAGGATCATTTTAGTAGACGCAGAAAAAGCATTTGACAAAGCACAACATCCATTCATGTTTAAAACCCTCAACAGTAAGTTTAGAGGGGACATAATAAACGCTATGTATGAGAAACCTCCAACTAACATCATCCTAAATAGGAAAAAACAGAGCTTTTTCCCTAAAGTTCAGGAATAAGACAGGAATGTCCACTCTCATCACTCTCTTTTAGTCAGCATAGTACTGGAAATCCTAGCCACAGCAGTGAGGCACAAAAAGAAATGTATCCAAATCGGCAGTGTATTAGAACTTTCAATATTTGCAGATACATTTTTGTCTCTATATGAAAAACCTGAAAGACTTTGCCAAAAAACTGCTAGAACTGATAAGCAAATTTAGTTGCAGGACACAAAAACTGCAGAAATCTGTTGCAGTTTTTTTTTTTTTAAGATTTTATTTTTTTATTCATGAGGGGGGGCTCGCAGAGACGTAGAGGGAGAAGCAGGCTCCCTGCAGGGAGCCCGATGTGGGACTGGATCCCAGGTCTCCAGGATCACACCCTGCGCTGAAGGTGGCGCTAAACCACTGAGCCACCCGGGCTGCCCTCTGTTGCAGTTTTTTTTTTTTTTTTTTAATTTTTTTTTATTTTATTTATGATAGTCACAGAGAGAGAGAGAGAGGCAGAGACACAGGCAGAGGGAGAAGCAGGCTCCATGCACCGGGAGCCTGATGTGGGATTCGATTCCGGGTCTCCAGGATCGCGCCCTGGGCCAAAGGCAGGCGCCAAACCGCTGCGCCACCCAGGGATCCCTGTTGCAGTTTTATATGCCAATAATGAAGCAGCAAAAAGAAATTAAGAAAACAATTCCATATATACTTGCACCAAATATGATCAAATACTTTGTGATAAACCTAACCAAAGAGGTAAAGACCTTTACTTTGAAAACTATAAAATATCAATGAAAGAACTTGAAGACAACACAAAGAAATGGAAAGATACTCCAAGTTCATGGATTAGAAGAACAAATATTGTTAAAATGTCTATATTACACAAAGCATGCTACACATTTAGTGCAATCCCTATCAGAATACCAATAGCGGGATCCCTGGGTGGCGCAGCGGTTTGGCGCCTGCCTTTGGCCCAGGGCGCGATCCTGGAGACCTGGGATCGAATCCCACATCAGGCTCCCGGTGCATGGAGCCTGCTTCTCCCTCTGCCTATGTCTCTGCCTCTCTCTCTCTCTGTGACTATCATAAATAAAAAAAAAAAAAAAAAAAAAAAAAAAAGAATACCAATAGCCTTTTTCACAGAACAAACCTAAAATTTTGTGGAAGCACAAAACACTTTGAATAGCCAAAGCAATCTTGAAAAAGAAAAGCAAAGGTGAAGGCTTCAGAATTCCAGACTTCAGGTTATCTTATGGAGCTATAGTAAGCAAAACAGCAAAAATAGACACAAAGTTCAGTGGAACAGTATAGAATATCCAGAAGTAAACCACAACTATATGGTGAGTTAATCTTGGACAACACAGGAAAGAATATCCAATGGGAAAAAGACAGTCTCTTCAAATAATGTTGAGAGAACTGGACACAACATGCAGAAGAATGAAACTGGAGCACTTTCTTGCACCATATACAAAAATGAACTCAAAATGGATTAAGAACCTAAAACCACAAAAACCCCAGAAGAGAACACAGGCAGTGATTTCTTGGACATTAGCCATAGCAACATTTTTCTAGATACGTCTCCTGAGGCAAGAGAAATCAAACCAAACCTAAAATATTGGGACTAGATCAAGATAAAAAGCTTCTGCATAATGAAGGAAACAACCAACAAAACTAAAAGGCAACATACGGAAGGGGAGATGTTTGCTAATGACCTGATTATGGGTTAATGTCCAATATATATAAAGAACTTAAAAGCTCAACACCCAAAAAACAACTTCAATTTAAAAATGGGCAGAAGACCTCCAGATGACCAATAGACACAGAAAAGATTACTCCTCATCACTTACCATCAATGAAATACAAATCAGAACTATAGTGAGCTATCCTCCTCACACCTGTCAGAATGACTAAAATCAACACAAGACTCAACAGGTGTTGGCGAGGACACGGAGAAAGAGGAACGCTCATGCACTGTTGGTTAGAATCCAAACTGCAGCCACTGTGGAAAACAGTATGGAGATTCCTCAAAAAGTTAAAAATAGAACTATTGTACAATCTAGTAGTAGCACCACTGGGTATTTACCCAAGGAATACAAAATCACGAATTCAAAGGGATACATACACCCCTGTGTTTATAGTAGCATTATTTATCATAGCCAAATTATGAAAGCAGTCCATAGATCAATGAATGAATAAAGAAGATGTGGCATATATATATATATATATATATATATATATATATATATATATATGTTGGAATATTATTTAGCCATAAAAAGAATGAAATCTTGCCATTTGCAATGACATGGGTGGAGGTAGTGTAATACCAAATAGGAGAAAGACACCGGATGATATCACTCCTCTGTGGAATTTAAGAAACAAAACAAATGAGCAAAGGAAAAAAAAAAAGAGACAAACTAGGAAAGAGAATCTTAACAGATTGATGGTTACCAGAGTGAAGATGGGTGGGGAATGGGGGAAATACATGATGGGGGTTAAGAAATGCAGTTGTGATGAGCAACGGGTGATTAGAAGAAATAGTTTTTTTAAGACTTAATTAAGGGGCACCTGGGTGGCTCAGTCAGTTAAGCATCTGCCTTTGGCTTATGTCATGATCTCAGGGACCTGGGATCAAGCCCCATGTCGGGCTCCCAGCTCAGCAGGGAGCCTGTTTCTCCCACTCCTGATCTCCCTGCTTATATATGCTCACTCTTTCTGTCAAGTAAATAAAATCTTTAAAAAATTATCATGTGTCCTCAAAAACAAAAGTTCACATCAGCAGAATAGTAATCAAAACATTATCCCTGCTTCTTGGAACAATCAAAAGAATCAAGTCTAAGAAAAACAGCTTGTGTGTTCTATGCAGTTTTATTGTAATATTACTTGATGTGAAGGTATGTCTAATTTTTACGGGTACCAATATTCTTTTGGAGGCCAAATGGAATTGAAAATGTAATAGGATATGCTTATTTCAAAAAATGTTTTGGGATGCCTGGGTGGCTCAGTGGTTGAGCATCTGTCTTTGGCTCAGGGAGTGATCCTGGGATTGAGTCCCACATCGGGTTCCCTGTGAGGAACCTGCTTCTTCCTCTGCCTGTGTTTCTGCCTCTCTCTCTCTCTGTCTCTCTGCCTCATGAATAAATAAATTTTTTTAAAAATGAAAAAATAGAAAAAATATTTCAATAAAAAAAGAACATATAGGAAGTTCATCATATCAATTTGAAAATTTTAATTTTTTAGAGAATTAATTTAGTTTTGTGCTAGTGGCTAAAGAGTAGCCCAAAGTGGTGGCATAAATTCAGGTATATGTATTTACTCATATCTATATACCATTGACATAAACATTTTACAATTAGTAACATAAGCCAGCATTTAATGAGTATTCACTGTGTACTGCTGTGAGGTGCTATATATTAAATGAAGACTTAGCTGTTTTTATCATTAGTTCATAGAGAGAGACATCTTTACCTGGTGGCACTAATAAATGGCAGGACAGATTTGAACCAAGGCTGTTTCTAGAGCTCATGTTATTAAATACTGCCCTGTTTTTCTTCTTCTTCTTTATTTTTTTTTTTAAGATTTATTTATTTATTTACCAGAGACACAGAAAGAGAGAGAGAGAGGCAGAGGGAGAAGCAGGCTCGATCCTGGGTCTCCAGGATCACGCCCTGGGCCGAAGGCAGCGCTAAACTGCTAAGCCACCCAGGCTGCCCACTGTTTTTCTTCTATATAATAGATTTTTAAAGTTTTTTTTTAATTTTTATTTATTTATGATAGTCACACAGAGAGAGAGAGAGGCAGAGACACAGGCAGAGGGAGAAGCAGGCTCCATGCACCGGGAGCCCGACATGGGATTCGATCCCGGGTCTCCAGGATTGCGCCCTGGGCCAAAGGCAGGCGCTAAACCACTGCGCCACCCAGGGTTCCCTATAATAGATATTTTTAAATTGTAATTCTTAAGCCCAGTATTTGAGCTATTGTAGGAGTTACATAATTTCTCTTTTTCACTAACGAAGAATCTCTATAGAAAATCTGTTTACCTTGTGTCCTAGTTAATGACAGCATGTTTGCTAATAAAAGTGTATTACATTATTTAAATACCAATTCATTTAGGAATCCCTTCAGTTTCCAACAACAGAGGACATCAGAAAAACATACACACAAATTAAGAACATTTATTATCTTATATAATAGGAGGTCTGGAGGAAGGGCACTTCTAGGAATAAATGGTTAATTTAACTGCTCAATAGCATCATCCCTAGTTCAGCTTCTCTGTGATTCCCTTGGTCTTTCTAAGAGCTTGCCATCCTATCATGACAGAAGAACTGAGAGAGTTCAGAATCTCCATGTAATTAATAAAGCCTAGAGTCAGTTCCCAGTCTTGGATCCTTTTAAAAAGCGAAGAAAATCTTCCCAGGAACTCTCTACCCGAAGCAAACCTTTCTTCATTTCTTACTGGCCAGAAGTGCATCATATGTGCATGAATGAACCAAACCTTTGGCAAGAGAGTAAAACTCTTGACTAGCTCAGATCCTGTATGCAAGGAGGAAGAATGGTGGCAGGTTCTTGTATGGGTAGGTGTCCAATAGTTTCTGCATATAAAGTTTATTTTCCTGGTACTCGTTAGGGACAGGGTAATTACTTTTAGTGTCTTTATAACATTTATAACTTTAAAATTTTATATTTATATTTTAGATTTAATAACAATCTATAAGCAATATTGGAAGACATTTATTAGAGTGTTTTGTAGTATAAAATAGAAGTCTACTTTATTGTAATCTTTATAAAACTGTTTTTATTATGCTCATTGCTCAGTTAAAATTTTGCTTTTAGTAAACTAACAAAATTTGTATCCCACTGACTAAATTTGTAATAAGATTCTACCATAGAATATACTCTACAGACAAAACTATACTATTAAATTTATTCCTGTATTTTTTAAAAGTCCATTTGTAGAGACAATACACTAGTGTGTATTCTGAAATATTCCTAGTAAAATTTTATTTAGGCACTCACTGATGTACATTCAGAGTATTGTGGTAATTTGCTGGAAGAAAAGGTAGCAAAATGACATGTTATTTTTGAAATGTGACTGATTTGGGAGTACTATGTCTACTACTAATGGACTCAGGATTTTTTAACTTCTTCACATTGTTGGAAATATTCTCTAGAGTACCCATCTGGTAGTAACTGATACTTTTCAACTCTTTTATGTGGGCTTTGGTTTTCTTCACCATAAAGTAAAGTTTTCATTTGTCATAGGATCTGAAGAAAGAATCTGCTTTCTTTTGGGGATGATAATGTAATAGCATGGGTCCTTGAATTACCTTACATAGGTAAAATCCTGGCTCTGTAACTTAATTAGCTGTGTGATCTTGGGCATAATACTTAACTTTCTAAACCTCAGTTTCCCTATCAGTAAAATAACAGTAATGATAGTACTTACATCAAATGTTATTGGGAGGATTAAATGACATAATTAGGGTAAAGCATTTAGCTCTGTTAAATTATAGTTGTGCTAAGTGAATGTTTACTTTTATTAACCAAAAGAGTTGTTTTTACTGTTATTATTAATTATATAATTATTAAAAACGGTGCATTTGCTCTTTAATGCCATTTATACATTTGTCTTACTTGTAACCTAGTCTTACAAAAGCACATAATGGGCAATGTTACAGATAAATTAAATTTTAGTATGTATTATTAGTGCTTGAATGAGTCAAAGTACACCTACTTTTTCTTTAATAGTCCAGAAGAAAAGATTAGACAATTAGAGAAAAAAGTAAATGAATTGGTAGAAGAAAGCTGTATTGCCAACAGTTGCGGAGACTTAAAATTGGTAAGTTCATGAACTTAAAGGATTCAAGATGAAGTGTGTGTATATGTATGTGTCTGCTTTTATATATGCACAAATACAAGCACATGTGCAGGTTTTCTCCTATCCAGAAGTAGAGCAAAACTTTCATAAACTGAAATGGCATCAAACAATTATCGTGAATTTATATTGAAACATTTTTGAGCATTCTAGACCCCAAAACTAATCTCTCTTAGGCCTTTCTGATATCTTACGGCACATCTTGCCAAAGGATGCACAGAATAAATCTAGATAAAGCACAGATGCTCACAGACACTTCAGAGCTCTCATGGCTTGATGCTGAGATGCCACGTGTGGCAGGGCTACTCTCACTGCTGGGAGTGTGCACTGCCTCTCTATAAGGGTTTGCTACAAAACAAATGTTGCACACTATTTCACTTCTTGCATTTTTTTCATGAAAGCAAAAATTCTCTTCAGATTTCTTTCAGTTAGCAAAAATAGGTGCTAATACAGGTCTTTTGTTAAAAGCAGTGTTATGTGAACTTTCAAAAAGTGGGGGATACCTGAATAAACATGTTTCTTTTGCTGTTGATAGGCCTTAGAGTTTTCACTGAAGTAGTTTTTTTTAAAAAACATAGGCAGCTATTTCATAAAAACTGTCATGTCAAAATAGTGGACCAATTTTGTAATTTTTTACATCAGTCATTTCAATAGGAAAACAAATGGTGGTGGATCAGTTGATTAAATTTTGCAGCCTGATAGACTATCAAATTAGACTGAGCCTGCTGAAAGGCATAGCTACCATGATTCACATGCAGTACTAATGGTTGTTTTCTGATTTAAGCCTCACTACCCTAAAATATTTTTTCTTAAGTAAACTGCAAAATCATGGTTTGCTTTTTGGGACTCCAACTCTGGTTTTTCATGCTCTGCTTTTTTGTTTTTGTGTTTTTTTTTTTTTTTAAGATTTTATTTATTTATTCATGAGACAGAGAGAGAAACAACCCAGGACTTCAAGATCACGCCCTGAGTGGAAGGCAGATACTCAACCACTGAGCCACCCAGGCATCCCTTATGCTTTTTTATTTTTAATTAAATATTTTCTCTTAATTTACTTTGTTCTCATTACTTTGTCATCCATATAAATGTAATTTCTGTGACTTAGTTATGTTAATGAATGCCATCAGAAAGAATTGCTCAGTATAAAAGCTACTTTTATTGCTCATAGAACTAATATGTTTTTTATCTAGCACTAAAAAAAAAAAAAAAAGAATCCCATGTCAAATCTGTCTATGGTTAGTCCCTTGGTGGAAATCAACAAAATGTTCTTGGCATTCTGAGTAGGATATATAAGAGCCAAACTAAGCATCTATTGTAATATTGGAGAGCAGTTATCCTTTGACTTTCTGTGTTTTTAACATCCCAGAAACCAAACAGATACATCTAAATTTCTGTCATGAGTTGGAATTAAAATACCCAAAGGCTCAGGGCTGGATGGGGGGAAAAAGTTGGGAGAGTCAAATCTAAATAGTGGTGGAAGGTCTGATAATAAGGAAACTTGGGGCTAATATACTCTCCATCTTATCACTTACACTTGCTCTTCTTTCTGAGGAGCAGGGGACGGAATGCATGACATTTTTATAATAGTTAGCTCTACTTTAAATAAATATTCTGGGTTCTTTTGTTTTTAAGAGTTTATTATTAGAGTATAGCAGGGCATCCTGGGAATCTAAGAAAGTGTAATGCATCCAACCAAATTCATGCAGGTATCTCCCAAATACATAAAATGCTTATAATGAATGATTAAAGGAATTTACAAAGCATGAACTTGATTTCAGGCCTTAGAAAAGGCAAAAGATGCAGGAAGAAAAGAGAGGATCTTGGTGAGACAACGAGAACAAGTTACAACTCCAGAAAATATCAATTTGGATTTAACTTACTCAGTAAGTATGAAATACCTGTTGAGTAAAATTATTTTGGCTAGGATTTGTAGATTCCAAAAGGTTTTTTTCCTTTTTTCTTTCTTTCTGTTTTAAATCTTACTGGACCTTAGGTACTCAGATTAATATTAACAGATTAATAGTAATTAATAGATTTTGAGGTTCATGAGGCACTCTTTGTTTTGTGCAAAGATTTTTATTTTTTAATTTAATTAGTTTTTAATAATTTAGCAAGAACCCACAAACTCGCCACCCGATGACTCTATTTCTGGAAGACTGCTAATATTTATGCTCTATTTTTAGTGTGGTTACTTTAATGAGATTCTAATGTGGACTTTTGGTTTGTGTTTTTTAAGAACTTACAACTAGGTAAATAATACAATGCTCTGCAAGGGTAGTGAAAAAAATAAAAGCTAATTTCTTACAGAATCTTTTTAACTCTGAAAAGACACTTTCTTGATGTTTATACCACTGTGTTATAAGGGTGTATTTTTAGTGGGAAAAGTGTTCATCTACCAAACAAATGGAAAAAAAAAAAAAAAAGGCATTTGAAGCTTTGAATAGGAAGTTTTAGATGTTCACTCTTGGTACTAATTATCTTTAAGTTCCATGAAATCTTTAGATTAGGGAATAGTTTCTAATGATCTTTATTTTACCTGTAGGAAGATAAATTTCTATACCTTAGTGACTTAAATTATAATTTTACATGCAAAGAAATACTTTTTACAGTTTTGCATATAATGAAGTACACAAATGAAGGCTTAAGATATTTCCACATAATATTTAATTTTTATTTACAAAGAAAATTTGGTCCACTATCTCACTCTTTTTATTACTGGCAACATTAATAATGCAAGTTTATTCTTTGTAGGTCTTTCTGAGATGAATGGATGGCAAATACTAACTAAATTAGAAAGAATGCTTAGAAAATTAAGGTACAGTTTAGAGGATAGCTATACTTAATGTACTGTTTGTTTTTTAATTTTATTTATTTATTCATGAGAGACAGAGATAGAGAGGCAGAGACACAGGCAGAGAGAGAAGCAGGCTCCATACAGGGAGCCTGATGTGGGACTCACTCCCGAGACTCCAGGATCATGCCCCAGGCTGAATGCAGGCACTAAACTGCTGAGCCACCCAGGGATCCCCATGTTCTGGTTCATTTTGAATGTGAGATACTTCTCTGCATGCTTTACTTTCTAATTGGTTGGGTATCTTGATGTAGGCATCTAAATTTGTTATAGGATGTTAATCTTGAAAAGATTTTAGGCAAAAGGGGCCTAAATTAGTCATTACATGTCTTTTTGCCTTGTTTATTTTTTAGGTTCTTTTGAACTTGGCTAGTCAATATTCAGCTAATGAAATGTATGCTGAAGCACTAACCACATTTCAAGTTATAGTGAAAAATAAGATGTTTAGCAATGCAGGTAGGTATATAGTCAGTTTTTCCAATAAATGTAGTTCCTTTTTTTTAAAGTTTATTTATTTAAGTAATCTCTGCACCCAGGGTGGGACTCAAGCTTATGATCCCAAGATCAATCCCATGCTCTTCTGACTGAGCCAGCCAGTCACCCCAGGGTAGTTCTTTTGTAGTGTTAATTTACATTTCCCCACTTTATGTTTCCTTATAATAATCTATGCTCTAAACAAATTTGTTTTTTCTATAGAAGTATCCTGCTTAAAGGTACTGTTTATACGAAAATCCACATAAATACAAATGACAGTTGGTGTGAGGTATATTGCCTAACATTAGCCAAAAAATGTATTCTTTCATCACAAGTAGAATGAGCCACGGCAGGCCCATCAAACAAACATGCTTTCCCAGGAGGTGCCTGGCTGGCTCAGTTGGTTAAGCATCTGCCTTTGGCTCAGGTCATGGTCCCTGGGTCTTGGGTTTGAGCTTCTCCTCAGTAGGGAATCTGCTTATTATCCCTCTTCCTCTGTTCTTCCCCATTTCTTTTTTTTTTTCTTCCCCATTTCTCATGCTCCCTCTCACTTGTGCTCTTCCTCAAGTAAATAAAATCTTAAAAAAAAACAAACAAACGTCCTTTCCCTTATAAATCTATTCCCAAGAGTCTACAGTTTACATGTATTGTTTATATTGTATAATTTTTGGTAGTAGTATTAAAGTTTATCAGAATATCATTTTCTTTAATGTATTAAAATGTGTATGGCATTATTGAATCTAATTTTAAAATCTGATTTTTTTAGAATAACACAATTCCGGTTTTATAACATAAATCACTTGTTTTCTAGGCATATTTTCAGGACCCCATCTGTCTTAAGTTCTATTTCCTTATAGAAGATTAATGTGTAAATACATGAAAACAGTATAAGTATTTTAAAGTGAGAATATAAGGTAGTGTCTGAAGCTTTGTAACTTGAGAAAAGCTTCAAAGAATATGAATTAAGGTCATCTAAAATACAGAAAAAGTGAAGAAAATAGAATATTATGTATTCATTATTTTTTTATTAGGAAGATTGAAAGTGAATATGGGAAATATTTATTTAAAGCAAAGAAATTATTCCAAAGCTATTAAATTCTACCGAATGGCACTAGATCAAATTCCAAGTGTCCATAAAGAAATGAGGTAAGTAAAAAAAAAAGAAATGAGGTAAGTTTACATGATAACTTGCTGAAATTTAAATGATGCTTTCAGAAACAAGATAACTCTCCTGACCTGTTGATAATGGGGAAATGTTTTGAGGTGTTTGCATATGTGAGGTGTTGGGTATATCTTGTATCTGTAGTATTTTGGTCTGTTCCCTTACTGACTACTTGCACACATTTGTATAATAACATGTTAAAGATTAAAGACAATATGTAATCAATTGAAATAAAGTTAATTGGCCTACATATGGGATAACTTAGCAGGCCATTAGCAGCAAATAAAAGTCACTGCCAACATAAAATCAAAACAGCAGTCCTTTAGAACATAGTAGACTTTAGAATGTCTTAATTCCTAAAAGGCCAGAAATTAAGACTACCTTATATTCTTGCTGTAAATTGAGAATTAAATAATTAAGAAGATTGCATTTGAATTTTAGAAGAGGGGAAAGGAGGAGGGGGGAAGGAAGCTGGAATATTTTCTATTCCTATAATATTTCAAGAGCAGAAACAGTAAATTACCTTATCATCTGGTTATGACCTTGAGAATATAGAAGATTTCCAGGATATTTACCAATCATAATTTTCCTTAGGCTTAAGTACAATTCCTTTTTGAAAGTTAACTTACTTGTGAATGCCATCTTTAGTGATCAATTTTTTTTTTTAAGATTTTATTTATTTATTCGTGACAGAGAGAGAAAGAGAGGCAGAGACACAGGCAGAAGGAGAAGCAGGCTCCATGCAGGGAGCCTGATGTGAGACTCGATCCCGAGACTCCAGGATCACACCCTGGGCCAAAGGCAGGCACCAAACCGCTGAGCCACCCAGGGATCCCCAAGTGATCATTTTTTAATAATATACTGTTATCATCCGGAAATATCTAGCTTCTAGGGCACAATGCCCATAAGCACTTTTAACTCAGTTGAGGCCAAGACTTTTGAGCATTGTAGAAAAAGATAATAATATTAGAGTTATATCAGGTGCTTAATTATCAATAATTAAGAGGTACTATAGCAACTAAGTTGAGAGACTGATTATTAAGAACAAGAATGGTCAAGAAAGGCTTTATGAAAGAGGTGTACTTGTGATAGGTTACTTAAGTGACGAGGGCAGAAAGGGTAATATTCCAGACAAAGGGAAAATTGGGAAGAGTCAAGGAAATAACAGTGTTCATGTTCTGATCAGAGAATTATGAATAAACACATTTAGTTGAAACAGAGGTATTAGGTTGAAGAATGGTTAGAAGTAAGATGAGATCACATCTATTATTAATGGCTATATAATCTGAAGATTGACTATAACAAGCATTGAAGAGGACATAGAGAAATTGGAAACCTTATACACTGGGAATCTAAAATGGTACAGCCAGTTCAGAAAATAATTTGGCTGTTTTTTAAGAAGTTAAACACATATTTACCAGTGGGCCAGCAGTTCCACTCCCAGGTATATACCCAAGAGGAATGCAAGCATGCTGTTACAAAGGATTGTATGGGAATATTCATATCAGTATTCATAACAGCCCAAATCTGTCAAGTAGGCAATGAATAAAATATGATATATTCATACTGTGGAATACTATTTGGAAATATAAAAGGAATGGACTACTGAAATATGCTGTAGTGTGGAGGAACTTCAAAAGATTATGCTAATTGAAAGAAGCTAGATATAAAATGTTATATATTATATGGCCCCATTTATATGCAATGTCTAAAAAAGCAAATCTGGAGAGACAGAAGTAGGTTAATGATTGCCTAGGGCAGGAGATGAGAATGGGGAGTGACTGCTAATGGGCACAGATTTTCTTTTTAGGATAATGGAGACTACTTAAAATAAGAATGTGGTTATAGTTCCACAGTTGTATAGATATAGCAGTGCTCACTGAATTGTATACTGAAACAAGTGAATTTTATGATGTGAAAGTTAAACCTCAGTAAAGCTTTAACAAAACAAAGCAAAAAGTCGGAAAGAAAAGAAGAAAACTGTGAAATGTTTTGATTACCATACTAAAGAATTGAGACTTTTAAAGCTCATCTATGTTTGTTTTTCTTTAGGATTAAAATCATGCAGAACATTGGTGTTACATTTATAAAAACTGGTCAATATTCAGATGCCATTAATTCATTTGAGCACATCATGAGTATGGCACCAAATCTGAAGGCAGGCTTCAACCTAATTCTTAGTTACTTTGCTGTTGGAGATCGAGACAAAATGAAGAAGGCATTCCAAAAATTGATTGCTGTTCCGTTAGAAATTGATGAAGATGATAAATATATTTCACCAAGTGTGAGTATGAAGAAGACTGCTGAATAGCCAGCTGTTAGTTACCCGTGCTTTTCTGTTTCTAGAAATGAAAAAATTGGAATGGATGGCTTTTTAGTTTTCATCTAGCCCTATATTAAAATGTTTAAATTAATTTGTGTGCTTTTATCAGTTTTGTTTATTATTTAAATTAGGTTGAGAATGGGACCCGATGAAATAGGACTAGAGATTATGATTAAAACTGACTACAATTTTAGAGAAAAAAGAGAAAATCTTACAGAATATAAGATTACATGCCATTTTTTAAGAAAAATATCTTGACTAAGGAACCTTCCCTAAAGCCTTTTTTTTACTGTTTTTTTTTTTTTTTAGTCATTGTTGAACAGAGGAAACTAAAACTATGTGTACTAAATAGATAAAAAATGAAAAGAATTCCCTATCTTTTGCATAGAGTGGAACATAAATCAAAAGTTATATTTTCAAAGACCTGAGGAGGAAATATTACACAATGTTAAGTGAAAATCCAAGTGAAAAAAAGGATATATATATATATACATACACACACACATAGATATATATATATCCATACATGAACATAAACTAGAAGGAAATATACCAAAATAGAAACAGTAATTTCCAGGCAGTGAGATAATTTTTCTGAATGCTTTTAAAATATTTTTCAGGTTCTTACATATAAAGTATTGGTATACTGCTGTATTATTTTATATTAAGCCAAACCATATGAAATTGCCTGTATTTATAGATGAAAATGGTATAATAATGTCAGTTTCATAAATTGAACTTAATAGATTTTCTTAATAGATTTTAAGGTTATTACAGCATAGTGGTTGGCTCTATCACTCAGTACTTACTCTTCCTATGCCTTAGTTTCTTTATACACAATATAGGACTAATTATAATAACCTACCTTATAGGGTTGTGAGAATTAAATGAAGTAATGAAGTGAAATGCTTAAAATAGTACTTGGAACATAGTAAGTGCTATTAACTATTATATAGTATTTTCATATTGAGAGAAAACAATATATTGTGAAAAAAATCATCTGTATTTTGATAGAGATATTGACTACTAAGGAATTTGACGATCATTATTTGAGTTTACAGTTTATACTGTCACACAGTTTCTGTATGCTTAGTCCTATTCTATCCAATCTTACCTTTTTTTTTTTTTTTTTAAAGATTTTTATTTTATTTATTCATGAGAGACACAGAGAGAGAGGCAGAGGTGGGAAGCAGGCCCCCATGCAGGGAGCCTGATGTGAGACTCGATCCCAGGACCCCAGGATCACGCCCCGAGCTGAAGGCAGACGCTCTACTGCTGAGCCACCCAGATATCCCCCAATCCGACCTTTTATCAGTTCCTCAGAATCTGTTAGTTTAAGGAGAATGTAGTTGGTAATCAGAAATTAAAAAGTTCTACTTTATATAAGGGAAAATAGTTTAGAAAGATTAATTTACTCTCCATTTTATGTAACGACTCATGGTAAGGTTGATTAGAAATCTAAGTTCTTGGTATTTACTTCTGAATTAATAATTTTTTTCCAATTTTATTTCCTAGGATGATCCACACACTAACTTAGTGATTGAAGCTATAAAAAATGATCGTCTAAGGCAAATGGAACGTGAAAGGTAATATTTTGCACCTTAGTAATATAGGTTTAATTTTTATAAAAGAATTGAATGTACATTCTGATTATTTCTCTCAAAACTTGTTATAGTCAGTATATTTCTCCAGTAAGGCTATTGTTTCACCATTTCTCTACATTACTAGATTCTCTTTTCTTCTTCAGAATAATAGTCCTTAGTCTGACCCCAGTTATTATTACTCAGTTACTCTTCTATTTTCTTGTAATTCGCTTTCCGTCTGCATTTGGTGCAATATTGGAACATTGCTTATATTACTTTTATTTGAAAAATTATATTTTTATGTATTTTTTCCCGGTCTCCCAATTAAATTTCAACTCCCAAGGCAAAGTTGTGCTCATTTCTTCCTTCCTTCAATATGGTACCTAGTCTCTGCAAGTATGTTTTCAAAGTTCTAATATTTACTGTATATATTAGGAGTATATCACATGATAGAGGGCCCTTAATTTTTTAAATTATGGTAGAATACACACCACATAAAATTTGCCATCTCAATTATGGTGCATAAGACTTCATGGTTTTGTTTTTGCAATGAGTTTTATTTTTTTAATTTCAAAATGTTGCAATTAAATGAATTACTGTTCAGAAGTCTCCCACTTTTCATACAAAAATACTGTGCTACTGATACAGTTGCAAGAGTTCAAATGGCTTCTCCTGCAGGAGAAATTCACAGCGTCCCCAGGAAAGCTGGAACCCTGGCCCCACCATCAGTGGCTCCCTAAGGACTGTGTACCTGTTACCTGGGGACAGGGTAGGCACTGATCCGCCCTCCCTCCCAATACACCAAGGCATCTTGGCCTCCAACACCAGCCCCTGAATCAATAGCAACTTACCATGTTTCTGTAGGTCTGTATAGGAGGAGGGGATGAGCTTTCCCCAAGACTTCATGGTTTTGGTAGTGTTATGTGCATTCACATTGTTTTATAACCAGTCTTCAGAACTCATGTGGATGTGTGTGTGTGTATAAGTATTGGGTCATATGTGAATTATTGATTTATTTATTATTCCAGTATAAGTAAGTTTATATTAGTTTTAAGTGTACAATCCTATACATTAGTCAGTGCTCATCAAGTTGAATTTACTCTTAATCTCCTTCATCTGTTTCACCCCAGAACTCTTTTGTATCTTCTCAAACTGCAGTTCTACTCATTGAACAACTCTCTGACCCTGCCCCAACACCTGTCAATCACCATTCTACTTTCTGTCACTATGATTTGGCTTTATTTACCTCATGTAAATGGAATTACAGTATTTGTGACTGGCTTATTACATTTATCATAATGTCCCTAAGGTTTATCCATGTTGTAGCATGTAATAGGATTTCCTTCCTTTTTTTAGGCTGAATGTATTCCATGGTATGTATAGAAGGCCTTTAATTTTTAGGAATTAGTTTAATATTAAAAATAACTTACTTCTTCTGGGAAGATGAAATAGACATAGTTTTCCCTGTTCTTCCCACTAAGTACAAATAGAAACCCTGGAAACTATATATATAACAAATACAAGAAGAAGGATGGAGAGAAGAGGGCAGATCAGCAAGGGACCTCTCAGGACCTGAGGAACAACATGGCAGTGAGTTCCACTCATGTTTCCCAAACTTGGAGCTGAAGAAGCTGGCGATCAGAAAATGACAATGGTCAAATTTTAAAAAACATAACCCCAAGAGAAGCCTGCTTTCTCTAGTCAAAGGACAAGTAAGGGAGTAGGCTAGCAAGACTGAAAAATTTGAGACAAATACCACACACACACACAAACTTTGACCCCTCACTCCCATGCATGCCAGCAAAAGTCAAGTGGGAGCCTAGCTTTACACCCTGATAAGGCTATAAAGAGATACCCATACCCCAAAAGGCCAAATAGGGAGCCAGGACTTTAATCTCCACAGGCCCTTAATGAGTCCCACCACTCTGCAGTGTCAACAAACAGCATATTGGGAGCCTGGAATTCCACTCCATGCAGCAGTAATGAGTCACTCCCCTCTTCTCCTAGTGTTAGAGAAACTAGTGGAGAGTTAGAACTTTCATCATCATTCACTGGTAACAAGGCCATCCCACCGTGGTATCAGTAGGGACCATGGTAGAAGTAAGAACTCCCATCCCGCTCAGCAGAAACAAGGAATTCTTCGCACCTTGGATATCAAAGCAGGTCCTGTGGGGAACCTAGACATCTGTTATCTGGCAAAGTGAGGTGATGTCTCTCCTTCCCCTTACTAGAGCAGTGTCAGAAAAGCCAGCTGAAATAGAAGATTTAAATAGATGTATAAAATACTGCATATTTTATGATACATATATATATATATATATATATAAGATTTTATTTATTCATGAGAGACACACACACACAGAAAGAGAGAGAGAGGAACAGACACAGGCAGGGGAAGAAGCAAGTTTCCATGCAGGGAGCCTGACGTGGGACTTGATCCCAGGTCTCCAGGATCACGCCCTGGACTGAAGGCAGCGCTAAACTGCTGAGCCACCAGGCTGCCCCAAATATGCAGTATTATAATGCAGAAATGTCCTGTTTTGATCAAGAATACCAAGAACCAGGATGATTTAAAACTAATTGAAAAATCCAGTCACTGGATTTTTGCCAACATTGACATGACAGAGATGTCAGAATTATCTGACAAATTTTAAAGCAGCCATGATAAAAATGCTTCAACAAGCAATTATGAACATGGTTAAAGCAAATTTAAAAATACAAACTTTCATTAAAAAGAGTCTCAGCAAATATAAAGAACTTAATAGAAATTTGAGACTGAAAATTATAATAATTAAATAAAAGTCTTAGTGGATGGGCTCAACAGGAGAATAAAGAGGAGATGAAAAGATTCAGTGTACTGGAAGATGGAAAATGGAAATTACCCAATCTGAACAACAGAAAGAAAATAGACTAAAAAACAGAAATGAACAGAGCCTAAGTGACATCGGGACTATAACGAAAGATCCACAATTTATGTCATCAATGTCTTGGAGAAGAGAAAGATTGGACTAAATAAATAATGCTGGTAACTCCTCAAATTTGGCAAGAGAAACAAATATACAATATAAGAAACTGAATAAATATCAAGGAGAATAAACCCAAGGAAATCCATGTCAAGATACATCATGATTAAACTTCTGAAAATTAAAGATAAAATCTTGAACAGAGGCAATGAAAAACAACACCTAAGGGAAAGCAATTAGAATGATAGTGGAAAAGTCTTAAATCAATAACCTGAGTTCCCAGATTAATAAACTAGAAAAAGAAAAGCAAAATCATCCAAAGGAAGAAATAATAAAGAACAGAAATAATTGACATTGAAAAGAAAGTAACATCAATGAAACAGAGCTGATTCTTTGAATAGATGAATAAAATTGATAAGCTTATAGCAAAACTGACAAAGAAGACACAAATTGCTAATATCAGGAACAAACAGGAGCTATCACTACAGACTCTGCAGACGTTAGAAGGATAATAAGAGGATACTACAAACAACCCTACACCCACGAAATTGACAACTTAGACAAAATGGACCACTTTCTCAAAAAACACAAACGAGCACAACTCATCTGATGTGAAATAGATTATTTGAATATCCCTGTAAATATCAAATTTAATTTGTAATTTTAAAATTCCTGGAAAAGAAGTCTCTGGGCCCATATGGTTTTACTAGAGAATTCTAGCAGGTGTTTTAAACAAGAATTAACATCAATTCTATACAACTTTTTCCAGAAAATAGTTCATTTTATGAGGCTAGTATTCCTGATACCAAAACAGGACAAAGACAGTACAAAAAAAAAGGAAGGGAAACAATAGATTAATATCTTATGACTATAGATGCCAAAACCCTAAAAAAATACTAGTAAACCAAAACTAGAAACAAAATATAAAAGGAATTGTGTACCATAAGCAAATAGGATTTATCATAGGAATGCAAATTGGTTTACTGTGTAAAAACCAATGAGTATAATACAGGATATTAGTAGAGTGCAGGACAAAACCACATCATCATCTCAGTATAAAGCAAAAGATTTTTGACAAAAAACAATATGCTTTTATGGTAAATAGAAAAACCTCAACAGGCTAGGAGTAGAAAGGAAGTTCCTCAATCTGATAAAGAACATTTGTGAAAAACCCACAGTTTGATATCATACTTAATGGTGAAAGACTAAATGCTTTTCCCCTTAGGGCAGGAATAACATAAGGATATTCACTCTCATTAACTCAACATTGCACTCGGGGTTTAAACCGTGAAAATTAGACAAGAAAAGGAAGTAAGAGACATCCAGATTGGAAATGAAGAAGCAAATTACCTCTGTTTACAGATCACATGACCTTGTGTATGAAATATCCTACATAAAATTCTAGAATCCACTAAAAAAAAAATCACAGCTGATAAACAACTTCAGCAAGCTTGCAGAGGAAGAGATTAACATGTAAGAATCAATACTATAGGGCAGCCCAGGTGCCTCAGTGGTTTAGCACCGCCTTGAGCCCAGGGCCTGATCCTAGAGACCCAGGATCGAGTCCCACATCAGGCTCCCTGCATGGAGCCTGCTTCTCCCTCTGCCTGTGTCTCTGCCTCTCTCTCTCTCTCTCTCTCTCAGTCTTTCATGAATAAGTAAATAAAATTTAAAAAATAAGAATCAATATATACTACCAATGTACCATCCAAAGTGAAATTTCTAATTATGTTTACAGTAACATAAAAATAATTAGGAATAAGTTCAACAAATGAAATATAAAACTTATACTCTGAAAACTATAAGATGCTACTGAAGGATATGCTAAGTGGGAAGACGTCACATTTTTATGGATAGGCACTTAATATTAAGTTGGCAGTGTTCCCCAAATTATTTTATATATGCAATATAATCCATATCAAAATCCCAGCAGTGGTTTTTAGAAAATGACAAGTTGATCCTAAAATTCATATGGAAATCTGAAAGATCCAAAATAGCCAAAACAATGTTGAAAAAGAAAACCAAAACTGGAGGGCTCACACTACAAAAGTACACCAATGAAGTGTAGTAGTATTTTATGCTGGTAGAATATAGACATAGAAATTACTGGAATGGAATTGAAAGTCCAGAAATAAACTTTTACATTTATTACATTAATGAAAATTACATTTATACATTACATGAATGAAAGTGCCAGAGCAATTTCATGGGGAAAAGATAGTCTTTTCAACAAATGGTACTGAGAGAACTGGATATCCTCATGCAAAAGAATGAAGTTGGGCCTGTCCCAATGAAGTATGATCCATTACTTCAAAATGGATCATAGACCTAATTGTAACAGCTTGGAACTATAAAGTTCTTAGAAAAAAAAAGCAGTAAATATTATTGATCTTGTGTAAGGCAGTTACTTCTTAGATATGACACCAAAAGAAAAAGAAATAGATAAATTGGACTGCATCACAATTAAAAGCTTTCATTCTTAGAACACTGTCAAGGACACTATCAAGAAAATGAAAAGACAATGTACTAAATGGGAGAAAAAAATTGCAAACATGTATCCAAGGCAGGACTTATTTCTCCTATATATAAAGAACTCTTCCAGTTCAGTAATAAAAAGGCCAGTAACCCAATTAAAAGCATACAAAGGATCTGAATAGATACTTCTTCAAAATAGATATGTGAATGCCCAATAAGCACATGAAAAGATGCTTTACTTCTTAGGAAAATGCAACTGAAAACCACAATGAGATACCAATTCATACCCACTTGTATGACTGTAACCAAGAAGACAGATAATAACAAATGTTGGTGAGGATGTGGAGAAATTGAAATCTTGTATGCTGGTGGCAGGAATGTAAAATGATATAACCACTTTAGAAAACAGTTTGGAAGTTCCTCCAAAGGTTTCCCAACAAAGGTTCCTCACACTTAACCTAGCAGTTTCCCTCCTAGGTATACACCCCAGAGAAATTAGAGCATATGTTGACACAATAACTTATACACAAATATTCATAGCAGCCGCATTCATAATATCCAAAAAGTGGGAACAATCCAAGTGTCCACAGCTGATGAATGGATAAGTAATAACATATGGTCTGTCCATATGACAGAATATTATTTAGCCGTAAAAAGGAATGATGTGCCGATATATGCTACAATACATATAAACCCTACAAGCATTATCATGATAAGTGAGAGAAGTCAGTCACAAAAGACTATATATTCTATGATTCCATTTAAGAGAAAGGTACGGATTAGACAAATCAATGGAAACATGTAGTACAGTTTTACTGTTTACTTTGCACTATTCTTCATTTTTACCCTTTCAGGTCCATAGACAGTGTAGGTTATGTAACTTCAGATGCAGAGCTTTATTTCTCCAGTGTTTCTTTTTTTTTCCATTTGTCAGCATGAACTGAAAAAAAATGAACTGTTGATCTAGATGGCAGTGGTGGCTTGCTAATCCCATTTCCTAGCCATGATTGTTAGCCTGACTTACCAACAAATTTCTAGTGTAACTGTCCACCATTTAGTAGGCTTTCATGGTGTGTTAGCTTTGATAGGTAATGTTTATACTTAACAAAAATCCAAACTCCTCTTCTCATGTTTCTCAATAAAACTTTTTTGTTTGTTTGATGTAGGAAAGCCATGGCAGAAAAATATATAATGACAGCCGCAAAACTCATTGCTCCTGTAATTGAAACATCTTTTGCTGTAGGTTATGATTGGTAAGAGAGAAATTCAATATAACTGGATGGATATGTTGTTTTCATAATTTATACTTTATTGACTTAGCCTTGTATTAGAAAAGTGAGTAATTATTAGTATTGACTTCTACTTACCAGACAAATAATATTGTGTGGTAAAATCAATGTAGGACATTCTAAAAGTTCTAATGTATTTTTCTTATTGCTTATATTATTTCTTAACTACTATGACAAGTATGCTACCATTCAATATAAGAATACATAATTAGGGATCCCTGGGTGGCGCAGCGGTTTGGCGCCTGCCTTTGGCCCAGGGCGCGATCCTGGAGATCTGGGATCGAATCCCACATCGGGCTCCCGGTGCATGGAGCCTGCTTCTCCCTCTGCCTGTGTCTCTGCCTCTCTCTCTCTCTCTCTCTCTCTCTCTCTCTGTGACTATCATAAATAAATAAAAATTAAAAAAAAAAAGAATACATAATTACTTCCACTGTATAAATTCTAACCTGTATTCTCTTTCATTTTACTGTATTTTTCTCATTTTCTCCTTTTTCTACCTTAAGTTTGTCAGTAGTACTAAAACTTTCTATCCCAAGCAATAGCTCTCCTACCTAAAGGGTCTGTTGTCTCCTGATGTAATGTACTTCCTAAATAGAAGTGAAAAGTTTTATTAGAGTTGGAAAAATCTTAGATCATTTGTTGAATGAGTAATGAATTTGATTCTTACTTCCGCCCAGTACAGGAATCCCTTCTGTAGCATCACATATAGGTGGCCATTTAATTTTTGCTTGGAGTCTTCTGGTATTCAATTCATTTGTTTTATTTCTGAACATCTTTAAAGGTAGAAAAATCTTCTTTGTACTGAACCCAAAGTTGCCCCTTGTGGAACTTTTTTCTGTGATATTTCAAGCAAACATAGACTGAGTCTATGATCTCTTCAGTATGATACCTTACAGAATCTTATTGTACAGTTATAAAGTCAAGTACAGAAGAGTTAACTATCTTAGTTTTCTTTTTGTTTTTTATTGAGATATAATTTACATGTGTCATTATATCAATTTCAAGCATACAACGTAATGATTTGATATTTGTATATATTGCAAAATAATCACAATAAGTCTAGTTAACATTTGTCACCGTACATAGTTACAAATTTTTTTTGTGATGAGACCTTTTTTTTTGTGTGTGTGTGTGTGTGTGTGTGTGTGATGAGAACTTTTAAGATGTCTTAGCAACTTTCAAACATGCAATACTGTATTGTTAACCACCATCAGTATGGTATACATTATATCCCATATCTTATTTATTCTATAACTAGAAGTTTGTATTCTGTTTTTTTAATTCTTGAGAGACACAGAGAGAGGCAGAGATATAGGCAGAGGGAGAAGCAGGCTCCCCACAGGGAGCCTGATGTAGGACTCCACCCAGGATCCTGGGATCACACAGAGAGAGAGAGAGAGAGAGAGGCAGAGACAGAAGCAGAGGGAGAAGCAGGCTCCATGCAGGGAGCCTGATGTGAGATGTGAGACTCGGTCCCAGGACTCCAGGATCACCCTTGGGCCGAAGGCAGGCGCCAAACCGCTGAGCCACCCAGGGATCCCCTGTCCATTCTGTTTCTTGAGATACATTGTTTCCCTGATTTAATTTGTACTAGTGGCTTCACAGTTGATTCTTGATGTTTTGTTTTTATTGATATTTTCAGTTGCCTGGCTCTCTTTTTTTGCATTCTTTGCTTCTGTCGCAGATTCAGGTTTTTCTTGGAGTTCTCCCTTACAGAATCTCTCTCTCTTGCTTCAGTTTCTATATGAAGGTTACTGTCTTGGCCTGGTATTAAATGTCATCTTCGGGGTTACTGTCCTTTCTCTTCTGGTTTTGATTTTTCTTCTTGTTTAACATTTTCTTTATTTTTCTCTTAATTTCATTCTTAATTAACCCCCTTAAGATCTTTTTGTGTACATCTATAAACATCTAATTCTGTTTTCATTCCTGATTGGGCATTTATTTGATCAGGCAAAAAATTTTAAATTCTAACTTGTAACTTTCTTTTAGAAGTTTAAAAGCATTTCTTCATTGCTAACAAGCTAGCATTATTAATTAGAAGTCTAATACTCTAGTTTCATCTTTGTTATTTGTAGGTGACCTATGTTTTCTTTCTGATGATTTTTAGAATTCCCTCTGTAGCTGTGTTATTCTGAAATTTCATAATGGTATCTTTGTCTTTTTTCCTGTCTTCCTCCTAAGCACTCAATAGACTCCTCAATTTGTAATCTATTGTTTCCTTTCAATTTGCGGAAATAGTATTATTATTTCCTTGATAATTTACTTGCTTCTTCTCTACTCATAAATTTCTATTAGTTAGGGGCAGCCTGGGTAGCTCAGTGGTTTAGCGCTGCCTTCGGCCCAGAGCTTGTTCCTGGAGAATCAGTATTGAGTCCCACGTCAGGCTACCTGCATGGAACCTGCTTCTCCCCCTGCCTGTGTCCCTGCCTCTCTCTCACTCTCTCTCTCTGTGTCTCTCATGAATAAAAAAAATCTTTGTGTGTATATATATATATACACACACACACACACACACATATTTACATTTATATGTAATATAAATTATATATATATAAACAAATTTCTATTAGTTGGTTTTTGGACCTTCTTATCACTTATCTTTCTTTTATATTTTTCAACTTTGCTTTGCTTTGCTTTCTGGGAGATTTTCTTGACTTTCTCATCCAATCCTTCCATTAATTATTTTGTCAGTACATTTTTGTTTTATATTTACAAGAGCACTTTCATTGTTTCTGGTTGTTTGGGTAAGGGGAGTCTATGAGCTTTGTTGCATGTAGAGGTGGAGTGCTCAGTGATTCCGTAAGAGCCCTGTAGGCAGGCATGTTGATTCAGGCGTCTTCTTAGCTCAGCCCCTCATTTCCCATCCCTGAACCCCAATCTCACCTGGATTCAGTGGGGCAGGAAATTCACTCCTCCATTGCTGCTTTCTTAGTGGAAAAGGAAGCTTCCTTTTCTCTGCTTTATAAGCCAGCACTTTCTCATTCTTCCAGAAGTTGTATTTGCTCACAGAGAGATAAATTCATATGTCTGCTGCTGTTTTGAATCTGAAGTTTTGCCAGTTGGTGCCGATAGTGATGAAAGGACTTTCTTCAGAGTTTTTTTTTTTTTTTCTTTTCAGATAAACAGTCCCAGTTTCTTTATTCATTTCAGATATAGTGTGTTTTTCTAAAATGACTGGTTTTCTACCTAACTAGTTGCCTGCCTAGTTTATAAATGAGTCCCTTAAAATGTGTACACAGTACTCCACTTTGTTTTGACTAGTGTTATCGTACAACAGAATCACTATATCCCTTTCTGTGGGCATCAAACCATGGTTCTAATCAAAGAACTCCTTCATCTGGGGAGGGGGGAAGCTTCCTCTCAATAAATGAACTGTTTATTTATCTGTAATTTACTGAGTAGTATATATTACTTATTTACTATTACTAAGTCTAACCTGAATTATCTTAAGGTTTACTAGGAGTACATATTAATTTTTCATGTTTTTACATTTTCAAAAGTATGATTATAATTGTGTCTTTGCAAGCTAGCAATTGAGTGAAATTTTGAACATTTATCAAACCTCAACCAGTTTAACATCTTCCACTAAATTAATGTTTTAACTCATCAAAAGTCATTGCTTTTGTCATATTAGACCTGAGATCAAACCAGACTAAGCGGTTCTACTCGAATACCATTTTACTTTTACCTAGGTGTATGGTTTTTCTAGAATATGTCTCTACTGGTAAATGATACCTTGTATTAGAAAAATGGTAGATTCACTTAAGAATTATTCACAAACTACTGTGAACTATGAAAATGAACATATTTACATTTATGTTAAAGATAGATTTTAGGAGATTTTTGGTGTGGATACTGATATAATGAAAGAAGGAATCTAAGTAGAAGACCCATTCTTTTACTGAGGTTCCAGATTTGCACTCACATATTGTTTTATCCAAGCTCAGCATTTTCCCCATGTTTATGAGATATCATTGACATATAATATATGCAGATGTAAGGTGTACAGTGTGGTGGTTTGAAATATATATCATAAAATGATTACCATAGTAAAGTTAGTTAACACCTCCATCTGCTCACATAATTATCTTTTTAAAATTGTGCTGCTAAGATTTTTTACTTAACTTTTTAAGTATATAATACAGCATTGTTAGTTATAGTCACCATTTTATACACTAAATCCTAAAACTTACTTATTCCTAAAAATTTCTGCCCTTTAACCAACATCTCCCTATCTCCCTTACCTCTCAGCCCCTGGTATCACCATTCTACTCTCTATTTCTATTTTAGGTTTTTCATATGAGTGAGAATATGCATTGTTTGTCTTTCTCTATCTGATTTATTTCACATAGCATAATGCCCTTGAAGTTCATTTATGCTGTGTCAAAAGGCAGCATTTCCTTTGTTTTATGGCTAAATAATACAACTTTGTGTGCATGTGTCTGTGTATGTCACATTTTCTTTGTCCATTATCTGTTCTGGACACTTAAATTGTTTACATTTCTTGGTTTTTGTGAATAATGCTATAATGAATGTGAGGTGCAAATATCTCTTTGATTTAGAGATTTCACTTCCTGCAGCTATATACCCAGATCTTATGGTAGTTCTCTTTTTAATTTTTTGAGAAACTTCCATACTGTTTTCCAGAGTGGCTACACCAGTTTATATTTCCACCTACAGTACACAAGAGCTCCTTTTTCTCCAACACTCACGTCTCATCATTTTGATAATATTACATTTGTAGGCCATTTGTAGGTCTTCTTAGGGAAAATTCCGGGGCACCTGGGTGGCTCATTGGTTGAACATCTGCCTTTGGTTCAGATTGTGCTGGGATCAAGTCCCCCATCGGGCTCCCTCTGGGGAACCTGCTTCTCCCTCTGCCTATGTCTCTGCCTTTCTCTTTGTGTCTCTCATGAGTAAATAAATAAAATCTTTTTTTAAAAAAAAGAACAGACTTTAAGGAATTCAGTGATACCATCAAGCGTAACAACCTTGGCATTATAGGGATCCCAGAAGCACAAGAGAGAGAACAGGAGGCAGAAATTGATTTAAACTAATAATGGCTGAAAACTTCCTGAATTTGGGGAAGGAAACAGAAATTCAGGTTCAGGAGGCACAAAGATTCCCCTACAAAATGAATCCAAGGAGGTCCGCACCAAGATACATAATAATTGAGGGAGGTTGTTTTTCATCTTATTGTTTAGAGTCTCACTTATTTCCTCTACTCTTATCCTAAGTCCAGTAAGTATCTTTTTGATCATTACTTTAAATTTTCTATCAGGCATGTTACATCTCTGTTTTTTTTTTTTTTAAGATTTTATTTATTTATTCATGAGAGAGAGAGAGAGAGAGAGGCAGAGACATAGGCAGAGGGAGAAGCAGGCTCCATGCAGTGAGCCTGACGTGGGATTTGATCCTGGGTCTCCAGGATCATGCCTTGGGCTGAAGGCAGGCACTTAACCGCTGAGCCACTCAGGAATCCCACATCTCTGTTTTATTTAGATCTCTTGCTGTGGTTTTGCCCTGTTCTTTGATTTGGGATACATTCTTCTGTCTCCTCAGTTTGTCTAACTCTCTGTGTCTGTGTATGTGTGTGTGTGTGTGTGTGTGTGTGTGTGTGTGTGTGTGTGTCAGGAAAGTCAGCTACATCCCCTGCTCTTCAGAGTACTAGCCTTATGAAGAAGAGGTCCTGCTGTGCAGTGTCCCCTGTTTACCAGAACCTGCAGCTTCAGAGTGTCTCCTGTGTATGGTGTGTGCACCCTGCTGCTGTGGCTCTGCTGCATTTGCCTCGAGTCAGGCATGGGTAGGGCTCTCTCTGCCTGTCGTGGGCTGTATTTATCCCTGTGGTTCAGTGGGCCAGTCCGCAGATGCCTTGGGCTTCAGTTGGGTTGGACCAGGCATTTGCCAGAGATACAGTAGCACCAGACTGCAGGGTGCTTGCCCTGTCTTGTCCCTGAGAAGCTTCCATTGGGGCTGCCATCTCACTGGTATGGTTATATTGCCCTCTTTCCATGGCAAGAGTTGCTTTTGGAATGGGACTTGCACACTGCCAGGCCTGTGGCACTGCCCTATATGGACTCTGGCCAGGAGTGTGTTGAAGACAGATCTGCTAATGCACATCACAGGCTGGTGGGGCTCCAGTACTGCCTCTGCAGGAGAGGCCCTGATGTACCTAGGCTAAGTAAGGCAGGCTGTCTGGAGGGGTGGACTGGTGGAAGCACAACAGGTGAGGATGGGGGCAATAGTGCTGACAAATTAGAAAGCAAGACCTGTAGGTAGACATGTCTTTATACTGGGGGGCAGGGGAGGAAAATGTCACCTGCCAGTTCCTTTATTCCTGGAGGAGTTCCCCAGGGATTTCTGTCCCTCTGTGATACACTCTGAGACTAGTAAATAACTTCCTCCCATATGTCCCAGGTACCTTTCAAACTGCTGTTTCTATGCTGTATTCCACAAGCTGTTTGTGGTGCTGTCTCCTTAAGGGTGGGTACTCAGTTTCCTCTTGTTCATAGGCTCTCCCAGAGCTAAGCCTGTTAATTTTTTTTTAATTCCAGATTTTAAATCCCACTGGTTGTTAAGAACTCATAAAATTCAGTCCCTCTGGTTCTCAAAGTCAGATGTTTAGGAAATTCATTTTTCCCAGGCCGGCTCCCCAGTATGAAGGTCTGTTTCTCTCCCCTCTCCAAGCCTGAAATCCCATTTAGTTCCCAATGGCAAATCTGCCCATTTTACCCTCTTCAGTGTGGCCTCTTCTCTACTTTTAGTTGTGGAATTTGTTCTGCCAGTCTTTGGGCTATTTTCTAGGTAATTTACACTAATGTGGGTGTTATGTATCCATGGGACAGGATGAGCCTAGGGTCTTCCTACTTTGCCATCTTCCCCGGAAGTCCTACATTATTATTTTATTCATCATGGTGATCTGTGAGCAGTGATTACAACCTGCTGAAAGCTCAGATGATGATTGGCATTTTTTTTTTAAAAAAAACGTATTTTTCATTAAGTTATGTACATTTTTTTAGACATAATGCTATTTCACACTTCATGGACTACAGTGTAGTGTAAACTTTTATATGCACTAGGAAATCAAAAAATTCATTTGACTTATGGTTTTGCAATATTCACTTTATTGCAGGAGTCTGGAACTGAACCCACAGTATCTTCAAGATATGTTCATATGTGATTTACAAATATTTTCTCCTATTCTATGGGTTGCCTTTTCCTTCTTTCCTTTTCTTTTTTTTTTTTTTTTTTTTTTTTTTTGTAGTTTCTTTTGCTGTAAGAAACTTTTTAGTTTGATGTAGTCCCTCTTGTTTATTTTTTATACTGCTTCTGCTTTGGGTATCATATCTAAAAAATTGGTGCCAATATCCATGTCAAAGAACTTTTCACCTATGTTTTCTTCTAGTTCTCCAGTTTTCATTTCTGATTTATTTTCATCTTTCTTTTTTCCTTATATAGTCCAGCTAAAGATTTATCATTTTTTTCACTCTTTTAAGAAAATAATCAGCTCTTAATTTTGTTAATCTTTTCTATTGTTTTTGTAGTTTCTTTCATTTATTTCTGCTCTGATCTTTGTTACTTCTTTCTACTAATTTTTAACCTAGGTCTTTTTTTAGTTCCTTGAGATATTCAGTTAGGTTGTTTATGATTTTTTTTTTCTTAGCATAGGTACTTACTACTATAAACTTTTCTCTCAGAACTGCTTTTGCTGCATACTCTTAGTATGTTTTATTTCCATTTGTTTCAAGGTATTTTTTTAAATTTCCCTTTGATACCTTACTTGACCCACTGATTATTCAGGAGTGTTATTTTTAATTTCTGCATGTTGTGAATCTACTAATTTTTCTCTTATTATTGATTTCTAGTTTCATACCATTATTGGAAAAGATACTTAAGTATAATTTCAGTCTTCTTACACTTGCCATGTTTGTTTTGTGACCTAACATATAATCTATCCTGGGGAATTTCTTCTGTGTGCTTAAGAATGTGTATTTTGAGGTTGTTAGAGAAAATGTTTTATATACCCATTTGGTCTAACATATATTTCAAGTCCAGTGTTTTCTTACTGGTTTTTTGTCTGAACGATCTATTCATTGTTAAAAGTGGGGTACTGAAATCCCCAACTATTGTTGTATTGCTGCCTACTTCTCTCACATCTGTTAATATTTGCTTAATTAAGTGCTGTGATACTGAATCCATATATATATTATTCTATCTTTTTGATGAAAGATCTCTTTATCATTAAATAATGACCTTCTTTGTCTTTTGTGACAGTTTTGACTTAAGACCAATTTAATCTAATATAGGTATAGCTCTTGGTTTTTTCTTTTTAAGGACTATTTCTTTCCCTTCACTTTGAGCCTGTGTGTCTCCTTAAAGCTGAAATGAGTCTCTTGTATAGTTGGGACTTGTTTTTCATGTATTCAGACACTCTCTGCTTTTGATTAGAGAATTTAATCCAATTACATTTAAAGTAATTATTGATAGGTAAGAATATTGATAGGTGATTATTAAGTTTAATAATTATTAACTTAATAATTGAATACTTGTTTAATAATATTAATAATTACCGACAGGTACTAATGTCATCTTATTATTTTCTGGCTGTTTTGTAGTTCTCTTGTTTTTTCTTTTGCTGTTTTTCTTTTTTTGAATTGATGATTTTCTCATAGTGGTATGCTTTCTCTTCTCTCCATCTCTTGTGTATCTACTGTAGATTTTTGTTTACATAAAATATTTTGTTGTTATAATAGCCTCAAGTTAATGACAACTTCAGCTGCATACAAAAACTCTACTCTTACACTCCCTATAATTTTACCTCTTTTTATATTGTATGTGTATTTACCTTTTTAAATATTGTGTACTCACTAACATTATTGTAGCCATAGTTATTTTTAATACTTTTGTCCTTTATAGTTTTTAATTGAGTGATTAACACATCTTTGTATTATAATATTACAGTATTCCAAATTTGTTTAGTTAACTTTAACAATATATTTTCATATTACTGATTAGCATCCTTTCACTTCATCTTGAACTCCTTTCAGCATTTCTTATATGGCAGGTTTAGTGGTGATGAATTCCCTTAGCTTTTGTTTGGGGAAAGTCTCTTTCTTTCTTTTCTGAAAGAAAATTTTGCCAGGTTAAGTATTCTTGGTTGATAGCTTTTTTCTTTGGGCACTTTGAATAGATCATCCTACTCTCTTCTGGCCTACAGGGTTTCTGCTAAGAAATCTGCTAGTAGTTTCATAGGGGTTCCTTTATATGTGAGGAATTTTATTTTCTTGCTGATTTTAAAATTCTTTTATCTTTTATTTTTTAGAAGATTTTATTTATTTATTTGAGAGAGAGAAAGAGAGGGACAGAAAGCATGAGCAGGAGAAGGGGCAGAGGGAGAAGCAGGGAGCCCAGTGTGGAGCTGGATCCAGAACCTTGGGATTATGACCCAAGCCGAAGGCAGATGCCCAAATGACTGAGCCAGCCAGGGATTCCTCTCTTTTTATTTTATTTTATTTTATTTTATTTTATTTTATTTTATTTTATTTATTTTTTAAAGATTTATTTATTTATTTATGATAGACACACACACAGAGAGAGAGAGAGAGAGAGAGGCAGAGACACAGGCAGAGGGAGAAGCAGGCTCCATGCTGGGAGCCCGATGCAGGACTCGATCCCGGGACTCCAGGATCGCACCCTGGGCCAAAGGCAGGCGTCAAACTGCTGAGCAACCCAGGGATCCCCTTATCTTTTATTTTAGACATTATTTTGTTATAGTGTGTCTTGAAGATTGTTTTGTGTTGAAATTTTGGGGTTACCTGTTAGCTTCATAAACTTGAATGTCTAATTTCTCACCAGATTTGGGAAGTTCTCAACCATTATTCCTTTTTTTTTTTTTTTTTAAGATTTTATTTTTATTTATTCATGAGAGACCGAGAGAGAGAGAGAGAGATAGAGGGGCAGAGACACAGGCAGAGGGAGAAGCAGGCTCCATGCAGGGAGCCCAACATGGGACTTGATCCCAGGTCTCCAGGATTACACCCTGGGCTGAAGGCAGCGCTAGACCACTGAGCCACCCGGGCTGCCCTCAACCATTATTCCTTAAATAAGCTTTCTTCTCCTTTCTCTGTTTCTTCTCCTCGGACTCCAATAATGTATAAGTTGTTTCTTTTAATGCTGTCCCACAATTCACATAGGCTTCTTTCATTCTTTTATTTTTCTACTCTTCTGATGAGATAATTTCAAATGATGTGTCTAGTAATTCACTATATCTTTCTTTTGTTTGATCAAGTCTGTTGAAACTTTTTACAAGTTCTTCAGTTTAGTTGTGTTTTCAACTCTATGATTTCTGGTTTTTTTTGTGGTTTCTAGTTCTTTATGGAACTTCTCAATTTATTCATGTGTTATTTTTCTAGTTTCATTTAGTTATCTATTGTCTAAAGTTGACTAAACTTTTTAAAGAGGATTATTCTAAATTCTTTGTCAGACAATTCATATACTTCCCTTTTTTTAGCATCCTTAGAATTTCATTAGTTTCCCTTGGTGGTAATATATTTTATTGATTATTCATGATCCTTGTGTCTTTGTGTTGATATCTGTATATTTGAGAAAGTAGGCACCTGTTCCAGCCTTTACAGACTGGCTTTATCAGGCAAAGCCCTTCACCAATCAGCCTGTCCAGAGATTGTGGGTGGACCATCTGGTGAAGTCTTGAGTGGACAGGTCTAGTGCCTGGGTTAGTAGGTGGGCAAGCATACTACTTGAGTATGTGAGGATCAGCCTGACGCCTAGGCCACAGTGTGGACCTGAATCGTGAGTTCACTGGAGTGTGCTTGGTACTTGAATCTGTAGTGATGGGCTAGGGGACTTGGTCTGTGTAGGCAGACCTGGATCCTAGATTTCCAGGTACCAGCCAGGTATTGAGGACCACTAGGGTAGGCCTAGTATCTAGGTCCACAGAGGCTAGTTTGGTACTGAAACAGGCTGGGAGCCTGGTTTTGTGAGAGCCAATCTGTAGTCTGGAACTGCAGGAATTGGCCTGTAACCTGGAGCCCTCAGGGGATGGCATGGAGGTTGGATTTGCAGAGGACATTATGGCATTTGGATGGACCACGAACCTGGGTCCATGGGAGCTTGCTTGAACCTGGGGCCCTGGGGGCTGAACTGATAATTGAGATGGTTTGGAAGTTGGGGCTACAGTCATGGGAGCTTGCTGGGAACCTGGAGATTCTCTGAAACCACTGGAGCCTGCTTTGCCTGTCGGGCCAGGGACCTAGGTTTGTAGGAGCCACCAGTGGCCACTGGAGCCAACAGGCACTGGGACACCTGGGTGGCTCAGAGGTTGAGCGTCTGCCTTCAACTCAGGCTCAGGGCATGGTTCTGGAGACCCGGGATCTCATTCCACATCAGGTTCTCCGCAGGGAGCCTGCTTCTCCCTCTGCCGGTGTCTCTACCTCTCTCTCTGTGTCTCTCATGAATAAATATATAAAATCTTAAAAAAAAAAGTTCACTTTTCAAATCTGTAGTACAATACATTCCTCCTTTTAGGTCTTCTTAATTCCTTTCAAATATGTTTTAGTTTTAAGTCTAGAGAGCTGCATGCCTTTTTTTTTTTACATTTATTCCTACATGTGTGATGTTTTTGATGGATAGGGCATAGTTTTAAATTGTCACTTTCTAGTTGTGATTTTCTAGCATATAGACATATATTTGAATTTTAGATATTGATCTTTATCCATTGACCTTAATAAGTTTACTTATTAATTCAGATAGTCCTCTCTAGATTCTTTTGGATTATCTACGTACACATTTATGCCATTTGCAAATAATGACAGTTTTCTTGCTTTCTGCCCAATCTTTATGTTTCTTTTCATTTGTTTTCTTGCTTCTTTGCCCTGGCTTTGATGTCCAGTTCAGTCAGAATAGAAGTAGTGATAGAATAGGCATTTTTGTTTTATTCCTGATCTCACAGGGTAAAGCTTCCCACAGACTGTAATTAAATATGATGCTTGCTATAGGATTCTGTAAATAACTCTTTATCATATTAAGGAATGTGTCCTTTGTTTCTGGTTAGCTAAGAGTTTTTATGAAAATCCATCTATCAAAAACTCATAAGATTAATTTTTGAATATTAAATCATCTGGAATTAATTCTACTTGATGGTGATATGTTATCATTTTACAATATCACTAGATTTGATTTACTAATCTTTAGCATCCATATTAATAAGAAGGATGAAATTTTTATTCTAAGGATTTATTTTTTGAGGGAGAGAGAGAGAGTGAGCAAGTGCCAATAGGGGGGCAGAGGGAGAGAGAGAATTTTAAGCAGACCCCCAACTGAGCACGGAGCCTGGTAGGAGGCTTGATCCTGTGACCCCCAAGGTCATGAGACTTGGAGCAAGGGCTCCAAGAGAATGACCTAGAAACCACTGATACACCAATGCATTCAGCAAACATTTATTGAATGTCTACTAGATGTCAGATACTATATTTGGTACAGGGACAAAAAGAATAAACAAAATGTGGTTCATGCTCTTACAAGGTAGCAGACCAGCAAATTAATATCTGTGTAAGGAGTGTTATAAAGGGGGAATGCCTGGTGACTCAGTGGTTGAGTGGCTGCCTTCAGCTCAGGGCATGATCCTGGGGTCCTGGGATTGAGTCCCACATCGGGCTCCTCTTGGGGAACCTGCTTGTCCCTCTGCCTATGTCTCTGCCTCTCTCTCTTTGTCTCTGATGAATAAATAAATCAAGAACAATTATAAAGGAATATAAGAATGCAAGGGTAGTGAATCTAAACCAGTCTCATTAGCCATATCTATAGGCTACTTTGTTGGGGGTAGGGCTGGGGACAAAGGGCCATTCAAAGGGGTACTATGCAGGCAGGGCTTCCTGTCCTCTTTCCCTCCACAAGCAGAGAGACTGTTTTCTAAGTCAAGGATAAAATAAAAGATTCTACCTTAAGAAAAGGATCTTCTGCTATAATGTTTTAAAAATATTTGTCCAGGTCAGGGGTGCCTGGGTGGCTCAGTCCGTTAAGCATCCAACTCTTGATTTCAGCTCAGGTCTTGATCTCAGGGTAGTGAGATCAAGACCTGCATCGGGCTCCACATTCCATTGGGAGCCGGCTTGAGATTCTCCCTCTCCCTCTGCCCCTCCCCACCATGTTCATGCACTCTGTCAAATAAATAAATAAATCTTTAAAAAATATTTCTTTGTTGGGCAGCCTGGGTGGCTCAGCAGTTTAGCGCCACCATCAGCCCAGGGTGTGATCCTGGAGACCCGGGATCAAGTCCCACGTTGGGCTCCCTGCATGGAGCCTGCTTCTCCCTCTGCCTGTGTCTGTGCCAATCTCTCTCTCTCTCTCTCTCTCTCTCTCTCTCTCTCTCTCTTTCGGTTTCTCATGAATAAATAAATAAAGTCTTAAAAAATATGTATTTCTTTGTCTAAGCCAGTGGATTTTAAATATTTTTGAAACAGAACCTCAGTAAGAAATTTACATTGTTTACTGAAACAAGTTACATGAAACAACACTTGTCCTTATTAGGTATGATGCCCTTTGATATTTTTTCTCTTCTTTTTTTTAAGTAAGAGTCATGATTAACTACTGGTTTCAGTTGACCTCAATTTGAAGAAAAGTCTTGGTGCAGTGGGTTTTGGTATCAGAAAAATTGGGTTCAAATTCTTACTTGACAGTTTTCTGGGTGTGTGATTCAGATCTCTCACTCTCCTGTGTATAAAACAGAGATCATGCCTATCTTTCAGGGTTATTGTGAGGATCAAATGTGATAATGCTTATAAAGGAATTAGTGCAGTGCCTGATATATAGTTAAAAACAAATGTTCTGTGTGCGTTGGGGAACAGATCTATGATAGTCCATTCAAGTTGGACACAAAACTTAAATGTATTCTACAAGTTCTATTGAATTTTTTTCACCATCATAACATTTAAGATGAAAATATATAGAGAGAAATACTTTTGCCTGTTACAAATTGAAATTGTTTAGGAGTTAATTTAAAAAATGGGACTGATTTTATTTAAAATACCATAAATAATTAGAAGTGACAATAATCTAAAGAAAAGTTAGATAAGAAAATTAGTTTAGATCTGAAGAATTCAGTAACTTACTACCTGCATTGGAAGAAATCAAGTGCTTAACCTTAGATAGCACGAGGAGCACTAAAAATTTTTTTGAAAAATCATAAGGAAACCAACACAACATAAATATGCAGAGACAAAATAAAGTAGCTTTTTTTATGCTTTGCATTATAGGTGTGTTGAAGTTGTGAAAGCTTCTCAATATGTAGAGCTAGCAAATGATCTGGAAATAAACAAAGCAATTACATATTTGAGACAAAAGGACTTTAACCAAGTAAGTTTTTTAAAGTTTTAAATAAACTTTTATATGTTAACTGGTCAAAGCAATAATGTTGGGAAACTTTTTCTAGAATATAGTTATCTGTGATTATTCTGAAATTGAGTGATATTTTTACTTGTCTTAACATAATTTCCGATAATATAGTATTACTTTAATTTTGACCTGTTTGTCCTCATGTAAATACTTACCATGTAAAGCATGGTTCTTAAATTACTAAACCATATTCTAGTCTAAAGATCAATTTTCCCCCAGAGTTTTCTTTTTTTTTTTAAGATTTTATTTATTTATTCATGAGAGACACATAGAGAGAGAGAGAAAGAGAGGCAGAGACACAGGCAGAGGGAGAAGCAGGCTCCATGCAGGGAGCCCAACTCGGGACTTGATCCCAGGTCTCCAGGATCACACCCTGGGCCGAAGGTGGCGCTAAACCACTGAGCCACCAGGGCTGCCCTCCCCTAGTTTTCAAACTGTTCTCTAAAGCCCTAAGATTTTTTAGAATCAAGGAAGGCTAGGAGCCCATCTAGTAGCCTGATGCTTTCATCTGCTGTTCTCACCCGAGTAGCTTTCCTGTTACCTGTTTTGTATATTTGGTTTACTCATTAACATTGCATTGGGCATAAAAGGGTCCCATTGCTAAGCACAGTTTCAGAATCCTCCAGGATCTCTTGCTGGTACCACTGTTACCTTGCTACCTTGGGTCACAATGGAATGGGTGGGTACTCCACCTTCAGTAGTCTGTCTCAAATGAGACATAGTTGTAACAAGACATAGAACAGCTTTGAAAAGGAAGAATGGAAGTGGCAATAACAGAAGAGAATAAACAGAATAAAACTTGATATCCTGGTTATAAAGCCAATGATTAGTGTTATATGTGCACGCAATTAGAAAACTCAGCCCCTGGGAATGCCTGGGTGGTTCAGTGGTTGGGCATTTGCCTTCAGCTCAGGGTGTGATCCCGGAGTCCCCAGATCGAGTCCCTCATCAGGCTCCATGCATGGAGACTGCTTCTTCTGCCTATGTCTCTGCCTCTTGCTCACTCTCTCTCTCCCTCTTATCTTAATCTTAAATCTTAAAAAAAAAAACCAAAAAACTCAGCCCCTCCCACGTTTAGGCCCAGAGAGCAAGGGCCAGAGGACGCTATGTTATTTTTCCTGCATCCTATCCCAAGCCTACGTTTTCAGTTTTTCTTCTTACCTAGGGACCTTCTTTAGTCTGAGAGACAATAGAAATGACTCTTTCTAGAAGAGGGGGGAGATGCAGCCCCAGAGTTCATACAATCATTATATGATGCAGCCCCATAGACTGGTTCCATTGTGTATATGCATTTAGTATGCTTAACCTTTTTTTGGCATTTGTAAAGCCCTAGAAAGACTTTCAGAGTACCTTTATGTCGTGTCATTTGATCATCACACTCATGGTCATTTAAAATGCCAGTAATAACTCTATAACTGTTATAATGCTTTTTCCAGTGGAAGTGAAGTCAGACAAATTGGTCTTTATTATCTTTCCAAAGTCATCTATGCACAAAAAAAAAATTTTTATGTGTATGGTAAGTACTGGTATAGGTGACAAAATAGAGAAAACCATATTTGCCAGTTTGATACTATATTTTTAAATGGTCTTTTTAGAAAGATTTAACAATATATTACCATAGTTTATGTTTTAAAACTATCCATTAAAGGATAAACTATGACTTCTTCTTTTTAAAATTCATTTAACCCAGATCTTATTGTTTACTGCTTTCCTAGCTATCCTCATTTAAAATATCTTATGTTCCATTTGCATTTTCAAGATTTCAATTAGTTTACCTATGTCTAAAAATATAATTTCTGCTTTCTTTTCAACATTGCTGCTTTGACTTTGTGTTTCTTTTATTTGTATATTGTAAGTATGATGAGGTGGGTATAATACAACCTTAGTTGAAAGGAGCACTGTTAGGTTAAAAGGGATTGGGTTGACATGACTCCCAATGATCATTTGATAAGTACTACTTTGTTTACAATTCAAAGTAAAAGAGAAAAATATACACCTTCTTATATGAGGTTATAATTCTATGGCTAAGTAAAGATGCTGAAGTCTCAGAGTGTGAACCTTTGTGATGATAGTGTTTTGTAGTCACCTTTGTAATAGAGAAGGAATCCACTGAAAAGCCAAAGGTGGATGAAATGAAGTAGTGTGGTCTGAAGGCCAGTGATAGTGTATGGACAGATGCAGTGGAATGCAGAAACCAGTAGCTAGATGGCATAAGTCTGGAAAGAAACCCAAAATGGAGATATCTCTATTTTCATAATTGTTTGGAGGGGCAGGGGAGAAACACAACCCAAACTAAGAATGTTTTTTTCATTATTTGTTTTGCTATTATAACTGACTTTAATTTTATTAGGTGTACTTTTATCAGTTTCACTTGTAAATGAATTGATGTATAATATTTTATTTTTAAAAACCAAAATATTGGCTATGAATTCATTGAACATGTAAAGAACAGTTATGAGGGATGCCTGGGTGGTTCAGTGGATGGGCATCTACCTTTGGTTCAGGGTGTGATCCCTTAGTAGGGATCGAGTCCTGCATTGGGCTCCCCATGGGGAGCCAACTTAACCCTCTGCCTACGTCTCTGACTCTCTCTCTCTGTCTCTCATGAATAAATAAAATCTTAAAAAAAAAAAAAAACAGTTATGAAAGCAGCCCATCTCAAAGCTAGAAATCTTGAGACTGTTCTTTAGCTTTTCTAGAATAATTTATAGTTTTGAAAGTTAAAGTACAAAATATGTTTTATTCTCTCAGATATTTTTTGATTATTTTTTTAAAAATTTTTAGTGATTTTTAACAATAAAGTATTTTTTAATTAGTGTACATTGGGGTTTTTTTTTACATTTTTTAATTTAAATTCAGTTTGCCAACGTACAGTATAACACCCAGTACTCATCCCATCAAGTGCCCTCCTCAGTGCCCATCACCCAGTTATCCCATCCCCCTCCCTCAGATATTTTTAAATGAATGTTGCAAAGTTTGGGGTGCTTGGGTGCCTCAGTTGGTTGAGTGGCTGACTCTTGGTTTTTACTCAGGTTATAATCTCCATCTCCATGCCCAGCGGATCTGCTTGAGGGTTTTTCTCTCCCTCTCCCGTTGCCCCTCCCCTGACTCGTGCTCACTCTTTCTCTCTCTCTCTCTCTCTCTCAAATAAATAACTCTTTAAATGAATGTTGTTTTAAATTAACTCATAAATTTGTTGTGACACACTCTAATGGTAAAGATTAAAACATGTCAATTCTTATTCAAAGTGAAATGCAGTCTTATAAAACTTAGAGATTCAAAACAGCACTGACTTTTACATTAATAGCCATGGCGGTTATGTAAAGAGTCAATGAGATAACTTCTACAGGATGAATGAACAATGTAAGCAGCAATAATTTCTAAGGTATGTTTTAGGAACTTCTTGGCAATTCTGTCAGAGATCCTTCTAAGAAAGTAAGTGAGATAGAGAATCTCAAGAGTGAGCATATGATGTTGGGATCTTATTTTTTCCAGGGTTTACTTTGGCTAATGCCTAGAAACTTCCAATGGTTTTCTTTAAAATAAGCAAAAACCCTTGAAAAGAATAATTACTTATAACCAATATATGTAGAATCTAGTATTTTAAAATCTTTTATCTTAAAAAAAATTGAGTCAGTACACTTAATGGTTCTTCATTTGAGGTCCCTCATTTGAGGTCAAACACTTGCATGACACAGATTTGTTAGATATTTTCAATAGCAGCAGCTCTTGACCATTATAAAAGTTAATGCAGGGTTTTTGGTTGGACTCAACTCTCTCCAAGATCAGGAGGTGCCAAGAAGCCAAGCATTTTCTATTCAGTAAATGTATTTTGAAGGAAGGGAGGAAAACCCATTGCCTTTTTCTTTTTTTTCTTTTTTTTTTTTTTTTTTTTTCTGTTATTTCTCAGGCATTGCTGGTTTGAGTACTCAGGTTTCATACAAGGTGGTTGACCATCCCAAATGTCCTTTTTGGTTAGGATTATCTCAGACCTGCCAAATGGTTAAAAATGCACTTTCATTTCTCATGGTTTGAGAATATAATTATATTTGGACCTACTTAAGACAATTTTTTGTAATACTTTCAGAATTAGTTTCTGTCATCAGTTGTGGAAGATTCTTGACCATTCGTGTTTCTTGCTTCCCTGGAACTCCAGTTACATTTCTGTTAGACCTTTTCATTATGTTTCCATATATCTTTTATGTTCTTTCCAGAGACCTTTTCTTAGCTTCTTTTTTTGCTTTGCTTATTTAGTCTGAACATTTTCTGGAAGGTTGACATTCAGATTCTGATTGCCCTCAGTAGTTCTCCAGTGCCTTCAAAAGATATTTTTAATATCTTTTCTAATTGTTCTCTGTAGAATGGTCTTCTATAGGCTGGTCTCCGATAACCAGAAGCAGAAATTCTAGAATTATTTTATAAAGAGCAAATTTGATTGTGTTTCTTAGGTAAAAACTCACTGACACCCCATTATGCAAGATAAAAACTAAACTGTGAAAAAAAAATAAACTGTGTCATAAGACTCACAAGGCCCAATATTTACTACTCTCTCCAGCTAATATAGTCTGCTGTTAAACCCATCTGTTGTGTTCTTCACTTCAGTTATTTGTTCTTAGGGTTTTTAAAATTCTTTTTTTATAAATTTTAATTTTCAAATTAAATTCTCATTTTGTCATCTATTTCTTAAACATACTAATCTATCCCTTTGTGTCTTTCCCTTAGGCTCTAGATACACTGATCTTTACCCCAACCTTAAGACTGAATACTGACATATTACAATGGTAGTAACTTCCAGATATTTCATTTCTAGGCTGTAGAGACCTTAAAAATGTTTGAAAAAAAGGACAGTAGAGTGAAAAGTGCAGCTGCAACCAATCTCTCATTTCTGTATTATTTGGTAAGTCTGGGTTTTTTTTTAATAACTAAGACTTGATAATATGGTGTTTTTATGTTGCTAAATTTCTGCCTAAAGAGCATGCCTAGAGAGAGGTTCCAAAGAAGACTGGTGGAGATTGTTAGCAGAATGAGGTGTCTAGAGGGTCTGCTCATGACAAGTTCTGGGCCAGGCATCAAGTTTGTGGACATGAGGAAGAAGACTATCTCAGAAGTAGAAGGAAGGGAGAAAAATTATGGTAGTTAAGCATCACTCAAAGAATTATAGAATGTAGATCTGGAAGATGGGCTAGAGGGTTTTTGTTTTGTTTTGTTTATTTGAGAGGGAGCAGAGAGGAGGCAGAGGGAGAGAAAGAATCTTAAGCAGGCACACACACAGCAGCCCCCAACCCGGCAGTGTGGAGTCCCACATAGGGCCTGATGTCATGACTCTGAGATCATGACTTAAGCTGCAATCAAGAGTCGTATGCCTAACCAGCTAAGCCACCCAGGCATATGACTCTTGATTTTAGCTCAAGTGTTAGTAGTAAAGAAAGTAGTAAAGATTAAATGATTTAGGTACAGTGTCATCTATAAGAAACATACTTTGAGCATCTGCTGAATCCCAGTCATAGGGAATACCAAAAGCTTGGAAGCTCACTAAAGGGTGCTTTCTTAATTTGGAACAAAGGCGGCATGCAAGTAGCCTAAGGAAAGAAGAAAGGAAGGTTGGTTGAAAGTAGAGAACAATAAACGAATGTAGATAATGAGTGTTTCATAAATTCAGTAAAGGTAGGTAACATTTTGGGAGACTAAAGGAATGAATAAAAGCACAGAGGCAGAAAAGCTGGGAGGGGATGTGTACATAAGGATCAGTATATTTAGTCAAACTATATTTCTAGTCCCCCTTGGAGCTCCTGATCTGTGTACCACTGAGAATTACTGCTGTGCTGAACTACTGTATGGTGGAAGGATGTTCTATCCCGTGTGTTGTGATGGAAAAGAGATGAAAACCACTGGTGAAGAATGCCTCCAGTATTTTAAGTCTGACAAAGAGTGGTACCAGGTGCAGGTTTAGAGGAGGCTGCAGATTAGGGGGAGAGTTGCTGAGTTTGTTTTTAATTATATTTTTACAATTTTCTTTGTAACAAATATATTTAAATAGAAAAGTCCAGGAACATGTGAAACTGATCTCAGATGGGAAGTTAGGGCTAGAGATAAAATTTGATGATGATTTCTGTAGAGATTAAGGCTTTGATAATAGCTATGGGCTATTTGTGTCTCCCTCCCCAACTAGATTCTTATATTGAAGCCCTGACCCCCAATGTAACTGTATGTAGAGGTAGGGACTTTGAGAGATAATTAGGATTAGATGAAGTCATGACAGGGGAGTACACTGCTGGAATTGGTGCCCTTCAGAGAAAAGGAAGAACCAGATCCCTCTCTTTGCTACATGAGGACACAGCAAGGAAGCCATCTGTGAACTAGGCAGTGGCTTTCACCAGACACCACATTTGCTGGCACCTTGATGTTGGATCTCCCAGCCTCTAGAACTATGACAACTAAATGTTTGCTATTTAAGCCAGTCTGTAGTATTTTGCTAACCTCCTGGACTAAGACTATAGAGGGTATCTCCAAGTGTAAGAGTGTAGCACAGAACGGAGAACGAACTTTGGGATTCTCATATATTAAAGATGCAAGAATAAGAATCAGATCAAGAAGACAGGGAAAAAGCTATAGTATGTTTGAAGTAAAGGAAGGCATGCAGAACAAGTATGTAACATTGAAATCAGAGAGGGGGTACACAAGAATGAAGGCTCAGAAAAGGCCACTTTTGCTGGTGAGACAGCAACTCTGAGCTGGAGATTATCTTGCATGAAGTTTACTGGGAAGATCTCTTTGGATCAACCCCTCAGGGAGAGGGGTTGGAAGCAGCATTGGGTGGAAAAGGAAATTGGGCTGTGATGCAGTCATCACAGGCCTTAGCCAACCCTAGGGGACCCCCTGAATTAGGATGGTCACTAGCACTCTCTCCCACTGGGGTGAGGGGGCTGTGTCTTTGTACCTCCACAGCAACCAGTCATCTGATACAACCTGCTCACCAGGAAGTGGGTGTGACTTTGGGCAAGGCACCTCTTTCTCTTTGAGCTAGTGATTCACAGAGGGCTGACAGCTGAACCTGGTAGCCAGCAACATTCCCAGCACTTTTGAAGGACCAGTATTGAGGGGCTGAAGCACAGTCTCCATTACAGCCATTACATTTGAATTTAGAAAATCATTTGTGGAACAGCCCCCGTGGCTTAGCGATTTAGCGCCACCTTCAGCCCAGGGTGTGATCCTGGAGACCTGGGATGGAGCCCCACGTCAGGCTCCCTGCATGGAGCCTGCTTCTCCCTCTGCCTGTGTCTCTGCCTCTCTCTCCGCCTCTCTCTCCTTCTGTGTCTCTCATGAATAAATAAAATCTTTTAAAAAAAATAATTTGTGAATTTTGTGAAAATGGTTTAATTAGTGACCAGATCTTTACCCAATTTGATGAATGTATATAGAAGAGACCAAGAAGACTTTTTTTAAAGGGAGAAAAATGGTTAGATTTAGTCAAGTGAGCAGAGTCATCATAGTATCTGATCAATAATCTGTTGCATGTAGTTCTGAGGAAAATAGTTGTTTTGAGGCAAAATTATGAGTCTTGTACATAGTTATATATATGATACATAACTGGACATATATCGTTGGTATCCAGTGTATGGTTGTATCAGTTTCTGTTGCTTTGTAATAAGCCGCTCCAAAATGTAATGACTTAAAATTACCTGTATTTGCTCATAATCTACCTGAAAAGGCTGGGTTCACTTGAGTGGTCCTTCTGCTGGTCTGGCCTGGGATCATCATCCTGGTGCCATCTTCTGAGGCTTGACTGAGGCTACATGGTCCCAATGCTTTCCTCATATCAACAGCTGAGGTTGTAGACTAGTATCTCATTCCTCCTCCTTCTCTGGCAGAGGAGTCCGGACTTACATGGGATAGGATCCACAGGAGGAGATCCCAGTGCTTACCAGGCTCCTGTATGCATTGAACTTATTGTTAGTCTTACTGGGCAAAACAAACATGGGAGAGAACCATATAAGGGCCTGAATACTGGGAAGTGTGACTCTTTGGGGCCTTTATTTTAACAGTTTATCTGTACCTGCATTCAGTTCATTCTTTCCATATGCAAAATGATTACCCTTCCAAGGACACCCATAGTCTCACTAGTCACAGCACCAGGCTCATAGGCCCATTGGCTACATGAGATCTAGATAGAAATGGAGCTTTCTCCGGTGCAGGGCCTCTTGATTCCAAAGGAACAGAAAAACACACCATTCCCTTATAGATTTAACATCCTATGGTGAGATAAGAATAGGATAAGTGGGACAGATACTCTTACTCAAAAGAGGTGAGATGGAGGTACCTAACAGTCACTGGTCCTTAATGGGTGAGAAATCCAGCTGAGCATATGTGACCAGTGCCCCCTAAAGTCCTTAGTTAGGACCTAGCTCTGATCCCTAGGAATGTTCCCCCAATCCTTCAGGCTCTGTGGCTCTTGGCTCTGCTTTCAGAGAACACCTTCCTTTTACAGAAAAAATAATCTGTACTTGCAGCTGATTAACTTTCTTAGCCTGCTTTCTACCCAGAAAAATTGGGGACCCAAAGGCCTTCTTTCATTTTGGATTGTGTCCCGTAAAGCCAAGCTGACAACAACTAAGATGGTACAACTCCCTTTAACGACTTGGCAGGTTTTCTGTAGATCTTGTTGAGGGTGCCTACATGCCCCAAAAGCCACATCCACAACTCTTTCCAAGGCAGACTCCTTTCCATGTAGATGTACAAGGCTCTTGTGGAATAGACCCCCAAAGATACTTGGAAGCTTTTTTCTGCCTAAGAGGGAAGGGCTGCTTTGCTAGGCACTACCTTAAATCATTCTAAAATATTTCCAAAGGGTATTCCAGCCACACCCTTGATTTAATCTCCATCCTGCAATTAGTTCTTACTCTGACACTCTTACTGCTAAGAGAAACTAGAGATATGAAATAATTTTATTTGCCACCCCAACAAGTCCTGGTTTTTCTAATATTTCTTTTAAATTCTAGTTGGAAAATCTGAACAGTTCTTTCTTAAGCTCCTTTTTTCTATGTGTACTTTTATCATACCAGTTAAAGTAAGTTAATTGGCACTTTTAACCTCCTGCCTAGAAACCCCCTTGGCCACATGCACACATTTACTAAGTACACTTTCTATCTTCCAGGTCAGTGTAGATGCCAGTTTTCCCAGTTATTTCATGGCTGCAAAACATGACTTTCCCCTCATCCCCCTTACCCAGCCTCTGATAACAATTACTGCCTCTTATTACCTCTCCAGCCTCCACTAATGTGGTTCTAATACTTTTCTAAGTTTTGTCTGCTGCCTAGTTCAAAAGACAAAGTTGTATGTTTTTATGACAGCAGCACCTCACTTTTAGACACCAGTTTTTATATCAAATATGTGAATGTTCAAAACCCCATTAATCATAATAAATAAAAGTAGGTGGGCACAACCCAGGTATCCATCACAATGAATGGATAAACAAAATGTGTTCTATCCATACAATGGAATATTATTCAGCTATAAACAGGAATAAAGTACTGATGCATACTACAACATGGATAAACCTTGAAAACATTCTGCTAAGTAAAAGAAGCCAGACATAAAAAAGCTAGCCATTATATGATTGTATTTATTATGAAATGTCCAGAGTAGGCAAACCCATGGAGATGGAAAGTAGATTAGTGGCTGCCAGGGGCCAGAGCATAAGGGAGAATGAGGAATGACTGCTAATGGGTACAGGATATCTTTTGCAGGGGTGATAAAAATATTCTAGAATTGATATTGGTGATGGTGGTACAACTTTTTGCAAATGTATTACACGCCCCAGAATTGTACATTTTTGTGAAATGTGAATTGTATCTAAGTTTTTTAAAAGCTCAATCAGGGAAGCAGTCACTATGAGTGTTATGGGTGAAGGGATATGGGAACTAGAACTTACGTAGTAGCAGAGTGATGGAGGTGAAGGTGCAGAAGGAGGGTCAGGGGATTTGCGAAGGGATCACCAATCAGTGAGTGAGTGGCCAAGCATGTCCATCAGCCACTCAGAGGGGGACCTTCATGAAGAGGCCTCTGGAAAGCAGTTGCCTCTGCACGACTGCCTCCTCTATGGGTCCAGAGCCAAGCCGCATCAGGGATTTGGGTTACTGCAGTCAGCAAGGACAACACAGTTGGAAAGAAGACCCAGATGTGGAGTCAGAGTGAATGAGGACAGTTTGGAATCCATAGGCATTTCTTGCATCAGTTCTGCCACTGATGACCAGAAACAGACCTTTGGAGAGTAAAAGCTGCTGCTTCGTGTCTGCATTCCATGTGTCCTACAAGTTCCTTTCAGCCAACTCTAGATAAAGGGGGGATGGGGATTCAAGAAAATCTGGATTCAAGAAAATCTGGCAAGCTGACACAGCACAAATACCATGCTATTGAAGAATTGAGAGGTCCATGCAGCTTAAGTGAACAATGCAAGGTCCTGATGGAGCATTTGGCAGAGGTGACAGAGAGGAGACAATTCATTGCTAGAAATGCAAGTCCTAGTAGATGACGCAACCAATTTAATTGAATAGCAGAAAAGATAGTGATGCCTTTATAGCCATTTAAGAGCTTTAGCCAAAAAAAAAAAAAAAAAAGTAGCTTTAGGTTTGGGAAGCATGGTACTACAGTTGTGATGTGAAATTTGGGCATTGTAAATAGTGTTGTTATTCAAACCATGAGACTATGAAGAAGTCAGTCATAAGAAACTTAGGGAGTTAAAAAAGCTTGCTGATCAAAGATCTTTTGTAGAATAAGCCTATCAAGACCAAGATATGGGGGGGATCCCTGGGTGGCTCAGCAGTTTGGCGCCTGCCTTTGGCCCATGGCGCAATCCTGGAGTCCTGGGATCGAGTCTCACATTGGGCTCCTTGCATGGAGCCTGCTTCTCCCTCGGCCTATGTCTCTGCCTCTCTCTCTGTGTGTGTCTCTCATGAATAAATGAATAAAATCTTAAAAAAAAAAAAGACCAAGATATGCAAAATACTTCTGTTTATCATATTTGTAATCTCAGAAAATCTGTTTATATGTCTATATATAATCCAGAACAGTCAGAAAAGATATTTGATGAACTCCCAAGTAATTTGTGTATGTTTTGTACTTTATTTAGGAAAATGAATTTGCACAAGCCAGCAGCTATGCAGATTTAGCTGTGAATTCTGATAGATATAATCCTTCAGCTCTGACTAATAAAGGGAATACAGTTTTTGCAAATGGTGATTATGAGAAGGCAGCTGAATTCTATAAAGAGGCTCTAAGAAATGATTCTTCTTGTACTGAAGCACTTTATAATATTGGTAAGTAAAACAGGCAAAACTGCTTTTTTTGTTTTTCTCTTTTACAACTTTTTTCTCTTTTCTTTTTTTAAATTGGCTTAAAGAGCTCCAATTCATTATAGAGTTGACTTCCTTGTAACAAAAAATTGAAAAGAAGGTTCTTGGATCATAGATTATTTTTAATGGAATTAATTATTCCAAAGTAATGCACATGTAGAATTTGGATAGATGTTGTCTCTTGCCCTCCGAAAGAGTTTTCCAATTTATGTGCTACCATAGTCTATGAGACTGAGTTCTCAGATTCCCTTTGATATTGGATATTTTTAACTTTTGCCAGACTGATAGGTGGGGAAAAAACCCATTTTCTTCCCTTTTTAATTATCAATTTCAAACATAAAAAAATATGAATAAATAAATATGCATGTTCCTCCCAACTATATTTAACACACTTGAACATTTTGTCATATTCACATCAGGTATTTTTCATAAACAAAATGTTATAAGACCTAGAGGCGTACCACCATCTTATTCCCTTCCCTGCCTGTCAGAAGTCATCTGAAATCGGTGTCATTTCTTCCTGTTCATGAGTTTGCACTGTGGCAAACTTGTTGATGCAATGTCTTATCTCATAGGATATTAATTAAATTTCTTTTGAAGTTTTCTTCTCTTTGCATAGGTGTGTTTTGCTTTTTTTGGTTTGCTTGTTTGTTTTATCCTCTATGTTTCATGTTACAAACTTGCCTCAGGTGTTTGATGATCCTGGCCTGTCTCCTCTCACTTAGGAGTTTGCAGCTAAAAGCTGAATGGGATACCTGAGGCCACAAGTGAAATGATGCCCTAGCACCCTGCCACAGGGCCATCTGTCCGATCTGTGTTGTTGGGGAACTGCCGGTTAGCCAGTTGGATCCTTTCTCCCCCAGAAGAGGTCTTTAATCTCCTGCCAGAGGCGAAAAGAAGAACTTGCTAGGTTGGGAGGAAAGGAGGCAGGGAGGAATTAGCAGTTTTAGACAGAGTCCAGGAGAGTTTAAAGTCATGTTGGAAGAAAGAAAAATATGACTATTCCAGTAACTTGGAAAAGAGCTATACTGGCAGAGGGAAGTGAATACTAAAAGCCTAATGCAGGAGATTTCTTGGCTAGATATATATTTATTTGTTCTCCATATAAGTTTTAAGTAATTTTCCTAGTCCATTGCTTGACTTTTAACTGTAATTTCTTTTGTCAAACAGTTTATTTTTATATAGTCAAATTTGACTTTTTGAAAATTTGTGGCTTCATTTGTTTATTACTTTATGAAGCCCTTCCCTTCCCCAAGATTATAAAATCATTTTCCTATATTTTCTTTTCATTCTTTTATATCATTGTTTTTTGTTTAGTTTTAAAATGTTTTTAATGTATTCATAATAGGAATCTACATTTTTCGTTTCATGTGTAGTCAAATGTCCTGACACCGTTTACTAGTCCCATAGTCCCCATTGAGTTTAATGCCCATTAACTAAATTCTGTAACTGAGTCAGTTTCTGAACAATGTATTCTACTGATGTGTTTGTCTTTTCCTGTCCCCCTCCCACACTTTACAATCTCTAGACCATTATAGCATGTTTTGGTGTCTCCCAAACATTAGTGAGAAATCCCGTCCCCCACCTTGTTCTTTTTTTAAAAAAATCTACTTATTTTCTCTTTTGGATGAATATTACATAATATTTAAGGATTTATTCTGTGACTTTGAGAAAATTACTACCAGTAATAATGCTTATAGCTTTTCTCTGTCTTCTTTCTAAGGCCTTACCTATAAGAGGCTAAACCGGCTCGATGAAGCTTTGGATTGTTTCCTGAAACTTCACACAATCCTGAGAAACAGTGCCCAAGTTCTTTACCAGATAGCAAATGTGTATCTTACGTGAAAAACTTGAGGACAGTTGTTAATTCATTTGGCGATTGGGTACCAATCATTAAATAACCTTAGCCAATGAAGTAACTGATGAGGATAGTATTTTAAAACCTATCAGATTAATATGTGATAAAAATATTATTTGAGTGATGCTGTTTTATTTTTTTTATTTTAATTCCAGTATAGTTAACACACTAGTGTTAATAACACAAGTTAGTTCCAGGGGTATAACATAGTGATTCAACAATTCTATTATATTACTCAGTACTCATCATGATAAGTGCCCTCCTTAATGCTCATAATCTATTTCCCCCATCCCCTCACCAATTTCCCCTCTGGTAGCCATCTGTTTGTTTTCTATAGTTAAGAGTTTGTTTTTTGGATGATCCCGTTTTAAAAGATCATTTGCATTATAAAAGGAATTATTTAAAGGTTAAAACTATTATTTCTTAATTTTTGGAATTAATAATTGAAATAATTGAGTATAATATGTTTAATACATAAAAGCTATTTACTGACTGTGGATTAGATACTTTAGAATGTTTTAACTCTGAGTCTTGAAGAGTATTTCTGGAACAGTAACTTACTATTTAAAAGAAAAATAATGCTAATTACTGATTAGTATTGCTGATTGAGTTTGGTTAATTTGTCTTAATTATTTTAGCTGACCAGTGAGTTTAATGAGTATAACTCTTTAAACACCTTTACTCTACAGAATTAGCCAGTAGTTTATATGAATTCACTCATTCATTCCATTCATTCGTCAGTCACTTATTTATTGACTGTGTGCTCTATGTGCCAGTATTATGTTTAGAACTCTGGGGAATGTTGAAATAGAAAGCATTCCTCCTGTGTCAATTTCTTCTACAACTCCTGTCTTTCTTTAGTTTGGGTTTTTTTTTTCCTTGCCTTTGGTTGAAAAAGCAGAAATTTGTTAATGTTCTTAATACCTTTGACAGTATTTGAAAAACATTTTCCTTCCTTATTTTAAAAATAGTAAGCTTTCACACAATATTTGGGAAGGGTTAAAATGTCTTTTTTTTTAAGATTTTATTTATTTGAGAGAGCACGCACATGGATGAGGAAGTGTGCACAGTGGAGAGGGGCTCAGGGAGAGGAAGAGGGAAACTCAAGCAGACTCCACACACAGCGCAGAACCCAGCATACAACTTTATTGAGTCGGATGCTTAATTAACTGCGTCACCCAGGTGCCCCAGGAAAAGTTAAAATCTCTCTCCCTCCTTTTTTTAAAGATTTTATTTATTTATCTTTGGGGAGAGAATGCACAGGTGCTTACATGAGTGGAGTGGGCAGAAGAAGAGAGAAAGAAACAGACTCCCTACTGACTGGGGAGCTCAACAGGGGCTCAACCCCATGACCATGAGATTATGACCTAAGCAAAAATCAAGAGTTAGTCACCTAACGGAGCCACCCATGAACCCCAAGGTTAAAATCTTTTGTAGGTTTTTAAGTTAGCATCATCTTTTAATTTAATTTAATTTAATTTAATTTAATTTAATTTAATTTAATTTAATTTATTCATGAGAGAGACAGAGAGAGAGAGAGGCAGAGACACAGGCAGAGGGAGAAGCAGGCTCCATGCAGGGAGCCTGACATGAGACTCGATCCTGGGTCTCCAGGATCAGGCCCTGGGCTGAAGGCGGCGCTAAACCACCGAGCCACCTGGGCTGCCCCGAAGTTAGCATTATCTTGATATAAATTTTATACAGATAATATTAGGGAAAAGTATGTTATCATGTATACCATTGATAATTTTAAGTACAATCTGCTCTACTTTTGTTACAGCACATAAAACATTTTTTTAGGTAAAAGTCATTTTTCAAGCAGATGGTTTCATGCTTACTCCTTTTAGCTTTTTTGTTTTTTTGTCTATTTGATCTCTCTGAAATTGCCACTGTAATAATCTAATACTGCCCAGTTCATGATCAGTTTGGATTCAGTTAAGCAATTGATATGTTTAAGGCTGTTTGAATGTATTTCCTTATTTTTATGCTTCTCTTATGGTATCACATTTGTCACCATTAAAAACAGAAGATTCTTGGGGCACCTGGGTGGCTCAGTTGGTTAAACATCTAACTAGAGCTTAGATCATGATCTCAGGGTCCTGGGATCAAGCCCTGACTCAGGCTCCCTGCTCAGCAGGGAGTCTACTTCTCCCTCTCTTTTTGCCTCTCCCCCTGCTTGTGCACGCTCTCTCTCACTCTCTCTCTCTCAAATAAATAAAATCTAAACAAAAAAACAAAACAAAACAAAAACCCTAGAAGATTCTTCTTTTTCAATAAAACTTTTGGGTTGGAATACTCTCATTTCACAGACATTTAATATAAAAATAAATAGTCGATAAGTGTTGGGGGGAATAAATTATTTGAGTGTATGCAGAGGATTTACTAGGCACAAAAGCTACAAAAAAAGAGAACTCTCTATTTGGAGTTTATAATCTAATTAGGGAAAACTCAGGAAAATACATGGAAACTCTTCCCTTAATATGTTGAACATATTAAGAGAGGTACAATAATTGAACACAACTTTCAGGCATTTTTATTAAGGACAAATTTTGGACAGTGCTTTGAATAAAAGAGCTAACTGTTAATTCTCCTGGAAGTTTGGGAGTTGATCTTAGTGGATAGTAATGAAGCAAAAGGAAAAAGCAAGGTATATAGGGAACATGAATGTTACAGTGTTCCACTTTCCATCTGCATCCCTGAAGAAATCCAGAGTAAATAGTATTAAATAGCACATTACTATAGGCTAAGAATATTTTTGCTGTAATGTTGTTTTAGGTTTCCTTATTGATCAGTGAATCTAGAATAACTGTGTTATCCTTAACTAAAATTGTCCAAGATATGAATTAATGGAAGATCCTCATCAAGCTATTGAATGGTTAATGCAATTAATCAGTGTTGTTCCAACTGATTCTAGAGCTTTGTCTAAACTAGGAGAACTATATGATAGCGAAGGAGATAAATCCCAAGCATTTCAATATTACTATGAGGTAGGTGTAATCTTATTTTCTATCTACTTTTTAGTTTTTATGCATTGTTATAAAACAGCAAGGCTTTCAATTTTTAAAATTTAGAAATAATTACTAGTTTTTAAATGAATAATGATTTAAAATAAATAAAGCATTTGTTTACTATTAGTTTTTTTATTAATTTTTTAAAAATTTAAAGTACATTGTTGAAACAATGTACTTTTGATACATGATTCCTTGATACATGATTTTTTTTGATACATGATTTTTGATACATGATTCCTTGATCATGATTTTCATCCCTTTGTTAATTCTGTTACCTATTTAACTCATCATCTGTCTACATCAAAAAGCTACTGATACGTAATTTAAAAATATATCAAATGTTAAATTTTCTCAATCATATAGTTTCAAAACTTATAAAGTGCTTATGACAGCTCATACTTTTTTGCTAATAAACTTCACATTGGATAAATTAATCCATTCAGTGGGTAAAATGTTGAGATATGAATTATATGTTGCCACTGATGTTGTATTGTCACATTCCTCATTTTTTCCAGTCTTACAGGTATTTCCCCTCTAACATTGAAGTCATTGAGTGGCTTGGAGCCTATTACATTGACACCCAGTTTTGTGAAAAAGCCATTCAATACTTTGAAAGAGCTTCTCTTATACAGTAAGTTAATTATTCTGATTTCATGTTACTTAAATGTCTTGTGTTGGGATTTTATTATATCCCTAAATTAGAATCTGATAAACATATTACATTCATGAGCAAATATTAATGAGCATCCATGTATTTCCATTTTCTTGAATGGTGTTCCATTTTACTTGGTCTTTATTATGATAAATATATTACTCTTTTATGCAAAAATATTTTAAAAATACCTTTCTTAAGGTACTTTTCTTTATGTATTTTTCTTATTCACATTTCAGCAAACAAATATTATATCATTATCAAATAGAAAATTACTGACTTGGTCCTAGGACAAGGTTTCATTTCTGAAAGAGTCCTACTAGAAATAAGTTGTATTGATTTCAGTTTATAATCAATTTACATTGTATATTAAAAACTTTAAAGCTGTCTCTAAGTTCATATCTAAATGTTTTATACATGCCTGATTCGAAAATAATTGAAAAATTCTGGTCTGTTTTGTATTGGCCAAATTGAATTTTAACATTAAATGTGACTTTGAATCATTTGAATGATAAAGGAATGCTTAATAATTTGATTGACGTCTGTGTGGAATTTGTGTTAGGTAATTTTTTAAAAATATATTTATTTATTTGAGAGAGAGGGAGTGAAAGAGATAGCATGAGAAGGGGGAGGGTCAGGGTGAGAAGCATACTCCCCACCGAGCAAGGAGTCTGACACAGGCTCAATCTTGGGACTCTGGGATCATGACCCAGGCCAAAGGCAGACACTTACTTGACCAAGCTACTCAGGCACCCCCAGACAATTAATTTGTTAGCTTAATGAAGCTAACATCATAAAATTTAATGTCATTTAATCTCTTAAATCACATAAATATTTTGAGAATTATAAAACTAATCACCAATACTAAGGGATAGTTTTAAGTTTGCTTGGGACTAAAGCTACATAGGTAATAACAATGTAACTTTTTATTACACTTAATACTAATACCCCTAGCCTTAGCCCATTAGCTCATGTAACACCATTCCTACTTTGAGGCTCCATCTGCCACTATTCCATCCTTGTCTCCTGTTTGTGGATGTTATATATTGACCACATAGTCATTCTCTTACCTAGTCTATTTCATACTCTTTCTCTCTATGCCATCAGTCATCTAGTTTCACAAATTTAACTTCCCTAACTTCTTTTTTTATTTTTTTATTTTTTTTTTAAATTTATTTATGATAGTCACACACAGAGAGAAAGAGAGAGAGGCAGAGACATAGGAGACATAGGCAGAGGGAGAAGCAGGCTCCATGCACCGGGAGCCCGACGTGGGATTCGATCCCGGGTCTCCAGGATCACACCCTGGGCCAAAGGCAGGCGCCAAACTGCTGCACCACCCAGGGAGCCCAACTTCCCTAACTTCATTGATCTTTACCTCCTCTGCAATTCAGCCATCTACATCTTACCGGATTCTGTTTATCACCCAGCCATTTATACCAATAAAATCTCATTAATATCCACTTGTCTGAACATAACCTCCTCTCTTTCCAACTTCCATACAACCTACTTTCCAGTATGCCTTTCTTTGGTAAGACCTCCAATCTTTTGACCTTCCTTTCTCTTACAGTCTTAGTGTCTCCTGGCATTAGTTCTGAGCCTATTTTTTTCTAAGCTGCTTAAATGATCACATCTGTTCCATTTCTTGCTTACTTGGTTACTTTTTCTCTTGTTTTACCACCCCATCTGTCCAATACATTTCAGTTCATGGGTTAATCCAACCATTTATTCCCATACTTATACATAGCATGGGAAGCACTACTGGACATAAATTATGTAACGAGATGGGTTGATGCCATACAGATAAATATTTTGTGAACACTACTCATCAATCTTTATTTATTTATTTTTATTCATCAGTCTTAAGTGGTCCTAAGTAACTGCCCTTCCTATCCCTCACAGATCTCCTCAATCTCTCTATTTTAAACTTAAATTTCCCAGAAAATAGAGAAGTCTTTTCTAGGAACTCCCTAAATATCTCCCTTTTCGTGCTTTCTGGTTCATTTACTTTCTCTTCCCACCCGTTTTCATCTCCTTCTGTCTGTGTGACAGAGACATTCAGTGTGCGTTTGAACATTTATTTTCTGTACCATACATCTAACTTCCACTTTTTCTCTTTTTTTATATGCTGTCTTTTTGTCGGGGAAATTCTACCTCTACATTAAAATTTAAGCTTTGGGGGCAGTGGAGAGGTCTGTTTTGTATTGGCCAAATTGAATTTTAACATTAAATGTGACTTTGAATCATTTAAATGATAAAGGAATGCTTAATAATTTGATTGATATCTGTGTGGAATTTGTGTTAGGTAATTTTTTAAAAATATAAATTGGTTGGTTTATTGGTTCTTATGTCACATAGCTCTTACATATCCCAGAGTAGTTGGCATATAGTTGAGTTGAACTACATGACCAATCATTGGTGTTCCTTTACTGTAGAAACTCCTCACTTTGCTGTATTTCTTAGATGTTTATGGTTCTTAGTAATCTGATATTTTTGGCAAATGTGTTAAGCTTATATATACTATTGGTTCCTATTTCTCTTTATCCAAAAATCATGTCTTAAAACATCAAGAAATCTTAGTCATAACTAGTCCATTTAATATAATCTCATTATTAGAGAATTTCATGCACTGGAAATTGTTTCTTAATATTGATTATGAATATAATAAATATGGGATACAACCAAGCAGACCCATATACACCCTATAGAAGTTCCAAAGGGAGAAGAGATAGAGAACGGAGCAGAGTGACTCAAGATACGGTGACTGAAACTTGCAAAATTTGAGGAGAGACATGAATCTAAAATTCCAATAAACTCAATGATTTTAAAGTTGGAATAACTTAAAGAGACCTACATCAAGGCACATTATAATAAAACTGTCAAAAAAATAAAAAAATTAAAAAAATAAAACTGTCAAAAGACAAAGACTCTTAAATGCAACAAGAAAAAAGTTATTTATCGTGTAAAAGAGATCCTCAGATTAACAGATTTCCCAGAAATCTTGGAGGCCAAAAAACAGCAAGATGATACGAAGTGCTAAAATAAAAAACTGTCAGCCAAGAAGTCTATATCTAGCAAAACTATCCTTCAAGAATGGAGTAAGGCAGAAATGGCAGCAAAGTAAGATGCTTAGGTTTGCCTCATCATAGGAATACAACTAGATAACTATCAAATAATCCAAAATACCCCAGAAATCAACCTGAAGACTGGCAGAAGACACCACAACTTCAAGTAATGAAGAAGCCACACTGAAGAATCTAAGATGTATAGAGATGTGGTTTAGGGGAGAAACAGAGCCTGGCTTCTGGGAGAAATAGATCCTGGCTGCTGTACAGGGGAGGGAACCAGGGTTGCAGAGAAGGATGAGAGAAGGGGGAGCACACAGGAATGCACAAAGGGAATATTTCCGTATAGCCATTGGCTTGGAAAGTGAAAGGGGCTGAGTTTTGTGAGTTCTTGCAACCAGAGGTGCTTAAAGCCTGAAGTTTTAAGTGTCAGAGGGCTGGACTGCTCTTGGAAAGAAAGCAGGCAAACTACCCAGGGCCGTACAGTGTGGAAAAAACGATCTAAAGAGTGCCTAAGGCACATAGTGAGGAGGTTATTTGCCTTCTCAGAGCATGTCCCTGAAAGGCAGCATTCACGGAGAGGACTCTCCAGGAAAAAGGAGCTGGCCAGCAACACTTCCTTCACCTCAGTATAAGCACAGGGCCTCCTACAGGAAGCAGCACAGCACTGACACTGGCTACCTAACTTGCTTACGCTAAGCCCCACCCCTTGGTGCTCTGGTAGAAATGCCCTTCTAAGATTGGCTTACCCCAGCCCCAGCATGGCAGGCCCCCTCCCTAAGAAAACCAGCACAATCCCATGCCCACATCCCATCTCCCAACCAGTTTTGCAGGGCCTCAGTTCTGGTGGAGGTGATGACAAATCTTATTTCACAAGCAGACCAGAATATACCTAGTTAAAATTTATCACCTTCAGGCCAGGGACCGAACAGTGCCCACAGTAGGCAGGGAAAGTCTTTGCAGATGACTAGCCTGAAGGTAGAGCAGCCAGAGCACACACCGTACACTCTGGAAATGTTCCCTGAAGAACCAGGCCCTGGGCACTACATGAACTCTTCTTCATAAGGTCATAAGGTTCATGAACAAGAGACACAACTGCTTTTTCTAGCACACAGAAACATGCAGAGACTTAGACAAAATGAAAAGACAGAGGAATTTATCCCAAATGAAGGAACAGGGTAAGGCCAGAGATAGAGATCTAAGTGAAACAGATATGAGTAATATGCCTAATGCAGCATTTAACGCAGTGATCGTAAAGATACTCACTGGATCTGAGAAAAGAGTAAAAGACATCAATGAGACCCTTACCACAGAGATAAAAGAGTTAAAAAAAGAATCAGAGATGAAGAGTGCAATAAACACACTTGATGCGATGAACAACAGGCTAGAAGCAGAGGGACAAATTAGTGACCTAGAAGACAGAGTAATGGAAAGCAATGAAACTGAACAAAAGAGAGAAAGGATTATGCAAAATAAAAATAGACTTAGGGACCTCAGTGGCTCCATCAGACATAATAGCATTCATATTATGAGAGTCCCAGAAGAAGAAGAAAGAGAAGAGGGGGCAGAAATTTTATATGAAGAAACAATAACTGAAAACTTTCCTAATCTGAGGAAGGAAACATATCCAGATCTAGAAGGCACAGAGAATCCCCATCAAAATCAACAAAAGCAGAGCCACACCAAGACATATTTTAATTAAACTGGGAAAATATAGTGACAAGGGAGAATCTTAAAAGCAGCAAGACAAAAGAGGACAGTTACTTATAAGGGAAAAGCCATAAGGCTATCAGCAGATTTTTCAGCAGAAACTCTCCAAGCCAGAAGAGAGTGGCATGATATATTCAGAGTGCTGAATGGGAAAAATATGCCACCAAGAATACTCTATCCAGCAAGGCTAATATTCAAAATAGAAGGAGAAATAGTTTCACAGACAAAAACTAAAGGAGTTCATGACCACTAAACCAGCCCTGCAAGAAATACTAAAGGGGATTCTCTGAGTGGAAAAGAAAGACCAGAAGTGATAATAAGAAAGTAGGAGACACAAAAGCAGTGAAAATGAATGTTTCTATAAGAAATCATTCAAGGGGGATCCCTGGGTGGCGCAGCAGTTTGGCGCCTGCCTTTGGCCCAGGGCGCGATCCTGGAGACCCGGGATCGAATCCCACATCGGGCTCCCGGTGCATGGAACCTGCTTCTCCCTCTGCCTGTGTCTCTGCGCCTCTCTCTCTCTCTCTCTGTGACTATCATAAATAAATAAAAATTAAAAAAAAAAAAGAAATCATTCAAGGAACTCACAAAGGGATGTAAAATATGACACCATATACCTAAAACAAGGGGAGGAAAGATTTAAAGAATGGGTTGAAATTTGAACAATCATCATGCAGAAGATGCCAAATACAAGCTAATGATAACCACAAATCAAAACTACTAATAAATATGCAAAGAATAAAGAGAAAGAAATCCAAACATATTACTAAAGAAAACCAAACCAGGAAAGATAAGAAAGAATCAGAGAAAATCTCTAGAAACAACTGCAAAACAAGTAATAAAATAGCAATAAATATATATCTATCAATTATTACTTTAAATGTAAATTACTAAATGCTCCAGAAGACATAGGGTGTCAGAACGGTTAAAAAACAAACAAAAAAACAATACCCCTCCATATGCTGCCTACAGGAAACTCATTTTAGATCTAAAGACACCTGTAGATTTAAAGCGAGGGGATAGAGAAACATCTGCTATGCAAATGGATGTCAAAAGAAAGCTGGAGTAACAATACTTATATTGGACAAACTAGACTTTAAAACAAAAGCTGTGACAAGAGACAAAGAAGGACACTAAATAATTACAAAAGGGACAATCCAAAAGAAGATATAACAATTGTATAAATAGTTATGGACCCACCATAGAAGCACTCAAAATACATAAAGCAATAACAAACATAAAGGAACTAACTGATGATAATATAATCATAGTAGGGGACTTTAACACCCCACTTACATCAAAGGACAGATTATCCAAACAAAACCAACACGGAAACAGTGGCTTTGCACAACACTTGGGAACAGATGATTTAACAGATATATTCAGAATACTCTATCCTACAACAGCAGAATATACATTCTTTTCAAGTGCACATAGAACATTCTCCAACATAGATCACATGGTAGACCACAATGCAGGCCTCAGCCAATTCAAGAAGATTGACATCATACCATGCACCTTTTCTGACTAACACACTATGAAAGTAGAAGTCAACCACAGGAAAAAATCTGGAAAGACCACAAATACATGGAGGTTAAACAACATGCTACTAAACAATGAATGGGTCAACCAGGACATAAAGAAGAAATTTTGAAAGTACATGCAAACAATTGAAAATGAAAACACAAGGCCCCAAAACCTTCCTTGAGGCAAGGAAAATCTCAAGTGAACTATGTAACCTCACACCTGTAGGAGCTAGAAAAAAGAACAACAAATAAAACCTAAAACCACGGGTGCTTGGGTGAGCTCAGCGGTTGAGCATCTGCCTTTGGCCCAGGGCGTGATCCCGGAGCCCCAGCATCAAGTCCCACATTGGGCTCCCTGTGTGGAGCTGCTTCTCCCTCTGCCTGTGTCTCTCATTAAATAAATAAATAAAATCTTAAAAAAAAAAAAAAAAACTAAAACCAACAGAGGGGAGAAATAATGAAGATTAGGACAGAAATAAATTATACAGATACTTTAAAAACTCAATAGAACAGATCAATGAAACTAGGAGTTGGTTCTTTGAAAAAACTTTATAAACCTCTAGCCAGGCTTATCCAGATAAAAAGGAAAGACTTAAATCAGTAAAGTCACAAATGAGAGAGGATAAATAACAGCCAACACCACAGAAATAGTTATCAGAGAATATTCAGAAAAACTATATACCAACAAATTGGACAACCTAGAAGTCATAAATTCCCGGAAACATATTAAGTTACCAAAACTAAGATAGGAAGAAATAGAAAATCGGAAGAAACCAGTATAACCAGCCAGGAAATTGAGTCAGTAGTCAAAAACTCCCCACAAACAAAACTTTAGTACCAGATGACTTCACGAGCAAATTCTACCAAATATTTAAAGAAGAGTAAATACCCATTCTCTCAAAATACTCCAAAAAATAGAAATGAAAGGAAGACTTCCAAATTCATTCTGTGAGCCCAGCTTTACCTTGATACCAAAACCAGATGAAGACAACACTGAAAAAGAACTAAAGGCCAGTATCTCTTGTTGAACATAGATGCAAAAGTCCTCAACGAAATGCTCACAAGCCAAGTCCAACAACACATAAAAAAATATATTCACCACAATGAAGTGAGATTTATTCCTGGTTTGCAAAGATGGTTCAATATTTGCACATCAACATGATATATTACATTAATAAGAGAAAAGATAAAAATCATGTGACCACTTCAATAGATGCAGAAAAAGCATTTGACAAAGTACAACATCCATTCCTGATAAAAATCCTCAATAGCGTAGGTTTAGAGGCAACATACTTCAACATAATAAAGACCACATATGAAAAACCCACAGCTAATATCTTAAGTGGAGAAAAACTGACAGCTTTTCCTCTACAGTCAGGAATAAGACAGGGATGTCCACTCTCACAACTTTGATTCAGCATAAAGTCTTAGCCACAGCAGTCAGACAAAAAAAAGAAATAAAAGGCATCCAAATTGGCAAGGAAACTTTCACTGTTTGCTAATGACAGGATATTCTGTGTAGAAACCAAAAAAAAAAAAAAACAAAAAAACTTTGTCAAAAAACTGCTGGAACTGATACAGGAGTTCAATAAAGTAGCAGGATACAAAACCAACGTACAGAAATCTATACACGAAGAATGAACCAACAGAAAGAGAAATTAAGGAATTAGTCCTATGTACAATCACACTAAAAATAATAAAATTAGGAAGAAACTTAACCAAAATTGTAAAGACCTGTACTCTGAACACTACAAAACTGAAGAGGATACAGAGAAATGGAAAGCTATTCCATGCTCATGGATGGGAAGAACAAATACCATTAAAATATCGATACTACCCAAAGCAATCTACACATTTAATGCAATCCCTATTAAAATACCAATAGCCTTCTTCACGGAACTAGAAGAAACGGTCCTAAAATCTGTATGAAACCGCAAAAGACCCCAAATAGCCAAAGCAATCTTGAAAAAGTAAAGCAAAGGTGGAAGGATCACAATTCCAGGCTTTAGGTTATGTTACAGAGTGTAGTAATCAAAACAGTACAGTACTGACACAGAAATATACACAAAGATCAATGGGAAAGAATAGAAAACAGTACAGTACTGACACAGAAATATACACAAAGATCAATGGGAAAGAATAGAAAAAGAGCTCACAATTATATGGTCAATTAATTTTCAACAAAGCAGGAATGAATATCCAATGGGGAAAAGACAGTCTCTTCAACAAGACACTGTGTTGGGAAAACAGAGACGGTGTTGGGAAAACTTGACAGCCACATGCAGAAGAATGAAACTGGACCATTCTCTTTCACCATACACAAAGATAAACTCAAAATGGATTAAGGACATAAATGTGAGACATGAGACCATAAAAATCCTAGAAGAGAGCACAGGCAGTAAGAGAGCACAGCTCTTTGACATCAGCCATAGCAGTTTCTTACTAGATACATCTTCTGAGGCAAGGGAAACAAAAGCAAAATAAACTATTGTGGCTACATCAAAACAAAAAGTTTCTACACTGTGAAATAAACAATCAACAAAACTAAAAGACAGCCTGTAGAGTGGAAGAAGATAAATGACCTGTCCAATAAAAGGTTAGTGTCCAAAATATGTAAAGAACTTATAAAACTCAACACCCAAAAAACAAATCCAATTAAAAAATGGGCAGAAGACATGCACAAACATTTCTCCAGAGAAGACATACAGATGGCCAACAGACACATGAGAAGATGCCCATCACTTATCAGAGAAATGCAACTCAAAACCACAATGAGATATCTCCTCATATCTATCAGAATGGCTAAAAATCAACAACACAAGAAATAACAGGTGTTGGCTAGAATGTGGAGGAAGAGGAACCCTCTTGCACTATTGGTGGAAATGCAAATTGATTCAAACACTGTAGAACATAATATAGAGGTTCCTCAAAACGTTAAAAATGGAACTACCCTATGATTCAGCAATCACACTACTAGGTATTTACCCAAAGAATGCAAAAATAATAAGTCAGAGGGATATTTGCATATTGATATTTATAGCAACATTATTTACAATAGCCAATTATGGAGACTGCCCAAATGTCCATCAGCTGATGACTGGATAAAGAAAACTGTGTGTGGGGATCCCTGGGTGGCGCAGTGGTTTGGCGCCTGCCTTTGGCCCAGGGCGCAATCCTGGAGACCCGGGATCGAATCCCACATCGGGCTCCTGGTGCATGGAGCCTGCTTCTCCCTCTGCCTGTGTCTCTGCCTCTCTCTCTCTCTCTCTATCATAAATAAAAAAAATTTTAAAAAAATTAAAAAAAAGAAAACTGTGTGTGTGTGTGTACGTACACTGGAATATTATTCAGCCAACAAAATAAAATCTTGCCATTTGCAATGAGAATATAATGGTAAGTGAAATAAGCCAGTCAGAGAAAGACTAATACCATATGATTTCACTTACATGTGGAATTTAAGAAACAAAACAAATAAGCAAAGGGAAAAAAGAGAAGCAAAGGAAGAAACAGACTTTTAACTATAGAGAACAAGCTGATTGTTAGCAGAGGGGAGATGGGCAGGGCAGTGTGTTAAATAGGTGATGGTGATTAAGCAGTGCACTTGTTATGATGAGCACCAGGTCATGTGTGGAAGTGTTGAATCTTCTGTTGTATACCTGAAACTAATATAACACTGTATGTTAACTAGAATTTAAATAAAATCTTTTAAAATTTTAAAAATAGGGCAGCCCCAGTGGCTCGGCGGTTTAGCACCACCTTCAGCCTGGGGCGTGATCCTGGGGTCCCAGGATCGAGTCCATGTCGGGCTCCCTGCCTGGAGCCTGCTTTTCCCTCTGCCTGTGTCTCTGCCCTCCCCCCCCCCCCGTGTGTCTCTCATGAATAAATAAAGAAAATCTTTTTTAAAAAAATTTTAAATAAAGTAGGAGTCAGCAACTACCCATTACCACCCATTGCCTGTTTTTTTTTTAATGGCCTGAGAGCTAAGACTTTTTTTATATATATAAAGATTTTATTTACTTATCTGAGAGAGTGCATTAGGGGGTGGGGGATGCAGAGGGAGCCCGATGTAGGACTCTGTCCCAGGACTCCTTGGATCACGACCTGAGCCAAAGGCAGACACTCAATCACTGAGCCACCCAAGTGCCTAAAGTGGTGTTTTTTTTTTTTTAATAAATTAATTTTTTATTGGTGTTCAATTTTAAAGTGGTGTTTTTTTATGGAAAAGTATTTGGTGGTTCCTCAGAAGGCTATCCTTAGAATTACCATATGATCCCACAATTCAGCTTGTAGGTGTATACTAAGGAATTGAAAGCTGAGACTCAAAAAGATATTTGTACATGCATATCCACAGCATTTTTCACAATAGCCAAAAGGTGGAAACAACCATCACTGATGAATGGATAAGCAACAAAATGTGGTTGTACACATGCAATGGAGTATATTATTCAGCCATAAAGAAGAATGACATTCTTACACATGCTACAACATGAAGGACCAGGAAAACACGCTAAGTGAAAGAAGCCAGGCACAGAAGGACAAATATGGTGTGATCTCACTTGTATGAAATATCTAGAATGGGCACATTCACAGAGATAGATCACATATTAGAGGTTACTAGAATCTGGGGGGAGAAATGAAGAGTTATTACCTAATGGTTGTGTGATTTCTGTTTGGCTATTGGAAAAGGTTTTGAAAAGGCAGTGGTCATGATGGCACAACATTCTGAATATAATTAATGCCACTGAATTGTACCACCCCAAAATGTCCTAAAATGGCAAAAATTCTGTTTATTTTCATCATAATTTTAAAAATTAATGTGCTACACTAAAAACCTTTGAATAATACACTTTAAATGGGTGTATTATATATTAATGCATTGTATTGCAATAAAGCTATAAAAAGAGGGTACCTAGTATATTATTTCATTCATGTAAAGTTCAGAAAGGCTAAATCAGTGTTAAAAAGTCAGGATAGGGATCCCTGGGTGGCGCAGCGGTTTGGCGCCTGCCTTTGGCCCAGGGCGCGATCCTGGAGACCCGGGATCGAATCCCACGTCGGGCTCCCGGTGCATGGAGCCTGCTTCTCCCTCTGCCTATGTCTCTGCCTCTCTGTGTGTGTGTGTGTGACTATCATAAGTAAATAAAAATTTTAAAAAAAGTCAGGATAGTAGTTGCCTTTGTAGATGAAGGAGGTAATGTTGGAAGGAAGTGTGAAGGAAGCTTCTGGCAACATTCTATTTCTTGAACTCTAGGATAGTTACATGAGCATTCACTTTATAATAGTTTATTGAGCTGTATAATTTTGTGTACTTTTACATATGTGTTATACTTCACAATAAAAGATTTTAAAATTAAAGAATAAAGACAATATGAGCAAAGAAAGGCAACCTTGCCCAACCCTGGGGGAGCCATTTGGAAATGTAGGGAGAGGGGCATTTTTATTATGATGATGGGGAAGCACTGTGGGCATTAGGTAGGCAGCCACCAAGGACAGTAAACATTCAGTAATGTGTACAGGACCTGTACCGTGAGTTGTCTCAGCCTAAATGCCAATAGCACCTTCACCAAATGCTGCATTAGAACATGTTAATAGTATGATTGTGTTTTAAGAGTTAATCTTGGGCAGCCGGGGTGGCTCAGCGTTTAGCGCCACCTTCAGCCCAGGGTGTGATCTTGGAGACCCGGGATTGAGTCCCATATCAGGCTCCCTGCATGGAGCCTGCTTCTCCCTCTGACTGTGTCTCTGCCTCTCTCTCTCTCTCTCTCTCTCTCTCTCTCTCTCTCATGAATAAATAAATAAAATCTTTAATAAAAATTATTTAATCTTAAAGCTCTAAAGTCTTTTCTCTGGGGCCAGTGTATTCAGAGAAGCATCCTCTGATGTGCATCAGGAATTAAGGCTGGCTGCTACCATTCCAGCAGCTGAAAGGCTGGGCTGAGGATTCCATTGTTCCAGAAGCAGACTCTCTGCTTCATCCTCCAGTTTTCTGTCCAGCACCTCCAATCAGCTGGGGCTCCTGGGCTGGAGCCTTCCTGAGAAGCTCCTGGAGGTGAGGAGTTATTCCCTGACCACACAGAGGGGGTGTCCCACTGCTTCTCCATCACATTTCCAGTCTATTTTCCTTTTTTTGTAGTTTTATGCCTTATGCCTCCTTCCTCAATGCTGGTGATTCCAGTTCTTGAGCATTTCTGGTGTTTGCAGGGAAGATCTGAGCACCTGTCTTCAGTATGCTGTTTACAAGCACTTGAATTTTACCTTTCTTTGCCCTACTAAAGTCCGTTTCCATTTTTTTTATCTGTCATCCATCATTTATATATGGTTTTATATGATTTGAGTTTCATCTGAGATGGAGTTTATCTGTCTTACTCTCCTTGTTTTGGCAGGCTTAATTTCCGGAAAAGACATTGTGAAGTAAAAGGTCTTTACTCTGCCATCTTAAATCCAGAAATTTACTTTCCAGTGGTGCTTACTTATTCCAAATATGGAGATAATAACTCTTCCCTATTTTAGTGGTTGAAAAGAATTAATCCATTTTCCATATAACCTTGCGCACATATCCGTGCACACACTACTTAACAACTGCTCTGGTGGCTATTTTTTAAATTTCCCAGTAGGTGGCATTCATGAAATAAGGCTTTCCTGAAGAAGAGAGAAGTGGTTATGATAATAACCAGTGTTTATTGTTTACATATATTGTTATTTAATCCTCACAATAGCTTTACAAAGTAGGTCCTGTTATTGTCCTTGCTTTGTAGATGAGTAAACAGAGACATAAGTTTAAATAACTTACCAAGCTCACAGAATTAATAGATTACCAAATCCCAACCTTGAAGGAAATAATCAAGATAAGTACTTAAATATGTAAATGAAGAGGAATTAATGATTAGTGATCACCCTGTATATATCAGGCATCATGCCAATCCTAGGAATACAAAAACTCTGCTTCCTTCAGGAATTAATAGTTTAATACGGTATTTGGAAACTAATACAGTATAGTAAATGCAGTACTAAAGAGATTCTAGGACATTAGAAGAGTGCCTAGAACAATCGAATCCTGTCTAGCATGGAAAAGCAGAAATGAGGTTAGAATGAGCCTCTAAGAGAAGATGCTGGTATGTGGAAACATTGGGAGTCTAGATAGAAAATCCAGTGAATGCAGGGGACTTGGTTTCCTGTTTTGATTTGCTATAGCATGAAATGTTCAGGCACCATGGAAGTGGAGTTGGAGAGGCAGCAAATGGCTAACCATGGATGAACTGGATTAGGACCTAGGGTTTTATCATGTAGTTGGAGAAGAGGTGACATATTTTAAAGAGGGAATTAATGTGGTTAGATACATGTTTTCTTTAGATCAAAGTGGAGAGCTGTGTAGGGAGTGGATTTGAGGTTAAGTAATTTGCCCAAGTAGTAGGGCTGTGATTTAAATCGTGATTTAATCTAACTCCAAAGTTCTGATAGGTGTGCCATCATTTTGAGTAGGAATGAGGGTATCTGTCTTTGAAGCCATCAGGTAAATAGAAGGAAGAGTAAAAAGAAATGAGAAAAGCATTCGATTAGTCTTCAGTTCTTCTAATTTTATTTTTATTTATACCAGTCTTTAGAAATCCTGGTCATGATACTTATTTTAGAAAAGAAATTCTTGGGCAGCCCCAGTGGCGCAGTGGTTTGGCGCCGCCTGCAGCCTGGGGTGTGATCCTGGAGACCTGGGATCCAGTCCCTGCATGGAGCCTGCTTCTCCCGCTCTCTCTCCCTCTTCCTGTGTCTCTGCCTCTCTCTCTGTGTCTATGAATAAGTAAATAAAATCTTAAAAAAAAGAAAGAAAGAAAAATTCTTTTAAGAGGAAAAAAAAGGACAAATACAATTCTTTTTTTTTTTTTTTTTTTTTTTTTTTACTCTGTCTTTGGTTGAAGCCTAATTCTTCACACACAAGGTCAAAAGTTGCCTCATGGGTACTAAATTTGCAAGCCTAAATTTCTCAAAGTATAAAATTAGGACAAAGGTAGTGATAATGTTTAAAATAGAATGCAGTTAGGAACACCTGGGTGGCTCAGTGGTTGAGCATCTGCCTTCAGCTCAGAGTGTGATCCCAGAGTCCTGGGATTGAATCCCACATTGGGCTCCCTGCATGGAGCCTGCTTCTCCCTCTGCCTATGTCTGCCTCTCTCTCTGTGTCTCTCATGAATATATAAATAAAATCTTTAAAAAATAATAAAATAAAATAGAATCTTTAGTCAAACAGGCTAAGTGGTTCACATAAAATCTAAATAAAGGCATGAACTGGATTGAAGGACTCTTAAATTTAAATTTTCTAATATGCATGTGACAGGTAATAACGAAGGAAATTGTATGCTAGTGTCAATAATAAAGATCTAATCAAAGGTCAAAAAGTATTTGAAAAAAACAGTACTTGAAAGATACTGTAGATATATAGCTTTATAAAACTAATAATCACAGATTATTTATATTTCATCTCTGATTTCATATAATTTATTCCTTTTATAGGCCTACACAAGTGAAATGGCAGCTGATGGTAGCTAGCTGTTTTAGAAGAAGTGGTAAATGCTTTAATTTTATTCATTTTTTATATAACTTGCTTCTTTCTATCTTTTAGGTAATTATGCATGTAACTGTGTTCCAACTGCATATTTGTTTATTAAAACATTAGCTTTTGATTACTACACATACTCAAAGCATTATATGAGAAACATAAGTTAGTCACAGAAAAATAGACATTCTATAGTTTATATTTCCATTTTCTATTCACATAAGTCTAAACATCCTTGTATGCTCTGCCAAACTTGTAAGACTGTCTCACTCCTGAGAAGCCTGAAGAAGTCCCAGAGCTGGAACAACTGGTATACCAGATAAAACTAGGTATCTTTGTGTTTTCGGTAACTGTTTTTATTATATCTTGTACTGCTGACACTTGTCCTGAAGCATGGAGATGTAGTAGTGCTGGACTAACTGTGAAGTAGAATCTCTCATCAGAGATTAAGCAAGGAGATAAATGTTAACAGATTTGTAATCCCTCTTGTAGAGCCTGCAAATGATTCAGGAAAAGAAATTCCTTGATCCCAGAGGAGCACAGACTGTGACAGTGTTAACAGTGTTCTCATCCTGTTGTGTAGAAGGTTTCTTTCTTTACGTCTGTGAACTCCTTTAGAATGGGGATCAGAATATATACACAGGAGTCCTCAGAGCATTTAGATGATTTCTTTGCTGTTGTTGTATTTCCTATGATACCTAGAATATCACTGTACTGTATGTACATGTTATTTCTATTAGAGTGAGTTCTGAATTACCAGTGTTCATTACAGTGTCAGCCATATGTGAAATGTACATATAAGGTATTCTGAGTGATTTAAAACAGAAACTCCCTTATGTTACTGAAGTACAGATCTGAAGAAGAGAAGCTGATGTTTATTGAGAGATGCTGGGTGCTGTGGGCTTCCTGACTCTGTTGCATCCAATTCTTACCACAGCTCTTAGAGGATCAGCATGGCTGGCCCTTGTGTGTAGTGGGGCTCAGAGATATTGATATTACTTGTTTACTGAGATATTAGCAAAAATCCTTGATCTAAAATTCATTTTTCCTATTCTTTGCTGCTATGAAGCTAAGTTATATTCTAAAACAAAACGCTTTGGATAAACTTTTTAATATTTCAAAATAAAAACTACCAGAAAAGGTTATTTTTCATCTTTTCCAACTAAGTGAATGACATTGAAATTAATGTTAGCTTATCACTTAAATTATTTTTAAATTTGTTGTTCTTCTAAAACAATCATTAATTTTTAAGAAATTGAATAGATCTTAATCTTTGACACTAACATATTTATTTTAAGAACTAAACTAAGTTTTAGTCATCACCCATTTACTTCTGCTCTGCCCTTTTCAAATTTCTTTTATCTGTACATTTTTTTCCAGAACTTATATTAAGAATGGTTTATATATGCTTGTGGCAAACCTGGAAGTCTTCTTACTAAACCAATAAATGGTGCCAGTGTCTTGGATTAAAATTACTATTTTGCTGAATCTTACTAATTTTGATAATCTACTAGTGTGGTTTTTTCTCCTTTTTTATTTATAGGTAACTACCAAAAAGCATTAGACACTTATAAGGATATTCACAGAAAATTTCCAGAAAATGTTGAATGTGAGTTTATGTCTTGTAACTTTGAAGCTATCCGTTCTCACATTTTATGTCCTTGTGTATGATAATTACATTTGCTACAGTAATTACATATATAGCCACCAGCCTATAATTTGTGATACATGTTTACACATGTGGTTATGGGATCACAAAATTTGACTATGCAAGTACATTTTATAGAATTTAATTTTTGATGGATTTAAGTATACCACTAGGTTCTCTTCAGTAGTAAACAGATCTCTATTTCAAAGTTTTATGAAATTTGAAGAATAAATTTTGGACTATTTTTTATTTTTTAAAGTTCATAAACTGATGTTTTATAGAAAATGCATTTTTAAAAATTTATTTACTTGAAAGCTAGAATGAAAGAGAGAGGGTGTGTGCCATGAGCAGGAGGAGAGACGGAGGAAGAGAGAAGCAGGCTCCCTGCTGAGCAGGGAGCCCAGTGCTTGATCCCAGGATACCAGGATCATGACCTGAGCTGAAGGCAGATGCCTAACCAAAGGCTTAACCAACTGCTCCACCCAGGCGCCCCAGAAAAGGCATTTTTAACTCTCTACTTAGTATGCAGCTTTCTGAGGTTGAAAAATACTTTGAGTTTATGAAAATAGAACAATCATCTTGCTCATATGGATAGCAAATGAATTTTAATGTTACCTTAAGTTTAAAATATTATGTTGGTATGTTACTTATTTCCCTTTTGTGAAGTTAGCTTTGTAGAAAATACTCATTTATTCCCCATCTTGTTGCACAAAAGGTTTGATGTAACTTAAAGTAATAATGTGAAGTATAACAGGAGTACCAACAACAAAGTCATGATCAAGAAAAATACAAAATTGGGATCCCTGGGTGGCGCAGCGGTTTGGCGCCTGCCTTTGGCCCAGGGCGCGATCCTGGAGACCCTGGATCGAATCCCACGTCAGGCTCCCGGTGCATGGAGCCTGCTTCTCCCTCTGCCTGTGTCTCTGCCTCTCTCTCTCTGTGACTATCATAAATAAATAAAAATTAAAAAAATAAGATCTAAAAAAAAAAGAAAAGAAAAGAAAAATACAAAATAACCATATTCACATGACATACTCCCATTAAACTGTGTATTTGGCCCTGAATAGCTTTGCAGCTAAAGGAAAGAGAAAAAATATAATCAGTTATATAATATTTTCTATTTATGAGGAAACATAAAGTAATTCTTGGGGAAGAAGAAAACATTTCTGACTTTTCATTTATGTTTTGAAACCAAGAGATATGTTAGATAAGCTCAATTAAAGCTACAGCAGCTCCTGGCTTTCATGACATCCTTACAGCAAATAAAACGTTTGAAAGACTTTTTAATTTTGTCCTTCAGTGACAGCACTAAACAATGCATTTCAGTTCAGTAAGACAAATCTTTTCTATACCAAGTTTTCCCATGGCTCAGCCTGATCCAGTGATGAGATGTACTGAATGTTCCTTCATTAATATTTTTCTCCATTTGGCTTTTGTGAAAGGTCAACAGCAGAGAGCTCAGAATTATGGCCTTTGGTAGCAGTTTAGGAGCAAGGGCTTTTCTAATGCTGATTAGAAGCAGATTTGTTCATTTACAGCAGTGGTTTGCAAATGCCGTCAGGAAACAGGCTATGTGGAATTACTTGTAAAACTTTAAAAAGCACAAATTCTAGCCCAACCTACAGGGATCCTCATTTAAATTTGCAGTGGATGCAGATATCTTTCATTTCCTATTAAATTTTTTTAAGATTTTTTTGTTTACTTATTTGAAAGAAAAAGAACACAGGAGTGGTGGGGGGCAGCCCCAGATCATGATCCTAGGCAAAAAATCAGAGGCTTAACCAACTGAACCACCCAGGCTCCCTTCCCATTTCTTTTAGAAGGTTTTGGGGGTTTTTTTTGTTTTGTTTTTGTTTTGTTTTGTTTTGTTTTTTGTTTTTTGTTTTTTGATGTGATTCTTAATCTCGATCACTTTAGGAAACTGGTGATTTAGAGATTGAGAGGTAGCAATAATATCATTTTGTAAAAATAAAGCAACCCGAAAGTCTGCTAGGCAAGACTTTTCCCTTGGCACCATTGACATTTGGGATCAGATAATTCTGTACTGGGGGAGACCATCATATGGATCATAGAATGTTTTAGCAGCATTCCTGGCCTCTACCCACCAGATGTTCCTAGCACTTACACCCCCTCATTGTGAAAAACAGAAATGTACCGACATTGCCAAATTGCATTGACAGAACTGCTGCTGATTGAGAACCACTGCAGTAGCTTAGTACCTCTGCTCTGGACCAGTAAAGGGAGAATCTCCAGCCAAATCCAAATTTCTTTCTTTATTGAGAGTCTAAGATTTACTCTAAGGAGGGAATGCCTGGCTGGCTCAGTCTGTGGAGCATGTGACTCTTGATCTCAGGGTTGTGAATTTGAGCCCCACATTGGGTGTAGAGGTTACTTACAAATAAAATCTTTTTTTAAAAAAAGATTCACTCTAAAAACTTGAATGATTATCTATGCCATAGGGAGTGTTCAAGATGGCTTTGACCTAGATCATTTTCACAGCAAATACAATTTGTCTCTCTTAACTATAGCTATAAAAAAAAACATTTGCACTCATGTAATATCTCATTTTGAACAGAACAGTTTTTTGATAAACCCAACAGGATAATTCCATTCTTAAAATGTATTCTTAAGTTATCAAAAGTTAACCTGCTCTATAGAGTTCAGATGACATGCTAAATTTCAGAGAACATCTACCAAAAACATTGATTTTTATTTTACATTAAATAAATACCCCGAAGCCACTCTTTCTAAGGACAGATTGGTAAGAGAAATATTTTAGTATTATTTGTACAATATATAAAAATTACCTTAGTGTGAATTATTAAGATAAATATGTATGTGGGCAATTTATATAGTAATGTGTGACATTTTAAATTATTTTAGTACTGTTACTTTTGCAATATGTCAGTGGTTATGAATTGTTGACTTTCTTAAAAATTCTTGTGGAGTGTTGGTGTACAGCACTGTTGAAGCACTGTGCATATGGTGAAAAGTAAAACCGATGAAAACCCCTGGGAAGAGAAAGATAATAAACAAATATACATGTCAGTGGTCCTAAATGGTGTAAAGGAAAAGCAGATAAGGACGTGAAGAGTATGGGAAGGGCTCTAAGTAGATGGTGTGGCCTCGCCTGAGGGTAGGGCAGGTGGAGAGAACCATCCCTTTAGCTCCCCTTCCCAGGAGGTTCTGTCACCTTAGGGCCAGAGAATACAAACTGTAGTTGTTAATAGAAACAAACACTATTTGCAAGTATCAATCCTACTTGTGTCCCAAAAGACTGACTTTATTGATTTGTTATATTTTCAACACTGGGCATTAATATTTTTCTAAAACTATATTTTGCAATTTAGGTCTCCGTTTCTTGGTTCGTCTCTGTACAGATATTGGATTAAAAGAAGTTCAAGAATATGCAACAAAACTCAAGAGATTGGAAAAAATGAAAGAAATAAGAGAACAGGTATCTCATATGGGCCAAAAACTGCTGTCTGTTAATTTTCAAAATGTCAGTCTTCTGTAGCTCGAACGGTGATTCTGAGAGCTTCTCTTAGGAAAATAAAGTTGAATTTTTTTCTGCTGTGTCATAAAAGGAAGAATACCTAAAATTCTAGTTTGAAGATAAAATTCTTATCAAGAACCAATTCTTTTTTTTTCTTTTTTCCTTTTTTCTTTTTTTATTGGAGTTCAATTTGCCAACATATAGCATAACACCCAGTGCTCATCCCATCAAGTGCCCCTCTCAGTGCCCACCACCCAGCTACCCCCACCCCCCACCCACCTCCCTTTCCACCACCCCCTGCTCATTTCCCAGAGTTAGGAGTCTCATGAAGAACCAATTCTTAATAGGAGAAAGTACATCAGAGTCAACATACTTTCGTGGAGGTTACTCAAATCACTGTAACTTTCCACAATACAAAATAAATTACAGGTTAATTTATACAGTTAATTTCAGTTGGAGTATCCAGTGGTCCATGGAAACTAAGAGGCAATTGTATATGATAATAGTACTTTTTCTTTAAGCTGTTTCATTATGTAGTAGAGCATGGCTCTGAGAATATTAGTAATATACATGGAAGCATTTTAAGTGTATTTCTGTGTTTCATGCAATATATGGAATAACAGTGTTCTTAGTTTTACTTCTTTAAGAAAATAATCTCTCCTAAGTTTGAGCCTAGAATGTTTAAAAATTTAGCATGATTTTTGAGTGTCTGCCTTTCACAGAAAAATATATTCTTTAAGGTTAGACTTTTTAAAGAAATTATCTTAGATAATTAAATCTAAGTTCCATATTTGCTTTCAAAATGTAGTTATCTTGTCTTTGCTTCAAAATGTGGTTATCTTGTCTTTGCTTTGGAGATGTGATCTGATTGTTTTATTGTTTTTTAAAGTATCAGTTGTTTAAGGATTATGAGCATGACATAGATTTTTACCTTAAAAATTCTATAAAACATCAAGTTGGTATCAAAATGCCATGGTAGGGTAAATAGTTTAAAACTTGCTGTGAAAACCAATTTACTACCATGTACCAATTGCTAAATTAGGTAACCTGTATGAAAGCTTTGTAAAATTAAATGGAGATAAATCAGAGTTCAAGTTATCATAATTGTTATCATAATCACTATTAAATGTGTTTCATTAAGAAGAATCAAAAAAATTATATATTTCAAACCAAGAACATTATTTGGAGCTTAAAATTAGATTCGTTAAGTTACTTAGTATAGAACCACAGAGGTATGTAGAGTTAAAGTCTTAAGACTTCCTAAGTTTAATCATCTGCAGTTTAAGTTTATACTGAACAGAGAACACACGACTAATACAAATTATGGATCTTTCATAATATACTTCTCACAACTTATAACCTTAAACAGGAAGACTGACATATGTATTGCTATCTCTGATTTAGTAGACTTCCAGTGTGGCCCCCTTTTACACAATAAGTAGCAGCCCTTCTGACCCCCTGGGACTTGCCTTGCAGGCAGCCCACAAGGGAATTCCACGTGTAAGAAACACGGATTCCTTGGGACTTCCTTTGCAGCTGGCTTCCAAGGGATATAACTACAGTGTAGGAAACCCTGATTATGAGGAGTCCCTGGGAAATTAGAGACCAAATATGCCCCCTTTAAAGAAATGAGAGTTGCTTTTACACAATTTTCTTATCACTTGATTTCCCCATGTGCTGGTTCTAGTCTTTGTAGTACTTCACCTCTTTATTGGTTTCCTCTCTCCTTCTGCCTTTCCTCTTATCGTATCCTCTTTCCTTTATGCATTTTCTCTGTGGTGTTAAACTCTTTCTTCCTCTGGCTGACTGCTATGGGCTACTGGATACTATTATGAATGAATACGTAATGTCATTGAGACTGCTTTTTCTTTCTAGTTAGTACCCAGCCTTTTGATTCCTCTTCCATCAAAATATATGTACATTGAATATAATCAATTTTTATCTTTCTCTCTCATAGACCTGATATCCTTCCACTGTCCTCACTAAAATAATTCCTTAATGATTTAATTAAGAATACTTTAGTAAACTCATACAAGTTACTATTGATGCATTTAGATGCATTTAGATTATCCAGTGTTTCTCTTACATATTTACTCTGATTATTAATGTCTCACAGTACTTGAGCAGTGTCTCTTTTGGTAATATTTTATCACTGTCCTCATTGTAATCTGTATAAAACCTAAGATCACTTAGATATCTTCTCTCATTATAGCTTCTCTTTAATATTTTCCCTCAAATGTTACTGCCTAATCTTTCTTTACAGTCAAAGTCACAGTCCTCATCCACAAAGCACTCTTTTTTCAGTGCCCTTGAAATCAATTTCTTTGTTCTTTGGTACTTTTCATTAAATCTGAAATAAACATTTTCAGGGTTCCTGGGTGGCTCAGTTGGTTAAGCATCTGCCTTCAGCTCAGGTCATGGTCCCAAGGTCCTGGGAGCAAGCCCCATATCAGGCTTCTTCCTCAAGTGAGAGGCTGCTTCTCCCTCTCCCTCTGCCTGCCACTCCCCCTGCTTGTGCGCGCACGCGCTCTCTCTCTCTCTCTCTTTCTGTCAAATAAATAAAATCTTTTTAAAAATTTTTAAAAAGAAACATTTTCTTAAAGTTTTCTCACTTATGTTTTGCTTATAAATACACAGTGGAAGAGAAAAAATAAAGGAAGAGAAAGGTCCTAGGAAGAAGAGACTTAAAAAGAGTTCTCACTGAGAGCTAATTTATCTTTTAATTATTGCATATCCCATTTCAGTTTGTGTTTCTGAGATTGTGAGCCCATGGGCAGAGCATTCTATTTCCTGGTTTGCGTAGTACATAAAGTATAATAAATAAACTTCTGAGTTAAGGACACTCTTCTTTTCTAAATCTGAACTTAAAACTTGTTATTTTTCCTGTGTTTATTTAGAATCTGCCCTAATGCAGAAACTTAACATTTTCTATGTCATCAGAATGTCTTCATATAATCATTGTTAATGCCTGCTAATGCACTTTTGTATAGATAGGCCGTGATTTCTTTAAACATCTTCACAGTTAGTCAACTATCTTTTTTAGAGTTGGTGACTCTCTACAATCAGTCTAATTTTGATGTTTCTTGCTGAAGAAGAACATTTCTGTATTGTGAACTGGAGACAGTTTGTGAAATGGACGTTTAATGGAAAGCAGGGATATCATAGATAATCACATCAAATGTTTACCTAGAGATGCTGAAAGGAATACAAAGTTGACCCCAAGTCCTATCCCTTCCTTTCCTCTGGAAGTACTAATAGTCGTGGAAGTTTGGCAGCAGGAAGGAAAAGAAGTGAAGATGCTGGATGAATGTTCGTGAATGTTAGTTAGCACTCTTCATGGTTCTGGTTACAGTTTTCCCTTTAATTCCATATGATTACATCTGCTTAACTAGACATTAATAACAGCAACAGCTAACATTTACTGAGTGCATGATAAGTACAGGCACTCTATGTATTAACTAATTTAATCATCACAGTAGACCTATGATGTTGGATTTGGCTTTATTATTACTTTTTTAAACAGACGGAAAAACTGAGACCCATGGTAGCTAAGTAACTTCCTCCAGGTCACACACCTTTTGGGGACAGACCTAGGCTTCAACTCCAGGGAGGCTGGTTCCCAAGTCCAGGTTCCTAACTACTATGCCTTACTACCTTATGAATAGTACTGGAAAAGGATGATGCAAATCATTATTTTCAGTTGATACATAGTCTGTCCTTACTCTGCACTCACAGAAGTTGGGAACTCATACCATGAATTAAATGAAAATGTACCTTGCTCACCAGAATTTGATTAGGCGTTAAGGTCTCAAAACAGTGCTATTCAAGCATGCTTTATGGACCACTGGAGCCTCACAATCACCTGGGCATGTCTTAGCATTACACAGTCTTGGGCCCCACCTCAAACCTACCCAAAACCTATCCCAGAGTTAAATTCAAGCATCTCTTTGTGTTTTGTTTTTGTTTTTTTCAAACAAGCCCCTCCAGGTATTTTTCTATTCACTAAATTTTGAAAAGCACTTATCTAAAGTATATGTTCCCACAGGGTCATCATGCAAATGATCAAATACCAGCTCAGGGTGTGGAATCTGATTTGGAGGGTGGGGAGGTAGGCAGTGGATGTAAAATAAATCAGGCCATGGATTTTTTAAAATTATTTAAAAATGGAGAAGGATTTATTTAGACCAAAGAAAGAAAGATAAATTGATTCAAGTTTATTTGGGTCAAGGGTAGAGTATCCCCCTGAATCCTTAACTCCTACTTTAAAATGTTAAAGCGAGAAATGTATTTAGACTGATTTTTCAGAGAACTTGTTTCTCTTCCTGGAACTATTATGGAAAAAAAAGACTGTTCTCCCCTTTGTGCTTGGGGGACCTACATTCCAGAGTAGGAAGAAAACTTTACACAAGTATTCATTAGTGCCATCAGTAAGCAGTTCCAGGCACTGGGCTGTTTGGCCAGGCAAGAGAGACCTTCTCTGCCACACCTGCCTACTACGGGCCTGGAGCAGTGTGACCTGGCCCTTAGCACTGTGAGCCTCATAGTGCCACTTTATAAAGAGATGTTTTATGTTTCTTCTTCACTGAACCCATAAAGTTAGCTGCAAAGCATTCTGTCAAACTTGACTGTATGTCTGGAAAAGAACAAAATGGCAGGAGCAGGAATTAAAGACTTAGTAATCTAAATAGAAAAGGAAAAGTATCAGCCGAAATTCAAAGAGGATTAGAAAACAAAGTCCATAAGATTTAGGAGTGGAATTTGTTTGTTTTCAGCAGCAAATAGGTATTCAGATGGAAGGGGATAAAAACCCTCATTCTTGGGGCACCCAAGTGGCTAAGTATCCAACTCTTGATTTTGGCTCAGCTCATGATCTCAGGGTTGTGAGATGTAGCCCCACACTGGGCTCCATGCTGGCATGGAGCCTGCTTAAGATTGTCTCTCTCTCCCTCTCTTGTTGCTCCTCCTCTCTTAGTCTCTTTTCCTCTCTCTCCCTTCTTCCCCTCTGCCCCTCCCCCACCCCAAACAAAACAAACTCCACATTCTCTGCCCACAGGAGAGTAGTGAAGGAAAAAGACAAGCAGGGCAGACCATGAGTGTAAGGAGGGCATGGGTGCTGGGGAGTTTCCCTGAGATGAGAGTGGCTCTGAGCTTTAAGGGATGAGTGGGAGCTGGGAAGAAGATGAAGAAGGGTATGGCAGACAGACAGGATCCATGGAAGGAGGGAGCTGGCACATCCAGCGGGTGCAGGCTGCCTTTTATTCACAAAGTAGGAGGGGCACAGTCAGTTTCCAAAGGTGAGAAGAACAGAACGTGGTGTATTAAAAATATGCTTATTCCGTGGGGACAGAGCTGAACCAGCAGTGGGGAGGCCCCTGGAGGCTGGCACTGTCATGTGCTTATGTGATATGTGTCCAGTAGAGCACAGTGTCCTGGGAATAGGAGAGGAAGAAGAGAAGTCATTGAATCAAGCCAGATTTTAGGTTTCTTGGTGAGTAGAGCAGAAAGACAGGTGGGCAAGCAAGGGGCCTGGAGGTCCTGATGGAGTTGTCCTTAAGGTGATGGGGTGATTCTAGGATGAAAATAAAGATTTAAGGGAATTAATTAGGAAAATATGGATAGGAGCTAAAGGATTGGGAAGTTCTAGATGAGAGCAAAGAATAGGTGTGAAGGGGTGAAGAATGGTGATTGTGGAAAGTGCTCACTTTCTTAAATTGTCCTATTCTAAATGTATGGTTACTAAAACAGGATGCAAGATCTTTTCTCACATTTGATTTGAAAAAATTTCAAGTTACATGGGCATTTGTCTTTGTGAGTTTATTTTAGCATTATATAGGTCTTTTAGATATGCTAGAAATAATCTATGGTGAGATGAAAAACAAGTTTTGAGATAAAATCTGATTATAGACCTTAAAATTTTTATTTTGTTAAATCATTTTTAGATTTTCAAAAGTGAAGGGTCAAGGAAGAGAGATGGGATTTCAAGGGAGGTTTCTTTTTTAACAAAAAATGTGAGCATGTTTACATATATGTGAAAGTCCTGAGTTTTAGGAGAGTGTTCCATTTTACAGAAACAAGTCTTAAGTTATTGAAAGGAAATTTGTTTCTTCCTAGCAGACCACAATGTCAATAATTCCATCCATGACCTAATAATTTATAAATATCTAGGGAGTTGTCAGGGTTGAGGGAATAAATAGTCCCTTGTCCTTTGAATTAAATATGAAATTGTGTTTATATTATTAAAGATCTAAATAAGGTACTACCAACCTATGTTTAAAATTTTTCAGTCAGTTGTAGAGTAAACATTTATCAAAAGCTGTCTGATTCTGGTCACTAACTGCCTTGTGTCTCTAAACACAGCATTAGACATACGAGAATCTGGCAGTGTGAACTGAGACAGATTCAATGTCAATACAAAATGTCTAACACTTAAGCAAAACACAAAATAACCATAAATTGCTTCAAGAAACCTAAGAATGTCACAGCTTGAAGATATTTATGTTTTAAGAGTGAGTTTATACCTGGGAAAGTGGACTACTGAACAGATCTTAGGTGTTTTGTGAGGTTTTAATCATGCTTTTATTGTAGAAGTTGAATTTCAAAAGCTAAAAGTGGAGGTCCCACTTGAGTATTTAATAAAGACTGAGCACCCTGGTAGAGGGCAGGCTGTGAATCCTTTACTTACAGAACAACCTCATCTCTCCCATAGAATCAACTCTCAGATAAGGAGCAATTTGAACTCAGCTTTTAGGGGGTAAGAACAGCGAATCTTAAACACTACACGTAATGTTAATTTAAAAAATCAATATTTATTTATATTCAACTCTGAGAGAATATTTATTCTTTTAAACTCATCTTCTTGTTCTAGCGCATAAAGTCTGGCAGAGATGGCAGTGGGGGTCCCCGCAGCAGAAGAGAGGGCAGTGCCAGCAGTGGTAAGTATTTCCTGACAGATGTGTAGTACACAGGCTTCTAGAAACATCTGGAATAATCCAGAAAAATATATCCTTTGTTCCATACACAGTAAAGTCTCACTTATTCTAATTAATTTTGTAAGCAGTCTGCTATGTAAATGACTATAAATGTTAGTGGATTTCACTTTCTTAAGTAACCATACCTGTTTCTGCTAAGTGATTTCTAAGTAAGTTCATGCTGGATAGATTAATATAGATTTCCATACTAATGAGGTTTTACTATGTTACATTTTTTAAATTTACATTTTAAGGCAGTACCTTGAGAAGTAAGATGATCTTAAAGAATGCTGGCAGTCCTGAGTCTTTACACTCTTCTTATAGAAATAGTGCCAGTCTGGGAATTAGGAGCCATGGTTCTAGTCCCTGTCTTGATCATGACAGCTAACTGTCTTTGGACCAACTGTAAATACTGTAGGCTTCAGGTGATTTCTAAATTTGTTTGAATCTCTCAGTTCCTTGACTTTGATTGCTTGTCACACCATTACTTAATAAGATTGTTAGGTTTTCCTTCCCTCATTCCTCAAAATACGGCTTCTGTGTCTTTGTCAGGGGAGTAATAGAAGTTTGGTGGTTTTAAGGAAACCAAGTGGAAAAATAAATGCTAAAGTGGGATCTATAAATACATATATAATCTCTCATATCCATACTTAGCACCATCATACATACATGATTCAAATCCATGCACTACCCAACATCATTCTCCTATCTCTGTGATCTAGGAGTCAGGACAAAGGCAAATGCGACCCTAGTTCAGATAGGCCTTTCATTCACAAACATTTATTAGATGCACATCAGGTGCCAGATAAATACTGTGCCAAGTGCCAAGGACATGGGGATGAGTAAGACATGATCCCTGTGCCCAGGGAAATTAAAATCTAGTTAGAAAGACACACAGGTTTCAGGTGCTGTGCTAGAGAAATGCACATGTGTGTTCTAACTTCCTGTAGATAGAAACTGCAGTTGGGACAAAGATTCTTTCCTGAGTTCTAAGCTCTGCTTTGCCAGATGGGTTTAAGCAGTTACAATCGTCAGTGGCATCTAGTTCTAACAAGACAATTTGATTCTCTAAGGAATAGTCCAGCTTCTCCAGCTGAACCTCACAGTCCTCACCTGTTTACTCTTAGGTCACAGGAGTCGTTACCAGAGCTTCAGAAATTAGTAGAAGTAGCTTTCAGCTTGAGTCCCAGGGATGCCAAGGGGCATCTGCCACATCAGGAAGTCGCCATTTACTATCTGGTCAGCCCTCCATGGTCATGATGGGCATTGGCATCTCCATAGTGTCCCCTAACTCTCAGATGTCAGCTCAGTTCTGTTTCCCTGGCCCCACTTCTGCTTTCATGTGGGGTTGGATTTAACTGAGTCCTGGTTGTGAGAGATCTGTTCTAGCTATTCTCATAATAAGCTGGAGAACTACAGGCCTGCAACCTCTTCTCCAAAGCCCATAGGGCTGAATGTGTTGTAGAATTCAACATTTTTTGGAGTTTAGAAAAGTTGTATGGTGCATCACCCATATATAGTACCCCTAGGGAGCATCTCAGTCAAACATAACTATTACTGATTCGTGAAACATGAATAATAACACTAAAGATAAATGATGGCTAAAAATAGCTTCAGGTCAAGTCAGGCTTTATGCCCATGAAGTTTACATATTGTCACCTGAAAACTTGGCTTTCAGGAGCTTTTGATTTTGGAATTGTATATAAGAGAACATGTACCAAAAATGTCCCAAATGGCCAAGAGGTCAGCCCACAAGGTTTGTGCATCAGTTAAGAGGAACTTAGGTTCACCAGACCAACTTGCTGTCCTTGTTCATCCTTTTCTTTTAGGAAACAAGTAGCCTATGATATGATTTTTTTTTTTTTTTGAAATTGACTGTCCCGTAGGGAATAATTGTCTTAAGTGACCCCTAGGGGAGTATTAAATATTTATTAAAGTTCTAGGACTGGATTCACTATCTTCTAAGTTTTCTACACTTCCTCTTAAAAATCTGAAGTTCAGGGGTGCCTGGGTGGCTCAGTCAGTGAAGCGTCTGCCTTTGGCTCAGGTCATGATCCCAGGGTCCTGGGATTGAGCCCTTCATGGGGCTCCCTGCTCAGTGGGGAGCCTGCTTCTTGCTCTCCTCCCACTCCTACTATCTCTGTCACTATCTCTGTCTCTCTCTCTCTCAAATAAATTAAATAACTCTTAAGTTCAGAGTAACCAACCAGCGCATCCCAAACAACCCCCAACAGCCTATGTTAAATTCTCGGAGCCTTCCCTGGTAATTTGTAAGCTTGCAAAATGTCACCAGTGTTAACCCCTAAGCCTGAGCCTGAGTTACCCAGATGTCTGAGATGTTTGAAAATTTGCTTCAAAAACATAAGGACCTCCTAACAGAATGCCACGGCATGCTCTAAGAACCTTGAATAGTTTGGTGCTAAGCCAGAGCCCATAGGATAGTGTCCACAGTCCCACCCCAAGAAATTATCCCTGGCAGACTAACATCCGCCTCTCAGAACATCAAAAGGATCAAAGTATGCCTCAGATGCCACTGAGGTGCTAGGTCCTTCAACGTGTAGAGCTGTTCAGCCTCCCAAGGTGACCTCTCCCTAATACTCCTTATATCACACTATGTTTCAGAACAAAACAAAATGCCTCACTTGGACCTGGGACCTCCACCATGGTCAGGGTTAGTGCAGCAAACAAAAGACTCATAGTAGGGATGCCTCAGCATCCTAGGTGGCTAGCATAGTAGGGTGGCTCAGCAGTTGAGCATCTGCCTTTGGCTCAGGTCATGAACCCAGGGTCCTAGAATTGAGTCCCACATCGGGCTCCCTGCAGGGAGCCTGCTCTTCCCTCTGCCTATGGCTCTGCCTCTCTCTCTGTGTCTCTCATGAATAAATAAAATCTTTAAGAAAAGACTCACAATAGAGAAATATGAGGCTACCTCAGATCTGATATCTGAGTGCACAGGAGAGGCCTTTCTGTTACAAATTTGCTTCCTGGTCCTGCCCTTCCCCCATTGCCTTTCTCTTTTTTAATAAATTTTCCTTTCTCTCATCCAGTCTGTTTTAAGTCCAACACAAACAATTCTGGTGTACAAATAAGCCTTATTCTCACAGGAGGGAATCTTGGAGTCGAAATTCTGTGTTACTGAGACACTTTTACAAGCTGGGTTTCATGCTGTTTGGTCCTCTTGGCACAAGTTTAAAGCATTAAATACTTCCTTTTTAGGGTTCTTGCTTTCTTTCTCGCCCCCCCCACCACACCATTTGCCTTTTTGTTCTTTACTTCCTGATCCCTTGAGATACATGGCATCCCAGACTTCTTCATTCCCTCCTGCAGCCCAAGTTGGAATGCCTCTTTTGGTGACCTTGCTGGTTACCCTGACACTTTTTCAAGAATCATATTTTCTGACTTTTTTTCTCCAGCTCTTGCACAGTGCAGGATGTCCTGGCTTTGAAGTGTGAATAAAGTGTGCTGTGGATGCCTGTCTCATTTTCTTTTCCCTTCCACCTCATGGGGCCCTCTCAGAGCTTGCTGCAGCACACTGCCAATGCACCTCCATCCTCACCAGCACTCTCCCTCCCACTCAACAGTGCCAATCACTTACCTATTATACCTCAGGATTTCCCAGTACAAACCCACATGTGACAGACCCCAATCTTACCCATCTTCTGCCTCTGCCTGTGAAACCTTGAGATGCACATTTATGTAGTAACATGGAAATATTTGGCACTTCTCTCTGGATTTGATCCACAGATCACATAGTGGAAAGGGGTGATTTTCTAAATGCATCCAAGAGGCCAGCCTTAAGATGTTAAAATAAATGTAGTGCCTGCATCTAGGTTTTTAAAGTATTGCCCAGATGAGAGGACCATAGGGAACTTAAATATCAGAATGATTAGATTATATAAAATGAAATGCTTGAGGGCCCTTGAAATTTGGCCTTTTTTTTTTTTTTTTTTTTTTTGTGGATCAGGCTAGTCCTACTACAGCCTTACTTTTGCTATTAGTTTGTTTAATAAGCCCCAGCTCCTGTCCTCTTCAGTGATTCTCCAATTTTAGCATATGGCAGAGTCACCTGGAACACTTGTAAAAATAGCCTGCCAAACTCCTCTAAGTCCAGCATTTCTGAACCAGTCTGGGCCACACCAAGGAATTTGTATTTCTGACAAGGTCCCAGCTGATGGGACCTTAAACGAGATATTACAAGAGTAAATGTGATACAGTGTATAGAAAGGTTGCTACAAGTATTACCACCAAATTCAAATTCACAGTAGCAGCAGTTATCCAGCCTCTGGCCTCATGCCCTAGCTCTGTCACTCCCAAGTGTCATTACCCTGGGAGGTGGTGTGAGCTTGAGACTAACTTAAAATTATATGCACAACTCATGGAAGGGGGCTCAGTGCAATGCCTGGCACACACTGAGTAGTAGTTATTATTATTATTATTATTATTATTATTATTATTATTATATACAAACTGCATGCAAAGCAATAGTGTTTGGTTTAGGATATTGAATTATCCATTCCAGGATCTTCAGTACATTAGTTTGTTTTTGTAGAATTTTTTTTTAATATTTTTTTTCTTTCTTTCTTTATGATAGTCACACACAGAGAGAGAGAGAGAGAGGCAGAGACACAGGCAGAGGGAGAAGCAGGCTCCATGCACCGGGAGCCCCACGTGGGATTCGATCCCAGGTCTCCAGGATCGCGTCCTGGGCCAAAGGCAGGCACCAAACCGCTGTGCCACCCAGGGATCCCATGTTTTTGTAGAATGAACTTAAAATGAAATGAATCTAACTCCTTGAGGTAGAAATACATGACTTTTAAATGCCAAATTTGGAGTTAAGGTTCCAGTTGCTCAGTGCCAAAACATCAAACAATTCAGAAAAAAGTTAAGTCACAGTGAAAGTCAGTTTCCACAAGGAGAGCTATATTTGACAAGTTCCAGGTCTCCATAGTTAGCAGATGTATGGTCTCGAGACCATGGATAGACCAGATGAAAGGAGTGATCAGATTCCTGTCCAATGTGCTGGCTTGCATTAAAAAAACCAGGAAATCCACAGAACACCTCTGTTTCTCATGTGTATCTGTCCTCAGGAAACGAGTGCCTTCTTATAAGGCATCTTACATCTTCCATTTTAGCATGATGGTTGCATTTTGTGATTTCAGTACTGCATTATTAAGGTTTCATTTTAAAATTGTTTTTATTTATTCTGGGTGCTACTTAATAGTTCACTGCATTTTTTAGTTTTTATTGTCCTGGGTGTGAACTTTTCCTGTGACAATATATCTCTTAGTTTTACACTAAAAATAATTTTATATTGAAAGTGAGTAGGGTAATATGACTCAGTGAACAGAAATTAACTTTATGGTTAACTTTTTGAGGAATGTGTGCTTTATAAAATACATTGTAGCCATTTTTTTCTTTTTAATTTGAAGTTTTGTTTTCAGATTATATACTCCAAGGATATGTTTTTTTACTAGAATATCTTTTCACAGTTTTGCTGACTTCAGTGGTATCCCAGGCAGAGTGATCACTCATGCTCAGTGCCCACCACCTGTGGACCAGCCAAAGGTTACATTCTGAGGAGGGGAAATAGCAAAAGCATATATAAATAGACCTAAATTCAAAGAATCACATCAACAAAATGTAGCTGGCCTCTAGAAGAAAGAGGGTTGAGTATGTGTAGGGCAAAAGCAGCCTGGAGAAGCCAGAGGGACTGAGGACTCATATTTTGCAAGATTGTTACTCCTGTCAACTTCGTCCCAGGGCAAGTACCTTCCTCACCTCAGAAAGTCATAGAGTAGTTGTGCTGAATGCCCTGGTATTGAAGCATTTGAAAGCTGGTGTGTAACACAAAGTGAGCTTTATTAGCAGTAAATATTAGGAGAGAGTTGATAGCACTGACTGTAGCACCAAAGTATTCTGTATGTCACAGATTCTGAAGAAATGTCTCTGTGTCTGTCTTCCTTGCTGGTCTCATCTGCTTATGTGTCATATGTTCTCTGGTACAGTGTTTCTCTAAGCCAAGGGGTCAGCACACTTTTTATGTAAAGAGCCAAGTAATATATGGTTGAGGCTCCAGGGCTGTACCTGTACTTGCTGTGTCGTGTTGACCGGCATGGACAACATGTAAGTGAATGGATACAGCTGGGCTCTCTGAAACTTCATCTGTGGACACTGAAATTTGAATATCTTGTAAATTTCATGTGTCACAAAATATTGTTATTCTTTTGGGTTTTTTTCCCCCAGTTTGAACCTAAACTGTATTTAAAATTGGAGGGAAAAAAAAAAAAAAAAAAAAAGAATGTCTGAACCTTTCTTAGCTCACTGGGTGTTTAAAAAAAGGGGATGGGCCAGGTTTGGGCCCCAAACTGTAGTTGGCCTACTTCCTGCTCCAGGCCAACCTCTCCATGAATATTCTTGAGTGCGACAGGTGGGGACCTTCCGTGTACCCACTTAATCAGAGCGCTGATTTCAGCTATATGACTTAGCTGTTTACATCCCAGCCACCTCCAGATACGTCATACACATAATAACAGAGTGTCTGAGGTTTTGTGTCTTCATAGAACATGGTCCTTCCTCTGGCCCTTAGCTTATTGCCCTACATTTGAGATCGTTGTAATTAATTCCTCAATCCTGGTATTCATTCAACATCTGTGACCCTTTTTTTTTTTTAAGTCACCACATCTTATGTGATCTTGGGCAAATTACTTAATCTCTTTGTCACAGTTTTCTTATAGGTAAAATGGGAGTGAAAATAGGACCTACCTAATAGGGTTTTGAGAGGGAGAGATATGTTAATACATAGAAAGCTCTTAACACAGTGCCTGACACAGGCAAGCACCTAATAAGGGTGATTCCTCTTTGACCAAAGAGAACAGAGGCAGTACCTGAAATTCTGGTGTCCACATCTGTGTAGAGTGAGGGTCCATGTTCTTACCTCTACTGCATATATGATCTTGGAGTTGGTTATTCTCAGTGTTTCCTACCACCACAGGATCACATTTAGCTATACATGAAGATAAATGTCAAGTGTACCTCTTACTACAGAATATAGAGTTTATAAAAGGATTTCTTTAAGCAAAAATTCTAGAAATTATATATGCAAATGAGCTATAATTTGAAGTTACCAGTTTGGAAAAAGCTGAATATTTATTCCAGTAATGCTGTTAGTCAAAACATTCATGAAACTCCTCTTTTGGGATTTCCATCAGAGACAGATTACAGGAAGCAAAGGAAATCCAATCTAAACGTTTTACTGATATATGTAATATATGTATTTAAATGATAGAATATGTAAAACATATAATATATATTTTTAAAATATATATATTTATATATATACGTGTGCACACACACATACACATATACACATACACAACATATATTCCATCAGTTTTTTCCTTTCTTGTCTTTCCGTTTATCAGTAAATAAGCATTTATCAAGTTCCTGACCATAGCAGGTATATTAATAAATACCAATTCCCTTTCAACTTCTCCCATGTTTTTTATATACCAGGTACTGAATTAAGCATTTAAGATATGCAAAATATAACTGGGTGGCTCAGTTGGTTAAGTGTCCAACTCTTGATCTCAGCTCAGGCCTTGATCTCATAGTCATGTGAGTGAAGCCTTGCATTGGGCTCCATGCTCAGCCTAATTGAGCTTTAATAAAATGTAATAAATCAGTTATGTACTTTGCATATATCTTCACTGATTCCTTCCACAGCCTTCTTCAACTGAGTGTTGCCTGTTATAGGAGCTATCACAGTCAACTTTTCCAATTTTCATACATCCCTGTTGGCTGTTTTGTTGGGTAATAAATACAATTAGATGAATAAGAATAAGGAGTTAAACTGAGACTCACAGCTGTAACAATGTAAAAATGAGCTGAAGTTTTCACAGTAAAACTAGGTCCAAGCAATGGGCCTTGTAAAATTATGTGAGGACTACATCATCTGAGCTGATGATGCCACATTCCTTTCTTGGATGGAAGGGGTTGGGAGGGTACTTTGGCTCCATGGCTGTGGTACACGGCCCTTAACTTTCAGAAGGGGCAGAGGCAAAGGAAGATCAGCTTCCTCATAAGACAATAGATCATTTATAAGCCTGACTACAAAGTACCTAGAAGTAATTCGGACAATAGATTCATGCTACAGGTCTCAAAAGTACTGTCTGATGTTCTTTAGTATTTCTAGGTATGAACAAAAATTTCTTTATACTTTCGGAATGAGAGAAGATCTCCCATAGTGATTGCATCTTCATAGGTGCCAAGTGAGTATCATCTTGGAGATGGAGGAGAAAGACCAAAAATATTTTTTTAATGTCTAATGGATAGTGAAATTAGAGTTTACAGCTCACCAAAAGAGAATAATTTAAGAAGAGATTGAAAAAGTAAGGGCAGTGTGTTTGTAACATATTCAGGGCAGTAGGAAGAATTTTTAAAGATTTCATTTGGATAGCACTTTTAAAAAATAAGAAATCAGGGACAGTTCCCCCTAGCCCTAAAGGAAGGGGGAAGGATATTAGAGAATTATCAGATAATGGTTAATTTGACCTTGAAAACTAAAGAAGGCCATTAGATTTTTCACTTAGGATACTGTTGGTAACTAAGGAAAGTGGCCTCAGTACACTGTTGGAGGCAAAAATCGAATTCCAATGACTTAAGGAATGTATAGGATGCAAGAAGGTGGAGAAGAGGATAAAAACTGTTCTCTCATGTATGGTGGTAAGTATGCAGCATCACCAAGAATTAAATGTAAATTAACCTAAAAAATAATCAGTGATTTTGAAAAGGATAATACTGTAGGATAACAAGGATGAGATGAGATGGGCATTCTCTATAAATTAAATGCTGCTGGTGGGAACTCTAAGTGGTATACCTTGTTGGGAACATTTGGTAGTATTCATTAAGACTTTTAAATGTCCACACCCTAGTTTTGGACAAAGAATTATATATACACATATTGATTACATTATTTGTGATAGAAAACATCAGAATGAGCTAAATGTTCAACTGGAAATAATTCCAAGTTTAATTCTGTTCTCCACAGTGTATCACTGTGACAGTTATCACTGCGCTTCTCTACTGTGGGGACATCCGACATCATGCTTCCTTGCCTACTCTTTAAGGGACTTATGTTGCCATTAGAACACCAAAGCCTTCAAACATTGAATATGACAGCTTCCAGAGGTGATAGAACTTTTGAAAAAGAATCTTATTTGCAATTAGAATGTAGTGAATAACAGTAATTATACAACATGGTTTCCTTTTTACTTGTCTGTAATTTATACAGAAGTGTTAAAAGCATACCGCAATCAACAAAATAGGAAGAAGGCAAAATAATCAGATCTTTTGTTGGATTTTTAAAAATATGTTAAAGATAGAGCATCATAGAAATTATTTATAGTGATTATTTAAAGTAGAGGATCCCTAGGTGGCGCAGCGGTTTAGCACCTGCCTTTGGCCCAGGGCGCGATCCTGGAGACCCGGGATCGAATCCCACGTCGGGCTCCCGGTGCATGGAGCCTGCTTCTCCCTCTGCCTGTGTCTCTGCCTCTCTCTCTCTCTCTCTCTCTCTCTCTCTCTGTGTGTGTATGACTATCATAAATAAATAAAAATTAAAAAAAAATAAAATAAAAGTACCCACAGACGGTAAAGGATTTGAAGGTAGTGGCCATGTTATCTTTCCTCTGCCATATGGAACAGCTTCAGGTACTGAGGAGAGGAGGAGCGCAATTAATACTCATCAGAATTTTATTTTACTATTTTTAAAGATTTTATTATTATTTACTTATTTGAGACAGAAAGTAAGCAAGAAAAGAGTAAGAAAGAATGAGCAGAGGGAAAGGGAGAAGCAGACTCCCTATTGAGCAGGGAGTACAACACAGGGCTCGATCCCAAGACCCTGGGATCATATCCTGAGTTGAAGGCAGATACCCAACCAACTGAGCCACCCAGGCACCCCTATACTCATCAGGGTTTTAAAATATCATTGATGGCATGAAAGATAAATCTATATACTTGTCTTATTTTTACATGATTCCTGTAAATGTAGTATGGACTCAGTTTTGTAAAATTTTTGCTGTAATCTGATTCTGTTTAAAGAATTGACAAAAATGGGGATCCCTGGGTGGCGCAGCAGTTTGGCGCCTGCCTTTGGCCCAGGGCGCGATCCTGGAGACCCGGGATCGAATCCCACATCGGGCTCCCGGTGCATGGAGCCTGCTTCTCCCTCTGCCTGTGTCTCTGCCTCTCTATCTCTCTTTGACTATCATAAATAAATAAAAATTAAAAAAAAAAAAAAAGAACTGCATAAAAAAAAAAAGAATTGACAAAAATGAAGCATATTGCTTTTCATCTTCTCTTTATAGTTACTTTTTCTGCCTTCATTTTATCTACAACTATAAATATTGTCATGCTCTTAACCATATTCTTTCTAAATAAGTAGAGATTGTCTTCCCTTGGAAAGTGATTGCATTTTTATTTGAAGAGAATGCTGAAAATTTATGTAGAGCCTCTTTATTTAATTTGTGCCATGAATAGAGCCTATGTAATAAAACTCACTTTCTTACCAGAAAAGGAACTCGTATTTTAAGGCCTTTACTTTCTAAAATGTTACAAACAGTTTGCCTTCCTAGTATGAGTTACCTTGTAAAAACATTGGTCAAGGCAGGATGTAGTCTCTCCTCTAGCAGTAGTAGTATTATGAGATTTTTTTCCCCAAATCTCAAGATTGCAAGCTTGTTTTATAAGACAAGAGGACTTAGGCTATTCTGGAGATAGGAGAAGGGTCTAAAACATAGAGCTATGAAAAGAGGTCGTGAGTTTACTTTGCCTTGATACATTGTTAAGACAGCCATATTCTGTGCTGTTAAGCTTGGAATAGCGTATGGATAGGTACGTGTACGTGAATAAGGCTGTGCTTACTCATATAAACTTTCCACAACTGGATGGAAAGTGCCACACTTTACATAGGTCCTTTGCTAAAAAGGCATAATTGTAGAATGGGCAAGGACTAGGTTGGCAATTGGAATCCTCGGTTTCACAGATGGCCTTGGCACTAACTTAAACTGTGAACTCTTGAACAAGTGACTTTACTTCCTTAGGCCTGTTTCTCATCTGAAACATAAAGAGGTTAGGCTTAATCTTTTTAGTAACATTATGTGTTTCCTGCTGACTATAAAATTATTACTTCTATTTCTGACAGTAAGATGGACTAAATATTCAGGGAAACTCCTCCAGGAATAGCACTCCTAAAAATGGTGAATTCAGTATTGGACGGGGGGTTTGGTGGAGAGGAAAGAAAATAAGAAAATGAAAAAGGTTTTTAAATGCATGGCTGAAATGGCAAGAAAAAAGGAAAATCTTTGGAGATTAAAAATGAGTAGAGGGGCACCTGTGTGGCCCAGTTGGTTTAAGTGTCTGACTCTTTTTTTTTTTTTTTTTTTTTAAGAGAGTCAGAGACACAAGCCAGAGAGAGAATTAGGTTCCCTATGGGGAGCCTGATGCAGGACTCAATCCCAGGATCCTGGGATCACGACCTGAACCAAAGGCAGATGCTCAACCACTGAGCCACCCAGGTGCCCAAGTGTCTGATTGTTGATCTCACGGTCAGGTCTTGATCTCAGGGTTATGAGTTCAAGCCCCACATTGGGCTCCTTGCTGGATGTGGAACCTTAAAAAAAAAAAAAAAAAAAAAAAAAAAGGTAGTAAATTTAAATCCAAAGGAATAAATTTGTGTAGAAGCTGGCATTGGTTCTAGCTAATCCCTGGTGGCCTAGAACCTAGATTTATAGGCCATTCATGAGGAACAAAGGATGCAGTGAGGGGCCCCAAAAAGTCAGAGATCAAATCAAAGAATCCCTTTATAAAACCAGGACCCCTAATAGGAAATACTGGCAGTAGGTCAACTAGAAAAAAAATCCACCCTGCAAAGGATGGATTTCCATGTTGGCACTACTGGAATGTAAAAAACAGGAAAAGCTCCCTGGAAAATTCCTAACCATAAACCCTCAATCACAGACTTTGGGAGCTAGAATATATATTACCTGTGTGACCTGAAGGAACCCCACACTGAAAATTTGGCACAAAGTGGAACGGAGTTGGTGCTGCTCCCAGGTACCTAAGGAGAAACAAGTTTAAATCTATCCTGAAGTAATAAACTGTAAATAAACCTCAAATACATCCTTCAGATAAAGTTTAAAAAAGCAGGAACATACAATTTAAAGATGTCTGAGCGCATGAGGAAAAAGCACTATGAATGAGCAACAACAGAAGCTGTAGAATCCAATTTTCAAAGACTACAGATGTTCTAATTATCAGGTAAAAATATAAAAGTGAGAATGGAGATATCTCTTGTTATTTGAACTCTAGAACTGAATGGATTGAATTTGTTTTTTTTTTTGTGTGTTTGGGGTGGGGGGTTTGATGATGTGTTTTTATCCTCTGGTACCTGAGCTCTTAAACACTTGCTATCTAAAATTGAAGAATCAGCACAATCCCTCCCTCATTGTCCAGATTCTCACTATACAAACTCAGGAATCAGATCAAGATAGTGGGCAAAACTTGTGTATTTTAAGTATGACAAAGGGATAAAAGAATATAAAAGTTACTACACAGATTGAAAAGAACCAAATACAGCTTCCAAAACTAAAAAATATAATTGAAATTATAAACTCCTCTATTAGAAATTTTGTTTTTGGGGTTTTTTTGTTTTTTGTTTTTTGTTTTGTTTTGTTTTTTTGCTTTGTTTTGTTTTTTGAGAATTTTTTTTTAAGATTTTTATTTATTTGAGATAGAGCAAGAACACAAGTGGGGGGAAGGCAGAGGAAGAAGTAGGCTTTCCACTGAGTAGGGAACCTAACATGGGGCTTGATTTCAGGACCTCAGGATCATGATTCAAGCTGAAGGCAGATGATTAACTGACTAAGCCACCCAGGAGCCCTGAAAATTTATGGTTTAAACCAGGGGTTGGAAAACTACAGTTTATAGATCAGATCTGGCTTGAGCTACCACCTATTTTTGTCAATAAAAGTTTTCCTGGAGCACAGCTATACTCATTCTGCCTTAATGTTGCAACATAAACCATATGGCACACAAAGCCTAAAATATTTTCTAAATGGTCCTTTACAGAAAAAGTTTGCTGGCCCTGAACAGCAAATTAGATCAGATGAAGAGAGAATACATGACCTGGAAGATAGAGCTGAGGAAATTACTAAGAATGAAGGATAGAGGGTCATAATGATGGAAAGCAGGAGAGATTGAGGGACATGAAGGATGTGGTGAATAAGGTCTAGCCTAGATATAATTCCTAGAATAAGGAAAAGGAAATAAATAATGGCTGAGATTTTCTAGAATTAATAAGATCCTCAGGGGGCACCCGGGTGGCTCAGGGGTTGAATGTCTGCCTTTGGCTCAGGTCATCATCCAGGAGTCCTGGAATGGAGTCCCATATCAGGCTCCCTGCAAAGAACTTGCTTCTCCCTCTGCCTGTGTATCTGCCTCTCTGTGTGTCTCATGAATAAATAAAATCTTTGAAAAAAAAAAAGATGCTCAGATTATTGAGGCTAAATAACTCTCAAATGGGATAAAAATACATATATTATAGCCAAGTTACAATATATGAAAGGCAGAAAAACTCTTGCTGATTTCTCAAAGCCTAAAAAGAAAACCAGAAATAGTGGAATATCTTCAATGTGTGCAGAGAAAATGACTTTCAACTTGAAATTGTATGCCATTGAGTCTGTATTTCAAGAATGAACATAATACAAAGCCATTTTAGAGCATTTTTAACCAGCAGGTTCTCTTTAAAAGAAATCGAAAAGGGGGTACTTGAAGTTGAGGGGGGAAAGCCAGAAGTACAAAAAGAAAAGAAAGCAAGTATGATGGCAAATAGGCTATTAAATCTAAGTATATGTTCAATATTTAAAATAACGGCAATACTCTGTGTTGTAGAATTTTTAAAAATCAAGATACAGTTAAATTCCTAGACCACGGTACCATTTAAGGCAGGGATGTAAGTTGTCATTTAATAAAGCATTCAAAGATCCTGGCTTTGTTTGGGAGGAGGGTAAAGAGACTGATTAATTTTAGATTATGTTAAATGCACATATTAAAATGCCTAAAATATCTAGTAAGTATAAAACTAAGTGAAATGGGATGTATAACTTCCAAACTAGCAAAAGGTAAATATTTAAATGAACAGGTAAAACAGATGTTATATGTGACTCTAGAAATGTGGACATCAAAAGTTTTTCTTTTGATACATTCATTAGTAGCAGTGGAACAAAATATAGTGTCTGGAAATAGACCCAAACATACATAGTCAATTAACCTTTAACAAGTGCGAAAAGCAATTTTATGGGAAGCAGTGCTGGAATAATTGGACATCCACATGCAAAATATAATAATAATAACTGATCTATACCTTACACCATATACAAAAATTAACTCAAGATGGATCATTAAGGAGGGCACATGTTGTAATGAGCACTGGGTATTATATAAAACTGATGAATCACTGAACTCTACCTCTGAAACTAATAATACACTATATGTTAATTAATTGGAAGAAAAACAATAGATCACAAAATTGAAAACTATAAAACTTGCAGAAGAAAAAAAAACTTGCAGAAGAAAACACAGAAGAAAATCTTCATGATTTTGGGCTAGCCAGAGATTTCTTAGCTATGACATTAAAAGCTTATGATCCATAAATTTTTTTAAAATGGATAAATTGAACTTCATCAAAATTAACTTTTACTTCTCAAAAGACACTGCTATAAAAGTGAAAAGGCAAGCCAAAATAGGAAAATACTTGAAAAATACATATCTGACAAGGGACTTGTATCTAAAATATAAAAAGAGCTCTTACAACTCAATAGTAAGTAGGAAAACAACCCAATTGTCTTTTTTTAATCATGAAAAAATATATTTTTTAAGATTTTATTTATTCATTTATGAGAGACACAGGGAGAAAGGCAGAGACATAGGCAGAGGGAGAAGCAAGCTCCCTACCGGGAGCCCAATGTGGGACTCGATTCCAGGACCCTGGAATGACAACCTGAGCCAGAGGCAGACGCTCAACCACTGAGCCACCCAGGTGCTCCGTCATGAAAATATTTGAACAGGCACTTCATGAAGGAAGGTCTATGAATGAGCATATATATGATAAGGGCTAATATCTAAAATATATAAAGAACACCTATAATGCAATAACAAAAAAAATAGATTTTAAAATAGAGAATTGAATAGACATTTTTCCAAAGGATGCATAAAGATGGTTAACACACATGAAAAGATGTTCAGCATCACTAATGATCAGGGAAATGCAAATCAAAATTACAATAAGACATCACTTCACACCTGTTAGAATGACTGTCATCTCAATGACAAGAGATATCAAGTATTGGTATGAATGTGGAATAAAGGGAAACTTTGTACACTTTTGAGAATATAAATTGGTGCAACCACCATGGAAAACAGTTGGAAACTCTTCAAAATATTGAAAATAGAACTATCATATGATCCAACAATCCCACTTCTGGGTTTATATCCAGAGGAAATGAAAACAGGATATTAAAGCAATATCTGCACTCCCATGTTCATTGTAGCATTATTCACAATAGCCAAGATATGGAAACAACCTAAGTCTCTGTCAACAGATAAAATGATGAAGATGTGGTGTATATGTGCAATAAGAGTATTAATCAGCCATATAAAATAAGGAAATCCTGCCATTTGCAGGCACCTCGGTAGTTCAGTCAGTTAAGAATCTGCTGTTGGCTCAGTTCATGATCCCAGGGTCCTGGAATGGAGTCCTGAGCAGGGCTCCCTACTCAGCAGGGAGTCTGCTTCTCCCTCTGCCACTGCCCCTCCCCCCTTGTTCATGCTCTCTTGAGCATTCTCTCAAATAAAATCCTTTTTAAAAAAGCATCATAAAAATTAATTTAAAACAAGGAAATCCTATTATTTGCAACAACAAATAATAGGATTGAATGGACCTTAGGGGCATTATACAAAGTGAGATAAGTCTGACAGAAAGACAGTACTGTTTGATATTGCTCACATATGGAATAAAAAGCCAAACTTGTAGGAACAGAGAGTAGAATCATGGTTACGTGGTTATCAGGAGTGGAATTAGAAGGTAAATTAGTTCTGGAAATACAATGTACAACATTGTGATTATAGCTAACAAATCTGTATTATATACTAAAAAGATGCTTGGAACTTAAGTGTTCCCAACCCCCCACCTCATGGTAATTATGTGACATGATGGAGGTGTTAACTAGTGCTATGTTAGTAATAATACTGCAGTATATATGTGTATCAGATCATCACATTGCATCCCATAAACTTACATAATGCTATATGTCAGTTACATCTCAATAAAGCTGGGGTGGGAGGAATAGTTCTCCAAAATCTATTCATGTTGGTGCCTCCCCTGTTATTACCCCCATAGCACACAAACATACGCTCTGTACTGCTGTAGTTTTTATATAGATTTACTTTTATTCACAGGGATTTAGGAAAGGAAAACATGTCCTCAACATTCTGAACAATACACCATATTAATTATTTAAAATAAACTAAGTCATCAAAAATTTTTGATAAAGAAGGTATACAGATGAAAATTAATTAAGCACATGAAAATATGGCCACTTCTTAGTCATTGGGGAAATGAAATTAAAGCCATCATTAGATACCCAGTAGAATGACTAAAATTGAAAAGACTGACCATAACCAAGTGATGGTGAGGATGTGGAGCAATTGTTACTCTCATTCACTGTTGATGGGAATGTAAAATGGCACAACCATTTTAGAAAGTAGTTTGACAGTTTTTTTTATTTTTTTAAAGATTTATTTATTTATTTATTCAGAGAGAGCAAGAGAGAGGCAGAGACACAGGCAGAGGGAGAAGCAGGCCCCATGCAGGAAACCCAACGCAGGACTTGATCCCGGGTCTCCAGGATCACGCCCCAGGCTGCCGGCGGCGCTAAACTGCTGTGCCACCGGGGCTGCCCGACAGCTTCTTTTAAAGTTAGACATCTATTTACCATATAACCTAGCTATTCTAAGATTTTACTCAAGAGAAATGAAAGTATGTGTCCACACAAAGACTTGGACAAAAATATTCATAGCAGCTTTATTTCAAATACCCCCAAACTGGAAACAACACAAAAGTCATCAACAAAGGAATAAATTGTAGCATGTCTACACAACTACTACACAATTAAATGGAAAAACACCTGAAACAACATAGCTGAATCTCTGCTGAATCAAAGAAGCCAGGTTTTTTTAAAAAGAGCACACACATACGTAGTGATGGAAAACAGATCAGTAGTTACCTGAAGATTGGGATGGATGAATGGGGCGGGAAGTGGGAATGAGGAATTTCAAAGGGGCAAAGGGAAACTTTGGAGGGTGATAGATTTGTACTTCATCCTCATTATATTGATGGCTTTATGAGACTCCTCTATCTACACATTAAGTATGTGCCATCTTTTGTATGTTGATTATAACTACATATAACTGGGGCAGGGACAGGGTTGGTCTCCCTTGTGATACACAGTGTAAAGAAAAGATTTACATGAGAGAAACGTGAGTCGAATCTGTTCCTTTGCTAGAGCCTTAAAGCATCACATTGCTCTCTCCAATGAACTCTCTTAACTTCAGAAAGATAATAGTTTCCTAAAATACTACCAAAAATGAATACTATTACAGAAAATGTAGACTTTCAGACAAAAACAAAGGAAAAAACTAAGGTTACTCAAAATTTCGTACCCAGATAATAATGCTGCTAAATGTTGTAGCATGCTTCCTTTATTTGCCATCATATCCTTAGTAAATTTTAGGAGTAGAATTGCCAAATGTAAAGATGTGCAAACTTTTGCCTTTTTAAAAAAATCATGGTCAAAACCAAAAAAAGTACTATCTTAATTAACATTAAGTGTACAGTGTTAGTGCTGCATTGGTGTGCAGCAGGTCTCTAGAACTTTCTCATCTTGCAAACCTGAAACTCTATACGCAGTGAACAACTACTGCCCTTTTCCCCCTCTATTCTCCCCACCACTGGCAACCACTGTCTATTCTGTTTCTTGCAAAACTAAAACTGTACCCATTTAACAACAATCCTCTCCTACCCCCTAGCTTCTATTACACTTAGTATAATGTCCTCGAGGGTCATCCATGATGTAGCATATGACCAGATTTTCTTCCTTTTTAAGGGTGAGCAATATTCCCTTGTATGTATACACAGTATTTTCTTTATTCATTCATCTATTAATGGACATTTAGATTGCTGCTATCTCTCGGCTATTACAAATAATAATGAACAGGAGGTGTGCAGATCTCTCTACAAGATCCTTTTGAATATATACCCAGAAGCAGAATTGCTGGGTCATATGGCAATTCTATTTTTAATATTTTGAGAAACCTTACTGTTTTACATAGCACTACACCATTTACGTTTCTGCCAGAAGTGTAGAGATACTGTACTTGGCGACACTTGTTATTTTCTGTTACTTGGTATTGGCTACCTAATGGGTGTGAGGTCATGTTTCATTGTGCTTTTCATTTTCATTTCCCTGATGATTAGTAATGTTGAGCATCCTTTCATATACTTGTTGGCCATATAAAAATCTTCTTTAGAGAAATGTCTATGCAAGTTCTTTGCCTAACTTTTTAATTGGGTTGTTTATGTTATGGTTGTTGAGTTGTAGGATTTTTTAATAAGTATAAATATTAACCTCATCAAATATTTGGCTTGCAAATATTTTTTCTCATTCCTCAGGTTGTCTTCCACCCTGATGGATTGTTTGCTTTGCTGCACAGTTTTTAAAGTTTAATGTAATCCCATTTGTCTTTTCTTTCTTTTGTTGCCTGTGCTTTTGGTGTCACATCCAAGAAATCATGCCAAATCCAGTGTCATGAAGCTTTCCAAACCCTGTGTTTTCTTCTAGGAGTTTTATAATTTCAGGTCTTACATTTACATCTTTAATTCATTTTGAATTAATGTTTGCATATTGTGAGATAAGGATCCAACCTCATTATATGGATATAGATATACACTTTTACCAACACTGTTCAAGGAACTGTCCTTTCTCCATTGTACACATGGATTTTGCTACTTCATTCTATTAATGTGATATGTTATACAGATTGGTTTTCATACATTGGACCACCCTTGCATTCCAAGAATAAATTCCATTTGGTCCACATGATGAAGAACCATAGTTCTTTTAATATGTTGTCAAGTTAAATTTGCATTTTTAAAGGTTTTTTTATTATTATTATTCATGAGAGACAGAGAGGGAGAGAGAGGCAGAGACACAGGCAGAGGGAGAAGCAGGCTCCATGCAGGGAGCCCGACATGGGACTTAATCCGGGGTCTCCAGGATCACGCCCTGGGCCAAAGGCAGCGCTAAACCGCTAAGCCACCCGGGCTGCCCCATAAATTTGCATTTTATTGAAGATTTTTGTATCAGTAGTCATCAGGGATATTGATCTATAGTTTTCGTATAGTATCTTTGTGTGATTTGGGTATAGATGTTCTATGCTTTCCTCATAGAATGAGTTTGGAGGTGTTCCCTCCTTTTCAGTTTTATTTGGAAGTTTGAGAAGTATTGGTGTTATTTCTTCTTTAAATATTTGATAGAATTCTCCAGTAAAGCCATCTGGTCCAAGGGTTTTCTTTGTTGGGAGGTATTTGATTACTGATTAAATCCACTTGTTACTTCTAGGTCGTTCATATTTTTTATTTCTTCATTAGTCAGTCTTAGTACATTGTATGTTTCTAGAAACTTAATTATTTATTCTGTGTTACCCAATTTTTTCACATAAAATTGTTCACAGTAGTCTTCTATGATCCTTTTTATTTCTGTGGCATCAGTTGTAATGTCTCCTCTCATTTCTGATTTATTTGTCTTCACATCTTCATTTGTTATTTTGTCTTTTCTCTTTTTCTCAGTCTAGCTAAGGGTTTGTTTTCTTGAACTTTTAAAAAAAAACTAACTCCTAGTTTTATTTTTTTTTATTATTTTTCTCTGCTATATTGTGTTTATTTCTTTTCACATATTTATAATTTCCTTCCTTTTGCTAAGTCAGGTTTAGTTCTTCTCTTTTTAATTCTTTGAGGTGTTTATTTAGGTTTTTTTTTTTATATTTTATTTATTTATTCATGAGAGACAGAGAGAAGCAGAGACATAGGCAGAGTGAGAAGCAGGCTCCTTGCAGGGAGCCTGACTCGATCCCAGGACCCCGGGATCACACCCTGAGCTGAAGGCAGATGCTCAACCACTGAGCCACCCAGCCAGGCGAACCTATTTAGGTTATTAATTTGAAATCTTTCTTCTTTTTAAATGCATATATTTATAACTCTACTGCTCTTAGCACTGCTTTTGCCACATCCAGTTTTGTTTTCATTGGCTTTGAGACACTTTTAAATTCCCCTTATGATTTCTTCTTTGTCTCATTGAGTGTTCAAGAGTGTGATTGGTATGATTTCAAACTTCTTAAATTTGTTGAAATTTGTTTAATAGCTAACCTATGATTTATCCTGGATAATTAATTGTTCCATGTGCACTGGAACATTTATCCTGCTGTTGTTGGATGATGTATTCTGTAAATATCTGTTCAGTCTAATTAATCTATAGTGTTGCAAGTCCTCTGGTTCCTTTTGATATTCTGCTCACTGAACTATTATGGAAAGTGAGACATTGAAACCTCCTAGTATTACTATGTTACTATCTTTTCTTTTTCTTTTCTGTCAATGTTCCTTTCATATATTGGGTCCTCTGCTGTTAAAGTGCATATATAATTATTATATCTTCTTGGTGAACTGGCCTTTTGATCATTATATAATGTCCTTTGTCTCTGTGACAGTTTTTGACTTAAAGTCCATGTTGTTTGAAATAAGTATGGCCACTCCTATTCTCCTCTTGTTACCATTTTCATGGAATATCTTTTTTCATCATTTCACTTTTAGCCTATGTGTGTCATTGTATCTAAAGTTAGTCTCTGGGGCACCTCAGTGGCGTAGTCAGTTAAGCATTTGCCTTTGGCCTAGGTCATGATCTCAGGGTCCTGGGATCAAGCCTCAAGTCAGGCTCCCTGCTCAGTGGGGTCTGCTTCTGCCTCTCCCTCAAATGTGTGCTCGCTCGCTCTCTCTCAAATAAAATATTTTTAAAATAAGTATAGTTTCTTATAGATAACATATAGCTGGAAATTTTTTTTAACCTATCAGCCACTCTGTGTCTTTTTATGGAGTTTAATCCATTCATATTTAAAATAATTACAAATAGATAAGTACTTACTATTGCCATTATGTTAAATTTTTGTATGCCTTGTAGTTATTTTGTCCTTTTCCTCTCTTGCTGTCTTCTTTTGTGTGTCTTTGCTTTTTTCACTTGTTTGTTTTTTTGTAGCAGCGTACTTTCAATCCTTTCTGATTTTCTTTTGTGTATCTTCTGTAGGTGATTACCATGGGAATTACATAAACATCCTATACTTATAACAATCTATTTCAATTTATTTTAAACTAATAACAACTTCAATTACACACAAAAACTTTACTCCTTTACATTGCCCCAGCACTGTGTTATCAATATTACAAATTATATCTTTTTATCATTTGTGTTCATTAACATAATTTCATAGTTATTTTTATGATTTTATCTTTCTTTTATATTCTACACCTGAATTAAAAGTGATTTATAGGGATCCCTGGGTGGCGCAGCGGTTTGGCGCCTGTCTTTGGCCCAGGGCACAATCCTGGAGACCCAGGATCGAATCCCACGTCAGGCTCCCGGTGCATGGAGCCTGCTTCTCCCTCTGCCTATGTCTCTGCCTCTCTCTCTCTCTCTCTCTCTATCATAAATAAAAAAAATTTTTTTAAAAAGTGATTTATAAAAATATATATAAAAAAATAAAAAATAAATAAAAAATAAAATAAAATAAAATAAAAAGTGATTTATATACTACCATGTCAGTATTACAGGATTCTGTGTTTATATTTACCTTTACAGAGAGCTTTATATTTTCGTATGATTTTTCTCTTATAATCTTTTTTTTTTTAAAGTTTTTTTTTTAATTTTTTTAAATTTTTATTTATTTATGATAGTCACAGAGAGAGAGAGAGAGGCAGAGACATAGGCAGAGGAAGAAGCAGGCTCCATGCACTGGGAGCCCGATGTGGGATTCGATCCCGGGTCTCCAGAATCGCGCCCTGGGCCAAAGGCGGGCGCCAAACCGCTGCGCCACCCAGGGATCCCCAGATTTTTCTCTTATAATCTAATGTCCTTTTGTTTCAACTTGAAGGATTTAGCAATTCATGCAAGGCACGTCTAGTGGTGATAAATTCCCCTGCTTTTCTTTATCCAGGAAAGTCTGATTCTCCATCCTTTTTGAAGGATAGTTTTGCCAAATATTGTATTCTTGGTTGGCAGATATTTCTTCTTTCTTTACTTTGAAGATACCACCCCATTCCCTTGTAGCCTGTAATGTTTCTGCTGTGAAAGCTCATCATTATATGCTGGCTTCCTTGTTTATGATGAATTAGCTTTTCTCTTGCTCATTTTAAGATTCTTTGTCTTTGAATTTTCACTTTGATTATAATGGGTCTCAATGGGCATCTTTTTATGTCCATCCTATTTGGAGTTCCTTGAGTTCTTGAATTTGGATATTCATTTCCTTTCTCATATTTGGGAAGTTTTCACCCATTATTTCTTCAAATCTCTCTGCCCCATAATATGTATATTGATCTCTTTCTGGGACTCTTATAATACATATATTTATTTATGTCCCAAAATCTAAATTATGTTTCATAATTCTCTTAGGCTTTCCTCACATTTCTTCATTCTGTTTCCTTTTTGTTCTTCTGAGATGGTAATTTCAGATGACCTCTCTGCGAGCTCACAGATCCTTTATTCTCTTTGACCACAGCTGTGTTTGAATCCTTCTAGTGCATTTTCAATTCAGTTATTGTTTTATTCTTCAGCCTCAGAATTTCTGCTTGGTCCTTTTTTAGTTTCTGTCTCTGATAGTTTACTTTCATTCTTGCTTCATGTTCCTGATTTTATTTATTGTCTGTCTGTGTTCTCCTGTAGCACACTGAGCTTATTTAAGACATCTATTTTGGATTTTTTGTCGGGTAATCAATAGATTTCCATTTCCTCAGGGTCAATTTCTGAAGATTTGTTTTGTTTCTCTCATTGGGCCATGTTTTCATGTTTCTTGCTATTTCTTCATATGAAAAAACAGCTACTTTTCTCTGGTTTAGGTGCCTGGCTGTGTACTAGGGAAACTGTCACATGTCAGCCCCACTAGAGACAATGCGAGTTTCTTAAAGCTTTTATGGTATGGTATGGCATCTTCTCTCAGCTTTTATACGTAATTTCCCAATTAGGTTTCAGGATCTGTAATCTGTTACTTCCTCTGATATCTATAGTGCTGTAGGACCTCTAGCACTACCATAAGCTACTGAGCCCTCTTTTGTTCTGGGCAGCCCCCATGCATCCAAGATGTGCCAATTCCCCATTAGCGCTCTGAGTCAGGTGAGACCAGGCCCTTGGGAATCACTGCCAACACCACAAGCTGGACTACTGGATGTACATTCTACTCTAATTTTTCCTTGCTCAGGAAGAAGCCATGAGCTAGCTAGATCCTTTCCCTAGATCACAGCAAGCTGTGTTAGCTTCTGGGCATAGTGAGAGAATGTACTCTGGCACTGCAACAAACCACCAAGCTCTCTTTTGTTATCATCAAGAGTATGTTGGTTCCTTATCAGCACTCCAAGTAAAGCAAAACAGAAACCAGTCTCTCACATGGTTCCCTAAAAAGCCAAGATGTTGGATGTATGTTCCATCCTACTTTTTCCTCCCCAAGGGAGAATGTTGGGACTTTTTCTTCCAATCTGAGTTATGCCAGTTTGTGATAGGGACTGACACGGTTGACATCAAATGGCTTTTCTTACCTGTTTCAATGCAATTGTTCTTGGATTTGAGTTTATCTGGGGTACTGCAGATAAACTGGTTTCTGGAATTCTCATAAAGGTATTTTGGACTGTGTATTGTCAAGCTGGTATCTTTGTGAGGGAAAAAGTTCTGGAGATTCCTCTTCTATCTTGGTGACCACAAAATTAAGTGTTGATATATACTACCACATTAATTTTGAAGGTTTGTTCATTTCACTTACCTGATATTTTTTAAATCTTGGCCATTTTAATAGGCAATGTTGAATCTTACATTTAGAATTATGTGGAGGTTTAAATTATGTAATACTTGGTACCTACAAAAGAATCAATTTAGCACTCTTCAGTTACAAAGCATATAAAATTAAAATTAATGAAGCTATCATAAAGCATTAGAATCAGAACGTTACTCCTATGCCTATCTATGTGATTTTTCTCACACTACCTCCTGCCTTCCCTACAGGTAACCACTGTGAGAGGGTTTTGGGTTTTTTTTATGTTTTATGTATATCCAGGTTTATATTTTTTTAGTTTGCCTTTTCACATACAGTTTTATCATGTATGCAAACACTTTTTAATTTTGCTTTTTTTAAGCTTTATAAAAATGGTATCTAGAATTCTGACTTGACTTTCTTCACTTAATATGTTTCAAAGGCTAAGTAAATTTAAATATTTTTATGTTTATTAACCAATTGTATTGCTTACTCTGGGAATGGTCTATATACATTGCCTATTTCATTGGGTATTCTCTTTTTTCTGGTATAGGTAAGTTTCAAGAATCCTATTACTCTAAATTCTATGATTCTAAGATTTTTCTCTTATAAAAGTATCATTTGGAAGTTTTAATGTTAATTGATTGATAATTCAGATAAATTGCTCTCCAGATTCTTGTTTTTGAAAGCTATTTAATATGTTAACTTTTCTCTAGGAAATAGTAATTGTTGTTTGTTGCTATGGTGAAACAAATATAATAACTTGTTTCATTATTTAGGCATAAAACTCACCCATACTTATAAATGCTTATTGATCCATTTACACTTGCCCATGTTACTCCATGAAAGTTGATTGAAAATTATGAAATGAGAATATTCATGATATGCCCTCACTGATGTTTTATAATAGAAAATGTTTAAAAAACATATTCATGGCTTTTCAGTTGGGCATTTGGAAGTTCTTATAAGGAAGTCTATTTTTATTTTTTAAAGTTTGCTCTTTCCACAGAATTGGAACCCTTCAGTATGTTAGGATTTCAGAAGTGCTATGGATGCCTGAAGGAGATGTCAGAGTTTTGTTTTATTCATATAGATAACGTATATGAATATGAAAAGTGAAAAAAGAAATAGTGCCTACAATGGTTTTCAAACTCTTTGACTTGAGCTCACTTAATCCCGTTGAAAGATACCCATTTATCCTTACAGATGGAAAAGATGGGCCTAATTATAACAAAAAATTAGAAGGGAGCAAAATTATTTTAAAAAATACTAAAATGTTTACACCCATTCAGTGTCTAAAACTAAGGATTTTATTTTCCAATAATAGCAGTGGGGGGAAATAGTAATGCTTTTTATAAGAACTTAGACTCAAAATTTTTGTTTGGTTGGCCACCATCAAAATATGGGGATTTTAAAGACTGCCTTGTTTTGGTTTAATCCCAGAGACGTTATCAATACATTAAAATATGAAGTATACTCAGCAAAGAAATGATCAGTATATGTTGATGGACATATACACTTATTAAAAGTGAAATGATCAGTATATGTTGATGGACATATACACTTATTAAAAGTGAATCTCCCATAATAGGAAAAAATGGCATTATGGGAATTTTAAGGGAAAGAAATAAAAACTGTAGAGCTAGAGGAGTGTTTCTTTTACAAAATATATTGGAAATTTAAGGTTGAGAATTACTCCCTAGTATTTCCTACTAATGTGAGTATTCAGCCCCGTTTGAAAATCTTCAGTGATATGGATTGCAGTTTTTCCCATAGCAGCCAGTCCATATTTGGATGCTATAATCCTTTTAAAGGTTTTCCTTATACTAAGCTAAAATCTATTCTGTATAGGGCAAATCTAATCCTCTTCTACATGAACATTTTCCAAATGTTTGAAGAAAGTAATTATATGATCCAGGTCCTCTCCTACCTCTTCTGCTGTTTTTCATTTGATGTGATTTTAGCACCACTCACCAGCTTTGATAATGAGGTTGATAATACAGCTCATACTCATCTTACCACTTCCAGTTTGTTCCTTCTCCAGTTGCTCTTTGTTCTTTCCTAGGTTATACTTGTCAACATGGTCTCTAACTTCTCACCAGTGAATCTATAAAATTGAAACCTGTATACAGGTTTCATACATGCGAAAGCCTACATATAAAGAGTACTTCTAAGTGGTTTTATCTATGTTAAAGATTGCCAATAAGAGGTTTCTTTTTTTAAGTTTCAGGAAACAAGAATTATATTCCTCAGAAGTTGGCTTCCAAATGAAGCAACCTGTTTTTTTGTTTGTTTGTTTTTGCAACCTGTTTCTTGGCAAATAACTATACTTTAAGATTCATAATATAGCGTTATGTTTTGTCAACATGTAAAACAAATGCATTTTTATCTTTGTGTTTTCAGATAGTGGCCAGAACTGTAGTGCCAGTAGTAAAGGTGAACGACTAAGTGCCAAACTCAGAGCTTTACCTGGAACAAATGAACCTTATGAAAGTAGCAGTAACAAAGAAATAGGCAAGTGCTGGTGCTCCCCACCTAGTTCCTAAGGCTTAATCAGATCTGGAGAAGATTTGGTGAGATGGCAAAATGTATAACTGGGCATTAAGAATTTTTTATATACAGACAAAATTTTAATGACTTGGGAGAGCATTTCTGCTCACTCAGTTCAGTTTAGATTATGAGATTAATTGGTTTCACATTTATTGTGTTTATTATTCTAATGTAACAATCTGTTTTGAAACCTAGATGCCTCCTATGTGGATCCACTTGGCCCTCAAATAGAAAGACCAAAAACTGCAGCCAAAAAAAGAATCGACGAGGATGATTTTGCTGATGAAGAATTAGGAGATGATTTGCTTCCAGAATAATATACACTTTAAAATTTTACTTACTAAATGAAAGAAATTACCAGACAAGATAATACTTATGTGAAATTTTGGATTAAACACCCAGATTTTAATTTTGTACACTGTCAAAACCTTAAATAAGTGTATTCTACGTGATGGGTCTAAGTTTTGTTTTATATGGAATAAAAATATGTGAAACTAATGCTTTAGGCTAGTGACTTCCTTACTCTTGAAAACATTGACCACAGTAATAATTACATTTTGAAGCTAGCACCGCCTAGTACCTACACATACATGTTAAGTATGTGGGTGTGCTCACAGAAATTTACCCTTACTACTGCAGTGTATGCTAATATTTTCTGTGATTTCCTTAAAATAAAGTGTTAGCAATGAAAACACTACATTGATTTCATCATTCACAGCTTGTAAAATACAGTGCTAGGACATACCACTGATGGATCTGCAGTTAAGCTTAATTACTTAGAGTTTAGAAACTGTTAAGTCTTTAGAAGGTTTCCCTCACAGGGATTATAATACTATTAAAACAATTATGTTTTGGATAGTATAGTGAGAGAAAATACCAAACCATAACCGTATTGTTCTTTTCTGTATTTCCTTTCTACAGTCCAGTAGCATGTACCAATAGCACTGAGCAATGATAGCGCTTTTCCCATTCATGACTTGGGTGTGATCCTGGGGTCCTGAGATTGAGTCCCACATCGGGCTCCATGCATGGAGCCTGCTTCTCCCTCTGCCTGTGTCTCTGCCTCTCTCTCTCTCTCTGTCTCTCATTAATAAATAAAATCTTTAAAAAGAAAAGAACTGGCAATTGTATCAGTTGCTGTGAAGATGAATTGACAGGTAGGCAGGTTGGAGGGGAAGGGAAAGATTAGAACTCCTAGTATCCTGGGCAAGACTGAGAACAGATTTTTATTTTTATTTTTTTTAAAGATTTTTATTTACTTACTAGAGTGAGAGCACAAGCGGGGGAAGCAGCAGAGACAGATGGGGGAGCAGACTCCCCACTGAGCAGGGAGCCCAACACCAGACTCCATCCTGGGACTCTGGGATCATGACCTGAGCCAAAGGCAGATGCTTAACCAACTGAGCCACCCAGGTGCCCCTGAGACCAGGTTTTTAGCAATAAAAATAAGAATTGGTCGAGTCAGCATCCATTTTGGAGGCAGACATAAAAATATTTATCCAATGGATTGGATATGGGTTGCAAGGGAAAGAGGAAAGGATGAGGAACTGAGAGGAGTGGATGTGGGGGTGGGGATCAGCTATGATTTAACCATCCTAGATTTGAGATGTCTCTTCAGCATCCAATTGGAGATAGAAACAATGCAGTTAGATTTACAAACTTGGCAATTAGAAGAGGTAAGGGCTGGTGATGCAAGGTGGAGAACTCTCAGTGTAGAGATAGTATTCAATATCACTGCAATTGAATGAGACCATTTAGAAAAAGTAAAAGAGAAGTCTAAGTGACCAGCCCTGGAGGTCAGGAAAAAGGAGGTCAGTTTAAAAAAAAAAAAAAAAAAAAAAAGCAGTAAGTGATGTAGGAGGTTTCATATTTGAGGGGAATGAGACTTCCAGTTCTAAAAAGGATGCAAGAGGTCATATTAGGCCAATGCTCCCACCGTAACATCTATGGGGGGAAAGCAACAAATCATTGTAAGAATCATGTTTAAAAAAAAAAAAAGAATCATGTTTAAAGTCACAGCTGTGGGGGATCCCTGGGTGGCGCAGAGGTTTGGCGCCTGCCTTTGGCCCAGGGCGCGATCCTGGAGACCCAGGATCGAATCCCACGTCCGGCTCCCGGTGCATGGAGCCTGCTTCTCCCTCTGCCTGTGTCTCTGACTCTCTCTCTCTCTCTCTCTCTCTCTCTGTGTGACTATCATAAATAAATAAAAATTTAAAAAATAAATAAATAAATAAAGTCACAGCTGTGAAAGCAATAAGATTATAATTCTAGATTGAAAAGAACTCTTTCTGATGAGTTGATGATCCTAACTGTCTTCATTTCATCTCTGGAGACATTTGTGAGTTTTGAGCATGGGCTGAAAATAAGGGTTGGCCAGAAAAAGGGGGTCTTTCAGGGAAAAGAGAAACTAGCAGAACTTTCAGTAGTTGTGTGGTTGTGGTTGGCACAACAAACTAAAAACTTTGAGAAGCCCCTAATTTTTTACCAGTTTTCCACCATGGGCATTTGCTGAGCTCTATGGTGGTCCTGGAGTCTGGGGAACTGCGCTGTTAAAGTTTTTAAAGCCTAAGGAGATTTAAAGTTAAATGTCCCACAATCTTAGGTCCTTAGGGGACAAAGTTCTGCTATAGGGAAGGGCTTTCCACAATTACGCAATTTGTCTATCCTCAAGACATTTGCTCCTTTGTGAGCTGTGTGGGGTAGGAGGCTAATGATCTAAATTCAAAACCTCCAGGGGCTGACTTGACTCTCTTGCCGTCTTTCACAGCTGAGGAGACAGATCTGCCAAGCTCTCAATCCAAAAGCCTGGAAGGACAGATTCGAACCAGAGGTGAACTGACTTACAAAAACTGCAACCCAGCCCCAACCTAGCTCAATCCTGGATTGAACCAACATCATTGGTCCCAAATAATCTCTGCCAGCAGAAGAAAGAACTTTCTCTAGTGACAATATCATTTTGTAGCCTCTGTGGTTCTTATATATCTAACATTAAGCATACAGTAAAAAATAAGAGCAAGAAAATAGCCAACAAACAACATAAATAGAAGCAGACCCTTAGATAATCCAGATAATAGATCTAAAGATGGACTTTAAAACAACTATGATTAGTATATTAAATAAAATGGAGAAAGATGGACAAAATGAATGAAAAGTAGAGAATTTCAAGAGTATATTGGAATCTATGAACAACCTAGAACTGAAAGATACAATATTTGAAATTAATTTATTTGAATGGATTTAACAATGTACTGGACATAGCAAAAGTCAGGATTAGTGAAGTGGTCATTAGGAAATACCAAAATTGAAGCACAAATGAAATAATGGAAAGAATAAAGCAGATGAACAAATAAGCCGGGCAAGAAATGGGCAGATGTGAAAAGACATTTTTCCAAAGAAGACACAAATGGCCAACTGACACATTAAAAAATGTTCAACATCACTCAGCATCAGGGAAATACAAATCAAAACTGTAATGAGGTATCACCTCACACCAGTCAGAATGGCTAAAATTAACAATTCAGGAAACAACAAATGTTGGTGGGGATGCGGAGAAAGAGGAGCCTCTTACACTATAGGTGGGAATGCAAGTTGGTGCAGCCACTCTGAAATACAGTATGGAGGTTCCCCAAGAAGTTAAAAATAGAACTACCATATGACCCAGCAATTGCACTACTAGGTATTTATCCAAAGGATGCAAACATAGTGATCCAAAGGGGCACCTACACCCCAATGTTTATAGCAGCAATGTCCACAATAGCCAGACTATGGAAAGAGCCCAGATGCCCATCAACAGATGAATGGATAAAGAAGATATGGTAAATATACATAGTGGAATATGACTCAGCCCTTAAAAAAAAAAAAAAAAAAAAATCTTGGCATTTGCAATGATGTAGATGGAACTAGAGGATATTATGCTGGGCGAAATAAGTCAATGAGAGAAAGACAATTATCATATGATTTCACCCAAATGTGGAACTTAAGAAACAAAGCAGAAGATCATAGGGGAAGAGAGGGAAAATAAAATAAGAAGAAATCAGAGAGGGAGACAAACCATAAGAGACTCTTAACTATAGGAAACAAACTGAGGGTGGGTGGGGGGATGGGGAAACTGGGTGATAGGAATTAAGGAGGGCACATGATGTAATGAGCACTGGGTATTATATGCAACTAATGAATCACTGAACTCAATCTCTGCCAATAATACTCTATATATTAATTGAGTTTAAGTAAAATAAATTTTTTAAAGATTAAAGCAGATAAGATATTTGGGACATGGTCAGAAGTTTAAATAAATATAATAGGAATCTCAGAAAGGAAAGAAAATGGATTAAAAGTAACATTTGAAGAGACAGTGTCTAAAATTATCCCAAATTGATGAAAGGCATCAACCCACAGATGCAGGAAGCTCCGTGAACACAATGAGAGTAGATTCAAAGAACACTGCACCCTAGAGATATGCTCAAATGCTGAAAACCAAAGACAAAGAACTGCTTTAAAATAGAATAAAAAGAACACACTACTTTCAGAGGAACAATAATACGACATAAGACTTACGTTTCCATAGAAATTATGGAACCAGTAGACAATAAAATGGTATCTTTAAAAGTGCTGAAAGAAAAAAACCCTGCCAACCTAGATTTCTATCCCACTGAATATATCTTTCATACTTTAAAGTTAAAGACTTCTCAAACAAAATTTGAGGAAATGAATTACCATAGGCTAGCTCTATAGAAAATACTACAAGTATTTCTACAGGCTAAAGGAAAATTATCCCCAAAAGCATGAAAGACAGAAAGGGTGAAAAGCACCCAAGAGGTACCAGGATATATAAAAGAATAGTGACTACTTAAAACAACAATAGTAATGATTTGTGGGGTTTTAACATATATAGAAATTACATGACAATAGTAAGGGTTGGGAAGGAGTATTAAATTGTTCTAAGGTTACTATATTGTTCAGATAGTAGCAGACTGGGATCCCAAGACACATTTTAAATATAAAGTCATAGATAGGTTGAAAATGAAAAGATGGGAAAAAATACACTATACAAACATTAATCAAAAGGAGTAAGGACTAAGGGAGTGGTCAAATATGTTAGCAAAAGAATTTAGGGATCCCTGGGTGGCGCAGCGGTTTGGCGCCTGCCTTTGGCTCAGGGCGCGATCCTGGAGTCCCGGGATCGAGTCCCGCATTGGGCTCCCGGTGCATGGAGCCTGCTTCTCCCTCTGCCTGTGTCTCTGCCTCTCTCTCTCTCTATCATGAATAAATAAATAAAATCTTAAAAAAAAAAAAAGAATTTAATAGTTAAACACAATTAACTTTGGCAATAATTGTATCATTTCAATCTTGTTAAAAGTTATCGCAATGAAGTATTGGGGATAAATACCCAACTGGAGTGGGTTGAGCAGAAAATAGGAAGTGAGGTTTCAGAGCCAGAGAATGGAGACAGCTCAGAACACTTTATTACAAAAGGAAGAAATTCAACGATTGATAGAATGGCAACTGGAGTCAAGGGCTTATCAAATATATCAGGAAAGAAGGCAGGATATGTGAAAGTGAATGCAAACAGGTTAGTATATTCAGTGGTAGAAAAAAAAAAACTAGCTCTCATCTGTGGGTATGGAACATTTGATGAAGAGGGAAATGAGTAGCAGAGATTTGAGAGAGAGGAAATGTAAATTAGTCATCTTGGTAAAAGGGAATAAGACTGTGTTGAACGCTAATCTTAGATTTGTGGTCAGAAATTAGAATGGAGTCTAGTCAACAAGTTGTAGGATTTTAATGAAGTTGGGATTATCATGGGCAGATATTAAGAGGAAAAAGAGAACAAGAGATTAAGAGTGTTTGCAAGGATGTGGTAATAGTGCTGAATTATGAACTCTAAACTAGACAAAGGAGGAAATAAGGACTCAAGAATGGGATGCTTAGTAGGAAAGTGGTAGGTTTAGAAGACCTTAGTAGGAAAGTGGTAGGTTTAGAAGACCTAATGCGATCAGAGAATTACAGGAGTGGATGAAAAGACAAAGTGCCTGTATCAGAGAGTAGGTATTTGAAATTATGTTTGCATATGGTGCAGTTCTTGGTAATGATAATGAGCATAATCATATGATTTGATAGCTGAGATACAATGGGAGAAAAGATGATTGGAAGTTAGTCATTTAGAAGCCAGGGTATTGAATAAATCATCTGTGTGGATGTTAGGGGTGCCAAGCATGATGAGCAGTAGTGGTAGATCCAGGTGCTACCCAAGAAGATGACAGCAATAAAGAGAACTACTGGCAGGGAAAATGTGACAGTCCTTTAAAGGAGGGAAGGAAGCTTGGATAGATAGGTACATCAGCAACCCAAGAAGCTGACTATGGAAGTGGCCAACCTCATACTGGCTTTTGGAATTACGGTGCCGAAAGGATCTTTCCTGACAGCATGGTCTGTTATATGTTGTGCCTGGTACTGGAGTAGTTGAGTAAGAGAAGCAGTGAGGAGGAGGAATGGAAGATGACTTGAGATCAAGATTTTGTGACTAGAAGGATGGTGACATCTTCTGTAAAGAGCACCAGAGAGGAATTAATTTCTAAGGGAACATGAAGAACTTGGTTGCCTTTTTCTGACTTTTCTTAAATTTGGATTTAATAATTAACATGTTTATTTCTCATGTACATTCAGACTGGAGGGTAACTGATGAAACATTTTGCCCGTTTATAAGAAATTTTCTCAACTCTAGTCTCACAAAGATAAAATTTATGTTTCATCAAAATAGGTGAGCCTTTTCGGGTGAAATTGTTGGGAAGTGAATATTTTATTTTCTATTTCCAAGATAATCAAGGAAGAAGAGAGAAATTGCCATGTTATCAGTCAATATACGGTATTTTGTTGAAATACAGATAATTAACAGTCCGGCACAATTAAGGTGTGTCACCTTACACATGAAAGGATGTTGTTGTAATGAGCCATGGTGAATATTCCTAGGAAAACAATTGTGATGATAGTCTCCTTCTTCTAGAGGACTCCCACACTTTTTATCAAATACAAAATAAACAGTATTTGAGTACTGATCTTTATTCCCATTTTACCAGAAACAGAGAACATGAACAATTTATCCACTAGTCAGGAAAAAGGTGTTTTATAACCTCAAGACAAATGTTTACTCACCAAGAGCTGTAAATTGCTTAAATTGAAGATCTCAGTGGGATTTTTAGCAGTTAATTCTGAAACTCTTGTTACATAATGTTCAAGGCATGTAAAAAGTGATGTTTTTCTACACAGCACAACTAAAATGTAGTTTAATCAAGTAGACAGAAACCTTGACAAAATAGTCAAATACCAAAGCTTCAAACCATTCAGGGAGGCATAAATCACCTATTTTCTACACTTTCAGCTGGTATCAGTCTCTTGTTTTCATTTTCGAAGACTGCTGTTAAATGGCCATATTCATTAGCCTGCCACCTAAAAAGCATTAATTTGTAGAATGAACAAATGAACAAGTTATCTTGTGATTTTGAAGTACAACACAGTTCCTTCATTTAAATATATTTCAATTTATCCACAGAAGAATAGGCTTATTTTACAAGACTGCTTGCACTTACAGATCCCACGGAGCAGGACCGCTCCAACACTGTAACAGCCCAACTGATGCCCACTCACAGACGGAACAGTACGAGTAGGGGGATTCAGTACTTTGACGTGAGAGCTGCTGGAAGAGGCACAGAAGGTTCATTTCATGAGAGTGTAGGGGAAAGGAGATGCAGCCTCCCCTCGCCCTATTAAAAAGAAAGTTGTTAGTATCTAATAAATGTATTTCTTTGAACTATAGTCTCAGAAGAGGAAGTCGTCCTAAGGAACAGAATCCTTCTAGGTTTTTCCAGAAGGCCTGTTCTATCCTTGGAGAGCTCTGATTACTAGAAGCAGCTTTTTGCCCTGAGCCAAAATCTGCGTCCCCCGACTCCACAAGGGTGGCCCCGCTTTGGAGCTCCGGAGATCTGCAGGCCAGCTCCTCGCAGGCCTCCTGGGGCCGGGCGGGTCCTCGGGGTCCTCGGGGTCCTCGGGGTCCTCCTCGCGCCCCTCGGGCCCCAGGCCCGCCGCGCACACACAGTCCGGGCCTCGGCAGCCGCCACGTCCGCCCCGCTCAGGTGCCGCGGCCGTGCCCTGCCCCGGGGGGAGGCCGGGCTCACGGCCGGGCGCTCTCCGTGCCGGGGCCGCCGCGCTCCAGTCCCGGCGACGACGCGGGGCGGGCAGCGCCGAGGGAGCCGCGCGCCGCGGGGCCGGCCGGCACCCGGGGCCGTGCGCGCCGAGACCCCGCGCCGCCCCTCCTGGGCCGCGCAGCCCCGCGGGGGGGCGGGCGGATGACGCGGGCGTGGGGGCGTGAGTCTGCGGGCGCGGACCGGCCGGGGCGGCGCGGCGCGGCGCGGCGAGGCGGCGGCGGGGATGGCGCGCGCGGGGGTAAGCGGCGCGGACGGCCGTCACAGGCACTCGCAGCCCAGCGCGCAGCAGCCCGGCAGGCACACGCACACGCGCACCCCGCAGCCGCCCCCCGCGCGGCCCCCGGCTCGGGGCGGCGGCGGCGGCGGCGGCCCGGGGCGCGCGGGCCGGCGCAGGGCGGGGTCCCGGGGCCCCCGCGGGCGGCGGGCGGGCGGCGGCGGCGCTCGGGGGCCCGTCTGGTCCGCGCCCATCCTCCGGGCCGGCCTCACGGCCTCACGGTCCCGCGGCGCGCGGGGGGCGGGGGCGGGGGGCGCGGGCTCCTCCGCCGCGCGGACGCTGAGCGCGGCCTGTCTCGCAGGTCTGGATGCTGGTGCTCGGCGTCCTGCTCGCGCTGGCGCTGGGCCGGGCCGCGGGCGCCCCGAGGGCCAGCAGACGGCCTGCGCGGCCGCGGGGCTGCGCCGACCGGCCCGAGGAGCTCCTGGAGCAGCTGTACGGGCGGCTGGCGGCGGGCGTGCTGGGCGCCTTCCACCACACGCTGCAGCTGGGGCCGCGCGAGCAGGCGCGCAACGCGAGCTGCCCGGCAGGGGGCAGGCCCGGCGACCGGCGCTTCCGGCCGCCCACCAACCTGCGCAGCGTGTCGCCCTGGGCCTACAGGTGAGCGGCGGGGCGGGGCGGGGCGCGGCGGGGCGCGGCGGGGCGGGGCGGGGCGCAGGGCCGCGCGGGCGGGGCGGGGGCGGGGCCGGGGAGGAGCCCGGAGCCGGACAGGTGGAGCGGCGGGGGACAGGTGGGGAGGGCGGAGCAAGCGCGGAGACAAACGTCTCCTCGCCTCCCTTGAAGGAAACCTGCCTCCCGTTATTACCCTTTCACTGTTCCACTGGAGCAGATGTTTCTTGGTGCCTGTTCCTTGCCAGGGTTACGATCCAGTGGGTTCCACGAGGGACCAAGACGAGTGAGTGGGCCTTCAGTAAGTTTTACAGGACTTCGTACAGGAGGCCTGCGAGGCGCTCATGTGGCAGCCCGCGGACATGTCTTGAGTGCCTGGGTGGTGGTCCAGACACTGCTGAGAGTTAAACCCTCCGAAGCCCATCCTCTGAGCTTATCGTTTAAGGGACGCGTGGAGATAATTGAGAAGGAAACCCAGTTATCAAGGCAGAACACGATTTGACACGAAAACTTTAGTGTGTTGATAGTGTAAAGCGGTGAGAGGGATCAAAATGGCATCTGAGATGTATTTTGGAGAATGGCCATAATTCTGAGATGGGCCTGGAGACGAGGTCATCTCAGAAGAAAGGAACAACATGCAAAGCAGGTAGTCTGGGGTGTTCTGGGGCTTGGGTAGGGAAGAGTGTGGCTGGAGACTGTCCCCTTCCCTGCTGTTACTGCAGGGTGTCATCACCCTCAAGGGGCTCACAGTTAGCTGTACAAGGAGGGAGCCCTTGCTGCCAAAGATGTGGAAAAGCCCTCAGTGAAAGAACAGGACAAGGGTGGTTCAGAGGGAAGGGGTGGCATATGACAAGGGGGAGGAGACCAAAGAATCACAAGCGCTGGTGTGTTTCTGTGTGGCTGGGGGTGGCAAGAGAGGAGCCTACAGAGGGGACCAGAAACTAGATTTGGCCTTAAAAGCAATGCCACAGATTTGAAGTGTATCCTGCAGGACGTTTTTTGATAAAGAAAATCATGTGACCACTTTGTGTTGAGGGACAGATCCGAGAGGAGATACAGGACATGCAGTGCATGCAGTCATTCTTCCCGCAAAAAGCAATTAGGGTCTGCACTCAGGCAGTGGAAGTGGAAAAAGTGAGACTAGGATCAGTTTGAAAGATATTACTTAAAGAAGTTAAAGTGACAGGATTTAGTGGATGATGTTTATATGTGGGAGTGAGGGAGGGGAGGGCATAAAATGAGTAACGGCTTAAGGCTTCAGTCCACGCTGCTATGAAGAGGTGCAGAGAAAATGTAATGATTTTGTCAAAAACCAATCTGGGCTTATCCAAGCCTCCACCTGCTGGGTGGGGGTCTCCCTGCGCCTGGCTGCTCTGCAGAGGACCAAGTTCACTTGTGGCTGAGCTCCCTCCCACCCTGGAAGTCAGGCCCAGAGCACCCTCCTGCTTTCATTTTCTCTTCATTCATCTGATGCCCTCAGGACCCACATGTTGAACCGTTCATTCTGGTGGCTTCATTCTCTGGCTTTCCCTCTTCCTATCATTCCCAGAGTCCAAAAGGGTGGGATTTTATATTATCCTTCTTCCTCCAACCTCATGTTATACCTTTGATACGCTAAATAGCATTAAAGAAACTTGGAATATCTCTCAAAATAGCGGCTTGGCTTCTCCAGACAGAAGCTGCAATGTCTACATCTTTATTTAATGAATTCTAAGCTCTCCTGGCAAATGGATGCCTCCCAGACTAGGCTGTGGGCTGAAAGCAGAAGAACACACAGAAGTGATTTTTCAAGACCTCCAGTTGGGCATCTCCCATGTTTCTGGCTTGGATTGTTGACAGTATTTAAGCAAAATGGAGAAACTGAATGAGGAGTGAGTTTTTTGGAGGGAAGTAAATTCAAGGAGTTTTATGTGCCTAAGAGGAGCACAGGTATAAATTATCAACTTGGCCTGGAAGTGTGGTCTCAGAAGAACGACTGGGGCTGAAGTACCAGGCAGGAGTTGTCAGCCCTAGGATGCTGCGTAGTGAGTTGAGTTGGGTTCCCCCTACTACCTTACCTGTGTCTCCTAGGAACGATCCAAGGGCAGCAGGGAAGAGGGAATGGCTAAGAGAGGTCATGGGCAAGAACAACACATAACAGATAGCGGTCCTGCCTGGGCTGCCCAAGTCTGCTCATGGAGCCTTTGTGGGGCCTGGGACCTGAGCTACATCTGAATCGGGTGGCGGATGGTATCATCTGCATTACCTTTCTTATTATTTAACAACACTGATGCAGTTGCTCCCCCAGTGAGCCAATGGAGGCTTACACTCTCTGAAGAAAGGATGGTCTTCTAGGGATGGGCACTAGGTCAGGACTCCAGATTGCTGGGTGCCAGAGCTGGCCCTGCCTTCTCCCACCAGGAGACCGCCTCTCTGCTCACCTGGCTTCTGGTCACTTCTTACTACCTCCTGAGTAATTGGAAGACTGGAAAAAGCATTGCAGGTAGAAGCTCAAAACCTCTTCTACAAGAGGTGTCTAGAAGGACAGGGTTGGTTTCTTAGTGGTGCCACTGTGGGACCCGTGCAGCCTGGGGAGGGGAGAGTATGCTCACCTGTGCAACTGTCAGTGTGGAATCAGAAGTAGTATGTAAGGCTAAAAACTGAGAACTCCTAAGGAAAACGGATGGGGAAACAGACTGCCAGTCAGAAATACTGCATGGCACAGAAAGGATAGGACAGGATTCAAATAGAAATTTGGATTATAAAGTGGCTTTTCATACTTTTAAGGGAGAGATGGGTCATTCAATAAATAGTGTTGGGACAACTGAGAAACCAGCTGGAAAAACATACAAATAAATTCCAAATGATGCAGATTTAAATGTAAAAATAAAACCACAAACACATAAGAAATACAGTCAATTATATTTACAGTCTCAGAGTGGAGAGGCCTATTTAGTAGCTTGCAGACCCCCAAAGCCATAAGAAAACAAGACTGTTAAATTCAGCTACACAATTATATGCCATTTCTTCTTGGCAAAATAATAAAATAAAATTAGAAAAATACAAGGGCTTACTGGGAGAAAATATTTGCAACCCTTGTCACAAAGGGCTCATTTCCTAAAGAGCTCCTACAAATCAATAAGAAAAAGACATAATAAACCAGGAACAAAGGCTGTGGGTAGTTCCTAGGGAAGGAGAGTCAAATGCCTCACTCATGTGAAATGCCCAGCTCCAGGCACCCTAAAGTGACATGCATATTAAAAGGATGCTGAGAAGCCTTTCCTTGGGGGGGGGGGGGGTACCCATCAGGCTCTGTTGGCAAGGGAGTGAGGAAAGCAGCATTCTCACACCGCAGAGGGTAGGAATCTCGGTTGCTGGTTTTCTCCTCCAGCCACACTTGCCTGGGTCCCAAATGCTGTAGGGACAAGCGTGTCCATCGCGGTAGTACAGGGCTTGGACACCACCCCAGCATGTTCAATAAAATGCCATCAAACAGCCAGAAAAGGAATGGGGCAGCCCTAACCCTGCCTGAGGAGAAGAGCCCATCACAGACGTAGAGGGACACCAGGCAAGGTGCAGCGCGGCGTGCAGGCTGCCGAAGAGAAGCTATTACATAACATACACATATGTTATTTTTAAATGCGTGCACACCCCACCCCACACACTTAGGGGCATCTGTGGACGTGGTACCACCCTGCCTGTCAGTAGGGGAGCTGAAGGCTGGGGACGGAGCAGGAAGGTCTTCCTTTCCACTCCTTTGTACCTTTTGAATTTCAACCATGTGCCCATGTTATTTATTTCAAAAACGTCTTAATTTTTAAATTGGGAGCAGAAAGGGAAATTCCCCAACCATGAGGAGAAGGCAGATAGTGAAGACCCGAAACTCAGCAGGTAAGAGCAGCCTTTGGTTCTCCCAGAGCACGGTCTGAAGAGGATGGTTTGCTCTCCCAGGCCGTGGGGCTGCCGGCAGAGGCGCTGCAGTTTTCCGGGCGCCCTGTGCCCTCCCAGCCAGGCTGTGACACGACGAGGAGCCTGGAGACAGGGAGGAATTGGGCCCAGGGACAGGCGTTACAAGGTAGAGCCAGGACCTCATCCCAGATCTCGGACTCGTCTAGCCCGTGCTCCCGACTTTCATGCTAGTAGAAAAGCAGCATTCAACTCCCAGAATATAAAATTATTTTCTCATTTACTTTGTGGCATCATGTTTGTTTCCCTTAAGCTTTAGAGACAAAAATGCCAAAAATAAAATCAATGCAATTGCTCATTAAGCCAAATTGGCATAGTAAGAAATATATTGTAAGACCACTGAGGTTTATTAAAGTTTAAAGGTACACATCACTCACCTACGTTGGAACCCCAAAGATAAACACCTACCAATACTCTAAGTAATTTTTAAATTGTTTATATTTTTCAATTTTGGGTCATGAGCTAAAGATAAATTTTCTCTAGGCTATGACTAATGCACAACAATTTAATTTTAGGCTTTGTTACTTTCCTATATAACTCCTTTCCTCCTGTGAATTTATGAGACTACACCTCAACTGATTTTGCAATAAACAACTCCATGGGGTATCAAGAACAGCAAGGGAATAGATGCAAGGAAGAAGTAACAGGACAGGGAATGAGAAGAGAGGACAGGGCATGGGACAGGGGAGTGACTTAAATTGTGGACGGAGGAGCCGGTGGAGGGGGTGCCTCAGCAGGGGGACGGCCACCGGGGCCAACAGGGTTAGTCCCAGAGCCACCAGCCCCAACGTAGAACCCAAGTGGGGACCAGTCCCTATAGCCAGAACCTTCAGCAGGTGACTTTTTCTTTTTAAAGATTTTATTTATTTATTCATGAGAGACACAGAGAGAGGGGCAGAGACACAGGCAGAGGGAGAAGCAGGCTCCCTGCAGGGACTCGATCCCAGGACCCGGGATCGCGCCCTGGGCCGAAGGCAGATGCTCAACCCCCGAGCCACCCAGGCGACCCAGCGGTTGACTTTTTAGGGGCGGGGGCCCCAGCGGCAGCTGCAGCTTCTGGCTCCTGTGGAGTCAGGCAAGGTCGGCGCTGCCCCCGGGCCTGACCCGCGATGCCCATCTCTGGGGACGACCTTCAGGGTTCGGTAAACCGCTCGTCGGATATTTAGTGGAAAGGTTTTCGTCAGGAAAGGTTGATCTAAAAGGGGTATTTCTGCATCAGCGTCCGCTGCCCCTCGGTGGAGCTGGCCCAGGCCCCGCCCCCCGGGCCCCCGCTGCGCACACCGCCGGGAGGGCCCTCGGGACGCCGCCCCGCGGCTCACCGCACCCCCCGCGGCCGGGCATCCTTCAGCTTGCGTCCTGGAGGAGGCGAGCGCGCATCCGAGAGTCCTCTCCGCCGCGCCGGGCCCCCTTTTACATAGTGCCCTTCTTTCAAATGCCCCCTGCGCGGCGGCACCTGCACGTGTGTGTCCCCGGCCCGGGAACAGGGCGCCCCCCCCCCCCCTCCGGGGCCGCGCGGGGACTGCGCCGCCTGCAGCCCCCTCGCGGGGCGGGGCGGGGCGGGGCGGGGCGGGGCGGGCGCTGCACCTGCGCGGGGCCGCCGCGGCCGACAGGGGGCAGCACCGCGCCGGCCGCCCTCTCCCCGGCCCGCGGGACCTTTGGGACTCGGCGCGTCCTTCCCGGTCTGTCATTCTCCTTCGTTCACTCTTTCCTGGGTCTCTGCTTCAGAGCCACAACTAGGACAGCGTGTCTGCCTTCAAGGACTGTACGCGGTGGAGGAGCGGCTCTTTGTCCCGGCGGCGCGGTGCTCGGCGTTGGGTTCGGGACAGGAGGGCTGGGGAGGCGGCCGAGGGGGCCGAGGGGGCCGAGGGGGCAGGGCCCAGGCGGCGCCGGCCTGCCCTGGCCGCTCTCCAGGTACCGCTAGCAGGGCTGGCGGAGGCGCTGCTCGGCGGCAAACCCAGGTCTTAGAAAGGGAGACACTCACGGTTCAAAGCAGTTTGTTTAAGAAATGTTGGTACACACACTCCCCCAAGAAAACACTATTTTTTTTAAGTTTTTTTTTATTAAGATTTTATTTATTTATTCATTAGAGTCACAGAGAGAGAGGCAGAGACTCAGGCAGAGGGAGAAGCAGGCTCCATGCAGGAAGCCCGACGTGGGACTCCATCCTGGGACTCGATCCTGGGACTCGATCCTGGGACTCCAGGATCAGGCCCTGGACTGAAGGCAGGCGCTCAACCACTGAGCCACCCAGGGATCCTGAAAACATTTTTTATTGGGGCACCTAGGTGGCTCAGCGGTTGAGCTGACGTACCAGAAAGACCACAGTTCTGAAGGACAACAAAATGATTTAAACATGTCACAAACTGAATTAGGGATTTTTTTCTGTGCCACCTTTTCTTCTTTAACATCACAGTTTTTATATATTTTCTTTTGAGGGAACCAAAGATAGAAGACAGTTTGTATGCATTGGGGAGACTTTTGAGGAAACAGAAAGATATTCCTCTCTGTTTACACCAATCACGTTTGTACCCACACTCCCATGAGGCCTAGGGCAGCTTGACTTACACTATATTATTTATACTATATATCTCATATAGTATAATGATATCACTATTTTAACAAAAGAGCATTTTGGAAGCTAGAATTTCAATATATATCATTGGTAATTCTTTTTCCTTTTCTTTACCTATTAAACTGCACGGTTTCACTTTCACTAATAACAGAGATTTGATTTTATGCAGGACTAAGTGATCATCAAATTTGTGCAAGTGATCATCAAATTCATGCCTCTATGCGTTTTTAAACAGCACTTCTTCCTCGAGACACTTATATTTCCATCTGCAGAAAATTGTCATAATGTATTGATATTTCTTAGAGCAAGATACTTTACTGCCATCTTCTGAAAAATTATTTTTATCACTGTTATAAGTACCAAATCTATGGTATCTGTAATGTAACACTTCCTCAGACGTGTCTCCCTTGTGCAGTGCACAACCTATACAACCATATGTGACAGAGGTTGTGATGAGTATAATATTGTCCAGGGGAATTCATGTGCTTGAACTTAACTATGTCCAAAGAGACGGCAGCTCCTTGTCAGAAACTAAGGATTTCATCACCATTAAAACTACTGTGCTTCTTTCCAAATCATTTCTGCATTCAGTGAGAGAAGATGTCATTCATGGACTTTACCTTTGTCTAGCCTCAGGATTCTGGAGGGGTAGGAGAAAGAACAAGAGAACAGGTGATGTAGATCTTTGGTTTGAAAAGCATGCCAAGGGGGATCCCTGGGTGGCTCGGTGGTTTAGCGCCTGCCTTTGGCCCAGGGTGCGATCCTGGAGTCCTGGGATCAAGTCCCACGTCGGGCTCCCAGCATGGAGCCTGCTTCTCCCTCCTCCTGTGTCTCTGCCTCTCTCTTTCTCTCTGTGTCTATCATAAATAAATAAATCTTAAAAAAAAAAAAAAAAGAAAAGAAAAAAAGAAAAAGAAAAAAGCATGCCAAGGGCAGCCCTGGTGGCTCAGCGATTTAGCGCCGCCTTCGGCCCAGGGTGTGATCCTGGAGACCCGGGATCAAGTCCCACATCAGGCTCCCTGCGTGGAGCCTGCTTCTCCCACTGCCTGTGTTTCTGCCTCTCTTTCTCTCTAATAAATAAATAAATAAAATCTTTTAAAAAAAAGAAAAAGAAAGTAAAGCATGCCAAGACAGAAGATGAGAGGTTAAGTAAACAAGCATATAGCCTTAAACAGGACAAGTAGGGTCTTCATTCACCCTGGGTGACCCTTGACTTTCTTTGTTGGGGCTTCAGGGTCAAAGTCATTACTGGATAGAGGCACATTTGCAATGAAAAATAAAGATTCTCCTTGCCTTTTGGCAAGCTCAGCAATTTTGCAACCAAGCCACCTTGAAAGACAAAAACTTCTCAACCTCTCAAGCCACTGTCAGGTTCCTCGTAGCATTAAACACACTGAACCACAAACCAAATGAATCTTTAAAAAAAGATTTTGAGAGAGAGCACGTGCACTAGCAGGGGAGGGGGTGCAGAAGGAGAGGGAGAAGCAGACCCTCCACTGAGCCAGGAGCCCGACTGGGGGTGGGGAGTTAGATCCCAGGACCCCCAGGGTCATGACCTGAGCCAAAGGCAGATGCTCAACCCACTGAGCCATCCAGGCGCCCCAGCCCCAAAAAACTTTGTATGGATAAGTGAGTGACCTTTAACTGACCAAAGTACTATGTGGATTTATTTTCTCTGAGCCACTCAATCTAGCAGGCTCTCCTGCACCTATCACTGTTTCACAGAGTAAAAATAAGAGCATTGTCATGGAGCATTGTCATGGGATTAAAGTCTCTCTTTCTGAAAATAGATACGTTCGTTTTGCTTTGATAGTTATTCTCATCTGCCCGGGTTTTACTTTGGCATTCTTAGAGTAACCAGGGATGATGATACTATTTCATTCCATCGTCACCCACTCTCCCAAATTTCCTCACCTGAATAGAATGTTTGTACTCTTAATACCAACTGAAGAACCGTGCCAAGTCCTGGAAGGAACACACATACCACCAAGTGAAATTCCTTATGGTGTCTGTCTTCCAGAAAGGACACATGAAGATTTTGAAGGATGGTAATGAGTACATTGCTCACTAGATTAACGAGGTCAAAGCAAAAATAATCTACCAAGGACACTTCCAGAATTAAATAAAGACTCTGGCCTAATGTTTTGATATGAATTCTCATAACCAACGTATGGCAACAGCTGGTTCATTTCAGATCAAGGTGAGCTCCACCCTTGGTGCACACAGGCGCTTCCCGCCTGCCCCAAGGACGGACACATCAAAGATGGCTTTGAACGCAAATTCTGCAGCTTCCCCTGGACAGATAGTTAAGCCACCCCGTGGGCATGAGCTATGTTTTCCCTTTGAAGCGGTATTTCCCAGCTGCACTGAATGTGTGGCATTTGCCATGACAAAAGAATAAAACCCTTTGAGAAATTCTGGCCCTCATTCGAATTTCTTTCTCTCTTTCCCTCTGGGAAAGCTTTTTTTCTAAATTATCTTTCAAATTCTTTTCCAAGCCATTTGTCTCTCTCCAGTCTTGCCTTATCTTCCAGAACAGATTTTACATGGTATCTGTGGGTTTCCTGGTTGTAGATTTAGCACTTACCAAGCATCTGGCTAACTGCTAAATATCCCCAACTGCAGAGCTGACTCACCACGTGGCTGCGAGGGTGGGGCAGTGGGTGGGACTAAGCCAGGTGAGTGGGGGAGACTGGACAAGCCCCTCACCCTGTCGGTGCCTCGGTTTCCTTCCCAGTAAAGGGAGAGGACGGACAGGCTGAGTCCTTGCTGGTTCCCAGTAGCCCAGAGCCAGCGCGGCTGGCAGGAGAGCCCGGTCAGTTCTGGAGCTGGCCTCACTGGCTCGCCTTCAGGGCTGACCTTGATGCCAAGTTCAGGATCACACCAAAGTCAGCCTCGGTCCCCACACGGGGGTAGAGCTGACCCCTAGCTCTCCTTGGCTGGTGAAGAGGGCCAGGTGAAATCCGCCGGGGCTCTGACTCCAGGGCATCTGTGCCAGGTCAGACTTTGCTCCCCGAGGCTGATTTTTCCATGTCCTCTTTCAGGAGAAATGCACAACTGATGTTTTCTTGTGGGGGCCAGAGGAGCATTTTTCAGAGCTCCTTGGCAGCATGTATTGAAGATCTTGGCTCTCTCGCGCCCTAGGGAATGGAGAGAGGGTGGAGCCGCTGGGGCTGCTGGCTCCAGCTTTCCAGCAGAGGGAAACGGTCTTCATGACCCTGGCTACTCCCTGGCCGGCCCTGGGCCTCGTCACGCACCATTCTTTCCCCCATAGTCTCATAACCATCCCCCTCCCAGCTGTGGGGCTGGTTCCAAAGGGAAAAAGAGGTTGGAAGGTTACACAAACCTCATCTCAGTGACTTATTCTCCCTCTCAGATCTGGAGACCTAATGGCCTCTACCAGGGCCCCATGTTAGAATTATCAGGGGAGCTTGAAAAAACCCCAATGTCCTGGCCCCACGCCAGAACCATGAATTCGGAGTCTCCACGGTGGGGGAATAGTGATCACTAGTTGTGAAAGCTCATTTGTGTGCCTCCACCTGAGATCCACACACCATCCTCCCTGCAATGCCAGTTGCTCGTTTGGGTGGCAGTGGCCTAGTTACGTTTCTCAGCGTAGGGACTCCCGCACTGGTAGACTCATGACCTGTGGGTGTACCAGGGAAAATGCAAGCATCCAGTTGTTGCTATCCACTGAGCCAATCCGAGAGTGGCTAACCACCTTTCGGAGGTATTGCTGACTTCGTTGCCAACTGTGCCGTGGACCGGGCCTCCGCTGCCCATCAGGTGTGCCCACTTCGAGTGAGCAGGACAGATCTCTCGGGCAGCTTGTGACTCCCACTTGGTTCTTACACAGGGGGCCTGAAAAGCACAGTTTGGAAATCTTGTTTATGCCTTCTCTTTATTGCCCACCTCCTGGACAAAAAGACCAGTATTCTTCAGAGGAATTTTAGCTCTTAGGAAGGGAAACTGGTTATCCTCAGTTTCCCCAGAGAGCTGCCAGATGTTTTAGTCTTACCACAGTTTCAGAAGGTCTTGATCTCTGGGAAAGTGGGGCCCCCTCCTTCCTTTTCAACATTGTCTTGAGTATTCTTGGACTTTTTCTCTCTCTACGAATTTTAGGATCAGCTTGCCAAGTTCTGCAAAAACTCTACTGGGATTTTGCTTAGAACTGCACTTTATAGATTAATTCAGGGAATTCTCTAGTATCTCGGAAAATCAATGGATGACAGCTGTCCTTTCAAGGCAGAAAACATTGATTAAAAAAACAAAAACAAAAACAACACATCACATTAGCGTCCCGCCATGAAGAAGCTGAAGGAGTTAGCCTGGTCATCAGATCATCCCCTTCACCTCAGAGAAGCAGGCAGAGGCCGTGATCTGCCCACTGGCACTTGTTGATAACTAAACTGGATTGAAATTTTATGCTCAAGACTCTTATTAACTCCATTCTGCCCTTTTTAAAAAGTAATTGATGAGTTGAACTCATTGACCTTGAGTCCTGGCCAACCGTGACTCCTGAGGCAGATCTGTTTCCACTTAACTGCTTCTGTCCTGGTGGGTCTCCAGTCTGAACTGGAGAAGGCACCGTCCCCAACGTTGTTCCTGGGTTCAGGGTCTTAGAATGGCTGCGAAACAGTCATACTTATCCTTTGTTGTCTTGAGATCAAAATAATTGTATGTTTTGCAAAGCAGGAAGGTGAGCCATGTGGGGACCCTGTGCCAGTAGATACCACAGCTATACTTGGGCAGCGGACAGAGCGCATCAGGTGGCCTCAGCCCTGCCCACTGGAATGTGACTCATTGTTCTCCAGGTGGCAGTCCTCGGGAACCGCTTCGAATTGTTTCCTACCACGTTCAGGCTCCCTGGGGCAGTGCTCTTTTCCGTCTCGGCTGTCACTCACATTCCTCTCACAGCTCAGTTTCCATCACCTCTAATCATCCCTGGAGGACTTGTCCTTTGTTCTTGGATTAAGCTGAACCAGCTGTCACTCAGTCAAGCCAAGCTTCACACGTGGCCCCAGGGACACTTTTGGATCCCATCAGAAAGGAAAACTTGGTTTGATTCAAGTGTGTCCCGGTGCCAACCTTCCACAGAGCAACATGCAGAAAACATAGAGACAACAGAATTATTGCTCACAAGGAGGCGAGACAGCCGTGAAGGATTCTTACTCGATTGCATTTCCATGTTTGGTAAGAGAAGAGGATCCCTGCTGGAGATCCTTGAGGTCTCATTCTTGTAACCAGAAAGCCCTCCAGGCTGAAAATGTCCTCAGACTCTTAAGGCAGGAGGTTGGGGTGACAGGCTTTAGCTTTGTGTCTGTCCCCTGGCTGTCCCTAGGCTTTCAGACCTCTCTCCTGATCTCCTCCCCACCTCCCACAACCAGTGTCCTTCAGAATGTGTCTGTCCTGTGCTGTCTACCATGGTCCCTCCTGGCATTGATAACCCACCATACGGGTGTCTGGGCTATGATCTGCACTATATCCTCCCTCCTCCCCTTGGTAGCACATTTCTGTGTTTTTCTTTATTTTGTTTTTAAGATTTTATTTATTCATGAGAGACAGAGAGAGGCAGAGACACAGAGGGAGAAGCAAGCTCCATGCAGGGAGCCTGATGTGGGATTGGATCCCAGGACCCCGGGGTCACGCCCTGAGCCAAAGGCAGATGCCCAGCCGCTGAGCCACCCAGGCGTCCCCATGCAATTCTGTTTTAAGAGAAACCTCCTGGTCATAAAACCATAATATGAAAACTATCAGTCCTTAAGCCTTTTTATCATGTGCCACGTACGAGGCAGAGGTGGGGGTAGGCAGATGTCTCTTTGTCATAAAGCCTTAGCCCACAGGTGTCACTGTGACAGTGGAAATTTCAGTCCTGGGGGGCAGACTGGTGGGGGTTGAGCAGATATTTTTAATCAGATGAGCCTTCTGACCATCATAGCATCCAAGTGACGTCAGTTCTATTCATCATTAACAGATGGTATGGGGATTGGTGCAGAGATTCTTACCTGCCTGCTGTGGTGTGTAGAAAAGATAAATCCCAGGGACTTGGACTTGAGAGGGATCTTGGATGCTCCCAGGTCACACTAGCGTAACAGAGGAGGAAACTGAGTCTGAAGAGGCTGTTCCTGACCTTCCTGCCTCAGCCCCAATTTTGTCCTGTAATTGGGTCTATGCCACCATCAGAATGGTGTTTGTAAATGTCCACCGATCACATCTCTACGTGCCTCCGGTCCTCGCTTGGCTTCCCGTGACCTGGAAGCTGAAACAGCTCTGGTCTTCAAGGCTCCTGTCCACCTCTCCCACGTCCTCCTGAGCACCCCCTGCACACGGCGGCAGAGTGCACACACGTCATTCCTGCTACCCCGGCCAGCCCTGTGGCCCCCTGCTGTCCTGCCTGGTGTAGGTTGCTTGGCACCTCCTCCCGCTCCTTTTTTCATCCAGCTCAGCCCTCCTTTTTAAACCCACCTCAGAAAAAAAAATAAAAAATAAAATAAAATAAAATAAACCCACCTCAGACCTCCCTGGGGCGGGAGCCTCAGCCACCCATGTGTTCGCAGAGGTCTGTGCGCTATGCGTTGGTTGCTCTGTCCTGACCAGCTGGCTTGAGCGTTGGAGGACAGGCTATTCCCTTGCCCAGCGCCTGCCTTGGGAGCTTGAAAATTCTGCTGAATTAATGATCACTACTATCCTTCCATTTGGCAAATCCCCAGGGCACTCTGTAACTTCATGAACATGTAGCACTGTTCATGTGGGTGTCTGTGTACACTCCTGTTTTTGGTGTACATCTCTAAAAGATAAGGACTCTGTTAAATAAAACCACACAATACCATTAACACACCTGGAAATTAATACTTTCTTAATATCCATCAGGTTCAAATTTCCCTGGTTATCTCATAAGTGTTTTTTTAAAACTTTAAAATTTCTTTCTCTGTGTTTTTTGTTATATTATTTAAGTCTACATTTTGAAATAGTTTCAAACAAAAAACCTTTGTGAAATTAGCACAAAGAATTCCTGTGTACCCTTTACCCAGATTCCCCAAATATCAGCATCATAACTCAGCAGAATTAGCAAGATCGGGAAATACATGTAGGTAACAACACTGGAATCTGGAGACCTCGTCCAGAGGAGGCCTGCGCACACCCCTTGTCTGCCCAGGACCCCTGCCTGGGGCTGACACTCGGCCTCCCGATGGTCAGGCCCTTCTGTGGCCTTTGGTCCACCACAGTGCCTCAGTTCTTTGTCTTTTGTGATTGTGACACTTTTGAAGAGTACTGGTCAGTCGTTTGTGGAATGTCCCCGTTTGGGCGTGATGTGTTTTTTAAGCAACCATAAGTTTTCATCCAAACGGAGACACTTGCAAGTAAAGAGGTGCTCTGTTCACAACTGCACTGAGCCAGCAGGTGTCAGGCAGGTCAGCGATGCCCCGTGCCCGGTGCTCATGTCACTCTACTCCATGCCCTTTTGGGTTCCCTCCCTCCCTTTCCCCCTTGAACAAACGTGCTGAATTTCCAACACCCTGTATGCTGTTGGTTATGTCCTCAAAGTGCCATTTAACGTGCTCCTCCAACCCTGTATTCCCAGGAAACTGACTCAATCAATCCCAGTTTTTGGCCAGCCCCTCTGCCTTCCTTGGCTCGTGGAATGCCGCTCCTGATTCTGTCACTCTCCACAATAAGACATATTCTCCCTTAAAAGTTGGTTTTCCCAGGCATTTGGATGGCTCAGTTGGTTAAGCGTCCAACTTTTGATTTTTGGCTCGGGTCCTGATCTTGGGGTCGTAGGGTACAGCCCCACACCGAACCCCATGCTCAGTGGGAAGTCTGATTGAGTCTCTCTCCCCCTCTCCCTCTGCTCCTCCCCTCACTCATGCACGATCTTTCTCTAAAATAAATAAATCTTTAAAAAGAAAAAAAGTTGGTTTTCTCTTTCATTTTGTGTCTCTCCATACACTTCTCCGAATGACCTTATATAACTTAAAAATCTCCACCTTCAGCTAGTAGTAGCTCTTAGACTCCAGACCATCTTCTACTCTGTAGTCTAGAGTTCTAAAATTCCATCTGATTGGGTCACTTCCCTTTTTAACATCCTCCCCATTGCCCTCAGGGTTAAATCCAATTTCCCTACCTGAATTTGACCCAGCCTCCACACATTGCCCTTAGCCTCATCTCATGGCGCCCCTCCTGTGCCGCAGTTCCTGATGCTATTCTGTAGGCTCTGGGATCTGCCTTCCCCCTGAACTGCCCCTTCTCCCTTCCTCATCTGGACCAATCCCCCCAGGAACCACCTCTGCCAGGAAGCCTCCCTAGCTGCCACAGCTGGATGAACTCTCTGGTGTTTGTACATTCATCCCCCCAGATGGTGAGTCCTTGGATGGTAGGTCTGTGTTTCATCTCTATCCTCATTGCCTGAAACATCACTGCCACTCAGATGTTGCTGAATAAATACTGAAGGCGGCTGGGGATAGTATAAATTCCTTTCCCTTCAAACTTTAAGTTAGGGCCTTATATGAACATAGGGATGTGAAGGACAGGGAGCTGGGCAGCCTAGACTCATTGTCACAGCTCACCATCTTCCGAACCCTTACTCTGTTAGGGCACAAGGTTGAGTAAAAGTACCATCCTGAATCCTCCCTCCAAGGGGAACACAGAACCAGTGACGCTCTATCTCATGGGCACCAACTGTTACGAGGATATGGGGGATGAAGAGGATCAATTTGACTAAGGAAATCTGAAAACTCTTAATGATTTGAATTGGACCTTAAAATACAGCGAGATTTGATATTGGTCTTGGGGAGAGGGCATCTTGGATGCCTGGAGGCGAGGACGCTCGGAGGAGACAGTGAAGGAACGCCCGAAAGGTATGTGTAGGGACCACGCTGTGGAGGCCTTTGGAGGCAAAGCAGAGGAGTCTGGATTTGTCCTGACTTGTACCCTCACAGCTCTGCCTCCACGTACCCCAGCTGGGGGGTAGGAACAAGGCTTTACAGAGGAGGCTGAAAAAGCTGGAACGGTAAGGGTGGGCAGCCTTAGGAGCCCTTGCAAGAATAGAGCTCATGGTGTTCCAAAAGCTCCTCATGGCAGAACTGAGGAAAAAGTAGTGATGAGAAACTTAAAAGATAGTTTTCAACTACTTTTTTTGTGTTCATGTTGGAGGGAAGGATGAGTAGACAAAATCAGTATACATCTCAGTGTTTTGGCTTCAGAGACGACTTACGACTTACATTGTGTAGACGGTCCCCACCCCGCCCTGCTCGTTTGCACAGAACAGGTGTATCGGCCTCCACCCTCGACTCTGCCCTGGAAGTACGGCAGCGAGAAGGGAGGTGCAGGGTCTGGGCCGAGCGCTCCAGCCCCGCGGGGACCGCCCCCCACCGCAGGCCTTCTAGCTCCGCCCCCTGCTACTCCCATCCTTCTGGTCCCGCCGCGGGCAGCTGTGGAGTCCCCGCAGACTCTGACCTCCCCGCGCACATTCAGACAGCGGCGGGGTGTGTGCACACGTCCCTCTTGGCTTTGAGCGCCCAAGTGGCAAGCTAAGCTCCGTCCTCTAGCTTAACTGCCGGCTCCTGGCCTCCCTGGCCTCCTTTCCGCCCACATGGGCCGGTGTTACCCATCTCCCCCGCCGCAGTGCCTGGGGGTTGGGGGGACCCCAGCTCTGCGCTCTGAGAGGCTCGGCTTCCTGAGTTCTTTCATACTGTGTAAATGGCCTGTTTTTGGCGGTGAGTACATTTGTTGCTGCGTGAAGATAACTATTTCTCGACTCCCCGCCCCCCCCATCATGCTTTAGTCCACTAATGTCTAAAGATGTTGGATCCAAACAGAAAAAGACACCATGAACTTCCCTTACGCCTCTGCAGCCACCCACCCTCCCTGCCGCCGAGGGTTAGCACCGGCCTCTTGACATGAGCTCCTCAGGAGAGAAGTGTCTTGGCCCGTCCTGGAACAGCCCTGTCACTCCCATGCTGCAAGCCCCTCCGGCTTCTGCCTCCCCACCCCCACCCGGCCACAGCTGCCCCAGTCAGCACCGCGCATCTGTCCATCCCTCAGCTGTGTTCTTGGACACCCCAAGCACTGCTTGCTCCCCTGCCCCCTACCTTTCCCAAGTCCCCTACTTCCCATTCTTTAACTGGACGGTCCAAACATACTTAACTGGAAATTTCTTCACCCTGTGGGTGAGTTTTAGTCATTAGCAGTGAGGACCTACAAGAGAACCTATGAGAGGGGTTTCCTCCTGAGGGACAGGCCAGCCCAGGCCGCTGCCCCTCCCTGTGGAGACACACTCTGCCGTCAGAGCATGCCTTAACAGGAACCTGGATGAGAAAGCATACATACCTCAACTTCTTGGCTGTTAAAACCTTTAGGTACACCTCATTTTTAAAAATTTATATCAGGGGGATCCCTGGGTGGCTCAGTGGTTTAGCACCTGCCTTTGGCCCAGGGCGTGATCCTGGGACCCGGGATCGAGTCCCGCATCGGGCTCCCTGCACGGAGCCTGCTTCTCCCTCTGCCTGTGTCTCTGCCTCTCTCTCTCTCTCTCTGTCTCTCATGAATAAATAAATAAAATCTTGAAAAAAAATTTATATCATAGGCTCCCACCGGCACAGCACTTTTGGGGGGCCCCTAGGGCTTGGCACGTTGTGCATCTACAAATGTCTGTGTGTTGCTTGACAGGTTAGCAGTTCTGACTTCTGACTCTGAGAATTTAGGGTTTAGGGTTCCTAAGATTTAGCTCCAGAAGAAAAAGAAACACTCGTAAGAGGATTGATTGCATGTGTTTTAAGTGGGGGAGATTCATGGAAATGAGAATTTGGGGTCACGGCAATCCCATGAGAAATGGGGACGGTCCCTCCCTGTGCGAGGGGACGTTCAGGGGGAGCCCTGGGGCTCCATTAGTGACCAGGCAGTGTTGACCTCTTGGCTCACTGCAGGGGATGGTGGCGGAGGGCAGAGTCCTGTCTGGAGGTGCTTTGTTCTTTCTCCCAGGGAGCCACCGCCGGGCCAAGCCCTAGACGCCCCTGGCATCGTGGGCGTTTTTGTAGGTTGTGGACACTGGTTCTTCACATCTGACCAGAAAATAGCCTTGGAGGAGGGCGGAAACGATCACATTCAAACCAGCGTTGGCTTCTCACATGTCCCAGGCCGCCGGGCCGCCGACCCAGTCATGGAGGAGGGCACACGGACCGCGACAGATGGTGGACGCAGGGACACCTCGTGACCTTCTGGGCAGGTGTCTCGCTGCTGCCTTCGCTCACGGCTGTCAGAGGCCGGGTGGCCAGTGTCTGCACTGTCCGGCAGCTGGGCCAGCTGCTTCCTGGGGACCACTGCGGTGGCACCCTGGGGCATGGCCCCCACCCGGGGCCGCGGAGCCCGGCGTCTGGAGGGAGGCGGATCCGGGGCCTTGGGGCCCACAGCCCGGGGCGCCTCAGGCGCTGGTGGGTGCGCAGGCCGCCCGCCCCGCGCCTCCGCAGGCCGCGCCCGGCGCTGTGCACCTACCTAACCGTCCAGCCTTGGCTCTGCCAACGAGTCTCGGTCCCTCGCGTGAACAGGTCCGTTTTCCCTCCCTGCGTATCAGCACAGAGCCTGAGGCTTCGGGGGCTGCGCGGACGGCGGCCCGGCCCCGCGCCCAGCACGGGCCTAGGCGGCTCCCCTCAGCTCCGCTCGGCTCCCCTCAGCTCCGCTCCGCCAGCCGACGGCCCGAGCCCGAGCCCGAGCCCCGGGGCCTGCGCTGACGCCCCGCTCTCTCCCCGCAGGATCTCCTACGACCCCGCCAGGTACCCGAAGTACCTGCCCGAGGCCTACTGCCTGTGCCGGGGCTGCCTGACGGGGCCGCTCGGCGAGGAGGACCCGCGCTTCCGCAGCGCCCCGGTCTACGTGCCCACCGTGGTCCTGCGGCGGACGGCGGCGTGCGCGGGCGGGCGCGCGGTGTACGCGGAGGAGTACGTCAGCGTGCCGGTGGGCTGCACCTGCGTCCCCGGCCGGCCCGGCGAGGCGCCCGCGCCCAGCCCCAGCCCCAGCCCCAGCCCCAGCCCCAGCCCCAGCGAGCGGCCGGCGCGGCCCTGACGTCCCAGCCCCGGCGCTCGGCGCTCGGCGGGCTCGCTCGCCACCGCGGCGGCCCCGCGACCACGCCAGCGCGGCGGGTCTCTCGGCAGCCGCCCGGGTTCCTCTCAGGGACAGCGCGGTCCGGAAGGCGGCCGGGGCCGGGGCCGGGACGGGGGCGGGGGCTGGAGACCCGGGGCCGACAGGTGTCCTCGTGGTCCCGGGCTCAGACCCGCGCCCGCCGGCGCCCCGCGGCGGGGCACGCGGAGAAGAGGGGGTGAGCCTCACAGGACCGGGGCCGATAAGCGCTTCTAAAAGAAATCCTTTAAAAAAAAATTGTAGAATATATACCCACTTTTTTTTGCTCAGTGTTTTCAGTGAGGCAGAAACTATTTTTATATTAGCGATTTTGGATAATTGTATTAAAATCTTTGTACTTGACGTTTAAGTATTTGATAAGCATTCTGTTTCCACTTCTCTGGCGGGTGCCTTAGCAGCGCGGCCCTGCCCTGCCCTGCCCTGGCCCTGCCCTGGCCCTGCCCTGGCCCTGCCCTGGCCCTGCCCTGCCCTGGCCCCGGGCTGCCCCTGCGGACCCCGCCGGAGGGGCAGGGCTGCGGTGACTGCCTCCAGCGAGGAGCTTCCAGGGCTGCTTCGTGCTCACCGCAGACAGGCCAGGGATTCCAGGAACCGCAAACGTGTGATGTTCATGAGTGTATAAATGGCCACAGATTCATATAATTAAGCAGTGTTTTCACTTTTGAAAGTAAGTGGGGCCAAATAAGAGGTGGTGGGAGAAGGTGAGAGGTCAACTGGCATATCTTTGCCAGTTCTCGGAAGAATCCGGGTCTTAATCTTAGTTTTAAGGGCTTCAGGAACTAGCCAAATATGAGAAGCAGCAGGCCAGCTTAGGATTTCCAGAAATCAATGTTGGGAGCCTCTTTGTCTACATCCTGCAATGTGAGCTGAATCCATACTCCCTTCTGTAGGCTGAAAGTCTGTCCTTGAACACAGTCGTTTGTAAATGAGTTCTTCTAAGTCATTAAAGCAATTACAGGTGAAGGGCATGTTGGCTGCGTGCATTTCTCTCTGGACTCCGTCCGCTTTGATGGGCTTGACACAGTTTCTGAGGAAACTAAAGTCTTCACTTAATTTTATGGTTGAAGTTTAAGTTAAGATCTGAATTGGTCTTTGAAAGATCAACTATTCCTGCAAAGTCAGTCTCTCTTCTGGGACACCCCGACCAAGCCAAGGACTGTCCCTTATTTATATGTCTTTCACTCTCAAACTTCAGCTGTCAGTAACGGAGCTTCCGCTCCCTAGTTACCAAGTATCAGCCTTAGTTTGATCTACCTGGAAGGTCCACTGAGAAAACTTTCAACTTGTACTGACAGAAGTTGTATGCAAAAAATACATTCCTGAGCAAAATCCAGATTTTCCAAAAATTCGGAAATTCAAAGATCAAAGTGCTAGCTGTGGACAGTTTTGCACAGTCTGGGGAAATTTTACTTCTCCATTCAACCTGGGGTGGGGAGGTGGGGAAAAAAAGTATCCTTAGTGCCAGTTTATCTGGAATACATTCTTGTCCAGAAAACAGAAGGTTCAGAGCAATTTTCCATTCCTAGCTCAACAGTAACATCAAGTCCATAAGTTAAAAAGAAAACTGCTTCAAAAGATTTTATTTATTTGAGAGGATCCCTGGGTGGCTCAGTGGTTTGGCACCTGCCTTTGGCCCAGGGTGAGATCCTGGAGTCCTGGGATCAAGTCCCACGTCGGGCTCCTGGCATGGAGCCTGTTTCTCCCTCTGCCTGTGTCTCTATTTCTCTCTCTCTATGTCTGTCGTAAATGAATAAGTAAAAAATCTTTAAAAAAAGAAGAAGTCCAGTGCTTTAAAAAAATAAATAAAAGATTTTATTTATTTGAGAGAGAGAGTGTGCTCATGAGCAGGGAAGAGGGGCAGGAGGAGAGGGAAAGCAGACTCCCCAATGAGCAGGGAGCCACACAGAGGTCTGAGCCACTCAGGCACTCCCAAAAAACTCCTTTTCAAACCAGTGATTTGGGTAATCGTTGCAGCCATCACCACTGTTGGGTAGCATTTTTTCCAGTTACTCCTTAAATATAAATAGTGCAAACCTCAGAGAATAGACTTCAGGAGAGTAAATATCTGGGGAAAATATCTATTTTATTAGTATTGTTGAACTACGCTTGTGAAACGGTAGCACATTCCCCGTGGAAGAAACTGAGCTTTCCATTTTATAGAACCAGAAAGGCAACCTTTCTTTCTTTGTGTTTTTTCGCTGGATGGAATATTCAGCCACTAGATATTTATTGAGCACCTGCCCTGTTGCAGGCACGGAGCAGCCCCAGAAGCCACCTGTGAACCAGGCACAGTCCGATCCTCAGCCAAAAGTAGACCCGCCCTGGCTGGAGGGCCCAGTTGGGGCTGGTGGCCGCTCCCCGCAGGAAGCGCTGCCCCCAGAACCCGAGCCATGTGCAGCGCTTAGAGAGGGACCTTGCGTTTCCCTCCATCAATGAGGCCCGAACACCTTTTGTAAAGCACAGGGCCTGGCATGTAGGAAGTAGGAGAATGTATTGATGGGCCCCAATGATTTATAAGCTACATGGAAAATAAATATCAAGCTACTCTTTCTTCACATTGTTTATTGCTTTAGCAAGGATAGATCATTAAACTTTTTGTATAAAAAAAAAGATCGGGACTCCTGAGTGGTTCAGAGGTTGAGCGTCTGCCTTTCGCTCAGGGCATGATCCTGGGATCCAGGATCGAATCCCACATCGGGCTCCCTGCATGGAGCCTGCTTCTCCCTCTGCCTATGTCTCTTCCTCTCTCTGTCTCTGTGAATAAATAAAATCTTAAAAAAAAAAATCTATTCGTTAGGCAGCTGCGACCAGATAGAATATGTTGGAGTGAATGTTAACTAACGGGAATTAAAGACGGGGAAAAGAGAATGTGTTGCGGGGAGAGGGTAGTGATTTCTCCTGAGGAGATGCTGTTTCAGTGACTAATGGGAGTTTACTGGGACACAATTTTGTTCCCTTGTTAAAATGAAACGGATTTTTTGGAGAGTGATTATTCTCATGTCATATCAGACATCTGCGGAAATACTGCGTGGGCCCTGGTAACCCCCTCACCCCACTCCCAGGGCCAGGGCACGCAGGCCTCAGGCTCCCCCCTCAGGCTTTCCCGAGCGGCCACTTTGCTGGTGGGAATTTCATCGCTGCTTCCTCCTCTCCAAGAAGAGCCACGGTGCCTGCATTTCCTTCCAGTGATTCTCTGGAGGGCTCCAATGGCAGCCCTCAGGATGGACGTGTCTTGCTGGGTACTGACGATCTTTTCCAGCCAACTGACAGTCAAATGCCAACAGTTCCACATTCAGGGGCCAGTCACCCAGACTCCTCGGTTTACCAGCGAAGCGAAGGAGAGAGAAGGGTCATGCTTAGCCACTGGTTCCTGCGCTGAGTTGAGAGAGGAATGGAAGAGCAGGATGCTCCCCCCCGCCTCCCCCCGCCCTGTGAAATGGGGCTCCCAAGTTACTCTGGCATCTCAGTGTTCCACCTGTCTGTGCTTCCCAGCTACCCTAAACAACCCAAGTCGCTGTGTGGACTTTTGGATCGTGGGTAAAACAGAAATTACTATCCTCTTTCCACTCCTACTATGGTTATTTTGGGTCTCAGTGCAAATCTTTGAATTAGCAAAGACTTTAAAAAGGGGTCTCTTAAAATGTTCTTTTTAGTTTTTAAAGTGCTTTGGTCGAGTGTAGGAGGTGAGGGTGCCTCCTAAGAAGTCAGGAAGCTGATTTTGGGCAGGCCATGCAGGGCGCACCTGCCTTCCTCTGCCCCAGCCTGCAGTGGGGCAGCCCTGACTCAGGTTTCTGAAGGTTGCGGAGGCAGAGCGGCTGACCTTTTATGAAATCCAGAAGTGGATCGCATGGGAACACAGGTTTGCTAAATCACAAGGGGTCCAAAGTAATAAAACACATGTTGGCTGCTTATTATACAGCAATTTAATTAAATGTTTAATGAGTCAGGCTTTGCCTTTCCCTTACCCTCCCTCCACAAAGAAATGCGGTTTCTCCTCCTCATCTAGACGCTAGACTTGCAGTATAACTAAAATCCTGTATTTCTAGGCTGCTGCCTGCCCACAGTTCCTAAGTTACACATTACACTTCTATACATGATTTATTTGTTACTAAAATTTGTTACTGGTCTAGGTAATTTCTAGTAAACTGACTCATGAGGAAATAATAAGGTAGGAGGTATTTTTTTAAAGAACAAACATTTATTGAATACTTCACATGTGCCAGGTGCTGATATACTGATAAAAATTTAATGTCTCATAAAAATACCAAGTGATTTTTAAAGTATATTAAAAATTATCCCAAAGTAGGACAATTGGGGACTGAGAGACGAGAGCCCCCACACCTCCTGAGCACTGGCGCCAGGGCAGCAGGCTCTGCAGCACAGGCTGGGCTTCCACAGCCGTGAGGAGCAACCGCACAGTCCCTGATTTTCAAGAGCCGATGTTGGCTTTCTGCCCCCACGCCCACGGCTCCGCCGTGCCTCTCGAGGACGTACACAGCCAGAGCACTGCTGCGTGAAACACCACTGCTAGCCCCATTTGAGATAAAGGAAAGCTCTGCTTGGCAGTGATGAGCGTCACTTCCGATCAGGTTTTGTTAGCAAAGCGAGTCCTATTGGGTGGGGAAATGTTATACCTCCTCCACCCTGTTTTTAAAGTTTTTATTTTGAAATGATTCTAGATTCACAGCAAATTGCAAAAATACTACAGAGAGATCTTAAGCACAGAATCACACCCAGGAAATGGACACTGGTGCCGCCCACAGGCCCCACTCAGAGCTCACAGCGTTATGTGTGTGTGTGCCACCTAATGCCATCGTGGAGTTTTGTGGCACCGCTGCACAATCAAGATGCAGAACAATTCCAGTTCCACCAAGATCTCCCTTTTCTGGTTCCCCCACCCCCATCTTAACCTCTGCCAACCACCAATCTGCTCTCCAAGAATGTTACATAAATGGGAACACAGTATGTAACCTTTGGGGACAGGCTTTTTTCACTCAGCACAAGGCCCTTGATATCCAACCATGTTGCAGCTCTCAGTAATTACTACCTTGGGACCTCTGAGGAGGAAGTGTTATGTGATGTGGCTGAGCGATGAGTAACTTTGTCTAGCATGCTTCTCACCTTTTTTGCTATAGTGTTTGGTTTGCAGAGGCACGTTCTCAGGCGGCTTGGAGCATTTGATGAGGCTCTGGCTGAGCATGGAGGCGCTGTGCCCACACAGAGGGCACCTGGGCTACGTTCCTGTCATCCCTCCAAGAACTGGGGCGAAGAGGAAAGATCCGGGAGGCTTTCAGATACAGTTCCAAGGACTATCAGCTTTTTCCATGGAGGCAAGTCGTGTCTCCTTGAGGGGCTGGAGTAGATGACAGCCCCTTCACAAATCTTACTGTGAAGAATCAGCAGTCTGCTGGGTAGAGTCAGGCCCGTTTTAAGGGGGCAGATGGCCTGAGGCACTGGTCTAAGTCCTAATTCAGGTCTTGGCCAAGCCACTAAACTGTTTGTACTTCAGTTTTTTAAAAAAATATTTTATTTTACTATTTATTCATGAGATACACACACAGAGAGAGGCAGAGACACAGGCAGAGGGAAAAGCAGGCTCCATGCGGGCAGCCCGAGGCGGACTCCATCCCAGGACCCTGGGATCCGGACCTGAGCCCAAGGCAGATGTTCAACCACTGAGCAACCCGGGCGTCCCTGTACTTCAGTGTTTTTTTTTTTTTTTACCTATTCTTAGGTGAGGAGAAAAGATTTTAGATGGGTTCAAAGACTTCTTCCCACTCTAATTCCATGGGTTCAAGTTGGCAAAAGCACCTAGAGCTCTGGAGATGCCTGCAATGAGGAAATCATCATGAGATGTTGGATTCTTTATTTTGCAAATTAGGCCAGAGATAGCCTCACTTTGCAGGGGAGGAGAGGAGAGGAGGTTACCACTTTTCAATCTACCAAGGAAATAATAAGAGAAATGTCCCACAGGATCCTTTACCCTGTTGCATTACTACATTTAGATTTCCCGGTCTAGCCCAGAATCATAATTCACATAACAGCGAAACTCATTTCCCAAGGTTCGGGTGTGTTTTGGAATAAATTTGCACATCTTCACGCCAAGAAGTTTTGCTGCCTCTTCTTCCATGACGGCACCTGAAGGGAACAGACTCAGTGAACTCAAAGCCTAAAATCCCAACTGCAGTGCCGTTGCCAGCAGTGAAGGGATTCTAGACTAGAATGCAAGAAGTATTAAGATGACAATATCACTGAACAAATAAGGGGGAGGGCATTTCTTTATATCCCCTTTTACCTCCTTCAACACATTTGCAAATTACCTTCTTTTTCCCCTTTTTAACTTAATAAATGTTTTTTTCTACCTCTGCAAAACTGAGACACTTGGAAATGTAGGAATAGTTGTATTCCACAAAATAACATAAGGAAAGTAAACATAACTATTAGGAACTAGTGTTTTCCAACTGTGAGTCAAGAATCCCCCCCATCTCAGTGATACCTGGGAACTCGTGGGAGGACATTCACACCAGCTTCTGGCTGAGTGCCCCCATGTCTCACCCGCTGCCTGGCACGGGGCCACTGCTTGGATGCATCCCTTGCATGCCTGGAGCATGGCTCCCACAGAACCCCATGGCAGGGAGCACTTCCCCAGCCAGCACCACCACAGACCCAGGGCTCGTCCTGGATTGTCTCCTTCTCTCCACTCCCCGCCCTCCTTCCTGCTGCCATAGCTCATCCAGACCATGGCCAGGGCCTACTTCCATGGGCACCCTGATCCCTTTCAGCACAAAGTGAAAGTGTACTTTAGGCAAACTGGGTTCTATCCCAACTCCTGCTGTCACCTCTAGCTCCCCCAACCTGTGGGGCTCTGCACCTGTGCAGCACCAGCTGTGCTCCCCACATTCCTCCAAGGACCAGGAGGAAGAGGAAAACTGGAGGCCTCTCAGCACCGGTTCTGGAATTACAACCTCTTCCCCCGGGGGGCAGCCTCTTGAGGCCTCTACGGGAATGCTGCTCATCCAGGAGCCCTCCTGGCCCCATGTTAGGGGCGCCGCACAATCTTGGTGCACACTCCACCCTTCTCCAATCGTTTCACTACATTTATCAGAACTGCTCATACATCTCTTCCATCTGTTCTGTTATGGATTTTAACCTACTCCCTAAAACTAAAAGTTATGTTCCGTGGGGTCAGAGCACCAGCCTGTTCCCCACCCCAGATGGCTGGCAAACAACTGTGGAATTAACAAGCCTTAAGTAAAACACGACTTGAGAGAACCAGAGTCATCTTCTTGATAATTCTCCAACACCAGAGAGAACAGACTCCTTGCAGCTCTGGCTCCGGCTCAGCCCAGCCTGAGGGGCCTTGAGAGCCCAAACACCAGCCTCCCCAGTAGCTGAGCACAAGTTAATGTGCTAATTCTCTACCGACCCTTAAGAAAGTGTATCACTCTCACCAGTAAGAAAACTCTTCTGCTTAAATAAATCTAATCCAGGGTCTGGCTCTGTAACCTTAGGCAATTCGTTTTAACATTATTGATTCCATGTGTCTCTTTCATCAAGGGTAGAGGGTGGATCAAATACTCCTACTATGCCCTATGATGATGAGTAAAAATAACACAGCCCACTCACCAAGTGCCAGACCCCACCTCACGTGTATCCTATCACTTAATTCCAGTAATGCTGAAAGGCAGGTAGTATTACCAATCCCAGTTTACAGATAAGGAAACCCGGGCACAGAGAGGTTATGCAACTTGTGTAAGGTCACATAGCAGGTGGATTCCAGATTTGAGTTCTGAGATCTCTTTCAACTCCTGAAAACTAAGGCTGGAATATCCCGTCATCAGTGTTCCTCTGGCACCTACCTGTGCACAGCAGAATCTTGCCCTGAGTCAGATACTTGATGGTTTCTGACGTTTTTCGGAGACACTCCTTGGAAAGGTAGGGAGGATCTGCTATTACGATGTCAAAACTACGTGCAGCAATTTTTTCTGGTAAATCCAATGGATTATTATAATCATAGAAGATAAACTCCTCTCCGTATATGGCAAATCTTTTGTCATATTCAAAGATGTATACAGAGAAGTCTTCTCTGTGTAGGGCTCTCAGTTTCTGGTAAACACTGGGGGTGCTCACACAGGCTATTCTAGAAAACAGAAGGAACAAACTCATGAAAGATCTTTAATGGATAGCTTACGGTGCTAAGTAACAACTACTTCACTAAGAAAATACAGGTACTTGCATTCAGCTTTTCTTAAAGGAAACCAGAGTACTAACTAATGTAAAGACAGTAAATTTCAAGAGAAAACTACACTGGCTCACTTTTAAGGAATCTAGTGTTTAAAAATTCTGCAACTCAAAAGTTTAAGATATGAAAGAATAATGTAATAAATGTAAACATTAGAAACACATTGGGAAGAAAGCCCAAGGCTTAAGTTTGTTTTTTCAGATCAGTCCTCATTTTAACATTTACTTCTAATACTTTTAGTCTCAAATATTTTGAAGTTACTTTCTAATCTTCATAATCTAGAAAGAAAAACCTCAAATCACTGCCTCAATAACTCCAGTTTTCTGCACGGATGCCTTAAAATTTGACTTCAGTGCAGACAAGCTACTTTGAATTGCTGCTTCTTTTTTGTATAAGGAAATCAAAGAATGTTTCATTATAAACAGTTCCCAGTTTACGAAGAGTAGTGTCCCAACATTTAACTTTTATTACTTTTTTATAATATATTTTTAAAAGATTTTATTTATTCATGGAAGACACATAGAGAGAGGCAGAGACACAGGAAGAGGGAAGAGAAGCAGGCTCCATGAAGAGAACCTGATGCAGAACTCAATCCCAGGACTCCGGGATCACACCTGAGCCAAAAGGCAGACACTCAACCACTAGCCACCCAGGCATCCCCCAACATTTGACTTTTAAACCAACTACTAAAAAGCTAGAAGTAATCTAAATATTAAATTATTGAGTCGATAGTGGCACATTTAAATGGAATGCTATGTAGTCATTACTCTGCAAGATACTCAAGGAATAAAAGCGTAAACCATGACTTTTTTATTATTATTAGTTTCGGAGGTAGAGTTCAGTGATTCATCAGTTGCATATAACACCCAGTGCTCATTCCATCACATGAGAACCCTCCTTAATGCCCATCACCCAGTTATCCCATCTCCCCACCCACCACCTCTCCAGCAACCCTGTTTGCTACCTAAAGAGTCTTACGGTTTGCCCTCTCAATTTTCATCTTATTTTTCCTTTCCTTCCCCTATTTTCACCTTTTTTTCTTAAATTCCACATATGAATGAAATCACATGGTAGCATTATACCCTCTAGTTCCATCCATGTCTTTGCAAATGGCAAGATTTTATTCTTTTGATGACTAATACTCCCTTGTATGTGTGTATGTATGTGTGTGTGTGTGTGTGTGTGTGTGTGTATACACACACCATCTCTTCTTTATCCATTCATCTGTCGATGGACATCTGGGCTCTTTCCATAGTCTGGGGACACTGCTGCTATGAACATTGGGTTGCAGGGGCCCCTTTGAATCACTGTGTTTATATCCCTTGGATAAATACCTAGCAGTGCAATTGCTGGGTCATAGGGTAGCTCTATTTTTAACCTCCACAGTTTTCCAGAATAGCTGCACCAGTTTGGATTCCCACCAACAGTGTGAGAGGGCTCCCCTTTCTCTACATCCTCAACAGCATTTGTTGTTTCCTGACTTGTTAATTTTAGCCATTCTGACTGGTTTGAGGTGGTATCTCATTGTGGTTTTGATCTGTATATCCCTGATGGCAAGTGATGTTAAACATTTTTTTCATGTTTCTGTTGGCCATTTCTATGTCTTCTTTGGACAAATGTCTATTCATGTCTTCTGCCCATTTCCTGACTGGATTTTTTGTTTTTTGGGTGTTGAGTTTGATAAGTTTTTTAAACATTTTGAATACTAGCCCTTTACCTGATAAGACGTTTGCAAATCTTTCCCATCTGTAGGTTGCCTTTTAGCTTTGTTAACTGTTTTCTTTGCTGTGCAAAAGCTTTTTTCTTGATGAAGACCCAATAGTTCATTTTTGCTTTTCTTTCCCTTCCCTTTGGAGAGTTATCTAGCAAGACGTTGCTGCGGGGGATGTCAAAGAGGTTGTTCCTTGTGTTCTCATCCAAGATTTTGATAGATTCCAGACTCACGTTTAGGTCTTTCATCAATTTTTAATTTATTTGTGTGTATGGTCTAAGAGAAAGGTCCCATCTCATTCTTCCGCATGTGGCTGTCCAGTTTTCCCAACACCACTTGTTGAAGAGACTTTTTTTCCATTGGATATTCTTTCCTGCTTTATGGAAGATTAGCTGACCATAGAGTTGAGGGTCCATTTCTGGGTTCTCTATTCTGTTCCATTAATCTATGTGTCTGTTTTTTTTTCTTTCTTAAAATATTTTATTTATTTATTCATTCATAGAGACACAGAGAGAGAGACAGAGAGAGAGAGAGAGAGGCAGAGACACAGGCAGAGGGAGAAGCAGGCTCCACGCAGGGAGCCCAAGGCGAGACTCGATCCCAGGCCCCCAGGATCACAACCCCGGCCGAAGGCGGCGCTAAACTGCTGGGCCACTGGGGACTGCCCTATGTGTCTGTTTTTAAGCCAGTATCATACTGTCTTGATGATCACAGCTTTGTAATATAAGTTGAAGTCCAGAATTGTGATGCCTCCAGCTTTGGTTTTCTTCTTCAATGTTACTTTGGCTATTGGGGTCTTTTGTGGTCTCTTTTGTGGTTCTATACAAATTTTAGGATTGTTTGTGCCAGCTCTATGAAAAATGCTGGTGGTATCTTGATAGGGACTACATGAATGTGTAGATTGCTTGTGGTGGCATAGACATTTTAATAATATTTGTTCTTCCCATTCATGAGTATGGAACGTTTTTCCATTTCTTTGTGTCTTCCTCAATTTCTTTTGTAAGTGTTCTGTAGTTTTCAGAGTACAGATCTTTTACCTCTTTGGCTAGGTTCATTCCTAGGTATCTTATGGTTTTGGTGCAATTGTAAATGGGATCAATTCCTTGATTTCTCTCTTCTGTCAGAACAAGAGAGAGTTAAAAGGGCTCCAAAGCATGATGGTGAAGGGAGACACCAGGTAAGGCCTGTAGCAAAGCCAGAAATCAACTAGTCCACATAGGAGCAGCTGGTAGAGCCTCAGGAGTAACTTCTTTCATGGAATTGAAACATGTCTCAATTTCCTGATAGGAGGTTCACATAACCAGAGGAGAGTTTGAAAGTTAATTTGTTTTTTGTTCTGTTTTTTTTTTTTTTTTTTTTTGAAAGTTAATTTGTGATATGAACATAGAAATACATAAAATATAAGAATTATTTTCTTGGGGATCCCTGGGTGGCGCAGCGGTTTAGCGCCTGCCTTTGGCCCAGGGCGCGATCCTGGAGACCCGGGATCGAATCCCACATCGGGCTCCCGGTGCATGGAGCCTGCTTCTCCCTCTGCCTGTGTCTCTGCCTCTCTCTCTCTCTCTCTCTCTCTTTGTGACTATCATAAATAATAAATAAAAAATTAAAAAAAAAAAAAAAAGAATTATTTTCTTCAGAAAAATGAAAAATCATACAGAGAAGGAAAAGTATAAGGCTCAGCTGTAAGGAGCATTTGTGGTGGCATAAAATAAATCCTGTTCTAACCAAACTTAGGACATAAATCTATCAGGAGTGTAGACAGAAAGCAAGCATATGTGTGGAGTATGAGAGAGCGCTAAATCCTCACACTCCATAGTGAGAAGTCAATAAAGAACATCTACAAGTGACAGACAGATCTAGAAGTTCCAATACAAACATGTATTTAGAAATATGATTGTAAATTCCAAAGCATCCACTGAAAGAGAGCAGAAAAGGGAAGGGAAGCACACAAGGGGGTAACAAGCAATTGATTTTTTTTTTTGAACGAGCCTTGTAGCACAATTTGACTTTAAATTCTTTTTTAAAGATTTTATTTATTTATTCATGAGAGACACACACACAGAGAGAGGCAGAGACAGAGGCAGAGGGAGAAGCAGGATCCATGCAAGGAGCCCAATGTGTGACTCGATCCTGGGACTGCAGGATCACATCCTCAGCCAAAGGCAGATGCTCAACCACTGAGCCATCAAGGGGTCCCCTGACTTTAAATTATATGCATGCAAAATTCTGATGAAAATAAAAACTAGATTAAAAAAATAGAAAACCTGTATTCTTTTTCTTAATATTTTATTTAAAAAGTAATTTCTACACCCAACATGGGGCTTGAACTTACAACCCTGAGATCAAGAGTTGCATGCCCCACCACCTGAACCAGCCAGGCTCCCCAGAAACTCATATTCTTAAAACTTTAAAAGTCAAACATTAAGATTTTTTTCTTTTAAAGCAAACAGTAGGGGTATAGAGGTAAGAAACAGGTTAGGAAATGTTAAAAATTTTAAAAAATGTTAAAGAACAGAGGTAGAACATCTTACAACAAGTGGATTTCTATGTGTCCCTAAACTCAGTACTGGAGCAGTTCTTTGTTATGTTCCGCAAACCATGACTTACCACTTTTGCAGATTATGGTTTAGACTTCTTACAAACTACTGCTCAACTACGAAGGACATTTCAAATATTAGAAGACAAAAGAGAAACAAAATCTGGATCTCACCTGCCATGCTCTCCAGCAGCTGCGATGGCTTCCTTCGCAAGGTGCAAGGCAGTTTCCTGACTGTACCAAAACTGGCTCAGCTGCTGTGACAGAGCAATGAGTCCAAATCATTTTAGAACTGCCAGAAACCATGTCCTTTTAATTCATACCTACCATATTGGTGTGCATATTTTTTTTCATTTTTTTCTTTTTCTTTATTTCTTTTTCCTTTTTTTTCTTTTTAAAATGAATTAATTCTTTTAAATTATTTTCAGTTAACAGAAGGCCCTAATTACTAGAATCTAGGTATTGAGCGCCAAGGGCTGCTGATATCCCAAAAGGAGACAACCAGTCAATGTTTTTGCAGATAGAAGAATACACTCTCACCTTTGGGTGACTCTTGTCCAAAATACTGAACCTGAATCTGACTAAGCTTCTAGATTCAACTGCCAATTTAGCAGAATCATAAATATGGAAGAGAGAAGAACATGTTAAACGACACCACAGGGATGACATTGGCAAAACCTGGTCTATAATCATCTTCCGAGGCTCCCTGTCTCTACCTTATGAATGTTTCCTGAGTTACTTGTTTTTCCCTTGAGGATAAGTTGTCATCTTGCTCTTCTTTTCATGCTGATTGATAACTTTCTTTTAACTTCATAGTGATCTTTAATTATCCACTTAATTAATAAATTAAAGGGGTAAAATTTTATTTTATGAAAATATTTTATTTATTTATTCATGAGAGTCACAAAGAAATGCAGAGACATAGGCAGAGGGAGAAGCAGGCCCCCTGTGCAGAGCCCGATGCAGGACTCGATCCCAGGACCCTGGGATCACACCTTGAGCCAAAGGCAGACGCTCAACCACTGAGCCACCCAGGTGCCCCAAGGAAGTAAAATTTTAATGGAAAAAGTAGATTCTTCTGCAATGGAATAGATCCAATTCTCCAATAGGCCTCCTTCCAGAATAGGAAGGCCAGAAGGAAGTGGTGGGAGTAGGCAAGGGTGCTGCCTGTGTATGCTGATGGCTCTTGAATCCAGCTTTTATTTTTATTTTTTATTTTTTTTAAATTTTTATTTATTTATGATAGTCACACAGAGAGAGAGAGAGAGAGGCAGAGAGGCAGAGACACAGGCAGAGAGAGAAGCAGGCTCCGTGCACCGGGAGCCTGATGTGGGATTCGATCCCGGGTCTCCAGGATCACGCCCTGGGCCAAAGGCAGGCGCTAAACCGCTGCGCCACCCAGGGATCTCCTGAATCCAGCTTTTAAAATGTTTCTAAAACATATCATTTCAATAAATGCAAAAATAAAAAAACTTTCAAAAAAAAATTCAACCACTGAGCCACCCAGACGCCCCTGCTTTCAATATTCTTATTCAACATTGTACATGGGATCAAGTCATTGCATTAATGCAAGAAAATAAGTAAGAATCAAAAAGGCATTAAACTACTAATATCTGCACACTATGTGACTGTTGATCTAGAAAATATCAAGGGGGATAAACATGTCCAAAGACAGAATGTACATATTCATTTGGATATGCATAGGTATGAACTATGTCTATGTCTAACCATTCTTAGCTGCAGGAAAATGCCAACCTCTGACTCTCTCTGCTTAGGAAGCTGGAGGAAAGCCCCTAGCACACACAGAGAGCTCTGCTTGACTTGATCTGGGAGGTGGCTGAGTTTCCTGGCATTTGGCTACCAAGTTGCCCTTGCTCTTACTCCAGCATTGTCAGGGCACAGCTGTGTGTTTTGGCTCTCCTCATACCCTTCTAAAAAATGAAAACCTTCTCATAATCAGCATGTTGCATGAACATGGCTTTAAAAGTCAAAAGCACTACTAGGCCTTCAAAGAAAAACAACAGTCCCTGCCCCACATCTCCCTACCACCCGAGCCCCACTCCTCAGAAGCCTCTTTGAACTCCTGGCTCTTCTTTTGATCATTTGGCCCCATATTTCCAAATATTATGCTTTAAATGCTACTTTCTTTTTTTAAGTAATCCCTGCACCCAATCTGGGGCTCAAGCTCACAACTCCAAGATCAGGAGACTCCTGTCTTTCTGGCTGAGCCAGCCAGGTGCCCCTAAATGCTATCTCTTGATTAATCCATCCATGTCCCTTCCCCTCCTCATACAATTGTAACCTGCTTGGGTAAAAATCATTTGTCAGTGTTCACTGTGGGGCCAAGTAATACATTAGGCTTCCATTTCCTTCTAAGTGTGGAAACTTTTCTTTTTCCTAGATTTAATAATGTATCATTTGCTTGTTTCTTTGAGCCTACCTCTAATCCCTCTAACATCCTCTGGCCGACTTGGAGAAGCAGCGCATGGGAGGTCAATCCATAAGACCTACCATTTCTAAAGTGTTTTTGTTTGTTTGTTTGTTTTATCTTCACATTTGACTGATAGCTGAGTACAGAATTTGGGCTGAACAAAATTGTACTCCAAATACTGAAGACATTGCTCCACTTTTTCCTAGTTTCTAACAAAGCTATCAAGAAGTGCAGTGTGACTCATCCTGAGACTTTGTAGGTAGCCTGCTTTTCCTCTGGATGGTTCTAAGATCTTGTCACCTGCATACAGAATTTTCACAGTCATGTAACCATGTGTCTTAGTAAAGGATCTGCAGTTCTGGGAAATTTTCTAATATTAATCTTTGAAGATTCTCCCTTTTTTGTTTTCTGTTCTCTATTTCTAGAACTCCAATTAGTCAAATATTGAGTCTCCTGGATTTATTCTCTAGTTTTATAATGTTTTCTTTCCAATACTTGTTATCATTCTCTCTCACTTTTTTTTCTCCCTAGGGGATTTCTTCAGTTTGATAAACAAATGAAACTAAACCAAAGAAAGTGTCAAAATTATAGAAATACTTAATTGTAAGTAGTGGGATTAGGATTACTTATTTTTGGTCTTCATCTTTTTATAGATTTTCTACAACAGCCATGGATTGCTTTTAGAGTCAGAAAAAGAACATACAGTGCTTAAAACATTAGGCGGGGGGGGGGGGGGGGAAGAAAAATAATAATGTAGTACTTCAAGTTTCTGACATTTACTACCTACAGAAGCATCAAACTAGAAGACAAAGACATGTAAAGAAGGGAAATTTGTGAAGAAAGAGACTTTTGTGTAGGTGGAAAATTTAGTGTAAATGTAAAGAAATATTTTTATCAGTCAGATTCAAATAGATGATAAATAGAATTCTATACAACTTAAGAGATCCAAACTTGACACAAAATGTAAAAGGCTATTAAAAAAAAAAAGAAAAGCATATAAAAGTTCTCTTCTAATTGCAAAGTGAGAGAGAGAGACAAATCCGTTATTGAGGGGTGGGCACAGACCAAAGCTTCATCTATTTGTAAACTATATCCTTCAAAAATTTAAATGTCCAGGTTCCAGTTTTGGTTTCCCTCAACTCATTTTTTCCCCTAATTTCTAATTTTATTTAGACCATAAAAATATAATTAAAATACATTCTATGCACCAAAAATTAGTATCTTCTTTAGAACTCCCTTTCATCTTTTTTTTGTTGCATGTTTAAGTTCAGTTACCCCATTTATTGCAGTGATGTATTTTACCCCTTCCTCAAGGATGCTGGGCTACATAAAAACCCACAGAAACCATCTATATACAGGAGGAAGGCACAAGTTTATGTTGGTCATAAATGACATGCCGTCCCCGTATCTGAAAAGTCCACTTATCTGACCACTACTAGCCTGACAGTCAGAACAGGAAAATCTGCATTTATATTGTCTTCAATGTTCATGGACTGCTTTCTGTCTTAGCTCCACAGACAGCTCCTGAGGGGCAGGTAAGACAGACACGGGTGTGAAGTGGGACACAGACACAGGGCAGGTGTGGACAGGTGTGGAATCGGTGCCATACCTATACTTCCTGAGAGATGTGGAATGGATTTACTTACCCAGTTCTCTTCTATTATTCCAATGTTATATTTATCATCCCTGCCAGGGTCACTTTGTTGCTTCTGCTCAGCATAAAATTCCTGGAGGGCTGCTAATGTGTGGGAAGATAGCCGAGGGATATCGTCATCATCAGAGTCACTCATTTCACAAATGGTCTACAACCTGCAAATAAATGAGCAAAGGTGTTGCTGGGGTATTTTTCCCCTTCACATTGAATAACAATTTAGAAATTTTTTATCTCATGGCAAGGATCCAAACTGGAAGTGAGTTTTATAAGGGAAACTCATATTTAAAATTTCCGAGATCAAACATCTATGGAAATCTATTGAATGACAGCTTAAAGAAATGCAGGCTTTTCCTTTACATGTATTCAGTTTTTACAAATGAGATTCTCACATTTAAAATTTTTTTTTTAAGATTTTATTTATTTATTCATGATAGACAGAGAGAGGCAGAGACACAGGCAGAGGGAGAAGCAGGCTCCATGCCGGAAGCCCGACGTGGGACTCAATCCTGGGACTCCAGGATCGCGCCCCGGGCCAAAGGCAGGTGTCAAACCACTGAGCCACCCAGGGATCCCCAGATTCTCTCATTTTTAAGACTCACGGCATAATGTAATTTTTTACTGTATCTAAAGACATTTTGCTTTCTTCTGGCACCCCAATAGGCATCTGTGGACATCTCACAGTAGATTCCCTGAATTGGAGATCATTCCAAGCTTGGATGTCACTGTTGAGGTGCTCTAAGGCTCAGGGGTGTTACAGATAGGATGAGTGAAGGATAGAGGAGAGGAATAGAAGAGGTATGGAAATTTAAAGGAAGCAAGGAGAAAGGGAAATTTAAATAGAAGCAAGCAGAAGGGGAAGAAGTAAAACACGGGGAGGGAGAAAAAAGGAAGGTGTCTTGCAGGACCTGATGGCCAGGCCAGTCATTTCTCGGAGTACTACTGGAGTTAGCCAGACTGCAAGGTTAAGGCACAGAACTGGTCCAGACAGCAAGTTTGCCCAAGACTCCTGATCACTGCAAGTTCCCCAAACCACACTTGTGTTCAGTAATTTGCTAGAAGGATTCACAAAACTCACTGACAGCGATTTTACTGACAGTAGTAATTACTACAGGGAAAGGATACAAATTAGAGCCAGCCAAACTTAGAGATGCATAAGGTAGAGTCCAGAAGAGTCTCAAATAGGAAGCTCCTGTCACCCTCAGGATGCATCACCCTCCCCAGCACAGATGTGGGACAATATGCATGAAGTCCTGCCAACCAGGGAAGCTCTGCAGAGTTTTGGTGTCCAGCTTTTATGAAGGCTTCACTATGTTGTTGGTATAAGTGACTGAATGATTGCCCACCTGGCTGAAGTCCCTCACCAGCTCCCCCAACCATGAGGTAGGGTTGATATGGCCTCAGGGCCCCCCATAAATAACAAAGACCTTCCTACAACTTGGGAAAGTTTAAGTGTTTACATGTTACCTCCCAAAGGCCATGACAAAGGCCAAACCTCTCTTTGACTGAGGTCAAATTCCTTACTACACAGGCACCAAATATATTTTTAAGTCAAAAGTCATCCAAGAGCATAAAAACAGCATCCTATTTGCTTTTAAAAACATTATGTCTAAACTGTACAGCAAGTGATGTGTTGAAAATCAGCATAGATTATTCAAAAGCTTCGTCACGTTGCTCCCTTACACCTTCAAGTCCTATGAGGGTGTCTGACAGTCCTGGCCTCCCGCCTGCACCACCAAGGGCAGCCGGTAAAACAGCATTCAAACCTGGCAAATTCCCCAGGCTGAGGAAGGCAGCCATTTAAATTGGGAAATGCTGGGGCACCTAGTTGGTACCACCTAGTGGTATCTGACTCCTGGTTTTGGCTCAGGGCATACTCTCAGGGTCCTGGGATCCAGCCCTCTGTTGGGCTCCTCACTCAGCATCAAGTCTGCTTGAGATTCTCTCTCCCTCTCCCTCTGCCCCCTCCACGTCTGCTGTCTCTATCTCCCTCTCTCTCTCAAATAAATAAATATTTTTTTAAAAAATGAGAAATGCCCTCTAGATGTTGCTTTTGTACTCCTTTTCAAAATCAAAAAGCTAGCCATTCTACCTATGATCCTAAAAACAACCACAAACAAAACCAAACCAAAAGAAATCTCATATGTACCCAACTACTGATAAACCAATGTATATTCATAAAGTACAAATAGCTTGTTGATTCCTTCTTTCTTGTATTCATCAAAGATTCACTTGTAAAAGCTTGTTAATAAAACATCTGGTCACACAAATTAATCCAGAAATATAACTAAGTCCTCTATGCATAAGCAGTTTCCCGTTTAGGAAGAGACGGAGCAAAACACAAGGTACAAACACTATGACAGGGACACCTGGGTGGCTCAGTGGTTGAGTGCCTGCCTTCAGCCCAGTGCATGATCCTGGAATCCCGGGATTGAGTCCTGCATCGGGCTCGCTGCATGGAGCCTGCTTCTCTCTCTGCCCATGTCTCTTGTCTCTCTCTCTGTGTCTCTCATGAATAAATAAATAAAATCTCTAAAAAAAAAAAAAAAAACCACTAGGACAGATTTATATAAAGTTCAAAAACAAGTAAAATCAAACTATTTGTTTAAGGAAGCATACAGAGCTATATTTATCAAAGATAGACTACTTTTGTTACCAAACCTTCCCAAATAGAAGACTCTAGACCAAGAAAATTCATTGAGGAGTTCTATTAAAATTTAAAGAAGAGGGCAGCCCGGGTAGCTCAGTGGTTTAGCGCCGCCTTCAGCCCAGGGCCTGATCCTGGAGTCCCAGGATCAAGTCCCACGTCAGGCTCCCTGCATGGAGCCTGCTTCTCCCTCTGCCTGTGTCTCTGCCCCTCTCTCTCTGCCTCTCATGAACAAATAAAATATTTTTTAAAAAATTAAAGAAGAAATGTTGATAATTTTATCATCCAGAAAACAGAAGAAAAAGGAATACTTGCCAATTTATTTAATGAAGCCAGATTAAGTCTAACATAAAACATGTCAGTATACAACCTGGCTCAATTCCTGATCAGACATTGAAGGTGATCAGATATCAAAGGCAGAGGGGAGGGGGCAGGAGTTGGTTTCTGATGAAACTGATTATCAAGGTTCTTGCTAAGGCTAGATTTACAAAGAAGTGCACAAACGGGCTAAAAAGGTTCAGGAGCCTGACTTTAAGTCTGGTGGAGCAAACCATCTTAGCTACAGGCTATGACCTGCAGGCCAAATTAGGCCTGTGGCTTGTTTCTGCAAACTAAAATACTCGAAAACAGCCACACACACACACACACAAAAAAAAAAAAAAAAAAAGAAAAAAGAAAACAGCCACACGCTTTTGTTTACACATGGCTTATAGTTGTTTTTAAGACAAGCCTAATATTTATCACCTGGTCTTTTACAGAAAGTTTGCTGACTCCTAGTTTAACAGTTTATTTATTTATTTAAAAGATTTTATTTATTCATGAGACAGAGGCCGAGACATAGGCAGAGGGAGAAGCAGGCTCCACGCAGGGAGTCTAATGTGGGACTTAATCCTGGAGGATCATGCCCTGAGCCTAAGACAGATGCTCAACCACTGAGCCACCCTAGATTTAAGTTTAAGTGAGAAAAGCCATATGATCATTTGCATGGCTACTACAAAAGCATTCGACAAAATTCAGTGTCTGTTCATGTTAAAAACTGAGCAGGGATGCCTGTCTGGCTCAGTGGTTGAGCGCCTGTTTGAGCGCCTGCCTTGGGCTCAGGGCGTAATCCTGGTCCAGGGATCGAGTCCCACATGGGGCTCCCTGCAGGGAGCCTGCTTCTCCTTCTGCCTGTATCTTTGCCTCTCTCTGTGTGTCTCTCATGAATGAATAAATAAAATCTTTAAAAACAAACAACTGAGCAAACTAGGTGTAAGAGGGAACCTCAATCTGTAAAAGGGCACCTACAAAAAACATAAGCTTCATACTTTTCTTAGTGGTGAAATGTTGAATGCTTTCTGTCTATGCTCAGGAATAAGGGAAGGATATTCACTGTCACCACTTTGATTTAATATTATCCTGGCCTAGCCAATTAAGGCAAGAAGGGAAACAAACAAAACAAAAAACAAGGAAGCATTATGATTGGAAAGGAAGAAGTGTCCCTATTAGTAGACCTGATTATTCACAGAGAAAATCCTAAGGAGGGATCTCTGGGTGGCGCAGCGGTTTAGCGCCTGCCTTTGGCCCAGGGCGGGATCCTGGAGACCCGGGATCGAATCCCACGTCGGGCTCCCGGTGCATGGAGCCTGCTTCTCCCTCAGCCTGTGTCTCTGCCTCTCTCTCTCTCTCTGTGTGACTATCATAAAAAAAAAAAGAAAAGAAAAAAAAAAAAAAGAAAATCCTAAGGAAATACTACTCTCATGCAGGTGATCAAGGTCAACATCAGTGGTGATAATTCATTATCAATGGCAGGTCCCCTTGATATATTGTGATGAAAACAACACTTCACCTCCATGGTTCCCTCCCTCCCTGAAAAACACATAATCCCAGTGTAAGCATGACCAAAAACCAGACAAACACCAATTAAGAGACATTCTACAAAATACTTGTCAAAACTGCCAGGTGGTCAAAAACAAGAAAAACATAAAAAACAGTCGAAGCCTAGTGACATCAGAATAAAGTATGGATTTTGGTTAATAATAATGCATCAGTATTGTTCACTAATTGTGACAGATATATCCTATTTTAACAAAAGATATTAATAGAGGATATGTATAGAGGTTACAGGTATAGAGGAACTCACTGCATGTTTGTCACAATTTTTCTGTAAATCTAAAATTATTTTAAGATAATGATTATTTTTAGAAGTTTTTTTTTTTTTTAATTTATTTATTCATGAGAGACACACAGAGAGAGGCAGAGACACAGGCAGAGGGAGAAGCAGACTCCATGCAGGAAGCCCGATGTGGGACTCGATCCCAGGATGTGGGGATCACACACTGGGCCAAAGGCAGACGCTCAACCGCTGAGCCACCCAGGCGTCCCTATTTTTAGAAGTTTTAAGGAAGCATAACCAACTTCAACAAAAACTATTGGAATTAATAAGTGGGTTTATCAAAGTTCAGAGTACAAGGTCAATACAGAAAAATAAATTGCATTTCTGTATTCTAGCCAAATAAGTGGAAATTATACCTAAAAGCTATTTTCTACAAAATTGCATAAAAATACTTATGAGTATATTTAACATAAAGACTATAAGACCTTGATACTGAAAATTCCAAAGATTGTTGAAAGAAATTAGAGAAGCCCTAAATAAAAGGACATACCATGCTCATGAACTACAAGAATCAGTATTATTAAGGTGTCAATTTTCCCCAAGTTGATCAACAGATTCAATCTCTCTCAAGCAGGGTGTGCGTGTGTGTGTGCATGCACATGCATGAATGTGCATGTAAGTTTTATTTATTTATTTTTAAAGATTTTATTCACTCATGAGAGACACAGCGAGAGAGAGAGAGGCAGAGACACGGGCAGAGGGAGAAGCGGGCTCCCTGCAGGGAGCTCGATGCAGGACTTGATCCCCCAACTCCGGGATCACGCCCTGAGCCAAAGGCAGATGCTCAACCACTGAGCCACCCAGGAGTCCCTGCATGTAAGTTTAAAATAGAAATTGACATACTGGTTCCAGGATTTATTTAATCATTCATTCACTGAAGGACGTTAGGCTTGCTTCTAGGTTTTGGCTTATTATGAATAAAGTACCATGAACATCTGTGTACACTTTTATGTTGTTTTTCTGACTGAAGCTTTGTTTGTATAAACATCAGACAAATCAATATTTATCAATATTTAGATTAGCTCCTATATATAGCCTCAGCACGAGAAACAAATGGCCAAAATAAGAGTGGACAGATAAAACAAGTAAATCAAAAGAATGGAAATGCTGATGAGAATGTAGGGATATTGGTACTCTCTCTAATTTGGGTAATAATTTAAATTAGTATAATCTCCTTTTTGAAAGAATTAGATAGTCTGGATATAAGAATATTCCTACTTTCTGACCCAATTCTCATTTCTAAACTTTATATTTTGAAATATTTACAGATTCACAGAAAGTTGCAAAACTAATCTGCAGAGGTCCAAGTATCCTTCACCTATTTTTTCTCATTCTAACAACTTAAAAATAAGGATGTAACTTTAAAATGATGGTATATAAGTTTAATTGTAGGCATGTTTTCTTAAAGTGATGGTATTCTTATAATCCATGGTGTCTCAGATTTGATGAAATAGAGTTATCACCTGCAACAACTGTAGGCAGTAATGCAATGAATCATCCATGCAGCAGATCCACCATTTTATAGCCTCATAATAAAGTGGTCAGAAAGAGGTGAGACTGCTCTGGGAGTTAACAATGTCTAAGTGGTATCCACGGGAATGAATGGTGAAAAAGAGTGTATATAAAGTTATTAAGAGGATTTTGGGAAGACTGTCTCCATACCTCAATACCTGTACTGGCACAATCTGTCTGATGTAACTATTCTAGAACTCTAGAGTTTGGGACACCTGGGTGGCTCAGTGGCTGAGTGTCTGCCTTTTTGGCTCAGGTTGTAATCCCGGGGTCCTGGGATGGAGTCACACATTGGGCTCCCCTCAGGGACCCTGCTTCTTCCTCTGCCTATGTCTCTGCCTCTCTCTGTGTGTCTCTTATGAATAAATAAATAAAAACTTAAAGAAAAACTCTAGAGTTTATTCGAAGGCTTGCAAGGAGGACAAATTATGGTGAATTTCAGTCAGGTCTGGCACTTAGCTCTACAGTGGCTTCCCATCTCCCGCTCATTATTCCTGGTCAGGAAACTGTGCACATGATACTGTCTTATGTTTGGTGTTAATATATCAAGGTGAGGACACGGAGGGATCAATGCTATTACAAGAAGTGTTTTAATATTATTCATAGTCCCCCTAGAAAGGAGAGGCACAGTGCACCATGATTGGCCACCTAAAACTTGTGACGTGGGGACAAGAAAGCAGAGAGACACCAGGAACTCTACTGCTAAAATGAGTGGAAAGGAACTAGGTGGGGATGTCTCCTGTTTGGGCACACAGTAAAAACACACATTCTACAGTTTATGTTTGACATGACCTTGAGGTGCCCATGAAAGCTGGTTTGCGGGGAAGATGTAAACAACTCTAGACACTGGTTTGGCTCTATAATTAGCTGATGCCAAATAAACAAATACAAAACCTAAAAGCAAACAATTTTAAAATTCCCAGCAGCAGTTTGTATGCAATTTGTGGGTGACAAGGTAGGCAATCAAGGGCTCTGTTTTTCAAATATTGGGGAACCTGTGTACTGATCACTAACTGCTGCTTCTGATTGTGGAGGCACAGAGGCAAGCAGCCCGATACCAAGGCTCCCACTGCCGGCTATCATTACTTTCCACCTCCAGCTGAAGAAACTTTGAGAGGATTTAAAGGGCCAGCACTTTCTTCACCTTATTTTTCTCTTTTTCTCCTTTTGGGAATCAAATATTTAAGGACTAGATCATTATAAAAAGCAAATGCATATACAGGGAAATTCAGAAAGTCACTGATGGTCTTCCCAGAAAGAAGTGGAGGCTCAGGAAAAAAACCTGAGAAGGCCTTGTTTACACCTCAGGTTGATACTCAGCATAGACAGCCCCACAACAATCAAAAACCAAAAATAACAAACAGAATGATAATAAAAATCAGCAAATCATTGGGAAGGGGAAGAATCTGATTTCCAGAGTTACCACATCATTACATTCAAATATCCAGTTTTAAACAAAATAATCACAAGGCATACAAAAAACCGGAAACGTAAAGCCCATTCAAAGTAAAAAAGTAAATCAACAGAAACCATCCTTGAGAAAGAGCAGATGGTGGACCAACCAGACAAAGTCTTTAAAACAACTGTCTTAAAGAGCTAAAATAACTAAAGGAAGATGTGGGAGAAGCTAAGAAAATGATGTATGAACAAAATGGAAATATCAAAAGGGAATTCTGGAGCTAAGAATTGCAATTCCTGAAATGAAAAACTCACTAGAGGAATTCAAAAGCAGATTAGAGGAGGCAGAAAAATCAGCAAACTTGAAGGTAAGATAATAAGACTTACTGAGTTAGGGAAGGAAAGGAAGGAAGGAAAGGAAGGAAGGAAGGAAAAAACAGGAACAGAACCTAAGGACATACTGTCAAGCGGAGCAAATACACATAGTGGGAGTCTCAGAAAGAGAAAACAAAGGGGCAAAGCAATTATTTGAAGAAATAATTGCTGAAAACTTTCAAATTAGGTGAAAGAACTATAAACATAATGAACTTAATGTTAACTCTTTAGTAGAATAAATTTCAAATACCCACACATTATAATGAAATTATCAAAAGCCAAAAACAGAATCTTGAAAGCACTAAGAGGGTACTTGCCATGTACAAGGGATCATCAATAAGATAATTGGTAGATTTCTTATTAGAAACTCTGGAGGTCCATTTGCTTCAAAGTGAATGGAACTGGAGGGTATTATGCTGAGTGAAATGAGTCAATCAGAGAAGGACAAACATTATATGGTCTCATTCATTTGGGGAATATAAATAATAGTGAAAGGGAATAAAAGGCAAAGGAGGAAAAATAAGTGGGAAATATCAGAAGGGGAGAGAGAATATGGAAGACTCCTAACTCTGGGAAACAAACTAGGGGTGGTGGAAGGGGAGGTGGGCGGGGGGGGTGGGGGTGACTGGGTGGCGGGCACTAAGGTGGGCACTTGACGGGATGAGCACTGGGTGTTATTCTGTATGTTGGCAAATTGAACACCAATAAAAAATAAATTTATTATTAAAAAAAAAGAAACTCTGGAGGTAGAAAGGAGTGGACTGATATAGTAAAGTGCTAAATAGAAAAAAAAAATCAACCAACATCCCTTATCTGATGAAAATGTCCCTCAAAAGTGAGGGAGAAATTAAGACATTTACAGATAAACAAAAGCTGAGAAAATTTGTTACCACTAGAACTGCCCTGCAAAAATTGGTAAAGTGAGTCCTGTAGGTTAAAATGAAAGTACACCAAACAGTGATTCAAGGCCATATATAGAAATAAAGGTCTCAGAAAGGTAACTAACTAAATGGGCAATTGTAAAAGCTAGTATTATTGTAACTTCAATTTGTAACTCTTTTTTTTCTACGTGATTTAGGAGACCAATACCCAGGTATCTATCAACATATGAACAGATATATATACAAAAGAATATTATTCAGCCTTAAAAAGGAAGGAAATTCTAACACATGCTACGACGTGGTGAACCTTGAGGACATTATTCTAAGTGAAAAACAGTCACAAAGAGACAACTACTCTATGATTCCGCTGATACAAGATGCTTAGAGTAGTCAAATTCATCAAGACAAAGTAGAATGGTGGTTGCCAGGGGATGGGAGGAATAGGAAGTTGTTTAATGTTGTATATAGATTCAGTTTTAGGGATCCCTGGGTGGCGCAGCGGTTTAGCGCCTGCCTTTGGCCCAGGGCGCGATCCTGGAGACCCGGGATCGAATCCCACGTCGGGCTCCCGGTGCATGGAGCCTGCTTCTCCCTCTGCCTGTGTCTCTGCCTCTCTCTCTGTGTGTGACTATCGTAAATAAATAAAAATTAAAAAAAAAAAGATTCAGTTTTATAAGATGAAAAAGGGTTCTGGAAATGGATGGTGGCAACTGTCACACAACCGTGTGGATATACTAACACTACTGAACTATACACTTAAAGGTTAAGTGGTAAATTTTATGTAACATGTATATTACCACAATAAAAATATTGGGGTAAAACATTATTAAAGTGGATATCAGGGACAGGGATGCCTGGGTGGCTCAGGGTTGAGTGTCTGCCTTCGGCCCAGGGCATGATCCTGGAGTCCTGGGATCAAGTCCCACATTGGGCTCCCTGCATGGAGCCTGCTGCTCTTTCTGCCTGTGTCTCTGACTCTCTCTCTCTGTGTCTCTCATGAAAAAAAAAATTAAAAAAAATATTTAAAAATAAATAAACGAAGTAAATCAGGAATGTCAAAAGAACTGCCTGCTAATTCAGCAATAAAACAATATTCTCAATCAACTGCTAATTTGAACTTTGTGGTTTTATAGTTTTGTTTATACTGAATTTGAGAATGTGTTAAGTTTTATAGTTGTGGAAAAATCAAAAGCAGGATGAATTATTTGCCTTTGAGGTTATAATTTAGAATAAAAACTTAAATCAACAATAGAAGTGTCTGCAGCAGTCCCACTGAGGAATGGTAAAAGGCTTTAAATGAGCAACTTTAGCTTACTGCAAAAAGCACAAAGAATACATTTTTAGCAAAGCATACCAGGATCCATCAGGTGGGAGAATTTCCAGGTGGAAATTCCAAAGATTAGTGTGTTGTGCATGCCAAACTAAGAAACACTAAGAAAATACAGCAAACTGATCTGCAACCTACTAAAAGGTTTCATCTTGGTTTGGTATTTCAGGATTAGGAGTTCCTTTCATTCAGTAAAAGAATCGGGCAACTATTAAAATCCAACGTCTCCTGGCAGAGTTGAAGCGTACAATCATTTTCTGATCAAAGCTGCACCACAATACTGTCTGGAAAAGGTAGAGGACAAAGGAAAGTATGTGTGTGTTAATATATGTGTGTACATATATGTATGTGTGCATGTCCATATACATTCATATAGGCACATGTACATACATATATCCTTAATATACACAGAAAACTTTGAATTATTTATTAGTACTAAGCACTTTCCACAGCAACATCTGTTGAGAAGGGCTTTCAAGCTGCAGCTTGAAAGCTCTTAGCTAATCACTTAGAAATAAAACATGAAAATCATAACCAGTTGGCATTAAACACAAAATAAAGAATTCCAAAAGGGACTTTAAGAACACTGTCTACTTTCACAGCTGTAAAAGGCAAATACACTCCAATCTATATTTTAGCATGAATTTTGTTCCAAAATAAAATGTTCTCTTAAAGCTGACTAAATCCATTCATTTGGTAATCACTTATCAAGGTACTGCCTGTAGGGATCCCTGGGTGGCGCAGCGGTTTGGCGCCTGCCTTTGGCTCAGGGCGCGATCCTGGAGACCCGGGATCAAATCCCACGTCGGGCTCTCGGTGCATGGAGCCTGCTTCTCCCTCTGCCTATGTCTCTGCCTCTCTCTCTCTCTCTCTGTGTGACTATCATAAATAAAAAAAAAAAAAAAAAAAAAAATTTAAAAAAGGTACTGCCTGTAGTAAGCACTGTTCTTGGTGATGGAAATCAAAGTCCCAGTCCTCTTGGAGCTTATATTCTAGTGAGGCACAGAGAGAAGCAACAAATAAAATGTGTTGGATGATGGTAAGATCAATGGAGGAACACGTGGGAGAGTGGAAGGGGCTGCAATTTTAGCAACTGTTTCCTACATTATTAAAGTGAATTCAAGATTGCATCACTTGTTGGGGATCCCTGGGTGGCTCAGCAGTTGAGCGCCTACCTTTGGCCCAGGGTGTGATCCTGGAGACCCGGGATCAAGTCCCACATCCGGCTCCCTGCATGGAGCCTGCTTCTCCCTCTGCCTGTGCTCTGCCTCTCTCTCTCTGTGTCTCTCATTAATAAATAAATAAAATCTTAAAAAAAAAAAAAAATATTGCATCACTTGTTAAGTGGGGAAAACTTAAATCTGCTTATGTAATAAACATTGCTACAGACTAAATTAAATGAACTTTAGTTTCAATATACCTCTTTTTTTTTAAGATTTTTAAAAATTTTTATTTATTTATGATAGTCACACAGAGAGAGAGAGAGAGGCAGAGACATAGGCAGAGGGAGAAGCAGGCTCCATGCAGGGAGCCCGACGTGGGACTCGATCCAGGGTCTCCAGGATCACGCCCTGGGCTGCAGGCAGCACTAAACCGCTGCGCCACAGGGGCTGCCCAATATACCTAACTCTTCATTAAGTCACTACTTCATCATTATCTTTAGCATGTTTAAATTTTTTCTAAGTGGGTTTATGAAATTGATGTAAAAGAGATTTTCACAACCAAAAGAGTTGTGAAGTGCTATGCTTCCTTAAGGCTCATATAGGAGATCAGCAGTTCTCATAGATTTTGCACACACCCTGCCCAGGAAGGGAACAGCTAGTGATGTCTGGAGACATCTTTGGTTCTCAGAACTGGGGAGGGTACTACTGGTTATCTAGTGGGTAGAGGCCCGGAATGCTGGCAAATACCATACCTTTGCAAGACAACCCTTTGCAACAAGGAACTATATGGCCCCAAATGTCTACAGTGCTGACGTTGAGAAATAGACAAATGATTGTGATCATGTGGTGAGACCTCTAATAAAAAGCACATCCACCATTTAGGGCAGTGGGATCAGAATGAAGAGCATGTGTGGGCAGGGAATAGAAGTGAAACAGCAGGTGGCATTTTAACTTGGCCAAGAGGGAAGAAGAAAAGATGAAGAGTGAGGACTACAGAAGGAACAGCATGAGCAAAGGGAGGGACACATTAATGTGCAGCATCCGTAGAGATTAGCAGGCTCCTAATAGATTGTGGTTACTTTCTATTTAAATAGTACTTATTCAGTATAACTAACATAATCCTAAAAGTAACGTGTAAATCCACATTTCACATGTATAAAATTATTCAATTTCCATATATCAAATTTACTAAAGCAAGCCACTCCCCTCGCCAACCGTATACATTCACACAGCGTCATATTGCCGTCTGCAAGTTATTTTGGTCAAGGCAGTGTGATTCAGTGGAAAGGGCATTAACCTAGGCCTCATGTCAGACTCCTGAGTAAATACGGGGTGGAGGCGGGATGGGGGGGACCTGAGATAGTTTGGAGGCTTCCCCTACAAATGGGTAAGAATGACCTATAGTTTAATATAGATCATAAACGTACAACGCGGTCAGCACCTGCTGTGTATATACACCTCCCCGCAGCCACATCCCTATCAAGCCATCCTGCTCTTAACCCATCACCCACCCAGAGGGATCCCAGACTGTGACCCTCTCTGGTGCCCTGGGCCTTTCCTCTCTTACCCATCGCCCTCGCCCCCACCCAAGCGTCCTCATCCAGCAGGGCCCCTGCCTGTGACCGTCCTGTGCCCTGGACCCTTGCAGCAGCACCGCCTGCCCTTGGGGAGCTGAGGCCTAGTCTACCCCACTCTGCACCCCACGCCGGCAGAGCACCTGCTCCTAAGGCCCCAGCGCAGGTGCGGAGGCTTGGCCGTCAGGAGCAGTAGGCCCCGTCCGGTTTCTGACCGGAGGGGCGTTCCCGTCCTGCCCGGCCCGGGGGTCCTCTCCCTCCGCACCTGGCCTGCCTCACCCCAGACGTGCGGACCCTTCCCGGCTGGGCTCACGAGGCCGAGGCCGGGTCACACCCGAGCAGCTACTCTCGGCTCGGCTGCAGCTCGCCTGCCATCCCTAGACACCACTAATTGAAGCCCTCCTTCTTTACTGCACTGGAGAAAGGGTGACAGACAAAAAAAAGAACCATAACCGATTCCGAAGCCCGAGCAGCGCGGAAACGACCGACCCGACCCCACCTTGGCGCCCGGGATCGTCCCCTCTGGAGCCACGCGTGCGCAGTCGCCTAGGGTGGGACAGTGGGCGGGGCCGCCCCGCGCGCGCGCGCGTTCGCGCATGCGTAGGCCTCCCCTCCCGAGGGCGCTTCCGGGAGGCCCGGGAGGGTGGGGTCTCCCGGCGGTTCCAGCCCCGCTGCAACCTCCCGCGAGTGCGGACTCTCGCCGTTCTCTGTCTTATAAATTACCTCCAAGGATGGTGGCAGTAAAAGACGACATTTAAGGTTTTAGATTCCCTTCAAGTTAAATGTCTTCCAAGTAGCTTATTTGGCACTTGAAACTAATGTAACGTGTCACAAACATTAAATTCAAACCTTTATCTAGTTGACTCAGTTTTAATAAAGGAATAAAGAGGAATTAAAATTAACTAAATTGAGGCTTTGTAACATTGTTAGGATTGGAGAAACTCTCAAACCCTGGTCAGATTTCCTCCTCCCTCGGCAGGATCTACCTACCCAAACTTAAGTGTGGTTAGTGTCAGTCTAGCCTCACGCATCTTCCTGTGGGGTCAGCTGCAAATAATGCGAGATGCAAGATCTGATTGCTGAACAGCTGTCTTCACGCTGAAGTAAGACCAGCTACTAATTGGCAATCTGATTACGACGCAAAAACATTTTCCACGGAAATGATGGCCACTTTTTGGTCGGCTGACTTACCTGGAGCCTTTCAGATCCTTCCCGGAATTGAGTGCGTTGATAATGGTATAGGCACCGAGCACACAGTATCTACCGCAAAACAGGCGCTTAATGTAAGAAGGGTTCCCTTCCACATCAGACTGAGGTACTTCTCCACTCCCCAAGGCAATCAATGTTATGTTCCTACCTTCTCCTCTACCAATTTTATGATCTTGCTAAGTTTTTATATATTCTGAATAGCTTTAAATCCTTTTTGCGATAAGCTGAGGGTATAAATGAATTGCTCAGCTGCCAAATGATGCCATTCAGTAGTTCATAAAAGAGGTTTACAATTTTGTACCATAATTTCTATTTTAAATGCTGTTGCCAGGTCTGTAACAACCCATGCTTTATTTCTACTTTGAAGGCTCTGAATTGATGATAAATCTATTAAACAATATTTCAAAATCAGATGTAACTTAGCAAAGGAGCTAGAAAGAAAATATGCAAAACCAAAAGAAATCAGTAACATGAACCAAGAAACAATAATCAACTTTTATGGCAGTACACTTTTACCGAGGTAGTGTTCCATGCATATGAGACTGCCCTGGCTTATAAATTAACAGAAGAGTTTATGCTAAAGCACATTATTTTTGGTTTGAAACTTTTTAAACTTTCAAAGTTTCAGTTGCTTTCATAACATGAGACACAAGTTACCTTGATGTAAACAACTACATGTTATTTTTATAATTAAGGTGACCTATGCAACAGGAAGTTTGTAGAATTGTACCTACACCAAGAGTGCAGACTGCCCAGACAGCATCTCAGTACTACATGAAGATCAGAATTTTCCTGGTGAAACATTTGCATTGTAATTTAGTGGTTTTGGAAATCATAAAAAATGTAAGTCATCAAAGGTAATTTATTGTTGAAGTAAAATGAAGATTATTTGTCAAGTTAAACTGGACTTAAAAGATGCTTTCAAATCAATTTCAATTCAGGAATTACTCCTTTGTGTATTCAGAAATTATTTTTGTTCATCTTGCAACTTCAGAAATTGTGCATAAAAGAGATGAAGATTACTTTGAAAAGGTGATGACGAGACTTGGTTTTCCTTTTCTAAAAAATATCTAGTAATTAACCATAATTACAAGTACACAGATTCTGGTCTTTTTCTTCCATTTGTCAAGTATTGTATCACCACACTACTCAAGCATGTTGCGAAGGATGTTCCCTTCGAATTCTAGCCGCAAAAGATACTTTGAGAAGAAACCACTAAATAAGCTGATGAAAATCAAATTAAGATCTTCTAGAGCTTCCAACGTGCATTAGTGTAGTAAAGCTTTAGCTTCACATGGTAAAAACAAAACAAAACCAAAAATATCCCACTTGTTTTATTTCTCCAATTAATTTGATAACAGCTAAGTTATAGAGAATTAGTGATTCGTGAAACTTACTTTAGGAATCACTTTATGATTGTTGTTGTAAGAATATGAGCTGATTATTCAACAGAAATTGAAACTACTGACTTAAAACAATCAATTTTCTCATATAGAAAAGAAGAAACAGTAAATAATATGGTGAGCTCTATCCCAATACTAACATGGTGTTTGTGGCTAGGGCTAGGTCACATCTTAATGATGTGGAGATAAAACCGTATTTAAAAGTAATTAATGATTATCAGGTATTATTAGACATTTATTGATCAAAATGTGTTCTTAGAAATAATCTTTAAGTATAATGAAATCTATTGAGCATCTGTTATATCCATTATCATGTTTTAAATATTTCCTTTGGGGGATCCCTGGGTGGCACAGCGGTTTGGCGCCTGCCTTTGGCCCAGGGCGCGATCCTGGAGACCCGGGATCGAATCCCACGTTGGGCTCCCTGCATGGAGCCTGCTTCTCCCTCAGACTGTGTCTCTGCCTCTCTCTCTCTCTCTCTCTCTCTCTGTGACTATCATAAATAAATAAAAAAATTAAAAAAAATATTTCCTTTGGGAAGAATTAACATTTATGGTCCTAGGACATAGAAGATAGGCCCATGAAAATTAACATAAACCCTAAATAGCTTAGTTAGGAATTGCATCTATGGCTCTTTGCCTCTCCCCTGTACTGTACAGTTCATGTTTTTTAAAATTTTTATTTATTCATGAGAGACACAGAGAGAGGCAGAGACATAGGCAGAGAGAGAAGCAGGCTCCCTGGGGGGAGCCTGATACAGGACTCCATGCCAGGACCTCAGGATCATGTGTACTGTACAGTTCAAATGGCTTTACCAAGTCAGTCCACAGAAAGGACCATGCAGGCAATTCAATTGTAAGCAGGTGTACAAATGAATATTGCAACCAAAGATCTCCCCAGGCTTACGAGAAGGAATATTTGAAGATTAATTGGCAAAATCAACCGAAGTGAACACTATCAACACTTAAAGTAACTACTGTGGAAATAAAAATATTTAGCTGATCCCTATTTAAGTGCACTTCACTTCAGGTTTTTCATTCTTCAACTCCAGGAATCATCAGTGACTTACTTCTGTTCACTGTCATGCTAGATGTTAAAAATAATTTACCCGGAAAGAAGTCAGTAGGAGGTGAGACAGAATCTGCAATTAGTACTGTATGGAATTTCTGAGCAGATTTTCTCATTAGTTTCACTGAACATGCCTTTGCTTCCACTTAGTTTTAAAAGAAAGTCAAACTGAACTGCTATCTGAGATTACAAAGAATGCACAAGACTCAATCTGGGATGCTATGCTTAAAACACAAACAAAAACGTCACATAATCTAATCAATGCAACAAAGGCATTATTCACAAATTACCCAATATAAAATGACTGTATTTCTTTTTAAAGATTTTATTTGAAAGAGAGCATGTGACAGAGAGTGAGCGAGTGAGTGTGCCTGAGCAGTGAAGAAGGGCAGAGGGAGAGGAGAGGGAAATGCAGACTGCCCACTGAGCAGGGAGTCTGATGTGGGACTTAATTCCAGGATCCTGGGATCATGACCTGAGCCGAAGGCAGATGCTTAACCGACTGAGCCACTCAAATGCCCAAAATGACTGTATTTTTAGAGAGAGCCATTAAAGATTACTTTTTTAAAATACTAATTTTTATATTTGGAGCCTTTAAAATCATCTATGGCTCTCTTCAGATGACAAGTGATGAACCTGTGCCTACGGTCCCCCCTTAATAATGAAAGGGGTGAAACAAAAACTCAACATGCACTCTACTTACTCTACCTCTTAAACAACCTTTTCCTTTACCCACCCTTGGAGTAGAATCAAATTTCAACATAACCTAAGAAATACTATTATAAATCAATGAATATTCAAAGCAAAATCAAGTTTAAAATAAATATATTTCAAGCATTTCCTTTTCTTAAAAAAATTAACTTTCACTGCACATGTTTACAAGATTTTAGATTGGGTGAAGGGTAAAAGTTTGTAAGTCTAACACAGAGCAGGATAGTAATTTTCCACTTTTCCTGAAAGGACAAAAAAGAATGACCCAAACTACTAAAAATATTTACTACAAATATACCCAAATCCAGTGATTTAACTAATAACTCTGAAAATGTTTCTAAGACTGTAAGGTGAAATAAAAAATAAATATGCTCAATATTACAGAATATACACAAAACTTTTTCTTTCTGAATTCTGAATACTCATTAGGGTTTAGGTGTTTTCCCAGGAGGTAATGCAAATCTTTATACAGATATGTTTCATGTTTTTTTATCTAAAATTATTTTATGATTGTGTAATATCCCCAGTGTCAAATGTCCTATGATTGTAAATGAACTAGCACCATTTCAATAAGCTTCATAAAATAGTCTAGCTAAATACCCATGAACAAATCACACATGGTCAAAACAAAAATGTAATAAAAATATTTAGTGAAAAGACACATTTAAGTCCCATTTATGGATTTAAAAAATACAAATAAAATTTTATCAATGTGATATTCAGCTTGTAACTGGCTCAATACATAGCCTTGATTTATTTCCTAAAATCATACTGTAGCATCTTTTGAAAAATTAAATGCAATTTTATACCTTTATTAGTAATGTTAATAGAGGTAAATATTTAAACAGTATACTCATCCCTGGGTCTCTTAAAAAAAACTGAAAAGTCAGTGTAAGTTTAAAATTTTAATATTTATAAATTTAAAAAATTTTACACGTGCTGAATGGTAGCAGTGCTAACATTTTGTGACCATTAAACCACAAACTCACTGCATGGAGCTTCTTTCTTTGTACAGAGAACCAAATCACAATACCAGTATTTGCAATTTGTCATAATTTTATGTGGTAACAAAGACACCACACCAGGAAGCCTGGGCTCAGAACACACTTGAGGTCAGATCCCCATCAGGTACATAGTGCGGATGCAGTATTTTTAATTTCAGGCTAGGAAAATAGCTATTAGTACACATTTGATAGCTCCTAATAGCTAAGAGGCCTAAGAATATAGACTGAAAAGAAAAAAAAAAAAATCTCTCCACTGGTGGGAAGGCCTGGAATAAGTAAGTGAAAGCAAACCCCAGTGGGTGAGGTGAAAGAAGATGTTTTTTGGTGTGAGTCTCAGGGAGTCTAATGTACCAGCTGTACCTCCCAATCACCACTGAAGCTGTCATACAATATTCCAGTCTTTCCAAAGTAGAGCTATAGGCCAGAAACATGATTTCATCCATCCTCTTTAAAAAAAAAAAAAAAAGAATGGATACTCAGTATTAGGTTTATATCTTTACCTGAACCAAATATATTCTTTGGCTAAGTATGTCATGGGTTTCCATTATCAACAGTCAAGAATATTTCACACTTCTCACAACTAAATTTAAATATTTAAAGTTCAGCTTTAGCCAGGGCACTTCAAATTAATTTGAGCTCAGCAATATACCTAATTTGGACATTTTTTTTTATTTTAGGAAATTACTTTTTAAAGAATTCTTAAATGCAGTGTTTTACCAAATGAGAGCATACCCACTCACATTTTTAAATAATTTAAAACCTTATTACATCCTCAAATCAGCTATGCTGTTTTGTAGAAGAATTTATAGAAAATTATGTTAAAAACTCATATCCAAACAGTTCCCTATTCTGTTTAGAAAACAAAACAAAACACTAAGAAGTTCTGAGGTTCCCTTCTGTCTTAACAGCTAATATTTTATTCAGGAACCAATAATGGTAATTATCTGTCAGAGACAGCTAACTTAAGTAAGGTCTAATGACAACCACCTCTAATGACAGAAGTGGCCAACAGAAACAAGTAGAACTGTAACAGACAGAAGAGTTTAAAGATTTAACTGACACTGAATACTAGGACTCTCAAACCTGAAATCCTTGAAAATGAAAGCTAGTTCCCTTCAATACTTGAGGGATTCATACAAGTATTAACAGAAATGAGAAATATGGTGATACTAAAAAGACAAATACTTGATATCCTGATAAAAGAAGTTCAATCAAAGACAGTAAGGGAGTGTTAAATATTGCTGGCTGGGGGGAAGTTATAGAGATGCTTGGTTGTGAAATGAAAACTGAAAAAAAAAAAAAAAAGAAGGTAGTAACCATCATATCTGAACAGAGTAATGTATATAATTAGATACATGGTTTACAATGAAATAAGACTAAATACGTAAAATTTTAAAAATATTGCAGTTTTGTTTTGTTTTTTACATGTTAACAAAAAAACTCAATGCAGTGATGTTAACATGCTCCCTGTTCCCCCATCTTCCAACAGATTCAGAGATGGCAAGGCAGAAATACCCGGATAACTGTGTTGAGGACACTGTCAAATACTGCCAAATAGTTTAGTTACTCAGGCAACCCCCCACCCAGAAAGACTATAAAAACTAATCCTTTTCACAGAGGTACAAGAATGCAGTTACATGTACCGTTACATGGATACAAGTTGTGAAAGGACCAAGTCCTTACTGACTTGGACCAAGTCCTTACTGATTGTGCCTTGGGACTCTGTAGAGACTGTGCTTTTTGGAAACAAATGTGCAAGGAAAATAAAACAAGAAATAAGTCTAATAATAAAGAATGAACTGAAAACTAGAAGTTAAAAGATACTATATCTGAACAGAAATTTCGTAAAACACAAAATTCTCAAAATCATATCCTCAAAAGTGTCCCTTTAATGTATAAGAAGGGGGGCACAAATGTTTTTGTTTTTAAAACTCTTTTAACAAAAAAAAAAAAAAAAAAAAAAAAACTCTTTTAACAACTTAGTTTTAATAGTAAAAGTCAACTTACTAGAATGAAGCCAGTGTTCTTTACATCCACTGGGCCAAGAGCATTAAAACAAAAATCCAAAATCCAAAGAGCCAATAAACATAGCCAAAGACAAAACTGGACAAAGTAAAACAAAAGACCCAAACTAAACAAATATTAAATCAAGCAAACATACACATACACTCAGAAAATAAGTCTTAGCCGTTGCAATTAAAGTGGCATCCCCATTACCCAGAAAATGGTGGTGGCGGTTATACCCCAGTTTGCCACTAATCAACATTCTGGGGATACCCAAGTATTATTTGGTCCAATCCAAAGTAAATCTTGCTTTAATTGAAACTGACCTAATGAAATTGCATAGTGTAATGACATTTGGGCCAATTCAGCAGAAATTTATGTCTAGAGAAAAGTTACTAAATACTGATGCCTTTTTATTTACCAAGGCATTTCTTTCCTACTCCCCTTCATTTTTAACAATCTGATTATAGTTTTGTCCTGGCCAGCAGTTGCGTACTTTTAGCGTCCTTTGGCAAAGGGACTCTACGTACTGAACATACAGATATGCACAGCTCACAGATACTGAGGAAGGGTGAGAGAGCCGGGAAACAAAACACCAAGAACAATGCCACAGCAGACTACAAGTTAAGGGCGAAGAAGAAGAGATCTAAAAATAAATGCACTTGTTCGAAGTGTCTTTAAACATACACTACGTATATGTCATGAAGAGCAGCAGCAGCTTTTTCCCGGCTGTCTTTTAAGATGTTTTTGCTCCACCTCAGCTGTTACTCAACAGTGATCGAATTAAGAGTAATGTTCCTCAAAAAGCTATGGCCCTCGGCTTTGCATTCACTTGTGTGTAACATCACATGCACAGGTGGGATGTAATCTAGATGCTCCAGTTTGGTGAACTGTAACTGTTAGGAGCACAAAGTTATACCAGGTTTTGCACAGCGTTATGTCTGGAGGTGCATATACCATATGCAATTCCTATATGAACACTACATTTGAAGGATAGTTGAGTGTATAGGTGTCAAGAACACAGCAGAAGGAGAAAGCCCATCCCTTGGAAGCACAGAGTGTGCCTGCACCAGAGTCTCCGTCACTGTGCCATGGGATTTCTGACATTGCGGTGGGCAGAGTTTCATATGCCTACAGTTTATAAATTAGCTTTCATTTCCATAATTTAAACTGGTACACAGAATTAAGGGGTTGATGGCAGCAGTACAAAAGTCCTGATTAGAAAAATCAAACTAGAGGATCTAAATAGGAATTTTTTAATCTCTTAAATTAAATTTACATGGCTCCTGTGAAATGAGGAGAACGTTCACTCTAGCATTAATTATTGCCCCTAATGCCCCAATGTATAATAGTCTGTATGAATCAGTAATTCACATCCTTTAAGATAGTTATTGCTTAAGCAAGCCATTCAGAGTAGATTATTAGCCATGGGCCACATGGCTGAAGAGAAACATACTCAAATTAGACTATATATGAATGAGCCTTTCATTTCATTCATAAACCCACATAAATACACAATCAAAAGGGCACCAGGTTCATAGCAGCTAACACCCTAAACCAACTCTGAAGCATCAAGACTTGATTTCTTACTAAAACAAATCTGCTCTTTTTTTTGTATTTTCTTGTTAAAATTAAGGCAATGAAATGGCTACAGTTCCTAAAGTTCTTTTTATGGAACAAAAATATACACGTATTTTCCTCAAGTTCAGTCATCAGAGTATGATTAGAGACCTGTATTACACAAAACCTGCAACACCAGGCTGATGTTACAAAAAAAGAAAGAGCGAGAGCACGTGCTACAAGAGTCCAACAAACACCTGGCATTCCTTCCTCCTGCTGAATTACAAACCTGATCAATCAACAAAGGGAGGAAAAGTTTGAAAGCACAAAACCTCTTAGGAGTGTCCAATGTCTTTTGCATTGATTCAAAACTTTTGAGGTGGCAGAGGGGAAGAGCTTATTAAAATGAAGACTCCAAGGCCCAACACATAGAAATTCTGACTCTGAGCATCTATACTCAGGCCCAAGAATCTATCTTTTCAACCAGCCCCTCGAGTGATGCAGGTGATCTGTGGACAACATTCTGAGAAACAATGCTGAGTATATGTCCATCTAATATTTAATTTAACAAAAATTCTAAACTTTGGCTAGCCACCTAGCGATTTGATAAAGGGGGAAAGGCACTGAATATGCATTTCATGGTGCCCATATCTGTTTGCACATATATGGAATTGAAAATCTTAAATCACCATTCAGAATCTACAAGACATAGATGACAGATTGTGGCTAACACCCAACAGCAGAAGCTGATTCAAAGGTGACCTCTCCTGTTTCACTGCATTACACGTTAGACTTTCAGGCTCTCCGATATCCAAAATGGCCAAAGAACTGAAGAACAGGACAAGACTCAAGTCAGCTTTTAGCAATTCAGTGCACTTTGCAGAAAGGATCTAAATTAAGCATAAAGTTTTGTTATTTATTTTACACAAAGGAGACCACCAACATTTGCCATAAATTCTTCTAAACTCTTTAGGAAGGCCATCTTCTGCTTCCGATCCAGAGTAGGAGGAGTGCTGCTTGCAGTGAGCTTGTTGAAGGCATCTGCTAATCTCTGGTAAATAACTGGGTCTTGTTGACTTGACAGTAATGTTTCAACCAATTCAGAATATTCAGCCTATTGAAGAGATAAAGTACACATAAGAACATTTATCTTCCTCAAATGACACACAAGTAGATCACATCAGGTCCTGGGATGTGGGATCCTGCCTGTGGGATTCTGAAAGGCAGGGTCTGACAGCTCTTTTTCTTTTATATTAAGGTGTAGCTGTCATATAACATATTAGTTTCAGGTGTACAACATAAAATTCCATATTTGAATACACTGTGAAATGATCACAACAACGCTTTTTAATCGTTAACATTTAGTGCAAGTTTACTGTATTTCAGGTAGTATTCCAGCCATTTATATTAGTAACTCACTTTTTATAACAATCTTATGAGGTAGGTATTGTTTATACTATTTCACAGATGAAAGTTCTTACATATAGTGAGATTAAGTAGTATGTTCCAGATTGTACAGCTTTTAAGCAAGAATCTAGGCTGCATGGCTCCAGAAGTCATGCTAGTTATCAACTTTGTTGGGTTGCCTCTTCTCTGTTTCCCAAACACATTATTCATTTTTATTTTACATTTTATATATAACCTAAGTCTGACTTTCAACAGTTTCCCAGGGGTTTATATAGAAATACTGTCAACACAGTTCTGAGGATAGCAGATCCCCACAAAGGCAGACAGGAGTTGTTTGGGAGGAGGTGGTATAGCAGGAGGAGTGTATTTTAGTCCTTTCTCAAGATGGAAGTAGAACACTTTGAATGAGGAAATGTAACTCCAAGCTAGTAATAGACCCAGTGGCTCTGGGAGAAAGGGCAGGAGAAGGAGCATAAGAAATACAGGAACCTGGGGTTAGGGGTGCGGGTGTATGTGTAGCGCTTCTATTTTAATGCCTTCTATAATAAAGCCTTACATAGAGGAGTAAGTGCAGGGTTAAGGGACACTCAACCAAAACAGATTTCCAAGATAAGCTCTCTTGAAGAAAAAAAAAAAAAAAAAAAAGTGGCTCGGACACTATTTTTCATTAACTTCTTGTGATATCATGATAAACCAAAATGGTGAAATGAAATGTTAATTCTATTTAGAAAGGAAGAGTAAGGCATAGCATGCCATCCCTGACCCACAAGCATGGAACCAGGATGGCGACCCTAAATGCTCTATCCAAGGGACAGACCTGCTCACAGAGGACTAAGTATAAACTCAAATAATTTCCCTCTTCAAAAGAAATGGTAGTCCCTCTGGGGCCAGACCCAGCAAGATATTATACTAGTTAAACCTAAACCCTGCTCTCTTTTCTACAATGTGTAAATATGCTTTTTTAAAAAAAGGCAACTGGAATGCAATGGCTTACATGTATGGGAATAAGAAGCCTCTGTTCCTAGTAAGCAAAAAGGAAGTCAAATGATAGCCAAAGGCCACAGACCTGAGATGGGCACCATCTGTAGAAAGTTGTACCTACAAAGGACAGTAAGAATTGAAGTCCCAGAGTACCTTCAGCTTGGGGCACAGATGGTATAGGAAGTCTATAGGAAGGCCGTCTTTAAGTAGTATGAAAGGTCTCTTTATTAAAAACGTAATTAAAATCAAAACCTCAGTGCCACTCACAGCAAATGCTATGGACTCTGTAAGGAAGAAAAGCTTTTTAATAAAAATGAAGTCAATCACTTTTAGTCATGCTGGGACGTTTATATGTGCTTGGTGGTGGGGGCAGAGAGACAAAAAATGGGGAAAGGAGTGTTGGGAAACTGAGGCAGCTGATGATCCAATATGATTCTACTCATATACCTGATGGGTACCTTATCTACTGAATAGGGAGGGAACACGTGAGCTAGCATAACTTTTCTTCCATAATATCACCCCAACAGTGAGTGAGTGCTTCAGAGTCTCTAAAGGCTGAACAAAATAAAATGAAACAATATACTCTTTTCCATAATGTAATATGAAATAATACACTTTCCATATTATGATAAGAATTAACACATTGTTGATTTCTATGTTTTCCCATGGCCGACTCCTCTGGGTCCCCATTTCATTCATCTGGTCTCCCTTAGAAAACTATGAGTTTCTCAAGGACAGAAACCACGTCACTACTATTCTTTCACATCAATTCATGGTTCCTAGCACTTGTTTAAGGACAAGCGTTAGGGCAACAATCAATGCAAAGAATGATTCCTAACAGTGTAGTAAGGAAAAGCAGTCTTTATTAACTGACAAATAGATGATCAAATAAATAGAAAAAGTCAGAGCTAACAGGAAGTAAAGAAATATAGCCTCACTGAAACAGAACTAAAGCACCGAGTCATTGATTCTCTAAGAAATAGATTACTCTTTGCATGAACAATCTCCTTGCTAAAAAAAAGGGGGGGGGGTAGAGTCCCACAAAGAGACTTGTGTCTGGTACCTGATGCAAACACACCAACGTGTAGAAAGCTTCACCTGCTGCAGTGGTCATCTCTGTGTTGTGCTTTTGCAAAACCAGCATATCAAAAACCAGCTGAAAGTACACAATATAAAACCTCTAAATAAAAATATATAATGATAATACAATATTCCAGCCCCTTCCCATCCCAAAAAAGAAAAAGGTATGGTAGTTGTTCTTATTTAACAAATCTGAAAATTAAAGAAAACAGGTTTTTAAGAATCCAACAATAATGTACAGATGTTACTCCTTGCTGTGATATGTGTAATCATCAAATGACCAAATTCCCTGTTACCTTTACATCAGTTTTCAAGAATAAAGTGGAAAATAATGTATCCAGGGAGTTGATCTCCACAAAGCGCAGTGAACAGAAAGTAACGATTTCCTGTTTTATGAATGATGCATTTCCTCATTTGAATGAAGATTTGCATGCACTGACCATACTTATTTAAGCAGATGGTTTCACAGCTTACCACCCAAACATCTTACCTTAAGAAAGTGCCGTGTTGCTAGAAAAAGTGGTGAATCTGTTTCTTGTGCTTTAGCACACTGTTCAGCTAATGGTGTCAAAGCTTCCAGGCAAAGCTGGCAAACTTCCGAACTCATTCTGATCACGAAGGTCAAGGAACAAACTAGATATAATTTGACTTATAAAAGATTAAAAAGTTATAGCTATTATCAAATTCTAGGACTGAATATAGAGAAGTGAGTAGATTAGTGTGCAATACAGCATTATGTGAGAAAGGTTTCCAGTGTTTCTGATCATGAACACATGATTGACTATTCTCTAAGATCAGAGACTCACCAACAGTATATTATTAATTGGGGCTCTTAATGAATGACTTTGGGACCAAGCACCAAACGCCTTGAGATTGGTGAAAGGAGAGATGAGGCAAACTAACAAACAGAACTACAGCAGTTAGAGAGATGACTGCTTTCTTAAAAATAAAATGAGGGCAGCCCAGGTGGCTCAGCAGTTTGGCGCCGCCTTTGGCCCAGGGCGTGATCCTGGAGACCCAGATTGAGTCCCGTGTCGGGCTTCCTGCATGGAGCCTGTTTCTCCCTCTGCCTGTGTCTCTGCCTCTCTGTGTCTCTTGTGAATAAATAAATAAAATCTTAAAAAAATAAAAAATAAAATAAAATAAAATGAAACCACAAAAGAATAATTAAAAATCCAAATTAAAAAAAATTTTACTTTAGGTAAGATCTTTCTCCCCACATGACAAATGACAATGATGTTCATTTAAAGGATATGATGTCATTCCTAGTTCTAGAGAGTACATCAGACTTTTAAAAAGATCTTCAGGAAGCTGTGGTATTTTTTCAGGAAAAATCTCACAGATAAATGTAATTAATTTGTAGTACTGATTACAAAGGGTTGGAAACTGAAAAAGAAATATTAAATATTTAGATGCTTACTGGTATTTAATTTCTATTTTCATTAATGCAGTAAAATAAAGTAACAACCAATAAACTTTATGATTTCTTAAAACTTATTCAAGATATAGAAAACATGAAGACCAAATTAAATATGAAAAGAAGTTATAATAGAGGGAATATTTTTGTAATACAAGGGTAATACATAGTAGAAACAATTATCTTCTGGACAGTTAATAAAAGCTACAGCCAATTCCAGATAATCTGTTTACCTTGAAAAAGCAAACAAAGCAGCCAAATTTCAAATTATTAAATGATCTATGATTAAAATTTTGCAAATGTGTTTATTTGCATTCCATCATGTTAAAAAAATACCAAAAGGTAATACAAATTGTTAAGATTATGTACAGAATAGAATATTCACTCCTTCACACTTCCAAAAGCTGGTTTCAGAGTCCTGAAAACTGAAGTAGAAAGTAGGCAATCTACACTTTAACCTTACTGAATACACATCTAACTGTTTAATGGTCTATTTGATGAGGAAAAACCCCCAAACCAAACCAAAAAACCCTACCAGCAAAGCAACAGACAGCTTACTACACTTCCCCATACCATTGGTGGTACATGACTATCAGCTCATGGGTCCTCAGACTCCTCTCCAAAGAACATTTCTCAACAAAGAAGCATGTGATCCCAGCCCATTCCATGGGAATCGGGCAACACCTCCTACTTTTCCAACTACTTCTCAACCTCTATCTCCTCCCCTCCCACGACCAACTTCTCTTTCCCTCTCCCACTCTACCTTGTGTGAGAGCTCCACAAAGGCACACATGTATTTCCAATTTCCTCATCATCTCTATCTTTGTCTCGTCTTACACTCTGTGACAACTCACAAGACAGATTCTCCTCCCTTGTGGTACTTAAAGGAGGAAGAATGGGCAGCCTCACTCCCTCCACATCCTCAACACTAACTGGGCAAGCCAAGACACAAGGTCACCAGAATGTACATAAACGTAAAAACTGTTTTAGTCTTGGTTTTGTACAATCCCATTTCTACCTGGGGTGGCTAGAAAATGCCTTCTATTGATCAATCCCTCAAATTTAGGAATGATGTTCAAAAGTATCAGTGGAATACACCCAAACACACAACTTAATTTGCTTAATGATAAATGATGAGGGAATCAAAACTGCCAACATTAGAACTAAGTTTCTAAAAGAATCAGTCTTTCTCTGTCACTAATTATCAGTGAACATAAGATACTGGAGCAGGATTAAAGGAGGGCATGAGCTGTGTACCAAGCTGCATGCATGAGTGCGAATGACACACAATCAGAACCTAAATTCTAGTTTTCATGTGTGCTCAACAGTTAAGCAGGTACTTATACCCTCTTAATTAAATCAGAGATATATTCTTGTCTAAAACATCTTTTAACTCCAAACACACACATTTTGGATGTTCATATTCGCTGTCTTTAATTACCTTCAAAAGATCTTGTGACATCAGGGGCAGAATTAGGTTCACTCCATATAAAACCACATCAGCTGCGGACACAGACCTGTTTGCTGCTTGCCCTGGCTCATGTCCTCTGAACACTTCATCTATTTAAAAAAAAGAGAAGAAAGAAAAAAAGAAAGAGAAAGAGAAAGAAAGAAGAGAAAGAGAAAGAGAAAGAAAGAGAAAGAGAAAGGAAAGGAAAGGAAAGGGAGAAAAGAAAAGAAAAGAAAGAAAAAAATCCAAAGAAAAAGCAAGAAAGAACAGCACACAGAAACGAAAAATGAACTGAAAGACCGTCCACAGCCATTACCAGGAAGGCCAGGACACGGAAAGGAAAAAGGAAAGAAAGAAAAAGAAAGAAAGAAAGGTCTTAGAATTGCAATATTAATAAAGAGATAGATAAATTACACTCAAACCCTTAACCCAAAATAAATCTGAGTGGACATCTGGTCAGTCTTACCCTGGGTCATCCTTTTGTATTTTACTTTTTAGGATCTCTGAGTACCTGATGTAGATATTCTGTGTTTATATTATTATTCTACAATGATTTACAAAGTAAAATCTATTCCTCTGATATACTACACTGTAAGTTAAACAATTTCCATAGTAATATTTATTTTATCTTAGATATGTGACATCTTTCTATGCTGTAAAGCAGTGGGGGAAAACACAGAAATTAAAATGTTACAAAAAAAAAGAAAATAGCTAAAAATGGGTTATTATCTTGCATCCATAAAAAATGCTTATAGGGATCCCTGGGTGGCGCAGCGGTTTAGCGCCTGCCTTTGGCCCAGGGCGTGATCCCGGAGACCCGGGATCGAATCCCACGTCGGGCTCCCGGTGCATGGAGCCTGCTTCTCCCTCTGCCCGTGTCTCTGCCTCTCTCTCTCTCTCTCTCTCTCTGTGTGACTATCATAAATAAATAAAAATTTAAAAAAAATGCTTATAAATTAAGAATTCTCCTAAGACCTAAATAGTTGGAGTGAGCAAAATCCACAAACATCTAACAAAACCAGAAGCCCAATGAAATACAGTTCATTCTGCTCATTAATGAAACAATGCAAATTTTTAAGATACTACTTCTGATTCATTAAATTAGAAATGACTTTTAAATGATAACTTTTAAATGCTGGTGAGGATAAAGTTTAACAGCTACCCACAAAAGTAACACAGTAAGAGAGTCTCTTGAGCACTGTCTGTACTAAAGATATAATCAGAAATTCAGACAGAGATCTGTCCACAGAAGAGATTGTTATATCACCATTTATAACAGTAAAATCATAAATATTCCAAATCTCCACTATTAGGGAATCAGGTTAAATCCCAAAATGTGGGATACCATGCAGCCATCAAAGGTCATAAAAAATTTCAATGACAAGGAAAAGGCTAATAACAACACATTAACAAAAAAAGGGGCAGAATATCAAATTATATTTAGAGTATGAGCACAAAATTATACAAAATAACCAAAATGCCATTTACACTTGATTCTATATTATGTCACAGTATGGAGGACATTTTTCTATCTCTGCACTTTAAAATTTTTCTATTAAGAGCAAATTACTTTTAAAACAAAAAAAGATAAAATCAGGTAAAAAAGCATTTCTACTTAAAAATAACTTTTTCAGCTTGTGAACTTCTTCCTCAAGAGTTTCTGTTCCAGCTGGAAGAATCTCATGTTCTGAAGCTGGGCACTGGTAAACCTGGATTGCATCAATCAGGAAGCCTATTCTGGAGCCCTGGGAAATGGGTTTTGGAGCTCTCACCCAGCTCTCAGGGCTTGCTCCTAAAAGATAGTGCTCTCAGGCCTATACAGAAGGTCCTGCCTTGTGCTTTGTGGGACTCAGCTCTCAAGCCACAAGCTCTCCTAAGAATTCAAGAATGTAGAGCAGAGGCCCATTTCCACTTATGCTTTTAATCTTCCACCTACTATGTTAATTGCATTTCATAATATTTAAAGTATTTTCTATTTTATCTCAATTATCTTTACTTTAAAAATAAATCACCTTCCTTGCTGCCATCTATTTTAACAGGTACTGCTGTTTCTTTATCATTTTCTATTTTAATTATCTTCATTCTTCCAATTTTTAACCTTATCTACTCTTATTTTAGTTTTCCCCATTCTCCCTCATTTTATTCTCTTTTACCCCTGTTTGTACTTTCAAATCCTGAGCATTTTAGCCTCAATTTCTTTTCTTCTTCTTCTTTTTTTTAAGATTATATTTATTTATTTATTCATTCATTCATTCATTCATTCATTCAGAGAGAGAGAGAAAGAGAGGCAGAGACACAGGTAGAGGGAGAAGCAGGCTCCATGCAGGGAGCCCGATGTGGGATTTGAACCCGGGTCTCCAGAATCATACACCCTGGGCTGCAGGTGGCACTAAACTGCTGCGCCACCGGGGCTGCCCTCAATTTCTCTTCTTAATGTTCTATTATGACTTCAATCTTTTTGCCTTTTTATTGTGAAAACTTGCCATTCAACTATACAATGTGTTCTTAGAGCTGCAAATTGCACCACGACCTTGACAGGGATGTTTTTCCTTATTCATAACCTTTAACGGCTCTTCCCATCCCTTTTAAGACAAGCTCTTAACTTTGAGTCAGACTTCTCAGAGTACAGGGTTCTTGACCTGGGTCGTTATAGCCCTGGAAAGTATACAGCTGAGTTCCTAAGAGTTCACAACTCAACTAAAAGCCTTGCAAAAAACTCTGAGGGTGGTGTAACATACACTTTTTTAAGGGAATGGCTCAGTAACTACTTCAGATTTTAAAGGCACATGTGCTCTAGAAAAGGTTAAGAACTCCTGGATGGAGAAGCATCAACCTGAACAAATCAGAAAACATGGGAATGACACTTGGTGAGAGGCTGGGCCTAGAAAAAGAGGGGCAGCTGAGGTTTTGGTGTAGAAAGAATTCACTGAGGGAACATGAAGGACGGAGCTTTTGAAACCATCTCTCCTAGGTACCCCTAGTTAACTGTGAAGGAGGGTAAGCCCTCTGTACTGTAACACTGGTAGTGCCTAGGGGAGGGCAGACATTGCAAAAAACTATTTTTAGTGAATAAGGAAAATAACCCAATATAGGAAACAGAAAGAAGAATCTCAAGTAGTGGGGAAAAGTGGAACATAACAGGACCCAACTCAGAGAATCTTATAAGGAAGTCAAAAGTGTCTGCACAACATTTGAAAGGAGGCTCTAGATAGGATTCATTTTTCTCTTAGAAAACAAGATCCCTTGTGGCTTAAGGCATGGTTGCCAGTGGGTTAATAGGCACATGAAGTAAAACTATGTAAAATAAATGATATTTCAATTACTAATAAAGTTCTTGCCTATAGTAACAACGTTTTTTTACCTACTGGTTGCCAGGAACAATGCTAGGCATAATGATACTTTGTAGCTAATTTTTAAAGATTTTATTTATTTATTCTTGAGAGACAGAGAGAGAGAAGCAGAAACATAAGCAGAGGGAGAAGCAGGTTCCCTGAGGGGAGCCCGATGTGGGACTCAATCCCAGGACCACACCCTGAACTGAAGGCAGACACTCAACCACTGAGCCACCCAGGTGTCCCTGTAGCTAATCTTTAAGACATTTCAAAAGGTATTTATTATGGTGCCCTTTAACAGGCACTTTAATAGTCAGAAAAAGTGAAGGAAAGCTAACTAAGTTAGGTCTTCCCAAGTGTGGCCTGTCAGCTCCAGAGTTCAATGTTTCCCATCCCAACAAGGTTCCCAACCAAGCTGCAATCTGGAAAATGCTACAGTTTTCGTGGGTAGCTACCTCAGAGGAGAGAGAGGAGTGATTTAGTCAATAAAGTGTAACTCAGAAAAGACTGGCCCCTGGGATCTCATTCAGATGCTGGGATGTAAATATCTGTCCTACAATTTACTTGCTATAGATCTGTGGGCAAGTAACATGATTTTCTCTGTATGTTTCCTCACTATAAAATGAGTATAACAACGAAACCTATTTCTTGCCACTGTAATATGAACAGTGATTGGCATTTTTAAGAACCTAATAGATGGAAGGTATGATTACTATTATTCTTATTAGACAAGAGCCAAGCAGGAAAGGAATGTTGGTCCTACCTTCACTCAACCAAAGAGACTGACTTTCATGATTTTGTAAATTGAACTTCCTCATAAAACTTCACTTAAAAACATTCCTTTGGGGATGCCTGGGTGGCTCAGTGGTTGAGCATCTGCCTTTGGCTCAGGAAATGATCCCGGGGTCCTGGGATGGAGTCCTGCATCAGGTTCCCCACAGGGAGCCTGCTCCTCCCTCTCTCTGTGTCCTTCATGAATAAATAAATAAATCTTAAAAACAACAACATTCAGGCAGCCCTGGTGGTGCAGCGGTTTAGCGCTGCCTGCAGCCTGGGGTGTGATCCTGGAGATCCGGGATCGGGTCCCATGTCGGGTTCCCTGCATGGAGCCTGCTTCTCCCTCTGCCTGTGTCCCAGCCATTCTCTCTCTCTCTCTCTCTCTCTCAATAAATAAATAAATAAATAAATAAATAAATAAATAAATAAATAAATAAATAAAAAAATCTAAAAAAAAATTTTTTAAGAAAAGAAAGTTTAAAACAAACAAACAACATTCCTTTACTGTAAAAAAAGACAATAAAAACAAAGTTTAAAACCATAACCATCACACTACATCTTACCTGTATCACTGAAATCTATGAATTCTTTTGAGAGAAGGTTAGTAAGAAGTTCCATAATGAGAAGCAGGTCTTGGTATTGCTCTTCCTCAGCTGTAACATCTATTCTTTGCCGCCCTAAATTATTCTTAGAATATACTTGCAGCAAAGTAAGGCAGGCTTCATATAGGTTCATTGCTTTGGACTGTAAAAGAATGTGCATAAATTACACTACTAAATAGAACTTAGTTGGGAAAAAATATAAACCCTAAAAAAGAAATTTAAAATTATAATCTATAATCTAATAAGTTTACTCTGAGTCCCAACAGGTCAAATACTTGTTTTAAGCTACTATAAAACATAAAGAAAAATGAAAAACCATATATTAAAGATTACAGTTACATTTTGAAAATTAGCAGTTTCCTTTTTTTATTAAGATTTTTATTCATTTATTCATGTGAGAGAGAAAGAGAGAGAGAGAGAAGGAGGGAGGGAGAGGCAGAGACACAGGCAGAGGGAGAAGCAGGCTCCATGCAGGAGCCCAACATGGGACTCAATCCCGGGTCTCCAGGATCATGCCCTGGGCTGCAGGCGGTGCTAAACTGCTGCGCCACCGAGGCTGCCCAAAAATTAGCAGTTTCCTAACAAAATTTGACAACCACTTTTTGTTCATTTGGTAATTAATACACACTAGAGAGAGAAGATTTTGGCAACAGAAATGTTTTACTTCTGCTGTTTATTAACTTCTTGTATAACATTTATTGTTTCAAAATTTAACATTGTTTAACTTGCAAAAATAAAAGCACAGAGTACCAAACAGTGGTCTTAAACATCAGAATAAATGGCAATGGCTCGCCTTCTCAGTTATGCATCTGTGATTACATTTGTAATATTTAAAAAATAAAACCTTACTTTTGAGCAGGTACCTCTGATCTAACAAAAAATTACAAATCAGGAACCCATATGAAATGGTTCAAAACAAGATTTATGTTAATCTGTAGGCAATTACAATTATATTTTTTAAAGCAGTTTTAAAAAAGCTAAGTAATTTCTAAATAGGATTAAATATGCACTTTGCATCCTGATTGTAAAAGAATTCAGTGTCTAAATATCCATCTGATTTATAAAGCAAAGATACAAACTGCCATTTAAAATTTTAAGCCTTATAGTTTCAAGAGACAGAAGTTGATTAAATTTTTCTACCATCTGTCTTATCAAACATTCCTCATTTGGAAGAATTTGAATAACATTATATCTCAAAAAATTACTGATTATTAACAGTATTAGGCCAAGACTTTATATTCCTTCAATAAGCCTCCCTCTGAATTCTGAGTTCTTCTGAAAAGTTCTGAAGTCTTTTTGGAAACTCTTCTGGAGGCACAAAAGTATTATTTCAGATAATAATCATTAAATTTAAAGTAAAGTATCTGTTATTTTGTTGTACTTTAAGGAGTTCTAATCCTAAAAGGATAAAATTAGAAAATGCTTACCTCTCCAAGATAGCATATCTGTTTATGTGCAACTTCAACAAAAACTTCTATTATGAGATTGACAGTTTCTGGTGTATTTTTGTAAACTTCCATCAATCCAATACAATTGGTAAGGAAGTCCATCAAAAAATTAAAAAGAATTGCTACATTGTCAATCTGGGTAGCCTCAGCAATGCCACACAGGGCCTCCAGTGTGGCAGTGATTTCCTGTTTGACTTCCTCTTGCTGACACATCTGCTGGAAGTTTTCTTGATTTATCACTCTTAAGAATCGCTGCTGAAGTGGCTGAAGAACCTATCAAAGTAAAGCATAAATTTTCTAAATATTTAATTCACATGCTTCATTTATTTCAACTTTATTTCTTCGACTTGAATAAATATTCCACTTTCTAAAGCATTTCTAATTACTGGAGGCAGAAAAAGCACTGAAAACAATATCTGAACCACATGTTACAGTCCCCATTTTAAAGATTTATTTGAGAGAGAGAGAGAGAGAGAGAGAGAGAGAATGAGCATGTGAACTTACAAGTGCATGGTGGGGGAGAGGGAGAGCAAATTTTAAGCAGGCTCCACACCTAGCATTAAGCCTGATGAGGGGCTTGATCACACAATCCTGAGATCATGACCTGAGCAAAACTAAGGGCTGGATGCTCAACTGAGCACTCAGACGCCCCTATATTCCTCATTCTGAGGATCATTGTAACTTCTGGTCTACATAAAGAAATAACACATAGTTCACTAGTCATTAGGGAAATTGATATCAAAACCGCATGCCTTTTAAAATGGCTAGCATCAAAAGGACAAGAGATACATGCTGGCAAGAATGTGGAGAAAAGGGGATCCCAGTGCACTACTGGTAGGGATTGTAAAGTGGTGCAGCCATTATGGAAAACAGTATGGAGGACCATGAAAAAATTAAAAGCAGAATTATCATATGACCCAGTAATTTCACTTCTGGCAATATATCCAAAGGAAACAAAAACAATAATTTGGGAAAACATCTGTACCCCACATTCATGGCAGCATTATTTACAATGGCCAAGACATGGAAACAACCTGAGTGTCCATCAATGGATGAATGGATAAAGAAGTTGTGGTACATAAGCAATGGAATATATAGCCAAAAAAATGAGAAAATCCTATCATTGCAACCACATGGATGAACCTTGAGGGTATATGTTAAGTACTTAGACAAAGAAAGACAAATACCATATGATCTTATACGAGGAATTTTAATAAAATGAAATAAGAAAACAAAAAAATCCCAACTCAGAAAAAGATTTGTGGGCAGCCTCGGTGGCGCAGAGGTTTAGCGCTGCCTGCAGCCCAGGGCATGATCCTGGAAACCTGGGATACAGTCCCACGTCAGGCTCCCTGCATGGAGCCTGCTTCTCCTTCTGCCTGTGTCTGTCTGTCTCTCTCTCTGTGTCTCTATGAATGAATGAATGAATGAATGAATGTATGAATGAATAAATAAATAAATCTTTAAAAAGAAAGATTTAAAAAAAAAGAAAGAAAAAGATTTGTAGCTACTAGAGATGGAAAATAGGGGTGGTAGGGGAAATTTGAGTAAGGTAGTTGAAAGGTACAAACTTCCAGTTGTAAGATAAGTAAGTACTAGAAGTGTGATGTACAACATGAAGACCAAAGTTAACACTGCTCTATGATATACAGGAAAGCAAACGATTAAAAGAATAGATCCTCAGAGTTCTCATCACAAGAAAAGTTTTTTCTTTTTATTGTATGAGATGACTAAACTTCTTGTAATAATCACTTCACAACATGTGTAAGTTAAACCACTTCCTGAAGTAATTTAGGTTCCAAAAACCATGAATCAGAGAACATGACTTAGTCAATGCCATTCACAGAATTCTGTCACTATCATCCTCTTCCCAATTCACTAACTGCCCAAACACCCCAAAGATGGAATTTAAGTCTCCAAAGGGCCAGAGAGTAAATATAGACTTTACAGAACATGTCATCTCTGGCTCAACTACCCAATTACAATTGCACTGTAGTACAGATGCAGCCAGAGATAAAATGTAAACAACTGGACATGACTGTTTCAATAAAACTTTATTTATAAAGAGACAGCAGGCTAGATTTGGTCTATGGGCTCCAATTTGCCAACCTCTGTTCTTCAGGTTCAAGCCCAAAATATAGCTGATATCTTTTTCCAACTCCTCTTAGCATAGAATATAAGTTCAGATAATCAGTCCTGTCCTGAGTGAATATGCATATTCATGAAGATATCCTAATTCTATTTAAAGCTATACATATGACAATATAATTATTTAAACTCTGGCCTGAAGTCACAGATGAATACCTAATTCTGTTACTCTGTTCCCTTCTCAGACATTAACAGCATTCTAGTCACAAGAACTACAGGCCATTCACTTACATACAATAACTCTTGGTTCCTGATTCAAAGCTAACTTACGTAAGGCAATGGGTCCACAGTGGTATTGAATTATGTCCCCCTCAAATTAATATGTTGAAGTCCAAGTCCGTACTACCTGAGAATGTGACCTTATTTGGAAACAGGATTGTTGCAGATATAATTAAATTAAGAATAGGTAATTAGATGAGACACCTGGGTGGCACAGCGGTTTGGCACCTGCCTTTCGGCCCAGGGCATGATCCTGGAGACCTGGGATGGAGTCCCTGCATCAGGCTCCCTGCGTGGAGCCTGCTTCTCCCTCTGCCTATGTCTCTGCCTCTCTCTGTCTCTCATGAATAAATAAATAAAATCTTAAAAAAAGAGAAAAGGTCATTAGGATGGGCCTCTAATTCAGTATGACTGGTAGGTATCTTTACAGACATGCACACATGGAGAATATTATGTGAAGATAAAGACAGATTATGATGATGCTTCTACAACCTAAGGAATGCCAAAGACTGCCAACAAACCACTAGAAATTTGGGGGAGAGTCTTGGAACAGCTTATCCCTCACAGCCTTCAAATGGAACCAACCCTACCAACACCTTGATCCTGGACTTCTAGTCTACAGAACTCTTAAGACAATAATTTTGTGTTGTTTATGTCACTAAGTTTGTGGTATTTTGTTACAGCAGTCCTAGCAAACTAATACAGTGGTTAATCTGCATCTCTTTATTCAAGACAAGGGGATATTTCACTGATTCCTTAGGCTCTCATTTGAGTTGTGGGCAAAAATGTGCCAACTACAGAATGACTGATAATATTTGTAAAATAATTCAACCTACTCATTATAAGGGAAAAGCATCGGAAAGGTATGACTGAAATGTTTATGTCTCCAAAGAGTATTTTATAGCAACACACAGGATAAGACATAAGAGGGTGCAATCAAAATAAAGGGAACTGTTACCTCCGTCCAATACTGCTGCTTGGTTTCTGTGTCCATATGTGCAAAACCTCCTAAGACAAGAGCCTTCATCAGTGTCCTCTGCACAGGACTTGACAAGAAATTCAGAGGTGGGCTTCGGCTTGCAAACTGCTTAGCTAAGTTCCACCAGTTTTCACACTGAATAACTAAGTTTGCCCTACAGACAGAAACAACAAAACATAAGATGTGTTACTTACATTGTATGTATACTAAGTAAAAAAAAAAAAAAAAAAAAAAAAAGGAAGGTAAATGAATTTAATTTTTGAAGTACAATATAGTCAACTTGGTATAGAATTTGGAGTCATACAAGTTTGTGCTCAAATCCCATCAGCTGTTTGACAATGTAAAATTTATTTACTGTCTCTTATTTCGTTTCCAGATTTGTAAAAAAGGGGTAACAACAGTAAAAACAGACCTAACTCTCATGGTTAAGATTGATATTATGATTAAATAAAATATTATATATAAAATGCTTGGAACAATACCTAGTAAATTAGAACTCAATAAATAATAGCCAAATGCCAGGAGTAGTAACAATCACATTCCTGTATAATGAGAAAAATGAGTAACATTTTCAGAGTTTGCTGTAGAAAACACTAAAAGCTCTTAACTTGCAAATAATTATCAGTTCTTCTCATCTTAAAAATGGAATAGAGAAAAAAAAGGAATAATAGGATACCTGGGAAAACTAAAAGATTATTCTGTATTAAAGTGTTTTTAAAACTATAAATTACTGGGGATCCCTGGGTGGCTCAGCGGTTTAGTGCCTGCCTTTGGCCCAGGGCGTGATCCTGGAGTCCCAGGATCGAGTCCCACATCAGGCTCCTGGCATAGAGCCTGCTTCTCCCTCCTTCTGTGTCTCTGCCTCTCCCTCTCCCCCCCGCCCCCCCCAAAATAAATAAATAAACAAACAAATAAATAAATCTTTAAAAAAAAACTATAAATTACTGAATTAAACATGTATGTTTCTTTTAAGATTCTTTAATGCCAAATCCTCAAATAGTCAACACAATCCTCAATTGTAATGAGGGAAAGCTCTATTTGCGTTTAAAGCAATAATATGATTTTTTTTTTAAGTACACTGCTCCAAAATGCAGGGACTATCTGGACCATAGAACCACATAACTGCCACTTAAAAGACTACACACACACACACACACACACACACACACACACACACAGCCTGCTTCCTATGATCAGCTTACCTTTCTCTTCTTTCCACCAAAGTGACAAGGAGCTGCACAGTGTCATTTGCAAGGTCCTGCTCACTACTCCACACTGAGAGGTTACTGATGACCTTTTGTAAGAGGTAGCCAATAATCCACTGAGAACCTTCTGTATCTGCTCCAAATGCTGTACTGAATGGTAGACTTATCTTAAGAGAGAAAATCAAATTTTTAAGGTCAGAAAGACCAGCTTCAAAAGAAATCTACATAAAAATCACTAAAATCAGCATCTAAATAAGTACTACTTATTTCACATCATTTTATAAATGTATTCATTTCTGTTAATGTCCAAAAAGGACATCCTCAATCCACTTACATCTTCCAATGCAATTTTTCTGTCAACGTTACAGTCATATTAACATACTTAATGGTATTTACACCAAATACAAAGAACATAAATTAATTCATTCCCAATAATTTATAAATTAATGTGATCTAAAAAAAAATCTAATGTGATTGCATGCCAGTTCTCCTTAAAGTGGAAGATGTCCAGCTCTTAGTTCCATTTTGATGAGAAAATCACCAAGAAAAATGTTTAAAATGTTCTCATTTCCATAAGTGTCATCATAAATCCAAACAAAGTCAGTTTTACATTCTGACCTGATCATATAGTTTCTCATCCACCAGGAGATAAGTCTTTGCCCAGCGTTTTAGAAACCAAACAATATCTTTGCCCATTTGAGGGCTTAGTAGATGAGTGAGATCTGCTCTTATTGCTCGAGATTCAACTTCTGAAACTCTTAGAACGGCAGATAACAACCTGTAGGTATAAAAAAGAAGTCATTTATTTATTTATTGACTGTTTAATCACATTTTTTCTTAAAAGTCCTTTTCCTGTTTTTCAACTCTCTGAATTTGGGCCAGACTATACTTGAAATTTTCATCAACACAGTGGTAGACAAATGTCCCATTTTACTTCTGACCTTTGAGGAAGTAGGAAACAAGAAAAAGAAGTCACACATACAACCTTCTGCGGATACTGTATTGCATTTCCAAGTCTCAGCATTACCATCTACAGATGTTTTTCACAATCAAAATGAAGACACAAAATTAAAAGTTCAGAGTAAATGTTATGTTATTCAGCACTTTGTCACTACTCAAAACTCCCATGGTTAGCAGTTTTCATACATTTGTCATTTTATGGTAGAAGATTTGGAAATTGATTTATCCAGAATGCCCTGAATATTGAATCTTATCCCTAAATCTGAAAGTCCTATATACTTCCTAACAAACTTGATTCTTAATGGTATTTTAAAATAAAAACTTGCTGAAAAAATTATCTATGTAAGTGTATACCTGTCCTCTCCTACACTACTTCTTCTTTTTTTTTTTAGAAGATTTTGTTTATTTATTCATGAGAGACACAGAGAGAGGCAGAGAGAGACACAGGGAGAAGCAAGCTCCATCCAAGGAACCTGATGTGGGACTTGATCTCAGGACTCTGGGATCACGCTCTGAGCCAGAGGCCAGATGCTCAACCACTGAGTCACCCAGGCATCCCAATGATTCATTGGGCTCTGTGGTGTTGATAACAGAGCATGATATGCAGTTAAGTTAAAAAGTCTTTGTTCTGGGGGTGGGAGTAGGAGAGAACATAATCAGAAGTGATATAGATTTAACTTGACTTTAGCTAAAAGGCAGAGGAAGAAAAGATGTAATTGAAAGAATTCATTTTAACACCATTTTATGGACATCCATGCCAGACAGGGATTCTAATCATCTGGAGTTTGGCTTCTGCTACTTTTCCTTATTGCTATCAAGATGACTGAAATTATCTCCTTGTAACAAAATCTTATCTTTCAGCTCTTTATCCAACTGGATGTCTTGAAAGTACTATTATTTAGCACTCTGTCTTTTTGAAATAACTTCTTCCCTTGTATCAAACAGGTGGTTTTTAAGTTTCTATCCCCAGAACATCTTTTTTCCCTATATATTACACACTCCCTATATCACCAGTGCTCAAATTTTCAAGAATTATTTTAGAGTAGATGTGAACAAAAAATGACTATGACCTCACAATACAGTTAAGTTGATATATCAGATTTTTCCCATAAGAATGAATAGTTTTAAATGATAAAACTTGCAGCGTAGTAAAATTTGAATTAAATAATTTTAATAACTTTCTAAGTTTATGCACAGGAATTTAATTATCAGTGTTCTGATACCCACCATCATCCATTTGAAAAATAAACAAGTTTTTCTTTAACAGTTGGAAACTTTACATTGTTTTTCTCCTTAAAAAATTTTTTTATTTCAAATTCATTCCCCCACAGATTATACATTTTAATATTCATTTATTGATAACACTATATAATTCTTTGAAACAAGTGTGTCTAGTTATTGAAACATAATTATACAAATTCCCAGTGATCAGAAGACTGTTTTAAAACATCTTTTGGATTATCTATCATTGCAATACTTATTAGTACACAATTAAGCAAAATATAATGCAAATTTAAATAAATTATTAAACATAAAATTTTATACATTTGTCAATGAAATTAATGTAGCAAGATTTTGTTTTTCCAAATTAGCTCATGTATCTGTGAAAAAATATTACTTATTGCTAGAATGAGACAGTTGAGCATAATTTGATTGGATTCCGTTTTTGTTTAAATAGAAATACTGAGAAAACATAAATGGAAAGCATTTTTAAAATAACAGGGTTCCTCAATTTTTGAACTTCTTCCAAGTTCTATGCCAAAAACCAGAGATCTACCACCAAAAATTATTTTTAATAATCTGTTAAATGACAACTTGATTTCTTCAATGTCATTTAATGCAAAGAGGTGAAAAACTTCCTGACTTACAAAATTACTGGTTATCCATTACTCAGTCATTCACTCCCAACACCATACTATTTGAAACTGTCCTTTTATTTGGCACCCTGTACATTTTTACATACTTGCCTATACATTACAATAAGGTTCAGAATGAGTGAGAAATTTTGCTTTTCTTTTATAAAGTGGAAGCAAGGTAAAGAAGAGTAGCACAGGCATTTTACAGGCAGATAAAGCTTCGGCCCCCTTAGCTCTTAGATCTTCACCGCCCCACCCCAGCAGTGGGCAAAATCCCATGGGGTTACCTCTGAAAAAAACATCCGCCTCTTTCTGTCCTTACTTGCTGATGAAAATGCTTCCTAACCTGCCTCGTCATCCTTTAAATCCATCTTCCACTGTGTAATTCTACTACTATAGTTTGATCAGTTCACCTCCCTACTTCCAATCTTTTCTACCATTTACATGTGAGCAACACCAAACTTCCCTTGCTTTAAGCCACACTCTCACTTCCAGACCTCTGCCTATGCTATTGTCACTGCCTGGAATACTCTTCACCTTCTGCTGTATGTTGCAAACTCCTTATTCATCCCCCTCAACTGTCAGTTTAAATGCTATCTTTTCCAAAAGCACCCCCTGATCCTTCCCCTGCCAACAGGATAGGTAAACCTAGGTGTTCCTCTATCACTCTTAACAGACTTCTATTATATTCTCAGATCCTGGCACACAGGGGAACTGTATATTCTCAGATCCTGGCACACAGGGGAACTGAAAAAACAGCTGATAAAGACATAAATTTTTTTTCATTACAGTGTAGTTGACATACAATGTTACATTCAAAATATTTTTAAATTGTTGATAGTTCCAATTTCTAATCCTATTTTAATTTTTTTTTAAGATTTTATTTATTTATTCATGAGAGACACAGAGAGAAAGAGAGAGAGGCAGAGACACAGGCAGAGGGAGAAGCAGGCTCCATGCAGGGAATCTGACATGGGACTCGACCCTGGGTCTCCAGGATCAGGCCCTGGGCTGAAGGCTGCGCTAAACTGCTGAGCCACCCGGGCTGCCCCTATTTTAATTTCTTAAGTATGCTCTCTAAGCATACTTTATATTTCAGATAGCACTCACAGTCTCCCATACTTTCACGTTAATTCTTTAGATTTTAAAAAAAGGTAATTTTTGTTTTCCAACCCTCACCTCAACCCTCCATAGTCTGTGCTCTCAGATACAAAAATGTTTTGCTCCCACACTGATACCTGAGACTGGCAAAAATTGAAAAAGCACTGAAAATACAAGGAAAGCATTCCTGATGGTACTGCCCAGGCAAGAAATGTGACAAAGGAATATAGTACAACAGCATCCTGAAATGAACTGCCTTTGAAATTAATATTTACCATGAATCAAGCCAAAGCAAATGCAATGATTTCTACAAGCACCTAACCTAATGCCTATAGTAACCCCCAAAAGAAAACTTTTTCAACAGAGCACTGATATTTTATTTCAAATGAGAATAAAATAATAAAGAAAATAAATTCTCAAACATTTTCTTTATATTAGCTTCACAGTTCATTTTTTTTTAAATCTTATTTTCTACTGCACGGGTATAAATGATATCCATGTATTTTTGCATTAAAATTAAAAATGGGAGGGGGACATAGCACCCTTCTTGAGTTACGGATTTGCAACTGACTGAGGAGGGCACTGGGTGTTAACTACATGTTGGCAAATTGAATTTAAATTAAAAAAAAAAAAGCAAAAACAAAAGGTAAATAGTGTACTGACTGTAGATTAGTTTAATTAAATATCTGATGGATAAAATATAATGAGAAGTAAAGCACCGGCCCACTACTGTGGGCTCGGTTCCAGACTGCCACAATAAAGCATATACATCATAATTAAAAAAAAAAAAAAAGCTTTTCATTACTGATATCTCTGCCTGAAACCTAAATTTAAAGATACTGGAAATGTAAAGTGCTATTTTCAAATCCACTTTTAGGAGGATATTTGGTCTAAGGTTTGATATCCCTCTTTAATTTCACCATTAAGAATTAATGAAAATTTTGCCACCATTACTATGAAGATTAAAGTGAATTCTCATCTGAGATACGCTACTGTCCTCTAACTTCACCTGACAGGTGCCTCAAGTTTCACATATTCAGGACAAATATTTCTATTTTGTAAGGTCAGAATCATAGTTTTCCTTAAGAAATCCATTGAAATGTAATTTTAGCTTTATGAACAAAAAATACTTAATATTCACCTGAGTTCAAGGAATCTTATATACTTTGTTTCATTCATTTAGGGTGCCTATACTGCGTCAGCACTGCTTTCTGATGGACAAGTGCTATGTTTGGAGTACTTTAGATCAAACGGCCCTGAAAGTCTCACTGTATTCAGATTCAGAATAATTTTACATTTGTTTTCCTCAGTACAGGATATAGCTGTCAGTTCCCACCAGAGTGGCATTACTTAGACATACTGAGTACTCGCTATCCTTGTTTATTTCAAGGCTTCTCCAAGTTTTATTTTCTTTCATGTATCAGATTTACAACGTGCCTAACACTCGAGTCATCTACCCATCAACTCAGAATTTATAAAACAGTATAAATTACAAGAGCACAGCTATAGAGTTCATATTACCTAATCACAGAATCTGTTCTGTTGTACCCTGGGATGGAAGAAGCCTTTTCTCCTGGAGATCCCAAAATTTGAAGTGTTGTATTAATGTCAACTTCAGATGAATGCTTAATGGAATATTCCATTATTTCTGGAGGTATTAGCGGAGTCTCTCCCTGAGTATCATCAGCTAAGAGGTAGCCTTCAGTTTAAAAAAAATTAAAAATGAACACTTAACAAATCTATATTTATCAAATTACACTATAAATGTTTTCAGTTTTATCTGACTTATATATATCATATTAAGTTGATGTAAAAGTAAATTATAAATGTTAATGATAATCTCACGTTTGATGAGAAGAAACTTTCTATTTCTCAGATAATTAACTCAAATACAAAGGACAAAGGATAAATGTTTTATTCACCAATTTTATAATTCATACTGACATGTAGGCTTTTTAATCTACTACTTTTAGAAATTTTCAGTAATATACTCTGTAAACTTAATAGGAATTCTACTATTATCTCTATCAAAAGTCAATATTTGGGAATGCTTTTTCAAAAATTAAGATTTTTTAATTTATTATTTAAAATACAGAAACACTGATAATATGGTTATAAAAGAAGACCCTAACAGTCAGACTACCTAGATTTGCATTCTGACTCCAAAAATTAACAGCAGAGTGACTACGGGCTAGTTTATTAAAACTCTCTCTCAGATTCTTCATTATAGGGATAATAATAATAAAAAATGTGGTAACAGAACTAAATCAGTGGGCTGTCCACATAAGACATTGGGTATGTAATTGGCATTAAATACACGCTAGCCAATATTTTAAAAAAATGCATCCACAGCTCTGTGATATACAGCAGCTGTACTCAAATTTCATCCAACACTAGGTATATACTTTTATTTTTAACATATGAAGCTTCTTCTAACATATGAAGTTTAAACTGTTCAGTGGCAATTACATTTTAAAAAGAAACAAACAACCAACCTGTAACTAAAATAAGCCAGTGAATATCTTCATACAGATCATCAAGCATTTTGTTGTCAATAGTGCTTGAACCAGGTGAAGCAAGTAATTGCTGTTGATGTTGCTGTAACTGACCATGGAGCCTTGTTACTCTTTCTTCTAATAAACTGAAAGAGGGGGGAAAAAACCCAAAGCTTCATAAAGTTCAATAAGCAAAGATCTAGAACTCATAATTTCCATTTATTATACAACATAAATTAAAATGTTAGCACAAAAATACATATATGAAAATATTTATTATAGTACACAACTGTTCTCATAGCAGTATAGGAATTGTGATTTATTGTTTATGACATAGAATTAAAACATTGCTTTACAAACAATCAAGGTTTACAACAGGCATTTGAAAATTGGTTATTCCAAGTTTTTATTGATATGGGTCAAATCATTTCTCATACCATGTTTTCCACAATCTCTCTGCCATCTATGCTGTAGTGCCTGGGCTCCAAATGTACAAGCCAAGGAATGCAATCATGAGTATGTTTCTGTCCATTTGTTCCAGTGTGCTGGGATACGGGGTGGGGGTGTTTAAAGTCTTTAAACACTTTAAGTGCTCTCCAGGGAATTGTGAATAGAGAATATTTGCTCCATGGGGTTTCTTTGGACTGTGTGTACCTTGTCAGAAGAGGTATACAGTGTTCTGCAGCAATTCTTCCTAGCATTCCTACACTGGCTAGTTGATCTGAAAACTGGTCTCGGTCATCCTCTTGAAGTTCACTTATTTCTTCTTCCTCACGAGAGGCCACACCATTGGCAGTCTATTATTGATGAAAGAAATAAAGAGTAAGGAACCGCATTCCTTTGTTCAGTAAATCATGCATTTCTGTTGTATTATAAAATAACTTCAGCACATCACATGAAAAGGAGAGACGGACACAGCCAGTCCAGTGGTCTAGGGCCTGCTATCTAACTATGCTGACAATACTAGCTGTTACAAAAGAAAGGGGTGGAGGGACATAGAAAAGAAAGAAATGGAGGGTATTACCCCCATGGTATACATATATAAACACAGCAAATTGCACTCACAACCCACCTCCCACACCAGAGAATTTAACTTCTGTCACTGAAAAGATCTGACTTCTTTAAGATACGTGGTCCTTTATATACAAGAAGTCATTCATATCACTTGACAACTAGGAAGACACAGGTGGGTACTGAAAACTGAAGAGAAACAGGGTAACTACAAGTAGCATCCACAAAACATGAACTCATTTAGAAAATGGGGCTACTTTTGCTCTCCATCTAGTGATCTCAGCAAATCTTCTGAAGAAGTTCCTCCTAAATTTCTAGTATTATACAACGTATAACAATAAAATAGATGGAACTATGATGAAATACATTTTTACTTACAATCTAGCTTGAAACTTACCAAATTTCTTGTGCCATCTGGAGCAGCGAGGTGGCACTGAATATAGGAATTGAAAACTTGAACTGCGTGTTGGGTAAAAAAGCCTTTATGGAAATGTTTGTCGTCTTGAACCAAAGTTAGCCAGGATTCTAGCAATTTGTCATATGCTTCCATGTATACCATGTCATCTTTATCAAGCTAAGAGAAAAGAACACTCATAAAACAAATGACCAAAGAAATAAGATAGGAATTATAATAATAAGTTACAGAGTTAGACATATAAATACTTTTGAGTTTTTCCTTTACCAAAAGTTCCCAATTATTGAGCTAATTGAGCTCATGTTAAAATTAATCAAACACTGCAGTAAAAATGTATAGGCTTTTTGTTAAACCTTCCAAAAATCTGTCTAATTTAATATATATAATTCTTGAGCAGAAAGGAATTAATGTTTACTTTTTTAGAAGACTAGCTGTTCAATACTTTGTGGAACATGTACTTTTCAAATAAAATCATACTAAAATTTTTCTGTCATCAAGAGAATTGTTAGAATAAAAATACTAAATGTGTAATCATACACTTTTAAATAATTTTATAAAAAGCGAAGGATGATGAAAACAGACTGGCCTAATCAGCAGATTTAAGATTATGTGGAGAGAACCTCATAAATGTTCCTTAACACTTTAGAACAAAAAAGAAAAGGATAGGGCCTTCACAAGAAGGAGCCTGGAGGGGATGCTGAGGCAGAAAGAACCCCAGAAACATGAGGACTCAAAGAAACCAAAGTATGTGAGCACAAGGGTGGGGAAGCCAAACAGACAGCAAACAATATAGACTGGAAGGGCACTAACAATTATGCAGGCTTGGATACTGACAGTTTTTTGGTTTCGTTTTGTTTTTACACCACATACAGGTTGTATCCTAAAATAACTTCAAAGTAAAGTACTCTGTCCTACTGAGAAGGAAGAGTCTATACATAGTCTATATGGTTAAGGATACCTCTATGGAGCCCAAGGTGTTTAACATAATATTTAACATATCACTGAATTTTCTCACACTCTATCAAGAATCCACATCCCAATTTTGCCATAAATTACCAATCAAGGTACATAATTTAATCTATGTATCCATTTCTTCATCCACAAACTCACTAGATGACTATTCAATGAAACTCAGGATACTTAGTGCCAAGCACCACTGCTTAGTGCAAAAACATAAATAATGTATCCTTCTTTCACGTTTTCAAAGTTAGTCCAATGGGGAAGAGCAAAAACCCAAAGAAAATATACTGAAGACCATAAGGGATAAATAAGCATTTTAGGGTCAGTTTTTAACAACAGTACCTCTCATATGAAGTTTGTTATAAATAAGAGACTAGTTCTGAACTATGTTTATTCTGAAAAAGGTTTGGGTACGATCCATGATTTCTGATATTCTGTTACCAGGCAGTGGACCCAGGAATATTGAAGGTCAACTGGTCTAATTTATAACTTAGCTTTACTGATTTCTAAAGCTAACAGACCCTCACCCTACAAATAAAGAACTCTGGAACCTTCATCAAAGAGAATCATCTCAAACTGTGATTCCAGCAATGTGTCAATGATTCAAAAAAGAAAAGTAACAGAGGATCTATTTCATGTATTCCAGATTACCCTGCACCCTCAGGTCATATAAGCACCTAGGTGAACTGCAACCAATCAATTGTGTTTTTTTATGCCTTCAGCTTTTATTAACCCACAGTATATATTTTTAAAGATTTTATTTATTTATTCATAAGAGGCACAGAGAGAGAGAGAGAGAGAGAGAGATAGAGAGAGGCAGAGACACAGGCAGAGGGAGAAGCAGGCTCCATGCAGGGAGCCTGACATGGGACTCGATCCTGGTCTCAGGATTACACCCTGGGCTGAAGGCAGCGCTAAACTGCTGAGCCACGGGCGCTGCCCCACAGTAAATTTTTTTTTAAGATTTTATTTATTTATTTATGAGAGACAGAGAGAGAGAGAGGCAGGCAGAGACACAGGCAGAGGGAGAAGCAGGCTCCATGCAGGGAGTCTGATATGGGACTTGATCCCGGGTTTCCAGGATCAAGTCCTGGGCTGAAGGTGGTGCTAAACCGCTGAGCCATCCTTGGGCTGCCCCCCACAGTATATTTATAAAAAAAAAAAAAAAAAAAAAAAAAAAGCCTGTCATTTTCTGGGTAAAATGAAATCTTTTATTTTTCAAAATGATTTATCTGAGAGAGAGAGAGTATGTGTGCACATGCACACATGTGAGCAAGCATGAGGGGGGAGGTAAAAGCAGAGGGAGAGAGAAACTCAAGCTGACTCTGCACCAAGCGCAGAGCCCAAAGTGGGGCTTAATCTCATGACCCTGATATCAGATCTGAGCTGAAACTAAGAGACAGATGCTTTAACTATGCCACCCAGGCACCCCTAAAATGGACCTTTTATTTATATTTAGGATTTTATTTATTTGAAAGAGAGAGAGAGAACGCATGCACAGACGGGGAGCGGCAGGCAGAGAGAGAGGGAGAAGCAGCCTCTTTGTGGAGCAGGGAGCCCAACGCAGGGCTCCATCCCAGGACTCTGGGATCGTGACTCAAGCCAAAGGCAGACACTTAACCAACTGACTCACCCAGGTACCCCTAAAATGGATCTTTTAAGAAATATAAAAATTTTAAGTCATTTTGTGAAAAATTTACGTATGAAAGGAAAATGAAAAGAATGTCACTGAATCATTTAATAAGGATTTAAAACAGAGCAAACTTTTTACTCTATATTTACCTGGCCTTAAAAGTATATTTACTGGGCATCTGAGTGGCTCAATTGGTTAAGTGTCTGCCTGAGGCTCAGGTCACGATCCCAGGGTTCTGGGATCAAGTCCCACCCTGGGCTCCCAGCTCTGTGGGGATCCTGCTTCTCCCTCTCCTCTGCCTCTCACTCCCCCTGCTTGTGCTCTCTGTCAAATAAATAAAATCTTTTTTTTTTTAAAGTATATTTTAAAAAATTAGCAATTCTTTGAATATAACCAACTGGAACTTACTTATCTTGTGAATAGTTGATGCTTGTTATTTGTAGTATTTATAGTCTATAAAGTTGCCACAAACACTGAGTTAGAAATAGGTTAGGTTTCTTCTCTAGTCCCTACATTTTCTACCAAATAGAGATGAACAGATCAATGCACAACCTTGTTTTATGCACAACTTAGTTTTATGTGTCTTTCCATTTACAGACATCTTAATATACATTGTTCATTTACTAATAATGAACTAGTGGCCAATGACACTATTAATTCATGCCTGAATGAAGCTTATCTAATTCATAGCTCCATAAGGCACAACACAGCCTTCTCGCACACAGAACACTAGAGAGCCCTTCAGCAGAGCACTCAGAGGCCATCTCAAATACTGATATTGTCCAGGCAGTCAATGCTCAGGAAGAACTTCAACATGTTTTGACAAAAATTTGGAATGCCTCATTTCACACAAAAATGCAAAAAATGCAGCACGAGAGAACATGAAAATTTGTTTACAGTATTAGGCTAAGACAGGAAGGCAGAGCATTTGCCTTGTTTGACCTCAGCTGGGAAAAAGCATGTCAGGCAATTCCTATTTTTCATTGCATGCAAACATCCATGAATTATCAAATAGAGCTTTAGCAAGGGGGAGAATTTGCAAACAAGGATCTTGTGTATGAGGATTGACTATACTTGTAAAATCTCTAAAAGATCCTAGCTTACTGGTTCTTCTTGCTCAAGTATCATCAAAATGCATTACACCTTTGAAAACTTTCATAGCTCATAATTTTTTGAAGGACAGCCATCCATATTCTTGAACATATTCATTTTGATTATAAATACCTATGAAAATAATCAATTCAACCATTTTTTTTCATTTCTACATCATTTATTTCCTTCCAACCACCTTTGTACATACTGCTTTCAGCACTAACATTATAAACTATATTAAGTAACCTCTGTGGCATAAACATTAAAAAAGATGAAAGAATACTGTCAACAATATATGACAGTGTAAACTCCTATCACAAAATATTTGGTGAGGTTTTTCCTTGGAATGACTAACTGGATGGGAATGCCCTATATTTTCCTATTGTTCTTGGAAAGACATTTGTTTGCTCATGAGCTGATAAATTTGAAAAAATTTAACTAGGACATCAACTAAAACTCAATCTTTGATTTCACTTACACTATCTACTTTGTCATCATTATTAGAGCTTAGCAAGCTATCTTTTCACATTCATTTTCTAATTTGTTTTAGCACTATAAATTTTCTTTTTCTGGCAATTTCCTCCTCTTTGTTACTATGGGCAGAAAATGAAAAATTCTGAATTCCAAACAGGATCCAATGAAACATAAAGAATGTTATTTAAAAAAAAAAAAAATAGCCAAGTAAAATCTGTTCAGGCATTATCTATTATCACGGGAGTGATGATTCCACTTCATGCACTGCCTTCTATATAAAGTTTTGGAGAGATTTTTTTTCCTACCTTTATTTTTACTTAATATTAGAATATTCTGAGGAGCAGGTGGCTTCCTCTTTTTGTATGAGATCCTCTTAAGGAACCTTATCTCCCATCACATTCCAAGTCTTTCAAATTCAAATCGAAAAAGTCAAATTTATTATTACATACAAGTAACCTTCTAGTCTGCATATCACAATTGCTCTTTTTCTCTAATCTTGACTTTCTACTCTTATTTCTGATTGTCTCTTGAAAGTTTTAAAGGAATATTTCATTTTAAATGCCACCAGAAATCTTCTATGAAACAAACATTATGAAAAAATAATCTCTAATATAGTTTCACTGCTATGCTTATCACCTCTCCTCTTTCCTTTCAGAACATAGCCATCCTTCTAAGACCTGCTTAATGGAAGAGCAGCTGTGACGAATGGCCTAATGTAGAACAAGACAGTATTTGAAGAGTTAACTGAACATGAAACTGACTTAAGAACGTCTACTTAACTGCAAAGGCAGATGGTGATTTATATGTAAGAATGTTTGCTGCAGCACTGCTTAAACCCATGTCAACAAATTTATAAACCATTTCCCTAATCATGATTTCTAACACTAATTAATAAAATGAAAAAATGCTCATAATAACATAAAGTAATGATTTTTGTTTTTATTTAAGCCTAATTGGTATGCCTTAAAATTTGGGAAAAAAAAAAAACATTAAAACATTAATAGTTAAGTTTCAGAAGGTCATTAGTCAAAAAAAATTTTTAAACAGTTATTGAGTATTAAATGTCCATAATTAGGGGGGAAAGGTATTTATAACCCTATGTGAGTAAAGAGATACCAATAAAGTGATAAGTAATGGGATCTTTTAAGAATTTTAATTTTTATGTACTGTTTGAATTATCTTTACCAATTACTATATTTCATTTTTACATTAAAATTGTATTCTGAAATGATACTAGTAACAAAATTAAAATTATAAATGTGAAGAAAAAAGTGGAAGTAAAAAACTTAACTTACAAAAAAATGGACATACTCCTAGAAAAACTGTAACTTGGTATTTGGATCAAGAATAAAAGGAAAAGAATAAAAGGAAAAAGAAAACCTGAATACTCTCACAAATAACCATTTAAAATTTTTGTTAGTTTAAATTTTTCTCCAAAAGAAAATACCAGGCTTAGCAGATTTACAGGTGAAATCTAGTGAACTAGCAAAAACAAAACAAAACAAAACAAAACAAAATAGCTAATCTTATACAAACTGATCTAGAGAAGAGAAAAACAAATCCATTACAGAGTAATCTGTGGAGCTGTTATAATTCTGACAACAAACAAATCCAGTCATTCATAAAAGGGCATAATACGTGATCATCCAGGTGGGTTCAACTCAGAAATGCAAGGGTAATTTTACCATGAGAAATATCCATAAAAACAATTCAGTTCATTAACAGATTAAGCAGAAATGCATTTAATAATATCCAATACTCATTCATGTTTTACAAAAACCTATAAGCAATTCCAATTAAAGAATAGCTCAAAAACTTAAGAGCAAACATTATTCCTAATGATGAATCAGAAAAGATGTCTTCTGTTACCACTTATATTCCACACTGTACAATAAGAAAAAGAAATGTATTATAAGAGAAAGAAATACAAATTGAGAAGTCTGAAAAGCAAAATTATCATTATTAACAGATGATATAAGACTCTAAAGAAAAATTATTAGAACCAATAAGAATTTAGAAAGGTTAGTAAATATCAGATCAATATACAAACACCAACTGCATTCTCTATTCCAGCAGCAATCTGAAAAATGAGATTTAAAAAAAGATACTATTTACAACAGCAACAAAATAGGGGGTACTAAAAAAATGTATTTCTTTATGTAAAGACAATGAATTAGACTTAAATCAGTATACAGAAATACCACATTTATGGACAGAGTTAATATTGGGAGATACTCATTTTCACTAAAGATTCCCCATAATCCAGAACCCAACTTAACAAACTGACATGTTAGAATAAAAAGCCAATTATACCTAAGGCTCTTCGGAAGAACTGGTAGGGAGTGGGGGTGTGGGTGGGAGCATGTTCTATCAAATATTTAGACATCCCCTTAAAACAAAGCAAAATGTAAGTGCAGAAATAGACAACTGATCAATGGAAGTGATTAGAGAGCTCAGGAAACATCCACTTTTATGTGAAAACTAGATATATGACAGTGATAGTCCTATAAGTCATTGAGAAATGAAGGGCTATTCAATAAATGTTGTTGATACCAAAAGAAACCAGAAACAAAGTGAAAAGTGGAATGGGAATAGAAACCATAAATCTGATTTGGGGTTAATATCCAAAAAATATAAAGAATTTATATCCCCACAGCAAAAAACCCACAAATAATTAATTTAAAAATGAACAAAGAACCTGAATAGACACTTTTCCAAAGAAGATATAAGAATGGCCAACAGGTACATGAAAAGATGCTCAACATCACTAATCATTCGGGAAATGCAAATCAAAATCACAACAAGATATCACTTTACACATGTGAGAATGGTCACCATCAAAAGGACAAGAGATAATAAATAATGACATGGATTAGGAGAAAAGGGAACCCTTATACATTGTTGGTGGGATTGTGAATTGCTGCATCCACTATGGAAAACAGTGTGGAGGGCCCTCAAAAAATTAACAGAATTACCATTTAATCCAGCAATTCTACTTCTGGGAATATATCAAGTCATGAAAGGCAAATTTTTAAAACATTTAGAAGAATACACAGGAAGAGTAGTTGTCTGAAACAAAGAACTAATAATGCAAATAATTTTTTTAAAGTAATCTCTACACCCAACATAAGGCTCAAACTCACAACTCCAAGATCAAGAGCTGCATCTCTACTGACTGAACCAGCCAATGCCCCTAATTATGCCAATCATAAAATGAATAACATTAAGTTCAACTACACAAAGATGAAAAACATGTCATCAAAAGACATCATAAAGTCTAAATACAATATGGTGTTCAGGACTGTATCCTAAATAGAAAAATGCCCAGTGGGAAATTGGTGAAATCCAAATAAAGCATGTAAGTTTAGTTAATAATAACACATCCAATGTTAATTTCTTAGTTTTGACAAATGTACCATTGTTATATAACATGGAAAAAGGCATTGTCTTTGCACCTTTTCTGTAAGTCTAAAATTATTCCAAATTAATAGTAAGAAAAAAGATACCATAAAGTTAAAAGAAGAGCCACAAAACTGGGAAGATAGATCTGCAACAAGTAACTAGACAAAAAAAATTAGTGTACAGAATATATAAAGATTTTCAACAAAGCAGTACGAAAAAGACAAGCTGATAGGGAAATGGGCGATGGATTGAACAAGCATTTCATAGGAATAACCACAACAATCATATTATATATATGAAAAAATGCTCAACATTACTAGCACAATTATATAAATTAAGAATATATTGTGTACTTACGAGCTTGACAAAACTGTGATGGTGAAGACATGATAAATGAGAATTTACACACATCACTACTGAACATGTAACTGGTCCCAGGAGTTCAGGAAACAATTTGAAACTATCATGTAAAACTGAACATTTACATATATTATTACCTCAAAATTCTATTTCTAGGTTTAGACCTTACAAAAGCTCTCACAAATGTATGCGAGGAAATACACAGAAGAATGCTTACTATAATGCTGTTTGTAATGGCAAAAAAAGAACCTCAAAAGTTCGTTTAGAGCAGAATGGAGGAAAATTGTGGTATAACACCCACACAGTGATATATCTTACACATAGAAATGATGAAAAAAATTTTAAGATTATTTATTTGAGAGAGAGAGAGATAGCACAAGCAGGGGGAGCTGCAGGCAGAGGGTGAAGGAGAAGCAGGCTTCCCAACTGAGCAGAAAGTCCAACATGGGGCTTGATCCCAGGACCCTGAGATTATGGCCTAAGTGGAACGCAAGCATTTAACATACTCGGAATGATCAAAAATTTTAAAGCGAATAAACAACATTCAGAACAGTGGTCACTTCTCTTGCAGAGGTGAAGAGGGGAAAAGCTCTACTGCACTACTGCAGTACTGGTGATGTTCTTGAGTTGGGTCATGGGTTCACCCATGGTGATTTGATTATGTTTTAGAACAACATTATTTTTTTTTGTATCAAATATGACATCATAAAATCATTGACAGTGGTTTTGAGGACTAAGGAAAAGATCTATAAAATGAACAAACAGGGATCCCTGGGTGGCGCAGCAGTTTAGCGCCTGCCTTTGGCCCAGGGCGCGATCCTGGAGACCCGGGATCGAATCCCACATCAGGCTCCCAGTGCATGGAGCCTGCTTCTCCCTCTGCCTATGTCTCTGCCTCTCTCTCTCTCTCTCTCTGTGTGACTATCATAAATAAATGAAAAAAAAAATTAAAAAAAAAATCTCAACTTAAAATGAACAAACAGTGCTAAAATGGCCATGCACAGTGCTCAATGTGTTATTAGCGGCAGGAAAAAAGGGTCGTTTTATTCCTTTGATGGCAAAAATATAATGAATGCGAAGAGCAAAGCACTGGAATACAGAGATGAATAAAATAGTTTCTTCCCAAAGAAACATCTGTGGCCTGTTTATATACTTAACAAGGCACGTGTTTTGCAGACATCATTTGTTAAGTCTTAACAGTTTATCTTGCCAAAATAAACAGACTGGTAACATATCTTAAGAGGAACTTATGGAATAGCATCCTCTGACCTTCAGTATCTCAAAAGGAAGCAGCAGGACATTTTTTAAAAACCATCTTTGTTGTTCTTTAGTACATACATAATGAATGTTATCACAGTTTAATTTTTCAAATATAGAAAAGTACAAGCAAAATGTAAAAGCCTTATAAGCTTTTTTATTATTAAAAGAGCAATAATCCCTCCTATAAAGCTCTGATACTAGACAAGGCAGAAAAATCACAGACTATAAGAGCCCTATTCATTGGATGGCGATTTAAAATAAGAACTAAAAACTTCTAAAGAGTCTTCTGGTTCCTTCTGGATACCAATATAAGTAACTCATCAGGCAAAGTGTGAGAAATTTGGTTGATGACAATTGGCAACTAAATCTTTCAGTCTCATCACGGAGAACTGAAACCTAACCAAGTGCTTTTTCATAATACCTTGGCCCTGCTCCATGGCCACACTGGCCAACACCCAGCAGCCAAGCCAGAGCACGTGCACAGAGATGACGAAGGAGTCCAAGCTAGACACTATGTGCTCATGCCCTAAGTATTGTCAGGCCTGCTGCCAGAAAGGCTTTGGAAAGGGGCTTAGAGCTTATGCGACTACTTGACCCCACTTTACTCCATTTGGGAATGGAGAGTGGAAAAGGTAAACTATGATAACAGCACTTACATTTCAACGCTCATAATTAATTTAGAAGTGTATACAGCAGTGAATCTGGAGCCCTTCAGCAATAGAAAAATACCTGTTTTTATGTCTCGTATCTACATGAATATAAAAAAAATAGTGATTAATTTTATTTATTTTTATTTTTTTAAGATTTCATTTATTTATTCATGAGAGACACACAGAGAGAGAGGCAGAGACACAGGCAGAGGAAGAAGCAGGCTCTACGCAGGGAAGCCCGATGCGGAACTCAATCCCAGGACCCTGGGACCACGCCCTGGGCCAAAGGCGGCGCTAAACCGCCGAGCCACCCAGGCTGCCCCAGTTAATTTTATTTATGAAGATGCTGTCAAATGCAGCTTTAAAAAAAAAAAAAAAATATATATATATATATATATATATATGTGTGTGTGTGTGTGTGTGTGTGTGTGTGAGAAACTGTTCCCCTTTCTGAACACTGCACTGAATTTCAGAAATTAAAATCTAACGTTATCATTTGATCCAACTATATGACATTCTGGAAAAGGTAAAACTATGGAGTTGGTGAAAAGATTAGTGGTTACCAGGGGTAAGGGGAAGGAAGTGGAGTACAAAGGACTGTTCTGTATGATAACATAGTGGTGAACACACGTCATGACACATTAGTCAAAATCCACAGAACACATAATACCAAGAGTGAACTCTAATGTAAACTATAGACTCTGGAGAATAAGGATGTGTCAGTCCTGGATCATCAACTACAACAAATGTTTACCATACTGGTGGGGAATGTTGATAGTAGGAGAGGCTGTCTGCATTTGTAGAGGCAGGGAAAAGGATGGGATAAGAGAACTTTGAGTTTTCATTCAACTTTGCTATAAATCTAAAATTGTTCTAAAAAATAAAGTATACGTGAGTATACTAATATGATACTGTAAAAGTACATAAGAGATCTCTTGTATTGAAAATACATCTCATGCTAGATCAGTTCTAAATTTGATTGTTATGCTGTAAAAAACTCCAAATCTCTTCCCTAACTACAACAGGACTACAGTTACTATCAGATATTTGGTATGATCCATCCCACTACAATAGATCTTTTCTCTGCAAACAGCAAATAACCAACATGAGAACTCCAAATATTCTCCATGAAATTGAAAAGCTCATTCTTTGATCATCAGTATTCTCTTTACATGTAAACACAAACTATATGAGTTGAGTCTGCTTCTCCCTCTGCCTCTGCCCCTCCCCTCTGCTCCTGCTCTCTCTCTCAAATAAGTTAAAAAAAAAAAAAACTTTAAAAAAATGCAATAAGATGGATATAGATAATTCATTCTCACACAGATAATTTTATTTCTAAGGAATAATCTTTAAAAAGTTCCTTAACCTGGTTTGTGTACCATATTTCCAGCCTGAGGCTGCTGCTACTGTATTACTCTTTACAAGGACTTGGGAGTGAAAACAAATTAACAATCAGAGATTGTAGAGGCTGGGGAAAAAGTGCCAAGAACACTGACTAGGAGTTCACCAGCCTTTTTTTTTTTCAATGAAGAATAAAATCATTTGGCAGAAATAACTGATGAGACAAAAATGTGCCTGAGATTAAAAAGGGGGGGGGGGGGGACTACAGGTAAATGTAAAGGTGAAAAAAGGTTCTATCAATACACTATTTCTTAATCTGGAGGCTGGTATACAGTTGTTATTTTATTATTTTTTATGACTTTTATGTACATAAGAAATAAGAAGTTGCTTACTTTATATCAGTGAAATATTTCACAGTAAGTTTAAAATTTACAGGCACTGGCACAATCCTGAAGTCCAATGACAGATCAAATAATATAAGTAGGGCACAATATAAAACATTACTGAGAAATGACATATGAAAGATTAAAGACTGAAAAAACTATTAGTTTATGCTGTTATTCATCTGCTGGAGGAATTTAGATTATTTTCCTGGAATAGCATTATTTAAGGCAAATATGATGACAATATGGATAAAATCACAGAAATGTCACAAATAAAACTTCATGAACTCTAAAAATTTAGAAGTCTTTGAATGTTAAATGCCAAAGGAATTATTTATTCTCTTATTTTTTTTTTTTTTCTAGCCCATCCTAAAGGCACAGAACTAAACTTCAGAATACCTATGAGCTGACAGTATTCCTGGCTTCTAAAATCCCCCAAGAGAAATTGATTTAGTGGACAAGTATTGCAGCTGTTAGAAGAATCCTATAGATAGATCACTTAAAAAAAAAAAAAATCTGCCCCCATAAAAACACCAAGAGTCGAAGCTGCAATTTTCAGAAAGTTTTTAAACATTATAAACTCTTTGATCAATATACTTTCTTCCTTTTAGGAATGCATATGAATTTCCAAATTCTTAATCCTAAGTAATATATATACATCAAGTACCATGCCTGGCACATGGCAGGTGTCAATAAATATTTACAGAATTGAATTAATCCAGCAGTAATCCTTGTGGGTTGACATCTCAGGGACTTGCCTGGCTTATAAGGCGTAGGAGGGCAATCCCTTTTTTCTGCCTCACTCTAGTGTTTGTTTTTGAACCCCTGGCACATTAGATCTAGTTATGCTTCTAATGCTAATATTACTGTTTAAAATAATACAAAAATACTATATGGAACAACAGTTATGATAATAAGTAAGGTTTATTCTCAACCAACTATACTCAAGTGCAAGAATTTTGTAAATATAAACACTGGTTCTGTGCTAGGATTAGCACAGCAAATTGAGAAAACCCGAGGTGACTCATACAAGTCAGGAAACACTGCACTCATAATTTTACCATCCCACCAGGATTAAACAATGAAATTCTTTTTTAAAGACTTCTTTTAATAAGAATCTTTACTTAAGGTATAACTGTAGCCAATTTTCTTCTAAATAATAGAGGTAAATTTACTGTTAGTATTTAAAAGAATATGTATACTTTAAATGTGCAAAGTTTAAAAAATATTCATGCACCTCATTCTAATTCTTTTTTAACTCTTTCAAGCAGATGAAATGAATGCACATAATCGGACTGGACAGCTGTCTTGCTCTCTACAATATCACCAATTTATTCTTCCCTGGCCATCAAAACCACTGGGTGGGGGAGGTTGACATGGCTTCTTCAAACAGTCGCTTCCTCTTGTGAGTTAAGGGGCAAGGCCGACTACACACACTACACACATCACCATGCCAGAAAGGGAGTTAAAAGCTTTCTCTCTTATCACTGAAACAGTCCAAATTTATGCTTCCCACTTCTAAATTTCAGTTTATAACTTGGCTTCAATGCATTCCTTTTCACTATAACTCCTCCCCACAAAGTAATTGTCCACTGAGTCAGATAAACTAGATTTTGAATGAAGAATGATGAACTTCACATGTACTCACTGAACAAACTGCAAAGTTACTTTATCACATTACATTTTATAATGGACTCCCTAACAACTTTATCAAATACCTTCCTCTTTACAATTTTGTCCTGCAAGTCTTGAGATTAAGCTACAGATGTACTACAATGAAAGTTTTTTCTTTACAAAGTTTACCTACCACCATATCCTTTACATACCCACCTGGAAATACATATGCACACCCAAACACACATACACTTTACATACACTTCAAGGTTTAAGCATTGTCCTTGGCTGCTCTGCTCAATTAACTGAACAAATTATGTGTCTCCTGTCTGACGAACCTGGGGGCTGAACTTAAAATTTTCTACTGACCAAAGAAACTGAGAAACAATCTAGAGTAGAGAGTTCAGGTCATATTCTCTTTAAATTTCACTGAATTGATTACAATGGATGTACTAGTATTATAAACATCTTATAAAACAATATAACATGAACTATTATTTTTTTAGAATTTTAATTTTTAAGGCAATGTTTCCATCTCTCTAGTCATTCTCACCTCTTCATTCCAGTAATAGACAATAATCTGATTTCTAAGGTGCAATGGCAATGAAAAAAATTCTTGGCTTCAGGAAGCCTCAAGCAATACCAGAAAATTTTAAGAGCCAACAGAACAACTTGGCTGAAGACTGGAATTGCTCTTTTTGAGCACAGACTTTCAGTTCCCTGCACGATGAAGAACAGTCATAAATAACTGTCTTCACACAGACTAAAGCCACCAAGCAAAGGTACACCTCACTAAATGCACATTAGTATCACAAATTTCTCTTCCTGTATAGATTTTTTTTTCTTAGCACAGCCACATAATCTCATCAGAGACATAAATATCTAAAAAAGGAGACAATCTATATGTATTCCTAAATAAGTATAGTTTTGAAAAAATACTTTCACAATAACACAAAAGTGTATATGCTGAGTTTATCTTCCTAATGGGAAAAAATTCTCCTTCGCTATTAGGAAAAAACAAAACATTTCACAAAATTAAAATTGTAAAGAAAAGTAGTATTAAAACTATTGGTTTACACATAACTCAAGAACTTGTCTTACCTTGGTAAGACAGTGTATAAAACACAGGCTCTCAATAAGTGTTATTATTATACAGATTCATTTTTTACATTATTCCACATTTTATTGTGCATACTGTACAGGCACTTCCATATAGCTAATCATCCCCCCAAAACATTAGAAGAAATTATCCTATCTATATCAACATGTTCAAAAAAGGTTAAGCAATTTGTCCAAGGTTCTGTAATTTATAATTACTTGGCTCATGACAGTACTGTCTCCTTCCAAAATTCATGATTTTTTTGTATCACGCTGACTCTCAAAGCAGTTTTTTAAAAGACATGTCTCAATTTTCCTATTTTTTTACTTAAAAGATTCTTTTTTTAAATATACTTTTACATCGGAGATCGACAACTATGTATTATGTACCAGTACTATAATCACTGGGTGCCCAAGGAAACAAAAGATGATGTGACCTATGTCCCAGCACTTCCACTCTGGTTTCTCTAGATTTGTTCATGTACTTTGATATCAGCCGCACATTTCCCAGGATCCCCTTCCCAGCATACACAAAATATAACGAAAATCACAAGAGGTTGAGATGACATTTAGGAGGATTTGTTTAGTCTTCTGGCAACTCACCCTGTGGGGCCTCCCTTTTAGCCCTCAACTTCAGTAAACCTCAGCTGTCTGGCTACTCTGAGTAATACAAAGCTTTAGATAAAGCTTTGCCTTTTTTAATAGGTAGGCAATTATTTTTATTTATTTATTTAATTAACATATAGTGCATTATTAGTTTCAGAGGTAGGTAACCAATTATTTCTAAAACCATTTTTAAATGTCATAAACATTAAAAGAAATTAATTAAAACAAATGAAAAGAAATAACACTTTTCTTAAATGAAATCTATTAGGTATATCTTAACTATCGCACACCTTCTTGTGAAACAAGCACAATATACATCAATTCTGCAAGTGTATCTAAGCTTTCTGTATTCTAAAATTTTTCTACCAAACTTGACAGAAAATCTGTTTTCTAAGTTATCAGTCTCCTGGCCAAAATAAATGAATTCTAAACTTAAAATCTGCAAACCAAGAATGTTATTTATCTTCCAGTAATTCTTCTATAAAATGTTTAGGAACTTCCTTAATCACAAACAGAAACTCAAAAATAGCTGTGTTTCTAAATATGTGATCAACATACTGTTTAATCCACCTGGTTTAGAAGAGAGAACAAACAAAACCAAGGCGGAGCAGGGAGGAGGGGGGAAGCACAATGAAACCATGTTAAATGAAACCTGACTGATTCAGAATTCGTGATAATCTGCAAGGGGTTTGAATAAAGCTTAAATATTTAAAATTTCTCCGTATTTCCATGCTTAGAACATAATTTTTCTCCCCGAGAAATTCAAATCTCACATATGATGCCTTTAAACTTCTATTCTTCACTACCTACATTTTTTTCTAAAACACAAATATCTGCCTGATCTGGTTCCTTTCCTCACCAAACCACTAAAGTATCCAACTATATAAATCATTCTTGAGTTCTCTATTTTCTGAACACCCCTAAAGGGATATGAAAACTCAGAGAGACATTGCCAGATGAAACTCAGGACTTAACGTGAAATTCTAACAGATATCTACAAATATTCTTTTTACTTATGATCTTTGGAAAAAAAAACACATTCTGATTCATAAAAAGAAAAAGTAGTTTCAACAATTTAAGAACCACTACAGAGGAAAAAATCAATTATTTCCCATGAATAATGCAGTTATTCACCCAGTAACTGTTACAAACACAGCTGTGTTGTCAAGGAGTTTTAGTACATGTTTCTTAAATTAAATTTTATATTTGGAAAATATACATTTGAAAACGTATACAAAAAAAATATTTAGTACTGTTACTGATTTTAATTTAAAGAAAATGAAATTCTACCAAGATATACTATTAAGCCTTAGGCATCAAAAAAATGGCATGATTACAATAATTTGAACCAAATATATTTATATAATTTCCAGGTAGCCCAAAATTTTTAGATCTTTAAAAGAAAAAAAAAAACTGCAACCATACCACAATGTTAGTTTTTAAACTTAAATTTTTCATTGTTAAAATGGACTTTCAACATAATTTTTAGTATAAACACTTCATTCCATTTCCTACATCCAGATAATGAATTATCTCAAAATTAAAATCTTGACATTAATAAATTTAATCTATTAAAGTGATTTTAATCCACAAAATTTTAAAAGTACTGTTTCTAAACACAGATTACAAATAATTGGCACACGTAAACAAAAATGCAATTTTAACAATACCTAGCACTTGCTTAATTACTTGTCATGAGAAATGCTGTAGAGGCATAGCAAATTTCCTTGTAAAAAAGAGATACAATTTATCTTAGAATAGGCACTCACCACTTCTTCCAATGCAGCACTTCGCCCAAAAGAACAAGTGAGGTGTGTGAGGCAGTTAACAAAGGACGAGAAAAGTTCATTTGGAATGGCAGTTAAAACATTTCGAGGGAACACAGTTATCAGGTTGCTGATAATGCTGGAGATTCCCACAGCTTCAGAATCTTCTATTTCAATTCTACAAATCAAGTAATGAGTATTATTAAGTGGTGGTAGAAGAAAAGTCCCAAGAACTCATTGCTAAACATGCAAATATTATCACCTACTCGTTTTTAAAGGCCACATCTTTGTGTATTAATTTCAAATTACCCACATAACTATACTTCAAAATATAAACAGGGAAAAAAAATCACTAGGTTTTTTTTTCTCCTCTAATGTTAAACATAAAAAACTGAAAGTTCCTTTTTCAGTTATAAAGGGCAAGTATACCTACCCATTGATAGTATTCAGTAATCCCTCAATGAAGTGTGCTAGATAATCAACTTGTGATCCTTCATCGGGGAAGATGGGTCCATGAAGAGAAGCTAACTGGGCAAGGCACTGAAGAGAATCTTGTGCCATATCTGAATCTTCTCTGATTTTTCGATGTACCTGTTAGAAAGAATTACTAATCCATAAAAACAAATTCTTCTTTTGTAAGGGTCACGTGTCTATCATGCCGAATGAGGTAAGAGAAAAATTCACTGTTGCTGGTTATTTCTAGAAAATTAACTCCTGAACTTAACTAAATTTGAAAATTGCCCCTCAGTCCACTTTACATTACAGGCCATGATTTTAGACTTATCAAGTGATTTTTAACTGAGGGCTACCTACATTTTGAAAATTGAACTGTCTCCAGCATGTTATGACAAAGAGAGAAACAGATGCCAGCCAGTCAGACATACTGCTTCTTCTAAAAACAGCAACAACGACAGTCATCTGTATTATGCTAACTATGCCTAGCTACAGCTACTTGCTAAAGTTAGCAGACAAGTTCAATCAGGAGTATATAGATGCTGCTTTAGTAGAAGTAAACAGTTGCACACTTAGAAAACCAATATACCTGTCAATCCCCACACATTCACTCATTCAACCAGTATATAAACACACTCTTTCACTCTGAGATTGCCCACAATTTGTTTGAAATTCATCTTATCCTATATCATTGCTATTAATAACAGCTAAAATTTTCTTAATTTTATTTAAATTATATTTAAGTCCACTTTAAAGCCTCATCTAGATCTTATTTCAATGATGCAATATTGATGTGAAACACCTGGTGCACAGTACTCTGTATGAAGGAAATGCTCCCTAGTTTTAGTGTCATTAATATTCTCAGATTTTAAGGGTGTTTCATGTCTGTAATTTGACATAATTAAACAGCCAAGGAAAATACATTTAGTAAAGAAATTAGCGGTAACTTTTTATCCAAATCCACCAACTACATTTACAGCAACCATTTTCTTCTTTCCACAAGCATTTGACTTTTCCAGCCTTTCTTTTCTTACACAAATCTCTCTTTCTGAATGTCACAAAATTTTAAACATTAGTTCTCTATTTGTTTCAAATTATGTTCACTTTGACTCTGCAAATCATTTATAAATTCTTAAAGTTAGAATATTTCTCTTACATATTCACAGGTACATTTTTGGGACACAGTGAATGGACACTCAAATCCTTATTCACAGATTGATTTCATTCATCTTTAAACCTTGAACTTAAGGCTGTAAGAAATTTAAAATACTAAAACGTCACAAAGTTAATTGATCTACTGACCTGCTTAAAATATGCCACACTCTTTGGTCTAGAACAGGGACTGGCAAACCAAAGCCCCCCAGATATGGCCTCCTGCTTGGTTTAGTAGGGTCTATAGGATGGTCTTTACATTTTTATATGGCCAGGGAAAACGAAACCAAAGAATAATGATATTTCAAGACATGACAATTACATAAAGTTCACATTTTAATAACTAAATAAAAAGTTTTAAAGGAACACTGCCATGCTTATTTGTTTAGGTATTATCCATGACTGCTTCTGTAGGACAACAGCAGAGCTAAATAGCTGCCTCAGAGAACATACAACCTGCAAAGCCTAATATTTACTACCTGGCCTTTACAGAAAAAGTCTGCCAATTTGTTAGTCTAGAATAATAAAAAATGTTTCTCAAAATATATTCTATTACATTTTAAGTTTTATATAGTAAATTGAAAGTATAATACACAAATTCATACATTGTCCAATTCGAGAACTTCTGAACACAACTAATTCCCAAGTTCCTTATCTGAAAACTATAACTAAATTTCTGCCATCATGCCTTTTATTCTAATCAACATTTAAGCATATTATCCAGGGGTACATTCTGCCAATGTAATGTGATCTGGGACAAAAGAAGGTTTCTTTTCTCTCTATAGAGCTAAATGGTTGCTCGTTCCTGGTCTAGAAGTGAGGAATCAAAAGATATGATGACTGAAATAGTTCATGTTGATTATGTAATTAAATAAAATAAAGAAACTGCCTCAGAACCTACATCTACTTTTTAAACTTAATTTATGCTCTCTGAAATATGAGCCATATAAAGCTCATGATAATGATTAATTCTAGTGTAATATAGTAGATTCTTGCCCTTCTTCCAATGTCAGTATTATAAAGGAGTTCTACCACAATTGAATTACATTATATAAATTAAAAACTGAATTCATCACCTGAATAGGGAAAGTAGAGGGATAAAGAAAAGCAAAGGCTAGCAGAACATCCAAGGAGGTGAGTGGTGAAGCAAGACAAGGAGTAAAGGGAGCAAGTTAGTAAGATGATAAATTCTATTGGAACATGCTGAATCTGAGATGTCTGTGGGCCATCCAAATTAAAATATCCAGTAAGCACTTGGATTATAAGGCCCTGGAACTTCGGAGCAGCCTGTGCTGAATATAGAATTGGGAGTCATCGGTGCAGAAGTGGTGCTTCAAGTCCAACGTGTGGAAGAGATAGCCCAAGGAAAGTGTATACAGTCAGCAAAGTTGAGAACTAAGATAGAACACTAGTAATTTTTGCATAAGCAGAGAAAAAAAAAAAAAAGACACCATAAATGAGGTCAAGGAGAATCAGTCAAAAAGGAGAAAAAAACAACAATAGTGGTTTATCTAATATTGTATGGAAGAAAAATTGATATATTTGTAAACTTTTGAAGGGTAGAATGAAACCTAGAATATTCCTAAATTCAGATGTGACTAACACATTTAAACTCTTAATTTCATGCCATAGTTATGCCTACCCACTCAAATCTAGAGAAACAAGGATATTCAATAGAAAACTGCTTTATATTAGGTAATAAATTCACATAATTGAAAATAAATTTAATAAAAACTGAATGAAATTAAAAGATTAGCCACTGTCATCTTTGTAACAAATTACAAATTAAAACAGTTTATAAGCTCCTTAAATGAAAGCAAGAGGCCACAAACACAAACCTGTTAAAATAACACAGTAAAAAGGGTTAACTCTCAAATTCAGAAGCTATTTGCAAGTGGTGGTTCACAGCTGACAGGAGCAGCTGTCTAGTTTGTCTAGACAGCTGTTCAGATTTGGGGGAGTTGTTTCCAGTACTACCAGCAAGTTTTTCACCTTTTCAAAAACTGCTGGAATGGGATCTTCTTTCAGTCAAATAAATAACACAAAGAATTGAACTTGGATGCACATCAAAACAATTTGTCAGATGTGGCAGGCAACAGAATTTAATTTAGTTGTATCTATCTCTTTGGTAATACAGTGTTTTTATTCATCATTTATCTGATTTAAAGAATAAAATGTAAGGTAATGCTTAGTCTAACATTTCTATTGAGAACACTTTTATGTATACAACCATGGATGAATGACCTTATTCGAGGTATTTTAAAATATAAACCACAAAACTACAATATTTTAAATGGTTTGATTAGAAAAGGAAGGCAATTATAAGGATAGTAAATAATATTTTTCTAACAAATGAAAAGGTAAGAAACTAAAATGGTCCGGAATAAGTAAAAGGGCTTCCTTTTTCTGTTTTTTTTTTTTTTTTTTTTTTACTTTTACCCCAGTTTTTACATCTAATGTGTGTGCTTGCACTATTAACAGCAGATGAGCATCTCTCCTCACTCCACGCACATGTTTTTTCACCAGCTTAGTGGGGAACCTAATGAGCAAACACAGGAACATATTGCTTCTTTTGACATTTAGCAAATAATCAACAGGACTATTTAAAGTTATAATGGAAATAAGTTGCTACTCATAACACTAAGATAAATTATACTTAAAAACTACAATACTCTACTACAGCAGTTTTCAAAGCGTGGTCCAGGGATCCCAAGCCATTCTTAAAACCATGTCAGGTTGTCTCTAACGGCAATATTATTTTCATACTAACACTAACACAGTATCTGCTTTTTCTATTCTGTCACACAGGTATACAGTGGAGTTCCTTGAGGTTACTTGACCTATAATATTACAACCTACTGGATGCAGAAGCAGATCTGAGAATCTGGCTGTCTTCTATTAAGCCTAAATTAGAGTTTTGCAAAACTATAAAACAATGCTACTCTTTTCAGTAAACTTTTTTATCCCCTCAAAGCATAGCTATTTGTTCACTAAAATGTTATTTATGCTAATATGTAATAGTTTCGTGTTGCTATTTTCTTTAAAGATTTTATTTTTAAGTAATCTCTCCACTTAACATGAGGCTTGAACCCACAACCCTGAGATCAAGAGTTGCATGCTCCATTGACTGAGGCAACCAGGCACCCCTCATACTGCTATTTTTAAATGAATTAGTAAATTATTTTTTAAAGTTTTTAGTTTAAATTTTTAATATGGTAAATATTAGTAGCTGTAATCCTATAAACAAAAACTCTTCGTGGTCTTCAATAATTTCTAAGAATGTAAAGGGGTCTTGAGATCAAAAAACTTGAGAACTTCAGCTCCAGGATATTCAACCCTTTATATTTACATAGCATTTTTATAAATTAGCAAGAACACTTCTATATAACTTCTATTTAAGCAGAAGTATTGATTAGAAGAGAAGGCCTTCAGAAGAGAAAGCCATCTGTCCTGTTTTACTCAAGAAAAATACAAAAGCATGTACTCTTCTCAGCAGCACTCTTCCTTGGCCTTCACCACCAGAGAGGAAAAGCAAAACTTACTGTGAAGAACAGCTCCATAACTCTGCTATCCAGAAGAGTCTCCCGCCAGGACTCTGTTGGCTTTAACAGCACATTTTGTGAGGATTCAAACATAGCTATATAATGTCTGCCCAGTTATCTGGTGTCAAGGTCAACAACAATAACATTCTTACTTTGTCTAAAGTATAAGTATATCCTAAATATAACAGGAGCCATCCAGAAAGAATGTAATGGGAACAGTTTAAGCCTCTTCACATATGCTACATAATTCATGCATGAAGCTAAGGAATAAAAGGCATTAAGTCTTAAAAAAAATGCTACAGGAATATAACATAACAGTTTCATCAGAACTACATGTCATACTGGGATATAAAAACCATGATAATCAGAGATCTTAATGGATATTCTTGCCACAAAATGAAAAAAAAATGAATGTAAACATACAAAAAAGGAAAAAAATAAATTTCTGCATATTTATCCCATCGCTTCCCCCTCAACATCTTATAACAGCTAAAACCACATATACAAAATGTAAGTCTCATAATAAACTACTTGGAAAAATAGCATTTTTCCCAAAAATTATATTTACTGGGTAACAAACAAAAGAAGAGCAAATATACATTATTCTGAAGCAGAAAAACTCCCTCCCACACATTAGATTCTAATCAAATACCAATTCTAGACAAAGATATATTCAGTTTATATACAACTCTATATATACCCATTTAAAACTCCCAGACTAAAAGTCTACTTTTATGGTGTTCAAGTGTTTCAATATCAAACATGCTTCAAATAGAATATTACCTTTGCCATAAAGTAACCATAATATATTTATAAGTATCCATGAATAGAATTCATTCAATGACACTGATGTAGAAAGTGAAGCTTTTAAGAAAAGGGAAAGTTGTCTGGACATAAAAATAAGAGTTATGTCCCTTCCACTGCTAATCAGCTAAATACATCAACTAGGCAACACTCCCATCACTCAATGAGAAATTTCAACAACAGCTATCTAAAACTGTAGCTTGCAAGAATTAGATACAAGTTCAAATGCTGTATTTTCACTAAAGACCAAATTGGAACATTAAACGCTAGGACAATGCTTTGGAAACCATTTTTTTAAGAGATTATTAATCCCCTTTTGAAATATCTACTACTTTGTCTCTGAAGAGCAAGGAGGGGACTACGAGTTGATTCAGAAGAAAAGTCGGCTTGCTTATTTCTTTAAAACCGCTCCAAAAAATGTTCTGCAGCTCCATCTGATTGATGACTAAAAGTGAAATTCAAGTTAGAGTCACTTAAAATTTCACTTTTCTCTTCCTTTATCTGCCCCCTTGTGGAGGTGCAGAGAAAGAGTCAAAGTCACAAGAGGAACTGTTAAAATGAAGCCAGCCTGGATTTTTGAAAAGAGAAAAAAAAAAAATCAGCCTACAAGTACTACGAGTTTTCAGTGCATCAGTAGTTTTTTAAATGATTTCACTTTCTCACTAGGCACCTATCTAATGTTGTTTACACTGTGTTCTGCATCCAGAATATACTGACTGTATACTAGGTATTTTCACATTTCTAAAATGAAGCCTTGATTATCTTTTAGAGAAACAAATATTTATGGATGAAATCATAGGATGTCTAGGATTTGCCTTACAATAATCTGAGGATGGAAGAGTATAGATGAAACGAACTCAGAACTGAAGAAGCTGGGTGCTTTAATTTTGCACATCTTAGAAATTTTCCACAATAAAAGTCTGAGGCATTAAAAAAAGGGTTGAGTATATGAAATAGAGGAAGCAAGAGTAAGGCAATTGACTCTTTGTACTTCATAAAAAATATTCCACTTATTTTTTCCAGTTTTTTTTTTTAAGATTTTATTTATTTATTCATGGGAGACACAGAGAGAGAGAGGCAGAGACACAGGCAGAGGGAGAAGCAGGCTCCACGCAGGGAGCCTGATGTGGGACTCGAACCCAGCGCTCTGGTATCATGCCCTGAGCCGAAGGCAGACGCTCAACAGCCACCCAGGCGTCCCTTTCTCCAGTTTTATTTCTTTAAATTTCAATGTTCCATTTTATTATTTAAAAGGCAATGATTTTGACATATACTGTTCAGTAATGAAAAATATTTATTTCTTATGCCGAGTACTGTGTTGAGCAAATGCAACAATCTCATTCCAATTTTTTAGGAGTTTGCTATCTTACATCAAAATGGCTTAAAAAAAAAACTTGTTATTTTGTTGGACATCCAGATCTAACAAACAAAATATATGTGTATAATTCTACTAAGTATTTTCAACTAGAAAAATAACAGAATTTATTAGTACTTCAAAAGCTTACAAAAGGTATAAATTAATTTTTAAATTAGGTGGGATATGAGACAGATTCACATAACCATAGTAAAATGGTTTGTCACAAAGCAGACCATCTGTTAATTTTGTTAATATAGCCAGCCAGGCAGACAGCAACCATGTAACTTAATTACAAATAATATCTCTATTGAAAGAATTACCATAAAAGGATTTTAATAAAAACTTAAACATAAACATGACAAAAAGAATAGTGTAATAATGAATGGAACAAATTTTTAAGAACAAAACTACCCTGATAAGAAATACATGTTTTGGTTAGCAGACTGTGCTGTGAAACTGCTGAAGTGGTTGCCTTCATAAAAGGCTATTAGGGTTCTTCTGTATTACCTGAAATTACATTCATAGTAACAGTATTTCAGGTGTACAATCATTACTTTCGAATTTAAAAAACACTGAGAAGTATTATCACAATGTGAGTAAAACAATCTTATACACCATCTGGACCACATCTGTACATTCCAAATGTAAAAAATTAGGGCAATTCAATTTTTAATTTCGTATTACCAATTAATGGACTATTTCTGTATGTTTGTATAAGATATCCCAAAATATCACTTCTCTTCCAGATAATTCATAATGTAGATTACTTTAAAAATAAAACAGAAAGACTTCCTCTAAAATTCAGATAGCCAGCATTTCTATTCCTTTTTTTAAAAGAATTTATTTATTTTATTTATTTATTTATTTATTTATTTATTTATTTATTTATTTATTTATTTATGAGAGAGACAGAGAGAGAGACAGAGAGAGAGAAAGGAAGGGAAGAGGGGCAGAGGAGAAGGGAGAGGGACAAGTGGATTCCATGCTGAGCTATTGAGCCTTGCTGGGCTCAATCCCACAACCAGGAGATCACAACTTGAGCAGACAATGAAAGTTGGATGCTTAACCACCTGCGCCACCTAGGTGCCCCAGCATTTCTATTCTTAAGATAGTATTTTTAAAAAGTATTTAATGTTTAAATAAAGCAATAGTTTCTTTAAAAAAAAAAAAAAGGTTTCCAAAAGTTTCAGATTTATTACTACATTAACATACCATAATATCAGGGATCCCTGGGTGGCTCAGCGGTTTGGCGCCTGCCTTTGGCCCAGAGTGCGATCCTGGAGTCCCAGGATCAAGTCCCACATCGGGCTCCCTGCATGGATCCTGCTTCTCCCTCCTCCTGTGTCTCTGCCTCTCTCTCTATATGTCTATCGTAAATAAATAAATAAATAAATAAATAAATAAATAAATAAATAAATCTTTTTTTAAAAATGCCATAATATCTAAACATTATACTGCTTTTAAAAATTCAAATGTATTATCAATGAAAGAGAAGTCTGACAATGAAGTGATTATTTACCAATTAATTTACATATTATACACCTATGGTTTATATATATTAAACATATTATACATATTATACACCTATGGATTTTCAAAGACTTACAAGTCACAATAGGTTGATCCTAGTTAAATAAATCTGAATCAGATTTTATTTTATTTTATTTTATTTTTTAATTTTTATTTATTTATGATAGTCACACAGAGAGAGAGAGAGAGGCAGAGACACAGGCAGAGGGAGAAAGCAGGCTCCATGCACCGGGAGCCTGACATGGGATTCGATCCCGGGTCTCCAGGATCATGCCCTGGGCCAAAGGCAGGCGCCAAACCGCTGCGCCACCCAGAGATCCCTGAATCAGATTTTAAATTAAGAATTTTCTTGGGCTATGGCTTAAAACATTTATCTACAATAAATACTGAACTCAAGTAATTTATAGTTTGTATCAGAATAATTCATTTCTAACCAAATGAAGTAAAATTCAGTAAAACAGCCATACAGAGCTGCTTTTAATAATCTTTTATCTTTTTAAAAATATTGTCTACATCTTATTTTACCTTCCCATATTTTCACCAAATTAAACAACTATGAGTTACAGTACAATGAGGTTTCTGTCATTGTAACAAATACCAGCCCACTACCCCCTTAGCAAGGGTTCAAATCCTGAAGTTAAAACCCAACCAGTCTTCCAAGTTCAACGTTATCTTAATCCTCTGGAAAATCAGCTGCAGCTAGACGGAAATTCAACTGCACCTCAGGACAGTGAAGAATTAACTCTCTATTCTCTACCCTTTGTTTTACCATGATCCTATCTAGCTCTGAAGTTCTCTGCTTAGGAAAGCTCAGCAACTTCTAAGAACTCAAAAGCATATAAATGTACCACCTGCCCTATTTTATAACTGCATGATCAGAAAGAAACACACTAGGCTAAGAGCCAGGAGAGAATTGAATCTCACCCTGCCACCGACTGTCACTGGATAAATCCTACTAAGTCTTCTGTCCCAAACAACAAGTCTTGAGGTCTCAAACAACAAACAGTATTATCAGTAAGTACATATATTATCTTACCACAAGGAAAGAAAAGTCATCTTTAGAAATACATTGGTCCTTACAAATGCAAATGAGTTCTTGTTCATTTACTAACACCTTTAGTAAGGGTATCATTTTATGGTGGTAAAAGAAGACAATGAGTTATACAGTAACTATAAATCATCCTCAAATAAATACAACAAAGAGTATGAAAATTCCAACAGCCTAAACTTATATTTTATGATACAGGAAGATCTTGTAGCAACAACGAACATTTTATAAAAGTAATAAAAACTTTTAATTTCTCCATCTTCCTATGTTCTTTTTAAGTTACCTCATTAATAAAACAAAGTTCAGAGGCAAAGGGAAAGCCAAGTTTTTCTTCTCAAATATTTAATCTGTCACTGAATTCTTCTAACAATACAACCTCTTATTTCTCTTTATGGCACAACATAGAACCAACGAGCCCAGTCTTACAGACAGCATTAAGTCCAAGTAACCAAAAGTCCTTTGAAATAAAGGAGAACTGACCTCACCTGAATGTTTTCCCAAGCCTTGCCTGCAAATAGTAACACTGGCTTTACTGGAAATCCTAATTTAGGTAAGGCTTCTATATCCCATTACTATTTTATGATCCAGTTAGCTTTCCCCAAGAGGCCGAATTAAAATTTTTTTTACCAAAACCAAACCAGATCCACAAAAATAGAAAATCAATAAAAGGCAGTGTAACCAAACTAAAAAACAGAAGTATTATTCAAGTCAACATACCAAACATACCTGCCAAACATTCTTACTACAAAGTGATACTGTCACTTATGATTAGCATTGCCAAAACCCTTAAGCATTTATGGATACCAGGTGAAGTCCTGGCTAAATAATTTTAGCAGCATAAACAAACATCCAAGAACTAAAATAATACTTTGGAATCAAATCACCTTACTTCAATAATTAAATAATATATATTTGTTAAGCATCTTTACTTTATGCTAGACTATGCAAGGTGCTAAAACAATATAGTGAACAAAAACATGACCCATGCTTTCATAAGCTTCCAAATGAGTGGGTAAACAGATTTATTCAAATAAGCTACAAGTGAAAATTTATAAATAAGAAGTAAGCCCAGTGGGAGAAAATCAGATATGACATACATATGAGAGGGCAAAAGAAAAGAAACCTGATCTAGGGTACAAATCTGAGGCACAAGTAAGTGGTGATTAGACAAAGGGGAGAAGGTGTCCAGGCAGAGAAAGTCCATGTGAGGAGGTACCAAGGCAGAAGGAAACAGCTTGTGAGAGCAACTCTAACAAAATAGCACGGAAGAGTTTTAAGAAGGAGGCAGAGATCAGACCATCCAGATTTGTAGAGCCCTTTTTTAAACTGGGATGATGGGATGAGAGGATCACGGGACCAGGGATACTTTCTTTGGACAGCAGTGATCTGAAACAGAATGAAAGAAGGTAGATTTCATCTCAGTCTTCATCAAGAGAGTAAGACTGGGGCACAATGGTAAGTAATCAGCTCAGTGGGCCAAGAGACGATTCTACCAAATTCCAGGAGCTGTATATGTTGCTCCACCCAGGGCTGAGGTGGAGGATACCTTCATAAATTACCTTCTACACATGTAAAACCTACATATAATAAGTATTTAATAAAAATTATGGTTTGCAGATGACACTATATGTATAAATTTTTTTTAATCAACCAGAAGTACTATTTGAGCCAATAAATTCAGCAACATCACATGGTACAACATTAACATAAAAAATGTATTTCTAGGGCACTTGCGTGGCTCAGTGGTTAAGCATCTGCCCTTTGGCTCAGGTTCTGGTCCCAGAGTCCTGGAATCGAGTCCTGCATCGGGATCCCTGCAGGGAGCCTGCTTCTCCCTCTGCCTGTGTCTCTGCCTCTCCTTCTGTGTCTCTTGTGAATAAATTTTTTAAAAAACATATTTCTATACACTAGCAATGAATATGAAAATAATGTTAAATCAACTCCATTTAATTGAATTAAAAATAATAAAACATACAAGAATAAATTTAACAAAATTTCTACCCTGAAAACCATAAAACACTGTTGTAAAAAATTAACGATCTAAATAACTGAAGGATATCCCATGTTTATGGATCAGAAAATTTAACACTGTTAACACGGCAATACTCCCCAAACTGATCTACTGATTCAACACAATACCTATCAAAATCCCAGCTGCCTTTTCTGCAGAAATTGATAAGCTAATTCTAAATTTCATAGAAAATACAATGGACACAGAAAAGAGAAAATAATCTTCAAAAAAACAACAAAGTTGGAGGACAAAAACTTTCTGATTTTAAAACTTCTTACAAAGCTATAATAATCAAGACAGTGTGGCACTGGTATAATAAAAGACATAAAAACCAAGGGAATAAAATTAAGAAGCCAGTAATACAGTTAGATTTACAGTTTAGTAATCTTACACAGACTTGTGAGGACAAGACAATTCAATTGGAAAATATCTTTTTCAACAAATAATGCAGGAACATGATAGTCACATGCAAAAAAATGAAACTGGATCTCCATCTTGTACTGTATACAAAAGCTAACTTAAAATGATGATAGATGTAATATATGACCGACTTAACTATATGGGCTAAAAACCCATGGAACTGTTAGAATAAAATATAAGATTAAATATTTGTGGCCTTAAGAACAAGAACAGAGTTGGAGTAGTGACATAATCTGACTTACTATGAAGCTACGATAAGCAAGTGTGGAATTGGAAAAAGAATGGACAAGTAGATCATAGGAAAAGAAAAATGAGGCCAGAAACATAACCACAGAAATGTAGCCAAATAATCTTTGACAAAGAAGCAAAGGTAATACAATAGAGTAAAGACAGTCTTTTCAAGAAATAGTGCCTGAACAACTGGACATCAATGCAAACAAAAAACAAACCATCTAGACACACACCTTACACCCTTCAGAAAAATTAAGTCAAAATGGATTAACAGATCTAAATGTAAAACACAAAACTAAAATTCCTAGAATATAGAAGAAAATCTAGATGATCATACATTTGACAATGACTCTTTATATATAATATCAAAGTCATGATCCATGATAGAAAGAATGATAAGCTAGCTGAACTTCATTAAAATTAAACTTCTACTCTGTAAAGGACAAGGTTAATTACAGGAATAAGCCACAGACTAGTAGAATATATTTGCCAAAGATATTTCTGGCAAATGACTATTATCCAAAATATACCAAGAACTCAAAGTTCAACAATAAGAAAACAAACAACCCAGTTTTAAAAATGGGCCAAAGACCTTGACATCTCAGCAAAGATATACATATGCCAATAAGCACATGAAAAGATGCTCCACATCATATATCACAGGGAAATGCAAATCAAAACAACAATGAGATATCACTACACACCTATCAGACTGGCCAAAATCTGAACACTGACAACAACAAATGCTGACAAGGATGTGGACCTAAAGGAACACTCAATCGTTGCCAGTGAGAATGCAAAATGGTATAGTCACTCTGGAGGACAGTCTGTCAGTTTCTTACATATGATCCAGCAGCAATGCTCCTGGCTGTTTACCTAAAGAAGTTGACTATTTGTGTCAACACAAAAACCTACCCAAAGATGTTTAGTCAAACTTACAAGCAACCAAGATGTCCTTCAGTAGGTCAGTAAGTAAACTGTCATCCAGACAACAGAATACTACTCAGTGATAATAAATAAGCTATCAAGCAATGAAGAGATACAGAGGAATCTTCAATGCACATTACTAAGTGAAAGTCAATCTGAAAAGTCAATCTGAAAATCTACATACTATATGATTCCAATTATATAACATTCTGGAAAAGGAGAAACTATGGAGACAGTGGCTGGCAAGGGTTTGGGGAGAGATAGGGATAAACAGGAGGAACAAAGAGGGTTTGTAGGGCAGTGAAACTACTCTGTATGGTACTGTAATGGTGGATACATGTCATTATACATTTGTCAAAACCCAGAGGACACCAAGAGTGAACTCTTAGGTAAACCATGGACTTTGATGATAATGATGTGTCACTTGTAGGTTCATTAATGATAACAAACACATAACTCTGTGGGGTGGGGGTAGAAGGGTAAGATATTGATAATGGGAGACTATATATATGTTGGGGAACAGAGGAAAGAGGAAATCTCTACCTTCTGCTCAATACTGCTATGAATCTAAAATTCCTCTAAAAAAGGTCTATTTAAAAAAAATCTTTCTGACCTTGGGTTATGCAAAGCCCTCTTATAATCAGAAGCACAAATAAAAGAAAAAAAAATAAATCAGACATCATGAAAATTAAAAATTTCTAGGTTTCATAGGTCATTATCAATAAAGTAAAAAGATAACTCACAGAAAGGTAGAGAATATTTGAAAATTATACATCTCCCAATGGATTTGTTTTATATATTTATAATATGTACAGGACTCAAAAATTAAAAAAAAAACTAAATAACTCCATTTAAAAATGGACAAAGGAGGGGTGCCTGAGTGACTCAGTCAATTAAGCAGTTAAGATAAGTTAAGATGAGCAGTTATCTGCTCTTGGCTCAAGTCATGATCTCAGTCAGGGTCCTAGGATCAAGCCCCATGTCTGGCTCCCTGCTCAATGGGGAGTCTGCTTCTCCCTCTGCCTCCACTCCTCTCCCCCACCCTGCTTGTACACTCTCTCTCAAATAAATAAAATCTTTTAAAAATAAATAAAAATAAAAAAATAAAAATGGACAAAGGACCTCTATGGACATTTCTCTAAAGAAGATACACAAATGGTCAATTACCACGGAAATGATGCTCAACAGCATTTACCATTAGGGTTAAGGCAAATCTAAGCCACAATGAGATACCACTTTGTATGAAACAGAATGGTTATAAACAAAAAACCCCCAGATTAAGTGTAGGTGAGGATGCAGGCAAAACAGAATACTTACACATTCCAATGTTGATGCAAAATAGTTCAGGTACTATGGAAAACAGTCTGATAGTTCTTCAAAATGTTAAACATACAGTTAACATATGACCCAGCAATCTACTCGTACAGATACACATGTCTAAGAGAAATGGGAACATACATCCACAAGTACAGAAAACTTATACAAAGATGTTCACAGATTATTCTATATTGAAATTTGTTTTTAAAAAAATGGAAAGAAGGGCACCTGGGTGGCTCAGTGACTGAGTGTCTACCTTTGGTTCAGGGCGTGATCCCAGGGTACTGGGACTGAGTCCCACCATTGAGCTCCCTGAATGGAGCCTGCTTCTCCCTCTGCCTATATCTCTGCCTCTGTGTGTGTGTGTGTCCCGTGAATAATAAAATTTTAAAAATAAAATTAAAAATTAAAAAACAGAAAGAACTGGGACATCTGGGTGGCTCAGTGGTTGAGCATCTACCTTCAGCTAAGGGCGTGATCCCAGGGTCCTGGGATCAAGTCCCACACTGGGCTCCCCAGAGGGAGCCTGCTTTCCCATGCCTAGGTCTCTGCCTCTCTCCCTATGTCTCTCATGAATTAATGAATAAAATCTAAAAAAAAAAAAAAAAAGAAAAAAGGGAACTCAAAAGACCATCAACTGATCAGCAGATGAACAACAAAATAAAACATGGTATTATCCAGAATGGAATATTACCTGGCAACACAAAAAGGAATGGAATACTGATATGTCTACAAAATGAATATGTTAAAAAATATGCACATAAAAGTGACAAAAACTCCACATATTGTATGATTCCATTTATTTATTTCTTTTAAAAGATTTTATTTATTTATTCATGAGAGACAGAGAGAGAGAGAGAGAGAGAGAGAGATACAGGCAGACAGGCAGAGGGAGAAGCAGGCTCCATGCAGGGAGCCTGACATGGGAGTCGATCCGGGGTCTCGGTCCTGCCCTGGGCCGGAGGTGGTACTAAACTGCTGAGCCACCCAGGCTGCCCCTTGTATGATTCCATTTAAATAAAACATCCAGAATAGAAAAATCTAGAGATAAAAAGTAGATTAGTAGTTGCTACTGAAAGGAGGTAGAGATCGGGGCGCGGGGGGTGGGGGGGTAGCCAAGGCGGGAATGTTAAACGGTTTCTTTTTGGAATGATAAATATTCCCTAAATCCTAAAATCAATGTTGGTGATGGTTGCACAACTTGAGTAAACTTTAAAGAAAAAATTTAATTGTACATTTTAAATGTGTTACTTGTGGGGTGCCTGGGTGGCTCAGTCAGTTAAGCATCCAACTATTCATCCCAACTCAGGTCATGATCTAGCGCTGAGATGGAGCCTGCATAATAGTAGGGCTCCATGCTAGGCATGGAGCCTGCTTGACATTTTTTTCTCCCTCTCTCTAACCCTCCACAGCCTCTACCCCTGGCATGTTTGCTTGCTTGCTTGCTTTCTTAAATATACAAATAAATATAATAAATTATAAATAAATATGAATGTGTAACTTATATGGTTTGTGAATTATAGATCATAATGCCTTTAAAAAACAAAACATGGTATTTCTTGAGCTTTATGCTGTGTTCACATGTTTCTTATCAATGCCAAATACAAGTTTCTTCATATGAATCCTCAAGAACACAGTTGTTTTATTTTTTTTTTAAGATTTTATTTATTCATGAGAGACAGAGAGAGAGAGAAAGAGGGAGAGAGAGGCAGAGACACAAGCAGAGGGAGAAGCAGGCTCCATGCAGGGAGCCCGGTGCAGGACTCGATCCCAGACCCCAGTATCACACCCTGGCCCTAAGGCAAGCGCTAAACCGCTGAGCCACCCAGGGATCCCAAGAACACAGTTGTTTTAATGAAAAGACATAATATACCAAGGAGACATTTTAGATGACTTACAAATGTGAGTAAAATCTTATTAAAGTCTTTCATATAGGACGATTCCCCACGTCCTTCTTCTTTGTGAAGGAAACCTGATGTATAATGAGGACTATTTACTACACTGTGGATTAAAAAATAGAGAATCTAAGATTAAAAATTCAAAAGACTACAGTAAGTGATGTATATCCCAATTAGGTTACATTTACATTACTTTTATGCAAGTCAATGCTACACATTTAGATGTGGATACATGTTTTGGTCGTAGGTCAGAGAACTTTCAGGCTATCAAGCTCTCTTTTGTATTCCATTTCAGTATGTTGGTTACTTACTCTAGTGTAGGGCTAGGCTAGTCAACCTAGGCTAGGCTAGCCTAGCCTAGCCTCACAAAGCTGATGTGAAGAGAGAGAAAAGGCTTCATTCCCTCTTTTAAGGAAGTTAAAAATTAGGCTGAGCTGTGGAACCACAATGTTAATACTAATCACTGGGATCTCACACAAGAATTGCCTAGGCAATGATATCAGCCTGTGAGGAGAACAATAACTTTGCTTTAATGGTAATGGATTCGCACTTTTCCCCAGTGCAAATAATGACAAAATCTGCTAAGGACAACTGACCAAGGTAAGAAGTACAGTTTTATCCAAGGCAAAAGTAAAGTCTCTTTAACTGATAAAAAGATTAAACCCATATGGTCTTAATGCTCTCTCTAAACCACAGCTTTCTAATATGAACAAAAAAAATCCTGCCATCAAAATTAAAATGTGAATGCCTTCCTAGAATTCACTTTAGATATTAATAAATCAAAACTCTTGTAATTTCTTGAGTATTCACTACTCACTTAAACCTAACACATGGGAAAAATGTACTTTAGTGGGCATCTTCCCATTAACATAATTTTGCAAATAATACAATCTCAAACTCTATGCTTCAGAGTACAGCCCAGGACTACCTTTTAAGTAGTGGCATTCACTAAGAATTTATTGAACTGTTAACCTACATGGTTCATGGAATTCAGAACTCAATGAATATATTTCTTTATAAACAATTAAATAATTTCAATGGAAATCATGGTCTAGTGAACAATATTGCATTTAAAGTAATTTGGTCAGGGACACCTGAGTGGCTCAGCGACTGAGCATCTGCCTTCAGCTCAGGGCGTAATCCTGGAGTTCTGGGATTGAGCCTCACATAGGGCTCCCTGCATGGAGCCTGTTTCTCCCTCTGCCTCTGTCTTTGTGTCTCTCATGAATAAATAAAATCTTTAAAATATATATATAAAGTAATTTAGTCAGACCTGCCCAAGAGACCTTACAGAAATGATATATAACCTACTGACCCAAAAGGGCACCAAAGCATTCTGCTTCTGGCATGTAAGGTTCAACTTTTAAGTTGCCTGTGTCTTTAAATTACTAAGCAATTGAGATAAGAGAGTTAAAAAGTATGGTTGTTTCCTCTTGGAAAGACTTTTTTCTAATGCTCAATGCATTCCTCCCTGCTCCTGCATGGATTTAAACCACATAAAGTAGCAAGAGAAAAATCCGTGGGCTTAGAAAAACAAAACTGCACAGCCCTACTCAAAACAGTAGCAAACAACTTAGTGGGCCTTCCCTTGTTTGCTCTCCAACCACCTGCAAGTTGACATCAGAAAAGCAGTTCTGTTACCATTTTCCTATAGCCAAAGATCCTACCAGCTATAGTAGTTCTGTGTGATGTATAATGGGATAATAACTGTTGAGTCATACAGTAGGGTATATATTCATTGAGTTCTGAATTCCATGAACCATGTAGGTTAACAGTTCAATAAATTCTTAGTGAATGCCACTACTTACAACAAGCAATAAAACATATATAAGAACTACCAAGTTCAAAAGTTCAACCACCAAATATTTTTCAAAATATTACAGTATAGGTAATACATAATTTAGCACAATCCATGATGACCTAGGACTACAGGGACTACTACTCCCAACATAATCTTTCCTTCCAATGGCTTGAAGTCAGAAATTCTTGCTGGTTCCTCCCAGATATGTTTTTTTTGTAAAGTAGAAATATCCCTGGAAGGATAATGCATAAACTACTTCATACACTGATTAATGACTTTACAGACGGACTTTTCTTTTATCTTTTAAAGTGTATGATATCAGGTATAAACAGAGAACAATTTGGGGAAAAACTCAAAAAAAAAAAAAAAAAAAAGACCGAGGAAGACGCCTCACGACGTTTTTATATATTTACCTATACACGCTTAAAAATCCCATCAGATGTTGATTTCTACTACTTTGTTCCTCCTCTACTTTTGAACAAACCTGGACAAAACTGATCAAACCAGCATTTAAAAACTAAGACTCTTGGATCATGATAGTAGGCATGCCATACTTCCTCCAACTTACTAATCTCCTCACTACCTCAACGGCATCCTGAGCTATCTAAGCAACTATATCATTGGCCTATCTAGCACTGTAACATCACACGTTCTTGCCCTAATTCTGACTCATCCCCTTTGGCAACAAACAAGTTCACCTCCCCAAAGTATAAAGTATAAAACCAAACCAAACTTTCAATTGTCTCAAACTGCCACTCCATTTCTCATAGTTCATGGTCCATGAAATACCAACACTTTATACTTCAATTACCAATCACTATTCAATCACTGAAATGGCTTTTGTGCAATACCCCACGCACCCAGCACTCACACAAACAGACCTCCACATGACTTTTTGTGGCCTTCTATCCAATCCCCACCTTCCTTATCAGTAATAGAGCATGTCTACTACCTTTATTTTTTGAAACCGTCATCTGTCTTTGCTTCCCAGGCTCCTTGCCTGGTCATTCCCTCTGCTTGTCTGAACTGCCCTGCCCAATCTCTTTTGCTTCTTCCTGGATCTTACTATTGCTGTACTCAAAAATTCTACTATTGATCTTCTCTCCTCTCTGAATATCTTTCTCACTCTTTACTTCAATGACCTAGTAGAAGTATCTCCCAAAACTTTATCCTTACCCTTAATTTCTCTCTACAACATTCTACTGACAGTAGGCAGTTGACCTGTGCAGCAAGATTTCTAACCCTTGGCATGACTGATATTTTTAAAACCTTGAGACTTAATTCACATACTACACAATTTATTCACTGACAGTACAATTCAATGGTTTTTAGTATATTCAGAGTTAGGCAACCATCACCATGATAGAAAGTTTTCATCACTCAAAAAGAAGCCCCATGCACTTAAGCCATTACTTCCTATTTTCTTCCAGCCATCCCAACCATCCCAGCCCTCGGTAACCACTAATCTTTCTGTTTCCATAGATCTGCCTATCTGGAATTGTACACGTGGGTCTTCTGTACATGACTTCTTTCACTTAGGATGTATGATGTTTCCAAGGTTTATTCCTGCTGTTGCATGTATCAGTATCTGCATTCCTTTTTATTGATGAATAACAGTCTATAATGTGGGTAAACCACATTTATCCATTCATCAGTTGATGGCTACTTGGGTCATTTCCACTTTCTGCCTATTATAGAAAGTATACTGCTAAGTACATTCACATGAAAGCTTTTGTGTGGATCACTATTGACATTTTGGGCACAACTACTGCTTCTTGTGGGAGCTGTCCTGTGCATTTTAGGATGTCTAGCAGTACCCCTGGCCTCTAACCGCCAGCTGACAGTAACACTCCCCTAATAGTGATAACCAAATACATCTCCAGCCATTGCGAAATGTCCCAAGTATACAAAATCACTCCAACTGAGAACCATTGCTGTAGAGTTATTTTTCTTCAGTGAAACTCTGTATGTACATTAAAGATAATTGTAAAATATTATATGATAGCACTAAGACTCTTAAATATTAATAAATATCTAGATATTCAATCTGTGTATTCTTTTCACTAATACCTCTCTGCACATTCTAGCTCCACTGCTGAGTTAGCCTCAATTGGCTTTCTCGATAACATTTTCAGTCATAATTTATACACTTCTCTGTAATAAACTTCCAAAAACTTCAGCAGCCAACTACACAAAATTTCCTTCCAGGCAATCTCATATATATTTTGGTCTACAATCTTATCCTTTATCAACAAATATTTATGTATATACAAGTTTGGAGGATGAGCATGCATATTTACTCACAGGTAATTTCTCCTATTAATCCTTTTGGCATTCCAAATTGATATTAGGGCAATTAAGTTACATATTAACAGCTATCACTCAACACCATGACATATCTCAGGTACTTCCTAATCCCCCAGTCTCTTCTGCCTTTCTGATCAATAGTTAATTATCTGTTGGGATAACTGGATAAAAGAATTAAGCCTGATCACTATCCCACATCATACATAAAACTTAATTCAAAACGGATCAAAGTCTTCAATATAAGAAGCCAGTATTAGAAGAAGACACAGGCATAAATACAAATCTTCATGATCTTGGATCAGGCAATGATTTCTGAGATACAACAACAAAAGAAAAAATAAATAACTTGGACATCATCAAAATCCAAATTTTCTGTGTTTCAAAGGACATCAAAAAAAGTAAAATACAACTCACAGAAATGGAGGAAAATATTTGAAAATCATATTATCTGTTAAGGGACCTGTATATAGAATACATAAGGGACTATTACAACTCAATTTTAAACAAATAAACCAATAAAAAAATACACAACAGATTTCAATAGCATTTTTCCGAAGAAGACACACAAATGGCCCACAACCACATAAGAAGATATTTAATACATTAACCATCACAGTACTGCAAATCAAAATCACAATGTGATACCACTTTATATGAAATAGGATGGCTATAAACGGACCGATAACAAGTGTTGCCCAGGATGTGGAGAAATTGGAAACCTCATATAATGCTGGTGAGAATGTAAAATGGTACAGCTAGTTTAGAAAACAGCTTGGCAATTCCTCAAAAGATTAAACACAGAGTTTCCATATGATCCAGCAATTCTACTCCATGGATATATCAGACAAATGAAATGTAAGTCCAAGCATGAACTTATAATGAATGTTCATAGAAGCAGCATTATTCATAGTAACCAAAAAGCTGAAATAACCCAACTGTCAGTGATCAATAAATAAAAATGTGGTATATCTTTACAAGAGAAAATTATATGTACGTAGAGACAGAGAGGAAAAATGAAATAAAGGGACAGACTATTTTCAACTGGTGAATCTTGATATTGGGGCACACGCCAATTCTGTCAATTACTCTTGTAGTATCTATGTTTGGAATTATACCAAAATAAAAAGATGCAAAATAGAAAGCACATAATAAAAGATTATGAATAGGGAATGACAATGAAAATTTAAGACCACCTCATTTAACATGATACCATTCTAAATGATCAAATGTATTTGATACAAAATACACATTTTACAAGGTCTATTAGCTATTCATTTATCTTAAAAGATAAATCATTTTTTAAAAAGCCAACCAGGGAATCCCTGGGTGGCCCAGCGGTTTAGCGCCTGCCTTCCGCCAAGGGCGTGATCCTGGAGTCCCAGGATCAAGTCCCACGTCAGGTTCCCTGCATGGAGTCCGCTTCTCCCTCTGCCTGTGTCTCTGCCTCTCTGTGTGTGTCTTTCAATAAATAAATAAATAAAATTAAAAAAATAAAATAAAAATAAAAAGCCAACCATTTTATATTAACTAAGTTAAACTTGATCTATAGGCCCTCTTCAAGGTACAAAGCTAAGTAATTATCCAATTCCCTCCCCAATGATTAAATAGATCACCAAGAAATTGCCAAAATTAGAAATTATATCAGAACTGGGTTCTTTGAAACTGATTACCTTAATTACTACTGAAAATACAGCTTAATTTTTTTTAAAGATTTTATTTATTCACAAGAGATAAACAGAGAAGGCAGAGGGAGAAGCAGGCTCCCTATGGGGAACCTGATGCAGGACGTGATCCCAGGACCCTGGGATCACAACCTGAGTCAAAGGCAGACAGACGCTCAACCACTAAGCCACCCAGGTGTCCCTAATATAGCTTAATTTAACTCCATTGTCATGCCTTTTCTCCTATACTTAAAGGAAGCAATACTGGACTGGAGTTCAGATAGCCAACAAATGGCTACTAGGCAAACATCTACCGTTAGATGTGAATTCATCTCTAACCAATTCATCTCTCTATTCATCAAGTAGAATATCCAAAGGTCAAGATCAAGATTTTTGCTTAAACAAGGAATTATTTCTTTTGGGAACACTGTAGCTGTGCTTATTTTCAGATGACATGTTTTGCAAAGCTTTACCTAAATACATTATGAAAATATTTTATGTGTATGTATCTTTAAACAAACTTTGTTTCCAAACTCCCACAGCACTGTTTCCCTTTACGAAACAGCCACTCTTCAGCCAACTACATTTTCCCCTAAAACAGAGATTTAAAATTGGCTCCAATATATGCAGTGTAACTTTTGTTGATTTTCCCTACATATATAATTAATGTTTTGATAGCTCCATATGGCCTGTTACTTTTTAAATCTGTCTCAAAGTTTTTCAACATCTTTTTTACTAACAAAAACTGGAGCAAAAATCATATTACAACACTCAAAGGGAAAATTCTTTAAAAAGCAAACCTATGAAAATATGTGCCTTTTAACAACAAAAAAAAACCATACTGAAGATATAAAATTAATAACTAGTAGAAAGATGATTAGAGAGCAAGGATAAAAGCGGAAAAGTGATTAACATCCCTGCTGCCCCACAGAGCAACAGCTCACCATGATTGCCTTGGAGAAGAAAACTGGAGAAGTTAAGATCTGAGTCAGACTAAATGCCCTATACAGAACTTCAGTTTTCTACTACATGAATATATTACATTGAAAATAGAAGAAAGAGTTGTACCTCATCCCACTCAGCCCCTTTAAAATCCCACAATTTTACCCGCTAAAAATAGTAGGTAATTTCTAGTATGTGAATGCAGCAACTCTTGGCTCTGTTGGAATAAAGATGAGTCTCATCCTAAATCTCTGATATGGCTGAACATGTATTTTCTATTTGCTTGTCATCTGTCTTTTTTCTCCTAAATAGATTCCCTAGCTCCCCATACCCAGGCCCCCAAGAAAAGACTGATTAAAGACATGTACAACAGGTTTATATTAAATTTCCTCTATAATTAGATCAAGAAAAAAGAATGTGACACAGGTGGCTGATGAGCTTTTTTATTCAAATAAACTGTTAGAAGCTCAAAAAATAGCAGCTAACTCCTAAGTTTTTATTTTTATTTTTTTAAATATTTTATTTATTTATTCATGAGAGACAGAGAGAGAGAGTCAGAGGGAAAAGCAGGCTCCATGCAAGGACCCTGACCTGGAACTTGATCCCAGGCCTCCACGATCAGGCCCTGGGCCGAAGGTGGCGCTAAACCACTGAGCCATCCAGGCTGCCCCACTCCTAAATTTTTAAATGTATTACTAAATTTAATTCATTCAACAATCCATATTCCCATTTTATGTTTGGAAAAACTGAGACTTGGTGATGTTAATTTGCCTAACATCAGCTAAGAATTGAACCTAGATTTGTCTGATTCAACTATGATAAAAATGAAGAGACTCTAGATAGTATAGCTTTCAACCTATCAATAAGCAGCAAATGTTCTAGAAAAGCAAATCATAAACCTTAGGGACGCCTGGGTGGCTCAGCGGTTGAGTATCTGCCTTCAGCTCAGGTCATGATCCTGGAGTCCTGGGATGAAGTCCCACATCAGGTTCCCCACAGGGAGCCTGCTTCTCCCTCAGCCTGTGTCTCTACCTCTCTCTCTGTGTCTCTCATGAATAAATAAATAAAATCTTAAAAAAAAAAATCATAAACCTTAGAGTAAAAAATACAAATTTTTCAACTTTAATAACTGATTTTTTAAAAAGTAGATATATTTATCTACAATTTAACCCATTTAAACTTATTTTGGAATCCCTGGGTGGCTCAGCAGTTCAGCGCCTGCCTTTGCCCCAGGGCGTGATCCTAGAGTCCCAGGACTGAGTCCCGCATCAGGCATGGAGCCTGCTTCTCCCTCTGCCTGTGTCTCTGCCTCTCTCTATGTCTATGAATAAATAAATAAAATCTTAAAAATAAATAAATAAATAACTTATTTTGTATTACTCATAATTAGCTAGAAATAAAAGTTTTACATTTTTGTATTAAAAAAGGTCTTCAAAGAATAAACATACTACCTTACTATGCATACTTGAACAGTATCTTCATCCATAAAGATCAAATTAGAGAATGCCAAATTAGTCTTATGGAAAGTCAGCCAAAAAATCCAATCTAATCACATGTTACTTGGAGAAAATGATTTCGTTTCTTGACAAAAATTCACTTCCCACTTTCTTCCTTTTCCTTCCTAGGAACACTACTATTAGTCAGCAATAGCCCCATTATCTACTAAATGTTTTCATTTATTCGACTCTCTTCTGCAAAGTTGTAATGAAATTTTAAATCTTGTTAGTCCATTGAATTGTGTATTCTAAAATGAAAAAAATTAAATTTCATTTCTAAAAAAACTTATATTTTCTTTCAACATGCTTTACAAACCTACAGAGATAAAGTATTTTTAGCCAGAATTAAGTCATCTATGAAAATTACCACAAATAAACTATTTGGTTGTTAAAAGGATATAATTTGGAGGAAGAAAGTTCCAGCTCAAGACTTGATTGGCGAGTGCAAGGTAACGCTGAAATACCGAAGACATCTGAGCATTGAGGTTTTCCCGCCTGCTGAACTCCTGAAGAACTTCAACCGTTAACATGAAGATTTGACGAAGGTCTTCTTCCTATAATAAATCACACATATTAATCAAAAGCATATTCAAAATGTATTCCCATTTAAGAACCATAAAATGAAACAAAAACCTTAAAATTTTCAATAGAAAACACTACCTCTTTAAGAACATTTTCCATTTTTAGGCCTGCTCATAATTTATATTGCAGTATGCTTTCAAGTGACACTGGTTTGAATGAATACACCTACTGTAATATAAATGCTACTCCACAAAGAAGTTGAGTCTTTACAACTACTACAAAGCTGGAGGGGTCAGTTGCTTTTGCACAGAGCCCTCGGATTTAAGCCAATGCCTTCACATAACTTTACTTCAGAGCCAAACAATACATATGAGACAAAGAGCCCACACCATCTGCAATAACATTTTAAATACATGGCCCTCGTTGGCACTCTGCCAGGCCTATTTTAAGGGCCAGCAAAATCCCACCAATTGAATTAGTTACATCTAAATGCAATAAGAACAAATAAATAATCTAAGGATCTTTGGAGGGGTATTTCCTTTTTGTTTAAAGACTAGAATTAAACAAGAAATATAAAATTGTCAACTATGTTCACCAAATCTTCATCCTATGCTATCTTTTAATCTTTACTAAATGCTATGAAATCACAATACAACTCTTCAAGTACAGGCCATCATTCAACTAGATAAAATAAATGTTCTCACTCCATTAGAAATAGATTGTATAAAAAGTAAACAATCTAATAAAACATAAAAATATCAATACCTGAAAAACTCTTTTGCAGTTACCATGGAATTCCATACTGAGTCCAATGTTGCTAGTTTTACTTGAACTTGAGAATTCACTCAATAGTGCAGTTAGAATGGAACAGGCCAGAGTTTGCTGCAATTATTTGATAAGAAAAAACTATAAGGCATTTTTTCCCAGTGCTTCGCTTCAATACAGTATTTGTTCAAAGGACATTTTCTATCTTCAGATCTTTCATTATATCTTTAGATCTTATAACTACCAGTCAGAAAACTAGATATGACAAAGTAAATATTGGCTCTTCTAAGTAGCCTAGTAATTATAAATAGTACTTCCTCAATTTCAGTTATACAAATCCATCTAAGACTTAAACTCAGGACACATACCTACTCAAACATAGAGTGCAAATGACATTTCAAGATAATGTTGAATGTAGTATTTCATTTACTTCATACAACAATCCATATCCCCATTTTACATTTTAACAAGTGAGTTTTTTTTTTTTTTTTTACAAGTGAGATTTAAAGAGGGTAAGTAGAGCAGCCCGGGTGGCTCAGCGGTTCAGCGCTGCCTTCAGTCCACGGCCCGATCCTGGAGACCCGGGATCGAGTCCCACGTCAGGTTCCCTGCATGGAGCCTGCTTCTCCCTCTGCCTGTCTTTCTCTCTCTCATAAATAAATAAAATCTTTATAAATAAATAAATAAAGTAAGTAAGTAAGTATGTATTTAAGGCCAGCTGAGATTTGAATACAGGTTTATCTGGCTCTATGTTCTATGTTCTCAGGTTTATAAAGTGTATTTCCAAGCAGATGAAAAGTGAAACGGAGTTTATAGCATCCAAAACATCAACCAGGTAATTCTCCAAAGTTTTTTAAATTGAAAATGAAGATTTTCCTTCTTAATGGCTCTATCCAACAGGCTCCTAACATCAGCTTACTGCTTTTACTCACAGACTAGAGTCAAGGTGCCAAGGATGGAGAGGATACAAATTATTTTGGCAAGTTTCCAGGGGTTAAACAGAAATATGCACACTACCTCTAAACAACGGAAAGATTAAAGTCAAGATGATACTATTTATGCAAGCTTATACAACAGCTGAGCACAGTCATACCCACCCACCAACTGCAACATCTTTGTTCAGAAATGCTTCTGATGTTAGTACCTTGACCTTACAGATGCTTATCTTGGCAAATCTTAGCAAATATACATAAAATTAAATTCCCAAAGAATGGCATGAGTTAATATTTGCTGAAGCTGAAGGATGGCCAATATACTATATGTCTATATTTGCATATGCCTGAAACTTTCCTCTAAAAATTGTAAAAAAAAAAGAATTAAATTATTTGCCTCCTAATCTCAATTAAAATAAGCATGGCTGTATAATCAATATTTATGGGTGGTACACCAGCGCATACATTCAAGCTGTTTCTTAGACTTTGCCATACCAGGAAACCCTAACAATAGAGAGAATATATGCCAGTTCCCTCAGGAATCTGGAGGTATAGATCAAGCTTCCTTCATCAATGATAAAAGTACTTTTAATATGCCTGGTTTAGTTTAAACACACACATGCACACATGCACACTCTCAAACACACACTCACCTTTTGTAGTTTTACTTTAAAATATACATTTCTTTTAATATAAAAATGTCCCCCCTTCCCCAAATCATTGTACAAGTTTAACTACCTTTGCATGATCCCAAGCACATGGAGGAAGAAACCTAGATGAGAAACCAAGCACTAAAGAGAAACCTCTTACAGAGAAAATAGTCTGTTGCATACTCACCTCATTGTATACATTAACAGGATCTTAATAACTCACTAGTAGAATCCCTTCATTTTTTTTAAGTTAAGAAAATCATAGTTTAAAAAACAGCTTTCTTTTAAAATGGTGATTAATGATCCAACAATCAAAACCTCACAGATACATTTAAATAATCCTGGGACCAACTATGAACAGAGTTTTTAACATATCTAAGCTTTAGTGGGGAAAGTAGCTATTAAATTCAAATTAATAAAATTCAAAGCAAAAAACACACAGAGATCTAACACAATATATTACAAGATCCTCTTATTCTGGAAACATTTTATAGCATCCCATATTTTATGTCTTTTAACCTTGGCTCCTCTTACATCCTTTCTAAATAAGACTTCAGTGAATAGAATATTATGAACTGAGAAGCTCTCACTAAACACAAATTAATCATTCTTACAAATAAACTATCATCTGTAATAGTTTTACAAAAGTAATTTACAAATTCCCACAAACTATTAGTGTCAACCTCTATTCAACACAAAATGGCATATTTTAAAACTATGAGCACATTCAAATTTTCAATAACACAACTCTAATTAATGAAACATGTACTCACAATGAAGCTTTATTTTTATGTGAAATAAAGATTTCCTAAAAATACATGCATGTGTTTGAGTCAAGATAAAAAAAAAAAAAGAAAAGATAAAAATCCTTCCTTAAGAAGGCGCCACATCCAGCGTGGAGCCCCACGGGAAGCCTGAACTCACCAGCCTGAGACCAAGAGTCGGATGCTTAACTGACTGAGCCACCCAGGTGCCCCAAAAAGAATTTTTAGAAATAAAAGTCTCCTTTAACTCCAAACTTCATCACACAAACAAGGAGCCCTTAGGAGGATGGGATGGCTTCATGAGCAGCAATAGGGATTACCTCTCCAAAACAGCAAACTTTCACATTATTGAAGTAAAATTCACCCATAAAGCAAAGTACATTCTTAACACATGATAATTAAGAACAAAGCACAGTCTAAAAATATAGACTCAGTTTTCTGAACATAAGAATATTTTGTTTTTACTTAATTTTTTCCTATAAAATATCTTAATCTTAGAAAAACCAGAAAGTACAGAAAAGCACAAAAAAAACTGCCCACAATCCTACTATCCACAGGTTATTACTGTGAATATCTGCCCAGTTTTCTAATTTTTTAATACATAGGTATACATCATTTATATATCATTACTATCACTTATATGTATTGTTTTGCATTCTTCTTTCCACTTTATACTTATGAAACGAGACAAAGTTATTTCTTCTCAAATTATTGCTATGTGAAGAAATACATAGAAATATATTAATCACTCAGCATAGTAACAAGTATTATCAGAAACCAAATATTCCAGTATTAACCTACCTAAAACTATCAGCTTTAAAAGAACTAAAATTCAGCAAGATAGTCTCATCATTAAAAGGTATCAGCTTAACTGCTCCTTAATTTGGAATCCCTGTAAGGATTTGAGATTAACATTATAAACATTCAATATACCATATCACCAGGGTTCAAAGGTACCTAATTAATAGAAATTCCTCAAGAATGATGACTAATTAAGCAGTGATTATACAGTAAGACAGCAAAGCACTTCTACACATATCAACACAATATTTCTCCCTATTCACAGATCACGTATCACATTGTGGCCAGGACTCATTTCCCAACATGTTTACTCATTTCTGGTATTTGATTATCAATTAAATCTCATTAAAATCAAGTTACCTTCATAGTAGATGCAGTGCACTGTTGAAGGTAACTAAGAAAGCAAGCCAAAAGTGAAATCCTACAGGAAAAAGACAATAGCTCCTTCTCAGGACAAAGAAGAAAGGGAGGGAAAAGCATCAAATCTGCCTCAGACAGATCATAAGTTTTTGTTTTTCTTACCCTTGTAGAAGGTTCCTGTCTGCTTGTTTCAGACTTTCAGGTCTCAATGGTTATCCCAAGTGTATTACCTCTTAACTCCCCCTCTACTGATCAGTACCTTCAAGTGCTGCCTCTTTGCCCTTTGTCACATAGTCAGGGCTAGATATTATTTCTGTAGTAGGCTCTGATACTTAAGAGGGCCAGAAACAAAATCTGTTGTAAATAATTGAGAGTGGTGAATTTCAACGAAATCAGATCAAAGTTAACTGATAAGTAGTATACTATAAGACTGTCATTCTAAGTTAACAGTGATTAAACCAGTATAAAATACCATTAGTACAAATCTTAGAAGTATAAGAGGTTAACATAACAATGCTTCATTTATCCAAGATCATAGAAAATTAAGTTAATATCCAAATGCAACCAGCAAACATTTTTAATGCAACTTCCTTCATGTGAATTTTTCCAAATGAATTATTTCTAAGGCAATTATTGTATGATATTGTAATAAAGTGAATACTTGGAATCTACTTAAACATATGAGGTTTTACACCCTTTGACAAAGGCACCAGAGCTCAATCTTTTTGATTTATGTTTGCTTCAGTTTTTCTCAACCATCCTTTGTTGGTATCTATCACTCATTGCTGTTGGCAATCTGACTAGCACTAACAAGTAGCTCTAAATCAATAATTTTTAGTTGCAACAAGTTAGAAACCAAATATTAAAACTATGTCCAAACTAAATTCTAAATTACTCTACAGGACTCTTACAAGTGGCTAATACAAGAATCTTATTGTTTTGACAGAGGAGTCAGAAAACCTGGGTTCTAAGAGATATACCACTTCAAGTAATTGAGGGCAAATCGCTTCATCTATCCTGGCCTCAATTTTCTCATCTATACAAAGGGTTAACAACCTTTTTTTTAATTCATAGGTCTGTCCAAATGTTCAAATTAGATAATGTGTGTAAAAGTATTATGTATATAGGTGGCAGCTTATGATCTGATAAGGTAAGATGACAAAAGTATTTTTATCATTATTGACAACAACAATCTATTTTAGATTTTTTGGTCCCATTTCTTGACTATTATCTACATTCCATCAAATTAAAATCACAAGATCACTTATCAGTTAAAAAAAGAAAGCTACAACTAAAGCATCATTAAAGCAATATAGCAGATGCTCAGTAAATCTTAGCTGGATTAACGAATCAACATTTACATCTGTGACTAACATCATACTAACAAAAAGCAAGTGGAAAATGCATACATGGTGTGTTCACTATTTTTTAGCAGTTGATACATTTCAAAAAGAAAATTTAAATATGTAAAACAAATAGAAAATTCAATGAGGTCTCAAGGTTATAAGTGAGTTTTAATATGTTTTCTTTCACTGAAGTACTAAAAACTCACAAGTTAATTCACTAACAACGTAAATAACTGCTGTCTTCACATTACAAGTCCTACAGCAGCGTTCTCATTTCTAGTGAAAGCCATTAATTTCATGATAGTGAAAAATACCCTTTGAGAGCTTGCCTTACTCACCAGCTTACTGTCCTAAGCACAAGATATTCAAACACTAACTCCAGCTGACAAAATAAAATACTCTTGCTCAGAGAGAGGATTGTCTCTTATAATAGCCTGGCTCTTACCCCAGGAGATTTATTACCAAGAATAAACTTTATGAAAGGTTGCCATACATAAAGCAGACTTCCAGCTGCTCTTCTAAGCAAACATCAATGAGACTTGTGATAAGAGAGATTAGGTTGGCTATCACATCCAGGGGCAGCACTGCTGTAGACAAGTGAATTTCTCACCCACTTCTCTCTAGCATGGCAAAGAGGAAGACAGGAGGCTTAAACGCTAAATTAAACAGCTTTAAAAGTGACTTAAGATATGCCTACTACTTTCAAAGGAAATAAACATGAAACAGATGAAAAATTTAGCTTAAATGTTAATTTAAAATAAAAAATTTAGCTAATTTCCTTAGGAAGTAAAGTCTCTAGGTCTATCCCTTTCAAATTAGTACAGTGGGTCTGATACTATTACAAACAGATGAAGTAACCACAGCAACCTTTATAACCACAGAAGGAAAACAGCCTGTCTACAAAGATATGCATGAAACAATGTGTCATTTAATAATTGTACAAACACAACTATACTGAGAATACATCATGATACCTGGAAAATGGACTGTATTTAAAAAAAAATACAATCTCCTTAGGAAATGCTTTATGAATTAGATATTTTTCCACAAAACTATCTGTAAACAACTATAAGAAACTTTTTTTTTTTAAGATTTTATGTATTTATTCATGAGAGACACAAAGAGAGAGGCAGAGACATAGGTAGAGGGAGAAGCAGGCTCCCTGAAGGGAGCCAGATGTGGGACTCAATCCCAGTACTCCAGGATCACGCCCTGAGCCTAAGGCAGACGCTTAACCACTGAGCCACCCAGGAGTCCCTAATAAGAAACTTTTATTTTTTAAAAGATTTTATTTATTTATTCATGAGATACAGAGAGAGAGACAGAAAGAGAGAGAGAGAGAGGCACAGAGACACAAGCAGAGGTAGAAGCAGGCTCCAAGCAGGGAACCCATGTGGGACTCAATTCCAGGTCTCCAGGATCATGCCCTGGGCTGAAGGCGGCGCTAAACCGCTGAGCCACCTGGGCTGCCCAACTTCTTAAAGTATTTAAAGGAAAGTCATTATGTTGGTTACCAGTATTTTTTTCTAAATACACAATTAGTTTCCACTCAAGAATAAAAGCATAAATACTTTCTTCTGATTTCTATACTTAAAATCCTACTTGATAGAAAAAGAGATGACGTATATGTCCCAAAGTTCTATAAGCAAAGGAGTGTTAAACTACTAGGAAGAAAAAACACACATTTGTTGAATGCTGACTAAATGTATTTAATACCGTCTTTTCTCATCTGGGAAGCCCCAGAAATGGACATTATGATGTTCTTTTTTTTTTTTTTTTTTTACAAACATTATTAGTAAATCCGGTCCTAGAGATGGTAAATAATTTGTACAAGGTAGTAAGGTAAGGTAGTAAATGGCAGAGCTGCGATTTAAGCCTAAATGTGAATCCAAAATCAGAATCAGTGTTCTATTACACCATATTGCCCCTAAGCGTATTTGAACATGTACTTTAGTACAAGGGGATGCACCACCAAAAAATATAAAAAGGAAGTGGGAAAGCCAGACTACATACAGTTTCTGACCAATGAAGGTTGATGGAAATATGACGAGAAAGTTAGTAAAACTAATGTAATAATTCATGAGATCAACTCATCTATAAAAAATCATCAGTTATCTCTTCTTTTCAAATAGCTGTTAAATTTACTCTTATAAAGAAAGTTTCAGTGTTCTGATTTTATCATGCTTGTATATCCTCCCTCCCGCTGAGATTCTTGTCTCTGAGATTACGAAAATCTTAAGTAAATTCTTATAGCATTCCCACAAATTCTTAACAATCTCAGAAGGAAATAAAGAGAGAAGAAAATGTTTTACTAGTCTGTAACTCATTTTTTTAGACTTGCCAAATGAGCTAGGTTCACTGCCAGGCAAGGACAAATAGGGATGGCCACACGGTGGCAGGGTGGGTATTTAACTTGCCATATAAATGTAAGAGTACTTTTCTAGTTTAATGTTCAGTGTAGTCACCAAAGTAAATTCATCCAGCAATCGAGAAATTAAATTCTACCTCCCACTACTGACTGCCTACTACTATAAAAGTTCTTAACCCTGTTAGTAGAAATTCAACTTAAAAAAACAACAAAACTTTGTTTTGGAGTATTTCATGAGGATATTAAATTTATCCACTATTCTCAGAGTATATATACACTGTGAATAAAGCAAAATCTTCTCTAACTAAACAGTTACATCTGTTCCAATCATTCTTAGAACATGAGTTATTTCAGTAGCTCAAAAAGATCCAAATGCCAGGTTGGATTGGGACTATACTTTTTGTGGTGGGTCAAATTACCCAAGGGGAAAGAAAGAGAAGAACACAATTCCCGAGAATGTGTTCATTCCTGAGAGGCAAGGGACTCTTGATCCTGTGCCTTCGGTATCTGGAGCCAAGAAGCTACTTGTGGGAGATGAGGCCAGGCCACAGAAATTCTACCTTAATATTGAAATCCCAGCTGACATGATCGCCAAACCAACAAGGGAAAAAGCATTAGTCATAAACATAGAGATACTAGAATTACTAGTTAATATTCTAAAGTTTAAATCCTGGTCAATCACAATGAGCTGGACTCCTTTACTGCAGATTAGCAAATGAAAACACTATGTCTCAAGTAGAATCTAAAATATGAAAAATAACTTGATTCAGAGCAGCAGAGGCCAGGATAACATTTCTAAGTAGCAGCCTCAGTTCCAAAACTTTTCTGTACTACTTTTTTTTCTTTCAAATTTTTATTTAAATTCTATTTACTTAACATATAGTGCAATAATATTGGTTTCAGGAGTAGAATTCACTGATTCCTCACTTACATATAACACCCAGTGCTCATCATAAACACATGCCCTCCTTAGTACTCATCACCCACTTAGCCCATCTCCCACCCAATCTCCCTCCATCAATCCTCATTTCTCTATTGTTAAGAGTCTCTTATGGTTTGCTTCCCTCTCTTTTTTTCCTCCCTTCCCATATGTTCATCTATTTTGTTTCCTAAATTACGAGTGAAATCATGTAAGTGAAACCTTTCTCTGACGTATTCTGCTCAGCATAATATACTCTAGCTCCACCCATGTTGCTACAAATGACAAGATTTCATTCTTTTAGATGGCTGAGTAATATACCGTTGTATGTATATATATACACATACCACATCTTCTTAATCTATTTGTCAAACGATGGACACTTGGGCTCTTTCTATAGTTTGGCTATTGTAGACAACACTGCTATAAACATCATAGTGCAGGTACCCCTTCCCTACCACCTCTGGCTAGTTATAGTCTCCACTTGTTTTTCCTTCAAACGTCAATTGACAGCCACCATTGGATTGCACACATGGCCATTAGTTGGACAATGAATACTAACAAACATTGCATATAACAAGATTATCATTACACAACTAATGTAGGCAACTCTGAGGCATCAACATGACAAGAGCAAAGCTCATCATCAGAAATGGAGACCATGTGTACCAACAGAGACTGTTAAAGTATAAAGATTAACCTAAGTAAAAAGCAGCATCCCAATCATTTTTATCCAAAAATTTTAAATAGAATCTTGAGGATTATTTTCGAGAGCTTCTCACTACATAAAACAAAGCCAAAATGACTCATAAAATGCAATGATTCAAACATGCACATTTTTGAAGTTGTCAGTTTTATGTAAACAATTAAACTTTCCAATACCAAGATTAAGTGAAAACAAACAAATATAAAATGAGACTTTTGGATTATCAAAGTCTCTAGAACTGCATTGTCCAATATGGTTGCCACAAACTATACGTAACTATTGAATTTCAATTAAGAAAAAATAAAAACTCAGTTCCTCAGTCACACCAGCCACATTTCAAATGCTCAAAGCCACACATGTCTGGTGTAGCGGCTACATATTGAAGTACAGATCCAGAACATTTGCATCAACACAGTTCTATTGGAGAGCAGTACTCTTGATCAAAAATTGTTCTATATCTATACTGTGGTGGCAGTTCATACATAACTGTCACAATTCATAGACGTGTACATCTTAAATGGATACAGTAACACAAGTAAATTATTCCTCAATAAAGTTGATAAGGAAAAAAGAGAATAGATATACGACCACTGGTGTATTCCAAAGGAAAAATAAAACATACTTCGGGTATGTAGAGGAAGTTCTAAAGTCCTGACAACTTGCTTATGCAGTCCTTTAGTTGAGACCCTGGTACATCACACTGGGGATCCAAGCCAGAGTGAGGGACAGATGGCTAAGGCAAAGAGGAGAGTATGCATCTGCCTACAGTAAGAGGTTGAGGGGCAGGAGATCCAAGATACTATGGAAAGTAAGGCACTTGTGTAGAGTCCTCCAGAAATGTACCTCCATCCTAATCTCAAACCATCAAATTATTAAAATCTATTCACTAAGGGGCCACTGAAGATGTAAAGTAATTCAAAAGGAGCTGTAAGGTGCATAGCCTCACCTAGGTATCTTCCAAATGATTAAAGAAATTGGTAAAATGAAAAAACTATCCAAAATATTTAAAGATTTAATACCTGAAAATCAGAAGAGCCAGGTATTAACAATCCCAATTCCTTCACAATATCCTTCAGCTGATAATAGTCAAAAGTTCTAACCAAGGATCATAGCTGATCACTAACACCAACTCCAATCCTTCTGCCTCTGACAGAATGGCTACCACCAATCACTCTCTAGGCATGACTAGTTCTCAAAAGGTAGACAGGACACTGAAAGGGGCAAAAACAGGTTCCCCATAGTAATTTGGTCAGAAACAAGGGTTCTCAAATTTCTTCAGTTAACACCTAGCGGCCAAAGTATACCTCAACCCATTAGTATAGCAACAAATAATTTTTGTTACATGTCACTTTATATTTTATTCAAACATTTCTATTATCAATAGTAGTTACCAGTTTATTAAATGAGGGAAAATGCTCAATATAAAAGAAATGTTTAAGAATATTACAGTATATTAGCTTATAGTATTTTATACAATTAAAATGATGATTATGAACACTGGCAATGTGCAAAAACAAAATCAAATGAAAAAGCAAAGTACACTCTATCTATAGTATGTAAATATAAAAAAGGACTAAAAGAAAACATGAACAAATGAAAACTGCTTGATTCTTACACTGTGTACTTGTTCTTTAATATAGATACATTACTGTTATGTTGTCTCATACAAAATGAAAAATTTTAAATATTTATAAATACAGACAGCACACTTACCACAGTGGGATTGCCACTACTTATCAACTGGCTGACTTCGTGAAAAATGCTTTTGCAGTCAATTGATTTATCTAAGGATCCTCGTTTTACAATTACTGCTACTGCTAATAGAATCTGTTCCCGAACATACTTTTGGAGGCTGTAAAACATAAAAATCATTATGAAAACCTTTACATGAATCTAATATATAAAAATACTTCCAAATTTCTCACTGCCTGAAGCAACTAAAACACCGCTTCTATCTGAGGATAGTGTAGAGCCAAATGGTTATGCACAGCTTCTAGAGTGATAAGATTCCGTTTGATTCTGCTTTCCATCATTTACTGGCTATGTGACCCTGAGCAAGAGAGTTTCAGAGCCTCAAGCTCTCTCATCTATTAAAAGGAGGTAACAGTAACAGGGATGTTACTAGGATTAAAGGTTCTTAAAACTGTGCCCAGTGCATACTAAGTCCTATATAAGTGTTAGCTGATCCAGGCAGTATTCAATAGATGCAAGTCAGTTCACTAAGAGCCAGATTATGATTCTAACAATTAAAAGAAATTCTGGGGACGCCTGGGTGGCTAAGTGAGTTAAGCATCTGCCTTCAGCTCAGGTCATGATCCCAGGGTCCTGGAATCAAGCCCTACATCAGGCTCCCTGATCAGCCGGGGGGGGGGGGGGGGTCTGCTTCTTCCTCTGCCCCTCACCCTCCTCATACACTTGCTCTAACCAGTACTAGTATAATCTTAAATTCATTCCCTTTAATGTGAAAAGGCAACAAGCTAGCTACCCAACATATATTATGGACACATACAAATTTTTAAGACTTTAAAATTTTTCCTATCTAAATTGTGCTCCACAATGTGATGGCAGAAGCACTGATTCTAAGTGGAGGCATTCTACAAAGTCCATTAGACCACAGGACACAGATATTTAATTTTCTTTTCACAACCTTTTTTTAAAAGTAAAGGTCAGAAAACAGAACTCTGAACCTTATAATCCAGACTCTAAAATGCCACAAGGATACAACAACCAGGAGCTTGGGATAAACCCCAAATTCCTCAACATGGCTTACAAGCAGTAGGACCCAGCCTAGCTTTCTTTGGACACTCCCAATTTACCCATTGTCTTACCTCCTTACTTACTAACAGTATTTTCTTTAACCCTGGAAAGTGTCTCCATTTGAACATAAATGATACACTCACTTCCAAGGCCTTCATGGTCAGACACCTGCTGCCCTCTCTAATTTCCCCCCATCCACATACACTCAAAACTACAGATACACTGCTTCTTTCAGTTCCTGGCACAATGCCCATGCACTTCTGGGTCTCTAAATGTCTATGTCTTCTGCCAAGACTGTGATGCCACTTTCTTCAGAGAGTGCGACATTACCAAAGAGGGCTCCCCACAACACACAATAGGCATTTGCTACACATTTATACAAACAAACAAGTCTATGTCAAGTCTAAAGTGAAAAATACTCCTTCAAATACACTTGAAACATTCATTAACAAATAAATGCAGAAATTCTATTACGTGGAAAAACGGGAGCTGACCAAAGTGAATTTTTCTATTTTTTGGGAAGGGGGAAGGGGGACACACAATAATTTCAAATACACTAACTACTACTAGAAAATGTACATAAAGTTAGCTTTATTTATTTTTTAAAAGATTTATTTGAGTGAGTGCATGCACATGTGGGGGCAGGGGCAGAGGGAGAGAATCTCCAAACAGACTCCCTGCTAAGCAGGGAGCCTGACCCAGTGTTTGATCCCTTGACCCTGAAATCATGACCTGAGCCAAGAGTCTGATGCTCAACCAACTGAGTTGCCCAGGCACCTCCATAAAGCTACTTTTTTTTTTCATAAAGCTACTTTTAAGGAACTCCGATTGGCAAGAATTAACTTACTAGGAAAATAAATAATAATGGCTAACATTTGTTGGTGCTTACGATATGCAAGGCTTCCTATAAATTAATTTCACAAAAATTAATACATTCAATCCTCACAACTATCTTTTGAATAAAACAAATATTAACTCTAATAGTTAAGTAATAACAACAATTAAAAAAACTAATGCACGAAGAGGGTAAATAATCTGCCCCTGCACACAGACTGACAGAAGTGGAAATCACAGTCCCTTTCTCAACCACTCTGCATACTGTCAAGTGCAACTTCCATTTGACTAAGCAAATTTTATCCAATTAAGAGGAAAAAATTCTGTGGACCAAATGAAAAATATACAACACTATGAACGTAAGATTCATAATATGTTATCTAAGCAGTATACCAACAATTTTCACTTGACTCGAGTCCACACTGTAGGAAATTCTATAAAATAAAATTGGCTGTGTCATGAAAAACACAAAAGGGTAAAATTATTCTAGATTAAAAGAGACATAACTACATACAACACATAATCTGTGGTTAAATCCTGGATCAAACAAATAACCTATAAAGGAGGAAAGAATATTAATAACATTACTCAGACAACTAGGGAAATGAAAATACAGAATGAGAATTAGATTACATTTCTGCTGCATACTTTCAGGTGGTTTGGGGGGAAATGCACATAGATGAGAGAAATCAAATGTGACAAATGTTAACTAAGCTCCTACTAGGAAAAAAGTATGTGTGTGTTCACTGTACTCTTCTTTCAAATTTGCTGAAAGTTTTTTACAGAGTTTGGGAGAAAATATATAAGTGAACTATTTCAGTGTAGAACTCTATAATCAGCTCTGAAGTAGCTTCTGAAATAATGAAAATTATTTAAGAATAAGACTATTTTGGAAAATACAAGAGATCACACCCACGCACATATACAAACACAATCAAAATCTACCACACATTTAAGTTTACCGAACTCTCCAGAGTTCAGTGGTTCCAATATGGGGAAGGTGGGGGTTCAATGAGCAGCTCCAGGCAAGCCAGTATCACATCACACCCAAATGGCCTCATCAAACAACAAATTCAAATTTAAATAAAGAAGAAAACCAGCATGAAGAAGAGAAAGATTTGAAATCCGATCAATTTTTCCTTATTCTATTAAAACTGGAAAAAACAGTTTTTTTGGTTTCCAAGCCAAACCTTCCCTTTACCTACATCTGTATCCACTCATCTACAGAAAACGTTACCCATTACACCTGTATTGTTTATAGGCTAGGTATATCTTGCCTTTTTTCTCTCATGCATTCTTCTATACGTAAAGCAACTAGCGCTACACTGTGTGCTAAATTCATGTTGGTAATTATTATTAAACATTATGAACTCAGAGACTGTTAGTGAATAATCAGTAGGAACAAAGTATGCTTTAGTTTTAAAGCTTTATGCACGTTTAATGCCATTCAACACATTCCTAATTATTAGCCTTTCTGATTACATAACGTTTTCTTCGTTGAATTTGGAAATGAACATCTACGCAAAAAGTATTCAATTGTCCAACTGCACAAATGGCATACAATGTGCACTGCCTCTTCCCAAAAGAAGACTTGGTATTTGGGGGACTTAAAAAAAAAAAAAGGTAAGTAATAAATGAATTTCTTTTTCTTTCCTTTTTTTTTTTAATTAGGCTCCATGTCCGGCATGGACCCCAAGGCAGGGCTTAAACTCATGACTCTGAGATCAAGACCTGAGCTGAAATCAAGTCAGATGCTTAACCTGAGCCACCCAGCCATCCCAGCAAATGAATTTCTCCCCAAAGTTCTGTGACTGACAATTTTCCTCATATTAAAAAAATATATCATATAAGCAATGAATGTACAAATCTTATAAAATGTTCAAATAATAGAATGGTATAACACAAAAAGGAAACTTCCTTTTACCCTATTTCTGAAAACTGATCCATTTTCCAAAAGACACTACTAAAAGAATTTGGTGCTTTCTCTTCTACAACCTTATTAATGTACATTTCTGTGTGTGTGTGTGTATAAATATATACAGCAGTTTACTTGATTATATATATATAAAACCAAGTGATACATATATATATAGAACCAAGTGATATGAATCAAGTGATAACAAACCAAACACTTGGTTTGTTAATGGTACTTAGATTTCCCTCTTCACCTGTCATAGGATACTCACCTATGTCTTATAATACTTACCAAGTACCAAAAGAAGAAGTACAAAGGATTTTCTCTGGAGTCCAAGATCAACTTTTATTTATAACCAAAATCTTTGGAACTAAACCAACACAAAAACCCTAACATCCAGAATAATCTTTTCAAAGAAACAAGACGTAGTTCCATAAGCTTAAATAGTTCATTAAGTACCAAAAGCAACCCACAACCATGTGTGTGTGTTTTAAAAATAGAAGCCCCAAGCAGAGCTTAACCATAAACATGTATCATTACAATAAAGAAAAAAAAGTTTAAAAAAAGCACAGCAAAAGTATTTCAGCAGTATCTCCACCACATACTTACTTAGGCCTTTGTAAGACATAGGTTAAAAGGAATGTTCGCAGTGACTCGATGCTACCTTTTTCCAAGAGAATCCACTCTCGGACAACTGCTTCCATTATGGCTGTGGCAGCTTGAAAGAGGACATAGTCCACTTTACTTGTTTCTGAGGAGAAAATTAGAAATTTTCTTTAAACAGCAGTTCATCGTCCTTTGAACATTCTGCATTTATTAATTTAAAAACAGAACTTTTCAGACAAGGAATAAGATGGTTACCTGTTCTTTTTTTAATCCAGTGACCTTGCTCTAGCACCACAAAGAGGTTAGTTCCTCTCAGAAGACACCCAGGCAGGTGGCAGCTAATCACCGATCACAATTTTCACAAACTTTCCTCACCTCTCTTCAACTGTTACTTCCAAAGCATGAAGAACTAAAAAATAACACAGCTTTAAAAAAAATAAAAATAAAAATATAAAGCAATCAGAAAATTTCCTAAGAGATTCTCACCCTGTGCAAAATAGAGCTTCATATCTACAAAATATCTGAAACTAGTCTTTGAACATTACTATTTGGGATGAGCCATGCTGTTAAAATATTTGTTAAGTGATTAAGCTTTCAGCAGGATGGCCCATCTCCAATAGCAAGTTCAGAAATAAACACAATCACTTTCTGGTTACATTTCTCAAAATGTTAAAAAAAAAATTAAGTCACATTTACACAAGGTGAGAAGTTCTTGTGAATTTTCTGATTGCAATACTGATCAAACTGAGTAAAATTCCAAAGCTACACTTAGAAAAACCCAGCCTTAACTAGCAAATTATAGTTTCTGAACTAAAAACTGAATCAGGAGGGAAAGAAAACATAGAAAATTAACATATGTAAGAAATATTTTAATTTTCTATTTTTTCTTTCTTTCACCAGTACCACTACAATCGGTTTCCAAACAGCATTATCAAAAGGGAGAAACAGTCAAAATGAAGTCAAGAAAAAGTAGAAATTTTCTGAAGTTCTAAAAAATAACCATCACATGAAATCCATGAAAAAGTCTATGATTAGATTGCAGGTTATTTGCCAGATCACTAGACATGAGTATCTGAAAGCCATGAGAAATTAACTCTAGGCATAGAATGGCACCTTCAAGAATTTATCAGAAGAGCATGAAGATATAGTCAGGCACATCATTTTCTCTCCTACTCAAACTTAGGTCATTTAAAAATCTGGTAAGTGATTTTGACACAATAAGTTATAAAAACGCATGAGAAAAGGTATACCCTACTAAATTCCAATCAATTTAGACTACTACATATGAGTTTTGAACATATGAAAACTAGTAAGAGGAACCAATTCGGACTTTTTTTTTTTAAGTTTGATTATTCCATGCTATTTTAACATGAATTCTAATTAAGATGATAATCAGAACTCACAAAAATTTAAAAACCTTAAAATATTATCAATAAATAAAGCAACAGCTTCCAAAAATGTAAACCTATTATAAAAAGATGTGTTTAAAGTTCCACGGGGCGGGGGGGGGGGGGGATGTTTTACTCAAAGAGGAAAAAAAAAAGAGGATTTGAAACAGAAACTAGCTGTATCTATTTAGATCACTTAAGGAGAAATATGGTACTGCTTCATAAAAGTAATTCAAGTAATATTATAAACCTCTTCTTCAAAATAAATGACTGATGGCCTAATTTCATTTTCTATTGAAATAATAAACATTTTAGGGACAAGAAACCTAAAATCCTTAACTATGGGTTTTAACAAAGAAGCAAAATCTTAGGGACTCACAAAATTTTGGAAATACAATTCCAAAGATCATCTAATTCATTTCCTGCATTTTACAGGTGAAGAAAGTATTGATGCACCAAGAGATTAAGACAAGAAATTCAAGGTCACATGGCTGGTAAATGTTCGTTGAGCAACACTAAACCGCCCCTAAGAGCATATGCCAATGAAGAGAAGACCAAGCAAGCACCTTCTTGTTTTCATAAGCAATGAAACATGCTTATTTCTAACTGTGCTTATATCCAACCCATTCTTCCTGCCTTCTCCTCCTTTTTGCAAGGAATGGAGGAGGAAATAACTGCAGAAGGCAAGTGACTTTCAAAAGTTTCCAAGATGGGCAGCCTGGGTGGCTCAGCGGTTTAGTGCTGCCTTCAAGCCCAGGACATGATCCTGGAGACCTGGGATCAGAGTCTCATGTTGGGATCCCTGCATGGAGCCTGCTTCTCCCTCTGCCTGCCTCTGCCCCCACCCCTCTCTGTCTCTCACGAATAAATAAATAAAATCTTAAAAAAAAAAAAGTTTCCAAGATAACTCCTTCTTAAATAGCTGTTTGATATTAAATAGGCATATCTAAATTACTACTCCCATAAGAAGCTTACTCTAAGAATGGAGGAATCTGAAAAAAAGAAAAGCCAAATTCCAAATTTAAAAGGAGGAATTTTCCTAGCCTAATGAATTATACTTTCTCATAAAATTTATGAGTAGCTTTCATAAACTGCACTTACACATAATATAAATGTACAAATATGTAATATAAATGTTCCATATCCTATATGGAACTCTAGAAGCTACCAGCAAGATCAGACTTCACATGGACAAACAAGCCTTATTCTTGCTCTCCGCTCTAAAGATGCTCGAAATTTCAAGGTCTTCATGAGGAAATCACAACTTACCTAGAATTTCTGATACTTTTAGGATGATTCTCCACTGACCACAACACTGTCTAGATAACAAACTATTTTAGGCCACTTTAGCAGTAAGCTTTCACTTCCTACCATAGGAAACTCTCTTTAATAATAATTATGTAAATAAAATTCATTTCTATCATGCCAGCCATCTGAAACTACATAGAGCCATGAAGACAAAAGTTAAAGTGAAGTATATAATGAGAGGCAGAGCACTACATTCTGTTCAAAAAATATTTTCAAAAGAAAACTAAAACTATAGTAATCGAGTCCCAGATGTTCAGCTACTACATACAAACACCTCTCTGCTTAAAGACTTCTGTCCAAAGCATAAGCAACAGAAGCTCCAGAGTCTGCTTAATAAATACATAGGCACACCAACCAAGAAAAGTCTCAGGTTTCATTTTATTTTGTTTCAACCATTTCTGAGATAAGAAATTAAAGAAATTCATTTCCCCCCTGAAAAAAAGATAGAAGAATGCTACAAAGTTAGCTCCAGAAGTACGGAACCAATCTCTCACTGGCTGGATGTATCACTTTAACAAGAACAGAACTCACAGGATTTGTGAATGCATATTTGACCAGACCAAACTAGCAAATTCCTAAGTGCCAAAGACTTCTGAAGTGAAGAAGTCTAAAAGTACTCTTCTGATAAAATGCACAGGCATGCAACATGCACACGCACATGCGCGTGCGTGCACACACACACAGAGAAGAGTGGAAAAGTAAACCTAGAATAAAAATAAAAGAATAAGAAGAGAAAGAAATGAGGAAAAACAAGAAACATAATAAAACTTAAGACAGAAGTGGGAAGGAAGAAATTTAAGAGGCCAGAAAAGGGAAGCATCAAAGAGAACGTCTCCCCTTTACTAGAATATATCACCCAGACATTGTATAAAAATGACATATTAACGCTAAATAAGAATGTGAAAATTCTGAACTGCGATTGACTGCCACTTGTATGAGAAGTCTTCTTAGAGGAATTAACCCTTCTGTGCTGGTGGCAACTGAGTAAGGAGCTGAAAGATTTTCTGTGAAGTTTAGATGTAAACATTAATGTAACACAGGGCTTTGCAGTACATTAATGATTAGATTATGCTTATTATACATGCACTCAACCTTTTAAATAGTTAGTTAATGTCTCAAGCACAGTGGGAACTAGCAATACTATTTTCTAGAAATTTTTATCAGGAAAGCAAAAGTATACCAAAACAAGCTCAAATCATAACAAAGCAATAGTACTTCATAAAATATACAAACTCTAAAAAGGAAAGAGTCGTATAAACAAATACACTCTAAAAAATACTTACAAACTTAGATCAACTATTTCCCAACTAATACAGAATGATAATTGGATTATCATAGAAAGTCAGATGAAAATGATGGAATCCTAATTAATGTAGTTAAGGCATATGCCATAAAAATCAGACTCAAATTACTTTAGGTGAATAGTTTAATACAATGGTTTTCTAAATCTAATTTCTAAATGCTGAATAATTTCAAGGATGTAAAGATGAAGGCTCCCTTAAATTCTTGATTGTGAATTTAATTTAGTTTTGCTTCTTGTAATTTAACATTAAATCGAATATTCCCCACAGGCATACGATAACAAATTTTCTTGGTGCCAGAAACAAATTCACCCAAAGTATAAAAACTGACCATTAAAAAAAAGAAGAAAAAAAAGATCAAAACTGCCTCACTTAGAAATCAAAAGGTGGTTATTAAAACTATTCCTCTAATGACAAGACCTAACTCCTGAATGAGACAGAGCCACCTTCACCACCACTGCTAGCTCCTTGCAAACAGAGAACAGAACATTTTTTTAAGGTTGTCATATTTTTAAAATGTCTTTTGAAATCAGGTAATAGGGTCACTTATGTTACTGTTTAGAAGGTGGTTTTAAATGTTACTACATTCGTGCCTCATAACAGCTTAAGGCAACCAAGTCCATTAAGGAAAATGGTCCCAATGTTGCAGTCTTACAGATGAAAAGAAGGCTAAGTGACGTCCTCAAGTTGTTACCAAGAACAGGCATCACTGGTGCCCAGATCTCACAGTATCCATAGCAGGGCTCTTTTTACTCCAATCTAACAACTCATTTATAATTCCTTATATGAAAAGCACTTTTAACATAATGCTAATTATAGGCTATTTCAATCTGGAAATCAGAGTGCTAGTGGCTAACAGTTAAGTCTCACAAAAAGCACAAGAATAAAAGATCAGATATTTTAGTTCTTAATACACAACTAATCAATTTTATGGTCAAGGATAACTCAGAGTATATTGGTTACAAAAATGGCTCCAATAAGTAGAGTCAACAATAATTAAGTTATAAAATAACAATAACCAATAAAATCTCTGATTATTGAAAAATATGTTAAGAGGCAGAAGTCTGTGTATCTCTTAGAAAATACCATTTTTGGACAAGAATTGTAACCTTTGCAATTATTTTTAAAGGAAAGAGCATTTCTGTACATATGCCAGCTAAGAGGTAGTAATAAAACGTTTTTACAATAGTAAAAATTAACACTTTGTTTTAAAATATACAGTGATAACCTACACAGAACTAATATTTGCTAAGCAAGTGGAGCACAAACTATATGGTTAAAAAAATTTTTCAGAAAAAAAGCTAAAAGAAAAACTGTTGAAACGTCCAAAAATAATCATAATTTTAAAACACTAGGATATGATATATGACAGTATATTTGCTATGATAAGTGAAAGGACTCTTGAAAACAACTGAAAAATATATTAGATTTTCCCCCCACCATTAACAGCCTTCATGTTATGGTCAGTATCAAAACAAATTATTGAATACTATATTTAGGGGAAGAAAATTCTAAGGAAAAACAAAGTTCTCTGTCTGGCTTTATGGAATATCTTTAAAGCCACTTGAATAGTGATTACTAATGGAAAATTATAACTATACAAACCTGCTTGTTTTAAAAGGAATTTAAAATATCTTAACATTCAAGATAGAAATGAGATTTGATTCTGCAAAAATATTTTTGAAGTGAATACTTACCCAAAATATGCTTGCAAACTGCAAATGGTGATTTTGATTTCCTAAATGATAAGAATATGTGCTCTGCATGCTGGCGTTGTTCATTATTAACCATGGAAGGTGGTGCCTTGAGAGTTTAAAAAAACAAAAGCAAAACAAAACAAAAAAACAAAGTACACTTGTTTAATAAAAAAGTTTGAACAATAGCAAACCTTTAACCCACAACAAAAGAAAATACTTTCACTTTTGGGGGGGTAATGGGAGGACAAATTCCTGCTTATTATTTTAAAGAAACTATAAGGGCAGCCCGAGTGGCTCAGTGGTTTAGCACTGCCTTCTGCCGTGGTCATGATTCTGGGGACACGGGATCGAGTCCCACATCGGGCTCCCTGCATGGATGGAGCCTGCTTCACCCTCTGCCTGTGTCTGCCTCTCTCTCTCTTTCTCTCTCTCTCTCTCTCTCTCTCTCTGGGTCTCTCATGAATAAATAAATAAAATCTTAAAAAAAAGTAAAATAAAATACAGAATCCTTACCTTAAAAAAATAAAATAAAAAATAAAGAAACTATAAAGCATAAAAACCTATAAAGTATAAAACTTCATAATAAATATTTAAAATATGGTTTCAGGGTAATAGAAGAAATTCCTGGCAAACTCTGGGTGAGAATCCTTTAAAGTTGCTACATTTTAGAAGATAGATACTTACCTAACATTTTCCTTATCTTTTAAACATAGCTAACTTATTGCTTTTTATTCCAAAATATATTACTTCACCTAACTTGACAAAGTTCAAATAATCTCTAAATTCTTCAGCACTGGTGAAACCAAATCCAAAGTCACTAAAAATTGATTTCTAACAGCAATCCTTTAAAATAAAAGTTTTATCAGATAATTTTACCTCAAGTTTCCTAAAATCACCATTAAACCAGAAATAATAGGGACCTGTAAAGTTTGAAATTTACAAAACTCCTATCTGAATAATAAGTTAATCAGCAGAAAGGCCAGACTTCTGGCTTAACAAAAACAACTTCTATATATATAGTCTGCCAGGTTTTTAAATTCCATTTTGTTCTAACACTCTTTCCTCTAATGATATTCTTCTGAACCTAAAACATACCCACCTAAAATACATTCTCATTATACGGCTTGGTAATCTTTGACTTACTTAGATGGTCTGGCCTAAAGGAATTCTTATAATTAGCTAAAACCAGTTCAGATGCTACTCCTTATGATACAGCACCCTCTACAGCTCTCTAGATAAAAATGAAAGTATTTTCATTAAAGAATTGTATTGGGATTCCTGGGTGGCTCAGTGGTTGAGCGTCTGTCTGCCTTTGGCTCAGGGGGTGATCCTGGGGCCCAGGATCAGGGTCCAGGATCAAGTTCTACATCAGGCTCCTTGTGGGGAGCCTGTTTCTCCCTCTGCCTATGTCTCTGCCTCTCTCTCTCTCTCATGAATAAATAAATAAAATCTTTAAAAAAAAGAACTGTATTAAATTATTTAACATGTCTTTTGAAAACGGCTTTATTAATAAAATACTCTGAACAGCTAACTCTGCAGAGTACAAATATTTTTGTCCTTCCATTTGCAAATTCTTCATTCTTACTATTTTAATTCAACAAGCTTGTGTTTTTGTAAGATATTTCATCATTAATATCTGCTGACTATACCCCCAAAACACAGCATATTAATAAATACTACAACATGTCCTACTGCTATGAATACAAATCAACAACTATAGACTACCCCAGTAATTCTGATTTAAACATTCTTTCTTAAAAAAAAAATAATAAAATATTCTTTCTTCTCATCATCCCAGTACACATACATAATTTTGCAAATAATTAATTATGCCAGTTATTCTACAAAAATAGTTCCTAAAGCTAAAAATCTTTGGATACTCTGATATCCACATGCTTAATAAAGTACTGGTCTCAATATAACTGTAATATGACAGAATGCTATTTCATTTATAAAATATCAGATTTTCTAAGTAATGAAGTATAATCTAAAAGTTGGTTTATCTTACCCACCTGGTTGAACATTTATCATACAAACAATAAAACCATCAATTGATTCATTAAATGACAATATGGTATTCATTTTAGTTTCCCAAAACCAAAACTTCTAAATCTTTTTGAAAATGACTTGGCAATGGTTTCCACATAGCAAATTATGAGCATCGATGAGTCCTGAGAAGCTCTTTTGTTAAAAACAAAAGAAAAAAACAAAGAAAACAATCCCAAACAGATTCCCAGTCCCCAAAGGTTTAGCAGGCTGGGACCCTAACCAAAAATATGCATTTTTCTCTTAAAAGTTCCTAGGTATTATGATCTATAGAACATCCACCTGTCAAACTCCTTCCTCTCAGGAAATAAGAACTCATCCTTCAAATTCTGCTTCAGTCTCTCCTTCATCAGCCTTTCCTGACCTTTCCCTAGTCAGCCTGAACACAAATGATGTCTCCATCTCACCACCTTGTAGGATGCACTATGTATGTATCTCTACTATTCAATTTACCATAATGTACTGCAAGTATCTGCTTGCCCCTTGTCTCCTTTCTCTCACTTTTCTGACACCAGGAACTTTCTTTTACTCATCTCTAAATTCCTAGAGCCTTGCACATACCAAAAGGAGAGGCAACACAACAATAACATTTATTGAGTACTTAGCACTGCAAGGCATTATTTTCAACTAATGGACAGGCATGCAGATATATAATCTCACATTAATCCTATTAACAACCTTATGAGGTAGAAACTAATAGTATCCCCATTTTACAGATGAAGAAACTGAGGAATGGAATAATCAATTTGCTCAAGGTTAAGTAGGAAGCAGAGGTGGAAACTGACTCAAGGGCTCTAACAGTAACTACACTCAGGTGTCTCAGTACCATGTAAGACTTATGCTTAAAACTTTGGGGTAGAAAGAATAAATTCCCCTAAAAGTCTTCCTCTAGCACCCCATACAGACATTAGGGTAAAGTTTGTAAGGTTTCAGTAAAGAAGTAATAATAGTAAAAGAGTTTTTTGCACTGTCTGTTCTTTCATTATAACTAATAGTAAAAGCTTTAAAACAGCTCACACTTCAGAGGTAGAGTCAAATGCATCAGAAGAGCCTGAAGAAATAGTAGATGGTAGCAGAGTATGGTGATGTTAAGAGAGGAAAACACAGGTGAGCAATCCCGGGTATCCTCAGGAAAACAAAGGCATGGTCAGGGGAAAAATTGAGAGGTATTTCTAAGGAGTCACATGAGCAGGAAACCTGAAGCTCTCAAATCTCTAACTCAATATACTGGTGTTTCTGGACCAGCCTGCACCATTCCACTAGCCTACCAAGGCCACCTTCAATTTACAAAACATCCAGAAGAAATACCATTGGTAGCAGAGAGCTAGAGGCATCTGAAGCTAGAACTTGAAACAAAAACACTAATAAATGGACTACATGACATATTTAATATGAGGGGCTTAGGGGAGGGGGTCGGGAGAACCAAAGTGCCTAAATAATTTCTATTAAAAGAAAAAAAAAAAAAAAAGAAGTATTTACTGAGGACTGACTATACTTCAAGCACCATGCCAGAAGCTAAGAATATAAAAGTACAGAAAATCTTTCCCACCCTCACAGAGTTCTGAGTCTCAGAAAAGACAGACATTAATCAAATAATCACATGAATAAGTTATGACAGTCTATGATTTCTGCCACTAACTGCATTCTGGTTTCTCTGTCGTCATGCTAAACCTGTCCTCAAAAAGTCAGAAAGCCCACTTGCTAAATCCTATGAGGCCTTTAGACTCTTTCCCTTGGCAGCTATAATAACTTTTATTAAGGTTAACAACAATAGCACCAATTAATCCTCACACAGACTGCTAAATTACATACTCTCCCATTTAATCACAGCAACATCCTTGTACGAATTATTTCCTCTTTTTTTACATATGGAGAAACTTAGGTTCACAGATCATCACATGTCCAAGATCATAAAAAGTATCACAACCAAAATTGCATATTAAGTCTGTGTGACATCAAAGCCCATGACCTGACTCTTTTTGTACTAATGAGGAAACACAGTTGAGTAGACTAATTTCTGTCAGATGGCTAATAGAGAAATCCAAGTAATATTCTTGGCTTAACTATAAGTATCATTATTTACAGGATAAATAAATGGGAAAAAAAAGGTATCAAAGTCGCATTGAAAACATCAGGCACGACTTACAGATAGAAAACAAGCTACAAAAGTAGAAAACAAAACTGAAGTTATGCCACAGAGCTGACAGAATATTTTTAGCTGTAACTGCTCTCTCATTTTTTAGAGAGAGCATGGCTTAACGTTCAAATTAGAAAATCACAGGTATACTACCTAAAAACACATTTACTGGTAGTTTTTGATTCATTCATTGAAGACTTTGTTAAGAATTTGTTCAATTTTTAGTTTTCTCTCTATAATCTTTCGTTAAACTTTTGGAACTTATCATTGCTCCTACCTAAATTAAATTTAAATTAAATTTAAAACTTTTAAACTTTTGGAACTTATCATTGCTCCTACATAAATTAAATTTAAATCCATAACACATGATGATATACTTTATTACTAAATTTAAATGTATTATACCAATATTTCATAGCATTCCACAGAGTATTCCAGATACTGGACCTTTCCACTAAACAAATTGAGAGATGAGCCCTAATTAATCTCTTGTGATTTACTAGGATATTCCCAAAATTTGTCCTTCCAAGTCTGTTTTTCTCTCAAACTTCTCATATCACGATACCCATCACTCCAATCTCTCAGAAAATGACCTTATTTTTACTTTCCCAAAGTGAAAGCTCCCTGTATGATTAGCTCCTTTATGTAGCTTCCTTTTCAAAAAGAATATTCTCCAATCACCTTCTCCCAATTTCTTAACAAAATATTCCCTCCCCCTCAACTTTCGCTGAAATCTAAATCCTCCTCCCATACCTGTCCCACTGGCTCTCTGCTCACATCCACCTCATTTCCTCCCACATCTCTTTTCACTCTCTTTATCTTAAAGTTATACTTAGCAATGGCACACTGCATTCTGCTTACTAAAAGGTTTACCCTACCTTAAAAATCCCTTTAAAACAACCAGTCTCCTATAATTAAAAGAATAGGATACTGAATCAAAATGACCAGGTTTCTAATCCCACCTGTGTAGCACATCAGTTGGAAAACTTCTATACAAGGATACCTCCAAGCAAGTCAGTGTTCCCATCTAATGACGCTAATGAATACGTCTCATAATTGGTAAGAGAACTGCAGTTAAAAATACACATATGGGCCTCCCCAAATTAACCTACAATAATTAATACAATTCCAATTTAAATCCCAATGAACCCTATGGTTCATCTCAGAATATGACAAGGTGATCCCAAGACATGTAAGAAAAAGGCCAAAAAGAGTAAAATCAGGAAAAAAGGATCTTGAGAGCATTATGCTAAGTGAAATAAGTGAGACAGAGAAAGATACTCACTTACAGAGAAAGATCTCATGTATATGTGCAATCTAACAAAAGAACAAAAAGCATCCCCCTCCAAGCTCATTATAGATACAGAGAACAGATTGATGGCTGTGGGGAAGAGGATGATGAAATGGGCAAAGGGGGTCAAAAGGTACAAACTTCCAGTTATAAAATAAGTAAGTCATGGGGATGTTGGGTATACCATCATAACCATAATTAGTAATATTTTACTGCATATCTGAAAGTTACTAAGAGAGTAGATCTTAAAATGTCTCATAAGAAAAAGATTTAATAGCTATATGTGGTGATAGGTATTAACTGTGATCATTTCACAGTATATACAAATACTGAGTCATTATATTGTATATCTGAAACTAATAAAATATTATAGGTAATAAATAACACTGAGGTTCAAAAAACTATTAAAAATGTGGAGAAGAATAAGAAAGGAGGGGGGATGAGTGAAAAAGGTGATGGAGATTAAAGAGTGCACTGTAATGAGCGCTAGGTGTTGTATGAAGTGCTAAATCACTAAACTGTACATCTGAAATTAATATTATACTGTATGTTAACTAACTGGAATTTCTTTTTTACTAACTGGAATTTAAATAAAAACTTGTAAAAAAAAAGAAAGGACTCTTACACAACCAGACTTGAACACTTATAAAGGCATTATCATAATTTTTAAAAATTGTAGTAGAACAGGAAAAAACAAAGGAGCAGAGAATTCCCAGAAACACACCCATGACATATGATAAATTAGTGAAGAAAGACTAGACTATACAATAAATGGCATAGGAAAGTGGGCTACTTATAAGCAAAAACGAAAGATCAGATATCTACTTATATCATACATAATAATAAATTCTAGGTGATTTTAAGATTTAAAAATGAAAAGCAAAACGTAAAAAAACTAATGACAAGGGACGCCTGGGTGGCTCAGTGGTTGAACATCTGCCTTTGGCTCAGGTCGTGATCCTGGGATGGAGTCCCATATCAGGCTTCTCACAGGGAGCCTGCTTCTCCCTCTGCCTGTGTCTCTGCGCCTGTGTATCTCATGAATGAATAAGTAAATCTTTAAAAAAAAAAAAAAAAAACAATGACAAAACATAAAGAATAAAACACAGGATGGGGCGCCTGCATGGCGCAGTTGGTTGGGTGTATGACTCTTGGTTTTGATATGGGTCATGATCTCAGGATCCTGTGATTGAACCCTACCTCAGGCTCCGTGCTCTGCGTGGAGTCTGCTTGAGATTCTCTCTCCCTAGCCCTCCTGCCCCTCCTGCTTGTGCTTTCTCCCTCTCTAGAATAAATAAATAAAATCTTAAAAAAAAAGAAAAAGAAAACACAAGAGAATATGTCAGAGTAGGGAAGGATTATTTCAAACTTTACAAAAGGCATAAACCCTTAAAAATTAATAAATTCAACTGTTAAAATTATAAACTTCTAAACATTAACTGTAAGACTAGTCATAGATCAGAAGACAATAACTGCACTGAATATAATTAACAAAGGACTAATATTCAGAACATAAAAACTCCCACAGAAGACAACTTATAGCAGAAACTGACAGCTACCTCTTCAATATTCACTCCTCTTCTTCCTTAGTAAAGAACTCTAATATGCAGCACTTTGCATAGCTAAATAACATTTCCTAGTGCCCAGACTAAGTTCTGGCCAGTAAAATGTAAACAAAGCCTGGGGTAAAACTTCCTAAAGAGAGCTGATTCAGCTGGAAACATAATTTTTTTTTGTCTGTGGATCTTCTTTCCTCCTCCCTGGAAATGAATATGGTAGCTGTAGTTCTACTAATCATCTTAGATCACAAGAAGACGTAGAAGATGGAAAACATCAGCTAAGAATTATAAACAAAGAAAAAAAAAACCCAGCAGCAGCAGCATGAGCCCCTGATGCTATCCTGGAGCCACAGACCATCTTCAGATCAATTTAACTCACCCTTTGTGAGAAAAAATAATCATTTTTAAAAATGATTTTTTAAAAGACACTGTTATTGCTTAATAATTAAGCAATATTAAGCACATCGTTTGCTTAATAACAGTTATTAAGCACATTATTTAAAAGACACATGCTGCCTAATCCAATCCAAACGATTACACAATGCAATAGAAAAATGGCCAATAAACATGAGAACATAGTCAACCTCACTAGTAACCAGTGAAATACAAATTAAAACAGTAAGCTATTATTTCTGAGGGGAAACATAAAATGATGCAGATTAAAAAAAAAACTACAAAAACAAGAGCATGGAAGTTTGGGACTACTGTAGACAGTCATAAATTTAGATTAATCTAACATGGAACTTCATTTGGAATTTAGAATTACTTAGAAGAAGTTGGTGGTCCTGAATAGCAAAGAATGCAAAAAAGTCCACTCCTAGGCATTTATTCCTAGAAAACCTCTCCCACACACATATAAAGGTCACCCAAAGTTCCTACAGCACTATGATAACAAATAAAAAAGTAACAATTTGCTGAGTGAAGTAAGTCAGTCGGAGAAGGACAAACATTATATGTTCTCATTCATTTGGGGAATATAAATAATAGTGAAAGGGAAAATAAGGGAAGGGAGAAGAAATGTGTGGGAAATATCAGAAAGGGAGACAGAACGTAAAGACTGCTAACTTTGGGAAACGAACTAGGGGTGGTAGAAGGGGAGGAGGGTGGGGGGTGGAAGTGAATGGGTGACGGGCACTGGGTGTTATTCTGTATGTTAGTAAATTGAACACCAATAAAAAAAAAAAAAGAAAAAAAAAAAAAAGTAACAATTTGAAAGCCATCATTAGGAAATACATTATAGTACTGCCACACAGTGGTTTATAAGACACTTAAAGACTAAACTAGGGAGTAGCCCGGGTGGCTCAGCGGTTTAGCGCCACCTGCAGCCCAGGGAATGATCCTGGAGACCTGGGATGGAGTCCCATGTCGGGCTCCCTGCATGGAGCCTGCTTCTCCCTCTGCTTCTCCCTCTGCCTCTCTCTCTCTCTGTGTCTCTCATGAATAAATAAAAATATTTTTTAAAAAAGGAAATATCTGTCAAAGATGTTCGTCGTGGCAATGTGGCTGGTGACAGCAAAAATGACCCACCAATGGAAGCAGCTGGCTTCACAGCTAAGGTGATTATCCTGAACCATCCAGGCCAAATCAGTACTGGATATGCACCTGTGCTGGATTGTCACACAACTCACATTGCTTGCAAGTTTGCTGAGATGAAGAAGAAGATAGATCATCATTCTGGAAAAAAGCTGAAAGATGGTCCCAAGTTCTTGAAATCTGGGGATGCTGCCATTGTTGATATGACTCCTGGAAAACCTATGTGTGTTGTGTGTTGAGAGCTTCTCTGACTATCCTCCTCTAGGCCATTTGCTGTTTGTGACATGAGACAGATGGTTGCTGTGGGCATCATCAAAGCAGTGGACAAGAAGGTAACTGGAGCTGGCAAAGTCACCAAGTCTGCCCAGAAAGCTCAGAAGGCTAAATGAGTATTATCCCCAATACCTGCCACCCCAGTCTTAATCAGCGGTGGAAAAACCATCTCAGAACTGTTTGTGTCAATTGCCATTTAAGTTTAACAGTAAAAGACTGGTTAATGATAACAATGCATCATAAAACCTTCAGAAGGAAAGGAGAATGTTTTGTGGACCATTTGATTTTGTGTGTGTGTGTGTGTGTGTGTGTGTGGCAGTTTTAAGTTATTAGTCTTTAAAATCAGTAATTCTTAATGGAAACAACTTGACCAAAAATCTGTCACAGAATTTTGAGACTCATTAAAACAAAAGTTAATGAGGAAAAAAAAGAGATTACATGTAAAATGGCTATATTAACATTCGGTTTACATTGTTCTATATACTTCTTCATTTATTTGAAACACTGCATTTCTAAAATGAGGGAGCCTTCCATTACTGACAGTTCTGCTGATCTTGAACTCTGGCTAAAACCTAATAAAAATGGTAGATAAAATATTTCTACATTTTGTAATGTATTGCTGAACTCACAAGACATTAAGAAATCCCCAGAAGCTAAAAGGAAACCAAAGCAGTGATCCAAAGATGAAAGATGGCACTTATGCATTTACCCTAGAGACATTTGCCAATCCCAGATGACCTTGAGTTTCCATTCTGAGAGCTGCCCAAAAAGTAAAGAAGGCATCAGACATAGCCAGAGACCTCCTAAAATGGATAATAGGACATCCCTCCACATAAAGCTGGGATCCTCAGTATAAGGGTAAACCATTAAAAAGCAAAAAGAAAAACAACAGAGAGGGAGGAAGAGAGGGAGAAACTTGCTAGTGTGGATCTTAGTAATAGGTAAAAGAAGGCAAAATTACCTCAGACAACTGATAACCATGAACAGGCCTTCTAATAGGTTTCCTGCTTCATTTCAACAAGACCTGTGTGTTCCAAAAACTTCAAGCCAATAAACTTAAAAATAGTCTATGTTGGTCATGCACCTAAGACACTTGTAGTAATGAATGCACCATAATCCAGGCCTCAGACTTTTCCAGAAATACTTTCAAAAGTTAATACTTAAAAATGTTTAAACACATGAGAAAGCAAGCCACCATGAGTCTAGAGAACAACAAATTAAAGCCAACAAAACTAAATTAAAACCAACAAAACTCATAAAATATTGGAAATACAGAAACAATACAAAATGTTTAAAAGAACTTAAAAATGTATGATGTAAACCTAATAAAAAATAAAACCTTTTAAAATAAAAAAAATAAAATTAAACCTTTAAAAAAAAAAGATTTTATTTATTCATTCATAAGAGACACACAGAGAGGCAGAGAGACACAGGCAGAGGGAGAAGCAGGCTCCCTGCGGGGAGCCTGATGTGGGACTTGATCCCGGGACTCCGGGATCACGACCTGAGCCCAAGGCAGATCCTCAACCACTGAGCCACCCAGGCGTCCCAAATTATACCTTTTGAAGTTGATAATGACACTATCAATAGAACTACAACAACAAAAAATCAATTCACAGAACAGGAAAAATTTTTCACCAATCATATATCTAATAAGGGATTAATAGCCTAGAATCTATAAAGGATTCCTAAAACTCAACAACAGAAAAACAAAGAACCCATTTTAAAAATGGGCAAAGGACTTGAATATACATTTCTTTTTTTTTCCCTAAGATTTAACTTATTAACTCGAGAGAGAGCAAGAGAAAGAGAGACAGAGAACAGAGAAGGAACATAGGGAGATGGAGAAGCAGACTACCTGCTGAGCAGAGAGCCTGACATTGGACAAGGAGCTCATTCCCAAGACCCCAAGATCGTAACGTGAGCCAAACACAGATGCTTAACTGTCATGAGCCTGACATGGGACTCAATCCCAGGTCTCCAGGATCATGCCCTGGGCCGAAGGTGGCGCCAAACCGCTGAGCCACCCAGGCTGCCTGACACCCAAGATTTATGAATTTTATTGTATATTAATATGCCTCAAAAATGTTAAAAACTCAATAGTAGATTAAAAAGCAAATTAGATACACTGAGGAGAAAACTGGAAACATACAAAAAATTATTCAGAATGCAGAAAGCACATTCAAGTGTCTTAGAGAACAAAGTGAAGGTCAGAGCCCCAAGAAAGGAACCTATACAAACCTTATCATCCAGGCTTCCTCACTGTCCTCCCCCAGTGCCAGCAGCCCCTTTTCTCCACCAGAAGCCACAGCTCCTGTCACGTGGCTCTCTCCTACAGCTGCATCTCTCTCAAATTCTCCACTCTCCCTCCCTGCACATTTGGGCCCCAACAAGGGCTTCTACACCCACTGCAGAAGCCCTTATCCCTTACCAACCTTTGTTGACAGTCCCTTCACTAACTTTTCAATTACCCCTTTCAGTATTCCTTTGCCAGGTTCTTGACTGACACAGCATCCAGTAAGAATGGGAAAAATAAAGATTCAAAAAGTAATGGCAGAAGTATTCCAAAAATTTTTTTAAAGAATTTAATTATTGATTCATGAGAGACATGAAGAGAGAGAGAGGCAGAAGGAGAAGCAGGCTCCATGCAGGGAGCCCGATGTGGGACTTAATCCCAGTACTCCAGGATCACGCCCTGAGCTAAAGGCAGATGCTCAACTGCTGAGCCACCCAGGCATCCCATATTCCAAATTTTTAAGTAAATTCTAAAATTTATGAGAAACAGGACAGCTCTGGTGGCGCAGCAGTTTAGTGCCTGCCTGCAGCCGAGGGTGTGATCCCGGAGACCCGGGATCGAGTCCCACATCGGGCTCCCTCCATGGAGCCTGCTTCTTCCTCTGCCTGTGTCTCTGCCTCTCTCTCTCTCTCTCTCTCTGTATCTCTCATGAATAAATAAATAAAATCTTTAAAAAAATAAAATAAAATTTATGAGAAACACTAAAACTCAAAAGTCAGAAAGCCCGATGAATCTAAACAGACTAAAAAAGAAAAAAACTCCTATTACTGATACCACAGTGAAACTGAAGAATTCAAAAATCAAAGGATCTTAAAAGCAGCCAAAGAAAAAAGATTATCTTCAAAGTAACAGATTGAAAGTGATTTCCTAAAATAAGGAGAAACTAATCTAGAGAAAAAACAGAATAACATTTTCAGAGTACTGATAGAAAGTAACTATTAGAAATGTAATGTAGATCCAGGAAACATCTTTAAGGATTAAAATGTAATTGAAGACATGTTTCTGCAAATAAAAACCAAATAAAAACTTTTACTACCAGAACACTCTTCCTTCACGAAATCCTGAAGGATATATACTCCAAGAAAAGTGATCCCAGATGGAAAGCCTTCAATCCAAAGGACTATGGACAAAGAAATTAACTATGTGAATAAATCTAAACAAATATTGATATTTTAAAAATGATAAATTTGCGAAATAAAAAAGATAATTAAGATTTTGAACAATATAGGGGGCACTTGGGCGGCTCGGCCAGTTAAGTATCTGCCTTTGGCTCATGATCTCGAGGGTCCTGGGATCAAATCCCAGGCCAGGTTCTCTGCTCAGCGGGGAACCTGCTTCTCACACTCCCTCTGCCCCCCGACAATTGCTTGCTCTCATAAACAAATAAAATATTTTTAAAAAATGATTTTGAACAATATATGTTGCACATAAATCCAGAGAGGTGGTTTTAAGTTCTTGTTCTGTTCTGAGACAGCATTTACCGACTAATTTTAAACTAAATTGAGTATGCATACTAAAATGTCTGCCATGGTCAATAAAATAGAAAATAAAGAACATACACATTACAACACCCAAACTATGGAATGAGAAACAAAAGATTACCAAAACTCAAAATAAAGCAAAAGGAAGGACCATATACACATATATAACAAAATATGTAATTTATCAGTAATCACAATTAAATATAAACTAAACTATATTTTTTAAAAAACTGAGATTGTAAGGCTGGAAAAAAATATCCAAGGGCATAGAAAGGCTGAAAAGAAAAGGCTAGGAAAAAAACATACCAAGCAAATTCTCATCAGAAGTAGTCAATGAAATTGACAGAACTATGAGAACAGCAGGGAAAAAACAGAATTAAAGGCAAAATTTTATACAAAAGAGAAGTGGGTCATCTAATAATCATTAAAGGGTTAAGTGAAGTGGTATATAAATTCACAGCCTCCAATATAAATAAAGCAAAAAGTGAGAGGACTACCAACAACTCCACTAATATATCTCTGTCCGTAACTGCTAGTATAGAGACAAACAGATTTAACAAGCTAAAGAGGCATAAATACCTTGCACCTTTAATTGGATATCACACATACTTTTCAAATACAGGCTGAATAAAAACTGACAGAATACTAGGCCATAATGCATATTCAAACAAATTTTAAATAACTGATAATATGCATAACACATTCTCACAAAACAAGTTAGTATCAGACAAAAACTGAAAAGTAGAAAAATTCAAGGATGGGGCACTACCAGTGGTTCAGTCAGTTAAGTGTCCAACTCTTGATTTTGGCTCAGGTCATGATCTCAGGGTCCTGGGACTGAGCCCCGATTGAGAGCCACACTCAGCTGGGAATCTGCTCGACGATTCTTCCTCTCCATCTGCACCCACCCACCCCCCATCCCCATCAAATAAACAAATCTTTAAAAGAAAAGCTCAATGATGAAAGAAGAAACAAAAATGGAAAACACTGACCCAAAATACTTCATAATCAAAAATCTAATATGCAAGTCAAGTACAAGAGGAAAATGTATAGCCTTAAATGCTTAAGTTGAAAATTAGGAAAACAAACAAGCTAAAGCTCTAATCTAAGAACTAAGAAAAATAGAAGGAAGGAAATAATAAAGAGCAGAAAATGAAGAAACAGAAATTACATATACAATAAAGATTAAAAAGTTTGGAATAACTTCTTCTTTGGAATGACTAATAAAACTGATAAAACTCTGGCAAGAGGGGCAAGAGGGGTGGAGAGACACAAGAATTTAAGCAAGCAAGATTAAAGAAATTGTGACTACAAAGAACCTGAATCCTAAAGTGATATGGAAAAAATAATAAGCGACATTATGGTGATAAACAAAAACTTATGTGACATGGACAAATTCTTAGAAAAATATAACAAAACTTAAGAAGAAATAGAAAACTTGAACAGTTCTCCAACTATTAAATAAATTGAATCAGTTTAAAATATTTCTTCCTAAAAAAAAATAAAAATAAAATATTTCTTCCTTTAAGCCCCCAATCCAGACGATTTTACCAAAGAGCAGAGAATAAATCATTCCAATCCTACACAGATTTCAAGAGAATACAAAAGATAGAACACTCTTCAACCCATTTTAGTAAGTCAGCATATCATCACAAATATGCCAATACTAAGACCAGATAAGAACCAGATAAGACCAGATAAGAACGATGTAAAAAAGAAACTTACAGGCCAATTTTATTCATGAACAGAGATGGAAAAATCTTAAGACAGTTCACATACCAAATACAACAATGGACTTTATTTTTTATTTTTATTATTTTTTTTAAATAATGTACATTGTGACCAACTTCATTCATCCCACGAATGCAAAAAAATGTATCACAAAAAAATGCACAAACTTTTTTTTTGCAGACATGTTTATTAATAAGATTCACAACTAACCTTTTGGTAAAGCAGGAATAAATGGAAACTTCTTTAAACAGATAAAAAGAATTTAAAAACCATAGCAAACATCATACTATTGTTGAGATATTAAAAGCATTCCCTTAAATTACCTCAAGTGTCAGTACACCATCGAAGTCCAGTGACTCAATGGGTTGGAGGTTTTTTTCCTTTAAAACCCAGTGGGAGAGGCTGAGGGAGAGACAGGATCTTAAGCAGGCTCTATGTTCAGTGAGGAGCCCAATGAAGGCTAGATCTCACAACCCTGACGTCATGATCTGACCCAAAAGCAAAAGTCAGACACTTAACTTAGCCACCCACAAACTCTGATTTTTTTTTCCTAGAGGTATTTCAAAGAATAAAGGGAAACTTTTACTTTTTTTTTTTTTAAGATTTTATTTATCTATTCATGAGAAACACACAGAGATTGAGAGAGAGGCAGAGACACAGGCAGAGGGAGAAGCAGGCTCCATGCAGGGAGCCTGATGTGGAACTCGATTCTGGGTCTCCAGGATCAGTCCCTGGGCTGAAGGCAGCACTAAACCGCTAAGCCACCCACGCTGCCCAGAAAATTTTACTTTTAAGAAAAATAATAAAATTCATTCAATTTGAAGTCATATATGAACCCACCAGACCCTTTTATAAGTCTCTGATTCATAATGGGATTTTAATAATCACATTTTTAATATCTTGAAACATTTTATCATTTCACCATTCTAAGGACTATTTCATCAGACCTCATCAATTATTCCCAACTATGCTAAGGATACACAAACAACAAAATTAAAAAATTAAGAAATGATTACATCACCTGGAAAACCAATGCAATAGCAAAATAAATCAACACTATTACATTAGTCTCATTTTTTTTTACTACTTTGCTCAAAATACAGCAGGAGCTTTCAACAACGTATAAAAGAAATATAGAAACACCATGTTCATGAGTCTTTTTGTTTTAGGTTTCATTCAGTAGTGCTAAGAATTCAGAATTTTTAAATTTCCCCTATAATAAAAGGAAATGGACAAGACATAATTATGAGGTGAATCAGAAAATAATGCACAAAGAAAAAAGAACAGCACTTTAGACCTGTAGTATCCAATATAGTCAGTACCCACTAGCTACATGTGGTTGTTTAAATTAACTTAAAAATTTAGTTCCTTAGTTGCACTAGACACATTTCAAGTGCTTGATAACCAAATGTTGCTAGTGGCTAACATATTACACAACAAAGATATAGAAAATCCTAACACTGCAAAAGATTCCAATGGGCTGACTCCATTTATGATGATAAAACTGATCATATAAATGTCATCTCAGACCTGCGTCTGCAGATGATAATATTCTAGATCATTGGCTCTCAACTGAGCCAATTTTGATTCCCCAGGGGATGTCTGACAGTGTCTAGAGAGATTTTTGGTTGCCACAACTGGGAAGTGTTACTGGTAACTAGTGGATCGAGGGTAAAAGATGCTGCTAAACATCCCACAATGCACACACCAGACCACAATAATGAAGAATTATCCAACCCAAAATGTCAATAGTGGCAAGGATATGAAACCTTGTCCTAGTTTTCTCAAACACAAGAATCAATGAATGAACCATACACTTCCAAGGACAAAAAGGAAATGACCCTAGTCTCACTCAGTCAATCATTAGACAAGAATTGCCTCATTACCCAATATTCTGTAACAAGAACCTGGATCAAATTGTTTTGTTAAGAGGATATGTGACACTATTTTTCTATTCTTACTCTTTTATGAGGTCTGAATTTAAAAACAAATTGATATAGTTCATAAGTGGACAAATGTTAACAGGTAGGTATGTATTAGAGGTGATAAAATTTCATAATCTTGATCATTCAATTGGTGTTTATAAACTTAAAAAGGAAAATTATTATTATGAAGCAAAGAATTTCGTCACTTCTCAATTAATGATATGTGCCACCAATATTTGCTAAAGTATGTGTTTTGGTGATTCTAATGCAAGAATCAGAATAACAAGGTAAAATCTATTAAAGATACAGCATTTGATAACTAAATTAGTATATACTGCATTTTAACAGTGGAAATGCAACAACCAGAAGTAATGACAGAATCTTGAGAATTATTTGAAATCTGTAATCAATATTTACCAATCAGAAAATGAATGTAAAGAGACATACAGCCACACTCTAATCTATGCTGCCCTATATGGCCACATGTGGCTATTTAAATTAATTAAAATTAAAATTTTAGTTGCTCCACTGCACTAGCCTATTTTAAGCACTCAATAGCCACCTGTTGCTACCAGCTACTTACTGTATTGGAGAGTGTAGATATAGAATATTCCCATCAACCCAGAAAGTCCTCTCAGCACTACTCTACAAGAAATTTAATTAACTCAACAAATATTTATTAAGTGCTTACTCTAAAGTTGCCTTAGTTTATGTGCTTTGATGCAATGTTATTTGATACATTAAAGTACAAAATAACAGCTAACACAGAGCACTTAACATGTGCCAGGCACTAATGCTAAACACTTTCTTTTAATGTAATCATTTAATCTTCAAATTACATGAGATAGGAACTATGATTTTTCTATTGTAGAGATGAAGAAACAGACACACAGAGGTTCAATGACTTGTCAAATGTCACACAGCTAGTCGGAAGCCAAGAAGAATCCAAACTATCTAGCTCTTGAGCCTCTATTTTATACTGCCTTTTAATTTCTAAATTTCAATAATTTTCCATGTATGCTAACATAAACAACAGGGTGATTACCACTGCTGTTTTCTTTTCTTTTCTTTTTTTTTAAAAAAGATTTTATTTATTTATTAATGATAGAGAGAGAGAGGCAGAGACACAGGCAGAGGGAGAAGCAGGCGCCATGCAGGGAGCCAGATGTGGGACTTGATCCCGGGTCTCCAGGATCACGCCCTGGGCTGAAGGCGGCGCTAAACCGTTGAGCCACCCAGGCTGCCCTGCTGTTTTCTAAATAGTTGTCTAACGCCTGTCACAAAACCACAGAATTGGGGTCAAAAAATTTTATGTTAAAACATGGATATACTATGAGTTAGAATGAAATTTCCATTAACTTTTAAGAAAAAAGTTGAAAATTTTTGAGCTTCTAACAAGCCTTTTTTTTTTTTTTAAGATTTTATTTATTTATTCATGAAAGACACACACAGAGAGAGAGGCAAAGACACAGGCAGAGGGAGAAGCAAGCTCCATGCAGGGAGCCTGACGTGGGATTCGACCCTGGGTCTCCAGCATCAGGCCCTGGGCCGAAGGCGGCGCTAAACTGCTGAGCCACCAGGGCTGCCCCTACAAGCCATTTTAAGGTATTCCCAGCGTCCCTCAAACATGTATTCATTCTTCTTTCCCATAAGAGTCACTATGGCATTAAAAAGTTTTTAAATATTAATTCCCCACCCCGTACCCTAGCTTTGTTCAGAATTTCATCATCTCTTTGCTTTTTTTTTTATAATATATTTATTTTTTATTGGTGTTCGATTTGCCAACATACAGAATAACACCCAGTGCTCATCCTGTCAAGTGCTCCCCTCAGTGCCCATCACCCATTCACCCCCACCCCCTGCCCTCCTCCCCTTCCACCACCCCTAGTTCGTTTCCCGGAGTTAGGAGTCTTTATGTTCTGTCTCCCTTTCTGATATTTCCCACACATTTCTTCTCCCTTCCCTTATATTCCCTTTCACTATTACTTATATTCCCCTCATCATCTCTTTGCTGAACAGCCTCCTAACTGGTCTTCCTACCTCACATCTTGCTTCCCTCAGATTTTCACATATCAAACCACAAGTCTGTGAAGTCATTATTACTGGGTGAATTCAAGTTAAATTATTGTGACAAATAAGGCGTTAAGATAACCCAGCTCCTGCCTATTTACCTCGGCTCATCTCGTAGTACTCCTTTCAGGTTTACCCACGCATTCTTTTTCATTCAACAAATATTACTGACCAATACTATGTGCAAACAAGGTCCCTAAACTAATACATATGAGAGTCCAGCAAAGGAGACCAATATTTATTCATTAATCACACAAATAAATGCAAAATTTCAAATGTGGTAGGTGTTATGAAAGAACTACAGTTATCCAAGTGTAAGATCAATCTCACCTTCTAGGGAAGCTAGGGAAGGCTCCCCTGAAAGTGACTATGTAGAGACCTGAAGGAGTAGGTAAAAGTGAAGAACATTCTAAGCAGAGGAAAAAGTATATGAAAGGTCCTGGGGCAGGATGAAGAACAGGAAAGTAAAAGACTGAAAGAGAGCTGGTGTTGCCGAGACAGAGTAAAAGCAACAGAAGGGTTCTGAAAAGCTGAAAAGCTAAAAATTTACTCAAAGCCTTACAAAAAGTAGCAGTAATAAAACTTCAATTCAATTTAATTCAATTCAAACAATTACCTGCATAATCTATCTCTGAAACTTATTCTCTAGGCCTTGCCCTATAATGGTCTGTTCATACATTTCAGTCCATAAATTACTACCAAATGCCTACTACATGCCAGGCAATGTGCTGGATACTTCAGACACAATGAGTCAATGATAAAAACAAACAAAACCTCTCTCCTGTGGAGCTTACAATCCAGTAGATGAGTCAATCATATAATCAAATAAATAGCATAAAATGACAGGTATAATAAATACTACTAAAGTAAATGACACTATGAAAAAATAATTTAAGAGTGGTCAGGCTTCTTTGATAAAGTAAACAACTACATTAAGATCTGAAGAATTAAACGTTAAATAGGCAGAAAGGGGAGAATGATGTTCCAAGCCAAGGGAATACATAGACATAAGGTTCTGGAAGGAGGAAGCAGATCAAATGTAATGAACTGAAGCCCAGCATGCTGTAGCCTAAGCCCAGCTTCATGAATGTGTGACCTGTGGAGTCTCATAGGGCCCAACTCTCTAAAGGGCCCCCTGCTTAATTTGATACTCTGCTGTTGCCATTCTGAAATTCTTAATAATTTTATCTTTGGACTTCTATTTTGCAGGTGAAGCCCAATGGGACAAGGAGAACATGTGTAGGAGCTATAAAGACAGGATCGTGGCCAGGTACACATACACATGGCTCAAGGCAGTCTGGGGTGCTACAGCCTCCAAGGTGGCTGTGGTCAAAGCTGGGCCCAACCAGCAGCAGCTTCAGGACCTACCATGAGAAGCCAGCTTGCCTGTTCATCCCCCAACCCTGTCCCTGAGGCACCTGCACAAACATTAACTCTCCAGCCTAAGCACTATGACAGGAACTCAAGGAGTAAATTTGGCAATAAATTACAAAAGAAAAATGTACAAATGGACACTGCAATAAAGCATTTCAGGGAGTTAGTAGAGTTCTTCAGAGCTTAGAATCTCTGGTTTTCAAAATTTCTACAGCAAAGCAAGTATCTCCAGGCTTGGAAATAAAAATTAAATTTAAAAATCATTGTACTGAACAGAAAAATGGCTATTTTAGTATAAAGCTCTTGACAGACCATTTATTAATCAGAAAGATAATTCTAGTTTTCTTTTATAACTGAAGACACAATGGCAGGATGCATAGAAAGACATCTTTAATTGTATACAAATTTAATCATATACAAATCATTAGTATGCTACTTTTGGTTTCTTCTAGGACCTCTACAAATAACAAGAATTGTCAGAAGAAACATTAAAATATTGTATAAAATTACGTCTAAAATTAAATTCAGTATGAAGTCTTTTTTTTAAAAAAATGTTCTGTAAGAATCATCAGCTCTAAAATTCGTAAATAATTAATCGGAAATTTATTCCAAAGTTGTCACAGCCTATAAAACATAACTCTAGTAATAGCTGCATCAGTAGAAAGATCCTACTCAAAATAATAACCAAAAATTTACAATATTGTATTTGCCAAGAGCAACTGACAATCCCTTTCAATTATACCAAATGAAAATGAACTTGCTAAAAGTAAAAATTTTGACGACCCAATAAATTTGTAGAAAAGCCAAAAATATCTTATGACCAATCAAGATTCCACATTAAAATGTCATTATATTACATACAATTATCCTAAAATATTCTTCTTTCACAATGTATAAGTTTGCTGTTACACAGAAAGCACTATTACTATTGACAAGTATATAAAGGAAAAAGCCTTTATATTTTAAAGCCGCTAATGGCACTTTTTCCTGCTTTTTGAACAAGGAGACACACATTCTCATTTTACATGAGGCCCCACAAATTATGCAGACAACCCTGGCTGGGAAACAAAGAAAGTAGACAGGAACTGGCTTATGGCTGGAGTATGAAGGAGGCCAACAACTATGCTGAGCTTTCAGAACTCTATTATGGAAGCCATTAAATATGGGAGAATGAAATGAGACACGGCCTCGTAAATCAGAATCTTTATAAATAAGACAGATAAGACAGACAGCATTCTATAGTTTTAACAATGATTATGTACCTTCTAAACTTTGAAAACCCCTACACTCTAGAATATTCTTGTCATTTTACAGTGGGCCCAATTTTTCCCACAATTATAAGTGAATAGAACTTGGCCTGAGAGTAAACCCATATTCCTTCTCCAAAATAAAGTTTAATGGCTTTCTAATAGCGCTGTCTCAAAATACTTTTTCCTTTTATTTGCTAGCAAGATTATGCTTAACTAGCACTGATTAAATAAAACTGCAAAAATGGAACCTGACTTACAAATTTAATTTTTATTCAGCCTCAGCCATGAGACAGCTTTTAATTTTCTGAGACAAAAAATATAGAATAGTCAAGAAAGTAATAATAGATTTTAAAAACACACGCAACAAATTTATCAGAATGACATATTAATATGTGATTCAATGTTTTATACTGTAAAAAATTAAAACTATACTGAAATGTAGACTCTTTCCACTTCCATCCCATTATCTCTAGATAGCCATTCTTAAAAGGTTAATATATATCTTCCAATTCTGTTTATATATACACACACACATGCACACAAATATATGTAGAGATTTTTTTTTATTTAGAAAGCAAAAACAAGATCGTATCTTGTTCTGCACTTTTTACCCTCACTGTGAGGTTTTTTCCATGTCCATTTCAATCTTTCCATAAAAAAAAAAAAAAAACCTACCATATGGTAGATCTACATTTCTTGAGAGCTCCAGAGACAACATACCACCAAATTATCTACCAAAAAGTTGTAACTTTTTTTCCAAAAGATTTTCATGAGAGGCACACAGAGAGAGGCAAAGACATAGGCAAGGGAGAAGGCAGGCTCCCTGTGAGGAACCTGATGCAGGACTCCATCCCAGGACCCTTGGATCACTACCTGAGCCAAAGGTAGATGCTCAACCACTGAGCCACCCAGGTGCCCCAAAGGTTGTAACTTTTTATACCTCTACTAGCATATAAGCATGGTCTGTTTTTTCATTATCTGTTACCTTCACGATGTGAAATATCATTTTAATCATAGTTCTGTTTTTGGACCGTTCTTTTTCAATTTTCTATTCTTTTCCCATGCCAGGACTACAATGTTTCAATTACTGTAGCTTTTTTGTAATTTTTATTTTATTTTTTTATTTTCTTAAAGATTTTATTTTTAAGTAATCTCTACATCCAACATAGGGCTCGAACTCACATCGCCAAGATCAGGAGTCACATGCTCCACCAATTGAGCCAGCCAGGCACCCCTCAATTACTGTAGCTTTTGAATAAATTTTAGTAACTGTACTTCAAGTCCCCCAAGCCCTTCATTTCCCTTTTTTTATTTTTTAAGATTTTATTTATTTATTTATTCATGAGAGACACAGAGAGAGGCAGAGACACAGGCAGAGGGAGAAGCAGGCTCCATGCAGGGAGCCCAAAGTGGGACTCAATCTCAATCTCGTGCCTCCAAGATCATGCCCCGGGCCAAAGGCAGGCGCTAAACTGCTGAGCCACCCAGGGATCCCCATTTTCCTTTTTAAAAAGTGTTCTTTTTGTTCTCATACAACTATTCTTCCAGGTATATTTTCTTATTAACTAGTCACATTTTTCTCCCACCTGAAAAAAGGGTGAGCAGGAAAGAAAGATTTTGATTGACATTATATTCAATTTATAGATTAATGATGGAGGAATTGTCACCTTCCCTTCAATTAATTCAAAGAATTAATTCTTTGAACTGAGGAATGCAGCCTTCATTTAATTCAGATTTCCTTTTGTATTCTTTGAATAAGCTACATAGTTTTCTTTATAAAAAGTTGCATGTTTAACCTTATCCTGTAATTCATGCTTACAGTTTTTATTCCTGAAGGAATGAGGTCTTTTTTTTCTTCCAGTTTTAACTTGATCATTGTTGATATAAAGGAAATCTCACAATTAGTTTATTTGTCTTATATCTGGCCATCTTACCAAATAACTATTCTAATAGTTCTAACAGTTTAATTTCCTTCGATTTCTTTTTCTGGATATCACCTGCAAATAATCATCTTTTTTTTTTACTTTTCTTCCCAATATTTACACTTACTTCTTTTTCTTATCTAATTGTATCACTAGGCCCTCCAAGTGTTAAGCAGTAATTATATTATGACTCCCTATTTTACTCAAGAATATCACCATTTACTGGTGGCTTGAAAGACCTTTATTTTTTTTAAGTCAATTCCTAGTTTATTGAATTTTTTATTTTTAGTCATAAAAGACTGTTAAATTTTATCAACTGCCTTTTAGATATCTATGATTTCAAAAATCTTCACTTTTCTCTAGATCACTGGCTATGTTCCAATTAGTGGAGTTTGACAAATCCAACTGTAAAATACACATTTAATTGAGCTTTAAATAAAAATTCCCCACTAACTAGTTTTTTGAAAAACAAATTTTTAGTGTTAGTATTCTAATATCTAGTGCCATAGCAAAGATTAAAAGACAAAATTGAAAATATAAAAATGCTTATTCAATGTAATGCATCTTTCCAATAACAAAAGTAATTGCTACAATCAAAATTCTTAAATCACAACATGTTCATTATTGATTACCAAAAATAAAAGCACTGTACCCTATACACAGGAGGGACTCAGGGAGTATCTACTAAATAAATGTGCAAAGGGCACCTGGGTGGCACAGTCAGTTGAGCATTCTACTCTTTGTTTTGGTTTGGGTCATGATATCAGAATCATGGGATTAAGCCCTGCCTCTTTGGGCTCCACATTCAGTGGGGAGTCTGCTTCTCTCTCCCTCCCCCACTCAAGCTCTCTTTAAAATAAATAAATAAATCTTAAGTAAATAAATTAATAAATGCTCAAATATTCCCCAAGCATATGGCATTTAGTTCTCAGGCTTTCATACAAATACCTCTCTCTACCTGGCATACCCCTCAGCCAACTGGAAAACTCCAACTTGTCCTTCATTGACTACTCAGCTTAAGGATCACTCTTCCAAGAAGCCCTTTGTAAGTCCTCACCTAGGTGTGAGATACATGCCCCTCCTCTGTACTATCAGAGGGCATTAGCATATACTTTCATTATGTTACCTAAAAACTGCTAATAGTTTTGCCTTTCTCCCCCATTAGACTATACTCTCCTTGAAAACGAGGTCTTTCTCCTATCTCTTTAGCATACATAGCATTATGCCTAGCAAATACATGTGGAAAAAATGCTCTAGAATGAATGAGTGGCCAGAGATTTAACTCTAAATCCAATTGGCAAATCACATTTTCTGAATCTCATATTTTCTTTATAGAGTTTATTATTTTTTAAAAAGATTTTATTTATTCATTCATGAGAGACAAAGAGAGAGAGAGGCAGAGACACAGGCAGAGGGAGAAGCAGGCTCCATGCAGGGAGCCTGATGTGGGACTTGATCCCAGGTCTCCAGGATCACGCCCTGGGCTGAAGGCAGTGCTAAACCGCTGAGCCACCTTGGGCTACGCTCTTTATAGAGTTTAATATCTCTTCTATTTACTTCAGGGGATTGATGTGAGAATGATAAGAATTTTTTGTTTTGCACTATAATGTTGCAGATGCTTTCAAAATAGTAACCAGATTCCACTACAAAAAAAAAAAAAAAAAGAAAAATAAATCTTTCTCATTTACATTTATTAAATAAGTTACATTTACACTTACTAAATCCACTTTGGTTTTAAAACAATTATAGTAAAAAAAAAAAAAAAAAAAATTATAGTAAATTATTTTTCTGTGAAGTATCAGTTAACATATGTACTTGGCACTATCTTATATTAGCACTACACATACTCACAAAGGACAATCCCTAACACTTCAAGTGAGCTAGAAAAACAAAACCAAGGAAATTCAAGAAAATAAACAAATAAAGCATTTTTCAGGTTACCATTCAAACTAATATGATATTAATACTAAAAGAATATTTATATTTCCACTATGATGTCTCTAAAATCAAAACACATCCTATATTTTATATCTATTCATGCACACATGCAAAACGGAAACAAACTTCCTTTAAAATTCATCCACAATGAGGTGAACAAAGAAAAGCACAGGAAAATATGGATTATACAATTTCAATTATGTACAAAAAATACATTTTAAAAATGATGAGTGTACTTCTTTGGTGGAGGTTTGGGGGTAGCAGTTATGCAGTCTCAAAACAAGGTCCCTGTCACCTCTTGGTCTCAGCTGCGAGGGAGGGACAATCTCTCTGAGATTCAGATGTGGTTTTGTTAACTCTGGGGCCTACTACCAGCTCTCTATGTTGAATATCTTTATAAACATGAAATTGCTATCAGCATTGTAGAGGCTATGTTAGTTTTGCTTGGTCCTATTGATTTATAATTACCCACAAATAAATACATGGTGAAAAAGAAACCAAACAAATGAAAAAATAAAATAAAAAATAAAAATGATGTATATATGCTCTTATACGCCTAGAGATTTTTTTTAAGATTTATTATTTGAGGGGCACCTGGGTGGCTCAGTGGTTGAACATCTGCCTTTGGCTCAGGTTGTGATCCAAGGGTCCTGGGATCAAGTCCTGCATCAGGTTCCCCGCAGGGAGCCTGCTTCTCCCTCTGCCTATGTTTCTGCCTCTCTCTGTGTCTCTCATGAATAAATAAATAAAATCTTAAAAAAAAAAAAAAAGATTATTTGAGAGAGAGCGAGTGAGAGAAAGAGAGAGAGAGAGAGCGCACATGCACATGTGTGCACACACACAGGGCAGAGGGAGAGGGAAAGAGAATCTCAAGCGGACTCCACACTGAGCATGGAGGCCAACTCAGGGCTCAATCTCACAATCCTGAGATCATGACCTGAGCTGAAATCAAGAGTGGGATGCTTCACCAACTGTGCCACCCAGGGACCCCACCTAGAGATTTTTAAAATGTGTACTCAAGAAACAGTCACATTTGAAGAGGGAATGGGTTCAGGCAGCCCGGGTGGCTCAGCGGTTTAGCACCTCCTTCAGCCCAGGGTATGATCCTGGAGACCCAGGATCGAGTCCCACATCAGGCTCCCTGCGTGGGCCCTGCTTCTTCCTCTGCCTGTGTCTGTGTCTCTCTCTCTGTGTCTCTCATGAATAAATAAATAAATAAAATTAAAAAAAAAAAAATGAAAAGGGAATGGGAGCTTAGGGAACTTTTACTTTCCCCCTATACACAGTTTGAATTTCTTACTATTCAGAAAGGTATTTGCAGGATTTTTAAGATTTTTTTAATTTTTGCAAATTAAGGATATTTACAGTGTTCTCATTCATGCAAAAAGAAAAAACTATATAATGTATATTATAAAAGCACAGGAAAAAAGGTATATTCAAACAATGCAGATTGCTTAGGGAGGGGGACTGAGAGTGGGGGGAAAAAGATGGAGATTCACTTTTTATTCCGTGTCTTTGTGTGCTGTTGCTGTATTTTAAAATAATATGTTCCAATATTACTGCTATAATTTTAAAGAACAGAAAATGTATCTACAACACCAAATTTTCAGGTCTGTAACGTAACCTGCTAAATTCATACACCTAGAGAAAAGACTCTCACTGATTAAGAATGTTAGCACAGAAGTGTGGAAGACTTTACTTACTCTAGTATACCTTTAATAAATTCTCAAAAACTTACGGTTTTAGGTATCTTAAGCAAAAGCCAGTAACTGGCATCTTTTTTGCAAAAGAAATATTCAGGACCTATTTAAATAATTTTCCATCTGCACAATGCTTTCAGAATAGGTAACCTTACTTGCACAGCTGCTAACCTACAAGAGTCCATCCTCATTCTAGTTTGTTCACCTTCAAATTTGTTTTCTAGCAAGTAACTTGTCTTGAATCAGAAGATTAAAGCAGTATTTGTAAGCATCTACAGAAAATACTCCCTGTTACTACCTGAGGTGGGGGGCCGGGGAGTGGGGGTGGAATCACTCTTTAAGTTGAGATCTATTAAATCAATAAATATCTCTTTCATTCTAAAGGTCTAATACACTATTTGGCAGCTTATCCAATAACCTAAGTAAGCCTGAATATAGATGTTTACAATGAAGCAATTGCAATATCCCAAAACACATTTCAAAATTTCCTATCAAGCAATAAAATATAACATTTATGGTATTATACTATGTTGACTTTGAGAAGCAACATGGCTGAGTAAAAAAATTTTTAAAGTTCCAAAATAGGAGTCTGGTGATCTAGGTTCTGGATCACTCTTATCACTAATTTGATCTGTGACCTACCTTCGGCAAGTCACTTCTACCTCTTTGAACCTCAGTTTCCCCATCTGTAGAATGGAAGGGAGAATGCTTAGACTAGGTTCTTATTTTTCAGGGTCTCTACTTTCTTAGAAAAGCTGATAAAAGCTATAAACCCTATTACCAAAAATGTATGTTGCAACAACAACAACAACAACAAAATTGCTTACAATTTCCTTCTGAGATCATTGTGGACTCTCTAAGACCTCTGTACTAAAAGATGTCCTGCAATTATTCTACACGCTAAAACTCTATGCCTATGCCAAATTTCATTAAAGAATTATATGCACACCAAAATGGATAACTAAGCAAAATGACTATGAAAGACATCTTTGATTACTTTGAATCTCAAAACATATTAACTAAAATATTTAACAACTTCCTATGAATATTTCCTCAGATGGATATCCATCTGACCCACAAATGGATAAATGCCAAAATCATTCAACCTCTTAAAAAAAATCCTATTGCTTAATAATTGAAGATTTAACAACCTTAACTATTCCCAAATGAATTAATTTACTTTCTAGTTCCACTATCCTTTAGGTTAAGAGCCACAAACTGGTAACACACAGACCTGAATTGGAGTCCCCCACTCTACCACTTTCCTTGCAAATTTGGGTAAATTACTTAGCATTTACATGTTTCAGCCCTTTAGTCTATAAAATGAAAATGAAAGTAATAATAATCACCTCATAGTAAGAATTAAATAAAGCACCTGGCATAGTGCCTTCAACATAGTAAGCACTTTAAATGTGAGCTATTACTAATAATAAATTGGAATACAACTTTCATACTGAGAAATAATACAGTAATTATTACTTACACATTTGCGGCATACATTTGTGAATAATATGTGAAAACTTCCAAAAACAAAATTCCTAGTTTTAATAACATTTTTTTCAATACTATTCTCTGGGAAGATTAAAAAGTACGTAAATGGATATCTATACAACATATACAAGGTGGTGAGGTAGAGTGGAAAGAGACCAGCTTTAGAGCCAGATAGATCTGGGTTCTGAACCTAAATCAACTTAGTAATTATGTAACCCAGGCCACTTACACTCTCTCCACCGTGTAAAGCTGTTGCAAGAATTAGTCAAGTATCTGGGTGTAGTATGCACTCAATAAACAGTACCTATTTCTATTCTTCTCAGCTACTCTCTTACAGAACATAAAACCAGCTTTGCCAGGGAAGAGGGACAGTACTGGTAAACATAAATGCTAATTAATATTCAGGCTGGGGATCCCTGGGTGGCGCAGCGGTTTGGCGCCTGCCTTTGGCCCAGGGCGCGATCCTGGAGACCCGGGATCGAATCCCACATCAGGCTCCCGGTGCATGGAGCCTGCTTCTCCCTCTGCCTGTGTCTCTGCCTCTCTCTCTCTCTCTCTCTCTCTCTCTCTGTGACTATCATAAATAAATAAAAAATTAAAAAAAAATAATATTCAGGCTGGAAAGGAAAGACACGAACTTTACCTTATCAGTATAAGAACTAAGGTAGAGTTTTTTGGGGTTACATACTCCCTCCAGAGTCTAATGAAAATAGGGTCCCTGGCTCCCAGAAATTTTTTAGATATTTCAGGAAATACCGTGTCAGGCATTTCACGAACCTGTATTAAGGAGACTATTAACTAGTTTTTCCTGGACTTAACTGGAAGAGTCTGAAAACTTTATCTACTCAGTTTTGTGACAAAATGATTCATTTAGCTTTGCTCATAATGAAGCAAGTAACCCTGATTGTATTAGACTTCTCAATTTCGTTAGCTAAATTTCATGAGCTATCTGGTGTTGTGCGTGAAAACAAAACTTGCTAAGTCGAACTACAGTACTGCTGGACTTTGTTCAAATACTTTTAAACGTGATGCTCGAACATATAATCCAAGCACCGAACCAAAAGGTAAAGAAAAAAGTCCAAAAAAGTAACGAAGCTAGCTGTACTCGATTCTTACAAAGGCTGGATCAATTCAAGCAACCAACCGAGCCTCTAATTAAAAAATAAATAAAAAATTATATATATATACACACACACACACACATAAACACACACACACACAAACGCGGAAATCAAAATTTACAGAAACCAAGCTGAGCCAGAAGATACAAACTGAATATAGTTTATTCTTACTTCTACTCCCTGTGTGGAATACTTTTTTTAATCCTTTTACTCAGCCTTCTCAAACTCCCTGGGTAAATAACATTCATCAAACTGTTCATTATATAGTGTTAAGAACGAAGTCAACGAGCACCTCAGATTTAGCTCTCCTTAAAGTGCGACCCGCAGGGAGCTTGGTACTTTACTAAAGTTTTGCCCCAATGACCTTGGTCCCAAAGATTCCCCTCCCTCCGTCCAGCCGGTCCTTCCACGTGCTGGCGGCTGCGGTTACCCAGAGGTGGCTGCGGGTCAGAGAAAGAGCTTAAGGACCCGCATGCTCGAAGGGAACAAGAGTTGCTAACAGCATCTGGGGTGGCCCATGCCTTCCCTCCCAGCACCGACTCCCCAGCGGCGCACACGGCCCCCGACCAAAGCCCTCCGGGGGTGACCCGGACCTCACTCCCCGCGCCTCGCTCTCGACCCCGTCTGCGGGGCAGGTTGTACGGTGAAGACCGTGGCACAGGTAGCCCTCCTTCCTTCAGCACCATATTCTGTCCCCCGGCCGGTGTACCAGACACCTCTGGGGAAGAGAACAGCCCCAGGAAGAGCGGGGAACGCAGGCAGGAGGAAAGTAGGATGGAGAATCCTACGCCACGCCACCGCCACCTCCTCCACTTCCAGGGCTCCCCGGAGGCCCTTGCCGGTCGCCAGCCCAGTGGGCGAGAAGCCCTGGCACGGCGGGGCCGACCCGAGGCCCGCAGATGCCGGGGTGCGGGGGTAGCGGTGTACTCACCATCAGAACTTTGGCCGCGTTCTCCAGCTGAGCGATCACTTCTGGGGGCCCAAGCGCCGCCGCCATCATGGTCTCTCTTCAATGACGCGCCATGCGCTGCATTATGGGAGCGGGCGCCGCGGCCGGCCAATCGCCGCAGCGACCCCGGAGCCTCACGCGCTCCCAGAGGCCGTCGCAGCCGCCGTCGACGCCGGCGTCGTGGCCCCCGCGGGCCTGACCCGGCCTCCGGGGTTTGGACCGCGGGAAGGGAAGAGAGTGAGTCCGGCCGCTTCTCTGGAGCGGGAGGCGCCCGCAGTCCGGCGCCGGGCGGGAGCGGACGGCTGACCCGCACGGTGACGGCGGCGCGGAGCCCGCGCATGCGTGCTGTGCGGGCGCCCGGCCTCTCGACTTATACAGCCCGCGTGCCCGCGGGCTGCTGGCTCCTTCGGCGGCGGACGCGTACCGGCCGGTCGGCAGGCGTCCGTTCCCCACCCTTCACCTGCTCCAGCTCGGCCCCTCCTTTCCCTTCCACCGCCGAGCAGTGTGGGGTCTCACTGGGAACTGCCCTCCCCGCTCCCTCTCCTGAGAGTGCGCCGCCCTGTCCTCCGAGTCCTAATTCTCTCCCTCCTTGCGGTAAAAAAGGAGCATTCCAGGAAAGTTTCCTTTTCTAAGGGGAGGTCCTGCGGTGATTCGTCCAAATGTGTTGGGACAGCAGATCATTGCGAGCTCTTTTCAAGGGCTGTGTCGTCCTGGAAAGAAAAAAAAAAAAAAAAAAAGGCAAGAATCCTAACTTTAACCACCCTGCTCTCTTGAATTCAGAAAGAACTCATTGTAAGGAATTCATGTGGACAGATACTTTATATAGTAACCCAACCTTCCCTCCCGTGCTTCAGTCTCTTTTACAGCATACAGGCGAGTAGTCCTGAGAGCAGCTGTTTCTGTATTCAAACCAGCTTTTTTCAACTATTTGAAAAGTTGTTTGGGAGAAGGGGTTATTTTGTTTTGAGCTAACAACTGCTTTCCCGTAACTTCGACCTTTTGGTGCTGGTCTGCTTCCTGGGACTGTGCAGAAAGTCAAATTAATTTCAGTGCTTGTAAGTTCTCCTCTGTTGAAATCTTCCTGTATTTATTCTTCCTAGTTAATGAGTAAACCTTGCTTTTGAGATTTTTCGTAGGATTTTATTTATTTATTTGAGAGAAAGAGAGAGACCGTGAGTGCGGGGAGGAGCGGAGGGAGGTGCAGGCTTCTCGCTGAGCCGGGAGCCTGATGCAGCTCTACCAAGGACTCAGATCATCATCTGAGCCAAAGGCAAAGGGCAGATGCTTAACTAACTCAGCCACCCAGGCGCCCGAAGGTGGTGTTTTTAAAAAAAATTTTTTGTCAATGTCGCTGCAGCATAATCACATTATTTTCTTCTTTGAAAAATAGGTTGTAAAAAAAAAAAACACATAGTTTCTTATATTTGATATCTCTACAACTTGGAGTTCAGAAAAATGAATTAACGAGATTTTTATTGCTTGAGGAATAAAGGAAGTGCCTTTTATTGCATTACAAAAGGTTAGGTTAACCAAAATGCAGTGAAGGGCCTTTTTTATTTTAAGAATTCTGTGAAAGTAAATGATTAACATACTGCATGAAATATAGTACACTTAATATTTGACTAAGTATAGCAATCTGAAAAAGGATTACAAAATGTTGCTTCTACAAAGAGTAATTACTGCATTCAGTGATATACCTGCAAAAATGTAGGCAAATGAATAGTTTGTGACATTATGTGTTTGAGGGCTATCATGCTTCAGATTGGGCCTTGTGCTCCAAAGAACTTTGTATATAAACACTCTTAAAAGAAGAAAAAAAAAAGCTTTTTAACAAACGTGGAGATGATTAATTCAATTAATATTTTGAATTTAGAGACTTTATAAAGTGGGTCATAAACATCTCATATAACTGGGAGCCATGAATTTTAGGGTGGGGTAAACAATGAAGTTGTAGAATCTCAATGTTGGAAAACAGTGGAATTTTCCTACTAGCTTAACCTCCCCTCCGATGCCTGACTCTTGTTATTTCTCAGTTTATCCAATAATCTCTCTTGTGGAAGGTTAAGAAGTAGTATTCCAGTCTACTTATCTGCTTTTTATCTCCTGAAATAGAAAAGGTAAGAAAGTTGTGCAGATTTTAATAATTTCTAAAAGAAATGTTAATGGTTTAAGAAAAAGTAGATGTTTGGTTGAAATATTCCTGAAATCAAGAACATTTCACAAATATGTCCCCTCTAATTTTAGAGTACTCCTTTAACACATGTGATGTCATGGGAATCAAAATTACACCTACTTATTCTTCACCAAAACTAGTAAAACATATTAAGTACATTTCTTTAGAAACATAGATGTTTGGTGTTTGCTTTTTCTTTTCAATGGAAACCAGTGGGATTTGCCAGTGTTACTAAGTGTTGTGTCTTTCCTAAATTAGTGGCTTTCTAGGAACCTTTCTAAAATGGAAATATAGTTATTATCTCCACTGTTGTTGACATTCCATTGCAGAGGCAAAGCCAACTATTGTGGATCACAGCTAATGATATTTTGAAATTGAAGAGAATTTAAAAATAATAGAATCTTAAGATTTTAGAAATGGAAATCCTTTAGTGACCCCATTTCTCAGATAAAGAAGATAAGACCTAGAGAAATTAAATGATTTAGGACCAAGCCACGTAGAACCAGTCACCTGTCTTACAGTATAGTATTTTTAGTATTCAGACAAAGGCTGAAATTCAAATCAGAAAAACTGAGTTTGTATTGTATTTCTGCTTCTAAGATATGTTTACTGGTTAAGTAACTTAACATCTCAGGACCTCAGTTTGGTCATCTCTAAAATGATGACCATCCCAAGTATGTGAGATTATCAAAGAAGATAATACATTTAACACAACTTTGTAAACCTATGAAGCATTCTATGAATGCAAGCTATTACTATTATCAATTGATTACTTATTTGGCACAATGGTTGATACTGTAGGACAATTGAAGTCATAGTCTTGGCTTCTAAAAATTTTGAGATAAGACTATTTAAAATAATAGGAGTTTAAAAAATAAAATAACAGCAGTTAATTAATTCATTTTCTCTCACTCTTTTTCAACTGTGGTAAAATAAGAAATACATTTGGTCTTTGTTCCTTGTTCCTGGCAAGGAGCTCCTAAAACCCTTGGATTTCCTGAGTGACAGGAGTGTCTTCCGTTAATCATAACAAGCCTCCTCCAATCACACCTGAATTTATGCTAATGAGGTGACAGAGTGGGGCCCCTAGATGGCTCCATGATGGGGCTGGTCATCTGAAAGAGCAAAGGGTAGGAACCTTTGGTTCCTTTGGTGTTGGACCCACTCTCCAACCTCAGGGAGGAGAAGAGATGCTGGATATAGAGCACTATAAAAACTTTTTAATAATGAGATTTGCTAAGCTTCCAAGTTGGTGAATGTATCCACCTGCAGTGACAGACCCCAACTCAGGGACAGAGGCTTCTGTGATGGAGACCCTTCCAGATCTTGTCCTAGTATCAGAATTGAATTGTAGGGGTGCCTGGGTGGCTCAGTTGGTTAAGCATCTGCCTTCGGCTCAGGTCATGATTCCAGGGTCCTGGAATCAAACCCCACATGAGGCTCCCTGCTCAGTGGGGATGCTGCTTCTCCCTCTCCCTCTCCCTCTGTTCACTCATGCTCACTCATGCTCTCTTTCACTCTCTCGCTCAATCTCAAATAAGTAAATAAAATCTTTAAAAATTAAAAAAAAAGGGGGATCCCTGGGTGGCGCAGCGGTTTGGCGCCCGCCTTTGGCCCAGGGCGCAATCCTGGAGACCCAGGATCGAATCCCACATCGGGCTCCGGGTGCATGGAGCCTGCTTCTCCCTCTGCCTGTGTCTCTGCCTCTCTCTCTCTCTCTCTGTGTGTGACTATCATAAATAAAAAATTTTTAAAAAATTTAAAAAAAGAATTGAATGATAGGACACAGTTGGGCGGGGCACCTGGGTGAGTCAGTAGTAGCGTCTGCCTTTGGCTTGGATCATGATCCTAGGGTCCTAGGATTGGGTCCCACATGGGGCTCCCCATAGGGAGCCTGCTTTTCCCTCTGCCTATCTCTCTGCCTCTCTCTGTGTATCTCTGGTAAAAAATAAATTAAAATCTTTATATATTTTTAAAAAAAGGGGATCCCTGGGTGGCGCAGCGGTTTGGCACCTGCCTTTGGCCCAGGGCGCGATCCTGGAGACTCGGGATCGAATCCCACGTCAGGCTCCCTGCGTGGAGCCTGCTTCTCCCTCTGCCTATGTCTCTGCCTCTCTCTCTCTCTCTCTCTCTCTGTGACTATCATAAATAAGTAAAAATTTAAAAAAAAAAAAAAAAGGACACACAGTTGGTGTCTGAGATTCATAGAACAATATATTGATTATTTTTAAAAAATTTGCATATTCCTGATCCTGGAGTCCCAGGATCGAGTCCCACATCGGACTCCCTGCATGGAGCCTGCTTCTCCCTCTGCCTGTGTCTCTGTCTCTCTCTCTCTCTCTCTCTCTGTCTCTCATGAAAAAATAAATAAAATCTTTAAAAAAAAATTTTGCATATTAGTAAACTTTTTTTTTAAGATTTTATTTATTCGTGAGAGACACAGAGAGAGAGAGAGAGAGAGGCAGAGACTCAGGCAGAGGGAGAGGCAGGCTTCATGCAGGGAGCCCAATTTGGGACTCAATCCCAGGACTCCAGGAGCACGCCCTGAGCTGAAGGCAGACACTTAACAACTGAGCCATCCAGGTGTCCCAAAATAGTAAACCTTTCAATCCATTCAAGAATACTACAAAATAGTAGTTAATGTTTACATAATTACTACATGAAGAACACTTAGTTGTTTTTTTTAAGCTGTTTTCATCTAATTAATTCACCTGATTTCCCCCAAAACTTAGTGATATAGTAACCATGCTATTATTCTCACAAATTTCAGATGAAGAAATTGAGGCAGGGATCCCTGGGTGGCACAGCGGTTTGGCACCCACCTTTGGCCCAGGGCGTGATCCTGGAGACCCGGGATCGAATCCCACGTCGGGCTCCCAGTGCATGGAGCCTGCTTCTCCCTCTGCCTATGTCTCTGCCTCTCTCTCTGTGTGTGTGTGACTATCATAAATAAATAAAAATAAAAAATAAAGAAATTGAGGCATATAGTGATTTAGTTACTTGCCTCAGAAGTAGTAGAACTGGGATTTCAGCCCAGCCTTCCTAGTGCAATATTCCATGCTTTCAACTCTAGGATACTGCTTCCAGGTAAAGACTAAGTCACTTGAAATTATTATAGCTTCAGTAGATACATTTCAAGCTGTCATGTCAACTTTCTCAGTTTTGTATACTGTAAAGACTGTATTTAAAAATCTGTATCATACTTGAAATATATAACAAAGAAAACTGAAAAAGAAGTAAACAAAACTGCCTATAGAAAGTCTGAAGCTTTTTTTTTTTTTTTTGTAAGATTTTTTATTTATTTGGCGGGGAGCAGAACCAGAGAGGAGCGGCAAAGAGAGAGGGAGAAGCAGGCTCCCCACTGAGTAGGGAGCCGGATATGGGGCTCAATCCCAGGCCCCTGAGACCATGACCTGAGCTGAAGGCAGATGCTCAACGAACTGAGCCACCCAGGTGCCCCTGAAACTTTACCTTTTTAAGAAAGCTTATTTTGGTTCAATATTTGCAAATCAATCAAAGTGATATACTACATTAATAAAAAAAAAGGATAAGAACCATATGATCCTCTCAATAGATGCAAAAAAAGAGAAGCATTTGACAAAACACAGTATCCATTCTTGATAAAAATCCTCAACAAAATAGGTATAGATGGAACACACCTCAGCATCATAAAGGAAATATATGGAAGATCCACAGCTAATATCATCTTCAATGGGGAAAATTTCTATGGTCAGGATTAAGGCAGGGATGTCTACTCTCACCATTACTGTTTAACATAGTACTGGAAGCCTTAGTCTCAGCAATTAGAGAAAGAGAGAGAGAGAAGAAAGAAAGAAAAAAAAGAAGAAAGAAAGAAAGAAAGAAAGAAAGAAAGAAAGAAAGAAAGAAAGAAAGAGAAAGAAAAAAGAAAGAAGAAAAAGAAAGAAAGAAAAGAGAAAGAAGAAAGAAAGAAAGAAGAAAGAAAAAAAGAAAGAAAGAAAGAAAAGAAAAGAGAAGAAGAAAGAAAGAAAGAAAGAAAGAAAGAAAGAAAGAAAGAAGAAAGAGAAAGAGAGAGGGAAAGTCCATCTGGGATCAGCAAGGAAGAAGTCAAACCTTCAGTATTTGCAGACGGCATGATACTCTGTAAAAAACCTGAATGACTATGCCAAAAAATTGCTAGAACTGATACATGAATTCAGCAAAGATGCAGGATATAAAATAAATGTACAGAATCCGTTGCATATCTATACACCAATAATGAAGCAGCAGAAAAAGAAATCAATGATCCCATATACAATTGCACCAAAAACCATAAGATACCTAGGAATAAGCCTAACTGAAGAGGTAAAAGATCTGTACTCTGAAAACACCTGTGAAAGAAATTGAAGAGGGCACAAAGAAATGGAAAAACATTGCATACTCCTAGATTGGAAAAACAAGCATTGTTAAAATGTCTATACTACCCAAAGCAAATTCCGCATTTAATGCAATCCCTATCAAAATACCACCAGCGTTTTTCACAGAGTTAGAACAATCCTAAAATTTGTATGGAACCACAAAAGATACTGAATAGCCAAAGCAATCCTGAAAAAGAAAAGCAAAGCTGGAGGCATCATGATTCCAGACTTTAAGCTTACAAAACTAGTCATCAAGACTGTATGGTAGCCGCACAAAAACAGACAAATGGAATGGAATCCAGAAATGGACCCACAACTCTATGGTCAACTTATCTTCCAAAAAGCAAGAAGGAATATCCAATGGATAAAAGACAAGTCTTTTCAACAAATGGTGTCAGGAAAACTGGGCAGCAACATGCAGAAAAATGAAACTGGACCACTTTCTTACACTGTATACAAAAATAAATTCAAAATGGATGAAAGACCTAAATGTGAAACAAGAAACTATTAAAATCCCAGAGGAGAACACAGGGAGTCACCTCTTTGACCTCAGCTGGAGCAACTTCTTACTAGACATGTTGCTGGAGGCAAGGGAAACAAAAGCAAAAACGAACTATTGGAACTTCATCAAGATAAAAAGCTTCTGCACAGCAAAGGAAACAATAAAACTAAAAGGCACCCTACGGAATGGAAGAAGATATTTGCAGATGACATATATGACAATGTATTAGTATCCAAAATTTATAAAGAACTTATCAAACTGAATACCCAGAAGACAAATAATCGTTAAGAAATGGGCAGAAGACACAAATAGACAATTTCCCAAAGTAGACACCAGATGGCTAACAGACACATGAAAAGATGCTCAACATCATTCATCATCAGAGAAATGTAAATCAAAGCCACAATGAAATATCACCTCACTCCTGTCAGAATAGCTAAAATTAACAACACAAGAAACAATTGGCATTAGTGAGGATGCGGGAAAAGAGTAACACTCTTGCACTGTTGCTGGTGCAGCCACTCTGGAAAACAGTATGGAGGTGCTTCAAAAGTTAAAAATAGAACTATCCTATGATCCAGCAATTGTGCTACTAGGTATTTACCCAAAGGATACAAAAATACATATCCAAAGGAGTATATGCACGCTGATGTTTATAGCATTATCAACAATAGCCAAACTAGGGAAGGAGCCCAAATGTCCATCAAGTGTTGAATGGATAAAGAGGATGAGATGTATATATAATGGAATATTACTCAGCCATCAGAAGGAAGGAAATCTTGCCATTTGCAATGACCTGGATGGAGCTAGAGTGTATTATGCTAAGCAAAATCAGTCAGTCGGAGAAAGACAAATACGGTATGATTTCACTCATATGTGGAATTTAGGAAACAAGAACATATGGTAAGGGAAAAAAATTAAGAAGAGAAAGGGAAACCATAAAAGACTCAGTTGATAGCGCACAACTGGATGCTCAGATATTCAGTAACTTGAAATTTATATCCGTTGTGAAAAAGTTGACTTATTGCATTTTAGTACATTATCTGAGTCCTTCTTTCAGTGTTAAATCATGAAATATGGGAAAGTAATTTTGAACTACTATTAGATTCCTTATGTTTGTACAATCCATAATATAGTGTTTGCATTTTTTTACCTTTTCACATTAATTGAACCATGCATATTATTTGTTTTTGTGTTTACCAAAGGACCATCATATGTTTTTGCAAAACCATTTGTCAAGTCGTAAACATCTTGTCAACATAAGCACACTGATGAAATACCAGCTGTTCTCAAAGTGTGGCCCAGGGACATCTAGTAGGTCCCACAATACCCAGTAGGTCCCTAGGATCCTTTCAGAGGGTCTACAGGTCAAAACTATTTCAGGTGGCAATAGTAAGTCCTTCCCCATCAGTAATTAAAGATAAGTGAATAAAACTCCCCAATCAAAAGACAGATTGGCTGAATGTGTTTTAAAAAACAAGATCCAAACAACAACAAATAAAAAACTCCAGGATCCAACCATATGCCCGCTGTCACCATTGCTGTTCAACTTAATACTAGAAGTTCTAGCCAGCGCAATTAGGCAATAAAAAGAAGTAAAAGGCACCCAGATTGGAGAGGAAGATGTAGAATTATCTCTGTGCAGATGTCATGATGTTATGTATAGAAAATCCTAAAGATTCAGCAAAGTTACAGGATAGAAATTTCAACAATAAAAACTCAGTTGCATTTCTACATACTAACAATAAACCATCTGAAAGGAAATTAAGAAAACAACTTCATTTACAATATTATCAAAAAGAATAAAGTAATTAGGAATAAACCAAGGAGGTGAAAGATTTATACACTAAAAACTATAAAACATTGCTGAAAGAAGACACAGATAAATGAGATGACATCCCATGTTTGTGGATTGGAAGACCTATTATTATTAAAATGTGAGTAATACCCAAAGTGATATACATATTTAATGCAATCCCCATCAAAATCACTATGGCTTTTTTTTTTTTTTCAGAAATAGAAAAATCCATTCTAAAAATCATATGGAATTGCAAAGGACCCCAAATTGCCAAAACAGTCTTGAAAAAGAAAATCAAGGTTGAGGACTTAAACTTTCTGATTCCAAAACTTATCACAAAGCTACAGTAATCAAAACAGTGTAGTGCTAACACAAAGACAGACATGTAGATCAATACAATAGAGAGTCCAGAAATCAGCCTTCATATATATGGTCAAATGATTTTTTTTTTTTTTTTTTTTTTTTAGAGACTGCAAGCTGGTGGGGGGAGGGGCAGAGGGAGAGGGAGTTCTAAGTAGGCTCCATTCCCAGCACAGAGTTCGATGCATGGCTCAATCTCATGAACCCGAGATAAGGACCTGAGCTGAAACCAAGAGTGGGACCCTCAACTGACTGAGCCACCCAGGCACCTCAGACGATTTTTTAATGAGTGCTAAGATCAGTTAGTGGGGAAAGGACAGTGTTTTCAACAAATGGAGTTGGGTTGGACTCTTTCTTACACCATATACAAAAATAAACTTAAAATGGATTAAAGACCTAAAATTGGGCAGCCCCCGTGGCGCAGCGGTTTAGCGCCGCCTGCAGACCAGGGCGTGATCCTGGGATCGAGTCCCACATCGGGCTCCCTGCTTGGTGCCTGTTTCTCCCTCTGCCTGTGTCTCTGCCTCTCTCTCTCTAGCTGTGTCTCTATGAATAAATAAAATTAAAAAAAAAAGCCTTAAAAAAAAGACCTAAAATTAAAACTCTCAGAAGAAAGTGGATGCATAGATAAACAAAATGTAGTACAGACATACAATATTAATCAGCCTTTAAAAGGATGCAAATTCTGGGGTGCCTGGGTGGCTCAGTCAGTTGAGCATCCTGCTCTTGATTTCGTCTCAAGTCATGATCTCTGGATCTGGAGATTGAGCCCCCTGTGTGGCTCCCTGATGAGTGGGGAGTCTACTTTGCCTCTTCCTCTCCCTCTGCCCCTCTCCCCCCACTCATGCACTCTCCCTCTTCCTCTCCCTCTGCCCCTCTCCCCCCACTCATGCACTCTCTCTCTAAAATAAGCAAATAAATCTTTAAAAATAAGTAAAAGGACACAAATTCTGATACATGCTATAATATGGATGAACCTCGAAGACTTTATTCCAAGTAAAAATAAGCCAGTTAGAAAAAGACAAACAGGGGATCCCTGGGTGGCTCAGTGGTTTAGCGCCTGCCTTCCGCCCAGGGCTTGATCCTGGAGTCCTGGGATCGAGTCCCACATCAGGCTCCCTGCATGGAGTCTGCTTCTCCCTCTGCCTGTGTCTCTGCCTCTCTCTCTCTCTCTCTCTCTCTCTCTTTCTGTGTCTCTCATGAATAAATAAATAAAATCTAAAAAAAGAAAAAGACAAATACTGGAACTCCTGGATGACATTCTTTTAAGCACCCAACTCTTGGTTTTAGCTCAGGTCATGATCTCAGGGTTGTGGGATCAAGCCATGTCAGGTTCTGTGCTCATCTCCAAGTTTGCCTGAGAGTCTCTCCCTCTCCCTACCAGTCTGTTCCAACCCCTGCTCATGCTCTCTCTCTCAAACAAATAATAAATCTTTTAAAAATATAAAAATAAAGACAAAGACAAATACTGTATGATTCCAGTTATAGGAGGTACCTAAAGTAGTCAAACTCAACAGAAAGTAGAGTGATAGTTGCCTGATGGTTGTGGGCATAGAGTTTTTATTTTTTAAGATTGAAAAGTTCTAGTATTCTGATGCACAACACTGTTAATATACTTAATACTACTGAACTGAATGCTTAAAAATGACGAAGATGGTAAATTTTATGTTACTGTACGGTTTTTCTTTAAACCACAATTGAATTTCTTTCTTTTTTTTTTTAATTTTTTATGATAGTCACAGAGAGAGGCAGAGACATAGGCAGAGGGAGAAGCAGGCTCCATGCACCGGGAGCCCGATGTGGGATTCGATCCTGGATCTCCAGGATCGCGCCCCAGGCCAAAGGCAGGCGCCAAACCGCTGCGCCACCCAGGGATCCCTGAATTTCTTTTTTAAAAGATCAATAGAAACATCCTATTTTTCTTTTATTTTTATTTTTATTTATTTATGATAGTCACACAGAGAGAGAGAGAGGCAGAGACATACGCAGAGGGAGAAGCAGGCTCCATGCACCGGGGGCCCGACGTGGGATTCGATCCCGGGTCTCCGGGATCGCGCCCTGGGCCAAAGGCAGGCGCTAAACCGCTGCGCCACCCAGAGATCCCCCTAGTTTTCATATGAAATTTCATGACTTTGCTTAAACAAATAAAATAATTGGAAAAAATTATTTTCATAATAAAACTAAGATATTTTTTGCCTTTTTAATTCTCTTTCTGTCAGTGTGAACAGTGGGATTTTCCAAAGGCTGTATATGTGATGTCTCTGTACATTGAATGTAGAGAAACATATGGGTAGTTCTATTAAGTAAGACATTAAAGAAACTTGTAGAAATGTAAAAATAATGTCATTCCTCTCACTATATTTTTGTTTTATTTATTTCTTTTTAAAAATTATTTATTCATGAGAGACACAGAGAGAGAGAGAGGCAGAGACACAGGCAGAGAGAGAAGCAGGCTCCATGCAGGGAGCCTGAGGTGGGACTCAATCCCGGGTCTCCAGGATCAGGCCCTGGGCTGAAGGCAGCGCTAAACCACTGAGCCACCCTGGCTGCCCTTACTTTTTGTTTTAAAATATTTAATTTTCACAAAAATGTGTAATGTGACCTTGTAATTGATTTACTATTATTTATTTAAATAAATTAGTATTTCTTTAATTGCCCAGTTTTGGGGCACCTGAATGGCTCAGTCAGTTAAGCTTCCAGCTCTTTAATTTCAGCTCAGGTCACGATCACAGGATGGTGAGACTGAACCTTGAGTTGGGTTCCATTCCCAGCTTAGCATTCTCTTTCCCTCTCCCTCTGCCCCTCCTCCCCAGCTCTCCCTCTCTCTCTCTCCCTAAAGAAAATAATAATAATACTTTCTCAATTTTAATTTCTTTACATAGTAGATTAGATACCAATAAGTATAACCCACATATACAAAAGCTCTTCAGACTCATTGATAAGTTTTTTCCCCTCTTTCATTTTATTTGGATTAATATTTGATTTGTTTAATGTTCAGATTATTTAGGGGAACATAATTTTAATTTTTTAAAATTAGAATGCCATACTTTCAAATGGTTAAAATAAAACAGAATTTAGGGGATCCCCGGGTGGCTCAGCAGTTTAGCGCCTGCCTTTGGCCCAGGGCACGATCCTGGAGTCCGGGGATCAAGTCCCACATCAGGCTCCTGGCATGGAGCCTGCTTGTCCCTCCTCCTGTGTCTCTGCCTCTTTCTCTCTCTCTCTCATAAATAAATAAATAAATAAATAAATAAATAAATAAATAAATAAATGTTAAAAAAATAAAATAAAACAGAATTTATAGTCTAATACATTAAATATAAAGGAACTGTCAGGAATTGAACATCTAAAATGTTTCCAAGTGGAAGAGAAGCTTGGGAAAGACCACTCTGGACCAGCTGCCAACAGTTATCATCAAATCCCCATCGCCTGTGATTGTGAGACCCATTGGGTAGGCACATCTCCACATTAGGTGCCATCCAGCTTATGTAACTCAGCCTCACTATATGAACAGCCACAGTATAGTTATAGTTGTAGACCTAGCTATTCGTTTTGCAAATGCAATGCTGTAGGTTACAAGGGGCATAGAGCCAGTGATTCTGATGGACATTTTAAGTCCATCTAAAGACCTTGGTAAAAAACAGAGAATACCTAGTTGGTAAAGGTCACTAATATAATAGTGAGTTGTATACTCACAGTTAAGTATCGTATTATTAGGATAACACTATGTCCCTTCAAGAAATATAGATGAAATATAGGGGCACCTGGCTGGCTCAGTTGGTAGAACACGTGACTCTTTTTTTTAAGATTTTATTTATTCATGAGAGACACACAGAGAGAGAGAGACAGAGACATAGGCAGAGGGAAAAGCAGGCTTCTCACAGGGAGCCTGATGTGGGACTTGATTCTGGACTCCAGGATCATGCCCTGGGCCGAAGGCAGGTGCTCAACCGCTGAGCCACCCAGGCGTCCCTGAACACGTGACTCTTGATGGCATCGTGCAAGTTCAAGCCCCATGTTGGGCATAGAGATGACTTATAAAATAAATATAGATGAATAATATGAATTATGTCACAAAGAGATTATGCAATTTTACTTGAGAATCAAGAGAGGAACAAAATCTCTTTTAGCAGGCATCTATTTGTAAAGCCCAAATTTAATTAGAAGAAGTAATGAGAATAATTCCCTTTAATATAGAAGATATTTGATCTGGAAAATGTTAAATAAGACATTTTATAACTTAAATTTCTGAAACTTTTGAAGACAGCAATACAGAACCATAAATATTATGGTGTCAAATTTATAGGAACCTAATATATTTCCCCAGAAATAAAATCATGATGGACCAAAGGGAAACATCTCTTCAAAATATCTCTTTTTGGGGATCCCTGGGTGGCTCAGCGGTTTAGCGCCTGCCTTTGGCCCAGGGCACGATCCTGGAGTCCCGGGATCGAGTCCCGGGATCGAGTCCCAGGATCGAGTCCCATGTCAGGCTCCCGGCATGGAGCCTGCTTCTCTCTCTGCCTCTCTCTCTATGTCTATCATAAATAAATAAAATCTTTAAAAAAAATAAAAAATATCTCTTTTTCACAGAAAGTATATTTCTGCACATGTATCTATGAAATGTTAATATTTGTTACTAAGATACGGCACAGTTTTGGGGTGTATGTGTAAGTTATCAGTCACAATAACAGCAAGAAGTAGCTGGAGAGTGGCTGTATCCCTCCTCTTGTGACTTACCATCTTGAAATTTCTTTTTGAATCGGTTTACTTTTAGAATGTAAAATCAGGGCTTTTTTCCTGTTGAACTCTATCGTTCAGTAGTTTTATAGTCTAGTTTTCTTTATCTTCTTTTTTGTTTCTTTTATCATTTATGACATATAAAAGCTTAGTGACTCTCCTATTAAGTAACTAACTCTTCTAACAAATAACCAGGTACCATACTCCACCTACTTGTAGAGCTCAATATTAGAAGGCATCCATCAGGGACGCCTGGCTGGCTCCAGTCCCTAAAGCATATGACTGTTGATCCTGGGGTTGAGACTTTGAGCCCCATGATGGGTGTAGAGTTTACTTAATTAAAAATTAAAAAAAGGGTAGCTTGGGTGGTTCAGCAGTTTAGCGCCGCCTTCAGCCCAGGGCATGATCCTGTTTCAAGTCGAGCTTCCTGCATGGAGCCTGCTTCTCCCTCTGCCTGTGTCTCTGCCTCTCTCTCTCTCTCTCTCTCTCTCATGAATAAATAAATAAATAAATAAATAAATAAATAAATAAATAAATAAATCTTTAAGAAAAAACAACAAAAAAATCCAACAAACGAAAACTTTCTGAAATTGTGATGAAAACCTTCTATGTTTTCCCCAAGAAATTTCTAAGACCCAACAACCTGAAGACATGAGTTACTCAGTTTCTCAAGGCTTTAAATGAACCTACCTGCTGTAGGGTCCTCTCCCACAGCCATGTTGTGCTATGGTAGCAGACTCAAGTCTAAAAGGTTACTACCTGAGGTAGGGTTTGCTGTGCAGTTCATGTGCATGCTACTATTGCCAGACCACCCAAGGACAGCAGGCTGTTGGCTCATAAGCCTCTCAGGAGCTTTCCTGGTGTCATCTGAAACTGGCCCCCATAAGCAGAGGCCAGGGAGAGAAGATGAGACTGAAAAAAGACGAGGCCACTCCAGAGTTGGTAGGTGGCAGTTTTAATAATAGCAAAGGGAACTTAACATATGAGGCTTGTCTTCGCAAGACACATGGATCCCCATACCTACTTGCCAAATCTTAAAGATTTATAAGGAGGCTGTAACTGCTCCGGCAGGTTCATGGTGCAGTTGTTGTCAGGACCAAATCACCATTTCAAGGCTGTGTCTTTGGAGCAGCCTCTGAGGGTGGGAAAAGCAAGCAGAACCTTTTCCCAGGACAGGGGAGGAGTGAGGAGGGGGACCTGGGTTCAGCTCACAGGTCAATCGGCCGTCATGTCTTTTGATGACATGCCCCAACAGGAGCTTCCTGACCTGGAAACAGAATGACTTCTAAACCACCTGGAGCTGATGAAATTGAGGGAGCTTCTGTGGCAAGACTGAAAGGTCCTATTGAGAGAGGTGGCATTACTGGATGCTGCAGGGTGTTAGAAGCCAGATCCTGGACCATAGGCAGCTATAGTGTGTGAGGAGGATTTGGAAGAAAGGTGGGCAGGGCAATGGCTTGGTCTTGGCCTGGCGGTTCCTCTCAAGCAAGCCTACTAAGGTTCATCACATCAAAGGGGCAAAACCTCACAATGTCCTCTGGTTGTTGAGAAAAATCAAACCCAAAGCTGCTTGCCAGTGGGCAGAGGATGATAGTGACATGATTTCTTTTGTGAGGAGGTGACATAGGCCAGTCCCTAGATGTTGCAGGGAGCTGGGCAAAGGAGGAAGCTGACTCTGGACAGGGCTTGGTGGTCTGGGAATAATAGCTCTATTGTGACCCTATGCCTGCTCCTCCCTAAGGGGACCATGCCCTGTGGTCCTGACAGGGTTGACTGGGCTGGATTTTGACAAATCAGGAGGTAGAGAAGGCCTCTTCCTGTTAGACATCTGTAGGAATTATCATAGTGCTCTGCAATCCTATTGCCTTGCTCTTGTTCCTAACATTTAAACCTGTGGATAGAGAAAACTGGGATTTAGTTTCTAAATTTAAGCTGCCTGTGTTCATATTCTTGGTATTTTTGCCTCATCTTTGGATTCATGTGAAAATGAGCAGTACTTCCTTGAGCAGCAGCTGTGGTAGCCAGTTGTACCTGAAGATGCCTTAGGTGTCCTGCCACCTCCAGCGTGCCATCGTCATCACACCATGTGACCCAGAGAGCATCTCCTGACCAGATGTAGGTGATGCCAACCCTTGCACTTGGACCCTGTGAGCCTGAATGTAATGTGTTCTTATTAAAGGCAACTTTATTTTATTTTTTTTTTTTTTAAAGGCAACTTTAAATATTTGGCCAAGCATCCCCAAATATTCTGGTCCTTTTAAAGCCTCTGGGTCACATAGGCACTGAGAAGGACCTATAATAAAGACAAGGGGTTTTTTGTTGTTGTTTTGGATTTTTTTTGGGGGGGGGGGTGTGCGGGGGAGGGGCTGAGAGAGAGGGAGCAAGAGAATCTTTTTTCTTTTTGAATATTTTATTTATTTGTCAGAGAGAAAGTGAGAACACAAGCAGGGGGAGGGGCAGACGGAGAAGCAGACTCCCCACTGAGCAGGGAGCCTGATGAGGCTTGATCCGAGGAGCCCAGGATCATGACACTTAACTGACTAAGCCACCCAGGTGTCCCAAAGATAAGTGTTTTTAAACAAGACACAAAACAATTGTTATCAACTTTCCGATATTTTCTGTTTTCTCTCATTTTGTTTCTAATTTTTTATCACTTGTTAACTTTTTCAGTTCTTCCTGGGAGAATGGGTTCTACACTTCAGTGTGTTCTGAACCTGGTTTTCTTTTCTTTTCTTTTCTTTTCTTTTCTTTTCTTTTCTTTTCTTTTCTTTTCTTTTCTTTTCTTTTCTTAAGATTTTATTTACTTATTCATGAGAGACACAGGGGGAGAGAGAGAGAGAGAGACACAGGCAGAGGCAGAAGTAGGTTCTATGCAGGGAGCCTGATGTGGGACTTGATCCTGGGTCTCCAGGATCACACACTGGGCTGAAGGTAGCGCTAAACCGCTGAGCCACCTGGGCTGCCCAGAACCTGGTTTTCTGTATGCTGGATAAAGCCCAGTTTCTTCCCTGTGGACCTGATGCCAGCAAAATTTGTGCATTTGGCAGCCACAGGAATGAGGGGCCATCCTCACAAGACACCCAGAAGGAGAGTGGGGAAAAATTCTCACCTGACTTGATAGCTTCTGTAAGCAATTTTTTCAGTGGAGAGAGGGTCTCTTAGCTTTCAGGGGATCCCTTTTGAATACTTTTTTAAGAATGTGGAGGCATTCCAAGACAAAAACTTTGAGGACTGCTGCATTAGAGAATGCATCTTTTTGGAATAGCATCCTCGGATGAGTCCAGTGTGAAGGAATATGGTGTTTGGCAAGAGCTGCTTTGCTTGTTTTTGAACTACAGAAGTCATGATCTACCTCAGCCAGACTGGTCCCACTGTCCCAGAGATCAGCCACAGCACCTGCATTTGGGCCTCCATCCCATGACTGTTGTTCCCATCATGTGTAACACCATCTCTGCCTCCTGCGATGATTTTCATTCTATTTATTCCAACAGAGCTCAAGTCCATTTCTTATCAAAGACTGCCCCAACCAGTCTCCTGACTGTCCCTACACATTTACTTATAAGGAAGAGTCATATCTGAAGTAAAACTGTGTTGTTTCTGTAATCTTAAAGTAATTCTCCCTCCAAAGTTCTAAATTCATCTACATCAGGAAGCTAAATACTAAAAATTTCAACTTAAAAAAAAATCTTTAAGTAATCTCTACACACCCAACATGGGGCTCAAACTCACAACCCTGAAATCAAGAGTCACATGCTCTACCGACTGAGCTGGCCAGGCACCCCTACAAATCTCAACTTTGTTTATTTATTTATTTATTTATTTATTTATTTATTTATTTATTTATGATAGTCACCACAGAGAGAGAGAGAGAGGCAGAGACACAGGCAGAGGGAGAAGCAGGCTCCATGCACCAGGAGCCCGACGTGGGATTCGATCCCGGGTCTCCAGGATCAGGCCCTGGGCCAAAGGCAGGCGCTAAACCGCTGCACCACCCAGGGATCCCCCAAATCTCAACTTTGATGAAAGTAATGATCTATAGAGCTTATAAATAGACTCTTGCCTTCTACTATTGTCCTGAAAAAATTTGTGATAAATTTGTGTAGAGACACTCACACATTTTATATTCAAGCTTCAATTTTAAGCATTCAATATGTGCAAAGTGGTGCTTAATACATACATTGAACATAAGGCTTCTCAATATGTTTTTGTTGATTCAATATGAATGAACAATCATTAGGTGCCCATAATGGCTCAAGAACCGAGTAAGCCATACCATTCAAGGGTTGCTTAACAATTGTCTTGTTTTTTTTTTTTTTTTTGTTTTGTTTTTGAGAGGAAGCACATAATGCCTTAAGGTTTGCTTAACCATATGGAAATCTGCAGAGTATTTGTTTCTGACTACGTAGGTTCAACAGCACCTTCTCAGAATTTATAGATATAAAACAAAATAACTAAAAGAAAACTGCAATTTGCAGGTGGGTTAATAAAGAATTCCTATTTTCCTCTCCATGAAAATGTCTTGCCAAGAAATTTTGTGGATCCTTGGAGGGAGCACAGATCTTACTTGGAAAAGCACTTCACCAGCTCCCTCTGCTGTTTGTTGGTTTGATTTGGAACTCAGAGAAACTATGGTACTTTCTGGACTAAAATACTGGATAGTAGGCAAGTGTATCAGTTATCAGTATACTCTGTACATATATTCTAGAGTAAAAGCAATCAAACCACTAAATACATTTGCCTAAGAGAATTTCTATATGTATTTTTATTATCTTAGAATCTGTTTTTGTTTCAGCTGTGATCATGTAACCTAATGTGAAGAAAAAAGACTTGCAACAGGTATCTGTTTACAGGTATCTATTTGATATAAATTTCCATGGCCCAGAAGAGAAACAAGCAAAAAAAATCTCACAAAATTCAGGTGATCACTGGAAAAATTATTTGCCACAAGTTCAGGGCAGAACAACCAAACCCCATTTAGGGAATTCTAAAGCCTTTAGTTCTGAATCCCTACTTGTCAAAAACAATTAACAGCCTCAATAGAAACCTCCATGCTGCTGGAGGAGGTAAACACCATGGGGCTGCCTCTGACTCTAATAGAACTTTCATCTCTAGCTCAGCAAATCTTTAAGTTCAAAACCTGGAGGAAAAGACAACAAATTTAATTATGAAGAAAACTTGCGATCATATTTGGGGCAATAATTTTGTTTTCTTTCCCTAGCCTTAAAGTATTTCTCATTCTAAGTACTAATACCTTCTCGAAATCTCGAAGGTGGATTCTAGTTATTTCTCTTTAATAAAAATAAGTGATTTTTTAAAATTCATGGATCCACCTATAAACTGCATTATCTATGGCTAGATAGTTTCTTTCCTAATATTTCTATACCTGATGTATCTCACATTATTTTACTAGTTCATAAAGCCTGCAGACTTAATTGGGAAAGGCAGGTTTATTTGGAATCTTTTATATTTTTATAAAGCAACTGAATTAAAAAAAAAGTTACCTATGAAAAAACATGCTCTATGGGAACAATCTTCCCTCCCCCTTTTCTGGAACATTTCTTGAAAGTCTAGTTTGTAACTGATATGTGATTGTTAGTGCTGCAGGTTAGTTAATTGGACCAATCAGTAATATAATAAAAGGAAACTATTACTTGAAAATAGGTGTCCAGGGGCGCCTGGATGGTTCAGTTGGTTAAGCATCTACCTTCGGCTCAGGTCATGATCTCAGGGTCCTGGGATTGAGCCCCATGTTGGACTCCCTGCTCAGCTGGGAATCTGCTTCTCCCTCTGCCCCTGCTCCTGTGCTCTCTCTCTCTCTCTCACTCACTCTTTCAAATAAATCAAATCTTTTTTTAAAAATGGGTGTCCATCAGACTATTTAAAATAATATTTAGAAAATATTATATTTTAATTCTTTTTATCTTCAGGACTCAATTCCTCATGTAAATCAATAATTGTTGAGGTCCTCATCTGCTTTCTGTACTGGAACTCAAATTGACTGCTATTTACTAAATCTAGGCCTCAATATAGGGCACCTGGCTGGCTCAGTTGGGAGAGCATGTGACTCTTGATCTCCAGGTTGTGAATTTGAGCCCAGTGTAGAAATCACTTAAAATAAATAAACCTGGGGCACCAGGGTGGCTCAGTTGCTTAAGCATATGCATGTCCTGGGTTAGAGCCCTGTGTCAGGCTCCCTGTTCAGTGGGAGCCTGCTTCTCCCTCCCCCTCTGCCCCTCCCCACTGCTTGTGCTCTTAAATT